>NC_091474.1:109786145-111063992 GCF_036971445.1 Narcine bancroftii | reverse complement strand
TCTGATGCAGGGAATCTGAGGCAGGGAATCTGAGGCAGGGAATCTGTGGTGGGGAATCAGAGGAGGGAAAACAGGCGGGTAAAAAGAGGCGGGTAAACATAGGCGGGGAATCAGAGTTGGGGAATCAGAGGCAGGGAATCAGATATGGGGAATCAGAGGCGGGGGATCAGAGGCGGGGAAACAGAGGCGGGGAATCAGATATGGGGAATCAGAGGTGGGGAATCAGGGGCAGGGAATCAGTGGCAGGGAATCAGAGGCGGGGAATCTGAGGCGGGGAATCAGAGGCTGGGAATCAGACACGGGGAATCAGAGGCGGGGAATCAGAGATGGGGAATCAGAGGCGGGTAATCAGAGGCAGGGAATCGGATGCCGGGAATCAGAGGCGGGGAATCAGAGCTGGGGAATCAGAGGCGGGGAATCAGAGTTGGGGAATCAGAGGCGGGGAATCAGATATGGGGAAATAGAGGCGGGGAATCAGATATGGGGAATCAGAGGTGTGGAATCAGAGGTTGGGAATCAGAGGCAGGGAATCAGAGGCGGGGAAACAGAGGCGGGGAATCAGATATGGGGAATCAGAGGTGGCGAATCAAAGGCGGTGAAACAGAGATGGGGAATCAGAGGCGGGGAATCAGAGGCAGGGAATCAGAGCTGGGGAAACAGAGGCGGGGAATCAGATATGGGGAATCAGAGGTGGGGAATCAGGGGCGGGGAATCAGTGGCAGGGAATCAGAGGCCGGGAATAAAAGGCGGGGAATCAGAGCTGGGGAATCAGAGGCGGGGAATCAGAGTTGGGGAATCAGAGGAGGGGAATCAGATATGGGGAAACAGAGGCCGGGAATCAGAGGCAGGGAAACAGAGGCGGGGAATCAGATATGGGGAATCAGAGGTGGGGAATTAGAGGTTGCGAATCAGAGGCGGGGAATCAGAGGCGGGGAATCAGAGGCAGGGAATCGGATGTGCAGAATCAGAGATGGTGAATCAGAGGTGGGGATTCAGAGGTGGTAATTCAGAGAAGGGGAATCAGAGGCTGGGAATCAGAGACGGGGAATCATAGCTGGCGAATTAGAGGAGGGGAATCAGAGTTGGGGAATCAGAGTCGGGGAATCAGATATGGGGAAACAGAGGCGGGGAATCAGAGGCGGGGAAACAGAGGCGGGTAATCAGATATGGGGAATCAGAGGTGGGGAATCAGAGGCAGGGAATCAGATGTGCGGAATCAGAGATGGGGAATCAGAGGCAGGGAATCAGAATCAGAAGCAGGGAATCAGAGGCCGGAATCAGATGCTGGGAATCAGAGGCCTGGAATCAGAGGCGGGGAATCAGAGGCAGGGAATCAGATGCGGGGAATCAGAGGCGGGGAATCAGAGCTGGGGAATCAGAGGCAGGGTATTAGAGTTGGGGAATCAGAGGCGGGGAATCAGATATGTGGAAACAGAGGTGGGGAATCAGAGGCGGGGAAACAGAGGCAGGGAATCAGATATGGGGAATCAGAGGCGGGGAATCAGAGGTGGGGAATCAGAGGCAGGGAATCGGATGTGCGGAATCAGAGATGGGGAATCAGAGGCCGGGAATGAGAGGTGGTGAATCAGATATGGGGAATCAGAGGCGGGGAATCAGAGGCAGAGAATCAGACGCGGGGAATCAGAGGTGGGCAATCAAAGGCGGGGAATCAGATATGGGGAATCAGAGGCGGGGAATCAGAGGCGGGGAAACAGAGGCGGGGAATCAGATATGGGGAATCAGAGGTGGGGCATCAGAAGTTGTGAATCACAGATGGAGAATTTGAGGCGGGGAATCAGAGGCAGGGAATCATACGCGGGGAATCAGAGGCGGGGATTCAGAGCTGGGGAATGAGAAGCGGGGAATCAGAGTTGGGGAATCAGAGGCGGGGAATCAGATATGGGGAATAAGAGGCAGGGAATCAGAGGCGGGGAATCAGAGGCAGGGAATCAGACGCGGGGAATCTGAGGCGGGGAATCAGAGCTGGGGAATCAGAGGTGGGGAATCAGAGTTGGGGAATCAGAGGCATGGAATTGGATGTGCGGAATCAGAGATGGGGAATCAGAGGTGGGGAATCAGAGGCAGTGAATCAGAGATGGGGAATCAGAGGCGGGGAATCAGAGGCAGGAAATCAGACACGGGGATTCAGAGGCTGGGAATCAGACGGGGGGAATCAAAGGCGGGGAATCAGAGCTGGGGAATCTGAGGCAGGGAATCAGAGTTGGGGAATCAGAGGCGGGGAATCAGATATGGGGAATCAGAGGCAGGGAATCAGAGGCGGGGAATCAGATATGGGGAAACAGAGGCGGGGAATCAGAGGCGGGAAAACAGAGGCGGGGAATTAGATATGGGGAATCAGAGGTGGGGAATCAGAGGTGGTGAATCAGAGATGGGGAATCAGAGGCGGGGAATCAGAGGCAGGGAATCGGACGCCGGGAATCAGAGGCGGGGAATCAGAGCTGGGGAATCAGAGGCGGGGAATCAGAGTTGGGGAATCAGAGGCGGGGAATCAGATATGGGGAAATAGAGGCGGGGAATCAGATATGGGGAATCAGAGGTGTGGAATCAGAGGTTGGGAATCAGAGGCAGGGAATCAGAGGCGGGGAAACAGAGGCGGGGAATCAGATATGGGGAATCAGAGGTGGCGAATCAAAGGCGGTGAAACAGAGATGGGGAATCAGGGCAGGGAATCAGAGGCAGGGAATCTAAGCTGGGGAAACAGAGGCGGGGAATCAGATATGGGGAATCAGAGGTGGGGAATCAGGGGCGGGGAATCAGTGGCAGGGAATCAGAGCTGGGGAATCAGAGGTGGGGAATCAGAGCTGGGGAAAAAGAGGCGGGGAATCAGATATGGGGAATCAGAGGTGGGGAATCAGGGGCGGGGAATCAGTGGCAGGGAATCAGAGGCCGGGAATAAAAGGCGGGGAATCAGAGCTGGGGAATCAGAGGCGGGGAATCAGAGATGGGGAATCAGAGGAGGAGGGGAATCAGATATGGGGAAACAGAGGCCGGGAATCAGAGGCAGGGAAACAGAGGCGGGGAATCAGATATGGGGAATCAGAGGTGGGGAATTTGAGGTTGCGAATCAGAGGCGGGGAATCAGAGGCGGGGAATCAGAGGCAGGGAATCGGATGTGCGGAATCAGAGATGGGGAATCAGAGGTGGGGATTCAGAGGTGGTGAATCAGAGAAGGGGAATCAGAGGCTGGGAATCAGAGGCAGGGAATCAGACGCAGGAAATCAGAGGCGGGGAATCATAGCTGGCGAATTAGAGGAGGGGAATCAGAGTTGGGGAATCAGAGGCGGGGAATCAGATATGGGGAAACAGAGGCGGGGAATCAGAGGCGGGGAAACAGAGGCGGGTAATCAGATATGGGGAATCAGAGGTGGGGAATCAGAGGCAGGGAATCAGATGTGCGGAATCAGAGATGGGGAATCAGAGGCAGGGAATCAGAATCAGAAGCAGGGAATCAGAGGCTGGGAATCAGAGGCCGGAATCAGATGCTGGGATCAGAGGCCTGGAATCAGAGGCGGGGAATCAGAGGCAGGGAATCAGATGCGGGTAATCAGAGGCCTGGAATCAGAGGCGGGGAATCAGAGGCAGGGAATCAGATGCGGGGAATCAGAGGCGGGGAATCAGAGCTGGGGAATCAGAGGCAGGGTATTAGAGTTGGGGAATCAGAGGCGGGGAATCAGATATGGGGAAACAGAGGTGGGGAATCAGAGGCGGGGTAACAGAGGCAGGGAATCAGATATGGGGAATCAGAGGCGGGGAATAAGAGGTGGGCAATCAGAGGCGGGGAATCAGATATGGGGAAACAGAGGCGGGGAATCAGAGGCGGGAAAACAGAGGCGGGGAATTAGATATGGGGAATCAGAGGTGGGGAATCAGAGGTGGTGAATCAGTGATGGGGAATCACAGGCGGGGAATCAGAGGCAGGGAATAGAACGCGGGGAATCAGAGGCAGGGAATCAGAGCTGGGGAATTAGAGGCGGGGAATCATAGTTGGGAATCAGAGGCGGGGAATCAGATATGGGGAAACAGAGGCGGGGAATCAGATATGGGGAATCGGATGCAGGGAATCAGAGGCGGGGAATCAGATCTGGGGAATCAGAGGCGGGGAATCAGAGTTGGGGCATCAGAGGTGGGGAATTAGATATAGGGAAACAGAGGCGGGGAATCAGAGGCGGGGAAACAGAGGCGGGGAAACAGAGGCGGGGAATCAGATATGGGGAATCAGAGGTGGGGAATCCGAGGTTGGGAATCAGAGGCAGGGAATCAGAGGCGGGGAATCAGAGGCGGGGAAACAGAGGCGGGGAATCAGATATGGGGAATCAGAGGTGGGGCATCAGAAGTTGTGAATCACAGATGGGGAATTAGAGGCGGGGAATCAGAGGCAGTGAATCAGACGCGGTGAATCAGAGGCGGGGATTCAGAGCTGGGGTATCAGAAGCGGGGAATCAGAGTTGGGGAATCAGAGGCGGGGAATCAGATATGGGGAATCAGAGGCAGGGAATCAGAGGCGGGGAATCTGAGGCGGGGAATCAGAGCTGGGGAATCAGAGGTGGGGAATCAGAGTTGGGGAATCAGAGGCAGGGAATTGGATGTGCGGAATCAGAGATGGGGAATCAGAGGTGGGGAATCAGAGGCGGTGAATCAGAGATGGGGAATCAGAGGCGGTGAATCAGAGGCAGGAAATCAGACACGGGGATTCAGAGGCTGGGAATCAGACGGGGGGAATCAAAGGCGGGGAATCAGAGCTGTGGAATCTGAGGCAGGGAATCGGAGTTGGGGATTCAGAGGCAGGGAATCAGATATGGGGAAACAGAGGAGGGGAATCAGAGGCGGGAAAACAGAGGCGGGGAATTAGATATGGGGAATCAGAGGTGGGGAATCAGAGGTGGGGAATCAGAGGTGGGGAAACAGAGGCGGGGAGTCAGAGGCAGGGAATCTGACGCCGGGAATCAGAGGCGGGGAATCAGAGCTGGGGAATCAGAGGCGGGGAATCAGAGTTGGGGAATCAGAGGCGGGGAATCAGATATGGGGAAATAGAGGCGGGGAATCAGATATGGGGAATCAGAGGTGTGGAATCAGAGGTTGGGAATCAGAGGCAGGGAATCAGAGGCGGGGAAACAGAGGCGGGGAATCAGATATGGGGAATCAGAGGTGGCGAATCAAAGGCGGTGAAACAGAGATGGGGAATCAGGGCAGGTAAACATAGGTGGGGAATCAGAGGCGGGGAATCAGAGGCGGGGAATCAGAGGCGGTGAATCAGAGTCGGGGAATCAGAGGCGGGGAATCTGAGGCGGGGAATCAGATGCAGGGAATCAGAGGCGGGGAATCAGAGGCGGGGTATCAGAGGCGGGGAATCAGAGGCGCGGAATCAGAGGCGGGGAATGAGAGGCGTGGAATCAGAGACGGGGAATCAGAGGCGGGGAATCAGAAGTGGGGAATCAGAGGTGGGAAATCAGAGGCTGGGAATCAGAGGCGGGGATTCAGAGGCGGGGAATCAGAGGCAGGGTATCAGAGGCGGGCAATCAGATGCAGGGAATCAGAGGCAGGGAATCAGAGGCAGGGAATCAGAGGCAGGGAACCTGAGATGGCGAATATGAGGTGGTGAATCAGAGGCGGGGAAACAGTCAGGTAAACAGAGGCGGGGAATCAGAGGCAGGGAATCAGCCGCGGGGAATCAGAGGCAGGGAATCAGATGAAGGGAATCCGATGCAGGGAATCTGAGGCAGGGTATCTGAGGCAGGGAATCTGTGGCAGGGAATCTGATGCGGGTTATCAGAAGGGGGAAATTAGATGTGGGAAACGAGATGCAGAGAAAGAGGCACGGAAATAGAGGCAGGGAAAGAGAGGCAGTGTATCAGAGGCGGGTAATCAGAGGCGTGGAATCAGAGGCGGGGAATCAGAGACACAGAGAGAGAGGCGTGGAATCAGAGGTGCGGAATCAGAGCCGGTGAATCTGAGCCGGGAAATCAGAAGCAGAGCAACAGAGGTGGTGAAACATGGGTGCGGAATCGGACACGGGGAATCAGAGGTGGGGACTCAGAGGCCGGGAATCAGAGGCAGGGAATCAGAGGCAGGTTATCAGAGGCAGGGAATCAGAGGTGGGAAATCAGAGGCGGGGAATCAGAGGCGGCGAATCAGAGGCGGGCAATCAGAGGCGGGGAATCAGAGGCGGGGAATCAGAGGCGGCGAATCAGAGGCGGGGAATCAGAGGCGGGGAATCAGAGGCGGAGAATCAGAGGCGGGCAATCAGATGCAGGAAATCAGAGGCAGGGAATCAGAGGCAGGGAATCAGAGGCAGGGAATCTGAGGCAGGGAATCAGAGGTGGGGAATCAGAGGCGGGGAATCAGAGGCAGGGAATCAGATGAAGGGAATCTGATGCAGGGAATCTGAGGCAGGGAATCTGAGGCAGGGAATCTGTGGCAGGGAATCTGATGCGGGTTATCAGAAGGGGGAATTGAGATGTGGGAAACGAGATGCAGAGAAAGAGGCACGGAAATAGAGGCAGGGAAAGACAGGCAGGGAATCAGAGGCGGGGAATCAGAGGTGGGGAATCAGAGGCTGGGAATCAGAGGCAGGGAATCAGAGGGGGGAATCAGAGGTGGGGAATCAGAGGCAGGGAATCAGAGGCTGGGAATCAGAGGCGGGAAATCAGAGGCGGCGAATCTGAGGCGTGGAATCAGAGGTGGGGAAAGAGATGTGGGGAAACGTAGGCCAGGAAAGTTGCGCGGAAAGGGAGGCGGTGAATCAGAGGCGGGGAATCAGAGGCGCGGAATCAGAGGCGGGGAATCAGAGGCGGGGATTCAGAGCTGGGGAATCAGAGGCGGGGAATCAGAGTTGGGGAATCAGAGGCAGGGAATCAGATATGGGGAATCAGAGGCGGGGAATCAGAGGCGGGGAAACAGAGGCCGGGAATCAGATGTGGGGAATCAGAGGTGGGGAATCAGGGGCAGGGAATCAGTGGCAGGGAATCAGAGGCGGGGAATCAGAGGCGGGGAATCAAAGGCAGGGAATCAGACACGGGGAATCAGAGGCGGGGAATCAGAGATGGGGAATCAGAGGCGGGGAATCAGAGGCAGGGAATCGGATGCCGGGAATCAGAGTCGGGGAATCAGAGCTGGGGAATCAGAGGCGGGGAATCAGAGTTGGGGAATCAGAGGCGGGGAATCAGATATGGGGAAATAGAGGCGGGGAATCAGATATGGGGAATCAGAGGTGTGGAATCAGAGGTTGGGAATCAGAGGCTGGGAATCAGAGGTGGCAATCAGAGGCGGGGAATCAGATATGGGGAATCAGAGGCGGGGAATCAGAGGCGGGGAAACAGAGGCGGGGAATCAAATATAGGGAATCAGAGGTGGGGAATCAGAGGTTGTGAATCAGAGATGGTGAATCAAGGCGGGGAATCAGAGGCAGGGAATCAGACGCGGGGAATCAGAGGCGGGGATTCAGAGCTGGGGAATCAGAGGCGGGGAATCAGAGTTGGGGAATCAGAGGCAGGGAATCAGATATGGGGAATCAGAGGCGGGGAATCAGAGGCGGGGAAACAGAGGCCGGGAATCAGATGTGGGGAATCAGAGGTGGGGAATCAGGGGCAGGGAATCAGTGGCAGGGAATCAGAGGCGGGGAATCAGAGGCGGGGAATCAAAGGCAGGGAATCAGACACGGGGAATCAGAGGCGGGGAATCAGAGATGGGGAATCAGAGGCGGGGAATCAGAGGCAGGGAATCGGAAGCCGGGAATCAGAGTCGGGGAATCAGAGCTGGGGAATCAGAGGCGGGGAATCAGAGTTGGGGAATCAGAGGCGGGGAATCAGATATGGGGAAATAGAGGCGGGGAATCAGATATGGGGAACCAGAGGTGTGGAATCAGAGGTTGGGAATCAGAGGCAGGGAATCAGAGTCGGGGAAACAGAGGCGGGGAATCAGATATGGGGAATCAGAGGTGGCGAATCAAAGGCGGTGAAACAGAGATGGGGAATAAGGGCAGGGAATCAGAGGCAGGGAATCAAACACGGTGAATCAGAGCTGGGGAATCAGAGGCGGGGAATCAGAGTTGGGAATCAGAGGCGGGGAATCAGAGGCGGGGAAACAGAGGCGGGGAATCAGATATGGGGAATCAGAGGTGGGGAATCCGAGGTTGGGAATCAGAGGCAGGGAATCAGAGGTGGAAAATCAGAGGCGGGGAATCAGAGGAAGGGAATCAGATGTGCGGAATCGGAGATGGGGAATCAGAGGCAGGGAATCAGAGGCGGGGAATCAGAGGCGGGGAATCAGAGGCCGGGAATCAGATATGGGGAAACAGAGGCGGGGAATCCGAGTCGGGGAAACAGAGGCGGGGAATCAGATATGGGGAATCAGAGGTGGGGAATCAGAGGTTGGGAATCAGAGGCAGGGAATCAGAGGCTTGGAATCAGGTGCAGGGAATCAGATGCGGGGAATCAGAGGCGGGGAATCAGAGCTGGGGAATCAGAGGTGGGGAATCAGATTTGGGGAATCAGAGGCGGGGAATTAGATATTGGGAAACAGATGCGGGGAATCAGAGGCGGGGAAACCCAGGTGGGGAATCAGATATGGGGAATCAGAGGTGGGGAATCAGAGGCAAGGAATCAGATGTGCGGAATCAGAGATGGGGAATCAGAGGCAGGGAATCAGAATCAGAAGCAGGGAATCAGAGGCCGGGAATCAAAAGCCGGAATCAGATGCTGGGAATCAGAGGCCTGGAATCAGAGGCGGGGAATCAGAGGCAGGGAATCAGATGCGGGGAATCAGAGGCGGGGAATCAGAGCTGGGGAATCAGAGGCGGGGATTCAGAGTTGGGGAATCAGAGGCGGGGAATCAGAGGCGGGGAAACAGAGGCGGGGAATCAGATATGGGGAATCAGAGGTGGGGAATCAGAGGTTGGGAATCAGAAGCAGGGAATCAGAGGCGGGGAATCAGAGGCGGGGAATCAGAGGCAGGGAATCCGATGTGCGGAATCGGAGATGGGGAATCAGAGGCAGGGAATCAGAGGCGGGGAATAAGAGGCGGAGAATCAGAGGCCGGGAATCAGATATGGGGAAACAGAGGCGGGGAATCAGAGGCGGGGAAACAGAGGCGGGGAATCAGATATGGGGAATCAGAGGTGGGGAATCAGAGGTTGGGAATCAGAGGCAGGGAATCAGAGGCTGGGAATCAGATGCAGGGAATCAGATGCGGGAAATCAGAGGCGGGGAATCAGAGCTGGGGAATCAGAGGTGGGGAATCAGAGTTGGGGAATCAGAGTCGGGGACTTAGATATGGGAAAACAGAGGCGGGGAATCAGAGGCGGGGAAACAGACACGGGGAATCAGAGGCGGGGATTCAGAGCTGGGGAATCAGAGGCGGGGAATCAGAGTTGGGGAATCAGAGGCGGGGAATCAGATATGGGTAATCAGAGGCGGGGAATCAGAGGCGGGGAAACAGAGGCAGGGAATCAGATATGGGGAATCAGAGGTGGGGTATCAGGGGCAGGGAATCAGTGGCAGGGCATCAGAGGCGGGGAATCAGAGGCGGGGAATCAGAGGCATGGAATAAGACACGGGGAATCAGATATGGGGAAACAGAGGCGGCGAATCAGAGGCGGGCAAACAGAGGCGGGGAATTAGATATGGGGAATCAGAGGTGGGGAATCAGAGGTGGTGAATCAGAGATGGGGAATCACAGGCGGGGAATCAGAGGCAGGGAATAGAACGCGGGGAATCAGAGGCGGGGAATCAGAGCTGGGGAATCAGAGGCGGGGAATCATAGTTGGGAATCAGAGGCGGGGAATCAGATAGGGGGAAACAGAGGCGGGGAATCAAAGGCGGGGAAACAGAGGCGGGGAATCAGATATGGGGAATCGGATGCGGGGAATCAGAGGCGGGGAATCCGAGCTGGGGAATCAGAGGCGGGGTATCAGAGTTGGGGCATCTGAGGTGGGGAATTAGATATGGGGAAACAGGGGCGGGGAATCAGAGGTGGGGAAACAGAGGCGAGGAATCAGATATGGGGAATCAGACGTGGGGAATCAGAGGCAGGGAATCAGATGTGCGGAATCTGAGATGGGGAATCAGAGGAAGGGAATCAGAATCAGAAGCGGGGAATCAGAGGCCGGGAATCAAAGGCCGGGATTCAGATGCCGGGAATAAGAGGCCGGGAATCAGAGGTGGGGAATCAGAGTCCGGGAATCAGAGATGGGGATTCAGAGGCGGGGAATGATATATGGGGAATCAGAGGCGGGGAATCAGAGGTGGGGTAACAGAGGTGGGGAATCAGATATGGGGAATAAGAGGTGGCGAATCAAAGGCGGTGAATCAGAGATGGGGAATCAGAGGCGGGGAATCAGAGGCAGGGAATCAAACACGGGGAATCAGAGGCGGGGAATCAGAGCTGGGGAATCGGAGGCGGGGAATCAGAGTTGGGGAATCAGAGGCGGGGAATCAGATATGGGGAAACAGGGGCGGGGAATCAGAGGCAGGGAAACAGAGGCGGGGAAACAGAGGCGGGGAATCAGATATGGGGAATCAGGGGTGGGGAATCAGAGGTTGGGAATCAGAGGCAGGGAATCAGAGGCGTGGAAACAGAGGCGGGGATTCAGATATGGGGAATCAGAGGTGGGGAATCAGGGGCGTGGAATCAGAGGCAGGGAATTAGATGTGGTGAATCAGAGATGGGGAATCAGAGGCAGGGAATCAGAATCAGAAGCGGGGTATCAGTGGCCGGGAATCAGAGGAAGGTAATCAGAGGCAGGGGATCAAACACGGGGAATCAGAGGCTGGGAATCAGAGCTGGGGAATCAGAGGCGGGGAATCAGAGCTGGGGAATCACAGGCGGGGAATCAGAGATGGGGAATCAAGGGGGGAATCAGAGGCAGGGAATCAGATGCGGGGAATCAGAGGCGGGGAATCATAGATGGCGAATCAGAGGCGGGGAATCAGAGGTGGGCAATCAGAGGATGGGAATCAGATATGGGGAATCAGAGGCGGGGAATCAGAGCTGGGGAATCACAGGCGGGGAATCAGAGTTGGGGAATCAGAGGCGGGGAATCAGATATGGGGAAACAGAGGCGGGGAATCAGAGGCGGTGAAACAGAGGCGGGGAATCAGATATTGGGAATCAGAGGTGGGGAATCAGAGTTGGGGAATCAGAGTCGGGGACTTAGATATGGGGAAACAGAGGCGGGGAATCAGAGGCGGGGAAACAGACGCGGGGAATCAGAGGCGGGGAATCATAGTTGGGAATCAGATATTGGGAATCAGAGGTGGGGAATCAGAGTTGGGGAATCAGAGTCGGGGACTTAGATATGGGGAAACAGAGGCGGGGAATCAAAGGCGGGGAAACAGAGGCGGGGAATCAGATATGGGGAATCGGATGCGGGGAATCAGAGGCGGGGAATCAGAGCTGGGGAATCAGAGGCGGGGTATCAGACTTGGGGCATCTGAGGTGGGGAATTAGATATGGAGAAACAGAGGCGGGGAATCAGAGGCGGGGAAACAGAGGCGAGGAATCAGATATGGGGAATCAGAGGTGGGGAATCAGAGGCAGGGAATCAGATGTGCGGAATCAGAGATGGGGAATCAGAGGCAGGGAATCAGAATCAGAAGCGGGGAATCAGAGGCCGGGAATCAGAGGCCGGGATTCAGATGCCGGGAATAAGAGGCCGGGAATCAGAGGTGGGGAATCAGAGTCCGGGAATCAGAGATGGGGATTCAGAGGCGGGGAATGATATATGGGGAATCAGAGGCGGGGAATCAGAGGTGGGGTAACAGAGGTGGGGAATCAGATATGGGGAATCAGAGGTGGCGAATCAAAGGCGGTGAATCAGAGATGGGGAATCAGAGGCGGGGAATCAGAGGCAGGGAATCAAACACGGGGAATCAGAGGCGGGGAATCAGAGCTGGGGAATCGGAGGCGGGGAATCAGAGTTGGGGAATCAGAGGCGGGGAATCAGATATGGGGAAACAGGGGCGGGGAATCAGAGGCAGGGAAACAGAGGCGGGGAATCAGATATGGGGAATCAGGGGTGGGGAATCAGAGGTTGGGAATCAGAGGCAGGGAATCAGAGGCGTGGAAACAGAGGCGGGGATTCAGATATGGGGAATCAGAGGTGGGGAATCAGGGGCGTGGAATCAGAGGCAGGGAATTAGATGTGGTGAATCAGAGATGGGGAATCAGAGGCAGGGAATCAGAATCAGAAGCGGGGTATCAGTGGCCGGGAATCAGAGGAAGGTAATCAGAGGCAGGGGATCAAACACGGGGAATCAGAGGCTGGGAATCAGAGCTGGGGAATCAGAGGCGGGGAATCAGAGCTGGGGAATCACAGGCGGGGAATCAGAGATGGGGAATCAAGGGGGGAATCAGAGGCAGGGAATCAGATGCGGGGAATCAGAGGCGGGGAATCATAGATGGCGAATCAGAGGCGGGGAATCAGAGGTGGGCAATCAGAGGATGGGAATCAGATATGGGGAATCAGAGGCGGGGAATCAGAGCTGGGGAATCACAGGCGGGGAATCAGAGTTGGGGAATCAGAGGCGGGGAATCAGATATGGGGAAACAGAGGCGGGGAATCAGAGGCGGTGAAACAGAGGCGGGGAATCAGATATTGGGAATCAGAGGTGGGGAATCAGAGGTTGGGAATAAGAGGCCTGGAATCAGAGGCGGGGAATCAGAGGCAGGGAATCAGATGCGGGGAATCAGAGGAGGGGAATCAGAGCTGGGGAATCAGAGGCGGGGTATTAGAGTTGGGGAATCAGAGGCGGGGAATCAGACGCGGGGAATCAGAGGGGGGGAATCATAGCTGGCGAATCAGAGGCGGGGAATCAGAGGTGGGCAATCAGAGGCCGGGAATCAGAGGTGGTGAATCAGAGATGGGGAATCAGAGGCGGGGAATCAGTGGCAGGGAATCAGATATGGGGAATCAGAGGCGTGGAATCAGAGGCAGGGAATCAGACACGGGGAATCAGACACGGGGAATCAGAGGTGGGGAATCAGAGATGGGGAATCAGAGGCGGTGAATCAGAGATGGGGAATCAGAGGCGGGGAATCAGAGGCAGGAAATCAGACACGGGGATTCAGAGGCTGGGAATCAGACGGGGGGAATCAAAGGCGGGGAATCAGAGCTGGGGAATCAGAGGCAGGGAATCAGAGGCGGGGAATCAGATATGGGGAATTAGAGGCTGGTATTCAGAGGCGGGGAATCAGAGGCAGGGAATCAGACACGGGGAATCAGAGGTGGGGAATCAGAGATGGGGAATCAGAGGCGGGGAATCAGAGTTGGGGAATCAGAGGCAGGGAATCGGATGTGCGGAATCAGAGATGGGGAATCAGAGGTGGGGAATCAGAGGCGGTGAATCAGAGATGGGGAATCAGAGGCGGGGAATCAGAGGCAGGAAATCAGACACGGGGATTCAGAGGCTGGGAATCAGACAGGGGGAATCAAAGGCGGGGAATCAGAGCTGGGGAATCAGAGGCAGGGAATCAGAGTTGGGGATTCAGAGACGGGGAATCAGATATGGGGAAACAGAGGCGGGGAATCAGAGGCGGGCAAACAGAGGCGGGGAATTAGATATGGGGAATCAGATGTGGGGAATCAGAGGTGGTGAATCAGTGATGGGGAATCACAGGCGGGGAATCAGAGGCAGGGAATAGAACGCAGGGAATCAGAGGCAGGGAATCAGAGCTGGGGAATCAGAGGCGGGGAATCATAGTTGGGAATCAGAGGCGGGGAATCAGATATGGGGAAACAGAGGCGGGGAATCAGAGGCGGGGAAACAGAGGCGGGGAATCAGATATGGGGAATCGGATGCGGGGAATCAGAGGCGGGGAATCAGAGCTGGGGAATCAGAGGCGGGGAATCAGAGTTGGGGCATCAGAGGTGGGTAATTAGATATAGGGAAACAGAGGCGGGGAATCAGAGGCGGGGAAACAGAGGCGGGGAATCAGATATGGGGAATCAGATGTGGGGAATCAGAGGCAGGGAATCAGATGTGCGGAATCAGAGATGGGGAATCAGAGGCAGGGAATCAGAATCAGAAGCGGGGTATCAGAGGCCGGGAATCAGAGGCCGGGAATCAGATGCTGGGAATAAGAGGCCGGGAATCAGAGGTGGGGAATCAGAGTCCGGGAATCAGAGATGGGGATTCAGAGGCGGGGAATGAGATATGGAGAATCAGAGGCGGGGAATCAGAGGCCGGGAAACAGAGGTGGGGAATCAGATATGGGGAATCAGAGGTGGCGAATCAAAGGCGGTGAATCAGAGATGGGGAATCAGAGGCGGGGAATCAGAGGCAGGGAATCAGATGCGGGGAATCAGAGGCGGGGAATCAGAGCTGGCGAATCAGAGGCGGGGAATCAGAGGTGGGCAATCAGAGCCGGGGAATCAGATATGGGGAATCAGAGGCGGGGAATCAGAGGCGGGGAAACAGAGGTGGGGAATCAGATATGGGGAAACAGAGGTGGCGAATCAAAGGCGGTGAATCAGAGATGGGGAATCAGAGGCGGGGAATCAGAGGCAGGGAATCAAAAACGGGGAATCAGAGGCGGGGAATCAGAGCTGGGGAATCAGAGGCGGGGAAGCAGAGTAGGAGAATCAGAGGTGGGGAATTAGATATGGGGAAACAGGGGCGGGGAATCAGAGGCTGGGAAACAGAGGCGGGGAATCAGATATGGGGAATCAGAGGTGTGGAATCAGAGGTTGGGAATCAGAGGCGGGGAAACAGAGGAGCGGAATCAGATATGGGGAATCAGAGGTGGCGAATTAAAGGCGGTGAATCAGAGATGGGGAATCAGGGCAGGGAATCAGAGGCAGGGAATCAAACACGGGGAATCAGAGGCGTGGAATCAGAGCTGGGGAATCAGAGGCGGGGATTCAGAGTTGGGGAATCAGAGGCGGGGAATCAGAGGCGGGGAAACAGAGGCGGGGAATCAGATATGGGGAATCAGAGGTGGGGAATCAGAGGTTGGGAATCAGAAGCAAGGAATCAGAGGCGGGGAATCAGAGGCGGGGAATCAGAGGCAGGAAATCCGATGTGCGGAATCGGAGATGGGGAATCAGAGGCAGGGTATCAGAGGCGGGGAATCAGAGGCGGGGAATCAGAGGCCGGGAATCAGATATGGGGAAACAGAGGCGGGGAATCAGAGGCGGGGAAACAGAGGCGGGGAATCAGATATGGGGAATCAGAGGTGGGGAATCAGAGGTTGGGAATCAGAGGCAGGGAATCAGAGGCTGGGAATCAGATGCAGGGAATCAGATGCGGGGAATCAGAGGCGGGGAATCAGAGCTGGGGAATCAGAGGTGGGGAATCAGAGTTGGGGAATCAGAGTCGGGGACTTAGATATGGGGAAACAGAGGCAGGGAATCAGAGGCGGGGAAACAGACGCGGGGAATCAGAGGCGGGTATCAGAGCTGGGGAATCAGAGGCGGGGAATCAGAGTTGGGGAATCAGAGGCGGGGAATCAGAGGCGGGGAATCAGAGGCGGGGAATCAGAGGCGGGGAAACAGAGGCAGGGAATCAGATATGGGGAATCAGAGGTGGGGTATCAGGGGCAGGGAATCAGTGGCAGGGAATCAGAGGTGGGGAATCAGAGGCGGGGAATCAGAGGCAGGGAATCAGACACGGGGAATCAGATATGGGGAAACAGAGGCGGGGAATCAGAGGCGGGCAAACAGAGGCGGGGAATTAGATAAGGGGAATCAGAGGTGGGGAATCAGAGGTGGTGAATCAGAGATGGGGAATCACAGGCGGGGAATCAGAGGCAGGGAATAGAACACGGGGAATCAGAGGCGGGGAATCTGAGGCAGGGAATCTGTGGTGGGGAATCAGAGGAGGGAAAACAGGCGGGTAAACAGAGGCGGGCAAACATAGGCGGGGAATCAGAGTTGGGGAATCAGAGGCAGGGAATCAGATATGGGGAATCAGAGGCGGGGGATCAGAGGCGGGGAAACAGAGGCGGGGAATCAGATATGGGGAATCAGAGGTGGGGAATCAGGGGCAGGGAATCAGTGGCAGGGAATCAGAGGCGGGGAATCTGAGGCGGGGAATCAGAGGCTGGGAATCAGACACGGGGAATCAGAGGCGGGGAATCAGAGATGGGGAATCAGAGGCGGGGAATCAGAGGCAGGGAATCGGATGCCGGGAATCAGAGGCGGGGAATCAGAGCTGGGGAATCAGAGGCGGGGAATCAGAGTTGGGGAATCAGAGTTGGGGAATCAGAGGCGGGGAATCAGATATGGGGAAATAGAGGCGGGGAATCAGATATGGGGAATCAGAGGTGTGGAATCAGAGGTTGGGAATCAGAGGCAGGGAATCAGAGGCGGGGAAACAGAGGCAGGGAATCAGATATGGGGAATCAGAGATGGCGAATCAAAGGCGGTGAAACAGAGATGGGGAATCAGAGGCGGGGAATCAGAGGCAGGGAATCAGAGCTGGGGAAACAGAGGCGGGGAATCAGATATGGGGAAACAGAGGCGGGGAATCAGAGGCGGGGAAACAGAGGCGGGTAATCAGATATGGGGAATCAGAGGTGGGGTATCAGGGGCAGGGAATCAGTGGCAGGGAATCAGAGGTGGGGAATCAGAGGCGGGGAATCAGAGGCAGGGAATCAGACACGGGGAATCAGATATGGGGAAACAGAGGCGGGGAATCAGAGGCGGGCAAACAGAGGCGGGGAATTAGATAAGGGGAATCAGAGGTGGGGAATCAGAGGTGGTGAATCAGAGATGGGGAATCACAGGCGGGGAATCAGAGGCAGGGAATAGAACACGGGGAATCAGAGGCGGGGAATCTGAGGCAGGGAATCTGTGGTGGGGAATCAGAGGAGGGAAAACAGGCGGGTAAACAGAGGCGGGCAAACATAGGCGGGGAATCAGAGTTGGGGAATCAGAGGCAGGGAATCAGATATGGGGAATCAGAGGCGGGGGATCAGAGGCGGGGAAACAGAGGCGGGGAATCAGATATGGGGAATCAGAGGTGGGGAATCAAGGGCAGGGAATCAGTGGCAGGGAATCAGAGGCGGGGAATCTGAGGCGGGGAATCAGAGGCTGGGAATCAGACACGGGGAATCAGAGGCGGGGAATCAGAGATGGGGAATCAGAGGCGGGGAATCAGAGGCAGGGAATCGGATGCCGGGAATCAGAGGCGGGGAATCAGAGCTGGGGAATCAGAGGCGGGGAATCAGAGTTGGGGAATCAGAGTTGGGGAATCAGAGGCGGGGAATCAGATATGGGGAAATAGAGGCGGGGAATCAGATATGGGGAATCAGAGGTGTGGAATCAGAGGTTGGGAATCAGAGGCAGGGAATCAGAGGCGGGGAAACAGAGGCAGGGAATCAGATATGGGGAATCAGAGGTGGCGAATCAAAGGCGGTGAAACAGAGATGGGGAATCAGAGGCGGGGAATCAGAGGCAGGGAATCAGAGCTGGGGAAACAGAGGCGGGGAATCAGATATGGGGAATCAGAGGTGGGGAATCAGGGGCGGGGAATCAGTGGCAGGGAATCAGAGGCCGGGAATAAAAGGCGGGGAATCAGAGCTGGGGAATCAGAGGCGGGGAATCAGAGTTGGGGAATCAGAGGAGGGGAATCAGATATGGGGAAACAGAGGCCGGGAATCAGAGGCAGGGAAACAGAGGCGGGGAATCAGATATGGGGAATCAGAGGTGGGGAATTAGAGGTTGCGAATCAGAGGCGGGGAATCAGAGGCGGGGAATCAGAGGCAGGGAATCCGATGTGCGGAATCAGAGATGGGGAATCAGAGGTGGGGATTCAGAGGTGGTAATTCAGAGAAGGGGAATCAGAGGCTGGGAATCAGAGGCAGGGAATCAGACGCAGGGAATCAGAGGCGGGGAATCATAGCTGGCGAATTAGAGGAGGGGAATCAGAGTTGGGGAATCAGAGTCAGGGAATCAGATATGGGGAAACAGAGGCGGGGAATCAGAGGCGGGGAAACAGAGGCGGGTAATCAGATATGGGGAATCAGAGGTGGGGAATCAGAGGCAGGGAATCAGATGTGCGGAATCAGAGATGGGGAATCAGAGGCAGGGAATCAGAATCAGAAGCAGGGAATCAGAGGCCAGAATCAGATGCTGGGAATCAGAGGCCTGGAATCAGAGGCGGGGAATCAGAGGCAGGGAATCAGATGCGGGGAATCAGAGGCGGGGAATCAGAGCTGGGGAATCAGAGGCAGGGTATTAGAGTTGGGGAATCAGAGGCGGGGAATCAGATATGGGGAAACAGAGGTGGGGAATCAGAGGCGGGGAAACAGAGGCAGGGAATCAGATATGGGGAATCAGAGGCGGGGAATCAGAGGTGGGGAATCATAGGCAGGGAATCGGATGTGCGGAATCAGAGATGGGGAATCAGAGGCCGGGAATGAGAGGTGGTGAATCAGATATGGGGAATCAGAGGCGGGGAATCAGAGGCAGAGAATCAGACGCGGGGAATCAGAGGTGGGCAATCAGAGGCGGGGAATCAGATATGGGGAATCAGAGGCGGGGAATCAGAGGCGGGGAAACAGAGGCGGGGAATCAGATATGGGGAATCAGAGGTGGGGCATCAGAAGTTGTGAATCACAGATGGGGAATTAGAGGCGGGGAATCAGAGGCAGGGAATCATACGCGGGGAATCAGAGGCGGGGATTCAGAGCTGGGGAATGAGAAGCGGGGAATCAGAGTTGGGGAATCAGAGGCGGGGAATCAGATATGGGGAATAAGAGGCAGGGAATCAGAGGCGGGGAATCAGAGGCAGGGAATCAGACGCGGGGAATCTGAGGCGGGGAATCAGAGCTGGGGAATCAGAGGTGGGGAATCAGAGTTGGGGAATCAGAGGCATGGAATTGGATGTGCGGAATCAGAGATGGGGAATCAGAGGTGGGGAATCAGAGGCGGTGAATCAGAGATGGGGAATCAGAGGCGGGGAATCAGAGGCAGGAAATCAGACACGGGGATTCAGAGGCTGGGAATCAGACGGGGGGAATCAAAGGCGGGGAATCAGAGCTGGGGAATCTGAGGCAGGGAATCAGAGTTGGGGAATCAGAGGCGGGGAATCAGATATGGGGAATCAGAGGCAGGGAATCAGAGGCGGGGAATCAGATATGGGGAAACAGAGGCGGGGAATCAGAGGCAGGAAAACAGAGGCGGGGAATTAGATATGGGGATTCAGAGGTGGGGAATCAGAGGTGGTGAATCAGAGATGGGGAATCAGAGGCGGGGAATCAGAGGCAGGGAATCGGACGCCGGGAATCAGAGGCGGGGATTCAGAGCTGGGGAATCAGAGGCGGGGAATCAGAGTTGGGGAATCAGAGGCGGGGAATCAGATATGGGGAAATAGAGGCGGGGAATCAGATATGGGGAATCAGAGGTGTGGAATCAGAGGTTGGGAATCAGAGGCAGGGAATCAGAGGCGGGGAAACAGAGGCGGGGAATCAGATATGGGGAATCAGAGGTGGCGAATCAAAGGCGGTGAAACAGAGATGGGGAATCAGGGCAGGGAATCAGAGGCAGGGAATCAGAGCTGGGGAAACAGAGGCGGGGAATCAGATATGGGGAATCAGAGGTGGGGAATCAGGGGCGGGGAATCAGTGACAGGGAATCAGAGCTGGGGAATCAGAGGTGGGGAATCAGAGCTGGGGAAACAGAGGCGGGGAATCAGATATGGGGAATCAGAGGTGGGGAATCAGGGGCGGGGAATCAGTGGCAGGGAATCAGAGGCCGGGAATAAAAGGCGGGGAATCAGAGCTGGGGAATCAGAGGCGGGGAATCAGAGATGGGGAATCAGAGGAGGGGAATCAGATATGGGGAAACAGAGGCCGGGAATCAGAGGCAGGGAAACAGAGGCGGGGAATCAGATATGGGGAATCAGAGGTGGGGAATTAGAGGTTGCGAATCAGAGGCGGGGAATCAGAGGCGGGGAATCAGAGGCAGGGAATCGGATGTGCGGAATCAGAGATGGGGAATCAGAGGTGGGGATTCAGAGGTGGTGAATCAGAGAAGGGGAATCAGAGGCTGGGAATCAGAGGCAGGGAATCAGACGCAGGAAATCAGAGGCGGGGAATCATAGCTGGTGAATTAGAGGAGGGGAATCAGAGTTGGGGAATCAGAGGCGGGGAATCAGATATGGGGAAACAGAGGCGGGGAATCAGAGGCGGGGAAACAGAGGCGGGTAATCAGATATGGGGAATCAGAGGTGGGGAATCAGAGGCAGGGAATCAGATGTGCGGAATCAGAGATGGGGAATCAGAGGCAGGGAATCAGAATCAGAAGCAGGGAATCAGAGGCTGGGAATCAGAGGCCGGAATCAGATGCTGGGAT
The DNA here is from genome assembly GCF_036971445.1 of Narcine bancroftii. Classification (NCBI taxonomy): domain Eukaryota; kingdom Metazoa; phylum Chordata; class Chondrichthyes; order Torpediniformes; family Narcinidae; genus Narcine; species Narcine bancroftii. The sequence continues at coordinate 111,043,681 of NC_091474.1, read as the reverse complement.
CAGAGGCCTGGAATCAGAGGCGGGGAATCAGAGGCAGGGAATCAGATGCGGGAAATCAGAGGCCTGGAATCAGAGGCGGGGAATCAGAGGCAGGGAATCAGATGCGGGGAATCAGAGGCGGGGAATCAGAGCTGGGGAATCAGAGGCAGGGTATTAGAGTTGGGGAATCAGAGGCGGGGAATCAGATATGGGGAAACAGAGGTGGGGAATCAGAGGCGGGGTAACAGAGGCAGGGAATCAGATATGGGGAATCAGAGGCGGGGAATAAGAGGTGGGCAATCAGAGGCGGGGAATCAGATATGGGGAAACAGAGACGGGGAATCAGAGGCGGGAAAACAGAGGCGGGGAATTAGATATGGGGAATCAGAGGTGGGGAATCAGAGGTGGTGAATCAGTGATGGGGAATCACAGGCGGGGAATCAGAGGCAGGGAATAGAACGCGGGGAATCAGAGGCAGGGAATCAGAGCTGGGGAATCAGAGGCGGGGAATCATAGTTGGGAATCAGAGGCGGGGAATCAGATATGGGGAAACAGAGGCGGGGAATCAGATATGGGGAATCGGATGCAGGGAATCAGAGGCGGGGAATCAGAGCTGGGGAATCAGAGGCGGGGAATCAGAGTTGGGGCATCAGAGGTGGGGAATTAGATATAGGGAAACAGAGGCGGGGAATCAGAGGCGGGGAAACAGAGGCGGGGAAACAGAGGCGGGGAATCAGATATGGGGAATCAGAGGTGGGGAATCCGAGGTTGGGAATCAGAGGCAGGGAATCAGAGGCGGGGAATCAGAGATGGGGAAACAGAGGCGGGGAATCAGATATGGGGAATCAGAGGTGGGGCATCAGAAGTTGTGAATCACAGATGGGGAATTAGAGGCGGGGAATCAGAGGCAGGGAATCAGACGCGGGGAATCAGAGGCGGGGATTCAGAGCTGGGGTATCAGAAGCGGGGAATCAGAGTTGGGGAATCAGAGGCGGGGAATCAGATATGGGGAATCAGAGGCAGGGAATCAGAGGCGGGGAATCAGAGGCAGGGAATCAGACGCGGGGAATCTGAGGCGGGGAATCAGAGCTGGGGAATCAGAGGTGCGGAATCAGAGATGGGGAATCAGAGGTGGGGAATCAGAGGCGGTGAATCAGAGATGGGGAATCAGAGGCGGGGAATCAGAGGCAGGAAATCAGACACGGGGATTCAGAGGCTGGGAATAAGACGGGGGGAATCAAAGGCGGGGAATCAGAGCTGGGGAATCTGAGGCAGGGAATCAGAGTTGGGGATTCAGAGGCAGGGAATCAGATATGGGGAAACAGAGGCGGGGAATCAGAGGCGGGAAAACAGAGGCGGGGAATTAGATATGGGGAATCAGAGGTGGGGAATCAGAGGTGGGGAATCAGAGGTGGGGAATCAGAGGCGGGGAGTCAGAGGCAGGGAATCTGACGCCGGGAATCAGAGGCGGGGAATCAGAGCTGGGGAATCAGAGGCGGGGAATCAGAGTTGGGGAATCAGAGGCGGGGAATCAGATATGGGGAAATAGAGGCGGGGAATCAGATATGGGGAATCAGAGGTGTGGAATCAGAGGTTGGGAATCAGAGGCAGGGAATCAGAGGCGGGGAAACAGAGGCGGGGAATCAGATATGGGGAATCAGAGGTGGCGAATCAAAGGCGGTGAAACAGAGATGGGGAATCAGGGCAGGTAAACATAGGCGGGGAATCAGAGGCGGGGAATCAGAGGCGGGGAATCAGAGGCGGGGAATCAGAGTCGGGGAATCAGAGGCGGGGATTCTGAGGCGGGGAATCAGATGCAGGGAATCAGAGGCGGGGAATCAGAGGCGGGGTATCAGAGGCGGGGAATCAGAGGCGCGGAATCAGAGGCGGGGAATCAGAGGCGTGGAATCAGAGACGGGGAATCAGAGGCGGGGAATCAGAAGTGGGGAATCAGAGGTGGGAAATCAGAGGCTGGGAATCAGAGGCGGGGATTCAGAGGCGGGGAATCAGAGGCAGGGTATCAGAGGCGGGCAATCAGATGCAGGGAATCAGAGGCAGGGCATCAGAGGCAGGGAATCATAGGCAGGGAACCTGAGATGGCGAATATGAGGTGGTGAATCAGAGGCGGGGAAACAGTCGGGTAAACAGAGGCGGGGAATCAGTGGAAGGGAATCAGCCGCGGGGAATCAGAGGCAGGGAATCAGATGAAGGGAATCTGATGCAGGGAATCTGAGGCAGGGTATCTGAGGCAGGGAATCTGTGGCAGGGAATCTGATGCGGGTTATCAGAAGGGGGAAATGAGATGTGGGAAACGAGATGCAGAGAAAGAGGCACGGAAATAGAGGCAGGGAAAGAGAGGCAGTGTATCAGAGGCGGGTAATCAGAGGCGTGGAATCAGAGGCGGGGAATCAGAGACACAGAAAGAGAGGCGTGGAATCAGAGGTGCGGAATCAGAGCCGGTGAATCTGAGCCGGGAAATCAAAAGCAGAGCAACAGAGGTGGTGAAACATGGGTGCGGAATCGGACACGGGGAATCAGAGGTGGGGACTCAGAGGCCGGGAATCAGAGGCAGGGAATCAGAGGCAGGTTATCAGAGGCAGGGAATCAGAGGTGGGAAATCAGAGGCGGGGAATCAGAGGCGGCGAATCAGAGGCGGGGAATCAGAGGCGGGGAATCAGAGGCGGAGAATCAGAGGCGGGCAATCAGATGCAGGAAATCAGAGGCAGGGAATCAGAGGCAGGGAATCAGAGGCAGGGAATCTGAGGCAGGGAATCAGAGGTGGGGAATCAGAGGCGGGGAATCAGAGGCAGGGAATCAGATGAAGGGAATCTGATGCAGGGAATCTGAGGCAGGGAATCTGAGGCAGGGAATCTGTGGCAGGGAATCTGATGCGGGTTATCAGAAGGGGGAAATGAGATGTGGGAAACGAGATGCAGAGAAAGAGGCACGGAAATAGAGGCAGGGAAAGACAGGCAGGGAATCAGAGGCGGGGAATCAGAGGTGGGGAATCAGAGGCTGGGAATCAGAGGCGGGCAATCAGAGGGGGGAATCAGAGGTGGGGAATCTGAGGCAGGGAATCAGAGGCAGGGAATCAGAGGCGGGAAATCAGAGGCGGCGAATCTGAGGCGTGGAATCAGAGGTGGGGAAAGAGATGTGGGGAAACGTAGGCCAGGAAAGTTGCGCGGAAAGGGAGGCGGTGAATCAGAGGCGGGGAATCAGAGGCGCGGAATCAGAGGCGGGGAATCAGAGGCGGGGATTCAGAGCTGGGGAATCAGAGGCGGGGAATCAGAGTTGGGGAATCAGAGACAGGGAATCAGATATGGGGAATCAGAGGCAGGGAATCAGAGGCGGGGAAACAGAGGCCGGGAATCAGATGTGGGGAATCAGAGGTGGGGAATCAGGGGCAGGGAATCAGTGGCAGGGAATCAGAGGCGGGGAATCAGAGGCGGGGAATCAAAGGCAGGGAATCAGACACGGGGAATCAGAGGCGGGGAATCAGAGATGGGGAATCAGAGGCGGGGAATCAGAGGCAGGGAATCGGATGCCGGGAATCAGAGTCGGGGAATCAGAGCTGGGGAATCAGAGGCGGGGAATCAGAGTTGGGGAATCAGAGGCGGGGAATCAGATATGGGGAAATAGAGGCGGGGAATCAGATATGGGGAATCAGAGGTGTGGAATCAGAGGTTGGGAATCAGAGGCTGGGAATCAGAGGTGGCAATCAGAGGCGGGGAATCAGATATGGGGAATCAGAGGCGGGGAATCAGAGGCGGGGAAACAGAGGCGGGGAATCAAATATAGGGAATCAGAGGTGGGGATTCAGAGGTTGTGAATCAGAGATGGTGAATCAAGGCGGGGAATCAGAGGCAGGGAATCAGACGCGGGGAATCAGAGGCGGGGATTCAGAGCTGGGGAATCAGAGGCGGGGAATCAGAGTTGGGGAATCAGAGGCAGGGAATCAGATATGGGGAATCAGAGGCGGGGAATCAGAGGCGGGGAAACAGAGGCCGGGAATCAGATGTGGGGAATCAGAGGTGGGGAATCAGGGGCAGGGAATCAGTGGCAGGGAATCAGAGGCGGGGAATCAGAGGCGGGGAATCAAAGGCAGGGAATCAGACACGGGGAATCAGAGGCGGGGAATCAGAGATGGGGAATCAGAGGCGGGGAATCAGAGGCAGGGAATCGGATGCCGGGATTCAGAGTCGGGGAATCAGAGCTGGGGAATCAGAGGCGGGGAATCAGAGTTGGGGAATCAGAGGCGGGGAATCAGATATGGGGAAATAGAGGCGGGGAATCAGATATGGGGAATCAGAGGTGTGGAATCAGAGGTTGGGAATCAGAGGCAGGGAATCAGAGTCGGGGAAACAGAGGCGGGGAATCAGATATGGGGAATCAGAGGTGGCGAATCAAAGGCGGTGAAACAGAGATGGGGAATCAGGGCAGGGAATCAGAGGCAGGGAATCAAACACGGGGAATCAGAGCTGGGGAATCAGAGGCGGGGAATCAGAGTTGGGAATCAGAGGCGGGGAATCAGAGGCGGGGAAACAGAGGCGGGGAATCAGATATGGGGAATCAGAGGTGGGGAATCCGAGGTTGGGAATCAGAGGCAGGGAATCAGAGGCGGAAAATCAGAGGCGGGGAATCAGAGGAAGGGAATCAGATGTGCGGAATCGGAGATGGGGAATCAGAGGCAGGGAATCAGAGGCGGGGAATCAGAGGCGGGGAATCAGAGGCCGGGAATCAGATATGGGGAAACAGAGGTGGGGAATCCGAGTCGGGGAAACAGAGGCGGGGAATCAGATATGGGGAATCAGAGGTGGGGAATCAGAGGTTGGGAATCAGAGGCAGGGAATCAGAGGCTTGGAATCAGGTGCAGGGAATCGGATGCGGGGAATCAAAGGCGGGGAATCAGAGCTGGGGAATCAGAGGTGGGGAATCAGAATTGGGGAATCAGAGGCGGGGACTTAGATATTGGGAAACAGAGGCGGGGAATCAGAGGCGGGGAAACCCAGGTGGGGAATCAGATATGGGGAATCAGAGGTGGGGAATCAGAGGCAAGGAATCAGATGTGCGGAATCAGAGATGGGGAATCAGAGGCAGGGAATCAGAATCAGAAGCAGGGAATCAGAGGCCGGGAATCAAAGGCCGGAATCAGATGCTGGGAATCAGAGGCCTGGAATCAGAGGCGGGGAATCAGAGGCAGGGAATCAGATGCGGGGAATCAGAGGCGGGGAATCAGAGCTGGGGAATCAGAGGCGGGGATTCAGAGTTGGGGAATCAGAGGCGGGGAATCAGAGGCGGGGAAACAGAGGCGGGGAATCAGATATGGGGAATCAGAGGTGGGGAATCAGAGGTTGGGAATCAGAAGCAGGGAATCAGAGGCGGGGAATCAGAGGCGGGGAATCAGAGGCAGGGAATCCGATGTGCGGAATCGGAGATGGGGAAACAGAGGCGGGGAATCAGATATGGGGAATCAGAGGTGGGGAATCAGAGGTTGGGAATCAGAGGCAGGGAATCAGAGGCTGGGAATCAGATGCAGGGAATCAGATGCGGGAAATCAGAGGCGGGGAATCAGAGCTGGGGAATCAGAGGTGGGGAATCAGAGTTGGGGAATCAGAGTCGGGGACTTAGATATGGGGAAACAGAGGCAGGGAATCAGAGGCGGGGAAACAGACGCGGGGAATCAGAGGCGGGGATTCAGAGCTGGGGAATCAGAGGCGGGGAATCAGAGTTGGGGAATCAGAGGCGGGGAATCAGATATGGGTAATCAGAGGCGGGGAATCAGAGGCGGGGAAACAGAGGCAGGGAATCAGATATGGGGAATCAGAGGTGAGGTATCAGGGGCAGGGAATCAGTGGCAGGGAATCAGAGGCGGGGAATCAAGGCGGGGAATCAGAGGCAGGGAATCAGACACGGGGAATCAGATATGGGGAAACAGAGGCGGGGAATCAGAGGCGGGCAAACAGAGGCGGGGAATTAGATATGGGGAATCAGAGGTGGGGAATCAGAGGTGTGGAATCAGAGGTTGGGAATCAGAGGCAGGGAATCAGAGGCGGGGAAACAGAGGCGGGGAATCAGATATGGGGAATCAGAGGTGGCGAATCAAAGGCGGTGAAACAGAGATGGGGAATCAGGGCAGGTAAACATAGGCGGGGAATCAGAGGCGGGGAATCAGAGGCGGGGAATCAGAGGCGGGGAATCAGAGTCGGGGAATCAGAGGCGGGGATTCTGAGGCGGGGAGTCAGATGCAGGGAATCAGAGGCGGGGAATCAGAGGCGGGGTATCAGAGGCGGGGAATCAGAGGCGCGGAATCAGAGGCGGGGAATCAGAGGCGTGGAATCAGAGACGGGGAATCAGAGGCGGGGAATCAGAAGTGGGGAATCAGAGGTGGGAAATCAGAGGCTGGGAATCAGAGGCGGGGATTCAGAGGCGGGGAATCAGAGGCAGGGTATCAGAGGCGGGCAATCAGATGCAGGGAATCAGAGGCAGGGCATCAGAGGCAGGGAATCAGAGGCAGGGAACCTGAGATGGCGAATATGAGGTGGTGAATCAGAGGCGGGGAAACAGTCGGGTAAACAGAGGCGGGGAATCAGAGGAAGGGAATCAGCCGCGGGGAATCAGAGGCAGGGAATCAGATGAAGGGAATCTGATGCAGGGAATCTGAGGCAGGGTATCTGAGGCAGGGAATCTGTGGCAGGGAATCTGATGCGGGTTATCAGAAGGGGGAAATGAGATGTGGGAAACGAGATGCAGAGAAAGAGGCACGGAAATAGAGGCAGGGAAAGAGAGGCAGTGTATCAGAGGCGGGTAATCAGAGGCGTGGAATCAGAGGCGGGGAATCAGAGACACAGAAAGAGAGGCGTGGAATCAGAGGTGCGGAATCAGAGCCGGTGAATCTGAGCCGGGAAATCAAAAGCAGAGCAACAGAGGTGGTGAAACATGGGTGCGGAATCGGACACGGGGAATCAGAGGTGGGGACTCAGAGGCCGGGAATCAGAGGCAGGGAATCAGAGGCAGGTTATCAGAGGCAGGGAATCAGAGGTGGGAAATCAGAGGCGGGGAATCAGAGGCGGCGAATCAGAGGCGGGGAATCAGAGGCGGGGAATCAGAGGCGGAGAATCAGAGGCGGGCAATCAGATGCAGGAAATCAGAGGCAGGGAATCAGAGGCAGGGAATCAGAGGCAGGGAATCTGAGGCAGGGAATCAGAGGTGGGGAATCAGAGGCGGGGAATCAGAGGCAGGGAATCAGATGAAGGGAATCTGATGCAGGGAATCTGAGGCAGGGAATCTGAGGCAGGGAATCTGTGGCAGGGAATCTGATGCGGGTTATCAGAAGGGGGAAATGAGATGTGGGAAACGAGATGCAGAGAAAGAGGCACGGAAATAGAGGCAGGGAAAGACAGGCAGGGAATCAGAGGCGGGGAATCAGAGGTGGGGAATCAGAGGCTGGGAATCAGAGGCGGGCAATCAGAGGGGGGAATCAGAGGTGGGGAATCTGAGGCAGGGAATCAGAGGCAGGGAATCAGAGGCGGGAAATCAGAGGCGGCGAATCTGAGGCGTGGAATCAGAGGTGGGGAAAGAGATGTGGGGAAACGTAGGCCAGGAAAGTTGCGCGGAAAGGGAGGCGGTGAATCAGAGGCGGGGAATCAGAGGCGCGGAATCAGAGGCGGGGAATCAGAGGCGGGGATTCAGAGCTGGGGAATCAGAGGCGGGGAATCAGAGTTGGGGAATCAGAGACAGGGAATCAGATATGGGGAATCAGAGGCAGGGAATCAGAGGCGGGGAAACAGAGGCCGGGAATCAGATGTGGGGAATCAGAGGTGGGGAATCAGGGGCAGGGAATCAGTGGCAGGGAATCAGAGGCGGGGAATCAGAGGCGGGGAATCAAAGGCAGGGAATCAGACACGGGGAATCAGAGGCGGGGAATCAGAGATGGGGAATCAGAGGCGGGGAATCAGAGGCAGGGAATCGGATGCCGGGAATCAGAGTCGGGGAATCAGAGCTGGGGAATCAGAGGCGGGGAATCAGAGTTGGGGAATCAGAGGCGGGGAATCAGATATGGGGAAATAGAGGCGGGGAATCAGATATGGGGAATCAGAGGTGTGGAATCAGAGGTTGGGAATCAGAGGCTGGGAATCAGAGGTGGCAATCAGAGGCGGGGAATCAGATATGGGGAATCAGAGGCGGGGAATCAGAGGCGGGGAAACAGAGGCGGGGAATCAAATATAGGGAATCAGAGGTGGGGATTCAGAGGTTGTGAATCAGAGATGGTGAATCAAGGCGGGGAATCAGAGGCAGGGAATCAGACGCGGGGAATCAGAGGCGGGGATTCAGAGCTGGGGAATCAGAGGCGGGGAATCAGAGTTGGGGAATCAGAGGCAGGGAATCAGATATGGGGAATCAGAGGCGGGGAATCAGAGGCGGGGAAACAGAGGCCGGGAATCAGATGTGGGGAATCAGAGGTGGGGAATCAGGGGCAGGGAATCAGTGGCAGGGAATCAGAGGCGGGGAATCAGAGGCGGGGAATCAAAGGCAGGGAATCAGACACGGGGAATCAGAGGCGGGGAATCAGAGATGGGGAATCAGAGGCGGGGAATCAGAGGCAGGGAATCGGATGCCGGGATTCAGAGTCGGGGAATCAGAGCTGGGGAATCAGAGGCGGGGAATCAGAGTTGGGGAATCAGAGGCGGGGAATCAGATATGGGGAAATAGAGGCGGGGAATCAGATATGGGGAATCAGAGGTGTGGAATCAGAGGTTGGGAATCAGAGGCAGGGAATCAGAGTCGGGGAAACAGAGGCGGGGAATCAGATATGGGGAATCAGAGGTGGCGAATCAAAGGCGGTGAAACAGAGATGGGGAATCAGGGCAGGGAATCAGAGGCAGGGAATCAAACACGGGGAATCAGAGCTGGGGAATCAGAGGCGGGGAATCAGAGTTGGGAATCAGAGGCGGGGAATCAGAGGCGGGGAAACAGAGGCGGGGAATCAGATATGGGGAATCAGAGGTGGGGAATCCGAGGTTGGGAATCAGAGGCAGAGAATCAGAGGCGGAAAATCAGAGGCGGGGAATCAGAGGAAGGGAATCAGATGTGCGGAATCGGAGATGGGGAATCAGAGGCAGGGAATCAGAGGCGGGAAATCAGAGGCGGGGAATCAGAGGCCGGGAATCAGATATGGGGAAACAGAGGCGGGGAATCCGAGTCGGGGAAACAGAGGCGGGGAATCAGATATGGGGAATCAGAGGTGGGGAATCAGAGGTTGGGAATCAGAGGCAGGGAATCAGAGGCTTGGAATCAGGTGCAGGGAATCGGATGCGGGGAATCAAAGGCGGGGAATCAGAGCTGGGGAATCAGAGGTGGGGAATCAGAATTGGGGAATCAGAGGCGGGGACTTAGATATTGGGAAACAGAGGCGGGGAATCAGAGGCGGGGAAACCCAGGTGGGGAATCAGATATGGGGAATCAGAGGTGGGGAATCAGAGGCAAGGAATCAGATGTGCGGAATCAGAGATGGGGAATCAGAGGCAGGGAATCAGAATCAGAAGCAGGGAATCAGAGGCCGGGAATCAAAGGCCGGAATCAGATGCTGGGAATCAGAGGCCTGGAATCAGAGGCGGGGAATCAGAGGCAGGGAATCAGATGCGGGGAATCAGAGGCGGGGAATCAGAGCTGGGGAATCAGAGGCGGGGATTCAGAGTTGGGGAATCAGAGGCGGGGAATCAGAGGCGGGGAAACAGAGGCGGGGAATCAGATATGGGGAATCAGAGGTGGGGAATCAGAGGTTGGGAATCAGAAGCAGGGAATCAGAGGCGGGGAATCAGAGGCGGGGAATCAGAGGCAGGGAATCCGATGTGCGGAATCGGAGATGGGGAAACAGAGGCGGGGAATCAGATATGGGGAATCAGAGGTGGGGAATCAGAGGTTGGGAATCAGAGGCAGGGAATCAGAGGCTGGGAATCAGATGCAGGGAATCAGATGCGGGAAATCAGAGGCGGGGAATCAGAGCTGGGGAATCAGAGGTGGGGAATCAGAGTTGGGGAATCAGAGTCGGGGACTTAGATATGGGGAAACAGAGGCGGGGAATCAGAGGCGGGGAAACAGACGCGGGGAATCAGAGGCGGGGATTCAGAGCTGGGGAATCAGAGGCGGGGAATCAGAGTTGGGGAATCAGAGGCGGGGAATCAGATATGGGTAATCAGAGGCGGGGGATCAGAGGCGGGGAAACAGAGGCAGGGAATCAGATATGGGGAATCAGAGGTGGGGTATCAGGGGCAGGGAATCAGTGGCAGGGAATCAGAGGCGGGGAATCAAGGCGGGGAATCAGAGGCAGGGAATCAGACACGGGGAATCAGATATGGGGAAACAGAGGCGGGGAATCAGAGGCGGGCAAACAGAGGCGGGGAATTAGATATGGGGAATCAGAGGTGGGGAATCAGAGGTGGTGAATCAGAGATGGGGAATCACAGGCGGGGAATCAGAGGAAGGGAATCAGATGTGCGGAATCGGAGATGGGGAATCAGAGGCAGGGAATCAGAGGCGGGGAATCAGAGGCGGGGAATCAGAGGCCGGGAATCAGATATGGGGAAACAGAGGCGGGGAATCCGAGTCGGGGAAACAGAGGCGGGGAATCAGATATGGGGAATCAGAGGTGGGGAATCAGAGGTTGGGAATCAGAGGCAGGGAATCAGAGGCTTGGAATCAGGTGCAGGGAATCGGATGCGGGGAATCAAAGGCGGGGAATCAGAGCTGGGGAATCAGAGGTGGGGAATCAGAATTGGGGAATCAGAGGCGGGGACTTAGATATTGGGAAACAGAGGCGGGGAATCAGAGGCGGGGAAACCCAGGTGGGGAATCAGATATGGGGAATCAGAGGTGGGGAATCAGAGGCAAGGAATCAGATGTGCGGAATCAGAGATGGGGAATCAGAGGCAGGGAATCAGAATCAGAAGCAGGGAATCAGAGGCCGGGAATCAAAGGCCGGAATCAGATGCTGGGAATCAGAGGCCTGGAATCAGAGGCGGGGAATCAGAGGCAGGGAATCAGATGCGGGGAATCAGAGGCGGGGAATCAGAGCTGGGGAATCAGAGGCGGTGATTCAGAGTTGGGGAATCAGAGGCGGGGAATCAGAGGCGGGGAAACAGAGGCGGGGAATCAGATATGGGGAATCAGAGGTGGGGAATCAGAGGTTGGGAATCAGAAGCAGGGAATCAGAGGCGGGGAATCAGAGGCGGGGAATCAGAGGCAGGGAATCCGATGTGCGGAATCGGAGATGGGGAAACAGAGGCGGGGAATCAGATATGGGGAATCAGAGGTGGGGAATCAGAGGTTGGGAATCAGAGGCAGGGAATCAGAGGCTGGGAATCAGATGCAGGGAATCAGATGCGGGAAATCAGAGGCGGGGAATCAGAGCTGGGGAATCAGAGGTGGGGAATCAGAGTTGGGGAATCAGAGTCGGGGACTTAGATATGGGGAAACAGAGGCGGGGAATCAGAGGCGGGGAAACAGACGCGGGGAATCAGAGGCGGGGATTCAGAGCTGGGGAATCAGAGGCGGGGAATCAGAGTTGGGGAATCAGAGGCGGGGAATCAGATATGGGTAATCAGAGGCGGGGAATCAGAGGCGGGGAAACAGAGGCAGGGAATCAGATATGGGGAATCAGAGGTGGGGTATCAGGGGCAGGGAATCAGTGGCAGGGAATCAGAGGCGGTGAATCAAGGCGGGGAATCAGAGGCAGGGAATCAGACACGGGGAATCAGATATGGGGAAACAGAGGCGGGGAATCAGAGGCGGGCAAACAGAGGCGGGGAATTAGATATGGGGAATCAGAGGTGGGGAATCAGAGGTGTGGAATCAGAGGTTGGGAATCAGAGGCAGGGAATCAGAGGCGGGGAAACAGAGGCGGGGAATCAGATATGGGGAATCAGAGGTGGCGAATCAAAGGCGGTGAAACAGAGATGGGGAATCAGGGCAGGTAAACATAGGCGGGGAATCAGAGGCGGGGAATCAGAGGCGGGGAATCAGAGGCGGGGAATCAGAGTCGGGGAATCAGAGGCGGGGATTCTGAGGCGGGGAATCAGATGCAGGGAATCAGAGGCGGGGAATCAGAGGCGGGGTATCAGAGGCGGGGAATCAGAGGCGCAGAATCAGAGGCGGGGAATCAGAGGCGTGGAATCAGAGACGGGGAATCAGAGGCGGGGAATCAGAAGTGGGGAATCAGAGGTGGGAAATCAGAGGCTGGGAATCAGAGGCGGGGATTCAGAGGCGGGGAATCAGAGGCAGGGTATCAGAGGCGGGCAATCAGATGCAGGGAATCAGAGGCAGGGCATCAGAGGCAGGGAATCAGAGGCAGGGAACCTGAGATGGCGAATATGAGGTGGTGAATCAGAGGCGGGGAAACAGTCGGGTAAACAGAGGCGGGGAATCAGAGGAAGGGAATCAGCCGCGGGGAATCAGAGGCAGGGAATCAGATGAAGGGAATCTGATGCAGGGAATCTGAGGCAGGGTATCTGAGGCAGGGAATCTGTGGCAGGGAATCTGATGCGGGTTATCAGAAGGGGAAATGAGATGTGGGAAACGAGATGCAGAGAAAGAGGCACGGAAATAGAGGCAGGGAAAGAGAGGCAGTGTATCAGAGGCGGGTAATCAGAGGCGTGGAATCAGAGGCGGGGAATCAGAGACGGAGAAAGAGAGGCGTGGAATCAGAGGTGCGGAATCAGAGCCGGTGAATCTGAGCCGGGAAATCAAAAGCAGAGCAACAGAGGTGGTGAAACATGGGTGCGGAATCGGACACGGGGAATCAGAGGTGGGGACTCAGAGGCCGGGAATCAGAGGCAGGGAATCAGAGGCAGGTTATCAGAGGCAGGGAATCAGAGGTGGGAAATCAGAGGCGGGGAATCAGAGGCGGCGAATCAGAGGCGGGGAATCAGAGGCGGGGAATCAGAGGCGGAGAATCAGAGGCGGGCAATCAGATGCAGGAAATCAGAGGCAGGGAATCAGAGGCAGGGAATCAGAGGCAGGGAATTTGAGGCAGGGAATCAGAGGTGGGGAATCAGAGGCGGGGAATCAGAGGCAGGGAATCAGATGAAGGGAATCTGATGCAGGGAATCTGAGGCAGGGAATCTGAGGCAGGGAATCTGTGGCAGGGAATCTGATGCGGGTTATCAGAAGGGGGAAATGAGATGTGGGAAACGAGATGCAGAGAAAGAGGCACGGAAATAGAGGCAGGGAAAGACAGGCAGGGAATCAGAGGCGGGGAATCAGAGGTGGGGAATCAGAGGCTGGGAATCAGAGGCGGGCAATCAGAGGGGGGAATCAGAGGTGGGGAATCTGAGGCAGGGAATCAGAGGCAGGGAATCAGAGGCGGGAAATCAGAGGCGGCGAATCTGAGGCGTGGAATCAGAGGTGGGGAAAGAGATGTGGGGAAACGTAGGCCAGGAAAGTTGCGCGGAAAGGGAGGCGGTGAATCAGAGGCGGGGAATCAGAGGCGCGGAATCAGAGGCGGGGAATCAGAGGCGGGGATTCAGAGCTGGGGAATCAGAGGCGGGGAATCAGAGTTGGGGAATCAGAGACAGGGAATCAGATATGGGGAATCAGAGGCAGGGAATCAGAGGCGGGGAAACAGAGGCCGGGAATCAGATGTGGGGAATCAGAGGTGGGGAATCAGGGGCAGGGAATCAGTGGCAGGGAATCAGAGGCGGGGAATCAGAGGCGGGGAATCAAAGGCAGGGAATCAGACACGGGGAATCAGAGGCGGGGAATCAGAGATGGGGAATCAGAGGCGGGGAATCAGAGGCAGGGAATCGGATGCCGGGAATCAGAGTCGGGGAATCAGAGCTGGGGAATCAGAGGCGGGGAATCAGAGTTGGGGAATCAGAGGCGGGGAATCAGATATGGGGAAATAGAGGCGGGGAATCAGATATGGGGAATCAGAGGTGTGGAATCAGAGGTTGGGAATCAGAGGCTGGGAATCAGAGGTGGCAATCAGAGGCGGGGAATCAGATATGGGGAATCAGAGGCGGGGAATCAGAGGCGGGGAAACAGAGGCGGGGAATCAAATATAGGGAATCAGAGGTGGGGAATCAGAGGTTGTGAATCAGAGATGGTGAATCAAGGCGGGGAATCAGAGGCAGGGAATCAGACGCGGGGAATCAGAGGCGGGGATTCAGAGCTGGGGAATCAGAGGCGGGGAATCAGAGTTGGGGAATCAGAGGCAGGGAATCAGATATGGGGAATCAGAGGCGGGGAATCAGAGGCGGGGAAACAGAGGCCGGGAATCAGATGTGGGGAATCAGAGGTGGGGAATCAGGGGCAGGGAATCAGTGGCAGGGAATCAGAGGCGGGGAATCAGAGGCGGGGAATCAAAGGCAGGGAATCAGACACGGGGAATCAGAGGCGGGGAATCAGAGATGGGGAATCAGAGGCGGGGAATCAGAGGCAGGGAATCGGATGCCGGGATTAAGAGTCGGGGAATCAGAGCTGGGGAATCAGAGGCGGGGAATCAGAGTTGGGGAATCAGAGGCGGGGAATCAGATATGGGGAAATAGAGGCGGGGAATCAGATATGGGGAATCAGAGGTGTGGAATCAGAGGTTGGGAATCAGAGGCAGGGAATCAGAGTCGGGGAAACAGAGGCGGGGAATCAGATATGGGGAATCAGAGGTGGCGAATCAAAGGCGGTGAAACAGAGATGGGGAATCAGGGAAGGGAATCAGAGGCAGGGAATCAAACACGGGGAATCAGAGCTGGGGAATCAGAGGCGGGGAATCAGAGTTGGGAATCAGAGGCGGGGAATCAGAGGCGGGGAAACAGAGGCGGGGAATCAGATATGGGGAATCAGAGGTGGGGAATCCGAGGTTGGGAATCAGAGGCAGGGAATCAGAGGCGGAAAATCAGAGGCGGGGAATCAGAGGAAGGGAATCAGATGTGCGGAATCGGAGATGGGGAATCAGAGGCAGGGAATCAGAGGCGGGGAATCAGAGGCGGGGAATCAGAGGCCGGGAATCAGATATGGGGAAACAGAGGCGGGGAATCCGAGTCGGGGAAACAGAGGCGGGGAATCAGATATGGGGAATCAGAGGTGGGGAATCAGAGGTTGGGAATCAGAGGCAGGGAATCAGAGGCTTGGAATCAGGTGCAGGGAATCGGATGCGGGGAATCAAAGGCGGGGAATCAGAGCTGGGGAATCAGAGGTGGGGAATCAGAATTGGGGAATCAGAGGCGGGGACTTAGATATTGGGAAACAGAGGCGGGGAATCAGAGGCGGGGAAACCCAGGTGGGGAATCAGATATGGGGAATCAGAGGTGGGGAATCAGAGGCAAGGAATCAGATGTGCGGAATCAGAGATGGGGAATCAGAGGCAGGGAATCAGAATCAGAAGCAGGGAATCAGAGGCCGGGAATCAAAGGCCGGAATCAGATGCTGGGAATCAGAGGCCTGGAATCAGAGGCGGGGAATCAGAGGCAGGGAATCAGATGCGGGGAATCAGAGGCGGGGAATCAGAGCTGGGGAATCAGAGGCGGGGATTCAGAGTTGGGGAATCAGAGGCGGGGAATCAGAGGCGGGGAAACAGAGGCGGGGAATCAGATATGGGGAATCAGAGGTGGGGAATCAGAGGTTGGGAATCAGAAGCAGGGAATCAGAGGCGGGGAATCAGAGGCGGGGAATCAGAGGCAGGGAATCCGATGTGCGGAATCGGAGATGGGGAAACAGAGGCGGGGAATCAGATATGGGGAATCAGAGGTGGGGAATCAGAGGTTGGGAATCAGAGGCAGGGAATCAGAGGCTGGGAATCAGATGCAGGGAATCAGATGCGGGAAATCAGAGGCGGGGAATCAGAGCTGGGGAATCAGAGGTGGGGAATCAGAGTTGGGGAATCAGAGTCGGGGACTTAGATATGGGGAAACAGAGGCGGGGAATCAGAGGCGGGGAAACAGACGCGGGGAATCAGAGGCGGGGATTCAGAGCTGGGGAATCAGAGGCGGGGAATCAGAGTTGGGGAATCAGAGGCGGGGAATCAGATATGGGTAATCAGAGGCGGGGAATCAGAGGCGGGGAAACAGAGGCAGGGAATCAGATATGGGGAATCAGAGGTGGGGTATCAGGGGCAGGGAATCAGTGGCAGGGAATCAGAGGCGGGGAATCAAGGCGGGGAATCAGAGGCAGGGAATCAGACACGGGGAATCAGATATGGGGAAACAGAGGCGGGGAATCAGAGGCGGGCAAACAGAGGCGGGGAATTAGATATGGGGAATCAGAGGTGGGGAATCAGAGGTGGTGAATCAGAGATGGGGAATCACAGGCGGGGAATCAGAGGCAGGGAATAGAACGCGGGGAATCAGAGGCGGGGAATCAGAGCTGGGGAATCAGAGGCGGGGAATCATAGTTGGGAATCAGAGGCGGGGAATCAGATAGGGGGAAACAGAGGCGGGGAATCAAAGGCGGGGAAACAGAGGCGGGGAATCAGATATGGGGAATCGGATGCGGGGAATCAGAGGCGGGGAATCAGAGCTGGGGAATCAGAGGCGGGGTATCAGAGTTGGGGCATCTGAGGTGGGGAATTAGATATGGGGAAACAGAGGCGGTGAATCAGAGGCGGGGAAACAGAGGCGAGGAATCAGATATGGGGAATCAGAGGTGGGGAATCAGAGGCAGGGAATCAGATGTGCGGAATCAGAGATGGGGAATCAGAGGCAGGGAATCAGAATCAGAAGCGGGGAATCAGAGGCCGGGAATCAGAGGCCGGGATTCAGATGCCGGGAATAAGAGGCCGGGAATCAGAGGTGGGGAATCAGAGTCCGGGAATCAGAGATGGGGATTCAGAGGCGGGGAATGATATATGGGGAATCAGAGGCGGGGAATCAGAGGTGGGGTAACAGAGGTGGGGAATCAGATATGGGGAATCAGAGGTGGCGAATCAAAGGCGGTGAATCAGAGATGGGGAATCAGAGGCGGGGAATCAGAGGCAGGGAATCAAACACGGGGAATCAGAGGCGGGGAATCAGAGCTGGGGAATCGGAGGCGGGGAATCAGAGTTGGGGAATCAGAGGCGGGGAATCAGATATGGGGAAACAGGGGCGGGGAATCAGAGGCAGGGAAACAGAGGCGGGGAATCAGATATGGGGAATCAGGGGTGGGGAATCAGAGGTTGGGAATCAGAGGCAGGGAATCAGAGGCGTGGAAACAGAGGCGGGGATTCAGATATGGGGAATCAGAGGTGGGGAATCAGGGGCGTGGAATCAGAGGCAGGGAATTAGATGTGGTGAATCAGAGATGGGGAATCAGAGGCAGGGAATCAGAATCAGAAGCGGGGTATCAGTGGCCGGGAATCAGAGGAAGGTAATCAGAGGCAGGGGATCAAACACGGGGAATCAGAGGCTGGGAATCAGAGCTGGGGAATCAGAGGCGGGGAATCAGAGCTGGGGAATCACAGGCGGGGAATCAGAGATGGGGAATCAAGGGGGGAATCAGAGGCAGGGAATCAGATGCGGGGAATCAGAGGCGGGGAATCATAGATGGTGAATCAGAGGCGGGGAATCAGAGGTGGGCAATCAGAGGATGGGAATCAGATATGGGGAATCAGAGGCGGGGAATCAGAGCTGGGGAATCACAGGCGGGGAATCAGAGGAAGGGAATCAGCCGCGGGGAATCAGAGGCAGGGAATCAGATGAAGGGAATCTGATGCAGGGAATCTGAGGCAGGGTATCTGAGGCAGGGAATCTGTGGCAGGGAATCTGATGCGGGTTATCAGAAGGGGGAAATGAGATGTGGGAAACGAGATGCAGAGAAAGAGGCACGGAAATAGAGGCAGGGAAAGAGAGGCAGTGTATCAGAGGCGGGTAATCAGAGGCGTGGAATCAGAGGCGGGGAATCAGAGACACAGAAAGAGAGGCGTGGAATCAGAGGTGCGGAATCAGAGCCGGTGAATCTGAGCCGGGAAATCAAAAGCAGAGCAACAGAGGTGGTGAAACATGGGTGCGGAATCGGACACGGGGAATCAGAGGTGGGGACTCAGAGGCCGGGAATCAGAGGCAGGGAATCAGAGGCAGGTTATCAGAGGCAGGGAATCAGAGGTGGGAAATCAGAGGCGGGGAATCAGAGGCGGCGAATCAGAGGCGGGGAATCAGAGGCGGGGAATCAGAGGCGGAGAATCAGAGGCGGGCAATCAGATGCAGGAAATCAGAGGCAGGGAATCAGAGGCAGGGAATCAGAGGCAGGGAATCTGAGGCAGGGAATCAGAGGTGGGGAATCAGAGGCGGGGAATCAGAGGCAGGGAATCAGATGAAGGGAATCTGATGCAGGGAATCTGAGGCAGGGAATCTGAGGCAGGGAATCTGTGGCAGGGAATCTGATGCGGGTTATCAGAAGGGGGAAATGAGATGTGGGAAACGAGATGCAGAGAAAGAGGCACGGAAATAGAGGCAGGGAAAGACAGGCAGGGAATCAGAGGCGGGGAATCAGAGGTGGGGAATCAGAGGCTGGGAATCAGAGGCGGGCAATCAGAGGGGGGAATCAGAGGTGGGGAATCTGAGGCAGGGAATCAGAGGCAGGGAATCAGAGGCGGGAAATCAGAGGCGGCGAATCTGAGGCGTGGAATCAGATGTGGGGAAAGAGATGTGGGGAAACGTAGGCCAGGAAAGTTGCGCGGAAAGGGAGGCGGTGAATCAGAGGCGGGGAATCAGAGGCGCGGAATCAGAGGCGGGGAATCAGAGGCGGGGATTCAGAGCTGGGGAATCAGAGGCGGGGAATCAGAGTTGGGGAATCAGAGACAGGGAATCAGATATGGGGAATCAGAGGCAGGGAATCAGAGGCGGGGAAACAGAGGCCGGGAATCAGATGTGGGGAATCAGAGGTGGGGAATCAGGGGCAGGGAATCAGTGGCAGGGAATCAGAGGCGGGGAATCAGAGGCGGGGAATCAAAGGCAGGGAATCAGACACGGGGAATCAGAGGCGGGGAATCAGAGATGGGGAATCAGAGGCGGGGAATCAGAGGCAGGGAATCGGATGCCGGGAATCAGAGTCGGGGAATCAGAGCTGGGGAATCAGAGGCGGGGAATCAGAGTTGGGGAATCAGAGGCGGGGAATCAGATATGGGGAAATAGAGGCGGGGAATCAGATATGGGGAATCAGAGGTGTGGAATCAGAGGTTGGGAATCAGAGGCTGGGAATCAGAGGTGGCAATCAGAGGCGGGGAATCAGATATGGGGAATCAGAGGCGGGGAATCAGAGGCGGGGAAACAGAGGCGGGGAATCAAATATAGGGAATCAGAGGTGGGGAATCAGAGGTTGTGAATCAGAGATGGTGAATCAAGGCGGGGAATCAGAGGCAGGGAATCAGACGCGGGGAATCAGAGGCGGGGATTCAGAGCTGGGGAATCAGAGGCGGGGAATCAGAGTTGGGGAATCAGAGGCAGGGAATCAGATATGGGGAATCAGAGGCGGGGAATCAGAGGCGGGGAAACAGAGGCCGGGAATCAGATGTGGGGAATCAGAGGTGGGGAATCAGGGGCAGGGAATCAGTGGCAGGGAATCAGAGGCGGGGAATCAGAGGCGGGGAATCAAAGGCAGGGAATCAGACACGGGGAATCAGAGGCGGGGAATCAGAGATGGGGAATCAGAGGCGGGGAATCAGAGGCAGGGAATCGGATGCCGGGAATCAGAGTCGGGGAATCAGAGCTGGGGAATCAGAGGCGGGGAATCAGAGTTGGGGAATCAGAGGCGGGGAATCAGATATGGGGAAATAGAGGCGGGGAATCAGATATGGGGAATCAGAGGTGTGGAATCAGAGGTTGGGAATCAGAGGCAGGGAATCAGAGTCGGGGAAACAGAGGCGGGGAATCAGATATGGGGAATCAGAGGTGGCGAATCAAAGGCGGTGAAACAGAGATGGGGAATCAGGGCAGGGAATCAGAGGCAGGGAATCAAACACGGGGAATCAGAGCTGGGGAATCAGAGGCGGGGAATCAGAGTTGGGAATCAGAGGCGGGGAATCAGAGGCGGGGAAACAGAGGCGGGGAATCAGATATGGGGAATCAGAGGTGGGGAATCCGAGGTTGGGAATCAGAGGCAGGGAATCAGAGGCGGAAAATCAGAGGCGGGGAATCAGAGGAAGGGAATCAGATGTGCGGAATCGGAGATGGGGAATCAGAGGCGGGGAATCAGAGGCGGGGAATCAGAGGCCGGGAATCAGATATGGGGAAACAGAGGCGGGGAATCCGAGTCGGGGAAACAGAGGCGGGGAATCAGGTATGGGGAATCAGAGGTGGGGAATCAGAGGTTGGGAATCAGAAGCAGGGAATCAGAGGCGGGGAATCAGAGGCGGGGAATCAGAGGCAGGGAATCCGATGTGCGGAATCGGAGATGGGGAAACAGAGGCGGGGAATCAGATATGGGGAATCAGAGGTGGGGAATCAGAGGTTGGGAATCAGAGGCAGGGAATCAGAGGCTGGGAATCAGATGCAGGGAATCAGATGCAGGAAATCAGAGGCGGGGAATCAGAGCTGGGGAATCAGAGGTGGGGAATCAGAGTTGGGGAATCAGAGTCGGGGACTTAGATATGGGGAAACAGAGGCGGGGAATCAGAGGCGGGGAAACAGACGCGGGGAATCAGAGGCGGGGATTCAGAGCTGGGGAATCAGAGGCGGGGAATCAGAGTTGGGGAATCAGAGGCGGGGAATCAGATATGGGTAATCAGAGGCGGGGAATCAGAGGCGGGGAAACAGAGGCAGGGAATCAGATATGGGGAATCAGAGGTGGGGTATCAGGGGCAGGGAATCAGTGGCAGGGAATCAGAGGCGGGGAATCAAGGCGGGGAATCAGAGGCAGGGAATCAGACACGGGGAATCAGATATGGGGAAACAGAGGCGGGGAATCAGAGGCGGGCAAACAGAGGCGGGGAATTAGATATGGGGAATCAGAGGTGGGGAATCAGAGGTGGTGAATCAGAGATGGGGAATCACAGGCGGGGAATCAGAGGCAGGGAATAGAACGCGGGGAATCAGAGGCGGGGAATCAGAGCTGGGGAATCAGAGGCGGGGAATCATAGTTGGGAATCAGAGGCGGGGAATCAGATAGGGGGAAACAGAGGCGGGGAATCAAAGGCGGGGAAACAGAGGCGGGGAATCAGATATGGGGAATCGGATGCGGGGAATCAGAGGTGGGGAATCAGAGCTGGGGAATCAGAGGCGGGGTATCAGAGTTGGGGCATCTGAGGTGGGGAATTAGATATGGGGAAACAGAGGCGGGGAATCAGAGGCGGGGAAACAGAGGCGAGGAATCAGATATGGGGAATCAGAGGTGGGGAATCAGAGGCAGGGAATCAGATGTGCGGAATCAGAGATGGGGAATCAGAGGCAGGGAATCAGAATCAGAAGCGGGGAATCAGAGGCCGGGAATCAGAGGCCGGGATTCAGATGCCGGGAATAAGAGGCCGGGAATCAGAGGTGGGGAATCAGAGTCCGGGAATCAGAGATGGGGATTCAGAGGCGGGGAATGATATATGGGGAATCAGAGGCGGGGAATCAGAGGTGGGGTAACAGAGGAGGGGAATCAGATATGGGGAATCAGAGGTGGCGAATCAAAGGCGGTGAATCAGAGATGGGGAATCAGAGGCGGGGAATCAGAGGCAGGGAATCAAACACGGGGAATCAGATGCGGGGAATCAGAGCTGGGGAATCGGAGGCGGGGAATCAGAGTTGGGGAATCAGAGGCGGGGAATCAGATATGGGGAAACAGGGGCGGGGAATCAGAGGCAGGGAAACAGAGGCGGGGAATCAGATATGGGGAATCAGGGGTGGGGAATCAGAGGTTGGGAATCAGAGGTAGGGAATCAGAGGCGTGGAAACAGAGGCGGGGATTCAGATATGGGGAATCAGAGGTGGGGAATCAGGGGCGTGGAATCAGAGGCAGGGAATTAGATGTGGTGAATCAGAGATGGGGAATCAGAGGCAGGGAATCAGAATCAGAAGCGGGGTATCAGTGGCCGGGAATCAGAGGAAGGTAATCAGAGGCAGGGGATCAAACACGGGGAATCAGAGGCTGGGAATCAGAGCTGGGGAATCAGAGGCGGGGAATCAGAGCTGGGGAATCACAGGCGGGGAATCAGAGATGGGGAATCAAGGGGGGAATCAGAGGCAGGGAATCAGATGCGGGGAATCAGAGGCGGGGAATCATAGATGGCGAATCAGAGGCGGGGAATCAGAGGTGGGCAATCAGAGGATGGGAATCAGATATGGGGAATCAGAGGCGGGGAATCAGAGCTGGGGAATCACAGGCGGGGAATCAGAGTTGCGGAATCAGAGGCGGGGAATCAGATATGGGGAAACAGAGGCGGGGAATCAGAGGCGGTGAAACAGAGGCGGGGAATCAGATATTGGGAATCAGAGGTGGGGAATCAGAGTTGGGGAATCAGAGTCGGGGACTTAGATATGGGGAAACAGAGGCGGGGAATCAGAGGCGGGGAAACAGACGCGGGGAATCAGAGGCGGGGAATCATAGTTGGGAATCAGAGGCGGGGAATCAAAGGCGGGGAAACAGAGGCGGGGAATCAGATATGGGGAATCGGATGCGGGGAATCAGAGGCGGGGAATCAGAGCTGGGGAATCAGAGGCGGGGTATCAGAGTTGGGGCATCTGAGGTGGGGAATTAGATATGGGGAAACAGAGGCGGGGAATCAGAGGCGGGGAAACAGAGGCGAGGAATCAGATATGGGGAATCAGAGGTGGGGAATCAGAGGCAGGGAATCAGATGTGCGGAATCAGAGATGGGGAATCAGAGGCAGGGAATCAGAATCAGAAGCGGGGAATCAGAGGCCGGGAATCAGAGGCCGGGATTCAGATGCCGGGAATAAGAGGCCGGGAATCAGAGGTGGGGAATCAGAGTCCGGGAATCAGAGATGGGGATTCAGAGGCGGGGAATGATATATGGGGAATCAGAGGCGGGGAATCAGAGGTGGGGTAACAGAGGTGGGGAATCAGATATGGGGAATCAGAGGTGGCGAATCAAAGGCGGTGAATCAGAGATTGGGAATCAGAGGCGGGGAATCAGAGACAGGGAATCAAACACGGGGAATCAGAGGCGGGGAATCAGAGCTGGGGAATCGGAGGCGGGGAATCAGAGTTGGGGAATCAGAGGCGGGGAATCAGATATGGGGAAACAGGGGCGGGGAATCAGAGGCAGGGAAACAGAGGCGGGGAATCAGATATGGGGAATCAGGGGTGGGGAATCAGAGGTTGGGAATCAGAGGCAGGGAATCAGAGGCGTGGAAACAGAGGCGGGGATTCAGATATGGGGAATCAGAGGTGGGGAAACAGGGGCGTGGAATCAGAGGCAGGGAATTAGATGTGGTGAATCAGAGATGGGGAATCAGAGGCAGGGAATCAGATATGGGGAATCAGAGGCGGGGGATCAGAGGCGGGGAAACAGAGGCGGGGAATCAGATATGGGGAATCAGAGGTGGGGAATCAGGGGCAGGGAATCAGTGGCAGGGAATCAGAGGCGGGGAATCTGAGGCGGGGAATCAGAGGCTGGGAATCAGACACGGGGAATCAGAGGCGGGGAATCAGAGATGGGGAATCAGAGGCGGGGAATCAGAGGCAGGGAATCGGATGCCGGGAATCAGAGGCGGGGAATCAGAGCTGGGGAATCAGAGGCGGGGAATCAGAGTTGGGGAATCAGAGTTGGGGAATCAGAGGCGGGGAATCAGATATGGGGAAATAGAGGCGGGGAATCAGATATGGGGAATCAGAGGTGTGGAATCAGAGGTTGGGAATCAGAGGCAGGGAATCAGAGGCGGGGAAACAGAGGCAGGGAATCAGATATGGGGAATCAGAGGTGGCGAATCAAAGGCGGTGAAACAGAGATGGGGAATCAGAGGCGGGGAATCAGAGGCAGGGAATCAGAGCTGGGGAAACAGAGGCGGGGAATCAGATATGGGGAATCAGAGGTGGGGAATCAGGGGCGGGGAATCAGTGGCAGGGAATCAGAGGCCGGGAATAAAAGGCGGGGAATCAGAGCTGGGGAATCAGAGGTGGGGAATCAGAGTTGGGGAATCAGAGGAGGGGAATCAGATATGGGGAAACAGAGGCCGGGAATCAGAGGCAGGGAAACAGAGGCGGGGAATCAGATATGGGGAATCAGAGGTGGGGAATTAGAGGTGCGAATCAGAGGCGGTGAATCAGAGGCGGGGAATCAGAGGCAGGGAATCCGATGTGCGGAATCAGAGATGGGGAATCAGAGGTGGGGATTCAGAGGTGGTAATTCAGAGAAGGGGAATCAGAGGCTGGGAATCAGAGGCAGGGAATCAGACGCAGGGAATCAGAGGCGGGGAATCATAGCTGGCGAATTAGAGGAGGGGAATCAGAGTTGGGGAATCAGAGTCGGGGAATCAGATATGGGGAAACAGAGGCGGGGAATCAGAGGCGGGGAAACAGAGGCGGGTAATCAGATATGGGGAATCAGAGGTGGGGTATCAGGGGCAGGGAATCAGTGGCAGGGAATCAGAGGTGGGGAATCAGAGGCGGGGAATCAGAGGCAGGGAATCAGACACGGGGAATCAGATATGGGGAAACAGAGGCGGGGAATCAGAGGCGGGCAAACAGAGGCGGGGAATTAGATAAGGGGAATCAGAGGTGGGGAATCAGAGGTGGTGAATCAGAGATGGGGAATCACAGGCGGGGAATCAGAGGCAGGGAATAGAACACGGGGAATCAGAGGCGGGGAATCTGAGGCAGGGAATCTGTGGTGGGGAATCAGAGGAGGGAAAACAGGCGGGTAAACAGAGGCGGGCAAACATAGGCGGGGAATCAGAGTTGGGGAATCAGAGGCAGGGAATCAGATATGGGGAATCAGAGGCGGGGGATCAGAGGCGGGGAAACAGAGGCGGGGAATCAGATATGGGGAATCAGAGGTGGGGAATCAGGGGCAGGGAATCAGTGGCAGGGAATCAGAGGCGGGGAATCTGAGGCGGGGAATCAGAGGCTGGGAATCAGACACGGGGAATCAGAGGCGGGGAATCAGAGATGGGGAATCAGAGGCGGGGAATCAGAGGCAGGGAATCGGATGCCGGGAATCAGAGGCGGGGAATCAGAGCTGGGGAATCAGAGGCGGGGAATCAGAGTTGGGGAATCAGAGTTGGGGAATCAGAGGCGGGGAATCAGATATGGGGAAATAGAGGCGGGGAATCAGATATGGGGAATCAGAGGTGTGGAATCAGAGGTTGGGAATCAGAGGCAGGGAATCAGAGGCGGGGAAACAGAGGCAGGGAATCAGATATGGGGAATCAGAGGTGGCGAATCAAAGGCGGTGAAACAGAGATGGGGAATCAGAGGCGGGGAATCAGAGGCAGGGAATCAGAGCTGGGGAAACAGAGGCGGGGAATCAGATATGGGGAATCAGAGGTGGGGAATCAGGGGCGGGGAATCAGTGGCAGGGAATCAGAGGCCGGGAATAAAAGGCGGGGAATCAGAGCTGGGGAATCAGAGGCGGGGAATCAGAGTTGGGGAATCAGAGGAGGGGAATCAGATATGGGGAAACAGAGGCCGGGAATCAGAGGCAGGGAAACAGAGGCGGGGAATCAGATATGGGGAATCAGAGGTGGGGAATTAGAGGTTGCGAATCAGAGGCGGGGAATCAGAGGCGGGGAATCAGAGGCAGGGAATCCGATGTGCGGAATCAGAGATGGGGAATCAGAGGTGGGGATTCAGAGGTGGTAATTCAGAGAAGGGGAATCAGAGGCTGGGAATCAGAGGCAGGGAATCAGACGCAGGGAATCAGAGGCGGGGAATCATAGCTGGCGAATTAGAGGAGGGGAATCAGAGTTGGGGAATCAGAGTCGGGGAATCAGATATGGGGAAACAGAGGCGGGGAATCAGAGGCGGGGAAACAGAGGCGGGTAATCAGATATGGGGAATCAGAGGTGGGGAATCAGAGGCAGGGAATCAGATGTGCGGAATCAGAGATGGGGAATCAGAGGCAGGGAATCAGAATCAGAAGCAGGGAATCAGAGGCCGGAATCAGATGCTGGGAATCAGAGGCCTGGAATCAGAGGCGGGGAATCAGAGGCAGGGAATCAGATGCGGGGAATCAGAGGCGGGGAATCAGAGCTGGGGAATCAGAGGCAGGGTATTAGAGTTGGGGAATCAGAGGCGGGGAATCAGATATGGGGAAACAGAGGTGGGGAATCAGAGGCGGGGAAACAGAGGCAGGGAATCAGATATGGGGAATCAGAGGCGGGGAATCAGAGGTGGGGAATCATAGGCAGGGAATCGGATGTGCGGAATCAGAGATGGGGAATCAGAGGCCGGGAATGAGAGGTGGTGAATCAGATATGGGGAATCAGAGGCGGGGAATCAGAGGCAGAGAATCAGACGCGGGGAATCAGAGGTGGGCAATCAGAGGCGGGGAATCAGATATGGGGAATCAGAGGCGGGGAATCAGAGGCGGGGAAACAGAGGCGGGGAATCAGATATGGGGAATCAGAGGTGGGGCATCAGAAGTTGTGAATCACAGATGGGGAATTAGAGGCGGGGAATCAGAGGCAGGGAATCATACGCGGGGAATCAGAGGCGGGGATTCAGAGCTGGGGAATGAGAAGCGGGGAATCAGAGTTGGGGAATCAGAGGCGGGGAATCAGATATGGGGAATAAGAGGCAGGGAATCAGAGGCGGGGAATCAGAGGCAGGGAATCAGACGCGGGGAATCTGAGGCGGGGAATCAGAGCTGGGGAATCAGAGGTGGGGAATCAGAGTTGGGGAATCAGAGGCATGGAATTGGATGTGCGGAATCAGAGATGGGGAATCAGAGGTGGGGAATCAGAGGCGGTGAATCAGAGATGGGGAATCAGAGGCGGGGAATCAGAGGCAGGAAATCAGACACGGGGATTCAGAGGCTGGGAATCAGACGGGGGGAATCAAAGGCGGGGAATCAGAGCTGGGGAATCTGAGGCAGGGAATCAGAGTTGGGGAATCAGAGGCGGGGAATCAGATATGGGGAATCAGAGGCAGGGAATCAGAGGCGGGGAATCAGATATGTGGAAACAGAGGCGGGGAATCAGAGGCGGGAAAACAGAGGCGGGGAATTAGATATGGGGAATCAGAGGTGGGGAATCAGAGGTGGTGAATCAGAGATGGGGAATCAGAGGCGGGGAATCAGAGGCAGGGAATCGGACGCCGGGAATCAGAGGCGGGGAATCAGAGCTGGGGAATCAGAGGCGGGGAATCAGAGTTGGGGAATCAGAGGCGGGGAATCAGATATGGGGAAATAGAGGCGGGGAATCAGATATGGGGAATCAGAGGTGTGGAATCAGAGGTTGGGAATCAGAGGAAGGGAATCAGAGTCGGGGAAACAGAGGCGGGGAATCAGATATGTGGAATCAGAGGTGGCAAATCAAAGGCGGTGAAACAGAGATGGGGAATCAGGGCAGGGAATCAGACATGGGGAAATAGAGGCGGGGAATCAGATATGGGGAATCAGAGGCGGAGAATCAGAGGCGGGCAATCAGATGCAGGAAATCAGAGGCAGGGAATCAGAGGCAGGGAATCAGAGGCAGGGAATTTGAGGCAGGGAATCAGAGGTGGGGAATCAGAGGCGGGGAATCAGAGGCAGGGAATCAGATGAAGGGAATCTGATGCAGGGAATCTGAGGCAGGGAATCTGAGGCAGGGAATCTGTGGCAGGGAATCTGATGCGGGTTATCAGAAGGGGGAAATGAGATGTGGGAAACGAGATGCAGAGAAAGAGGCACGGAAATAGAGGCAGGGAAAGACAGGCAGGGAATCAGAGGCGGGGAATCAGAGGTGGGGAATCAGAGGCTGGGAATCAGAGGCGGGCAATCAGAGGGGGGAATCAGAGGTGGGGAATCTGAGGCAGGGAATCAGAGGCAGGGAATCAGAGGCGGGAAATCAGAGGCGGCGAATCTGAGGCGTGGAATCAGAGGTGGGGAAAGAGATGTGGGGAAACGTAGGCCAGGAAAGTTGCGCGGAAAGGGAGGCGGTGAATCAGAGGCGGGGAATCAGAGGCGCGGAATCAGAGGCGGGGAATCAGAGGCGGGGATTCAGAGCTGGGGAATCAGAGGCGGGGAATCAGAGTTGGGGAATCAGAGACAGGGAATCAGATATGGGGAATCAGAGGCAGGGAATCAGAGGCGGGGAAACAGAGGCCGGGAATCAGATGTGGGGAATCAGAGGTGGGGAATCAGGGGCAGGGAATCAGTGGCAGGGAATCAGAGGCGGGGAATCAGAGGCGGGGAATCAAAGGCAGGGAATCAGACACGGGGAATCAGAGGCGGGGAATCAGAGATGGGGAATCAGAGGCGGGGAATCAGAGGCAGGGAATCGGATGCCGGGAATCAGAGTCGGGGAATCAGAGCTGGGGAATCAGAGGCGGGGAATCAGAGTTGGGGAATCAGAGGCGGGGAATCAGATATGGGGAAATAGAGGCGGGGAATCAGATATGGGGAATCAGAGGTGTGGAATCAGAGGTTGGGAATCAGAGGCTGGGAATCAGAGGTGGCAATCAGAGGCGGGGAATCAGATATGGGGAATCAGAGGCGGGGAATCAGAGGCGGGGAAACAGAGGCGGGGAATCAAATATAGGGAATCAGAGGTGGGGAATCAGAGGTTGTGAATCAGAGATGGTGAATCAAGGCGGGGAATCAGAGGCAGGGAATCAGACGCGGGGAATCAGAGGCGGGGATTCAGAGCTGGGGAATCAGAGGCGGGGAATCAGAGTTGGGGAATCAGAGGCAGGGAATCAGATATGGGGAATCAGAGGCGGGGAATCAGAGGCGGGGAAACAGAGGCCGGGAATCAGATGTGGGGAATCAGAGGTGGGGAATCAGGGGCAGGGAATCAGTGGCAGGGAATCAGAGGCGGGGAATCAGAGGCGGGGAATCAAAGGCAGGGAATCAGACACGGGGAATCAGAGGCGGGGAATCAGAGATGGGGAATCAGAGGCGGGGAATCAGAGGCAGGGAATCGGATGCCGGGATTCAGAGTCGGGGAATCAGAGCTGGGGAATCAGAGGCGGGGAATCAGAGTTGGGGAATCAGAGGCGGGGAATCAGATATGGGGAAATAGAGGCGGGGAATCAGATATGGGGAATCAGAGGTGTGGAATCAGAGGTTGGGAATCAGAGGCAAGGAATCAGGGTCGGGGAAACAGAGGCGGGGAATCAGATATGGGGAATCAGAGGTGGCGAATCAAAGGCGGTGAAACAGAGATGGGGAATCAGGGCAGGGAATCAGAGGCAGGGAATCAAACACGGGGAATCAGAGCTGGGGAATCAGAGGCGGGGAATCAGAGTTGGGAATCAGAGGCGGGGAATCAGAGGCGGGGAAACAGAGGCGGGGAATCAGATATGGGGAATCAGAGGTGGGGAATCCGAGGTTGGGAATCAGAGGCAGGGAATCAGAGGCGGAAAATCAGAGGCGGGGAATCAGAGGAAGGGAATCAGATGTGCGGAATCGGAGATGGGGAATCAGAGGCAGGGAATCAGAGGCGGGGAATCAGAGGCGGGGAATCAGAGGCCGGGAATCAGATATGGGGAAACAGAGGCGGGGAATCCGAGTCGGGGAAACAGAGGCGGGGAATCAGATATGGGGAATCAGAGGTGGGGAATCAGAGGTTGGGAATCAGAGGCAGGGAATCAGAGGCTTGGAATCAGGTGCAGGGAATCGGATGCGGGGAATCAAAGGCGGGGAATCAGAGCTGGGGAATCAGAGGTGGGGAATCAGAATTGGGGAATCAGAGGCGGGGACTTAGATATTGGGAAACAGAGGCGGGGAATCAGAGGCGGGGAAACCCAGGTGGGGAATCAGATATGGGGAATCAGAGGTGGGGAATCAGAGGCAAGGAATCAGATGTGCGGAATCAGAGATGGGGAATCAGAGGCAGGGAATCAGAATCAGAAGCAGGGAATCAGAGGCCGGGAATCAAAGGCCGGAATCAGATGCTGGGAATCAGAGGCCTGGAATCAGAGGCGGGGAATCAGAGGCAGGGAATCAGATGCGGGGAATCAGAGGCGGGGAATCAAAGCTGGGGAATCAGAGGCGGGGATTCAGAGTTGGGGAATCAGAGGCGGGGAATCAGAGGCGGGGAAACAGAGGCGGGGAATCAGATATGGGGAATCAGAGGTGGGGAATCAGAGGTTGGGAATCAGAAGCAGGGAATCAGAGGCGGGGAATCAGAGGCGGGGAATCAGAGGCAGGGAATCCGATGTGCGGAATCGGAGATGGGGAAACAGAGGCGGGGAATCAGATATGGGGAATCAGAGGTGGGGAATCAGAGGTTGGGAATCAGAGGCAGGGAATCAGAGGCTGGGAATCAGATGCAGGGAATCAGATGCGGGAAATCAGAGGCGGGGAATCAGAGCTGGGGAATCAGAGGTGGGGAATCAGAGTTGGGGAATCAGAGTCGGGGACTTAGATATGGGGAAACAGAGGCGGGGAATCAGAGGCGGGGAAACAGACGCGGGGAATCAGAGGCGGGGATTCAGAGCTGGGGAATCAGAGGCGGGGAATCAGAGTTGGGGAATCAGAGGCGGGGAATCAGATATGGGTAATCAGAGGCGGGGAATCAGAGGCGGGGAAACAGAGGCAGGGAATCAGATATGGGGAATCAGAGGTGGGGTATCAGGGGCAGGGAATCAGTGGCAGGGAATCAGAGGCGGGGAATCAAGGCGGGGAATCAGAGGCAGGGAATCAGACACGGGGAATCAGATATGGGGAAACAGAGGCGGGGAATCAGAGGCGGGCAAACAGAGGCGGGGAATTAGATATGGGGAATCAGAGGTGGGGAATCAGAGGTGGTGAATCAGAGATGGGGAATCACAGGCGGGGAATCAGAGGCAGGGAATAGAACGCGGGGAATCAGAGGCGGGGAATCAGAGCTGGGGAATCAGAGGCGGGGAATCATAGTTGGGAATCAGAGGCGGGGAATCAGATAGGGGGAAACAGAGGCGGGGAATCAAAGGCGGGGAAACAGAGGCGGGGAATCAGATATGGGGAATCGGATGCGGGGAATCAGAGGCGGGGAATCAGAGCTGGGGAATCAGAGGCGGGGTATCAGAGTTGGGGCATCTGAGGTGGGGAATTAGATATGGGGAAACAGAGGCGGGGAATCAGAGGCGGGGAAACAGAGGCGAGGAATCAGATATGGGGAATCAGAGGTGGGGAATCAGAGGCAGGGAATCAGATGTGCGGAATCAGAGATGGGGAATCAGAGGCAGGGAATCAGAATCAGAAGCGGGGAATCAGAGGCCGGGAATCAGAGGCCGGGATTCAGATGCCGGGAATAAGAGGCCGGGAATCAGAGGTGGGGAATCAGAGTCCGGGAATCAGAGATGGGGATTCAGAGGCGGGGAATGATATATGGGGAATCAGAGGCGGGGAATCAGAGGTGGGGTAACAGAGGTGGGGAATCAGATATGGGGAATCAGAGGTGGCGAATCAAAGGCGGTGAATCAGAGATGGGGAATCAGAGGCGGGGAATCAGAGGCAGGGAATCAAACACGGGGAATCAGAGGCGGGGAATCAGAGCTGGGGAATCGGAGGCGGGGAATCAGAGTTGGGGAATCAGAGGCGGGGAATCAGATATGGGGAAACAGGGGCGGGGAATCAGAGGCAGGGAAACAGAGGCGGGGAATCAGATATGGGGAATCAGGGGTGGGGAATCAGAGGTTGGGAATCAGAGGCAGGGAATCAGAGGCGTGGAAACAGAGGCGGGGATTCAGATATGGGGAATCAGAGGTGGGGAATCAGGGGCGTGGAATCAGAGGCAGGGAATTAGATGTGGTGAATCAGAGATGGGGAATCAGAGGCAGGGAATCAGAATCAGAAGCGGGGTATCAGTGGCCGGGAATCAGAGGAAGGTAATCAGAGGCAGGGGATCAAACACGGGGAATCAGAGGCTGGGAATCAGAGCTGGGGAATCAGAGGCGGGGAATCAGAGCTGGGGAATCACAGGCGGGGAATCAGAGATGGGGAATCAAGGGGGGAATCAGAGGCAGGGAATCAGATGCGGGGAATCAGAGGCGGGGAATCATAGATGGTGAATCAGAGGCGGGGAATCAGAGGTGGGCAATCAGAGGATGGGAATCAGATATGGGGAATCAGAGGCGGGGAATCAGAGCTGGGGAATCACAGGCGGGGAATCAGAGGAAGGGAATCAGCCGCGGGGAATCAGAGGCAGGGAATCAGATGAAGGGAATCTGATGCAGGGAATCTGAGGCAGGGTATCTGAGGCAGGGAATCTGTGGCAGGGAATCTGATGCGGGTTATCAGAAGGGGGAAATGAGATATGGGAAACGAGATGCAGAGAAAGAGGCACGGAAATAGAGGCAGGGAAAGAGAGGCAGTGTATCAGAGGCGGGTAATCAGAGGCGTGGAATCAGAGGCGGGGAATCAGAGACACAGAAAGAGAGGCGTGGAATCAGAGGTGCGGAATCAGAGCCGGTGAATCTGAGCCGGGAAATCAAAAGCAGAGCAACAGAGGTGGTGAAACATGGGTGCGGAATCGGACACGGGGAATCAGAGGTGGGGACTCAGAGGCCGGGAATCAGAGGCAGGGAATCAGAGGCAGGTTATCAGAGGCAGGGAATCAGAGGTGGGAAATCAGAGGCGGGGAATCAGAGGCGGCGAATCAGAGGCGGGGAATCAGAGGCGGGGAATCAGAGGCGGAGAATCAGAGGCGGGCAATCAGATGCAGGAAATCAGAGGCAGGGAATCAGAGGCAGGGAATCAGAGGCAGGGAATCTGAGGCAGGGAATCAGAGGTGGGGAATCAGAGGCGGGGAATCAGAGGCAGGGAATCAGATGAAGGGAATCTGATGCAGGGAATCTGAGGCAGGGAATCTGAGGCAGGGAATCTGTGGCAGGGAATCTGATGCGGGTTATCAGAAGGGGGAAATGAGATGTGGGAAACGAGATGCAGAGAAAGAGGCACGGAAATAGAGGCAGGGAAAGACAGGCAGGGAATCAGAGGCGGGGAATCAGAGGTGGGGAATCAGAGGCTGGGAATCAGAGGCGGGCAATCAGAGGGGGGAATCAGAGGTGGGGAATCTGAGGCAGGGAATCAGAGGCAGGGAATCAGAGGCGGGAAATCAGAGGCGGCGAATCTGAGGCGTGGAATCAGATGTGGGGAAAGAGATGTGGGGAAACGTAGGCCAGGAAAGTTGCGCGGAAAGGGAGGCGGTGAATCAGAGGCGGGGAATCAGAGGCGCGGAATCAGAGGCGGGGAATCAGAGGCGGGGATTCAGAGCTGGGGAATCAGAGGCGGGGAATCAGAGTTGGGGAATCAGAGACAGGGAATCAGATATGGGGAATCAGAGGCAGGGAATCAGAGGCGGGGAAACAGAGGCCGGGAATCAGATGTGGGGAATCAGAGGTGGGAAATCAGGGGCAGGGAATCAGTGGCAGGGAATCAGAGGCGGGGAATCAGAGGCGGGGAATCAAAGGCAGGGAATCAGACACGGGGAATCAGAGGCGGGGAATCAGAGATGGGGAATCAGAGGCGGGGAATCAGAGGCAGGGAATCGGATGCCGGGAATCAGAGTCGGGGAATCAGAGCTGGGGAATCAGAGGCGGGGAATCAGAGTTGGGGAATCAGAGGCGGGGAATCAGATATGGGGAAATAGAGGCGGGGAATCAGATATGGGGAATCAGAGGTGTGGAATCAGAGGTTGGGAATCAGAGGCTGGGAATCAGAGGTGGCAATCAGAGGCGGGGAATCAGATATGGGGAATCAGAGGCGGGGAATCAGAGGCGGGGAAACAGAGGCGGGGAATCAAATATAGGGAATCAGAGGTGGGGAATCAGAGGTTGTGAATCAGAGATGGTGAATCAAGGCGGGGAATCAGAGGCAGGGAATCAGACGCGGGGAATCAGAGGCGGGGATTCAGAGCTGGGGAATCAGAGGCGGGGAATCAGAGTTGGGGAATCAGAGGCAGGGAATCAGATATGGGGAATCAGAGGCCGGGAATCAGATGTGGGGAATCAGAGGTGGGGAATCAGGGGCAGGGAATCAGTGGCAGGGAATCAGAGGCGGGGAATCAGAGGCGGGGAATCAAAGGCAGGGAATCAGACACGGGGAATCAGAGGCGGGGAATCAGAGATGGGGAATCAGAGGCGGGGAATCAGAGGCAGGGAATCGGATGCCGGGAATCAGAGTCGGGGAATCAGAGCTGGGGAATCAGAGGCGGGGAATCAGAGTTGGGGAATCAGAGGCGGGGAATCAGATATGGGGAAATAGAGGCGGGGAATCAGATATGGGGAATCAGAGGTGTGGAATCAGAGGTTGGGAATCAGAGGCAGGGAATCAGAGTCGGGGAAACAGAGGCGGGGAATCAGATATGGGGAATCAGAGGTGGCGAATCAAAGGCGGTGAAACAGAGATGGGGAATCAGGGCAGGGAATCAGAGGCAGGGAATCAAACACGGGGAATCAGAGCTGGGGAATCAGAGGCGGGGAATCAGAGTTGGGAATCAGAGGCGGGGAATCAGAGGCGGGGAAACAGAGGCGGGGAATCAGATATGGGGAATCAGAGGTGGGGAATCCGAGGTTGGGAATCAGAGGCAGGGAATCAGAGGCGGAAAATCAGAGGCGGGGAATCAGAGGAAGGGAATCAGATGTGCGGAATCGGAGATGGGGAATCAGAGGCAGGGAATCAGAGGCGGGGAATCAGAGGCGGGGAATCAGAGGCCGGGAATCAGATATGGGGAAACAGAGGCGGGGAATCTGAGTCGGGGAAACAGAGGCGGGGAATCAGGTATGGGGAATCAGAGGTGGGGAATCAGAGGTTGGGAATCAGAAGCAGGGAATCAGAGGCGGGGAATCAGAGGCGGGGAATCAGAGGCAGGGAATCCGATGTGCGGAATCGGAGATGGGGAAACAGAGGCGGGGAATCAGATATGGGGAATCAGAGGTGGGGAATCAGAGGTTGGGAATCAGAGGCAGGGAATCAGAGGCTGGGAATCAGATGCAGGGAATCAGATGCGGGAAATCAGAGGCGGGGAATCAGAGCTGGGGAATCAGAGGTGGGGAATCAGAGTTGGGGAATCAGAGTCGGGGACTTAGATATGGGGAAACAGAGGCGGGGAATCAGAGGCGGGGAAACAGACGCGGGGAATCAGAGGCGGAGATTCAGAGCTGGGGAATCAGAGGCGGGGAATCAGAGTTGGGGAATCAGAGGCGGGGAATCAGATATGGGTAATCAGAGGCGGGGAATCAGAG
Source organism: Narcine bancroftii (assembly GCF_036971445.1). Lineage (NCBI taxonomy): Eukaryota > Metazoa > Chordata > Chondrichthyes > Torpediniformes > Narcinidae > Narcine > Narcine bancroftii. The sequence continues at coordinate 111,008,489 of NC_091474.1, read as the reverse complement.
GCGGGGAAACAGAGGCAGGGAATCAGATATGGGGAATCAGAGGTGGGGTATCAGGGGCAGGGAATCAGTGGCAGGGAATCAGAGGCGGGGAATCAAGGCGGGGAATCAGAGGCAGGGAATCAGACACGGGGAATCAGATATGGGGAAACAGAGGCGGGGAATCAGAGGCGGGCAAACAGAGGCGGGGAATTAGATATGGGGAATCAGAGGTGGGGAATCAGAGGTGGTGAATCAGAGATGGGGAATCACAGGCGGGGAATCAGAGGCAGGGAATAGAACGCGGGGAATCAGAGGCGGGGAATCAGAGCTGGGGAATCAGAGGCGGGGAATCATAGTTGGGAATCAGAGGCGGGGAATCAGACAGGGGGAAACAGAGGCGGGGAATCAAAGGCGGGGAAACAGAGGCGGGGAATCAGATATGGGGAATCGGATGCGGGGAATCAGAGGTGGGGAATCAGAGCTGGGGAATCAGAGGCGGGGTATCAGAGTTGGGGCATCTGAGGTGGGGAATTAGATATGGGGAAACAGAGGCGGGGAATCAGAGGCGGGGAAACAGAGGCGAGGAATCAGATATGGGGAATCAGAGGTGGGGAATCAGAGGCAGGGAATCAGATGTGCGGAATCAGAGATGGGGAATCAGAGGCAGGGAATCAGAATCAGAAGCGGGGAATCAGAGGCCGGGAATCAGAGGCCGGGATTCAGATGCCGGGAATAAGAGGCCGGGAATCAGAGGTGGGGAATCAGAGTCCGGGAATCAGAGATGGGGATTCAGAGGCGGGGAATGATATATGGGGAATCAGAGGCGGGGAATCAGAGGTGGGGTAACAGAGGTGGGGAATCAGATATGGGGAATCAGAGGTGGCGAATCAAAGGCGGTGAATCAGAGATGGGGAATCAGAGGCGGGGAATCAGAGGCAGGGAATCAAACACGGGGAATCAGAGGCGGGGAATCAGAGCTGGGGAATCGGAGGCGGGGAATCAGAGTTGGGGAATCAGAGGCGGGGAATCAGATATGGGGAAACAGGGGCGGGGAATCAGAGGCAGGGAAACAGAGGCGGGGAATCAGATATGGGGAATCAGGGGTGGGGAATCAGAGGTTGGGAATCAGAGGCAGGGAATCAGAGGCGTGGAAACAGAGGCGGGGATTCAGATATGGGGAATCAGAGGTGGGGAATCAGGGGCGTGGAATCAGAGGCAGGGAATTAGATGTGGTGAATCAGAGATGGGGAATCAGAGGCAGGGAATCAGAATCAGAAGCGGGGTATCAGTGGCCGGGAATCAGAGGAAGGTAATCAGAGGCAGGGGATCAAACACGGGGAATCAGAGGCTGGGAATCAGAGCTGGGGAATCAGAGGCGGGGAATCAGAGCTGGGGAATCACAGGCGGGGAATCAGAGATGGGGAATCAAGGGGGGAATCAGAGGCAGGGAATCAGATGCGGGGAATCAGAGGCGGGGAATCATAGATGGCGAATCAGAGGCGGGGAATCAGAGGTGGGCAATCAGAGGATGGGAATCAGATATGGGGAATCAGAGGCGGGGAATCAGAGCTGGGGAATCACAGGCGGGGAATCAGAGTTGCGGAATCAGAGGCGGGGAATCAGATATGGGGAAACAGAGGCGGGGAATCAGAGGCGGTGAAACAGAGGCGGGGAATCAGATATTGGGAATCAGAGGTGGGGAATCAGAGTTGGGGAATCAGAGTCGGGGACTTAGATATGGGGAAACAGAGGCGGGGAATCAGAGGCGGGGAAACAGACGCGGGGAATCAGAGGCGGGGAATCATAGTTGGGAATCAGAGGCGGGGAATCAAAGGCGGGGAAACAGAGGCGGGGAATCAGATATGGGGAATCGGATGCGGGGAATCAGAGGCGGGGAATCAGAGCAGGGGAATCAGAGGCGGGGTATCAGAGTTGGGGCATCTGAGGTGGGGAATTAGATATGGGGAAACAGAGGCGGGGAATCAGAGGCGGGGAAACAGAGGCGAGGAATCAGATATGGGGAATCAGAGGTGGGGAATCAGAGGCAGGGAATCAGATGTGCGGAATCAGAGATGGGGAATCAGAGGCAGGGAATCAGAATCAGAAGCGGGGAATCAGAGGCCGGGAATCAGAGGCCGGGATTCAGATGTCGGGAATAAGAGGCCGGGAATCAGAGGTGGGGAATCAGAGTCCGGGAATCAGAGATGGGGATTCAGAGGCGGGGAATGATATATGGGGAATCAGAGGCGGGGAATCAGAGGTGGGGTAACAGAGGTGGGGAATCAGATATGGGGAATCAGAGGTGGCGAATCAAAGGCGGTGAATCAGAGATTGGGAATCAGAGGCGGGGAATCAGAGACAGGGAATCAAACACGGGGAATCAGAGGCGGGGAATCAGAGCTGGGGAATCGGAGGCGGGGAATCAGAGTTGGGGAATCAGAGGCGGGGAATCAGATATGGGGAAACAGGGGCGGGGAATCAGAGGCAGGGAAACAGAGGCGGGGAATCAGATATGGGGAATCAGGGGTGGGGAATCAGAGGTTGGGAATCAGAGGCAGGGAATCAGAGGCGTGGAAACAGAGGCGGGGATTCAGATATGGGGAATCAGAGGTGGGGAAACAGGGGCGTGGAATCAGAGGCAGGGAATTAGATGTGGTGAATCAGAGATGGGGAATCAGAGGCAGGGAATCAGATATGGGGAATCAGAGGCGGGGGATCAGAGGCGGGGAAACAGAGGCGGGGAATCAGATATGGGGAATCAGAGGTGGGGAATCAGGGGCAGGGAATCAGTGGCAGGGAATCAGAGGCGGGGAATCTGAGGCGGGGAATCAGAGGCTGGGAATCAGACACGGGGAATCAGAGGCGGGGAATCAGAGATGGGGAATCAGAGGCGGGGAATCAGAGGCAGGGAATCGGATGCCGGGAATCAGAGGCGGGGAATCAGAGCTGGGGAATCAGAGGCGGGGAATCAGAGTTGGGGAATCAGAGTTGGGGAATCAGAGGCGGGGAATCAGATATGGGGAAATAGAGGCGGGGAATCAGATATGGGGAATCAGAGGTGTGGAATCAGAGGTTGGGAATCAGAGGCAGGGAATCAGAGGCGGGGAAACAGAGGCAGGGAATCAGATATGGGGAATCAGAGGTGGCGAATCAAAGGCGGTGAAACAGAGATGGGGAATCAGAGGCGGGGAATCAGAGGCAGGGAATCAGAGCTGGGGAAACAGAGGCGGGGAATCAGATATGGGGAATCAGAGGTGGGGAATCAGGGGCGGGGAATCAGTGGCAGGGAATCAGAGGCCGGGAATAAAAGGCGGGGAATCAGAGCTGGGGAATCAGAGGTGGGGAATCAGAGTTGGGGAATCAGAGGAGGGGAATCAGATATGGGGAAACAGAGGCCGGGAATCAGAGGCAGGGAAACAGAGGCGGGGAATCAGATATGGGGAATCAGAGGTGGGGAATTAGAGGTTGCGAATCAGAGGCGGGGAATCAGAGGCGGGGAATCAGAGGCAGGGAATCCGATGTGCGGAATCAGAGATGGGGAATCAGAGGTGGGGATTCAGAGGTGGTAATTCAGAGAAGGGGAATCAGAGGCTGGGAATCAGAGGCAGGGAATCAGACGCAGGGAATCAGAGGCGGGGAATCATAGCTGGCGAATTAGAGGAGGGGAATCAGAGTTGGGGAATCAGAGTCGGGGAATCAGATATGGGGAAACAGAGGCGGGGAATCAGAGGCGGGGAAACAGAGGCGGGTAATCAGATATGGGGAATCAGAGGTGGGGTATCAGGGGCAGGGAATCAGTGGCAGGGAATCAGAGGTGGGGAATCAGAGGCGGGGAATCAGAGGCAGGGAATCAGACACGGGGAATCAGATATGGGGAAACAGAGGCGGGGAATCAGAGGCGGGCAAACAGAGGCGGGGAATTAGATAAGGGGAATCAGAGGTGGGGAATCAGAGGTGGTGAATCAGAGATGGGGAATCACAGGCGGGGAATCAGAGGCAGGGAATAGAACACGGGGAATCAGAGGCGGGGAATCTGAGGCAGGGAATCTGTGGTGGGGAATCAGAGGAGGGAAAACAGGCGGGTAAACAGAGGCGGGCAAACATAGGCGGGGAATCAGAGTTGGGGAATCAGAGGCAGGGAATCAGATATGGGGAATCAGAGGCGGGGGATCAGAGGCGGGGAAACAGAGGCGGGGAATCAGATATGGGGAATCAGAGGTGGGGAATCAGGGGCAGGGAATCAGTGGCAGGGAATCAGAGGCGGGGAATCTGAGGCGGGGAATCAGAGGCTGGGAATCAGACACGGGGAATCAGAGGCGGGGAATCAGAGATGGGGAATCAGAGGCGGGGAATCAGAGGCAGGGAATCGGATGCCGGGAATCAGAGGCGGGGAATCAGAGCTGGGGAATCAGAGGCGGGGAATCAGAGTTGGGGAATCAGAGTTGGGGAATCAGAGGCGGGGAATCAGATATGGGGAAATAGAGGCGGGGAAACAGATATGGGGAATCAGAGGTGTGGAATCAGAGGTTGGGAATCAGAGGCAGGGAATCAGAGGCGGGGAAACAGAGGCAGGGAATCAGATATGGGGAATCAGAGGTGGCGAATCAAAGGCGGTGAAACAGAGATGGGGAATCAGAGGCGGGGAATCAGAGGCAGGGAATCAGAGCTGGGGAAACAGAGGCGGGGAATCAGATATGGGGAATCAGAGGTGGGGAATCAGGGGCGGGGAATCAGTGGCAGGGAATCAGAGGCCGGGAATAAAAGGCGGGGAATCAGAGCTGGGGAATCAGAGGCGGGGAATCAGAGTTGGGGAATCAGAGGAGGGGAATCAGATATGGGGAAACAGAGGCCGGGAATCAGAGGCAGGGAAACAGAGGCGGGGAGTCAGATATGGGGAATCAGAGGTGGGGAATTAGAGGTTGCGAATCAGAGGCGGGGAATCAGAGGCGGGGAATCAGAGGCAGGGAATCCGATGTGCGGAATCAGAGATGGGGAATCAGAGGTGGGGATTCAGAGGTGGTAATTCAGAGAAGGGGAATCAGAGGCTGGGAATCAGAGGCAGGGAATCAGACGCAGGGAATCAGAGGCGGGGAATCATAGCTGGCGAATTAGAGGAGGGGAATCAGAGTTGGGGAATCAGAGTCGGGGAATCAGATATGGGGAAACAGAGGCGGGGAATCAGAGGCGGGGAAACAGAGGCGGGTAATCAGATATGGGGAATCAGAGGTGGGGAATCAGAGGCAGGGAATCAGATGTGCGGAATCAGAGATGGGGAATCAGAGGCAGGGAATCAGAATCAGAAGCAGGGAATCAGAGGCCGGAATCAGATGCTGGGAATCAGAGGCCTGGAATCAGAGGCGGGGAATCAGAGGCAGGGAATCAGATGCGGGGAATCAGAGGCGGGGAATCAGAGCTGGGGAATCAGAGGCAGGGTATTAGAGTTGGGGAATCAGAGGCGGGGAATCAGATATGGGGAAACAGAGGTGGGGAATCAGAGGCGGGGAAACAGAGGCAGGGAATCAGATATGGGGAATCAGAGGCGGGGAATCAGAGGTGGGGAATCATAGGCAGGGAATCGGATGTGCGGAATCAGAGATGGGGAATCAGAGGCCGGGAATGAGAGGTGGTGAATCAGATATGGGGAATCAGAGGCGGGGAATCAGAGGCAGAGAATCAGACGCGGGGAATCAGAGGTGGGCAATCAGAGGCGGGGAATCAGATATGGGGAATCAGAGGCGGGGAATCAGAGGCGGGGAAACAGAGGCGGGGAATCAGATATGGGGAATCAGAGGTGGGGCATCAGAAGTTGTGAATCACAGATGGGGAATTAGAGGCGGGGAATCAGAGGCAGGGAATCATACGCGGGGAATCAGAGGCGGGGATTCAGAGCTGGGGAATGAGAAGCGGGGAATCAGAGTTGGGGAATCAGAGGCGGGGAATCAGATATGGGGAATAAGAGGCAGGGAATCAGAGGCGGGGAATCAGAGGCAGGGAATCAGACGCGGGGAATCTGAGGCGGGGAATCAGAGCTGGGGAATCAGAGGTGGGGAATCAGAGTTGGGGAATCAGAGGCATGGAATTGGATGTGCGGAATCAGAGATGGGGAATCAGAGGTGGGGAATCAGAGGCGGTGAATCAGAGATGGGGAATCAGAGGCGGGGAATCAGAGGCAGGAAATCAGACACGGGGATTCAGAGGCTGGGAATCAGACGGGGGGAATCAAAGGCGGGGAATCAGAGCTGGGGAATCTGAGGCAGGGAATCAGAGTTGGGGAATCAGAGGCGGGGAATCAGATATGGGGAATCAGAGGCAGGGAATCAGAGGCGGGGAATCAGATATGGGGAAACAGAGGCGGGGAATCAGAGGCGGGAAAACAGAGGCGGGGAATTAGATATGGGGAATCAGAGGTGGGGAATCAGAGGTGGTGAATCAGAGATGGGGAATCAGAGGCGGGGAATCAGAGGCAGGGAATCGGACGCCGGGAATCAGAGGCGGGGAATCAGAGCTGGGGAATCAGAGGCGGGGAATCAGAGTTGGGGAATCAGAGGCGGGGAATCAGATATGGGGAAATAGAGGCGGGGAATCAGATATGGGGAATCAGAGGTGTGGAATCAGAGGTTGGGAATCAGAGGCAGGGAATCAGAGGCGGGGAAACAGAGGCGGGGAATCAGATATTGGGAATCAGAGGTGGCGAATCAAAGGCGGTGAAACAGAGATGGGGAATCAGGGCAGGGAATCAGAGGCAGGGAATCAGAGCTGGGGAAACAGAGGCGGGGAATCAGATATGGGGAATCAGAGGTGGGGAATCAGGGGCGGGGAATCAGTGGCAGGGAATCAGAGCTGGGGAATCAGAGGTGGGGAATCAGAGCTGGGGAAACAGAGGCGGGGAATCAGATATGGGGAATCAGAGGTGGGGAATCAGAGGCGGGGAATCAGTGGCAGGGAATCAGAGGCCGGGAATAAAAGGCGGGGAATCAGAGCTGGGGAATCAGAGGCGGGGAATCAGAGATGGGGAATCAGAGGAGGGGAATCAGATATGGGGAAACAGAGGCCGGGAATCAGAGGCAGGGAAACAGAGGCGGGGAATCAGATATGGGGAATCAGATGTGGGGAATTAGAGGTTGCGAATCAGAGGCGGGGAATCAGAGGCGGGGAATCAGAGGCAGGGAATCGGATGTGCGGAATCAGAGATGGGGAATCAGAGGTGGGGATTCAGATGTGGTGAATCAGAGAAGGGGAATCAGAGGCTGGGAATCAGAGGCAGGGAATCAGACGCAGGAAATCAGAGGCGGGGAATCATAGCTGGTGAATTAGAGGAGGGGAATCAGAGTTGGGGAATCAGAGGCGGGGAATCAGATATGGGGAAACAGAGGCGGGGAATCAGAGGCGGGGAAACAGAGGCGGGTAATCAGATATGGGGAATCAGAGGTGGGGAATCAGAGGCAGGGAATCAGATGTGCGGAATCAGAGATGGGGAATCAGAGGCAGGGAATCAGAATCAGAAGCAGGGAATCAGAGGCTGGGAATCAGAGGCCGGAATCAGATGCTGGGATCAGAGGCCTGGAATCAGAGGCGGGGAATCAGAGGCAGGGAATCAGATGCGGGAAATCAGAGGCCTGGAATCAGAGGCGGGGAATCAGAGGCAGGGAATCAGATGCGGGGAATCAGAGGCGGGGAATCAGAGCTGGGGAATCAGAGGCAGGGTATTAGAGTTGGGGAATCAGAGGCGGGGAATCAGATATGGGGAAACAGAGGTGGGGAATCAGAGGCGGGGTAACAGAGGCAGGGAATCAGATATGGGGAATCAGAGGCGGGGAATAAGAGGTGGGCAATCAGAGGCGGGGAATCAGATATGGGGAAACAGAGACGGGGAATCAGAGGCGGGAAAACAGAGGCGGGGAATTAGATATGGGGAATCAGAGGTGGGGAATCAGAGGTGGTGAATCAGTGATGGGGAATCACAGGCGGGGAATCAGAGGCAGGGAATAGAACGCGGGGAATCAGAGGCAGGGAATCAGAGCTGGGGAATCAGAGGCGGGGAATCATAGTTGGGAATCAGAGGCGGGGAATCAGATATGGGGAAACAGAGGCGGGGAATCAGATATGGGGAATCGGATGCAGGGAATCAGAGGCGGGGAATCAGAGCTGGGGAATCAGAGGCGGGGAATCAGAGTTGGGGCATCAGAGGTGGGGAATTAGATATAGGGAAACAGAGGCGGGGAATCAGAGGCGGGGAAACAGAGGCGGGGAAACAGAGGCGGGGAATCAGATATGGGGATTCAGAGGTGGGGAATCCGAGGTTGGGAATCAGAGGCAGGGAATCAGAGGCGGGGAATCAGAGATGGGGAAACAGAGGCGGGGAATCAGATATGGGGAATCAGAGGTGGGGCATCAGAAGTTGTGAATCACAGATGGGGAATTAGAGGCGGGGAATCAGAGGCAGGGAATCAGACGCGGGGAATCAGAGGCGGGGATTCAGAGCTGGGGTATCAGAAGCGGGGAATCAGAGTTGGGGAATCAGAGGCGGGGAATCAGATATGGGGAATCAGAGGCAGGGAATCAGAGGCGGGGAATCAGAGGCAGGGAATCAGACGCGGGGAATCTGAGGCGGGGAATCAGAGCTGGGGAATCAGAGGTGGGGAATCAGAGTTGGGGAATCAGAGGCAGGGAATTGGATGTGCGGAATCAGAGATGGGGAATCAGAGGTGGGGAATCAGAGGCGGTGAATCAGAGATGGGGAATCAGAGGCGGGGAATCAGAGGCAGGAAATCAGACACGGGGATTCAGAGGCTGGGAATAAGACGGGGGGAATAAAAGGCGGGGAATCAGAGCTGGGGAATCTGAGGCAGGGAATCAGAGTTGGGGATTCAGAGGCAGGGAATCAGATATGGGGAAACAGAGGCGGGGAATCAGAGGCGGGAAAACAGAGGCGGGGAATTAGATATGGGGAATCAGAGGTGGGGAATCAGAGGTGGGGAATCAGAGGTGGGGAATCAGAGGCGGGGAGTCAGAGGCAGGGAATCTGACGCCGGGAATCAGAGGCGGGGAATCAGAGCTGGGGAATCAGAGGCGGGGAATCAGAGTTGGGGAATCAGAGGCGGGGAATCAGATATGGGGAAATAGAGGCGGGGAATCAGATATGGGGAATCAGAGGTGTGGAATCAGAGGTTGGGAATCAGAGGCAGGGAATCAGAGGCGGGGAAACAGAGGCGGGGAATCAGATATGGGGAATCAGAGGTGGCGAATCAAAGGCGGTGAAACAGAGATGGGGAATCAGGGCAGGTAAACATAGGCGGGGAATCAGAGGCGGGGAATCAGAGGCGGGGAATCAGAGGCGGGGAATCAGAGTCGGGGAATCAGAGGCGGGGATTCTGAGGCGGGGAATCAGATGCAGGGAATCAGAGGCGGGGAATCAGAGGCGGGGTATCAGAGGCGGGGAATCAGAGGCGCGGAATCAGAGGCGGGGAATCAGAGGCGTGGAATCAGAGACGGGGAATCAGAGGCGGGGATTCAGAAGTGGGGAATCAGAGGTGGGAAATCAGAGGCTGGGAATCAGAGGCGGGGATTCAGAGGCGGGGAATCAGAGGCAGGGTATCAGAGGCGGGCAATCAGATGCAGGGAATCAGAGGCAGGGCATCAGAGGCAGGGAATCAGAGGCAGGGAACCTGAGATGGCGAATATGAGGTGGTGAATCAGAGGCGGGGAAACAGTCGGGTAAACAGAGGCGGGGAATCAGAGGCAGGGAATCAGCCGCGGGGAATCAGAGGCAGGGAATCAGATGAAGGGAATCTGATGCAGGGAATCTGAGGCAGGGTATCTGAGGCAGGGAATCTGTGGCAGGGAATCTGATGCGGGTTATCAGAAGGGGGAAATGAGATGTGGGAAACGAGATGCAGAGAAAGAGGCACGGAAATAGAGGCAGGGAAAGAGAGGCAGTGTATCAGAGGCGGGTAATCAGAGGCGTGGAATCAGAGGCGGGGAATCAGAGACACAGAAAGAGAGGCGTGGAATCAGAGGTGCGGAATCAGAGCCGGTGAATCTGAGCCGGGAAATCAAAAGCAGAGCAACAGAGGTGGTGAAACATGGGTGCGGAATCGGACACGGGGAATCAGAGGTGGGGACTCAGAGGCCGGGAATCAGAGGCAGGGAATCAGAGGCAGGTTATCAGAGGCAGGGAATCAGAGGTGGGAAATCAGAGGCGGGGAATCAGAGGCGGCGAATCAGAGGCGGGGAATCAGAGGCGGGGAATCAGAGGCGGAGAATCAGAGGCGGGCAATCAGATGCAGGAAATCAGAGGCAGGGAATCAGAGGCAGGGAATCAGAGGCAGGGAATCTGAGGAAAGGAATCAGAGGTGGGGAATCAGAGGCGGGGAATCAGAGGCAGGGAATCAGATGAAGGGAATCTGATGCAGGGAATCTGAGGCAGGGAATCTGAGGCAGGGAATCTGTGGCAGGGAATCTGATGCGTGTTATCAGAAGGGGGAAATGAGATGTGGGAAACGAGATGCAGAGAAAGAGGCACGGAAATAGAGGCAGGGAAAGACAGGCAGGGAATCAGAGGCGGGGAATCAGAGGTGGGGAATCAGAGGCTGGGAATCAGAGGCGGGCAATCAGAGGGGGGAATCAGAGGTGGGGAATCTGAGGCAGGGAATCAGAGGCAGGGAATCAGAGGCGGGAAATCAGAGGCGGCGAATCTGAGGCGTGGAATCAGAGGTGGGGAAAGAGATGTGGGGAAACGTAGGCCAGGAAAGTTGCGCGGAAAGGGAGGCGGTGAATCAGAGGCGGGGAATCAGAGGCGCGGAATCAGAGGCGGGGAATCAGAGGCGGGGATTCAGAGCTGGGGAATCAGAGGCGGGGAATCAGAGTTGGGGAATCAGAGACAGGGAATCAGATATGGGGAATCAGAGGCAGGGAATCAGAGGCGGGGAAACAGAGGCCGGGAATCAGATGTGGGGAATCAGAGGTGGGGAATCAGGGGCAGGGAATCAGTGGCAGGGAATCAGAGGCGGGGAATCAGAGGCGGGGAATCAAAGGCAGGGAATCAGACACGGGGAATCAGAGGCGGGGAATCAGAGATGGGGAATCAGAGGCGGGGAATCAGAGGCAGGGAATCGGATGCCGGGAATCAGAGTCGGGGAATCAGAGCTGGGGAATCAGAGGCGGGGAATCAGAGTTGGGGAATCAGAGGCGGGGAATCAGATATGGGGAAATAGAGGCGGGGAATCAGATATGGGGAATCAGAGGTGTGGAATCAGAGGTTGGGAATCAGAGGCTGGGAATCAGAGGTGGCAATCAGAGGCGGGGAATCAGATATGGGGAATCAGAGGCGGGGAATCAGAGGCGGGGAAACAGAGGCGGGGAATCAAATATAGGGAATCAGAGGTGGGGAATCAGAGGTTGTGAATCAGAGATGGTGAATCAAGGCGGGGAATCAGAGGCAGGGAATCAGACGCGGGGAATCAGAGGCGGGGATTCAGAGCTGGGGAATCAGAGGCGGGGAATCAGAGTTGGGGAATCAGAGGCAGGGAATCAGATATGGGGAATCAGAGGCGGGGAAACAGAGGCGGGGAAACAGAGGCCGGGAATCAGATGTGGGGAATCAGAGGTGGGGAATCAGGGGCAGGGAATCAGTGGCAGGGAATCAGAGGCGGGGAATCAGAGGCGGGGAATCAAAGGCAGGGAATCAGACACGGGGAATCAGAGGCGGGGAATCAGAGATGGGGAATCAGAGGCGGGGAATCAGAGGCAGGGAATCGGATGCCGGGAATCAGAGTCGGGGAATCAGAGCTGGGGAATCAGAGGCGGGGAATCAGAGTTGGGGAATCAGAGGCGGGGAATCAGATATGGGGAAATAGAGGCGGGGAATCAGATATGGGGAATCAGAGGTGTGGAATCAGAGGTTGGGAATCAGAGGCAGGGAATCAGAGTCGGGGAAACAGAGGCGGGGAATCAGATATGGGGAATCAGAGGTGGCGAATCAAAGGCGGTGAAACAGAGATGGGGAATCAGGGCAGGGAATCAGAGGCAGGGAATCAAACACGGGGAATCAGAGCTGGGGAATCAGAGGCGGGGAATCAGAGTTGGGAATCAGAGGCGGGGAATCAGAGGCGGGGAAACAGAGGCGGGGAATCAGATATGGGGAATCAGAGGTGGGGAATCCGAGGTTGGGAATCAGAGGCAGGGAATCAGAGGCGGAAAATCAGAGGCGGGGAATCAGAGGAAGGGAATCAGATGTGCGGAATCGGAGATGGCGAATCAGAGGCAGGGAATCAGAGGCGGGGAATCAGAGGCGGGGAATCAGAGGCCGGGAATCAGATATGGGGAAACAGAGGCGGGGAATCCGAGTCGGGGAAACAGAGGCGGGGAATCAGATATGGGGAATCAGAGGTGGGGAATCAGAGGTTGGGAATCAGAGGCAGGGAATCAGAGGCTTGGAATCAGGTGCAGGAAATCGGATGCGGGGAATCAAAGGCGGGGAATCAGAGCTGGGGAATCAGAGGTGGGGAATCAGAATTGGGGAATCAGAGGCGGGGACTTAGATATTGGGAAACAGAGGCGGGGAATCAGAGGCGGGGAAACCCAGGTGGGGAATCAGATATGGGGAATCAGAGGTGGGGAATCAGAGGCAAGGAATCAGATGTGCGGAATCAGAGATGGGGAATCAGAGGCAGGGAATCAGAAACAGAAGCAGGGAATCAGAGGCCGGGAATCAAAGGCCGGAATCAGATGCTGGGAATCAGAGGCCTGGAATCAGAGGCGGGGAATCAGAGGCAGGGAATCAGATGCGGGGAATCAGAGGCGGGGAATCAGAGCTGGGGAATCAGAGGCGGGGATTCAGAGTTGGGGAATCAGAGGCGGGTATCAGAGGCGGGGAAACAGAGGCGGGGAATCAGATATGGGGAATCAGAGGTGGGGAATCAGAGATTGGGAATCAGAGGCGGGGAATCAGAGGCAGGGAATCAAACACGGGGAATCAGAGGCGGGGAATCAGAGCTGGGGAATCGGAGGCGGGGAATCAGAGTTGGGGAATCAGAGGCGGGGAATCAGATATGGGGAAACAGGGGCGGGGAATCAGACGCAGGGAAACAGAGGCGGGGAATCAGATATGGGGAATCAGGGGTGGGGAATCAGAGGTTGGGAATCAGAGGCAGGGAATCAGAGGCGTGGAAACAGAGGCGGGGATTCAGATATGGGGAATCAGAGGTGGGGAATCAGGGGCGTGGAATCAGAGGCAGGGAATTAGATGTGGTGAATCAGAGATGGGGAATCAGAGGCAGGGAATCAGAATCAGAAGCGGGGTATCAGTGGCCGGGAATCAGAGGAAGGTAATCAGAGGCAGGGGATCAAACACGGGGAATCAGAGGCTGGGAATCAGAGCTGGGGAATCAGAGGCGGGGAATCAGAGCTGGGGAATCACAGGCGGGGAATCAGAGATGGGGAATCAAGGGGGGAATCAGAGGCAGGGATTCAGATGCGGGGAATCAGAGGCGGGGAATCATAGATGGCGAATCAGAGGCGGGGAATCAGAGGTGGGCAATCAGAGGATGGGAATCAGATATGGGGAATCAGAGGCGGGGAATCAGAGCTGGGGAATCACAGGCGGGGAATCAGAGTTGGGGAATCAGAGGCGGGGAATCAGATATTGGGAAACAGAGGCGGGGAATCAGAGGCGGTGAAACAGAGGCGGGGAATCAGATATTGGGAATCAGAGGTGGGGAATCAGAGGTTGGGAATCAGAGGCCTGGAATCAGAGGCGGGGAATCAGAGGCAGGGAATCAGATGCGGGGAATCAGAGGAGGGGAATCAGAGCTGGGGAATCAGAGGCGGGGTATTAGAGTTGGGGAATCAGAGGCGGGGAATCAGACGCGGGGAATCAGAGGGGGGGAATCATAGCTGGCGAATCAGAGGCGGGGAATCAGAGGTGGGCAATCAGAGGCCGGGAATCAGAGGTGGTGAATCAGAGATGGGGAATCAGAGGCGGGGAAACAGAGGCAGGGAATCAGATGCGGGGAATCAGAGGCGGGGAATCAGAGCTGGGGAATCAGAGGCGGGGATTCAGAGTTGGGGAATCAGAGGCGGGGAATCAGAGGCGGGGAAACAGAGGCGGGGAATCAGATATGGGGAATCAGAGGTGGGGAATCAGAGGTTGGGAATCAGAAGCAGGGAATCAGAGGCGGGGAATCAGAGGCGGGGAATCAGAGGCAGGGAATCCGATGTGCGGAATCGGAGATGGGGAAACAGAGGCGGGGAATCAGATATGGGGAATCAGAGGTGGGGAATCAGAGGTTGGGAATCAGAGGCAGGGAATCAGAGGCTGGGAATCAGATGCAGGGAATCAGATGCGGGAAATCAGAGGCGGGGAATCAGAGCTGGGGAATCAGAGGTGGGGAATCAGAGTTGGGGAATCAGAGTCGGGGACTTAGATATGGAGAAACAGAGGTGGGGAATCAGAGGCGGGGAAACAGACGCGGGGAATAAGAGGCGGGGATTCAGAGCTGGGGAATCAGAGGCGGGGAATCAGAGTTGGGGAATCAGAGGCGGGGAATCAGATATGGGTAATCAGAGGCGGGGAATCAGAGGCGGGGAAACAGAGGCAGGGAATCAGATATGGGGAATCAGAGGTGGGGTATCAGGGGCAGGGAATCAGTGGCAGGGAATCAGAGGCGGGGAATCAAGGCGGGGAATCAGAGGCAGGGAATCAGACACGGGGAATCAGATATGGGGAAACAGAGGCGGGGAATCAGAGGCGGGCAAACAGAGGCGGGGAATTAGATATGGGGAATCAGAGGTGGGGAATCAGAGGTGGTGAATCAGAGATGGGGAATCACAGGCGGGGAATCAGAGGCAGGGAATAGAACGCGGGGTATCAGAGGCGGGGAATCAGAGCTGGGGAATCAGAGGCGGGGAATCATAGTTGGGAATCAGAGGCGGGGAATCAGATAGGGGGAAACAGAGGCGGGGAATCAAAGGCGGGGAAACAGAGGCGGGGAATCAGATATGGGGAATCGGATGCGGGGAATCAGAGGCGGGGAATCAGAGCTGGGGAATCAGAGGCGGGGTATCAGAGTTGGGGCATCTGAGGTGGGGAATTAGATATGGGGAAACAGAGGCGGGGAATCAGAGGCGGGGAAACAGAGGCGAGGAATCAGATATGGGGAATCAGAGGTGGGGAATCAGAGGCAGGGAATCAGATGTGCGGAATCAGAGATGGGGAATCAGAGGCTGGGAATCAGAATCAGAAGCGGGGAATCAGAGGCCGGGAATCAGAGGCCGGGATTCAGATGCCGGGAATAAGAGGCCGGGAATCAGAGGTGGGGAATCAGAGTCCGGGAATCAGAGATGGGGAATCAGAGGTTGTGAATCGGAGATGGTGAATCAAGGCGGGGATTCAGAGGCGGGGAATCAGAGGCGGGGAATCAAAGGCAGGGAATCAGACACGGGGAATCAGAGGCGGGGAATCAGAGATGGGGAATCAGAGGCGGGGAATCAGAGGCAGGGAATCGGATGCCGGGAATCAGAGTCGGGGAATCAGAGCTGGGGAATCAGAGGCGGGGAATCAGAGTTGGGGAATCAGAGGCGGGGAATCAGATATGGGGAAATAGAGGCGGGGAATCAGATATGGGGAATCAGAGGTGTGGAATCAGAGGTTGGGAATCAGAGGCTGGGAATCAGAGGTGGCAATCAGAGGCGGGGAATCAGATATGGGGAATCAGAGGCGGGGAATCAGAGGCGGGGAAACAGAGGCGGGGAATCAAATATAGGGAATCAGAGGTGGGGAATCAGAGGTTGTGAATCAGAGATGGTGAATCAAGGCGGGGAATCAGAGGCAGGGAATCAGACGCGGGGAATCAGAGGCGGGGATTCAGAGCTGGGGAATCAGAGGCGGGGAATCAGAGTTGGGGAATCAGAGGCAGGGAATCAGATATGGGGAATCAGAGGCGGGGAATCAGAGGCGGGGAAACAGAGGCCGGGAATCAGATGTGGGGAATCAGAGGTGGGGAATCAGGGGCAGGGAATCAGTGGCAGGGAATCAGAGGCGGGGAATCAGAGGCGGGGAATCAAAGGCAGGGAATCAGACACGGGGAATCAGAGGCGGGGAATCAGAGATGGGGAATCAGAGGCGGGGAATCAGAGGCAGGGAATCGGAAGCCGGGAATCAGAGTCGGGGAATCAGAGCTGGGGAATCAGAGGCGGGGAATCAGAGTTGGGGAATCAGAGGCGGGGAATCAGATATGGGGAAATAGAGGCGGGGAATCAGATATGGGGAACCAGAGGTGTGGAATCAGAGGTTGGGAATCAGAGGCAGGGAATCAGAGTCGGGGAAACAGAGGCGGGGAATCAGATATGGGGAATCAGAGGTGGCGAATCAAAGGCGGTGAAACAGAGATGGGGAATAAGGGCAGGGAATCAGAGGCAGGGAATCAAACACGGGGAATCAGAGCTGGGGAATCAGAGGCGGGGAATCAGAGTTGGGAATCAGAGGCGGGGAATCAGAGGCGGGGAAACAGAGGCGGGGAATCAGATATGGGGAATCAGAGGTGGGGAATCCGAGGTTGGGAATCAGAGGCAGGGAATCAGAGGTGGAAAATCAGAGGCGGGGAATCAGAGGAAGGGAATCAGATGTGCGGAATCGGAGATGGGGAATCAGAGGCAGGGAATCAGAGGCGGGGAATCAGAGGCGGGGAATCAGAGGCCGGGAATCAGATATGGGGAAACAGAGGCGGGGAATCCGAGTCGGGGAAACAGAGGCGGGGAATCAGATATGGGGAATCAGAGGTGGGGAATCAGAGGTTGGGAATCAGAGGCAGGGAATCAGAGGCTTGGAATCAGGTGCAGGGAATCAGATGCGGGGAATCAGAGGCGGGGAATCAGAGCTGGGGAATCAGAGGTGGGGAATCAGATTTGGGGAATCAGAGGCGGGGACTTAGATATTGGGAAACAGATGCGGGGAATCAGAGGCGGGGAAACCCAGGTGGGGAATCAGATATGGGGAATCAGAGGTGGGGAATCAGAGGCAAGGAATCAGATGTGCGGAATCAGAGATGGGGAATCAGAGGCAGGGAATCAGAATCAGAAGCAGGGAATCAGAGGCCGGGAATCAAAGGCCGGAATCAGATGCTGGGAATCAGAGGCCTGGAATCAGAGGCGGGGAATCAGAGGCAGGGAATCAGATGCGGGGAATCAGAGGCGGGGAATCAGAGCTGGGGTATCAGAGGCGGGGATTCAGAGTTGGGGAATCAGAGGCGGGGAATCAGAGGCGGGGAAACAGAGGCGGGGAATCAGATATGGGGAATCAGAGGTGGGGAATCAGAGGTTGGGAATCAGAAGCAGGGAATCAGAGGCGGGGAATCAGAGGCGGGGAATCAGAGGCAGGGAATCCGATGTGCGGAATCGGAGATGGGGAATCAGAGGCAGGGAATCAGAGGCGGGGAATAAGAGGCGGAGAATCAGAGGCCGGGAATCAGATATGGGGAAACAGAGGCGGGGAATCAGAGGCGGGGAAACAGAGGCGGGGAATCAGATATGGGGAATCAGAGGTGGGGAATCAGAGGTTGGGAATCAGAGGCAGGGAATCAGAGGCTGGGAATCAGATGCAGGGAATCAGATGCGGGAAATCAGAGGCGGGGAATCAGAGCTGGGGAATCATAGGTGGGGAATCAGAGTTGGGGAATCAGAGTCGGGGACTTAGATATGGGGAAACAGAGGCGGGGAATCAGAGGCGGGGAAACAGACGCGGGGAATCAGAGGCGTGGATTCAGAGCTGGGGAATCAGAGGCGGGGAATCAGAGTTGGGGAATCAGAGGCGGGGAATCAGATATGGGTAATCAGAGGCGGGGAATCAGAGGCGGGGAAACAGAGGCAGGGAATCAGATATGGGGAATCAGAGGTGGGGTATCAGGGGCAGGGAATCAGTGGCAGGGAATCAGAGGCGGGGAATCAGAGGCGGGGAATCAGAGGCAGGGAATCAGACACGGGGAATCAGATATGGGGAAACAGAGGCGGGGAATCAGAGGCGGGCAAACAGAGGCGGGGAATTAGATATGGGGAATCAGAGGTGGGGAATCAGAGGTGGTGAATCAGAGATGGGGAATCACAGGCGGGGAATCAGAGGCAGGGAATAGAACGCGGGGAATCAGAGGCGGGGAATCAGAGCTGGGGAATCAGAGGCGGGGAATCATAGTTGGGAATCAGAGGCGGGGAATCAGATAGGGGGAAGCAGAGGCGGTGAATCAAAGGCGGGGAAACAGAGGCGGGGAATCAGATATGGGGAATCGGATGCGGGGAATCAGAGGCGGGGAATCAGAGCTGGGGAATCAGAGGCGGGGTATCAGAGTTGGGGCATCTGAGGTGGGGAATTAGATATGGGGAAACAGGGGCGGGGAATCAGAGGTGGGGAAACAGAGGCGAGGAATCAGATATGGGGAATCAGACGTGGGGAATCAGAGGCAGGGAATCAGATGTGCGGAATCTGAGATGGGGAATCAGAGGAAGGGAATCAGAATCAGAAGCGGGGAATCAGAGGCCGGGAATCAGAGGCCGGGATTCAGATGCCGGGAATAAGAGGCCGGGAATCAGAGGTGGGGAATCAGAGTCCGGGAATCAGAGATGGGGATTCAGAGGCGGGGAATGATATATGGGGAATCAGAGGCGGGAAATCAGAGGTGGGGTAACAGAGGTGGGGAATCAGATATGGGGAATCAGAGGTGGCGAATCAAAGGCGGTGAATCAGAGATGGGGAATCAGAGGCGGGGAATCAGAGGCAGGGAATCAAACACGGGGAATCAGAGGCGGGGAATCAGAGCTGGGGAATCGGAGGCGGGGAATCAGAGTTGGGGAATCAGAGGCGGGGAATCAGATATGGGGAAACAGGGGCGGGGAATCAGAGGCAGGGAAACAGAGGCGGGGAAACAGAGGCGGGGAATCAGATATGGGGAATCAGGGGTGGGGAATCAGAGGTTGGGAATCAGAGGCAGGGAATCAGAGGCGTGGAAACAGAGGCGGGGATTCAGATATGGGGAATCAGAGGTGGGGAATCAGGGGCGTGGAATCAGAGGCAGGGAATTAGATGTGGTGAATCAGAGATGGGGAATCAGAGGCAGGGAATCAGAATCAGAAGCGGGGTATCAGTGGCCGGGAATCAGAGGAAGGTAATCAGAGGCAGGGGATCAAACACGGGGAATCAGAGGCTGGGAATCAGAGCTGGGGAATCAGAGGCGGGGAATCAGAGCTGGGGAATCACAGGCGGGGAATCAGAGATGGGGAATCAAGGGGGGAATCAGAGGCAGGGAATCAGATGCGGGGAATCAGAGGCGGGGAATCATAGATGGCGAATCAGAGGCGGGGAATCAGAGGTGGGCAATCAGAGGATGGGAATCAGATATGGGGAATCAGAGGCGGGGAATCAGAGCTGGGGAATCACAGGCGGGGAATCAGAGTTGGGGAATCAGAGGCGGGGAATCAGATATGGGGAAACAGAGGCGGGGAATCAGAGGCGGTGAAACAGAGGCGGGGAATCAGATATTGGGAATCAGAGGTGGGGAATCAGAGTTGGGGAATCAGAGTCGGGGACTTAGATATGGGGAAACAGAGGCGGGGAATCAGAGGCGGGGAAACAGACGCGGGGAATCAGAGGCGGGGAATCATAGTTGGGAATCAGATATTGGGAATCAGAGGTGGGGAATCAGAGTTGGGGAATCAGAGTCGGGGACTTAGATACGGGGAAACAGAGGCGGGGAATCAAAGGCGGGGAAAGAGAGGCGGGGAATCAGATATGGGGAATCGGATGCGGGGAATCAGAGGCGGGGAATCAGAGCTGGGGAATCAGAGGCGGGGTATCAGAGTTGGGGCATCTGAGGTGGGGAATTAGATATGGAGAAACAGAGGCGGGGAATCAGAGGCGGGGAAACAGAGGCGAGGAATCAGATATGGGGAATCAGAGGTGGGGAATCAGAGGCAGGGAATCAGATGTGCGGAATCAGAGATGGGGAATCAGAGGCAGGGAATCAGAATCAGAAGCGGGGAATCAGAGGCCGGGAATCAGAGGCCGGGATTCAGATGCCGGGAATAAGAGGCCGGGAATCAGAGGTGGGGAATCAGAGTCCGGGAATCAGAGATGGGGATTCAGAGGCGGGGAATGATATATGGGGAATCAGAGGCGGGGAATCAGAGGTGGGGTAACAGAGGTGGGGAATCAGATATGGGGAATCAGAGGTGGCGAATCAAAGGCGGTGAATCAGAGATGGGGAATCAGAGGCGGGGAATCAGAGGCAGGGAATCAAACACGGGGAATCAGAGGCGGGGAATCAGAGCTGGGGAATCGGAGGCGGGGAATCAGAGCTGGGGAATCAGAGGCGGGGAATCAGATATGGGGAAACAGGGGCGGGGAATCAGAGGCAGGGAAACAGAGGCGGGGAATCAGATATGGGGAATCAGGGGTGGGGAATCAGAGGTTGGGAATCAGAGGCAGGGAATCAGAGGCGTGGAAACAGAGGCGGGGATTCAGATATGGGGAATCAGAGGTGGGGAATCAGGGGCGTGGAATCAGAGGCAGGGAATTAGATGTGGTGAATCAGAGATGGGGAATCAGAGGCAGGGAATCAGAATCAGAAGCGGGGTATCAGTGGCCGGGAATCAGAGGAAGGTAATCAGAGGCAGGGGATCAAACACGGGGAATCAGAGGCTGGGAATCAGAGCTGGGGAATCAGAGGCGGGGAATCAGAGCTGGGGAATCACAGGCGGGGAATCAGAGATGGGGAATCGGAGGCGGGGAATCAGAGCTGGGGAATCAGAGGCGGGGAATCAGATATGGGGAAACAGGGGCGGGGAATCAGAGGCAGGGAAACAGAGGCGGGGAATCAGATATGGGGAATCGGATGCGGGGAATCAGAGGCGGGGAATCAGAGCTGGGGAATCAGAGGCGGGGTATCAGAGTTGGGGCATCTGAGGTGGGGAATTAGATATGGGGAAACAGGGGCGGGGAATCAGAGGTGGGGAAACAGAGGCGAGGAATCAGATATGGGGAATCAGACGTGGGGAATCAGAGGCAGGGAATCAGATGTGCGGAATCTGAGATGGGGAATCAGAGGAAGGGAATCAGAATCAGAAGCGGGGAATCAGAGGCCGGGAATCAGAGGCCGGGATTCAGATGCCGGGAATAAGAGGCCGGGAATCAGAGGTGGGGAATCAGAGTCCGGGAATCAGAGATGGGGATTCAGAGGCGGGGAATGATATATGGGGAATCAGAGGCGGGAAATCAGAGGTGGGGTAACAGAGGTGGGGAATCAGATATGGGGAATCAGAGGTGGCGAATCAAAGGCGGTGAATCAGAGATGGGGAATCAGAGGCGGGGAATCAGAGGCAGGGAATCAAACACGGGGAATCAGAGGCGGGGAATCAGAGCTGGGGAATCGGAGGCGGGGAATCAGAGTTGGGGAATCAGAGGCGGGGAATCAGATATGGGGAAACAGGGGCGGGGAATCAGAGGCAGGGAAACAGAGGCGGGGAAACAGAGGCGGGGAATCAGATATGGGGAATCAGGGGTGGGGAATCAGAGGTTGGGAATCAGAGGCAGGGAATCAGAGGCGTGGAAACAGAGGCGGGGATTCAGATATGGGGAATCAGAGGTGGGGAATCAGGGGCGTGGAATCAGAGGCAGGGAATTAGATGTGGTGAATCAGAGATGGGGAATCAGAGGCAGGGAATCAGAATCAGAAGCGGGGTATCAGTGGCCGGGAATCAGAGGAAGGTAATCAGAGGCAGGGGATCAAACACGGGGAATCAGAGGCTGGGAATCAGAGCTGGGGAATCAGAGGCGGGGAATCAGAGCTGGGGAATCACAGGCGGGGAATCAGAGATGGGGAATCAAGGGGGGAATCAGAGGCAGGGAATCAGATGCGGGGAATCAGAGGCGGGGAATCATAGATGGCGAATCAGAGGCGGGGAATCAGAGGTGGGCAATCAGAGGATGGGAATCAGATATGGGGAATCAGAGGCGGGGAATCAGAGCTGGGGAATCACAGGCGGGGAATCAGAGTTGGGGAATCAGAGGCGGGGAATCAGATATGGGGAAACAGAGGCGGGGAATCAGAGGCGGTGAAACAGAGGCGGGGAATCAGATATTGGGAATCAGAGGTGGGGAATCAGAGTTGGGGAATCAGAGTCGGGGACTTAGATATGGGGAAACAGAGGCGGGGAATCAGAGGCGGGGAAACAGACGCGGGGAATCAGAGGCGGGGAATCATAGTTGGGAATCAGATATTGGGAATCAGAGGTGGGGAATCAGAGTTGGGGAATCAGAGTCGGGGACTTAGATACGGGGAAACAGAGGCGGGGAATCAAAGGCGGGGAAAGAGAGGCGGGGAATCAGATATGGGGAATCGGATGCGGGGAATCAGAGGCGGGGAATCAGAGCTGGGGAATCAGAGGCGGGGTATCAGAGTTGGGGCATCTGAGGTGGGGAATTAGATATGGAGAAACAGAGGCGGGGAATCAGAGGCGGGGAAACAGAGGCGAGGAATCAGATATGGGGAATCAGAGGTGGGGAATCAGAGGCAGGGAATCAGATGTGCGGAATCAGAGATGGGGAATCAGAGGCAGGGAATCAGAATCAGAAGCGGGGAATCAGAGGCCGGGAATCAGAGGCCGGGATTCAGATGCCGGGAATGAGAGGCCGGGAATCAGAGGTGGGGAATCAGAGTCCGGGAATCAGAGATGGGGATTCAGAGGCGGGGAATGATATATGGGGAATCAGAGGCGGGGAATCAGAGGTGGGGTAACAGAGGTGGGGAATCAGATATGGGGAATCAGAGGTGGCGAATCAAAGGCGGTGAATCAGAGATGGGGAATCAGAGGCGGGGAATCAGAGGCAGGGAATCAAACACGGGGAATCAGAGGCGGGGAATCAGAGCTGGGGAATCGGAGGCGGGGAATCAGAGCTGGGGAATCAGAGGCGGGGAATCAGATATGGGGAAACAGGGGCGGGGAATCAGAGGCAGGGAAACAGAGGCGGGGAATCAGATATGGGGAATCAGGGGTGGGGAATCAGAGGTTGGGAATCAGAGGCAGGGAATCAGAGGCGTGGAAACAGAGGCGGGGATTCAGATATGGGGAATCAGAGGTGGGGAATCAGGGGCGTGGAATCAGAGGCAGGGAATTAGATGTGGTGAATCAGAGATGGGGAATCAGAGGCAGGGAATCAGAATCAGAAGCGGGGTATCAGTGGCCGGGAATCAGAGGAAGGTAATCAGAGGCAGGGGATCAAACACGGGGAATCAGAGGCTGGGAATCAGAGCTGGGGAATCAGAGGCGGGGAATCAGAGCTGGGGAATCACAGGCGGGGAATCAGAGATGGGGAATCAAGGGGGGAATCAGAGGCAGGGAATCAGATGCGGGGAATCAGAGGCGGGGAATCATAGATGGCGAATCAGAGGCGGGGAATCAGAGGTGGGCAATCAGAGGATGGGAATCAGATATGGGGAATCAGAGGCGGGGAATCAGAGCTGGGGAATCACAGGCGGGGAATCAGAGTTGGGCAATCAGAGGATGGGAATCAGATATGGGGAATCAGAGGCGGGGAATCAGATATGGGGAAACGGAGGCGGGGAATCAGAGGCGGTGAAACAGAGGCGGGGAATCAGATATTGGGAATCAGAGGTGGGGAATCAGAGGTTGGGAATCAGAGGCCTGGAATCAGAGGCGGGGAATCAGAGGCAGGGAATCAGATGCGGGGAATCAGAGGAGGGGAATCAGAGCTGGGGAATCAGAGGCGGGGTATTAGAGTTGGGGAATCAGAGGCGGGGAATCAGACGCGGGGAATCAGAGGGGGGGAATCATAGCTGGCGAATCAGAGGCGGGGATTCAGAGGTGGGCAATCAGAGGCCGGGAATCAGAGGTGGTGAATCAGAGATGGGGAATCAGAGGCGGGGAATCAGTGGCAGGGAATCAGATATGGGGAATCAGAGGCGTGGAATCAGAGGCAGGGAATCAGACACGGGGAATCAGACAATTGGAATCAGAGGTGGGGAATCAGAGATGGGGAATCAGAGGCGGTGAATCAGAGATGGGGAATCAGAGGCGGGGAATCAGAGGCAGGAAATCAGACACGGGGATTCAGAGGCTGGGAATCAGAAGGGGGGAATCAAAGGCGGGGAATCAGAGCTGGGGAATCAGAGGCAGGGAATCAGAGGCGGGGAATCAGATATGGGGAATCAGAGGCTGGTATTAAGAGGCGGGGAATCAGAGGCAGGGAATCAGACACGGGGAATCAGAGGTGGGGAATCAGAGATGGGGAATCAGAGGCGGGGAATCAGAGTTGGGGAATCAGAGGCAGGGAATCGGATGTGCGGAATCAGAGATGGGGAATCAGAGGTGGGGAATCAGAGGCGGTGAATCAGAGATGGGGAATCAGAGGCGGGGAATCAGAGGCAGGAAATCAGACACGGGGATTCAGAGGCTGGGAATCAGACAGGGGGAATCAAAGGCGGGGAATCAGAGCTGGGGAATCAGAGGCAGGGAATCAGAGTTGGGGATTCAGAGACGGGGAATCAGATATGGGGAAACAGAGGCGGGGAATCAGAGGCGGGCAAACAGAGGCGGGGAATTAGATATGGGGAATCAGATGTGGGGAATCAGAGGTGGTGAATCAGTGATGGGGAATCACAGGCGGGGAATCAGAGGCAGGGAATAGAACGCAGGGAATCAGAGGCAGGGAATCAGAGCTGGGGAATCAGAGGCGGGGAATCATAGTTGGGAATCAGAGGCGGGGAATCAGATATGGGGAAACAGAGGCGGGGAATCAGAGGCGGGGAAACAGAGGCGGGGAATCAGATATGGGGAATCGGATGCGGGGAATCAGAGGCGGGGAATCAGAGCTGGGGAATCAGAGGCGGGGAATCAGAGTTGGGGCATCAGAGGTGGGGAATTAGATATAGGGAAACAGAGGCGGGGAATCAGAGGCGGGGAAACAGAGGCGGGGAATCAGATATGGGGAATCAGATGTGGGGAATCAGAGGCAGGGAATCAGATGTGCGGAATCAGAGATGGGGAATCAGAGACAGGGAATCAGAATCAGAAGCGGGATATCAGAGGCCGGGAATCAGAGGCCGGGAATCAGATGCTGGGAATAAGAGGCCGGGAATCAGAGGTGGGGAATCAGAGTCCGGGAATCAGAGATGGGGATTCAGAGGCGGGGAATGAGATATGGAGAATCAGAGGCGGGGAATCAGAGGCCGGGAAACAGAGGTGGGGAATCAGATATGGGGAATCAGAGGTGGCGAATCAAAGGCGGTGAATCAGAGATGGGGAATCAGACGCGGGGAATCAGAGGCAGGGAATCAGATGCGGGGAATCAGAGGCGGGGAATCAGAGCTGGCGAATCAGAGGCGGGGAATCAGAGGTGGGCAATCAGAGCCGGGGAATCAGATATGGGGAATCAGAGGCGGGGAATCAGAGGCGGGGAAACAGAGGTGGGGAATCAGATATGGGGAAACAGAGGTGGCGAATCAAAGGCGGTGAATCAGAGATGGGGAATCAGAGGCGGGGAATCAGAGGCAGGGAATCAAAAACGGGGAATCAGAGGCGGGGAATCAGAGCTGGGGAATCAGAGGCGGGGAAGCAGAGTAGGAGAATCAGAGGTGGGGAATCAGATATGGGGAAACAGGGGCGGGGAATCAGAGGCTGGGAAACAGAGGCGGGGAATCAGATATGGGGAATCAGAGGTGTGGAATCAGAGGTTGGGAATCAGAGGCGGGGAAACAGAGGAGGGGAATCAGATATGGGGAATCAGAGGTGGCGAATTAAAGGCGGTGAATCAGAGATGGGGAATCAGGGCAGGGAATCAGAGGCAGGGAATCAAACACGGGGAATCAGAGGCGTGGAATCAGAGCTGGGGAATCAGAGGCGGGGATTCAGAGTTGGGGAATCAGAGGCGGGGAATCAGAGGCGGGGAAACAGAGGCGGGGAATCAGATATGGGGAATCAGAGGTGGGGAATCAGAGGTTGGGAATCAGAAGCAGGGAATCAGAGGCGGGGAATCAGAGGCGGGGAATCAGAGGCAGGAAATCCGATGTGCGGAATCGGAGATGGGGAATCAGAGGCAGGGAATCAGAGGCGGGGAATCAGAGGCGGGGAATCAGAGGCCGGGAATCAGATATGGGGAAACAGAGGCGGGGAATCAGAGGCGGGGAAACAGAGGCGGGGAATCAGATATGGGGAATCAGAGGTGGGGAATCAGAGGTTGGGAATCAGAGGCAGGGAATCAGAGGCTGGGAATCAGATGCAGGGAATCAGATGCGGGGAATCAGAGGCGGGGAATCAGAGCTGGGGAATCAGAGGTGGGGAATCAGAGTTGGGGAATCAGAGTCGGGGACTTAGATATGGGGAAACAGAGGCAGGGAATCAGAGGCGGGGAAACAGACGCGGGGAATCAGAGGCGGGTATCAGAGCTGGGGAATCAGAGGCGGGGAATCAGAGTTGGGGAATCAGAGGCGGGGAATCAGAGGCGGGGAATCAGAGGCGGGGAATCAGAGGCGGGGAAACAGAGGCAGGGAATCAGATATGGGGAATCAGAGGTGGGGTATCAGGGGCAGGGAATCAGTGGCAGGGAATCAGAGGTGGGGAATCAGAGGCGGGGAATCAGAGGCAGGGAATCAGACACGGGGAATCAGATATGGGGAAACAGAGGCGGGGAATCAGAGGCGGGCAAACAGAGGCGGGGAATTAGATAAGGGGAATCAGAGGTGGGGAATCAGAGGTGGTGAATCAGAGATGGGGAATCACAGGCGGGGAATCAGAGGCAGGGAATAGAACACGGGGAATCAGAGGCGGGGAATCTGAGGCAGGGAATCTGTGGTGGGGAATCAGAGGAGGGAAAACAGGCGGGTAAACAGAGGCGGGCAAACATAGGCGGGGAATCAGAGTTGGGGAATCAGAGGCAGGGAATCAGATATGGGGAATCAGAGGCGGGGAATCAGGGGCAGGGAATCAGTGGCAGGGAATCAGAGGCGGGGAATCTGAGGCGGGGAATCAGAGGCTGGGAATCAGACACGGGGAATCAGAGGCGGGGAATCAGAGATGGGGAATCAGAGGCGGGGAATGAGAGGCAGGGAATCGGATGCCGGGAATCAGAGGCGGGGAATCAGAGCTGGGGAATCAGAGGCGGGGAATCAGAGTTGGGGAATCAGAGTTGGGGAATCAGAGGCGGGGAATCAGAGGTGGTGAATCAGAGATGGGGAATCACAGGCGGGGAATCAGAGACAGGGAATAGAACGCGGGGAATCAGAGGCGGGGAATCAGAGCTGGGGAATCAGAGGCGGGGAATCATAGTTGGGAATCAGAGGCGGGGAATCAGATAGGGGGAAACAGAGGCGGGGAATCAAAGGCGGGGAAACAGAGGCGGGGAATCAGATATGGGGAATCGGATGCGGGGAATCAGAGGCGGGGAATCAGAGCTGGGGAATCAGAGGCGGGGTATCAGAGTTGGGGCATCTGAGGTGGGGAATTAGATATGGGGAAACAGGGGCGGGGAATCAGAGGTGGGGAAACAGAGGCGAGGAATCAGATATGGGGAATCAGACGTGGGGAATCAGAGGCAGGGAATCAGATGTGCGGAATCTGAGATGGGGAATCAGAGGAAGGGAATCAGAATCAGAAGCTGGGAATCAGAGGCCGGGAATCAGAGGCCGGGATTCAGATGCCGGGAATAAGAGGCCGGGAATCAGAGGTGGGGAATCAGAGTCCGGGAATCAGAGATGGGGATTCAGAGGCGGGGAATGATATATGGGGAATCAGAGGCGGGGAATCAGAGGTGGGGTAACAGAGGTGGGGAATCAGATATGGGGAATCAGAGGTGGCGAATCAAAGGCGGTGAATCAGAGATGGGGAATCAGAGGCGGGGAATCAGAGGCAGGGAATCAAACACGGGGAATCAGAGGCGGGGAATCAGAGCTGGGGAATCGGAGGCGGGGAATCAGAGTTGGGGAATCAGAGGCGGGGAATCAGATATGGGGAAACAGGGGCGGGGAATCAGAGGCAGGGAAACAGAGGCGGGGAAACAGAGGCGGGGAATCAGATATGTGGAATCAGGGGTGGGGAATCAGAGGTTGGGAATCAGAGGCAGGGAATCAGAGGCGTGGAAACAGAGGCGGGGATTCAGATATGGGGAATCAGAGGTGGGGAATCAGGGGCGTGGAATCAGAGGCAGGGAATTAGATGTGGTGAATCAGAGATGGGGAATCAGAGGCAGGGAATCAGAATCAGAAGCGGGGTATCAGTGGCCGGGAATCAGAGGAAGGTAATCAGAGGCAGGGGATCAAACACGGGGAATCAGAGGCTGGGAATCAGAGCTGGGGAATCAGAGGCGGGGAATCAGAGCTGGGGAATCACAGGCGGGGAATCAGAGATGGGGAATCAAGGGGGGAATCAGAGGCAGGGAATCAGATGCAGGGAATCAGATGCGGGGAATCAGAGGCGGGGAATCAGAGCTGGGGAATCAGAGGTGGGGAACCAGAGTTGGGGAATCAGAGTCGGGGACTTAGATATGGGGAAACAGAGGCAGGGAATCAGAGGCGGGGAAACAGACGCGGGGAATCAGAGGCGGGTATCAGAGCTGGGGAATCAGAGGCGGGGAATCAGAGTTGGGGAATCAGAGGCGGGGAATCAGAGGCGGGGAATCAGAGGCGGGGAATCAGAGGCGGGGAAACAGAGGCAGGGAATCAGATATGGGGAATCAGAGGTGGGGTATCAGGGGCAGGGAATCAGTGGCAGGGAATCAGAGGTGGGGAATCAGAGGCGGGGAATCAGAGGCAGGGAATCAGACACGGGGAATCAGATATGGGGAAACAGAGGCGGGGAATCAGAGGCGGGCAAACAGAGGCGGGGAATTAGATAAGGGGAATCAGAGGTGGGGAATCAGAGGTGGTGAATCAGAGATGGGGAATCACAGGCGGGGAATCAGAGGCAGGGAATAGAACACGGGGAATCAGAGGCGGGGAATCTGAGGCAGGGAATCTGTGGTGGGGAATCAGAGGAGGGAAAACAGGCTGGTAAACAGAGGCGGGCAAACATAGGCGGGGAATCAGAGTTGGGGAATCAGAGGCAGGGAATCAGATATGGGGAATCAGAGGCGGGGAATCAGGGGCAGGGAATCAGTGGCAGGGAATCAGAGGCGGGGAATCTGAGGCGGGGAATCAGAGGCTGGGAATCAGACACGGGGAATCAGAGGCGGGGAATCAGAGATGGGGAATCAGAGGCGGGGAATGAGAGGCAGGGAATCGGATGCCGGGAATCAGAGGCGGGGAATCAGAGCTGGGGAATCAGAGGCGGGGAATCAGAGTTGGGGAATCAGAGTTGGGGAATCAGAGGCGGGGAATCAGAGGTGGTGAATCAGAGATGGGGAATCACAGGCGGGGAATCAGAGGCAGGGAATAGAACGCGGGGAATCAGAGGCGGGGAATCAGAGCTGGGGAATCAGAGGCGGGGAATCATAGTTGGGAATCAGAGGCGGGGAATCAGATAGGGGGAAACAGAGGCGGGGAATCAAAGGCGGGGAAACAGAGGCGGGGAATCAGATATGGGGAATCGGATGCGGGGAATCAGAGGCGGGGAATCAGAGCTGGGGAATCAGAGGCGGGGTATCAGAGTTGGGGCATCTGAGGTGGGGAATTAGATATGGGGAAACAGGGGCGGGGAATCAGAGGTGGGGAAACAGAGGCGAGGAATCAGATATGGGGAATCAGACGTGGGGAATCAGAGGCAGGGAATCAGATGTGCGGAATCTGAGATGGGGAATCAGAGGAAGGGAATCAGAATCAGAAGCGGGGAATCAGAGGCCGGGAATCAGAGGCCGGGATTCAGATGCCGGGATTAAGAGGCCGGGAATCAGAGGTGGGGAATCAGAGTCCGGGAATCAGAGATGGGGATTCAGAGGCGGGGAATGATATATGGGGAATCAGAGGCGGGGAATCAGAGGTGGGGTAACAGAGGTGGGGAATCAGATATGGGGAATCAGAGGTGGCGAATCAAAGGCGGTGAATCAGAGATGGGGAATCAGAGGCGGGGAATCAGAGGCAGGGAATCAAACACGGGGAATCAGAGGCGGGGAATCAGAGCTGGGGAATCGGAGGCGGGGAATCAGAGTTGGGGAATCAGAGGCGGGGAATCAGATATGGGGAAACAGGGGCGGGGAATCAGAGGCAGGGAAACAGAGGCGGGGAAACAGAGGCGGGGAATCAGATATGGGGAATCAGGGGTGGGGAATCAGAGGTTGGGAATCAGAGGCAGGGAATCAGAGGCGTGGAAACAGAGGCGGGGATTCAGATATGGGGAATCAGAGGTGGGGAATCAGGGGCGTGGAATCAGAGGCAGGGAATTAGATGTGGTGAATCAGAGATGGGGAATCAGAGGCAGGGAATCAGAATCAGAAGCGGGGTATCAGTGGCCGGGAATCAGAGGAAGGTAATCAGAGGCAGGGGATCAAACACGGGGAATCAGAGGCTGGGAATCAGAGCTGGGGAATCAGAGGCGGGGAATCAGAGCTGGGGAATCACAGGCGGGGAATCAGAGATGGGGAATCAAGGGGGGAATCAGAGGCAGGGAATCAGATGCGGGGAATCAGAGGCGGGGAATCATAGATGGCGAATCAGAGGCGGGGAATCAGAGGTGGGCAATCAGAGGATGGGAATCAGATATGGGGAATCAGAGGCGGGGAATCAGAGCTGGGGAATCACAGGCGGGGAATCAGAGTTGGGGAATCAGAGGCGGGGAATCAGATATGGGGAAACAGAGGCGGGGAATCAGAGGCGGTGAAACAGAGGCGGGGAATCAGATATTGGGAATCAGAGGTGGGGAATCAGAGTTGGGGAATCAGAGTCGGGGACTTAGATATGGGGAAACAGAGGCGGGGAATCAGAGGCGGGGAAACAGACGCGGGGAATCAGAGGCGGGGAATCATAGTTGGGAATCAGATATTGGGAATCAGAGGTGGGGAATCAGAGTTGGGGAATCAGAGTCGGGGACTTAGATATGGGGAAACAGAGGCGGGGAATCAAAGGCGGGGAAACAGAGGCGGGGAATCAGATATGGGGAATCGGATGCGGGGAATCAGAGGCGGGGAATCAGAGCTGGGGAATCAGAGGCGGGGTATCAGAGTTGGGGCATCTGAGGTGGGGAATTAGATATGGAGAAACAGAGGCGGGGAATCAGAGGCGGGGAAACAGAGGCGAGGAATCAGATATGGGGAATCAGAGGTGGGGAATCAGAGGCAGGGAATCAGATGTGCGGAATCAGAGATGGGGAATCAGAGGCAGGGAATCAGAATCAGAAGCGGGGAATCAGAGGCCGGGAATCAGAGGCCGGGATTCAGATGCCGGGAATAAGAGGCCGGGAATCAGAGGTGGGGAATCAGAGTCCGGGAATCAGAGATGGGGATTCAGAGGCGGGGAATGATATATGGGGAATCAGAGGCGGGGAATCAGAGGTGGGGTAACAGAGGTGGGGAATCAGATATGGGGAATCAGAGGTGGCGAATCAAAGGCGGTGAATCAGAGATGGGGAATCAGAGGCGGGGAATCAGAGGCAGGGAATCAAACACGGGGAATCAGAGGCGGGGAATCAGAGCTGGGGAATCGGAGGCGGGGAATCAGAGTTGGGGAATCAGAGGCGGGGAATCAGATATGGGGAAACAGGGGCGGGGAATCAGAGGCAGGGAAACAGAGGCGGGGAATCAGATATGGGGAATCAGGGGTGGGGAATCAGAGGTTGGGAATCAGAGGCAGGGAATCAGAGGCGTGGAAACAGAGGCGGGGATTCAGATATGGGGAATCAGAGGTGGGGAATCAGGGGCGTGGAATCAGAGGCAGGGAATTAGATGTGGTGAATCAGAGATGGGGAATCAGAGGCAGGGAATCAGAATCAGAAGCGGGGTATCAGTGGCCGGGAATCAGAGGAAGGTAATCAGAGGCAGGGGATCAAACACGGGGAATCAGAGGCTGGGAATCAGAGCTGGGGAATCAGAGGCGGGGAATCAGAGCTGGGGAATCACAGGCGGGGAATCAGAGATGGGGAATCAAGGGGGGAATCAGAGGCAGGGAATCAGATGCGGGGAATCAGAGGCGGGGAATCATAGATGGCGAATCAGAGGCGGGGAATCAGAGGTGGGCAATCAGAGGATGGGAATCAGATATGGGGAATCAGAGGCGGGGAATCAGAGCTGGGGAATCACAGGCGGGGAATCAGAGTTGGGGAATCAGAGGCGGGGAATCAGATATGGGGAAACAGAGGCGGGGAATCAGAGGCGGTGAAACAGAGGCGGGGAATCAGATATTGGGAATCAGAGGTGGGGAATCAGAGGTTGGGAATCAGAGGCCTGGAATCAGAGGCGGGGAATCAGAGGCAGGGAATCAGATGCGGGGAATCAGAGGAGGGGAATAAGAGCTGGGGAATCAGAGGCGGGGTATTAGAGTTGGGGATTCAGAGGCGGGGAATCAGACGCGGGGAATCAGAGGGGGGGAATCATAGCTGGCGAATCAGAGGCGGGGAATCAGAGGTGGGCAATCAGAGGCCGGGAATCAGAGGTGGTGAATCAGAGATGGGGAATCAGAGGCGTGGAATCAGTGGCAGGGAATCAGATATGGGGAATCAGAGGCGTGGAATCAGAGGCAGGGAATCAGACACGGGGAATCAGACACGGGGAATCAGAGGTGGGGAATCAGAGATGGGGAATCAGAGGCGGTGAATCAGAGATGGGGAATCAGAGGCGGGGAATCAGAGGCAGGAAATCTGACACGGGGATTCAGAGGCTGGGAATCAGACGGGGGGAATCAAAGGCGGGGAATCAGAGCTGGGGAATCAGAGGCAGGGAATCAGAGGCGGGGAATCAGATATGGGGAATCAGAGGCTGGTATTCAGAGGCGGGGAATCAGAGGCAGGGAATCAGACACGGGGAATCAGAGGTGGGGAATCAGAGATGGGGAATCAGAGGCGGGGAATCAGAGTTGGGGAATCAGAGGCAGGGAATCGGATGTGCGGAATCAGAGATGGGGAATCAGAGGTGGGGAATCAGAGGCGGTGAATCAGAGATGTGGAATCAGAGGCGGGGAATCAGAGGCAGGAAATCAGACACGGGGATTCAGAGGCTGGGAATCAGACAGGGGGAATCAAAGGCGGGGAATCAGAGCTGGGGAATCAGAGGCAGGGAATCAGAGTTGGGGATTCAGAGACGGGGAATCAGATATGGGGAAACAGAGGCGGGGAATCAGAGGCGGGCAAACAGAGGCGGGGAATTAGATATGGGGAATCAGATGTGGGGAATCAGAGGTGGTGAATCAGTGATGGGGAATCACAGGCGGGGAATCAGAGGCAGGGAATAGAACGCAGGGAATCAGAGGCAGGGAATCAGAGCTGGGGAATCAGAGGCGGGGAATCATAGTTGGGAATCAGAGGCGGGGAATCAGATATGGGGAAACAGAGGCGGGGAATCAGAGGCGGGGAAACAGAGGCGGGGAATCAGATATGGGGAATCGGATGCGGGGAATCAGAGGCGGGGAATCAGAGCTGGGGAATCAGAGGCGGGGAATCAGAGTTGGGGCATCAGAGGTGGGGAATTAGATATAGGGAAACAGAGGCGGGGAATCAGAGGCGGGGAAACAGAGGCGGGGAATCAGATATGGGGAATCAGATGTGGGGAATCAGAGGCAGGGAATCAGATGTGCGGAATCAGAGATGGGGAATCAGAGGCAGGGAATCAGAATCAGAAGCGGGGTATCAGAGGCCGGGAATCAGAGGCCGGGAATCAGATGCTGGGAATAAGAGGCCGGGAATCAGAGGTGGGGAATCAGAGTCCGGGAATCAGAGATGGGGATTCAGAGGCGGGGAATGAGATATGGAGAATCAGAGGCGGGGAATCAGAGGCCGGGAAACAGAGGTGGGGAATCAGATATGGGGAATCAGAGGTGGCGAATCAAAGGCGGTGAATCAGAGATGGGGAATCAGAGGCAGGGAATCAGAGGCAGGGAATCAGATGCGGGGAATCAGAGGCGGGGAATCAGAGCTGGCGAATCAGAGGCGGGGAATCAGAGGTGGGCAATCAGAGCCGGGGAATCAGATATGGGGAATAAGAGGCGGGGAATCAGAGGCGGGGAATCAGAGGTGGGGAATCAGATATGGGGAAACAGAGGTGGCGAATCAAAGGCGGTGAATCAGAGATGGGGAATCAGAGGCGGGGAATCAGAGGCAGGGAATCAAAAACGGGGAATCAGAGGCGGGGAATCAGAGCTGGGGAATCAGAGGCGGGGAAGCAGAGTAGGAGAATCAGAGGTGGGGAATCAGATATGGGGAAACAGGGGCGGGGAATCAGAGGCTGGGAAACAGAGGCGGGGAATCAGATATGGGGAATCAGAGGTGTGGAATCAGAGGTTGGGAATCAGAGGCGGGGAAACAGAGGAGGGGAATCAGATATTGGGAATCAGAGGTGGCGAATTAAAGGCGGTGAATCAGAGATGGGGAATCAGGGCATGGAATCAGAGGCAGGGAATCAAACACGGGGAATCAGAGGCGTGGAATCAGAGCTGGGGAATCAGAGGCGGGGATTCAGAGTTGGGGAATCAGAGGCGGGGAATCAGAGGCGGGGAAACAGAGGCGGGGAATCAGATATGGGGAATCAGAGGTGGGGAATCAGAGGTTGGGAATCAGAAGCAGGGAATCAGAGGCCGGGAATCAGAGGCGGGGAATCAGAGGCAGGAAATCCGATGTGCGGAATCGGAGATGGGGAATCAGAGGCAGGGAATCAGAGGCGGGGAATCAGAGGCGGGGAATCAGAGGCCGGGAATCAGATATGGGGAAACAGAGGCGGGGAATCAGAGGCGGGGAAACAGAGGCGGGGAATCAGATATGGGGAATCAGAGGTGGGGAATCAGAGGTTGGGAATCAGAGGCAGGGAATCAGAGGCTGGGAATCAGATGCAGGGAATCAGATGCGGGGAATCAGAGGCGGGGAATCAGAGCTGGGGAATCAGAGGTGGGGAATCAGAGTTGGGGAATCAGAGTCGGGGACTTAGATATGGGGAAACAGAGGCAGGGAATCAGAGGCGGGGAAACAGACGCGGGGAATCAGAGGCGGGTATCAGAGCTGGGGAATCAGAGGCGGGGAATCAGAGTTGGGGAATCAGAGGCGGGGAATCAGAGGCGGGGAATCAGAGGCGGGGAATCAGAGGCGGGGAAACAGAGGCAGGGAATCAGATATGGGGAATCAGAGGTGGGGTATCAGGGGCAGGGAATCAGTGGCAGGGAATCAGAGGTGGGGAATCAGAGGCGGGGAATCAGAGGCAGGGAATCAGACACGGGGAATCAGATATGGGGAAACAGAGGCGGGGAATCAGAGGCGGGCAAACAGAGGCGGGGAATTAGATAAGGGGAATCAGAGGTGGGGAATCAGAGGTGGTGAATCAGAGATGGGGAATCACAGGCGGGGAATCAGAGGCAGGGAATAGAACACGGGGAATCAGAGGCGGGGAATCTGAGGCAGGGAATCTGTGGTGGGGAATCAGAGGAGGGAAAACAGGCGGGTAAACAGAGGCGGGCAAACATAGGCGGGGAATCAGAGTTGGGGAATCAGAGGCAGGGAATCAGATATGGGGAATCAGAGGCGGGGGATCAGAGGCGGGGAAACAGAGGCGGGGAATCAGATATGGGGAATCAGAGGTGGGGAATCAGGGGCAGGGAATCAGTGGCAGGGAATCAGAGGCGGGGAATCTGAGGCGGGGAATCAGAGGCTGGGAATCAGACACGGGGAATCAGAGGCGGGGAATCAGAGATGGGGAATCAGAGGCGGGGAATCAGAGGCAGGGAATCGGATGCCGGGAATCAGAGGCGGGGAATCAGAGCTGGGGAATCAGAGGCGGGGAATCAGAGTTGGGGAATCAGAGTTGGGGAATCAGAGGCGGGGAATCAGATATGGGGAAATAGAGGCGGGGAATCAGATATGGGGAATCAGAGGTGTGGAATCAGAGGTTGGGAATCAGAGGCAGGGAATCAGAGGCGGGGAAACAGAGGCAGGGAATCAGATATGGGGAATCAGAGGTGGCGAATCAAAGGCGGTGAAACAGAGATGGGGAATCAGAGGCGGGGATTCAGAGACAGGGAATCAGAGCTGGGGAAACAGAGGCGGGGAATCAGATATGGGGAATCAGAGGTGGGGAATCAGGGGCGGGGAATCAGTGGCAGGGAATCAGAGGCCGGGAATAAAAGGCGGGGAATCAGAGCTGGGGAATCAGAGGCGGGGAATCAGAGTTGGGGAATCAGAGGAGGGGAATCAGATATGGGGAAACAGAGGCCGGGAATCAGAGGCAGGGAAACAGAGGCGGGGAATCAGATATGGGGAATCAGAGGTGGGGAATTAGAGGTTGCGAATCAGAGGCGGGGAATCAGAGGCGGGGAATCAGAGGCAGGGAATCGGATGTGCGGAATCAAAGATGGGGAATCAGAGGTGGGGATTCAGAGGTGGTAATTCAGAGAAGGGGAATCAGAGGCTGGGAATCAGAGGCAGGGAATCAGACGCAGGGAATCAGAGGCGGGGAATCATAGCTGGCGAATTAGAGGAGGGGAATCAGAGTTGGGGAATCAGAGTCGGGGAATCAGATATGGGGAAACAGAGGCGGGGAATCAGAGGCGGGGAAACAGAGGCGGGTAATCAGATATGGGGAATCAGAGGTGGGGAATCAGAGGCAGGGAATCAGATGTGCGGAATCAGAGATGGGGAATCAGAGGCAGGGAATCAGAATCAGAAGCAGGGAATCAGAGGCCGGAATCAGATGCTGGGAATCAGAGGCGGGGAAACAGAGGCGGGGAATCAGATATGGGGAATCAGAGGTGGGGAATCAGAGGTTGGGAATCAGAAGCAGGGAATCAGAGGCGGGGAATCAGAGGCGGGGAATCAGAGGCAGGAAATCCGATGTGCGGAATCGGAGATGGGGAATCAGAGGCAGGGAATCAGAGGCGAGGAATCAGAGGCGGGGAATCAGAGGCCGGGAATCAGATATGGGGAAACAGAGGCGGGGAATCAGAGGCGGGGAAACAGAGGCGGGGAATCAGATATGGGGAATCAGAGGTGGGGAATCAGAGGTTGGGAATCAGAGGCAGGGAATCAGAGGCTGGGAATCAGATGCAGGGAATCAGATGCGGGGAATCAGAGGCGGGGAATCAGAGCTGGGGAATCAGAGGTGGGGAATCAGAGTTGGGGAATCAGAGTCGGGGACTTAGATATGGGGAAACAGAGGCAGGGAATCAGAGGCGGGGAAACAGACGCGGGGAATCAGAGGCGGGTATCAGAGCTGGGGAATCAGAGGCGGGGAATCAGAGTTGGGGAATCAGAGGCGGGGAATCAGAGGCGGGGAATCAGAGGCGGGGAATCAGAGGCGGGGAAACAGAGGCAGGGAATCAGATATGGGGAATCAGAGGTGGGGTATCAGGGGCAGGGAATCAGTGGCAGGGAATCAGAGGTGGGGAATCAGAGGCGGGGAATCAGAGGCAGGGAATCAGACACGGGGAATCAGATATGGGGAAACAGAGGCGGGGAATCAGAGGCGGGCAAACAGAGGCGGGGAATTAGATAAGGGGAATCAGAGGTGGGGAATCAGAGGTGGTGAATCAGAGATGGGGAATCACAGGCGGGGAATCAGAGGCAGGGAATAGAACACGGGGAATCAGAGGCGGGGAATCTGAGGCAGGGAATCTGTGGTGGGGAATCAGAGGAGGGAAAGCAGGCGGGTAAACAGAGGCGGGCAAACATAGGCGGGGAATCAGAGTTGGGGAATCAGAGGCAGGGAATCAGATATGGGGAATCAGAGGCGGGGGATCAGAGGCGGGGAAACAGAGGCGGGGAATCAGATATGGGGAATCAGAGGTGGGGAATCAGGGGCAGGGAATCAGTGGCAGGGAATCAGAGGCGGGGAATCTGAGGCGGGGAATCAGAGGCTGGGAATCAGACACGGGGAATCAGAGGCGGGGAATCAGAGATGGGGAATCAGAGGCGGGGAATCAGAGGCAGGGAATCGGATGCCGGGAATCAGAGGCGGGGAATCAGAGCTGGGGAATCAGAGGCGGGGAATCAGAGTTGGGGAATCAGAGTTGGGGAATCAGAGGCGGGGAATCAGATATGGGGAATCAGAGGTGTGGAATCAGAGGTTGGGAATCAGAGGCAGGGAATCAGAGGCGGGGAAACAGAGGCAGGGAATCAGATATGGGGAATCAGAGGTGGCGAATCAAAGGCGGTGAAACAGAGATGGGGAATCAGAGGCGGGGAATCAGAGGCAGGGAATCAGAGCTGGGGAAACAGAGGCGGGGAATCAGATATGGGGAATCAGAGGTGGGGAATCAGGGGCGGGGAATCAGTGGCAGGGAATCAGAGGCCGGGAATAAAAGGCGGGGAATCAGAGCTGGGGAATCAGAGGCGGGGAATCAGAGTTGGGGAATCAGAGGAGGGGAATCAGATATGGGGAAACAGAGGCCGGGAATCAGAGGCAGGGAAACAGAGGCGGGGAATCAGATATATGGAATCAGAGGTGGGGAATTAGAGGTTGCGAATCAGAGGCGGGGAATCAGAGGCGGGGAATCAGAGGCAGGGAATCCGATGTGCGGAATCAGAGATGGGGAATCAGAGGTGGGGATTCAGAGGTGGTAATTCAGAGAAGGGGAATCAGAGGCTGGGAATCAGAGGCAGGGAATCAGACGCAGGGAATCAGAGGCGGGGAATCATAGCTGGCGAATTAGAGGAGGGGAATCAGAGTTGGGGAATCAGAGTCGGGGAATCAGATATGGGGAAACAGAGGCGGGGAATCAGAGGCGGGGAAACAGAGGCGGGTAATCAGATATGGGGAATCAGAGGTGGTGAATCAGAGGCAGGGAATCAGATGTGCGGAATCAGAGATGGGGAATCAGAGGCAGGGAATCAGAATCAGAAGCAGGGAATCAGAGGCCGGAATCAGATGCTGGGAATCAGAGGCCTGGAATCAGAGGCGGGGAATCAGAGGCAGGGAATCAGATGCGGGGAATCAGAGGCGGGGAATCAGAGCTGGGGAATCAGAGGCAGGGTATTAGAGTTGGGGAATCAGAGGCGGGGAATCAGATATGGGGAAACAGAGGTGGGGAATCAGAGGCGGGGAAACAGAGGCAGGGAATCAGATATGGGGAATCAGAGGCGGGGAATCAGAGGTGGGGAATCATAGGCAGGGAATCGGATGTGCTGAATCAGAGATGGGGAATCAGAGGTCGGGAATGAGAGGTGGTGAATCAGATATGGGGAATCAGAGGCGGGGAATCAGAGGCAGAGAATCAGACGCGGGGAATCAGAGGTGGGCAATCAGAGGCGGGGAATCAGATATGGGGAATCAGAGGCGGGGAATCAGAGGCGGGGAAACAGAGGCGGGGAATCAGATATGGGGAATCAGAGGTGGGGCATCAGAAGTTGTGAATCACAGATGGGGAATTAGAGGCGGGGAATCAGAGGCAGGGAATCATACGCGGGGAATCAGAGGCGGGGATTCAGAGCTGGGGAATGAGATGCGGGGAATCAGAGTTGGGGAATCAGAGGCGGGGAATCAGATATGGGGAATAAGAGGCAGGGAATCAGAGGCGGGGAATCAGAGGCAGGGAATCAGACGCGGGGAATCTGAGGCGGGGAATCAGAGCTGGGGAATCAGAGGTGGGGAATCAGAGTTGGGGAATCAGAGGCATGGAATTGGATGTGCGGAATCAGAGATGGGGAATCAGAGGTGGGGAATCAGAGGCGGTGAATCAGAGATGGGGAATCAGAGGCGGGGAATCAGAGGCAGGAAATCAGACACGGGGATTCAGAGGCTGGGAATCAGACGGGGGGAATCAAAGGCGGGGAATCAGAGCTGGGGAATCTGAGGCAGGGAATCAGAGTTGGGGAATCAGAGGCGGGGAATCAGATATGGGGAATCAGAGGCAGGGAATCAGAGGCGGGGAATCAGATATGGGGAAACAGATGCGGGGAATTAGAGGCGGGAAAACAGAGGCGGGGAATTAGATATGGGGAATCAGAGGTGGGGAATCAGAGGTGGTGAATCAGAGATGGGGAATCAGAGGCGGGGAAACAGAGGCGGGGAATCAGATATGGGGAATCAGAGGTGGGGAATCAGGGGCAGGGAATCAGTGGCAGGGAATCAGAGGCGGGGAATCTGAGGCGGGGAATCAGAGGCTGGGAATCAGACACGGGGAATCAGAGGCGGGGAATCAGAGATGGGGAATCAGAGGCGGGGAATCAGAGGCAGGGAATCGGATGCCGGGAATCAGAGGCGGGGAATCAGAGCTGGGGAATCAGAGGCGGGGAATCAGAGTTGGGGAATCAGAGTTGGGGAATCAGAGGCGGGGAATCAGATATGGGGAAATAGAGGCGGGGAATCAGATATGGGGAATCAGAGGTGTGGAATCAGAGGTTGGGAATCAGAGGCAGGGAATCAGAGGCGGGGAAACAGAGGCAGGGAATCAGATATGGGGAATCAGAGGTGGCGAATCAAAGGCGGTGAAACAGAGATGGGGAATCAGAGGCGGGGAATCAGAGGCAGGGAATCAGAGCTGGGGAAACAGAGGCGGGGAATCAGATATGGGGAATCAGAGGTGGGGAATCAGGGGCGGGGAATCAGTGGCAGGGAATCAGAGGCCGGGAATAAAAGGCGGGGAATCAGAGCTGGGGAATCAGAGGCGGGGAATCAGAGTTGGGGAATCAGAGGAGGGGAATCAGATATGGGGAAACAGAGGCCGGGAATCAGAGGCAGGGAAACAGAGGCGGGGAATCAGATATATGGAATCAGAGGTGGGGAATTAGAGGTTGCGAATCAGAGGCGGGGAATCAGAGGCGGGGAATCAGAGGCAGGGAATCCGATGTGCGGAATCAGAGATGGGGAATCAGAGGTGGGGATTCAGAGGTGGTAATTCAGAGAAGGGGAATCAGAGGCTGGGAATCAGAGGCAGGGAATCAGACGCAGGGAATCAGAGGCGGGGAATCATAGCTGGCGAATTAGAGGAGGGGAATCAGAGTTGGGGAATCAGAGTCGGGGAATCAGATATGGGGAAACAGAGGCGGGGAATCAGAGGCGGGGAAACAGAGGCGGGTAATCAGATATGGGGAATCAGAGGTGGGGAATCAGAGGCAGGGAATCAGATGTGCGGAATCAGAGATGGGGAATCAGAGGCAGGGAATCAGAATCAGAAGCAGGGAATCAGAGGCCGGAATCAGATGCTGGGAATCAGAGGCCTGGAATCAGAGGCGGGGAATCAGAGGCAGGGAATCAGATGCGGGGAATCAGAGGCGGGGAATCAGAGCTGGGGAATCAGAGGCAGGGTATTAGAGTTGGGGAATCAGAGGCGGGGAATCAGATATGGGGAAACAGAGGTGGGGAATCAGAGGCGGGGAAACAGAGGCAGGGAATCAGATATGGGGAATCAGAGGCGGGGAATCAGAGGTGGGGAATCATAGGCAGGGAATCGGATGTGCGGAATCAGAGATGGGGAATCAGAGGCCGGGAATGAGAGGTGGTGAATCAGATATGGGGAATCAGAGGCGGGGAATCAGAGGCAGAGAATCAGACGCGGGGAATCAGAGGTGGGCAATCAGAGGCGGGGAATCAGATATGGGGAATCAGAGGCGGGGAATCAGAGGCGGGGAAACAGAGGCGGGGAATCAGATATGGGGAATCAGAGGTGGGGCATCAGAAGTTGTGAATCACAGATGGGGAATTAGAGGCGGGGAATCAGAGGCAGGGAATCATACGCGGGGAATCAGAGGCGGGGATTCAGAGCTGGGGAATGAGATGCGGGGAATCAGAGTTGGGGAATCAGAGGCGGGGAATCAGATATGGGGAATAAGAGGCAGGGAATCAGAGGCGGGGAATCAGAGGCAGGGAATCAGACGCGGGGAATCTGAGGCGGGGAATCAGAGCTGGGGAATCAGAGGTGGGGAATCAGAGTTGGGGAATCAGAGGCATGGAATTGGATGTGCGGAATCAGAGATGGGGAATCAGAGGTGGGGAATCAGAGGCGGTGAATCAGAGATGGGGAATCAGAGGCGGGGAATCAGAGGCAGGAAATCAGACACGGGGATTCAGAGGCTGGGAATCAGACGGGGGGAATCAAAGGCGGGGAATCAGAGCTGGGGAATCTGAGGCAGGGAATCAGAGTTGGGGAATCAGAGGCGGGGAATCAGATATGGGGAATCAGAGGCAGGGAATCAGAGGCGGGGAATCAGATATGGGGAAACAGATGCGGGGAATTAGAGGCGGGAAAACAGAGGCGGGGAATTAGATATGGGGAATCAGAGGTGGGGAATCAGAGGTGGTGAATCAGAGATGGGGAATCAGAGGCGGGGAATCAGAGGCAGGGAATCGGACGCCGGGAATCAGAGGCGGGGAATCAGAGCTGGGGAATCAGAGGCGGGGAATCAGAGGAGGGAAAACAGGCGGGTAAACAGAGGCGGGCAAACATAGGCGGGGAATCAGAGTTGGGGAATCAGAGGCAGGGAATCAGATATGGGGAATCAGAGGCGGGGGATCAGAGGCGGGGAAACAGAGGCGGGGAATCAGATATGGGGAATCAGAGGTGGGGAATCAGGGGCAGGGAATCAGTGGCAGGGAATCAGAGGCGGGGAATCTGAGGCGGGGAATCAGAGGCTGGGAATCAGACACGGGGAATCAGAGGCGGGGAATCAGAGATGGGGAATCAGAGGCGGGGAATCAGAGGCAGGGAATCGGATGCCGGGAATCAGAGGCGGGGAATCAGAGCTGGGGAATCAGAGGCGGGGAATCAGAGTTGGGGAATCAGAGTTGGGGAATCAGAGGCGGGGAATCAGATATGGGGAAATAGAGGCGGGGAATCAGATATGGGGAATCAGAGGTGTGGAATCAGAGGTTGGGAATCAGAGGCAGGGAATCAGAGGCGGGGAAACAGAGGCAGGGAATCAGATATGGGGAATCAGAGGTGGCGAATCAAAGGCGGTGAAACAGAGATGGGGAATCAGAGGCGGGGATTCAGAGGCAGGGAATCAGAGCTGGGGAAACAGAGGCGGGGAATCAGATATGGGGAATCAGAGGTGGGGAATCAGGGGCGGGGAATCAGTGGCAGGGAATCAGAGGCCGGGAATAAAAGGCGGGGAATCAGAGCTGGGGAATCAGAGGCGGGGAAT
The DNA here is from genome assembly GCF_036971445.1 of Narcine bancroftii. Taxonomy (NCBI): domain Eukaryota; kingdom Metazoa; phylum Chordata; class Chondrichthyes; order Torpediniformes; family Narcinidae; genus Narcine; species Narcine bancroftii. The sequence continues at coordinate 110,965,325 of NC_091474.1, read as the reverse complement.
CAGAGTTGGGGAATCAGAGGAGGGGAATCAGAGTTGGGGAATCAGAGTCGGGGAATCAGATATGGGGAAACAGAGGCGGGGAATCAGAGGCGGGGAAACAGAGGCGGGTAATCAGATATGGGGAATCAGAGGTGGGGAATCAGAGGCAGGGAATCAGATGTGCGGAATCAGAGATGGGGAATCAGAGGCAGGGAATCAGAATCAGAAGCAGGGAATCAGAGGCCGGAATCAGATGCTGGGAATCAGAGGCGGGGAAACAGAGGCGGGGAATCAGATATGGGGAATCAGAGGTGGGGAATCAGAGGTTGGGAATCAGAAGCAGGGAATCAGAGGCGGGGAATCAGAGGCGGGGAATCAGAGGCAGGAAATCCGATGTGCGGAATCGGAGATGGGGAATCAGAGGCAGGGAATCAGAGGCGAGGAATCAGAGGTGGGGAATCAGAGGCCGGGAATCAGATATGGGGAAACAGAGGCGGGGAATCAGAGGCGGGGAAACAGAGGCGGGGAATCAGATATGGGGAATCAGAGGTGGGGAATCAGAGGTTGGGAATCAGAGGCAGGGAATCAGAGGCTGGGAATCAGATGCAGGGAATCAGATGCGGGGAATCAGAGGCGGGGAATCAGAGCTGGGGAATCAGAGGTGGGGAATCAGAGTTGGGGAATCAGAGTCGGGGACTTAGATATGGGGAAACAGAGGCAGGGAATCAGAGGCGGGGAAACAGACGCGGGGAATCAGAGGCGGGTATCAGAGCTGGGGAATCAGAGGCGGGGAATCAGAGTTGGGGAATCAGAGGCGGGGAATCAGAGGCGGGGAATCAGAGGCGGGGAATCAGAGGCGGGGAAACAGAGGCAGGGAATCAGATATGGGGAATCAGAGGTGGGGTATCAGGGGCAGGGAATCAGTGGCAGGGAATCAGAGGTGGGGAATCAGAGGCGGGGAATCAGAGGCAGGGAATCAGACACGGGGAATCAGATATGGGGAAACAGAGGCGGGGAATCAGAGGCGGGCAAACAGAGGCGGGGAATTAGATAAGGGGAATCAGAGGTGGGGAATCAGAGGTGGTGAATCAGAGATGGGGAATCACAGGCGGGGAATCAGAGGCAGGGAATAGAACACGGGGAATCAGAGGCGGGGAATCTGAGGCAGGGAATCTGTGGTGGGGAATCAGAGGATGGAAAGCAGGCGGGTAAACAGAGGCGGGCAAACATAGGCGGGGAATCAGAGTTGGGGAATCAGAGGCAGGGAATCAGATATGGGGAATCAGAGGCGGGGGATCAGAGGCGGGGAAACAGAGGCGGGGAATCAGATATGGGGAATCAGAGGTGGGGAATCAGGGGCAGGGAATCAGTGGCAGGGAATCAGAGGCGGGGAATCTGAGGCGGGGAATCAGAGGCTGGGAATCAGACACGGGGAATCAGAGGCGGGGAATCAGAGATGGGGAATCAGAGGCGGGGAATCAGAGGCAGGGAATCGGATGCCGGGAATCAGAGGCGGGGAATCAGAGCTGGGGAATCAGAGGCGGGGAATCAGAGTTGGGGAATCAGAGTTGGGGAATCAGAGGCGGGGAATCAGATATGGGGAAATAGAGGCGGGGAATCAGATATGGGGAATCAGAGGTGTGGAATCAGAGGTTGGGAATCAGAGGCAGGGAATCAGAGGCGGGGAAACAGAGGCAGGGAATCAGATATGGGGAATCAGAGGTGGCGAATCAAAGGCGGTGAAACAGAGATGGGGAATCAGAGGCGGGGAATCAGAGGCAGGGAATCAGAGCTGGGGAAACAGAGGCGGGGAATCAGATATGGGGAATCAGAGGTGGGGAATCAGGGGCGGGGAATCAGTGGCAGGGAATCAGAGGCCGGGAATAAAAGGCGGGGAATCAGAGCTGGGGAATCAGAGGCGGGGAATCAGAGTTGGGGAATCAGAGGAGGGGAATCAGATATGGGGAAACAGAGGCCGGGAATCAGAGGCAGGGAAACAGAGGCGGGGAATCAGATATATGGAATCAGAGGTGGGGAATTAGAGGTTGCGAATCAGAGGCGGGGAATCAGAGGCGGGGAATCAGAGGCAGGGAATCCGATGTGCGGAATCAGAGATGGGGAATCAGAGGTGGGGATTCAGAGGTGGTAATTCAGAGAAGGGGAATCAGAGGCTGGGAATCAGAGGCAGGGAATCAGACGCAGGGAATCAGAGGCGGGGAATCATAGCTGGCGAATTAGAGGAGGGGAATCAGAGTTGGGGAATCAGAGTCGGGGAATCAGATATGGGGAAACAGAGGCGGGGAATCAGAGGCGGGGAAACAGAGGCGGGTAATCAGATATGGGGAATCAGAGGTGGGGAATCAGAGGCAGGGAATCAGATGTGCGGAATCAGAGATGGGGAATCAGAGGCAGGGAATCAGAATCAGAAGCAGGGAATCAGAGGCCGGAATCAGATGCTGGGAATCAGAGGCCTGGAATCAGAGGCGGGGAATCAGAGGCAGGGAATCAGATGCGGGGAATCAGAGGCGGGGAATCAGAGCTGGGGAATCAGAGGCAGGGTATTAGAGTTGGGGAATCAGAGGCGGGGAATCAGATATGGGGAAACAGAGGTGGGGAATCAGAGGCGGGGAAACAGAGGCAGGGAATCAGATATGGGGAATCAGAGGCGGGGAATCAGAGGTGGGGAATCATAGGCAGGGAATCGGATGTGCGGAATCAGAGATGGGGAATCAGAGGCCGGGAATGAGAGGTGGTGAATCAGATATGGGGAATCAGAGGCGGGGAATCAGAGGCAGAGAATCAGACGCGGGGAATCAGAGGTGGGCAATCAGAGGCGGGGAATCAGATATGGGGAATCAGAGGCGGGGAATCAGAGGCGGGGAAACAGAGGCGGGGAATCAGATATGGGGAATCAGAGGTGGGGCATCAGAAGTTGTGAATCACAGATGGGGAATTAGAGGCGGGGAATCAGAGGCAGGGAATCATACGCGGGGAATCAGAGGCGGGGATTCAGAGCTGGGGAATGAGATGCGAGGAATCAGAGTTGGGGAATCAGAGGCGGGGAATCAGATATGGGGAATAAGAGGCAGGGAATCAGAGGCGGGGAATCAGAGGCAGGGAATCAGACGCGGGGAATCTGAGGCGGGGAATCAGAGCTGGGGAATCAGAGGTGGGGAATCAGAGTTGGGGAATCAGAGGCATGGAATTGGATGTGCGGAATCAGAGATGGGGAATCAGAGGTGGGGAATCAGAGGCGGTGAATCAGAGATGGGGAATCAGAGGCGGGGAATCAGAGGCAGGAAATCAGACACGGGGATTCAGAGGCTGGGAATCAGACGGGGGGAATCAAAGGCGGGGAATCAGAGCTGGGGAATCTGAGGCAGGGAATCAGAGTTGGGGAATCAGAGGCGGGGAATCAGATATGGGGAATCAGAGGCAGGGAATCAGAGGCGGGGAATCAGATATGGGGAAACAGATGCGGGGAATTAGAGGCGGGAAAACAGAGGCGGGGAATTAAATATGGGGAATCAGAGGTGGGGAATCAGAGGTGGTGAATCAGAGATGGGGAATCAGAGGCGGGGAAACAGAGGCGGGGAATCAGATATGGGGAATCAGAGGTGGGGAATCAGGGGCAGGGAATCAGTGGCAGGGAATCAGAGGCGGGGAATCTGAGGCGGGGAATCAGAGGCTGGGAATCAGACACGGGGAATCAGAGGCGGGGAATCAGAGATGGGGAATCAGAGGCGGGGAATCAGAGGCAGGGAATCGGATGCCGGGAATCAGAGGCGGGGAATCAGAGCTGGGGAATCAGAGGCGGGGAATCAGAGTTGGGGAATCAGAGTTGGGGAATCAGAGGCGGGGAATCAGATATGGGGAAATAGAGGCGGGGAATCAGATATGGGGAATCAGAGGTGTGGAATCAGAGGTTGGGAATCAGAGGCAGGGAATCAGAGGCGGGGAAACAGAGGCAGGGAATCAGATATGGGGAATCAGAGGTGGCGAATCAAAGGCGGTGAAACAGAGATGGGGAATCAGAGGCGGGGAATCAGAGGCAGGGAATCAGAGCTGGGGAAACAGAGGCGGGGAATCAGATATGGGGAATCAGAGGTGGGGAATCAGGGGCGGGGAATCAGTGGCAGGGAATCAGAGGCCGGGAATAAAAGGCGGGGAATCAGAGCTGGGGAATCAGAGGCGGGGAATCAGAGTTGGGGAATCAGAGGAGGGGAATCAGATATGGGGAAACAGAGGCCGGGAATCAGAGGCAGGGAAACAGAGGCGGGGAATCAGATATATGGAATCAGAGGTGGGGAATTAGAGGTTGCGAATCAGAGGCGGGGAATCAGAGGCGGGGAATCAGAGGCAGGGAATCCGATGTGCGGAATCAGAGATGGGGAATCAGAGGTGGGGATTCAGAGGTGGTAATTCAGAGAAGGGGAATCAGAGGCTGGGAATCAGAGGCAGGGAATCAGACGCAGGGAATCAGAGGCGGGGAATCATAGCTGGCGAATTAGAGGAGGGGAATCAGAGTTGGGGAATCAGAGTCGGGGAATCAGATATGGGGAAACAGAGGCGGGGAATCAGAGGCGGGGAAACAGAGGCGGGTAATCAGATATGGGGAATCAGAGGTGGGGAATCAGAGGCAGGGAATCAGATGTGCGGAATCAGAGATGGGGAATCAGAGGCAGGGAATCAGAATCAGAAGCAGGGAATCAGAGGCCGGAATCAGATGCTGGGAATCAGAGGCCTGGAATCAGAGGCGGGGAATCAGAGGCAGGGAATCAGATGCGGGGAATCAGAGGCGGGGAATCAGAGCTGGGGAATCAGAGGCAGGGTATTAGAGTTGGGGAATCAGAGGCGGGGAATCAGATATGGGGAAACAGAGGTGGGGAATCAGACGCGGGGAATCTGAGGCGGGGAATCAGAGCTGGGGAATCAGAGGTGGGGAATCAGAGTTGGGGAATCAGAGGCATGGAATTGGATGTGCGGAATCAGAGATGGGGAATCAGAGGTGGGGAATCAGAGGCGGTGAATCAGAGATGGGGAATCAGAGGCGGGGAATCAGAGGCAGGAAATCAGACACGGGGATTCAGAGGCTGGGAATCAGACGGGGGGAATCAAAGGCGGGGAATCAGAGCTGGGGAATCTGAGGCAGGGAATCAGAGTTGGGGAATCAGAGGCGGGGAATCAGATATGGGGAATCAGAGGCAGGGAATCAGAGGCGGCGAATCAGATATGGGGAAACAGATGCGGGGAATTAGAGGCGGGAAAACAGAGGCGGGGAATTAGATATGGGGAATCAGAGGTGGGGAATCAGAGGTGGTGAATCAGAGATGGGGAATCAGAGGCGGGGAATCAGAGGCAGGGAATCGGACGCCGGGAATCAGAGGCGGGGAATCAGAGCTGGGGAATCAGAGGTGGGGAATCAGAGTTGGGGAATCAGAGGCGTGGAATCAGATATGGGGAAATAGAGGCGGGGAATCAGATATGGGGAATCAGAGGTGTGGAATCAGAGGTTGGGAATCAGAGGCAGGGAATCAGAGGCGGGGAAACAGAGGCGGGGAATCAGATATGGGGAATCAGAGGTGGCGAATCAAAGGCGGTGAAACAGAGATGGGGAATCAGGGCAGGGAATCAGAGGCAGGGAATCAGAGCTGGGGAAACAGAGGCGGTGAATCAGATATGGGGAATCAGAGGTGGGGAATCAGGGGCGGGGAATCAGTGGCAGGGAATCAGAGCTGGGGAATCAGAGGTGGGGAATCAGAGCTGGGGAAACAGAGGCGGGGAATCAGATATGGGGAATCAGAGGTGGGGAATCAGGTGCGGGGAATCAGTGGCAGGGAATCAGAGGCCGGGAATAAAAGGCGGGGAATCAGAGCTGGGGAATCAGAGGCGGGGAATCAGAGATGGGGAATCAGAGGAGGGGAATCAGATATGGGGAAACAGAGGCCGGGAATCAGAGGCAGGGAAACAGAGGCGGGGAATCAGATATGGGGAATCAGAGGTGGGGAATTAGAGGTTGCGAATCAGAGGCGGGGAATCAGAGGCGGGGAATCAGAGGCAGGGAATCGGATGTGCGGAATCAGAGATGGGGAATCAGAGGTGGGGATTCAGAGGTGGTGAATCAGAGAAGGGGAATCAGAGGCTGGGAATCAGAGGCAGGGAATCAGACGCAGGAAATCAGAGGCGGGGAATCATAGCTGGTGAATTAGAGGAGGGGAATCAGAGTTGGGGAATCAGAGGCGGGGAATCAGATATGGGGAAACAGAGGCGGGGAATCAGAGGCGGGGAAACAGAGGCGGGTAATCAGATATGGGGAATCAGAGGTGGGGAATCAGAGGCAGGGAATCAGATGTGCGGAATCAGAGATGGGGAATCAGAGGCAGGGAATCAGAATCAGAAGCAGGGAATCAGAGGCTGGGAATCAGAGGCCGGAATCAGATGCTGGGATCAGAGGCCTGGAATCAGAGGCGGGGAATCAGAGGCAGGGAATCAGATGCGGGAAATCAGAGGCCTGGAATCAGAGGCGGGGAATCAGAGGCAGGGAATCAGATGCGGGGAATCAAAGGCGGTGAATCAGAGATGGGGAATCAGAGGCGGGGAATCAGAGGCGGGGAATCAGAGGCAGGGAATCAAACACGGGGAATCAGAGGCGGGGAATCAGAGCTGGGGAATCGGAGGCGGGGAATCAGAGTTGGGGAATCAGAGGCGGGGAATCAGATATGGGGAAACAGGGGCGGGGAATCAGAGGCAGGGAAACAGAGGCGGGGAATCAGATATGGGGAATCAGGGGTGGGGAATCAGAGGTTGGGAATCAGAGGCAGGGAATCAGAGGCGTGGAAACAGAGGCGGGGATTCAGATATGGGGAATCAGAGGTGGGGAATCAGGGGCGTGGAATCAGAGGCAGGGAATTAGATGTGGTGAATCAGAGATGGGGAATCAGAGGCAGGGAATCAGAATCAGAAGCGGGGTATCAGTGGCCGGGAATCAGAGGAAGGTAATCAGAGGCAGGGGATCAAACACGGGGAATCAGAGGCTGGGAATCAGAGCTGGGGAATCAGAGGCGGGGAATCAGAGCTGGGGAATCACAGGCGGGGAATCAGAGATGGGGAATCAAGGGGGGAATCAGAGGCAGGGAATCAGATGCGGGGAATCAGAGGCGGGGAATCATAGATGGCGAATCAGAGGCGGGGAATCAGAGGTGGGCAATCAGAGGATGGGAATCAGATATGGGGAATCATAGGCGGGGAATCAGAGCTGGGGAATCACAGGCGGGGAATCAGAGTTGGGGAATCAGAGGCGGGGAATCAGAGGCGGGGAATCAGAGCTGGGGAATCAGAGGCGGGGAATCAGAGTTGGGGCATCAGAGGTGGGGAATTAGATATAGGGAAACAGAGGCGGGGAATCAGAGGCGGGGAAACAGAGGCGGGGAATCAGATATGGGGAATCAGATGTGGGGAATCAGAGGCAGGGAATCAGATGTGCGGAATCAGAGATGGGGAATCAGAGGCAGGGAATCAGAATCAGAAGCGGGGTATCAGAGGCCGGGAATCAGAGGCCGGGAATCAGATGCTGGGAATAAGAGGCCGGGAATCAGAGGTGGGGAATCAGAGTCCGGGAATCAGAGATGGGGATTCAGAGGCGGGGAATGAGATATGGAGAATCAGAGGCGGGGAATCAGAGGCCGGGAAACAGAGGTGGGGAATCAGATATGGGGAATCAGAGGTGGCGAATCAAAGGCGGTGAATCAGAGATGGGGAATCAGAGGCAGGGAATCAGAGGCAGGGAATCAGATGCGGGGAATCAGAGGCGGGGAATCAGAGCTGGCGAATCAGAGGCGGGGAATCAGAGGTGGGCAATCAGAGCCGGGGAATCAGATATGGGGAATCAGAGGCGGGGAATCAGAGGCGGGGAAACAGAGGTGGGGAATCAGATATGGGGAAACAGAGGTGGCGAATCAAAGGCGGTGAATCAGAGATGGGGAATCAGAGGCGGGGAATCAGAGGCAGGGAATCAAAAACGGGGAATCAGAGGCGGGGAATCAGAGCTGGGGAATCAGAGGCGGGGAAGCAGAGTAGGAGAATCAGAGGTGGGGAATCAGATATGGGGAAACAGGGGCGGGGAATCAGAGGCTGGGAAACAGAGGCGGGGAATCAGATATGGGGAATCAGAGGTGTGGAATCAGAGGTTGGGAATCAGAGGCGGGGAAACAGAGGAGGGGAATCAGATATTGGGAATCAGAGGTGGCGAATTAAAGGCGGTGAATCAGAGATGGGGAATCAGGGCAGGGAATCAGAGGCAGGGAATCAAACACGGGGAATCAGAGGCGTGGAATCAGAGCTGGGGAATCAGAGGCGGGGATTCAGAGTTGGGGAATCAGAGGCGGGGAATCAGAGGCGGGGAAACAGAGGCGGGGAATCAGATATGGGGAATCAGAGGTGGGGAATCAGAGGTTGGGAATCAGAAGCAGGGAATCAGAGGCGGGGAATCAGAGGCGGGGAATCAGAGGCAGGAAATCCGATGTGCGGAATCGGAGATGGGGAATCAGAGGCAGGGAATCAGAGGCGGGGAATCAGAGGCGGGGAATCAGAGGCCGGGAATCAGATATGGGGAAACAGAGGCGGGGAATCAGAGGCGGGGATACAGAGGCGGGGAATCAGATATGGGGAATCAGAGGTGGGGAATCAGAGGTTGGGAATCAGAGGCAGGGAATCAGAGGCTGGGAATCAGATGCAGGGAATCAGATGCGGGGAATCAGAGGCGGGGAATCAGAGCTGGGGAATCAGAGGTGGGGAATCAGAGTTGGGGAATCAGAGTCGGGGACTTAGATATGGGGAAACAGAGGCAGGGAATCAGAGGCGGGGAAACAGACGCGGGGAATCAGAGGCGGGTATCAGAGCTGGGGAATCAGAGGCGGGGAATCAGAGTTGGGGAATCAGAGGCGGGGAATCAGAGGCGGGGAATCAGAGGCGGGGAATCAGAGGCGGGGAAACAGAGGCAGGGAATCAGATATGGGGAATCAGAGGTGGGGTATCAGGGGCAGGGAATCAGTGGCAGGGAATCAGAGGTGGGGAATCAGAGGCGGGGAATCAGAGGCAGGGAATCAGACACGGGGAATCAGATATGGGGAAACAGAGGCGGGGAATCAGAGGCGGGCAAACAGAGGCGGGGAATTAGATAAGGGGAATCAGAGGTGGGGAATCAGAGGTGGTGAATCAGAGATGGGGAATCACAGGCGGGGAATCAGAGGCAGGGAATAGAACACGGGGAATCAGAGGCGGGGAATCTGAGGCAGGGAATCTGTGGTGGGGAATCAGAGGAGGGAAAACAGGCGGGTAAACAGAGGCGGGCAAACATAGGCGGGGGATCAGAGGCGGGGAAACAGAGGCGGGGAATCAGATATGGGGAATCAGAGGTGGGGAATCAGGGGCAGGGAATCAGTGGCAGGGAATCAGAGGCGGGGAATCTGAGGCGGGGAATCAGAGGCTGGGAATCAGACACGGGGAATCAGAGGCGGGGAATCAGAGATGGGGAATCAGAGGCGGGGAATCAAAGGCAGGGAATCGGATGCCGGGAATCAGAGGCGGGGAATCAGAGCTGGGGAATCAGAGGCGGGGAATCAGAGTTGGGGAATCAGAGTTGGGGAATCAGAGGCGGGGAATCAGATATGGGGAAATAGAGGCGGGGAATCAGATATGGGGAATCAGAGGTGTGGAATCAGAGGTTGGGAATCAGAGGCAGGGAATCAGAGGCGGGGAAACAGAGGCAGGGAATCAGATATGGGGAATCAGAGGTGGCGAATCAAAGGCGGTGAAACAGAGATGGGGAATCAGAGGCGGGGATTCAGAGGCAGGGAATCAGAGCTGGGGAAACAGAGGCGGGGAATCAGATATGGGGAATCAGAGGTGGGGAATCAGGGGCGGGGAATCAGTGGCAGGGAATCAGAGGCCGGGAATAAAAGGCGGGGAATCAGAGCTGGGGAATCAGAGGCGGGGAATCAGAGTTGGGGAATCAGAGGAGGGGAATCAGATATGGGGAAACAGAGGCCGGGAATCAGAGGCAGGGAAACAGAGGCGGGGAATCAGATATGGGGAATCAGAGGTGGGGAATTAGAGGTTGCGAATCAGAGGCGGGGAATCAGAGGCGGGGAATCAGAGGCAGGGAATCGGATGTGCGGAATCAGAGATGGGGAATCAGAGGTGGGGATTCAGAGGTGGTAATTCAGAGAAGGGGAATCAGAGGCTGGGAATCAGAGGCAGGGAATCAGACGCAGGGAATCAGAGGCGGGGAATCATAGCTGGCGAATTAGAGGAGGGGAATCAGAGTTGGGGAATCAGAGTCGGGGAATCAGATATGGGGAAACAGAGGCGGGGAATCAGAGGCGGGGAAACAGAGGCGGGTAATCAGATATGGGGAATCAGAGGTGGGGAATCAGAGGCAGGGAATCAGATGTGCGGAATCAGAGATGGGGAATCAGAGGCAGGGAATCAGAATCAGAAGCAGGGAATCAGAGGCCGGAATCAGATGCTGGGAATCAGAGGCGGGGAAACAGAGGCGGGGAATCAGATATGGGGAATCAGAGGTGGGGAATCAGAGGTTGGGAATCAGAAGCAGGGAATCAGAGGCGGGGAATCAGAGGCGGGGAATCAGAGGCAGGAAATCCGATGTGCGGAATCGGAGATGGGGAATCAGAGGCAGGGAATCAGAGGCGAGGAATCAGAGGCGGGGAATCAGAGGCCGGGAATCAGATATGGGGAAACAGAGGCGGGGAATCAGAGGCGGGGAAACAGAGGCGGGGAATCAGATATGGGGAATCAGAGGTGGGGAATCAGAGGTTGGGAATCAGAGGCAGGGAATCAGAGGCTGGGAATCAGATGCAGGGAATCAGATGCGGGGAATCAGAGGCGGGGAATCAGAGCTGGGGAATCAGAGGTGGGGAATCAGAGTTGGGGAATCAGAGTCGGGGACTTAGATATGGGGAAACAGAGGCAGGGAATCAGAGGCGGGGAAACAGACGCGGGGAATCAGAGGCGGGTATCAGAGCTGGGGAATCAGAGGCGGGGAATCAGTGTTGGGGAATCAGAGGCGGGGAATCAGAGGCGGGGAATCAGAGGCGGGGAATCAGAGGCGGGGAAACAGAGGCAGGGAATCAGATATGGGGAATCAGAGGTGGGGTATCAGGGGCAGGGAATCAGTGGCAGGGAATCAGAGGTGGGGAATCAGAGGCGGGGAATGAGAGGCAGGGAATCAGACACGGGGAATCAGATATGGGGAAACAGAGGCGGGGAATCAGAGGCGGGCAAACAGAGGCGGGGAATTAGATAAGGGGAATCAGAGGTGGGGAATCAGAGGTGGTGAATCAGAGATGGGGAATCACAGGCGGGGAATCAGAGGCAGGGAATAGAACACGGGGAATCAGAGGCGGGGAATCTGAGGCAGGGAATCTGTGGTGGGGAATCAGAGGAGGGAAAGCAGGCGGGTAAACAGAGGCGGGCAAACATAGGCGGGGAATCAGAGTTGGGGAATCAGAGGCAGGGAATCAGATATGGGGAATCAGAGGCGGGGGATCAGAGGCGGGGAAACAGAGGCGGGGAATCAGATATGGGGAATCAGAGGTGGGGAATCAGGGGCAGGGAATCAGTGGCAGGGAATCAGAGGCGGGGAATCTGAGGCGGGGAATCAGAGGCTGGGAATCAGACACGGGGAATCAGAGGCGGGGAATCAGAGATGGGGAATCAGAGGCGGGGAATCAGAGGCAGGGAATCGGATGCCGGGAATCAGAGGCGGGGAATCAGAGCTGGGGAATCAGAGGCGGAGAATCAGAGTTGGGGAATCAGAGTTGGGGAATCAGAGGCGGGGAATCAGATATGGGGAAATAGAGGCGGGGAATCAGATATGGGGAATCAGAGGTGTGGAATCAGAGGTTGGGAATCAGAGGCAGGGAATCAGAGGCGGGGAAACAGAGGCAGGGAATCAGATATGGGGAATCAGAGGTGGCGAATCAAAGGCGGTGAAACAGAGATGGGGAATCAGAGGCGGGGAATCAGAGGCAGGGAATCAGAGCTGGGGAAACAGAGGCGGGGAATCAGATATGGGGAATCAGAGGTGGGGAATCAGGGGCGGGGAATCAGTGGCAGGGAATCAGAGGCCGGGAATAAAAGGCGGGGAATCAGAGCTGGGGAATCAGAGGCGGGGAATCAGAGTTGGGGAATCAGAGGAGGGGAATCAGATATGGGGAAACAGAGGCCGGGAATCAGAGGCAGGGAAACAGAGGCGGGGAATCAGATATATGGAATCAGAGGTGGGGAATTAGAGGTTGCGAATCAGAGGCGGGGAATCAGAGGCGGGGAATCAGAGGCAGGGAATCCGATGTGCGGAATCAGAGATGGGGAATCAGAGGTGGGAATTCAGAGGTGGTAATTCAGAGAAGGGGAATCAGAGGCTGGGAATCAGAGGCAGGGAATCAGACGCAGGGAATCAGAGGCGGGGAATCATAGCTGGCGAATTAGAGGAGGGGAATCAGAGTTGGGGAATCAGAGTCGGGGAATCAGATATGGGGAAACAGAGGCGGGGAATCAGAGGCGGGGAAACAGAGGCGGGTAATCAGATATGGGGAATCAGAGGTGGGGAATCAGAGGCAGGGAATCAGATGTGCGGAATCAGAGATGGGGAATCAGAGGCAGGGAATCAGAATCAGAAGCAGGGAATCAGAGGCCGGAATCAGATGCTGGGAATCAGAGGCCTGGAATCAGAGGCGGGGAATCAGAGGCAGGGAATCAGATGCGGGGAATCAGAGGCGGGGAATCAGAGCTGGGGAATCAGAGGCAGGGTATTAGAGTTGGGGAATCAGAGGCGGGGAATCAGATATGGGGAAACAGAGGTGGGGAATCAGAGGCGGGGAAACAGAGGCAGGGAATCAGATATGGGGAATCAGAGGCGGGGAATCAGAGGTGGGGAATCATAGGCAGGGAATCGGATGTGCGGAATCAGAGATGGGGAATCAGAGGCCGGGAATGAGAGGTGGTGAATCAGATATGGGGAATCAGAGGCGGGGAATCAGAGGCAGAGAATCAGACACGGGGAATCAGAGGTGGGCAATCAGAGGTGGGGAATCAGATATGGGGAATCAGAGGCGGGGAATCAGAGGCGGGGAAACAGAGGCGGGGAATCAGATATGGGGAAGCAGAGGTGGGGCATCAGAAGTTGTGAATCACAGATGGGGAATTAGAGGCGGGGAATCAGAGGCAGGGAATCATACGCGGGGAATCAGAGGCGGGGATTCAGAGCTGGGGAATGAGATGCGGGGAATCAGAGTTGGGGAATCAGAGGCGGGGAATCAGATATGGGGAATAAGAGGCAGGGAATCAGAGGCGGGGAATCAGAGGCAGGGAATCAGACGCGGGGAATCTGAGGCGGGGAATCAGAGCTGGGGAATCAGAGGTGGGGAATCAGAGTTGGGGAATCAGAGGCATGGAATTGGATGTGCGGAATCAGAGATGGGGAATCAGAGGTGGGGAATCAGAGGCGGTGAATCAGAGATGGGGAATCAGAGGCGGGGAATCAGAGGCAGGAAATCAGACACGGGGATTCAGAGGCTGGGAATCAGACGGGGGGAATCAAAGGCGGGGAATCAGAGCTGGGGAATCTGAGGCAGGGAATCAGAGTTGGGGAATCAGAGGCGGGGAATCAGATATGGGGAATCAGAGGCAGGGAATCAGAGGCGGGGAATCAGATATGGGGAAACAGAGGCGGGGAATCAGAGGCGGGAAAACAGAGGCGGGGAATTAGATATGGGGAATCAGAGGTGGGGAATCAGAGGTGGTGAATCAGAGATGGGGAATCAGAGGCGGGGAATCAGAGGCAGGGAATCGGACGCCGGGAATCAGAGGCGGGGAATCAGAGCTGGGGAATCAGAGGCGGGGAATCAGAGTTGGGGAATCAGAGGCGGGGAATCAGATATGGGGAAATAGAGGCGGGGAATCAGATATGGGGAATCAGAGGTGTGGAATCAGAGGTTGGGAATCAGAGGCAGGGAATCAGAGGCGGGGAAACAGAGGCGGGGAATCAGATATGGGGAATCAGAGGTGGCGAATCAAAGGAGGTGAAACAGAGATGGGGAATCAGGGCAGGGAATCAGAGGCAGGGAATCAGAGCTGGGGAAACAGAGGCGGGGAATCAGATATGGGGAATCAGAGGTGGGGAATCAGGGGCGGGGAATCAGTGGCAGGGAATCAGAGCTGGGGAATCAGAGGTGGGGAATCAGAGCTGGGGAAACAGAGGCGGGGAATCAGATATGGGGAATCAGAGGTGGGGAATCAGGGGCGGGGAATCAGTGGCAGGGAATCAGAGGCCGGGAATAAAAGGCGGGGAATCAGAGCTGGGGAATCAGAGGCGGGGAATCAGAGATGGGGAATCAGAGGAGGGGAATCAGATATGGGGAAACAGAGGCCGGGAATCAGAGGCAGGGAAACAGAGGCGGGGAATCAGATATGGGGAATCAGAGGTGGGGAATTAGAGGTTGCGAATCAGAGGCGGGGAATCAGAGGCGGGGAATCAGAGGCAGGGAATCGGATGTGCGGAATCAGAGATGGGGAATCAGAGGTGGGGATTCAGAGGTGGTGAATCAGAGAAGGGGAATCAGAGGCTGGGAATCAGAGGCAGGGAATCAGACGCAGGAAATCAGAGGCGGGGAATCATAGCTGGTGAATTAGAGGAGGGGAATCAGAGTTGGGGAATCAGAGGCGGGGAATCAGATATGGGGAAACAGAGGCGGGGAATCAGAGGCGGGGAAACAGATGCGGGTAATCAGATATGGGGAATCAGAGGTGGGGAATCAGAGGCAGGGAATCAGATGTGCGGAATCTGAGATGGGGAATCAGAGGCAGGGAATCAGAATCAGAAGCAGGGAATCAGAGGCTGGGAATCAGAGGCCGGAATCAGATGCTGGGATCAGAGGCCTGGAATCAGAGGCGGGGAATCAGAGGCAGGGAATCAGATGCGGGAAATCAGAGGCCTGGAATCAGAGGCGGGGAATCAGAGGCAGGGAATCAGATGCGGGGAATCAGAGGCGGGGAATCAGAGCTGGGGAATCAGAGGCAGGGTATTACAGTTGGGGAATCAGAGGCGGGGAATCAGATATGGGGAAACAGAGGTGGGGAATCAGAGGCGGGGTAACAGAGGCAGGGAATCAGATATGGGGAATCAGAGGCGGGGAATAAGAGGTGGGCAATCAGAGGCGGGGAATCAGATATGGGGAAACAGAGGCGGGGAATCAGAGGCGGGAAAACAGAGGCGGGGAATTAGATATGGGGAATCAGAGGTGGGGAATCAGAGGTGGTGAATCAGTGATGGGGAATCACAGGCGGGGAATCAGAGGCAGGGAATAGAACGCGGGGAATCAGAGGCAGGGAATCAGAGCTGGGGAATCAGAGGCGGGGAATCATAGTTGGGAATCAGAGGCGGGGAATCAGATATGGGGAAACAGAGGCGGGGAATCAGATATGGGGAATCGGATGCAGGGAATCAGAGGCGGGGAATCAGAGCTGGGGAATCAGAGGCGGGGAATCAGAGTTGGGGCATCAGAGGTGGGGAATTAGATATAGGGAAACAGAGGCGGGGAATCAGAGGCGGGGAAACAGAGGCGGGGAAACAGAGGCGGGGAATCAGATATGGGGAATCAGAGGTGGGGAATCCGAGGTTGGGAATCAGAGGCAGGGAATCAGAGGCGGGGAATCAGAGATGGGGAAACAGAGGCGGGGAATCAGATATGGGGAATCAGAGGTGGGGCATCAGAAGTTGTGAATCACAGATGGGGAATTAGAGGCGGGGAATCAGAGGCAGGGAATCAGACGCGGGGAATCAGAGGCGGGGATTCAGAGCTGGGGTATCAGAAGCGGTGAATCAGAGTTGGGGAATCAGAGGCGGGGAATCAGATATGGGGAATCAGAGGCAGGGAATCAGAGGCGGGGAATCAGAGGCAGGGAATCAGACGCGGGGAATCTGAGGCGGGGAATCAGAGCTGGGGAATCAGAGGTGGGGAATCAGAGTTGGGGAATCAGAGGCAGGGAATTGGATGTGCGGAATCAGAGATGGGGAATCAGAGGTGGGGAATCAGAGGCGGTGAATCAGAGATGGGGAATCAGAGGCGGGGAATCAGAGGCAGGAAATCAGACACGGGGATTCAGAGGCTGGGAATAAGATGGGGGGAATCAAAGGCGGGGAATCAGAGCTGGGGAATCTGAGGCAGGGAATCAGAGTTGGGGATTCAGAGGCAGGGAATCAGATATGGGGAAACAGAGGCGGGGAATCGGAGGCGGGAAAACAGAGGCGGGGAATTAGATATGGGGAATCAGAGGTGGGGAATCAGAGGTGGGGAATCAGAGGTGGGGAATCAGAGGCGGGGAGTCAGAGGCAGGGAATCTGACGCCGGGAATCAGAGGCGGGGAATCAGAGCTGGGGAATCAGAGGCGGGGAATCAGAGTTGGGGAATCAGAGGCGGGGAATCAGATATGGGGAAATAGAGGCGGGGAATCAGATATGGGGAATCAGAGGTGTGGAATCAGAGGTTGGGAATCAGAGGCAGGGAATCAGAGGCGGGGAAACAGAGGCGGGGAATCAGATATGGGGAATCAGAGGTGGCGAATCAAAGGCGGTGAAACAGAGATGGGGAATCAGGGCAGGTAAACATAGGCGGGGAATCAGAGGCGGGGAATCAGAGGCGGGGAATCAGAGGCGGGGAATCAGAGTCGGGGAATCAGAGGCGGGGATTCTGAGGCGGGGAATCAGATGCAGGGAATCAGAGGCGGGGAATCAGAGGCGGGGTATCAGAGGCGGGGAATCAGAGGCGCGGAATCAGAGGCGGGGAATCAGAGGCGTGGAATCAGAGACGGGGAATCAGAGGCGGGGAATCAGAAGTGGGGATTCAGAGGTGGGAAATCAGAGGCTGGGAATCAGAGGCGGGGATTCAGAGGCGGGGAATCAGAGGCAGGGTATCAGAGGCGGGCAATCAGATGCAGGGAATCAGAGGCAGGGAATCAGAGGCAGGGAATCAGAGGCAGGGAACCTGAGATGGCGAATATGAGGTGGTGAATCAGAGGCGGGGAAACAGTCGGGTAAACAGAGGCGGGGAATCAGAGGCAGGGAATCAGCCGCGGGGAATCAGAGGCAGGGAATCAGATGAAGGGAATCTGATGCAGGGAATCTGAGGCAGGGTATCTGAGGCAGGGAATCTGTGGCAGGGAATCTGATGCGGGTTATCAGAAGGGGGAAATGAGATGTGGGAAACGAGATGCAGAGAAAGAGGCACGGAAATAGAGGCAGGGAAAGAGAGGCAGTGTATCAGAGGCGGGTAATCAGAGGCGTGGAATCAGAGGCGGGGAATCAGAGACACAGAAAGAGAGGCGTGGAATCAGAGGTGCGGAATCAGAGCCGGTGAATCTGAGCCGGGAAATCAAAAGCAGAGCAACAGAGGTGGTGAAACATGGGTGCGGAATCGGACACGGGGAATCAGAGGTGGGGACTCAGAGGCCGGGAATCAGAGGCAGGGAATCAGAGGCAGGTTATCAGAGGCAGGGAATCAGAGGTGGGAAATCAGAGGCGGGGAATCAGAGGCGGCGAATCAGAGGCGGGGAATCAGAGGCGGGGAATCAGAGGCGGAGAATCAGAGGCGGGCAATCAGATGCAGGAAATCAGAGGCAGGGAATCAGAGGCAGGGAATCAGAGGCAGGGAATCTGAGGCAGGGAATCAGAGGTGGGGAATCAGAGGCGGGGAATCAGAGGCAGGGAATCAGATGAAGGGAATCTGATGCAGGGAATCTGAGGCAGGGAATCTGAGGCAGGGAATCTGTGGCAGGGAATCTGATGCGGGTTATCAGAAGGGGGAAATGAGATGTGGGAAACGAGATGCAGAGAAAGAGGCACGGAAATAGAGGCAGGGAAAGACAGGCAGGGAATCAGAGGCGGGGAATCAGAGGTGGGGAATCAGAGGCTGGGAATCAGAGGCGGGCAATCAGAGGGGGGAATCAGAGGTGGGGAATCTGAGGCAGGGAATCAGAGGCAGGGAATCAGAGGCGGGAAATCAGAGGCGGCGAATCTGAGGCGTGGAATCAGAGGTGGGGAAAGAGATGTGGGGAAACGTAGGCCAGGAAAGTTGCGCGGAAAGGGAGGCGGTGAATCAGAGGCGGGGAATCAGAGGCGCGGAATCAGAGGCGGGGAATCAGAGGCGGGGATTCAGAGCTGGGGAATCAGAGGCGGGGAATCAGAGTTGGGGAATCAGAGACAGGGAATCAGATATGGGGAATCAGAGGCAGGGAATCAGAGGCGGGGAAACAGAGGCCGGGAATCAGATGTGGGGAATCAGAGGTGGGGAATCAGGGGCAGGGAATCAGTGGCAGGGAATCAGAGGCGGGGAATCAGAGGCGGGGAATCAAAGGCAGGGAATCAGACACGGGGAATCAGAGGCGGGGAATCAGAGATGGGGAATCAGAGGCGGGGAATCAGAGGCAGGGAATCGGATGCCGGGAATCAGAGTCGGGGAATCAGAGCTGGGGAATCAGAGGCGGGGAATCAGAGTTGGGGAATCAGAGGCGGGGAATCAGATATGGGGAAATAGAGGCGGGGAATCAGATATGGGGAATCAGAGGTGTGGAATCAGAGGTTGGGAATCAGAGGCTGGGAATCAGAGGTGGCAATCAGAGGCGGGGAATCAGATATGGGGAATCAGAGGCGGGGAATCAGAGGCGGGGAAAAAGAGGCGGGGAATCAAATATAGGGAATCAGAGGTGGGGAATCAGAGGTTGTGAATCAGAGATGGTGAATCAAGGCGGGGAATCAGAGGCAGGGAATCAGACGCGGGGAATCAGAGGCGGGGATTCAGAGCTGGGGAATCAGAGGCGGGGAATCAGAGTTGGGGAATCAGAGGCAGGGAATCAGATATGGGGAATCAGAGGCGGGGAATCAGAGGCGGGGAAACAGAGGCCGGGAATCAGATGTGGGGAATCAGAGGTGGGGAATCAGGGTCAGGGAATCAGTGGCAGGGAATCAGAGGCGGGGAATCAAAGGCAGGGAATCAGACACGGGGAATCAGAGGCGGGGAATCAGAGATGGGGAATCAGAGGCGGGGAATCAGAGGCAGGGAATCGGATGCCGGGAATCAGAGTCGGGGAATCAGAGCTGGGGAATCAGAGGCGGGGAATCAGAGTTGGGGAATCAGAGGCGGGGAATCAGATATGGGGAAATAGAGGCGGGGAATCAGATATGGGGAATCAGAGGTGTGGAATCAGAGGTTGGGAATCAGAGGCAGGGAATCAGAGTCGGGGAAACAGAGGCGGGGAATCAGATATGGGGAATCAGAGGTGGCGAATCAAAGGCAGTGAAACAGAGATGGGGAATCAGGGCAGGGAATCAGAGGCAGGGAATCAAACACGGGGAATCAGAGCTGGGGAATCAGAGGCGGGGAATCAGAGTTGGGAATCAGAGGTGGGGAATCAGAGGCGGGGAAACAGAGGCGGGGAATCAGATATGGGGAATCAGAGGTGGGGAATCTGAGGTTGGGAATCAGAGGCAGGGAATCAGAGGCGGAAAATCAGAGGCGGGGAATCAGAGGAAGGGAATCAGATGTGCGGAATCGGAGATGGGGAATCAGAGGCAGGGAATCAGAGGCGGGGAATCAGAGGCGGGGAATCAGAGGCCGGGAATCAGATATGGGGAAACAGAGGCGGGGAATCCGAGTCGGGGAAACAGAGGCGGGGAATCAGATATGGGGAATCAGAGGTGGGGAATCAGAGGTTGGGAATCAGAGGCAGGGAATCAGAGGCTTGGAATCAGGTGCAGGGAATCAGATGCGGGGAATCAGAGGCGGGGAATCAGAGCTGGGGAATCAGAGGTGGGGAATCAGAATTGGGGAATCAGAGGCGGGGACTTAGATATTGGGAAACAGAGGCGGGGAATCAGAGGCGGGGAAACCCAGGTGGGGAATCAGATATGGGGAATCAGAGGTGGGGAATCAGAGGCAAGGAATCAGATGTGCGGAATCAGAGGTGGGGAATCAGAGGCAGGGAATCAGAATCAGAAGCAGGGAATCAGAGGCCGGGAATCAAAGGCCGGAATCAGATGCTGGGAATCAGAGGCCTGGAATCAGAGGCGGGGAATTAGAGGCAGGGAATCAGATGCGGGGAATCAGAGGCGGGGAATCAGAGCTGGGGAATCAGAGGCGGGGATTCAGAGTTGGGGAATCAGAGGCGGGGAATCAGAGGCGGGGAAACAGAGGCGGGGAATCAGATATGGGGAATCAGAGGTGGGGAATCAGAGGTTGGGAATCAGAAGCAGGGAATCAGAGGCGGGGAATCAGAGGCGGGGAATCAGAGGCAGGGAATCCGATGTGCGGAATCGGAGATGGGGAAACAGAGGCGGGGAATCAGATATGGGGAATCAGAGGTGGGGAATCAGAGGTTGGGAATCAGAGGCAGGGAATCAGAGGCTGGGAATCAGATGCAGGGAATCAGATGCGGGAAATCAGAGGCGGGGAATCAGAGCTGGGGAATCAGAGGTGGGGAATCAGAGTTGGGGAATCAGAGTCGGGGACTTAGATATGGGGAAACAGAGGCTGGGAATCAGAGGCGGGGAAACAGACGCGGGGAATCAGAGGCGGGGATTCAGAGCTGGGGAATTAGAGGCGGGGAATCAGAGTTGGGGAATCAGAGGCGGGGAATCAGATATGGGTAATCAGAGGCGGGGAATCAGAGGCGGGGAAACAGAGGCAGGGAATCAGATATGGGGAATCAGAGGTGGGGTATCAGGGGCAGGGAATCAGTGGCAGGGAATCAGAGGCGGGGAATCAAGGCGGGGAATCAGAGGCAGGGAATCAGACACGGGGAATCAGATATGGGGAAACAGAGGCGGGGAATCAGAGGCGGGCAAACAGAGGCGGGGAATTAGATATGGGGAATCAGAGGTGGGGAATCAGAGGTGGTGAATCAGAGATGGGGAATCACAGGCGGGGAATCAGAGGCAGGGAATAGAACGCGGGGAATCAGAGGCGGGGAATCAGAGCTGGGGAATCAGAGGCGGGGAATCATAGTTGGGAATCAGAGGCGGGGAATCAGATAGGGGGAAACAGAGGCGGGGAATCAAAGGCGGGGAAACAGAGGCGGGGAATCAGATATGGGGAATCGGATGCGGGGAATCAGAGGTGGGGAATCAGAGCTGGGGAATCAGAGGCGGGGTATCAGAGTTGGGGCATCTGAGGTGGGGAATTAGATATGGGGAAACAGAGGCGGGGAATCAGAGGCGGGGAAACAGAGGCGAGGAATCAGATATGGGGAATCAGAGGTGGGGAATCAGAGGCAGGGAATCAGATGTGCGGAATCAGAGATGGGGAATCAGAGGCAGGGAATCAGAATCAGAAGCGGGGAATCAGAGGCCGGGAATCAGAGGCCGGGATTCAGATGCCGGGAATAAGAGGCCGGGAATCAGAGGTGGGGAATCAGAGTCCGGGAATCAGAGATGGGGATTCAGAGGCGGGGAATGATATATGGGGAATCAGAGGCGGGGAATCAGAGGTGGGGTAACAGAGGTGGGGAATCAGATATGGGGAATCAGAGGTGGCGAATCAAAGGCGGTGAATCAGAGATGGGGAATCAGAGGCGGGGAATCAGAGGCAGGGAATCAAACACGGGGAATCAGAGGCGGGGAATCAGAGCTGGGGAATCGGAGGCGGGGAATCAGAGTTGGGGAATCAGAGGCGGGGAATCAGATATGGGGAAACAGGGGCGGGGAATCAGAGGCAGGGAAACAGAGGCGGGGAATCAGATATGGGGAATCAGGGGTGGGGAATCAGAGGTTGGGAATCAGAGGCAGGGAATCAGAGGCGTGGAAACAGAGGCGGGGATTCAGATATGGGGAATCAGAGGTGGGGAATCAGGGGCGTGGAATCAGAGGCAGGGAATTAGATGTGGTGAATCAGAGATGGGGAATCAGAGGCAGGGAATCAGAATCAGAAGCGGGGTATCAGTGGCCGGGAATCAGAGGAAGGTAATCAGAGGCAGGGGATCAAACACGGGGAATCAGAGGCTGGGAATCAGAGCTGGGGAATCAGAGGCGGGGAATCAGAGCTGGGGAATCACAGGCGGGGAATCAGAGATGGGGAATCAAGGGGGGAATCAGAGGCAGGGAATCAGATGCGGGGAATCAGAGGCGGGGAATCATAGATGGCGAATCAGAGGCGGGGAATCAGAGGTGGGCAATCAGAGGATTGGAATCAGATATGGGGAATCAGAGGCGGGGAATCAGAGCTGGGGAATCACAGGCGGGGAATCAGAGTTGGGGAATCAGAGGCGGGGAATCAGATATGGGGAAACAGAGGCGGGGAATCAGAGGCGGTGAAACAGAGGCGGGGAATCAGATATTGGGAATCAGAGGTGGGGAATCAGAGTTGGGGAATCAGAGTCGGGGACTTAGATATGGGGAAACAGAGGCGGGGAATCAGAGGCGGGGAAACAGACGCGGGGAATCAGAGGCGGGGAATCATAGTTGGGAATCAGAGGCGGGGAATCAAAGGCGGGGAAACAGAGGCGGGGAATCAGATATGGGGAATCGGATGCGGGGAATCAGAGGCGGGGAATCAGAGCTGGGGAATCAGAGGCGGGGTATCAGAGTTGGGGCATCTGAGGTGGGGAATTAGATATGGGGAAACAGAGGCGGGGAATCAGAGGCGGGGAAACAGAGGCGAGGAATCAGATATGGGGAATCAGAGGTGGGGAATCAGAGGCAGGGAATCAGATGTGCGGAATCAGAGATGGGGAATCAGAGGCAGGGAATCAGAATCAGAAGCGGGGAATCAGAGGCCGGGAATCAGAGGCCGGGATTCAGATGCCGGGAATAAGAGGCCGGGAATCAGAGGTGGGGAATCAGAGTCCGGGAATCAGAGATGGGGATTCAGAGGCGGGGAATGATATATGGGGAATCAGAGGCGGGGAATCAGAGGTGGGGTAACAGAGGTGGGGAATCAGATATGGGGAATCAGAGGTGGCGAATCAAAGGCGGTGAATCAGAGATGGGGAATCAGAGGCGGGGAATCAGAGGCAGGGAATCAAACACGGGGAATCAGAGGCGGGGAATCAGAGCTGGGGAATCGGAGGCGGGGAATCAGAGTTGGGGAATCAGAGGCGGGGAATCAGATATGGGGAAACAGGGGCGGGGAATCAGAGGCAGGGAAACAGAGGCGGGGAATCAGATATGGGGAATCAGGGGTGGGGAATCAGAGGTTGGGAATCAGAGGCAGGGAATCAGAGGCGTGGAAACAGAGGCGGGGATTCAGATATGGGGAATCAGAGGTGGGGAATCAGGGGCGTGGAATCAGAGGCAGGGAATTAGATGTGGTGAATCAGAGATGGGGAATCAGAGGCAGGGAATCAGAATCAGAAGCGGGGTATCAGTGGCCGGGAATCAGAGGAAGGTAATCAGAGGCAGGGGATCAAACACGGGGAATCAGAGGCTGGGAATCAGAGCTGGGGAATCAGAGGCGGGGAATCAGAGCTGGGGAATCACAAGCGGGGAATCAGAGATGGGGAATCAAGGGGGGAATCAGAGGCAGGGAATCAGATGCGGGGAATCAGAGGCGGGGAATCATAGATGGCGAATCAGAGGCGGGGAATCAGAGGTGGGCAATCAGAGGATGGGAATCAGATATGGGGAATCAGAGGCGGGGAATCAGAGCTGGGGAATCACAGGCGGGGAATCAGAGTTGGGGAATCAGAGGCGGGGAATCAGATATGGGGAAACAGAGGCGGGGAATCAGAGGCGGTGAAACAGAGGCGGGGAATCAGATATTGGGAATCAGAGGTGGGGAATCAGAGTTGGGGAATCAGAGTCGGGGACTTAGATATGGGGAAACAGAGGCGGGGAATCAGAGGCGGGGAAACAGACGCGGGGAATCAGAGGCGGGGAATCATAGTTGGGAATCAGAGGCGGGGAATCAAAGGCGGGGAAACAGAGGCGGGGAATCAGATATGGGGAATCGGATGCGGGGAATCAGAGGCGGGGAATCAGAGCTGGGGAATCAGAGGCGGGGTATCAGAGTTGGGGCATCTGAGGTGGGGAATTAGATATGGGGAAACAGAGGCGGGGAATCAGAGGCGGGGAAACAGAGGCGAGGAATCAGATATGGGGAATCAGAGGTGGGGAATCAGAGGCAGGGAATCAGATGTGCGGAATCAGAGATGGGGAATCAGAGGCAGGGAATCAGAATCAGAAGCGGGGAATCAGAGGCCGGGAATCAGAGGCCGGGATTCAGATGCCGGGAATAAGAGGCCGGGAATCAGAGGTGGGGAATCAGAGTCCGGGAATCAGAGATGGGGATTCAGAGGCGGGGAATGATATATGGGGAATCAGAGGCGGGGAATCAGAGGTGGGGTAACAGAGGTGGGGAATCAGATATGGGGAATCAGAGGTGGCGAATCAAAGGCGGTGAATCAGAGATGGGGAATCAGAGGCGGGGAATCAGAGGCAGGGAATCAAACACGGGGAATCAGAGGCGGGGAATCAGAGCTGGGGAATCGGAGGCGGGGAATCAGAGTTGGGGAATCAGAGGCGGGGAATCAGATATGGGGAAACAGGGGCGGGGAATCAGAGGCAGGGAAACAGAGGCGGGGAATCAGATATGGGGAATCAGGGGTGGGGAATCAGAGGTTGGGAATCAGAGGCAGGGAATCAGAGGCGTGGAAACAGAGGCGGGGATTCAGATATGGGGAATCAGAGGTGGGGAATCAGGGGCGTGGAATCAGAGGCAGGGAATTAGATGTGGTGAATCAGAGATGGGGAATCAGAGGCAGGGAATCAGAATCAGAAGCGGGGTATCAGTGGCCGGGAATCAGAGGAAGGTAATCAGAGGCAGGGGATCAAACACGGGGAATCAGAGGCTGGGAATCAGAGCTGGGGAATCAGAGGCGGGGAATCAGAGCTGGGGAATCACAGGCGGGGAATCAGAGATGGGGAATCAAGGGGGGAATCAGAGGCAGGGAATCAGATGCGGGGAATCAGAGGCGGGGAATCATAGATGGCGAATCAGAGGCGGGGAATCAGAGGTGGGCAATCAGAGGATGGGAATCAGATATGGGGAATCCGAGGCGGGGAATCAGAGCTGGGGAATCACAGGCGGGGAATCAGAGTTGGGGAATCAGAGGCGGGGAATCAGATATGGGGAAACAGAGGCGGGGAATCAGAGGCGGTGAAACAGAGGCGGGGAATCAGATATTGGGAATCAGAGGTGGGGAATCAGAGGTTGGGAATCAGAGGCCTGGAATCAGAGGCGGGGAATCAGAGGCAGGGAATCAGATGCGGGGAATCAGAGGAGGGGAATCAGAGGCGGGGAATCAGACGCGGGGAATCAGAGGGGGGGAATCATAGCTGGCGAATCAGAGGCGGGGAATCAGAGGTGGGCAATCAGAGGCCGGGAATCAGAGGTGGTGAATCAGAGATGGGGAATCAGAGGCGGGGAAACAGAGGCAGGGAATCAGATGCGGGGAATCAGAGGCGGGGAATCAGAGCTGGGGAATCAGAGGCGGGGATTCAGAGTTGGGGAATCAGAGGCGGGGCATCAGAGGCGGGGAAACAGAGGCGGGGAATCAGATATGGGGAATCAGAGGTGGGGAATCAGAGGTTGGGAATCAGAAGCAGGGAATCAGAGGCGGGGAATCAGAGGCGGGGAATCAGAGGCAGGGAATCCGATGTGCGGAATCGGAGATGGGGAAACAGAGGCGGGGAATCAGATATGGGGAATCAGAGGTGGGGAATCAGAGGTTGGGAATCAGAGGCAGGGAATCAGAGGCTGGGAATCAGATGCAGGGAATCAGATGCGGGAAATCAGAGGCGGGGAATCAGAGCTGGGGAATCAGAGGTGGGGAATCAGAGTTGGGGAATCAGAGTCGGGGACTTAGATATGGGGAAACAGAGGCGGGGAATCAGAGGCGGGGAAACAGACGCGGGGAATCAGAGGCGGGGATTCAGAGCTGGGGAATCAGAGGCGGGGAATCAGAGTTGGGGAATCAGAGGCGGGGAATCAGATATGGGTAATCAGAGGCGGGGAATCAGAGGCGGGGAAACAGAGGCAGGGAATCAGATATGGGGAATCAGAGGTGGGGTATCAGGGGCAGGGAATCAGTGGCAGGGAATCAGAGGCGGGGAATCAAGGCGGGGAATCAGAGGCAGGGAATCAGACACGGGGAATCAGATATGGGGAAACAGAGGCGGGGAATCAGAGGCGGGCAAACAGAGGCGGGGAATTAGATATGGGGAATCAGAGGTGGGGAATCAGAGGTGGTGAATCAGAGATGGGGAATCACAGGCGGGGAATCAGAGGCAGGGAATAGAACGCGGGGAATCAGAGGCGGGGAATCAGAGCTGGGGAATCAGAGGCGGGGAATCATAGTTGGGAATCAGAGGCGGGGAATCAGATAGGGGGAAACAGAGGCGGGGAATCAAAGGCGGGGAAACAGAGGCGGGGAATCAGATATGGGGAATCGGATGCGGGGAATCAGAGGCGGGGAATCAGAGCTGGGGAATCAGAGGCGGGGTATCAGAGTTGGGGCATCTGAGGTGGGGAATTAGATATGGGGAAACAGAGGCGGGGAATCAGAGGCGGGGAAACAGAGGCGAGGAATCAGATATGGGGAATCAGAGGTGGGGAATCAGAGGCAGGGAATCAGATGTGCGGAATCAGAGATGGGGAATCAGAGGCAGGGAATCAGAATCAGAAGCGGGGAATCAGAGGCCGGGAATCAGAAGCCGGGATTCAGATGCCGGGAATAAGAGGCCGGGAATCAGAGGTGGGGAATCAGAGTCCGGGAATCAGAGATGGGGATTCAGAGGCGGGGAATGATATATGGGGAATCAGAGGCGGGGAATCAGAGGTGGGGTAACAGAGGTGGGGAATCAGATATGGGGAATCAGAGGTGGCGAATCAAAGGCGGTGAATCAGAGATGGGGAATCAGAGGCGGGGAATCAGAGGCAGGGAATCAAACACGGGGAATCAGAGGCGGGGAATCAGAGCTGGGGAATCGGAGGCGGGGAATCAGAGTTGGGGAATCAGAGGCGGGGAATCAGATATGGGGAAACAGGGGCGGGGAATCAGAGGCAGGGAAACAGAGGCGGGGAATCAGATATGGGGAATCAGGGGTGGGGAATCAGAGGTTGGGAATCAGAGGCAGGGAATCAGAGGCGTGGAAACAGAGGCGGGGATTCAGATATGGGGAATCAGATGTGGGGAATCTGGGGCGTGGAATCAGAGGCAGGGAATTAGATGTGGTGAATCAGAGATGGGGAATCAGAGGCAGGGAATCAGAATCAGAAGCGGGGTATCAGTGGCCGGGAATCAGAGGAAGGTAATCAGAGGCAGGGGATCAAACACGGGGAATCAGAGGCTGGGTATCAGAGCTGGGGAATCAGAGGCGGGGAATCAGAGCTGGGGAATCACAGGCGGGGAATCAGAGATGGGGAATCAAGGGGGGAATCAGAGGCAGGGAATCAGATGCGGGGAATCAGAGGCGGGGAATCATAGATGGCGAATCAGAGGCGGGGAATCAGAGGTGGGCAATCAGAGGATGGGAATCAGATATGGGGAATCAGAGGCGGGGAATCAGAGCTGGGGAATCACAGGCGGGGAATCAGAGTTGGGGAATCAGAGGCGGGGAATCAGATATGGGGAAACAGAGGCGGGGAATCAGAGGCGGTGAAACAGAGGCGGGGAATCAGATATTGGGAATCAGAGGTGGGGAATCAGAGTTGGGGAATCAGAGTCGGGGACTTAGATATGGGGAAACAGAGGCGGGGAATCAGAGGCGGGGAAACAGACGCGGGGAATCAGAGGCGGGGAATCATAGTTGGGAATCAGAGGCGGGGAATCAAAGGCGGGGAAACAGAGGCGGGGAATCAGATATGGGGAATCGGATGCGGGGAATCAGAGGCGGGGAATCAGAGCTGGGGAATCAGAGGCGGGGTATCAGAGTTGGGGCATCTGAGGTGGGGAATTAGATATGGGGAAACAGAGGCGGGGAATCAGAGGCGGGGAAACAGAGGCGAGGAATCAGATATGGGGAATCAGAGGTGGGGAATCAGAGGCAGGGAATCAGATGTGCGGAATCAGAGATGGGAAATCAGAGGCAGGGAATCAGAATCAGAAGCGGGGAATCAGAGGCCGGGAATCAGAGGCCGGGATTCAGATGCCGGGAATAAGAGGCCGGGAATCAGAGGTGGGGAATCAG
Organism: Narcine bancroftii; assembly: GCF_036971445.1. Classification (NCBI taxonomy): domain Eukaryota; kingdom Metazoa; phylum Chordata; class Chondrichthyes; order Torpediniformes; family Narcinidae; genus Narcine; species Narcine bancroftii. Next base: position 110,937,094 of record NC_091474.1, on the reverse strand, counting down.
AGTCCGGGAATCAGAGATGGGGATTCAGAGGCGGGGAATGATATATGGGGAATCAGAGGCGGGGAATCAGAGGTGGGGTAACAGAGGTGGGGAATCAGATATGGGGAATCAGAGGTGGCGAATCAAAGGCGGTGAATCAGAGATGGGGAATCAGAGGCGGGGAATCAGAGGCAGGGAATCAAACACGGGGAATCAGAGGCGGGGAATCAGAGCTGGGGAATCGGAGGCGGGGAATCAGAGTTGGGGAATCAGAGGCGGGGAATCAGATATGGGGAAACAGGGGCGGGGAATCAGAGGCAGGGAAACAGAGGCGGGGAATCAGATATGGGGAATCAGGGGTGGGGAATCAGAGGTTGGGAATCAGAGGCAGGGAATCAGAGGCGTGGAAACAGAGGCGGGGATTCAGATATGGGGAATCAGAGGTGAGGAATCAGGGGCGTGGAATCAGAGGCAGGGAATTAGATGTGGTGAATCAGAGATGGGGAATCAGAGGCAGGGAATCAGAATCAGAAGCGGGGTATCAGTGGCCGGGAATCAGAGGAAGGTAATCAGAGGCAGGGGATCAAACACGGGGAATCAGAGGCTGGGAATCAGAGCTGGGGAATCAGAGGCGGGGAATCAGAGCTGGGGAATCACAGGCGGGGAATCAGAGATGGGGAATCAAGGGGGGAATCAGAGGCAGGGAATCAGATGCGGGGAATCAGAGGCGGGGAATCATAGATGGCGAATCAGAGGCGGGGAATCAGAGGTGGGCAATCAGAGGATGGGAATCAGATATGGGGCATCAGAGGCGGGGAATCAGAGCTGGGGAATCACAGGCGGGGAATCAGAGTTGGGGAATCAGAGGCGGGGAATCAGATATGGGGAAACAGAGGCGGGGAATCAGAGGCGGTGAAACAGAGGCGGGGAATCAGATATTGGGAATCAGAGGTGGGGAATCAGAGGTTGGGAATCAGAGGCCTGGAATCAGAGGCGGGGAATCAGAGGCAGGGAATCAGATGCGGGGAATCAGAGGAGGGGAATCAGAGCTGGGGAATCAGAGGCGGGGTATTAGAGTTGGGGAATCAGAGGCGGGGAATCAGACGCGGGGAATCAGAGGGGGGGAATCATAGCTGGCGAATCAGAGGCGGGGAATCAGAGGTGGGCAATCAGAGGCCGGGAATCAGAGGTGGTGAATCAGAGATGGGGAATCAGAGGCGGGGAATCAGTGGCAGGGAATCAGATATGGGGAATCAGAGGCGTGGAATCAGAGGCAGGGAATCAGACACGGGGAATCAGACACGGGGAATCAGAGGTGGGGAATCAGAGGCGGGGAATCAGAGGCAGGAAATCAGACACGGGGATTCAGAGGCTGGGAATCAGACGGGGGGAATCAAAGGCGGGGAATCAGAGCTGGGGAATCAGAGGCAGGAAATCAGAGGCGGGGAATCAGATATGGGGAATCAGAGGCTGGTATTCAGAGGCGGGGAATCAGAGGCAGGGAATCAGACACGGGGAATCAGAGGTGGGGAATCAGAGATGGGGAATCAGAGGCGGGGAATCAGAGTTGGGGAATCAGAGGCAGGGAATCGGATGTGCGGAATCAGAGATGGGGAATCAGAGGTGGGGAATCAGAGGCGGTGAATCAGAGATGGGGAATCAGAGGCGGGGAATCAGAGGCAGGAAATCAGACACGGGGATTCAGAGGCTGGGAATCAGACGGGGGGAATCAAAGGCGGGGAATCAGAGCTGGGGAATCAGAGGCAGGGAATCAGAGTTGGGGATTCAGAGACGGGGAATCAGATATGGGGAAACAGAGGCGGGGAATCAGAGGCGGGCAAACAGAGGCGGGGAATTAGATATGGGGAATCAGATGTGGGGAATCAGAGGTGGTGAATCAGTGATGGGGAATCACAGGCGGGGAATCAGAGGCAGGGAATAGAACGCAGGGAATCAGAGGCAGGGAATCAGAGCTGGGGAATCAGAGGCGGGGAATCATAGTTGGGAATCAGAGGCGGGGAATCAGATATGGGGAAACAGAGGCGGGGAATCAGAGGCGGGGAAACAGAGGCGGGGAATCAGATATGGGGAATCGGATGCGGGGAATCAGAGGCGGGGAATCAGAGCTGGGGAATCAGAGGCGGGGAATCAGAGTTGGGGCATCAGAGGTGGGGAATTAGATATAGGGAAACAGAGGCGGGGAATCAGAGGCGGGGAAACAGAGGCGGGGAATCAGATATGGGGAATCAGAGGTGGGGAATCAGAGGCAGGGAATCAGATGTGCGGAATCAGAGATGGGGAATCAGAGGCAGGGAATCAGAATCAGAAGCGGGGAATCAGAGGCTGGGAATCAGAGGCCGGGAATCAGATGCTGGGAATAAGATGCCGGGAATCAGAGGTGGGGAATCAGAGTCCGGGAATCAGAGATGGGGATTCAGAGGCGGGGAATGAGATATGGAGAATCAGAGGCGGGGAATCAGAGGCCGGGAAACAGAGGTGGGGAATCAGATATGGGGAATCAGAGGTGGCGAATCAAAGGCGGTGAATCAGAGATGGGGAATCAGAGGCGGGGAATCAGAGGCAGGGAATCAGATGCGGGGAATCAGAGGCGGGGAATCAGAGTTGGCGAATCAGAGGCGGGGAATCAGAGGTGGGCAATCAGAGCCGGGGAATCAGATATGGGGAATCAGAGGCGGGGAATCAGAGGCGGGGAAACAGAGGTGGGGAATCAGATATGGGGAAACAGAGGTGGCGAATCAAAGGCGGTGAATCAGAGATGGGGAATCAGAGGCGGGGAATCAGAGGCAGGGAATCAAAAACGGGGAATCAGAGGCGGGGAATCAGAGCTGGGGAATCAGAGGCGGGGAAGCAGAGTAGGAGAATCAGAGGTGGGGAATCAGATATGGGGAAACAGGGGCGGGGAATCAGAGGCTGGGAAACAGAGGCGGGGAATCAGATATGGGGAATCAGAGGTGTGGAATCAGAGGTTGGGTATCAGAGGCGGGGAAACAGAGGAGGGGAATCAGATATGGGGAATCAGAGGTGGCGAATTAAAGGCGGTGAATCAGAGATGGGGAATCAGGGCAGGGAATCAGAGGCAGGGAATCAAACACGGGGAATCAGAGGCGTGGAATCAGAGCTGGGGAATCAGAGGCGGGGATTCAGAGTTGGGGAATCAGAGGCGGGGAATCAGAGGCGGGGAAACAGAGGCGGGGAATCAGATATGGGGAATCAGAGGTGGGGAATCAGAGGTTGGGAATCAGAAGCAGGGAATCAGAGGCGGGGAATCAGAGGCGGGGAATCAGAGGCAGGAAATCCGATGTGCGGAATCGGAGATGGGGAATCAGAGGCAGGGAATCAGAGGCGGGGAATCAGAGGCGGGGAATCAGAGGCCGGGAATCAGATATGGGGAAACAGAGGCGGGGAATCAGAGGCGGGGAATCAGATATGGGGAATCAGAGGTGGGGAATCAGAGGTTGGGAATCAGAGGCAGGGAATCAGAGGCTGGGAATCAGATGCAGGGAATCAGATGCGGGGAATCAGAGGCGGGGAATCAGAGCTGGGGAATCAGAGGTGGGGAATCAGAGTTGGGGAATCAGAGTCGGGGACTTAGATATGGGGAAACAGAGGCAGGGAATCAGAGGCGGGGAAACAGACGCGGGGAATCAGAGGCGGGTATCAGAGCTGGGGAATCAGAGGTGGGGAATCAGAGTTGGGGAATCAGAGGCGGGGAATCAGAGGCGGGGAATCAGAGGCGGGGAATCAGAGGCGGGGAAACAGAGGCAGGGAATCAGATATGGGGAATCAGAGGTGGGGTATCAGGGGCAGGGAATCAGTGGCAGGGAATCAGAGGCGGGGAATCAGAGGCGGGGAATCAGAGGCAGGGAATCAGACACGGGGAATCAGATATGGGGAAACAGAGGCGGGGAATCAGAGGCGGGCAAACAGAGGCGGGGAATTAGATAAGGGGAATCAGAGGTGGGGAATCAGAGGTGGTGAATCAGAGATGGGGAATCACAGGCGGGGAATCAGAGGCAGGGAATAGAACGCGGGGAATCAGAGGCGGGGAATCAGAGCTGGGGAATCAGAGGCGGGAAATCATAGTTGGGAATCAGAGGCGGGGAATCAGATATGGGGAAACAGAGGCGGGGAATCAAAGGCGGGGAAACAGAGGCGGGGAATCAGATATGGGGAATCGGATGCGGGGAATCAGAGGCGGGGAATCAGAGCTGGGGAATCAGAGGCGGGGTATCAGAGTTGGGGCATCAGAGGTGGGGAATTAGATATGGGGAAACAGAGGCGGGGAATCAGAGGCGGGGAAACAGAGGTGGGGAATCAGATATGGGGAATCAGAGGTGGGGAATCAGAGGCAGGGAATCAGATGTGAGGATTCAGAGATGGGGAATCAGAGGCAGGGAATCAGAATCAGAAGCGGGGAATCAGAGGCCGGGAATCAGAGGCCGGGATTCAGATGCCGGGAATAAGAGGCCGGGAATCAGAGGTGGGGAATCAGAGTCCGGGAATCAGAGATGGGGATTCAGAGGCGGGGAATGATATATGGGGAATCAGAGGCGGGGAATCAGATATGGGGAATCAGAGGCGGGGTATTAGAGTTGGGGAATCCGAGGCGGGGAATCAGACGCGGGGAATCAGAGGGGGGGTATCATAGCTGGCGAATCAGAGGCGGGGAATCAGATATGGGGAATCAGAGGTGTCGAATCAAAGGCGGTGAATCAGAGATGGGGAATCAGAGGCGGGGAATCAGAGGCAGGGAATCAAACACGGGGAATCAGAGGCGGGGAATCAGAGCTGGGGAATCAGAGGTGGGGAATCAGAGTTGGGGAATCAGAGGCGGGGAATCAGATATGGGGAAACAGGGGCGGAGAATCAGAGGCAGGGAAACAGAGGCGGGGAATCAGATATGGGGAATCAGAGGTGGGGAATCAGGGGCGTGGAATCAGAGGCAGGGAATTAGATGTGGTGAATCAGAGATGGGGAATCAGAGGCAGGGAATCAGAATCAGAAGCGGGGTATCAGAGGCCGGGAATCAGAGGAAGGTAATCAGAGGCAGGGGATCAAACACGGGGAATCAGAGGCTGGGAATCAGAGCTGGGGAATCACAGGCGGGGAATCAGAGATGGGGAATCAGAGGCGGGGAATCAGAGGCAGGGAATCAGATGCGGGGAATCAGAGGCGGGGAATCAGAGCTGGCGAATCAGAGGCGGGGAATCAGAGGTGGGCAATCAGAGGATGGGAATCAGATATGGGGAATCAGAGGTGGGGAATTAGAGCTGGGGAATCACAGGTGGGGAATCAGAGTTGGGGAATCAGAGGCGGGGAATCAGATATGGGGAAACAGAGTCGGGGAATCAGAGGCGGTGAAACAGAGGCGGGGAATCAGATAAGGGGAATCAGAGGTGGGGAATCAGAGGTTGGGAATCAGAGGCCTGGAATCAGAGGCGGGGAATCAGAGGCAGGGAATCAGATGCGGGGAATCAGAGGAGGGGAATCAGAGCTGGGGAATCAGAGGCGGGGTATTAGAGTTGGGGAATCAGAGGCGGGGAATCAGACGCGGGGAATCAGAGGGGGGGTATCATAGCTGGCGAATCAGAGGCGGGGAATCAGAGGTGGGCAATCAGAGGCCGGGAATCAGAGGTGGTGAATCAGAGATGGGGAATCAGAGGCGGGGAATCAGTGGCAGGGAATCAGATATGGGGAATCAGAGGCGTAGAAACAGAGGCAGGGAATCAGACACGGGGAATCAGACACGGGGAATCAGAGGTGGGGAATCAGAGATGGGGAATCAGAGGCGGTGAATCAGAGATGGGGAATCAGAGGCGGGGAATCAGAGGCAGGAAATCAGACACGGGGATTCAGAGGCTGGGAATTAGACGGGGGGAATCAAAGGTGGGGAATCAGAGCTGGGGAATCAGAGGCAGGGGATCAGAGGCGGGGAATCAGATATGGGGAATCAGACGCTGGGATTCAGAAGCGGGGAATCAGAGGCAGGGAATCAGACACGGGGAATCAGAGGTGGGGATTCAGAGATGGGGAATCAGAGGCGGGGAATCAGAGGCAGGGAATCAGACGCGGGGAATCTGAGGCGGGGAATCAGAGCTGGGGAATCAGAGGTGGGGAATCAGAGTTGGGGAATCAGAGGCAGGGAATCGGATGTGCGGAATCAGAGATGGGGAATCAGATGTGGGGAATCAGAGGAATCAGAGATGGGGAATCAGAGGCGGGGAATCAGAGGCAGGAAATCAGAGTTTGGGATTCAGAGACGGGGAATCAGATATAGGGAAAGAGAGGCGGGGAATCAGAGGCGGGAAAACAGAGGCGGGGAATTAGATATGGGGAATCAGAGGTGGGGAATCAGAGGTGGTGAATCAGTGATGGGGAATCACAGGCGGGGAATCAGAGGCAGGGAATAGAACGCAGGGAATCAGACGCAGGGTATCAGAGCTGGGGAATCAGAGGCGGGGAATCATAGTTGGGAATCAGAGGCGGGGAATCAGATATGGGGAAACAGAGGCGGGGAATCAGAGGCGGGGAAACAGAGGCGGGGAATCAGATATGGGGAATCGGATGCGGGGAATCAGAGGCGGGGAATCAGAGCTTAGGAATCAGAGGCGGGGAATCAGAGTTGGGGCATCAGAGGTGGGGAATTAGATATCGGGAAACAGAGGTGGGGAATCAGAGGCGGGGAAACAGAGGCGGGGAATCAGATATGGGGAATCAGAGGTGGGGAATCAGAGGCAGGGAATCAGATGTGCGGAATCAGAGATGGGGAATCAGAGGCAGGGTATCAGAATCAGAAGCGGGGAATCAGAGGCCGGGAATCAGAGGCCGGGAATCAGATGCTGGGAATAAGAGGCCGGGAATCAGAGGTGGGGAATCAGAGTCCGGGAATCAGAGATGGGGATTCAGAGGCGGGGAATGAGATATGGAGAATCAGAGGCGGGGAATCAGAGGCCGGGAAACAGAGGTGGGGAATCAGATATGGGGAATCAGAGGTGGCGAATCAAAGGCGGTGAATCAGAGATGGGGAATCAGAGGCGGGGAATCAGAGGCAGGGAATCAGATGCGGGGAATCAGAGGCGGGGAATCAGAGCTGGCGAATCAGAGGCGGGGAATCAGAGGTGGGCAATCAGAGGCGGGGAATCAGATATGGGGAATCAGAGGCGGGGAATCAGAGGCGGGGAAACAGAGGCGGGGAATCAAATATAGGGAATCAGAGGTGGGGAATCAGAGGTTGTGAATCAGAGATGGGGAATCAAGGCGGGGAATCAGAGGCAGGGAATCAGACACGGGGAATCAGAGGCGGGGATTCAGAGATGGGGAATCAGAGGCGGGGAATCAGAGTTGGGGAATCAGAGGCAGGGAATCAGATATGGGGAATCAGAGGGGGGGAATGAGAGGCGGAGAAACAGAGGCGGGGAATCAGATATGGGGAATCAGAGGTGGGGAATCAGGGGCAGGGAATCAGTGGCAGGGAATCAGAGGCGGGGAATCAGAGGCGGGGAATCAGAGGCAGGGAAACAGACACGGGGAATCAGAGGCGGGGAATCAGAGATGGGGAATCAGAGGCGGGGAATCAGAGGCAGGGAATCGGACGCCGGGAATCAGAGTCGGGGAATCAGAGCTGGGGAATCAGAGGCGGGGAATCAGAGTTGGGGAATCAGAGGCGGGGAATCAGATATGGGGAAATAGAGGCGGGGAATCAGATATGGGGAATCAGAGGTGTGGAATCAGAGGTTGTGAATCAGAGGAAGGGAATCAGAGTCGGGGAAACAGACGTGGGGAATCAGATATGTGGAATCAGAGGTGGCGAATCAAAGGCGGTGAAACAGAGATGGGGAATCAGGGCAGGGAATCAGAGGCAGGGAATCAAACACGGGGAATCAGAGCTGGGGAATCAGAGACGGGGAATCAGAGTTGGGAATCAGAGGCGGGGAATCAGAGGCGGGGAAACAGAGGCGGGGAATCAGATATGGGGAATCAGAGGTGGGGAATCAGAGGTTGGGAATCAGAGGCAGGGAATCAGAGGCGGGGAATCAGAGGCGGGGAATCAGAGGAAGGGAATCAGATGTGCGGAATCGGAGATGGGGAATCAGAGGCAGGGAATCAGAGGCGGGGAATCAGAGGCGGGGAATCAGAGGCCGGGAATCAGATATGGGGAAACTGAGGCGGGGAATCCGAGGCGGGGAAACAGAGGCGGGGAATCAGATATGGGGAATCAGAGGTGGGGAATCAGAGGTTGGGAATCAGAGGCAGGGAATCAGAGGCTTGGAATCAGATGCAGGGAATCAGATGCGGGGAATCAGAGGCGGGGAATCAGAGCTGGCGAATCAGAGGCGGGGAATCAGAGGTGGGCAATCAGAGGCGGGGAATCAGATATGGGGAATCAGAGGCGGGGAATCAGAGGCGGGGAAACAGAGGCGGGGAATCAAATATAGGGAATCAGAGGTGGGGAATCAGAGGTTGTGAATCAGAGATGGGGAATCAAGGCGGGGAATCAGAGGCAGGGAATCAGACACGGGGAATCAGAGGCGGGGATTCAGAGCTGGGGAATCAGAGGCGGGGAATCAGAGTTGGGGAATCAGAGGCAGGGAATCAGATATGGGGAATCAGAGGGGGGGAATCTGAGGCGGAGAAACAGAGGCGGTGAATCAGATATGGGGAATCAGAGGTGGGGAATCAGGGGCAGGGAATCAGTGGCAGGGAATCAGAGGCGGGGAATCAGAGGCGGGGAATCAGAGGCAGGGAATCAGACACGGGGAATCAGAGGCGGGGAATCAGAGATGGGGAATCAGAGGCGGGGAATCAGAGGCAGGGAATCGGACGCCGGGAATCAGAGTCGGGGAATCAGAGCTGGGGAATCAGAGGCGGGGAATAAGAGTTGGGGAATCAGAGGTGTGGAATCAGAGGTTGTGAATCAGAGGAAGGGAATCAGAGTCGGGGAAACAGAAGCGGGGAATCAGATATGGGGAATCAGGGGTGGGGAATCAGAGGTTGGGAATCAGAGGCAGGGAATCAGAGGCGTGGAAACAGAGGCGGGGATTCAGATATGGGGAATCAGATGTGGGGAATCTGGGGCGTGGAATCAGAGGCAGGGAATTAGATGTGGTGAATCAGAGATGGGGAATCAGAGGCAGGGAATCAGAATCAGAAGCGGGGTATCAGTGGCCGGGAATCAGAGGAAGGTAATCAGAGGCAGGGGATCAAACACGGGGAATCAGAGGCTGGGTATCAGAGCTGGGGAATCAGAGGCGGGGAATCAGAGCTGGGGAATCACAGGCGGGGAATCAGAGATGGGGAATCAAGGGGGGAATCAGAGGCAGGGAATCAGATGCGGGGAATCAGAGGCGGGGAATCATAGATGGCGAATCAGAGGCGGGGAATCAGAGGTGGGCAATCAGAGGATGGGAATCAGATATGGGGAATCAGAGGCGGGGAATCAGAGCTGGGGAATCACAGGCGGGGAATCAGAGTTGGGGAATCAGAGGCGGGGAATCAGATATGGGGAAACAGAGGCGGGGAATCAGAGGCGGTGAAACAGAGGCGGGGAATCAGATATTGGGAATCAGAGGTGGGGAATCAGAGTTGGGGAATCAGAGTCGGGGACTTAGATATGGGGAAACAGAGGCGGGGAATCAGAGGCGGGGAAACAGACGCGGGGAATCAGAGGCGGGGAATCATAGTTGGGAATCAGAGGCGGGGAATCAAAGGCGGGGAAACAGAGGCGGGGAATCAGATATGGGGAATCGGATGCGGGGAATCAGAGGCGGGGAATCAGAGCTGGGGAATCAGAGGCGGGGTATCAGAGTTGGGGCATCTGAGGTGGGGAATTAGATATGGGGAAACAGAGGCGGGGAATCAGAGGCGGGGAAACAGAGGCGAGGAATCAGATATGGGGAATCAGAGGTGGGGAATCAGAGGCAGGGAATCAGATGTGCGGAATCAGAGATGGGAAATCAGAGGCAGGGAATCAGAATCAGAAGCGGGGAATCAGAGGCCGGGAATCAGAGGCCGGGATTCAGATGCCGGGAATAAGAGGCCGGGAATCAGAGGTGGGGAATCAGAGTCCGGGAATCAGAGATGGGGATTCAGAGGCGGGGAATGATATATGGGGAATCAGAGGCGGGGAATCAGAGGTGGGGTAACAGAGGTGGGGAATCAGATATGGGGAATCAGAGGTGGCGAATCAAAGGCGGTGAATCAGAGATGGGGAATCAGAGGCGGGGAATCAGAGGCAGGGAATCAAACACGGGGAATCAGAGGCGGGGAATCAGAGCTGGGGAATCGGAGGCGGGGAATCAGAGTTGGGGAATCAGAGGCGGGGAATCAGATATGGGGAAACAGGGGCGGGGAATCAGAGGCAGGGAAACAGAGGCGGGGAATCAGATATGGGGAATCAGGGGTGGGGAATCAGAGGTTGGGAATCAGAGGCAGGGAATCAGAGGCGTGGAAACAGAGGCGGGGATTCAGATATGGGGAATCAGAGGTGAGGAATCAGGGGCGTGGAATCAGAGGCAGGGAATTAGATGTGGTGAATCAGAGATGGGGAATCAGAGGCAGGGAATCAGAATCAGAAGCGGGGTATCAGTGGCCGGGAATCAGAGGAAGGTAATCAGAGGCAGGGGATCAAACACGGGGAATCAGAGGCTGGGAATCAGAGCTGGGGAATCAGAGGCGGGGAATCAGAGCTGGGGAATCACAGGCGGGGAATCAGAGATGGGGAATCAAGGGGGGAATCAGAGGCAGGGAATCAGATGCGGGGAATCAGAGGCGGGGAATCATAGATGGCGAATCAGAGGCGGGGAATCAGAGGTGGGCAATCAGAGGATGGGAATCAGATATGGGGCATCAGAGGCGGGGAATCAGAGCTGGGGAATCACAGGCGGGGAATCAGAGTTGGGGAATCAGAGGCGGGGAATCAGATATGGGGAAACAGAGGCGGGGAATCAGAGGCGGTGAAACAGAGGCGGGGAATCAGATATTGGGAATCAGAGGTGGGGAATCAGAGGTTGGGAATCAGAGGCCTGGAATCAGAGGCGGGGAATCAGAGGCAGGGAATCAGATGCGGGGAATCAGAGGAGGGGAATCAGAGCTGGGGAATCAGAGGCGGGGTATTAGAGTTGGGGAATCAGAGGCGGGGAATCAGACGCGGGGAATCAGAGGGGGGGAATCATAGCTGGCGAATCAGAGGCGGGGAATCAGAGGTGGGCAATCAGAGGCCGGGAATCAGAGGTGGTGAATCAGAGATGGGGAATCAGAGGCGGGGAATCAGTGGCAGGGAATCAGATATGGGGAATCAGAGGCGTGGAATCAGAGGCAGGGAATCAGACACGGGGAATCAGACACGGGGAATCAGAGGTGGGGAATCAGAGGCGGGGAATCAGAGGCAGGAAATCAGACACGGGGATTCAGAGGCTGGGAATCAGACGGGGGGAATCAAAGGCGGGGAATCAGAGCTGGGGAATCAGAGGCAGGAAATCAGAGGCGGGGAATCAGATATGGGGAATCAGAGGCTGGTATTCAGAGGCGGGGAATCAGAGGCAGGGAATCAGACACGGGGAATCAGAGGTGGGGAATCAGAGATGGGGAATCAGAGGCGGGGAATCAGAGTTGGGGAATCAGAGGCAGGGAATCGGATGTGCGGAATCAGAGATGGGGAATCAGAGGTGGGGAATCAGAGGCGGTGAATCAGAGATGGGGAATCAGAGGCGGGGAATCAGAGGCAGGAAATCAGACACGGGGATTCAGAGGCTGGGAATCAGACGGGGGGAATCAAAGGCGGGGAATCAGAGCTGGGGAATCAGAGGCAGGGAATCAGAGTTGGGGATTCAGAGACGGGGAATCAGATATGGGGAAACAGAGGCGGGGAATCAGAGGCGGGCAAACAGAGGCGGGGAATTAGATATGGGGAATCAGATGTGGGGAATCAGAGGTGGTGAATCAGTGATGGGGAATCACAGGCGGGGAATCAGAGGCAGGGAATAGAACGCAGGGAATCAGAGGCAGGGAATCAGAGCTGGGGAATCAGAGGCGGGGAATCATAGTTGGGAATCAGAGGCGGGGAATCAGATATGGGGAAACAGAGGCGGGGAATCAGAGGCGGGGAAACAGAGGCGGGGAATCAGATATGGGGAATCGGATGCGGGGAATCAGAGGCGGGGAATCAGAGCTGGGGAATCAGAGGCGGGGAATCAGAGTTGGGGCATCAGAGGTGGGGAATTAGATATAGGGAAACAGAGGCGGGGAATCAGAGGCGGGGAAACAGAGGCGGGGAATCAGATATGGGGAATCAGAGGTGGGGAATCAGAGGCAGGGAATCAGATGTGCGGAATCAGAGATGGGGAATCAGAGGCAGGGAATCAGAATCAGAAGCGGGGAATCAGAGGCTGGGAATCAGAGGCCGGGAATCAGATGCTGGGAATAAGATGCCGGGAATCAGAGGTGGGGAATCAGAGTCCGGGAATCAGAGATGGGGATTCAGAGGCGGGGAATGAGATATGGAGAATCAGAGGCGGGGAATCAGAGGCCGGGAAACAGAGGTGGGGAATCAGATATGGGGAATCAGAGGTGGCGAATCAAAGGCGGTGAATCAGAGATGGGGAATCAGAGGCGGGGAATCAGAGGCAGGGAATCAGATGCGGGGAATCAGAGGCGGGGAATCAGAGTTGGCGAATCAGAGGCGGGGAATCAGAGGTGGGCAATCAGAGCCGGGGAATCAGATATGGGGAATCAGAGGCGGGGAATCAGAGGCGGGGAAACAGAGGTGGGGAATCAGATATGGGGAAACAGAGGTGGCGAATCAAAGGCGGTGAATCAGAGATGGGGAATCAGAGGCGGGGAATCAGAGGCAGGGAATCAAAAACGGGGAATCAGATGCGGGGAATCAGAGCTGGGGAATCAGAGGCGGGGAAGCAGAGTAGGAGAATCAGAGGTGGGGAATCAGATATGGGGAAACAGGGGCGGGGAATCAGAGGCTGGGAAACAGAGGCGGGGAATCAGATATGGGGAATCAGAGGTGTGGAATCAGAGGTTGGGTATCAGAGGCGGGGAAACAGAGGAGGGGAATCAGATATGGGGAATCAGAGGTGGCGAATTAAAGGCGGTGAATCAGAGATGGGGAATCAGGGCAGGGAATCAGAGGCAGGGAATCAAACACGGGGAATCAGAGGCGTGGAATCAGAGCTGGGGAATCAGAGGCGGGGATTCAGAGTTGGGGAATCAGAGGCGGGGAATCAGAGGCGGGGAAACAGAGGCGGGGAATCAGATATGGGGAATCAGAGGTGGGGAATCAGAGGTTGGGAATCAGAAGCAGGGAATCAGAGGCGGGGAATCAGAGGCGGGGAATCAGAGGCAGGAAATCCGATGTGCGGAATCGGAGATGGGGAATCAGAGGCAGGGAATCAGAGGCGGGGAATCAGAGGCGGGGAATCAGAGGCCGGGAATCAGATATGGGGAAACAGAGGCGGGGAATCAGAGGCGGGGAATCAGATATGGGGAATCAGAGGTGGGGAATCAGAGGTTGGGAATCAGAGGCAGGGAATCAGAGGCTGGGAATCAGATGCAGGGAATCAGATGCGGGGAATCAGAGGCGGGGAATCAGAGCTGGGGAATCAGAGGTGGGGAATCAGAGTTGGGGAATCAGAGTCGGGGACTTAGATATGGGGAAACAGAGGCAGGGAATCAGAGGCGGGGAAACAGACGCGGGGAATCAGAGGCGGGTATCAGAGCTGGGGAATCAGAGGTGGGGAATCAGAGTTGGGGAATCAGAGGCGGGGAATCAGAGGCGGGGAATCAGAGGCGGGGAATCAGAGGCGGGGAAACAGAGGCAGGGAATCAGATATGGGGAATCAGAGGTGGGGTATCAGGGGCAGGGAATCAGTGGCAGGGAATCAGAGGCGGGGAATCAGAGGCGGGGAATCAGAGGCAGGGAATCAGACACGGGGAATCAGATATGGGGAAACAGAGGCGGGGAATCAGAGGCGGGCAAACAGAGGCGGGGAATTAGATAAGGGGAATCAGAGGTGGGGAATCAGAGGTGGTGAATCAGAGATGGGGAATCACAGGCGGGGAATCAGAGGCAGGGAATAGAACGCGGGGAATCAGAGGCGGGGAATCAGAGCTGGGGAATCAGAGGCGGGAAATCATAGTTGGGAATCAGAGGCGGGGAATCAGATATGGGGAAACAGAGGCGGGGAATCAAAGGCGGGGAAACAGAGGCGGGGAATCAGATATGGGGAATCGGATGCGGGGAATCAGAGGCGGGGAATCAGAGCTGGGGAATCAGAGGCGGGGTATCAGAGTTGGGGCATCAGAGGTGGGGAATTAGATATGGGGAAACAGAGGCGGGGAATCAGAGGCGGGGAAACAGAGGTGGGGAATCAGATATGGGGAATCAGAGGTGGGGAATCAGAGGCAGGGAATCAGATGTGAGGATTCAGAGATGGGGAATCAGAGGCAGGGAATCAGAATCAGAAGCGGGGAATCAGAGGCCGGGAATCAGAGGCCGGGATTCAGATGCCGGGAATAAGAGGCCGGGAATCAGAGGTGGGGAATCAGAGTCCGGGAATCAGAGATGGGGATTCAGAGGCGGGGAATGATATATGGGGAATCAGAGGCGGGGAATCAGATATGGGGAATCAGAGGCGGGGTATTAGAGTTGGGGAATCCGAGGCGGGGAATCAGACGCGGGGAATCAGAGGGGGGGTATCATAGCTGGCGAATCAGAGGCGGGGAATCAGATATGGGGAATCAGAGGTGTCGAATCAAAGGCGGTGAATCAGAGATGGGGAATCAGAGGCGGGGAATCAGAGGCAGGGAATCAAACACGGGGAATCAGAGGCGGGGAATCAGAGCTGGGGAATCAGAGGTGGGGAATCAGAGTTGGGGAATCAGAGGCGGGGAATCAGATATGGGGAAACAGGGGCGGAGAATCAGAGGCAGGGAAACAGAGGCGGGGAATCAGATATGGGGAATCAGAGGTGGGGAATCAGGGGCGTGGAATCAGAGGCAGGGAATTAGATGTGGTGAATCAGAGATGGGGAATCAGAGGCAGGGAATCAGAATCAGAAGCGGGGTATCAGAGGCCGGGAATCAGAGGAAGGTAATCAGAGGCAGGGGATCAAACACGGGGAATCAGAGGCTGGGAATCAGAGCTGGGGAATCACAGGCGGGGAATCAGAGATGGGGAATCAGAGGCGGGGAATCAGAGGCAGGGAATCAGATGCGGGGAATCAGAGGCGGGGAATCAGAGCTGGCGAATCAGAGGCGGGGAATCAGAGGTGGGCAATCAGAGGATGGGAATCAGATATGGGGAATCAGAGGTGGGGAATTAGAGCTGGGGAATCACAGGTGGGGAATCAGAGTTGGGGAATCAGAGGCGGGGAATCAGATATGGGGAAACAGAGTCGGGGAATCAGAGGCGGTGAAACAGAGGCGGGGAATCAGATAAGGGGAATCAGAGGTGGGGAATCAGAGGTTGGGAATCAGAGGCCTGGAATCAGAGGCGGGGAATCAGAGGCAGGGAATCAGATGCGGGGAATCAGAGGAGGGGAATCAGAGCTGGGGAATCAGAGGCGGGGTATTAGAGTTGGGGAATCAGAGGCGGGGAATCAGACGCGGGGAATCAGAGGGGGGGTATCATAGCTGGCGAATCAGAGGCGGGGAATCAGAGGTGGGCAATCAGAGGCCGGGAATCAGAGGTGGTGAATCAGAGATGGGGAATCAGAGGCGGGGAATCAGTGGCAGGGAATCAGATATGGGGAATCAGAGGCGTAGAAACAGAGGCAGGGAATCAGACACGGGGAATCAGACACGGGGAATCAGAGGTGGGGAATCAGAGATGGGGAATCAGAGGCGGTGAATCAGAGATGGGGAATCAGAGGCGGGGAATCAGAGGCAGGAAATCAGACACGGGGATTCAGAGGCTGGGAATTAGACGGGGGGAATCAAAGGTGGGGAATCAGAGCTGGGGAATCAGAGGCAGGGGATCAGAGGCGGGGAATCAGATATGGGGAATCAGACGCTGGGATTCAGAAGCGGGGAATCAGAGGCAGGGAATCAGACACGGGGAATCAGAGGTGGGGATTCAGAGATGGGGAATCAGAGGCGGGGAATCAGAGGCAGGGAATCAGACGCGGGGAATCTGAGGCGGGGAATCAGAGCTGGGGAATCAGAGGTGGGGAATCAGAGTTGGGGAATCAGAGGCAGGGAATCGGATGTGCGGAATCAGAGATGGGGAATCAGATGTGGGGAATCAGAGGAATCAGAGATGGGGAATCAGAGGCGGGGAATCAGAGGCAGGAAATCAGAGTTTGGGATTCAGAGACGGGGAATCAGATATAGGGAAAGAGAGGCGGGGAATCAGAGGCGGGAAAACAGAGGCGGGGAATTAGATATGGGGAATCAGAGGTGGGGAATCAGAGGTGGTGAATCAGTGATGGGGAATCACAGGCGGGGAATCAGAGGCAGGGAATAGAACGCAGGGAATCAGACGCAGGGTATCAGAGCTGGGGAATCAGAGGCGGGGAATCATAGTTGGGAATCAGAGGCGGGGAATCAGATATGGGGAAACAGAGGCGGGGAATCAGAGGCGGGGAAACAGAGGCGGGGAATCAGATATGGGGAATCGGATGCGGGGAATCAGAGGCGGGGAATCAGAGCTTAGGAATCAGAGGCGGGGAATCAGAGTTGGGGCATCAGAGGTGGGGAATTAGATATCGGGAAACAGAGGTGGGGAATCAGAGGCGGGGAAACAGAGGCGGGGAATCAGATATGGGGAATCAGAGGTGGGGAATCAGAGGCAGGGAATCAGATGTGCGGAATCAGAGATGGGGAATCAGAGGCAGGGTATCAGAATCAGAAGCGGGGAATCAGAGGCCGGGAATCAGAGGCCGGGAATCAGATGCTGGGAATAAGAGGCCGGGAATCAGAGGTGGGGAATCAGAGTCCGGGAATCAGAGATGGGGATTCAGAGGCGGGGAATGAGATATGGAGAATCAGAGGCGGGGAATCAGAGGCCGGGAAACAGAGGTGGGGAATCAGATATGGGGAATCAGAGGTGGCGAATCAAAGGCGGTGAATCAGAGATGGGGAATCAGAGGCGGGGAATCAGAGGCAGGGAATCAGATGCGGGGAATCAGAGGCGGGGAATCAGAGCTGGCGAATCAGAGGCGGGGAATCAGAGGTGGGCAATCAGAGGCGGGGAATCAGATATGGGGAATCAGAGGCGGGGAATCAGAGGCGGGGAAACAGAGGCGGGGAATCAAATATAGGGAATCAGAGGTGGGGAATCAGAGGTTGTGAATCAGAGATGGGGAATCAAGGCGGGGAATCAGAGGCAGGGAATCAGACACGGGGAATCAGAGGCGGGGATTCAGAGATGGGGAATCAGAGGCGGGGAATCAGAGTTGGGGAATCAGAGGCAGGGAATCAGATATGGGGAATCAGAGGGGGGGAATGAGAGGCGGAGAAACAGAGGCGGGGAATCAGATATGGGGAATCAGAGGTGGGGAATCAGGGGCAGGGAATCAGTGGCAGGGAATCAGAGGCGGGGAATCAGAGGCGGGGAATCAGAGGCAGGGAAACAGACACGGGGAATCAGAGGCGGGGAATCAGAGATGGGGAATCAGAGGCGGGGAATCAGAGGCAGGGAATCGGACGCCGGGAATCAGAGTCGGGGAATCAGAGCTGGGGAATCAGAGGCGGGGAATCAGAGTTGGGGAATCAGAGGCGGGGAATCAGATATGGGGAAATAGAGGCGGGGAATCAGATATGGGGAATCAGAGGTGTGGAATCAGAGGTTGTGAATCAGAGGAAGGGAATCAGAGTCGGGGAAACAGACGTGGGGAATCAGATATGTGGAATCAGAGGTGGCGAATCAAAGGCGGTGAAACAGAGATGGGGAATCAGGGCAGGGAATCAGAGGCAGGGAATCAAACACGGGGAATCAGAGCTGGGGAATCAGAGACGGGGAATCAGAGTTGGGAATCAGAGGCGGGGAATCAGAGGCGGGGAAACAGAGGCGGGGAATCAGATATGGGGAATCAGAGGTGGGGAATCAGAGGTTGGGAATCAGAGGCAGGGAATCAGAGGCGGGGAATCAGAGGCGGGGAATCAGAGGAAGGGAATCAGATGTGCGGAATCGGAGATGGGGAATCAGAGGCAGGGAATCAGAGGCGGGGAATCAGAGGCGGGGAATCAGAGGCCGGGAATCAGATATGGGGAAACTGAGGCGGGGAATCCGAGGCGGGGAAACAGAGGCGGGGAATCAGATATGGGGAATCAGAGGTGGGGAATCAGAGGTTGGGAATCAGAGGCAGGGAATCAGAGGCTTGGAATCAGATGCAGGGAATCAGATGCGGGGAATCAGAGGCGGGGAATCAGAGCTGGCGAATCAGAGGCGGGGAATCAGAGGTGGGCAATCAGAGGCGGGGAATCAGATATGGGGAATCAGAGGCGGGGAATCAGAGGCGGGGAAACAGAGGCGGGGAATCAAATATAGGGAATCAGAGGTGGGGAATCAGAGGTTGTGAATCAGAGATGGGGAATCAAGGCGGGGAATCAGAGGCAGGGAATCAGACACGGGGAATCAGAGGCGGGGATTCAGAGCTGGGGAATCAGAGGCGGGGAATCAGAGTTGGGGAATCAGAGGCAGGGAATCAGATATGGGGAATCAGAGGGGGGGAATCTGAGGCGGAGAAACAGAGGCGGTGAATCAGATATGGGGAATCAGAGGTGGGGAATCAGGGGCAGGGAATCAGTGGCAGGGAATCAGAGGCGGGGAATCAGAGGCGGGGAATCAGAGGCAGGGAATCAGACACGGGGAATCAGAGGCGGGGAATCAGAGATGGGGAATCAGAGGCGGGGAATCAGAGGCAGGGAATCGGACGCCGGGAATCAGAGTCGGGGAATCAGAGCTGGGGAATCAGAGGCGGGGAATAAGAGTTGGGGAATCAGAGGCGGGGAATCAGATATGGGGAAATAGAGGCGGGGAATCAGATATGGGGAATCAGAGGTGTGGAATCAGAGGTTGTGAATCAGAGGAAGGGAATCAGAGTCGGGGAAACAGAAGCGGGGAATCAGATATGTGGAATCAGAGGTGGCGAATCAAAGGCGGTGAAACAGAGATGGGGAATCAGGGCAGGGAATCAGAGGCAGGGAATCAAACACGGGGAATCAGAGCTGGGAAATCAGAGACGGGGAATCAGAGTTGGGAATCAGAGGCGGGGAATCAGAGGCGGGGAAACAGAGGCGGGGAATCAGATATGGGGAATCAGAGGTGGGGAATCAGAGGTTGGGAATCAGAGGCAGGGAATCAGAGGCGGGGAATCAGAGGCGGGGAATCAGAGGAAGGGAATCAGATGTGCGGAATCGGAGATGGGGAATCAGAGGCAGGGAATCAGAGGCGGGGAATCAGAGGCGGGGAATCAGAGGCCGGGAATCAGATATGGGGAAACTGAGGCGGGGAATCCGAGGCGGGGAAACAGAGGCGGGGAATCAGATATGGGGAATCAGAGGTGGGGAATCAGAGGTTCGGAATCAGAGGCAGGGAATCAGAGGCTTGGAATCAGATGCATGGAATCAGATGCGGGGAATCAGAGGCGGGGAATCAGAGCTGGGGAATCAGAGGTGGGGAATCAGATTTGGGGAATCAGAGGTGGGGACTTAGATATTGGGAAACAGAGGCGGGGAATCAGAGGCGGGGAAACAGAGGCGGGGAATCAGATATGGGGAATCAGAGGTGGGGAATCAGTGGCAGGGAATCAGAAGTGCGGAATCAGAGATGGGGAATCAGAGGCAGGGAAACAGAATCAGAAGCAGGGAATCAGAGGCCGGGAATCAGAGGCCGGAATCAGATGCTGGGAATCAGAGGCCTGGAATCAGAGGCGGGGAATCAGAGGCAGGGAATCAGATGCGGGGAATCAGAGGCGGGGAATCAGAGCTGGGGAATCAGAGGCGGGGTATTAGAGTTGGGGAATCAGAGGCGGGGAATCAGAGTTGGGGAATCAGAGGCAGGGAATTGGATGTGCGGAATCAGAGATGGGGAATCAGAGGTGGGAATCAGAGGCGGTGAATCAGAGATGGGGAATCAGAGGCAGGGAATCAGAGGCGGGGAATCAGAGGCAGGGTATCAGACGCGGGGAATCTGAGGCGGGGAATCAGAGCTGGGGAATCAGAGGTGGGGAATCAGAGTTGGGGAATCAGAGGCAGGGAATTGGATGTGCGGAATCAGAGATGGGGAATCAGAGGTGGGGAATCAGAGGCGGTGAATCAGAGATGGGGAATCAGAGGCGGGGAATCAGAGGCAGGAAATCAGACACGGGGATTCAGAGGCTGGGAATCAGACGGGGGGAATCAAAGGCGGGGAATCAGAGCTGGGTAATCTGAGGCAGGGAATCAGAGTTGGGGATTCAGAGGCGGGGAATCAGATATGGGGAAACAGAGGCGGGGAATCAGAGGCGGGCAAACAGAGGCGGGGAATTAGATATGGGGAATCAGAGGTAGGGAATCAGAGGTGGTGAATCAGTGATGGGGAATCACAGGCGGGGAATCAGAGGCAGGGAATAGAACGCGGGGAATCAGAGGCAGGGAATCAGAGCTGGGGAATCAGAGGCGGGGAATCATAGTTGGGAATCAGAGGCGGGAATCAGATATGGGGAAACAGAGGCGGGGAATCAGAGGCGGGGAAACAGAGGCGGGGAATCAGATATGGGGAATCGGATGCAGGGAATCAGAGGCGGGGAATCAGAGCTGGGGAATCAGAGGCGGGGAATCAGAGTTGGGGCATCAGAGGTGGGGAATTAGATATAGGGAAACAGAGGCGGGGAATCAGAGGCGGGGAAACAGAGGCGGGGAATCAGATATGGAGAATCAGAGGTGGGGAATCAGAGGCGGGAAATCAGAGGCAGGGAATCGGACGCCGGGAATCAGAGGCGGGGAATCAGAGCTGGGGAATCAGAGGCGGGGTATTAGAGTTGGGGAATCAGAGGCGGGAAATCAGAGCTGGGGAATCAGAGGCGGGGAATCAGAGTTGGGGCATCAGAGGTGGGGAATTAGATATCGGGAAACAGAGGTGGGGAATCAGAGGCGGGGAAACAGAGGCGGGGAATCAGATATGGGGAATCAGAGGTGGGGAATCAGAGGCAGGGAATCAGATGTGCGGAATCAGAGATGGGGAATCAGAGGCAGGGAATCAGAATCAGAAGCGGGGA
This sequence comes from Narcine bancroftii, assembly GCF_036971445.1. Lineage (NCBI taxonomy): Eukaryota > Metazoa > Chordata > Chondrichthyes > Torpediniformes > Narcinidae > Narcine > Narcine bancroftii. The sequence goes on along the minus strand of NC_091474.1, from coordinate 110,915,888 downwards.
ATCAGAGGCCGGGAATCAGAGGCCAGGAATCAGATGCTGGGAATAAGAGGCCGGGAATCAGAGGTGGGGAATCAGAGTCCGGGAATCAGAGATGGGGATTCAGAGGCGGGGAATGAGATATGGAGAATCAGAGGCGGGGAATCAGAGGCCGGGAAACAGAGCTGGGGAATCAGATATGGGGAATCAGAGGTGGCGAATCAAAGGCGGTGAATCAGAGATGGGGAATCAGAGGCGGGGAATCAGAGGCAGGGAATCAGATGCGGGGAATCAGAGGCGGGGAATCAGAGCTGGCGAATCAGAGGCGGGGAATCAGAGGTGGGCAATCAGAGGCGGGGAATCAGATATGGGGAATCAGAGGCGGGGAATCAGAGGCGGGGAAACAGAGGCGGGGAATCAAATATAGGGAATCAGAGGTGGGGAATCAGAGGTTGTGAATCAGAGATGGGGAATCAAGGCGGGGAATCAGAGGCAGGGAATCAGACACGGGGAATCAGAGGCGGGGATTCAGAGCTGGGGAATCAGAGGCGGGGTATCAGAGATGGGGAATCAGAGGCAGGGAATCAGATATGGGGAATCAGAGGGGGGGAATCAGAGGCGGAGAAACAGAGGCGGGGAATCTGATATGGGGAATCAGAGGTGGGGAATCAGGGGCAGGGAATCAGTGGCAGGGAATCAGAGGCGGGGAATCAGAGGCGGGGAATCAGAGGCAGGGAATCAGACACGGGGAATCAGAGGCGGGGAATAAGAGATGGGGAATCAGAGGCGGGGAATCGGAGGCAGGGAATCGGACGCCGGGAATCAGAGTCGGGGAATCAGAGCTGGGGAATCAGAGGCGGGGAATCAGAGTTGGGGAATCAGAGGCGGGGAATCAGATATGGGGAAATAGAGGCGGGGAATCAGATATGGGGAATCAGAGGTGTGGAATCAGAGGTTGTGAATCAGAGGAAGGGAATCAGAGTCGGGGAAACAGAAGCGGGGAATCAGATATGTGGAATCAGAGGTGGCGAATCAAAGGCGGTGAAACAGAGATGGGGAATCAGGGCAGGGAATCAGAGGCAGGGAATCAAACACGGGGAATCAGAGCTGGGGAATCAGAGACGGGGAATCAGAGTTGGGAATCAGAGGCGGGGAATTAGAGGCGGGGAAACAGAGGCGGGGAATCAGATATGGGGAATCAGAGGTGGGGAATCAGAGGTTGGGAATCAGAGGCAGGGAATCAGAGGCGGGGAATCAGAGGCGGGGAATCAGAGGAAGGGAATCAGATGTGCGGAATCGGAGATGGGGAATCAGAGGCAGGGAATCAGAGGCGGGGAATCAGAGGCGGGGAATCAGAGGCCGGGAATCAGATATGGGGAAACTGAGGCGGGGAATCCGAGGCGGGGAAACAGAGGCGGGGAATCAGCTATGGGGAATCAGAGGTGGGGAATCAGAGGTTGGGAATCAGAGGCAGGGAATCAGAGGCTTGGAATCAGATGCAGGGAATCAGATGCGGGGAATCAGAGGCGGGGAATCAGAGCTGGGGAATCAGAGGTGGGGAATCAGATTTGGGGAATCAGAGGTGGGGACTTAGATATTGGGAAACAGAGGCGGGGAATCAGAGGCGGGGAAACAGAGGCGGGGAATCAGATATGGGGAATCAGAGGTGGGGAATCAGAGGCAGGGAATCAGATGTGCGGAATCAGAGATGGGGAATCAGAGGCAGGGAAACAGAATCAGAAGCAGGGAATCAGAGGCCGGGAATCAGAGGCCGGAATCAGATGCTGGGAATCAGAGGCCTGGAATCAGAGGCGGGGAATCAGAGGCAGGGAATCAGATGCGGGGAATCAGAGGCGGGGAATCAGAGCTGGGGAATCAGAGGCGGGGTATTAGAGTTGGGGAATCAGAGGCGGGGAATCAGAGTTGGGGAATCAGAGGCAGGGAATTGGATGTGCGGAATCAGAGATGGGGAATCAGAGGTGGGGAATCAGAGGCGGTGAATCAGAGATGGGGAATCAGAGGCAGGGAATCAGAGGCGGGGAATCAGAGGCAGGGAATCAGACGCGGGGAATCTGAGGCGGGGAATCAGAGCTGGGGAATCAGAGGTGGGGAATCAGAGTTGGGGAATCAGAGGCAGGGAATTGGATGTGCGGAATCAGAGATGGGGAATCAGAGGTGGGGAATCAGAGGCGGTGAATCAGAGATGGGGAATCAGAGGCGGGGAATCAGAGGCAGGAAATCAGACACGGGGATTCAGAGGCTGGGAATCAGACGGGGGGAATCAAAGGCGGGGAATCAGAGCTGGGTAATCTGAGGCAGGGAATCAGAGTTGGGGATTCAGAGGCGGGGAATCAGATATGGGGAAACAGAGGCGGGGAATCAGAGGCGGGCAAACAGAGGCGGGGAATTAGATATGGGGAATCAGAGGTAGGGAATCAGAGGTGGTGAATCAGTGATGGGGAATCACAGGCGGGGAATCAGAGGCAGGGAATAGAACGCGGGGAATCAGAGGCAGGGAATCAGAGCTGGGGAATCAGAGGCGGGGAATCATAGTTGGGAATCAGAGGCGGGAATCAGATATGGGGAAACAGAGGCGGGGAATCAGAGGCGGGGAAACAGAGGCGGGGAATCAGATATGGGGAATCGGATGCAGGGAATCAGAGGCGGGGAATCAGAGCTGGGGAATCAGAGGCGGGGAATCAGAGTTGGGGCATCAGAGGTGGGGAATTAGATATAGGGAAACAGAGGCGGGGAATCAGAGGCGGGGAAACAGAGGCGGGGAATCAGATATGGAGAATCAGAGGTGGGGAATCAGAGGCGGGGAATCAGAGGCAGGGAATCGGACGCCGGGAATCAGAGGCGGGGAATCAGAGCTGGGGAATCAGAGGCGGGGAATCAGAGTTGGGGAATCAGAGGCGGGGAATCAGATATGGGGAAATAGAGGCGGGGAATCAGATATGGGGAATCAGAGGTGTGGAATCAGAGGTTGGGAATCAGAGGCAGGGAATCAGAGGCGGGGAAACAGAGGCGGGGAATCAGATATGGGGAATCAGAGGTGGCGAATCAAAGGCGGTGAAACAGAGATGGGGAATCAGGGCAGGGAATCAGAGGCAGGGAATCAGAGCTGGGGAAACAGAGGCGGGGAATCAGATATGGGAAATCAGAGGTGGGGAATCAGGGGCGGGGAATCAGTGGCAGGGAATCAGAGCTTGGGAATCAGAGGTGGGGAATCAGAGCTGGGGAAACAGAGGCGGGGAATCAGATATGGGGAATCAGAGGTGGGGAATCAGGGGCGGGGAATCAGTGGCAGGGAATCAGAGGCCGGGAATAAAAGGCGGGGAATCAGAGCTGGGGAATCAGAGGCGGGGAATCAGAGTTGGGGAATCAGAGGAGGGGAATCAGATATGGGGAAACAGAGGCCGGGAATCAGAGGCAGGCTAACAGAGGCGGGGAATCAGATATGGGGAATCAGAGGTGGGGAATTAGAGGTTGCGAATCAGAGGCGGGGAAACAGAGGCGGGGAATCAAATATAGGGAATCAGAGGTGGGGAATCAGAGGTTGTGAATCAGAGATGGGGAATCAAGGCGGGGAATCAGAGGCAGGGAATCAGACGCGGGGAATCAGAGGCGGGGATTCAGAGCTGGGGAATCAGAGGCGGTGAATCAGAGTTGGGGAATCAGAGGCAGGGAATCAGATATGGGGAATCAGAGGCGGGGAATCAGAGGCGGGGAAACAGAGGCGGGGAATCAGATATGGGGAATCAGAATTGGGGAATCAGGGGCAGGGAATCAGTGGCAGGGAATCAGAGGCGGGGAATCAGAGGCGGGGAATCAGAGGCAGGGAATCAGACACGGGGAATCGGAGGCGGGGAATCAGAGATGGGGAATCAGAGGCGGGGAATCAGAGGCAGGGAATCGGACTCCGGGAATCAGAGTCGGGGAATCAGAGCTGGGGAATCAGAGGCGGGGAATCAGAGTTGGGGAATCAGAGGCGGGGAATCAGATATGGGGAAATAGAGGCGGGGAATCAGATATGGGGAATCAGAGGTGTGGAATCAGAGGTTTGGAATCAGAGGCAGGGAATCAGAGTCGGGGAAACAGAGGCGGGGAATCAGATATGGGGAATCAGAGGTGGCGAATCAAAGGCGGTGAAACAGAGATGGGGAATCAGGGCAGGGAATCAAACACGGGGAATCAGAGCTGGGCAATCAGAGGCGGGGAATCAGAGTTGGGAATCAGAGGCGGGGAATCAGAGGCGGGGAAACAGAGGCGGGGAATCAGATATGGGGAATCAGAGGTGGGGAATCCGAGGTTGGGAATCAGAGGCAGGGAATCAGAGGCGGGGAATCAGAGGCGGGGAATCAGGGGCAGGGAATCAGTGGCAGGGAATCAGAGGCGGGGAATCAGAGGCGGGGAATCAGAGGCAGGGAATCAGACACGGGGAATCAGAGGCGGGGAATCAGAGATGGGGAATCAGAGGCGGGGAATCAGAGGCAGGGAATCGGACGCCGGGAATCAGAGTCGGGGAATCAGATATGTGGAATCAGAGGTGGCGAATCAAAGGCGGTGAAACAGAGATGGGGAATCAGAGGCGGGGAATCAGATATGTGGAATCAGAGGTGGCGAATCAAAGGCGGTGAAACAGAGATGGGGAATCAGGGCAGGGAATCAGAGGCAGGGAATCAAACACGGGGAATCAGAGCTGGGGAATCAGAGACGGGGAATCAGAGTTGGGAATCAGAGGCGGGGAATCAGAGGCGGGGAAACAGAGGCGGGGAATCAGATATGGGGAATCAGAGGTGGGGAATCAGAGGTTGGGAATCAGAGGCAGGGAATCAGAGGCGGGGAATCAGAGGCGGGGAATCAGAGGAAGGGAATCAGATGTGCGGAATCGGAGATGGGGAATCAGAGGCAGGGAATCAGAGGCGGGGAATCAGAGGCGGGGAATCAGAGGCCGGGAATCAGATATGGGGAAACTGAGGCGGGGAATCCGAGGCGGGGAAACAGAGGCGGGGAATCAGATATGGGGAATCAGAGGTGGGGAATCAGAGGTTGGGAATCAGAGGCAGGGAATCAGAGGCTTGGAATCAGATGCAGGGAATCAGATGCGGGGAATGAGAGGCGGGGAATCAGAGCTGGCGAATCAGAGGCGGGGAATCAGAGGTGGGCAATCAGAGGCGGGGAATCAGATATGGGGAATCAGAGGCGGGGAATCAGAGGCGGGGAAACAGAGGCGGGGAATCAAATATAGGGAATCAGAGGTGGGGAATCAGAGGTTGTGAATCAGAGATGGGGAATCAAGGCGGGGAATCAGAGGCAGGGAATCAGACATGGGGAATCAGAGGCGGGGATTCAGAGCTGGGGAATCAGAGGCGGGGAATCAGAGTTGGGGAATCAGAGGCAGGGAATCAGATATGGGGAATCAGAGGGGGGGAATCAGAGGCGGAGAAACAGAGGCGGGGAATCAGATATGGGGAATCAGAGGTGGGGAATCAGGGGCAGGGAATCAGTGGCAGGGAATCAGAGGCGGGGAATCAGAGGCGGGGAATCAGAGGCAGGGAATCAGACACGGGGAATCAGAGGCGGGGAATCAGAGATGGGGAATCAGAGGCGGGGAATCAGAGGCAGGGAATCGGACACCGGGAATCAGAGTCGGGGAATCAGAGCTGGGGAATCAGAGGCGGGGAATCAGAGTTGGGGAATCAGAGGCGGTGAATCAGAGATGGGGAATCAGAGGCAGGGAATCAGAGGCGGGGAATCAGAGGCAGGGAATCAGACGCGGGGAATCTGAGGCGGGGAATCAGAGCTGGGGAATCAGAGGTGGGGAATCAGAGTTGGGGAATAAGAGGCAGGGAATTGGATGTGCGGAATCAGAGATGGGGAATCAGAGGTGGGGAATCAGAGGCGGTGAATCAGAGATGGGGAATCAGAGGCGGGGAATCAGAGGCAGGAAATCAGACACGGGGATTCAGAGGCTGGGAATCAGACGGGGGGAATCAAAGGCGGGGAATCAGAGCTGGGTAATCTGAGGCAGGGAATCAGAGTTGGGGATTCAGAGGCGGGGAATCAGATATGGGGAAACAGAGGCGGGGAATCAGAGGCGGGCAAACAGAGGCGGGGAATTAGATATGGGGAATCAGAGGTAGGGAATCAGAGGTGGTGAATCAGTGATGGGGAATCACAGGCGGGGAATCAGAGGCAGGGAATAGAACGCGGGGAATCAGAGGCAGGGAATCAGAGCTGGGGAATCAGAGGCGGGGAATCATAGTTGGGAATCAGAGGCGGGAATCAGATATGGGGAAACAGAGGCGGGGAATCAGAGGCGGGGAAACAGAGGCGGGGAATCAGATATGGGGAATCGGATGCAGGGAATCAGAGGCGGGGAATCAGAGCTGGGGAATCAGAAGCGGGGAATCAGAGTTGGGGCATCAGAGGTGGGGAATTAGATATAGGGAAACAGAGGCGGGGAATCAGAGGCAGGGAAACAGAGGCGGGGAATCAGATATGGAGAATCAGAGGTGGGGAATCAGAGGCGGGGAATCAGAGGCAGGGAATCGGACGCCGGGAATCAGAGGCGGGGAATCAGAGCTGGGGAATCAGAGGCGGGGAATCAGAGTTGGGGAATCAGAGGCGGGGAATCAGATATGGGGAAATAGAGGCGGGGAATCAGATATGGGGAATCAGAGGTGTGGAATCAGAGGTTGGGAATCAGAGGCAGGGAATCAGAGGCGGGGAAACAGAGGCAGGGAATCAGATATGGGGAATCAGAGGTGGCGAATCAAAGGCGGTGAAACAGAGATGGGGAATCAGGGCAGGGAATCAGAGCTGGGGAAACAGAGGCGGGGAATCAGATATGGGAAATCAGAGGTGGGGAATCAGGGGCGGGGAATCAGTGGCAGGGAATCAGAGCTTGGGAATCAGAGGTGGGGAATCAGAGCTGGGGAAACAGAGGCGGGGAATCAGATATGGGGAATCAGAGGTGGGGAATCAGGGGCGGGGAATCAGTGGCAGGGAATCAGAGGCCGGGAATAAAAGGCGGGGAATCAGAGCTGGGGAATCAGAGGCGGGGAATCAGAGTTGGGGAATCAGAGGAGGGGAATCAGATATGGGGAAACAGAGGCCGGGAATCAGAGGCAGGCTAACAGAGGCGGGGAATCAGATATGGGGAATCAGAGGTGGGGAATTAGAGGTTGCGAATCAGAGGCGGGGAAACAGAGGCGGGGAATCAAATATAGGGAATCAGAGGTGGGGAATCAGAGGTTGTGAATCAGAGATGGGGAATCAAGGCGGGGAATCAGAGGCAGGGAATCAGACGCGGGGAATCAGAGGCGGGGATTCAGAGCTGGGGAATCAGAGGCGGTGAATCAGAGTTGGGGAATCAGAGGCAGGGAATCAGATATGGGGAATCAGAGGCGGGGAATCAGAGGCGGGGAAACAGAGGCGGGGAATCAGATATGGGGAATCAGAATTGGGGAATCAGGGGCAGGGAATCAGTGGCAGGGAATCAGAGGCGGGGAATCAGAGGCGGGGAATCAGAGGCAGGGAATCAGACACGGGGAATCGGAGGCGGGGAATCAGAGATGGGGAATCAGAGGCGGGGAATCAGAGGCAGGGAATCGGACTCCGGGAATCAGAGTCGGGGAATCAGAGCTGGGGAATCAGAGGCGGGGAATCAGAGTTGGGGAATCAGAGGCGGGGAATCAGATATGGGGAAATAGAGGCGGGGAATCAGATATGGGGAATCAGAGGTGTGGAATCAGAGGTTTGGAATCAGAGGCAGGGAATCAGAGTCGGGGAAACAGAGGCGGGGAATCAGATATGGGGAATCAGAGGTGGCGAATCAAAGGCGGTGAAACAGAGATGGGGAATCAGGGCAGGGAATCAAACACGGGGAATCAGAGCTGGGCAATCAGAGGCGGGGAATCAGAGTTGGGAATCAGAGGCGGGGAATCAGAGGCGGGGAAACAGAGGCGGGGAATCAGATATGGGGAATCAGAGGTGGGGAATCCGAGGTTGGGAATCAGAGGCAGGGAATCAGAGGCGGGGAATCAGAGGCGGGGAATCAGGGGCAGGGAATCAGTGGCAGGGAATCAGAGGCGGGGAATCAGAGGCGGGGAATCAGAGGCAGGGAATCAGACACGGGGAATCAGAGGCGGGGAATCAGAGATGGGGAATCAGAGGCGGGGAATCAGAGGCAGGGAATCGGACGCCGGGAATCAGAGTCGGGGAATCAGATATGTGGAATCAGAGGTGGCGAATCAAAGGCGGTGAAACAGAGATGGGGAATCAGAGGCGGGGAATCAGATATGTGGAATCAGAGGTGGCGAATCAAAGGCGGTGAAACAGAGATGGGGAATCAGGGCAGGGAATCAGAGGCAGGGAATCAAACACGGGGAATCAGAGCTGGGGAATCAGAGACGGGGAATCAGAGTTGGGAATCAGAGGCGGGGAATCAGAGGTGGGGAAACAGAGGCGGGGAATCAGATATGGGGAATCAGAGGTGGGGAATCAGAGGTTGGGAATCAGAGGCAGGGAATCAGAGGCGGGGAATCAGAGGCGGGGAATCAGAGGAAGGGAATCAGATGTGCGGAATCGGAGATGGGGAATCAGAGGCAGGGAATCAGAGGCGGGGAATCAGAGGCGGGGAATCAGAGGCCGGGAATCAGATATGGGGAAACTGAGGCGGGGAATCCGAGGCGGGGAAACAGAGGCGGGGAATCAGATATGGGGAATCAGAGGTGGGGAATCAGAGGTTGGGAATCAGAGGCAGGGAATCAGAGGCTTGGAATCAGATGCAGGGAATCAGATGCGGGGAATCAGAGGCGGGGAATCAGAGCTGGCGAATCAGAGGCGGGGAATCAGAGGTGGGCAATCAGAGGCGGGGAATCAGATATGGGGAATCAGAGGCGGGGAATCAGAGGCGGGGAAACAGAGGCGGGGAATCAAATATAGGGAATCAGAGGTGGGGAATCAGAGGTTGTGAATCAGAGATGGGGAATCAAGGCGGGGAATCAGAGGCAGGGAATCAGACATGGGGAATCAGAGGCGGGGATTCAGAGCTGGGGAATCAGAGGCGGGGAATCAGAGTTGGGGAATCAGAGGCAGGGAATCAGATATGGGGAATCAGAGGGGGGGAATCAGAGGCGGAGAAACAGAGGCGGGGAATCAGATATGGGGAATCAGAGGTGGGGAATCAGGGGCAGGGAATCAGTGGCAGGGAATCAGAGGCGGGGAATCAGAGGCGGGGAATCAGAGGCAGGGAATCAGACACGGGGAATCAGAGGCGGGGAATCAGAGATGGGGAATCAGAGGCGGGGAATCAGAGGCAGGGAATCGGACACCGGGAATCAGAGTCGGGGAATCAGAGCTGGGGAATCAGAGGCGGGGAATCAGAGTTGGGGAATCAGAGGCGGGGAATCAGATATGGGGAAATAGAGGCGGGGAATCAGATATGGGGAATCAGAGGTGTGGAATCAGAGGTTGTGAATCAGAGGAAGGGAATCAGAGTCGGGGAAACAGAAGCGGGGAATCAGATATGTGGAATCAGAGGTGGCGAATCAAAGGCGGTGAAACAGAGATGGGGAATCAGGGCAGGGAATCAGAGGCAGGGAATCAAACACGGGGAATCAGAGCTGGGAAATCAGAGACGGGGAATCAGAGTTGTGAATCAGAGGCGGGGAATCAGAGGCGGGGAAACAGAGGCGGGGAATCTGATATGGGGAATCAGAGGTGGGGAATCAGAGGTTGGGAATCAGAGGCAGGGAATCAGAGGCGGGGAATCAGAGGCGGGGAATCAGAGGAAGGGAATCAGATGTGCGGAATCGGAGATGGGGAATCAGAGGCAGGGAATCAGAGGCGGGGAATCAGAGGCGGGGAATCAGAGGCCGGGAATCAGATATGGGGAAACTGAGGCGGGGAATCCGAGGCGGGGAAACAGAGGCGGGGAATCAGATATGGGGAATCAGAGGTGGGGAATCAGAGGTTCGGAATCGGAGGCAGGGAATCAGAGGCTTGGAATCAGATGCAGGGAATCAGATGCGGGGAATCAGAGGCGGGGAATCAGAGCTGGGGAATCAGAGGTGGGGAATCAGATTTGGGGAATCAGAGGTGGGGACTTAGATATTGGGAAACAGAGGCGGGGAATCAGAGGCGGGGAAACAGAGGCGGGGAATCAGATATGGGGAATCAGAGGTGGGGAATCAGAGGCAGGGAATCAGATGTGCGGAATCAGAGATGGGGAATCAGAGGCAGGGAAACAGAATCAGAAGCAGGGAATCAGAGGCCGGGAATCAGAGGCCGGAATCAGATGCTGGGAATCAGAGGCCTGGAATCAGAGGCGGGGAATCAGAGGCAGGGAATCAGATGCGGGGAATCAGAGGCGGGGAATCAGAGCTGGGGAATCAGAGGCGGGGTATTAGAGTTGGGGAATCAGAGGCGGGGAATCAGAGTTGGGGAATCAGAGGCAGGGAATTGGATGTGCGGAATCAGAGATGGGGAATCAGAGGTGGGAATCAGAGGCGGTGAATCAGAGATGGGGAATCAGAGGCAGGGAATCAGAGGCGGGGAATCAGAGGCAGGGAATCAGACGCGGGGAATCTGAGGCGGGGAATCAGAGCTGGGGAATCAGAGGTGGGGAATCAGAGTTGGGGAATCAGAGGCAGGGAATTGGATGTGCGGAATCAGAGATGGGGAATCAGAGGTGGGGAATCAGAGGCGGTGAATCAGAGATGGGGAATCAGAGGCGGGGAATCAGAGGCAGGAAATCAGACACGGGGATTCAGAGGCTGGGAATCATACGGGGGGAATCAAAGGCGGGGAATCAGAGCTGGGTAATCTGAGGCAGGGAATCAGAGTTGGGGATTCAGAGGCGGGGAATCAGATATGGGGAAACAGAGGCGGGGAATCAGAGGCGGGCAAACAGAGGCGGGGAATTAGATATGGGGAATCAGAGGTAGGGAATCAGAGGTGGTGAATCAGTGATGGGGAATCACAGGCGGGGAATCAGAGGCAGGGAATAGAACGCGGGGAATCAGAGGCAGGGAATCAGAGCTGGGGAATCAGAGGCGGGGAATCATAGTTGGGAATCAGAGGCGGGAATCAGATATGGGGAAACAGAGGCGGGGAACAGAGGCGGGGAAACAGAGGCGGGTAATCAGATATGGGGAATCGGATGCAGGGAATCAGAGGCGGGGAATCAGAGCTGGGGAATCAGAGGCGGGGAATCAGAGTTGGGGCATCAGAGGTGGGGAATTAGATATAGGGAAACAGAGGAGGGGAATCAGAGGCGGGGAAACAGAGGCGGGGAATCAGATATGGAGAATCAGAGGTGGGGAATCAGAGGCGGGGAATCAGAGGCAGGGAATCGGACGCCGGGAATCAGAGGCGGGGAATCAGAGCTGGGGAATCAGAGGCGGGGTATTAGAGTTGGGGAATCAGAGGCGGGGAATCAGAGCTGGGGAATCAGAGGCGGGGAATCAGAGTTGGGGCATCAGAGGTGGGGAATTAGATATCGGGAAACAGAGGTGGGGAATCAGAGGCGGGGAAACAGAGGCGGGGAATCAGATATGGGGAATCAGAGGTGGGGAATCAGAGGCAGGGAATCAGATGTGCGGAATCAGAGATGGGGAATCAGAGGCAGGGAATCAGAATCAGAAGCGGGGAATCAGAGGCCGGGAATCAGAGGCCGGGAATCAGATGCTGGGAATAAGAGGCCGGGAATCAGAGGTGGGGAATCAGAGTCCGGGAATCAGAGATGGGGATTCAGAGGCGGGGAATGAGATATGGAGAATCAGAGGCGGGGAATCAGAGGCCGGGAAACAGAGGTGGGGAATCAGATATGGGGAATCAGAGGTGGCGAATCAAAGGCGGTGAATCAGAGATGGGGAATCAGAGGCGGGGAATCAGAGGCAGGGAATCAGACGCGGGGAATCTTAGGCGGGGAATCAGAGCTGGGGAATCAGAGGTTGGGAATCAGAGTTGGGGAATCAGAGGCAGGGAATTGGATGTGCGGAATCAGAGATGGGGAATCAGAGGTGGGGAATCAGAGGCGGTGAATCAGAGATGGGGAATCAGAGGCGGGGAATCAGAGGCAGGAAATCAGACACGGGGATTCAGAGGCTGGGAATCAGACTGGGGGAATCAAAGGCGGGGAATCAGAGCTGGGTAATCTGAGGCAGGGAATCAGAGTTGGGGATTCAGAGGCGGGGAATCAGATATGGGGAAACAGAGGCGGGGAATCAGAGGCGGGCAAACAGAGGCGGGGAATTAGATATGGGGAATCAGAGGTAGGGAATCAGAGGTGGTGAATCAGTGATGGGGAATCACAGGCGGGGAATCAGAGGCAGGGAATAGAACGCGGGGAATCAGAGGCAGGGAATCAGAGCTGGGGAATCAGAGGCGGGGAATCATAGTTGGGAATCAGAGGCGGGAATCAGATATGGGGAAACAGAGGCGGGGAATCAGAGGCGGGGAAACAGAGGCGGGGAATCAGATATGGGGAATCGGATGCAGGGAATCAGAGGCGGGGAATCAGAGCTGGGGAATCAGAGGCGGGGAATCAGAGTTGGGGCATCAGAGGTGGGGAATTAGATATAGGGAAACAGAGGCGGGGAATCAGAGGCGGGGAAACAGAGGCGGGGAATCAGATATGGAGAATCAGAGGTGGGGAATCAGAGGCGGGGAATCAGAGGCAGGGAATCGGACGCCGGGAATCAGAGGCGGGGAATCAGAGCTGGGGAATCAGAGGCGGGGAATCAGAGTTGGGGAATCAGAGGCGGGGAATCAGATATGGGGAAATAGAGGCGGGGAATCAGATATGGGGAATCAGAGGTGTGGAATCAGAGGTTGGGAATCAGAGGCAGGGAATCAGAGGCGGGGAAACAGAGGCGGGGAATCAGATATGGGGAATCAGAGGTGGCGAATCAAAGGCGGTGAAACAGAGATGGGGAATCAGGGCAGGGAATCAGAGGCAGGGAATCAGAGCTGGGGAAACAGAGGCGGGGAATCAGATATGGGAAATCAGAGGTGGGGAATCAGGGGCGGGGAATCAGTGGCAGGGAATCAGAGCTTGGGAATCAGAGGTGGGGAATCAGAGCTGGGGAAACAGAGGCAGGGAATCAGATATGGGGAATCAGAGGTGGGGAATCAGAGGCGGGGAATCAGAGTTGGGGAATCAGAGGAGGGGAATCAGATATGGGGAATCAGAGGCGGGGAATCAGAGGCAGGGAATCAGAGGCCGGGAATAAAAGGCGGGGAATCAGAGCTGGGGAATCAGAGGCGGGGAATCAGAGTTGGGGAATCAGAGGAGGGGAATCAGATATGGGGAAACAGAGGCCGGGAATCAGAGGCAGGCTAACAGAGGCGGGGAATCAGATATGGGGAATCAGAGGTGGGGAATTAGAGGTTGCGAATCAGAGGCGGGGAAACAGAGGCGGGGAATCAAATATAGGGAATCAGAGGTGGGGAATCAGAGGTTGTGAATCAGAGATGGGGAATCAAGGCGGGGAATCAGAGGCAGGGAATCAGACGCGGGGAATCAGAGGCGGGGATTCAGAGCTGGGGAATCAGAGGCGGTGAATCAGAGTTGGGGAATCAGAGGCAGGGAATCAGATATGGGGAATCAGAGGCCGGGAATCAGAGGCGGGGAAACAGAGGCGGGGAATCAGATATGGGGAATCAGAATTGGGGAATCAGGGGCAGGGAATCAGTGGCAGGGAATCAGAGGCGGGGAATCAGAGGCGGGGAATCAGAGGCAGGGAATCAGACACGGGGAATCGGAGGCGGGGAATCAGAGATGGGGAATCAGAGGCGGGGAATCAGAGGCAGGGAATCGGACTCCGGGAATCAGAGTCGGGGAATCAGAGCTGGGGAATCAGAGGCGGGGAATCAGAGTTGGGGAATCAGAGGCTGGGAATCAGATATGGGGAAATAGAGGCGGGGAATCAGATATGGGGAATCAGAGGTGTGGAATCAGAGGTTTGGAATCAGAGGCAGGGAATCAGAGTCGGGGAAACAGAGGCGGGGAATCAGATATGGGGAATCAGAGGTGGCGAATCAAAGGCGGTGAAACAGAGATGGGGAATCAGGGCAGGGAATCAAACACGGGGAATCAGAGCTGGGCAATCAGAGGCGGGGAATCAGAGTTGGGAATCAGAGGCGGGGAATCAGAGGCGGGGAAACAGAGGCGGGGAATCAGATATGGGGAATCAGAGGTGGGGAATCCGAGGTTGGGAATCAGAGGCAGGGAATCAGAGGCGGGGAATCAGAGGCGGGGAATCAGGGGCAGGGAATCAGTGGCAGGGAATCAGATGCGGGGAATCAGAGGCGGGGAATCAGAGGCAGGGAATCAGACACGGGGAATCAGAGGCGGGGAATCAGAGATGGGGAATCAGAGGCGGGGAATCAGAGGCAGGGAATCGGACGCCGGGAATCAGAGTCGGGGAATCAGAGCTGGGGAATCAGAGGCGGGGAATCAGAGTTGGGGAATCAGAGGCGGGGAATCAGATATGGGGAAATAGAGGCGGGGAATCAGATATGGGGAATCAGAGGTGTGGAATCAGAGGTTGTGAATCAGAGGAAGGGAATCAGAGTCGGGGAAACAGAAGCGGGGAATCAGATATGTGGAATCAGAGGTGGCGAATCAAAGGCGGTGAAACAGAGATGGGGAATCAGGGCAGGGAATCAGAGGCAGGGAATCAAACACGGGGAATCAGAGCTGGGGAATCAGAGACGGGGAATCAGAGTTGGGAAACAGAGGCGGGGAATCAGAGGCAGGGAAACAGAGGCGGGGAATCAGATATGGGGAATCAGAGGTGGGGAATCAGAGGTTGGGAATCAGAGGCAGGGAATCAGAGGCGGGGAATCAGAGGCGGGGAATCAGAGGAAGGGAATCAGATGTGCGGAATCGGAGATGGGGAATCAGAGGCAGGGAATCAGAGGCGGGGAATCAGAGGCGGGGAATCAGAGGCCGGGAATCAGATATGGGGAAACTGAGGCGGGGAATCCGAGGCGGGGAAACAGAGGCGGGGAATCAGATATGGGGAATCAGAGGTGGGGAATCAGAGGTTCGGAATCAGAGGCAGGGAATCAGAGGCTTGGAATCAGATGCAGGGAATCAGATGCGGGGAATCAGAGGCGGGGAATCAGAACTGGGGAATCAGAGGTGGGGAATCAGATTTGGGGAATCAGAGGTGGGGACTTAGATATTGGGAAACAGAGGCGGGGAATCAGAGGCGGGGAAACAGAGGCGGGGAATCAGATATGGGGAATCAGAGGTGGGGAATCAGAGGCAGGGAATCAGATGTGCGGAATCAGAGATGGGGAATCAGAGGCAGGGAAACAGAATCAGAAGCAGGGAATCAGAGGCCGGGAATCAGAGGCCGGAATCAGATGCTGGGAATCAGAGGCCTGGAATCAGAGGCGGGGAATCAGAGGCAGGGAATCAGGTGCGGGGAATCAGAGGCGGGGAATCAGAGCTGGGGAATCAGAGGCGGGGTATTAGAGTTGGGGAATCAGAGGCGGGGAATCAGAGTTGGGGAATCAGAGGCAGGGAATTGGATGTGCGGAATCAGAGATGGGGAATCAGAGGTGGGGAATCAGAGGAGGTGAATCAGAGATGGGGAATCAGAGGCAGGGAATCAGAGGCGGGGAATCAGAGGCAGGGAATCAGACGCGGGGAATCTGAGGCGGGGAATCAGAGCTGGGGAATCAGAGGTGGGGAATCAGAGTTGGGGAATCAGAGGCAGGGAATTGGATGTGGGGAAATGAGATGTGGGAAACGAGATGCAGAGAAAGAGGCACGGAAATAGAGGCAGGGAAAGACAGGCAGGGAATCAGAGGCGGGGAATCAGAGGTGGGGAATCAGAGGCTGGGAATCAGAGGCGGGGAATCAGAGGGGGGAATCAGAGGTGGGGAATCAGAGGCAGGGAATCAGAGGCAGGGAATCAGAGGCGGGAAATCAGAGGCGGCGAATCTGAGGCGTGGAATCAGAGGTGGGGAAAGAGATGTGGGGAAACGTAGGCCAGGAAAGTTGCGCGGAAAGGGAGGCGGTGAATCAGAGGCGGGGAATCAGAGGCGCGGAATCAGAGGCGGGGAATCAGAGGCGGGGATTCAGAGCTGGGGAATCAGAGGCGGGGAATCAGAGTTGGGGAATCAGAGGCAGGGAATCAGATATGGGGAATCAGAGGCGGGGAATCAGAGGCGGGGAAACAGAGGCCGGGAATCAGATGTGGGGAATCAGAGGTGGGGAATCAGGGGCAGGGAATCAGTGGCAGGGAATCAGAGGTGGGGAATCAGAGGCGGGGAATCAAAGGCAGGGAATCAGACACGGGGAATCAGAGGCGGGGAATCAGAGATGGGGAATCAGAGGCGGGGAATCAGAGGCAGGGAATCGGATGCCGGGAATCAGAGTCGGGGAATCAGAGCTGGGGAATCAGAGGCGGGGAATCAGAGTTGGGGAATCAGAGGCGGGGAATCAGATATGGGGAAATAGAGGCGGGGAATCAGATATGGGGAATCAGAGGTGTGGAATCAGAGGTTGGGAATCAGAGGCTGGGAATCAGAGGTGGCAATCAGAGGCGGGGAAACAGAGGCGGGGAATCAAATATAGGGAATCAGAGGTGGGGAATCAGAGGTTGAGAATCAGAGATGGTGAATCAAGGTGGGGAATCAGAGGCAGGGAATCAGACGCGGGGAATCAGAGGCGGGGATTCAGAGCTGGGGAATCAGAGGCGGGGAATCAGAGGTTGAGAATCAGAGATGGTGAATCAAGGTGGGGAATCAGAGGCAGGGAATCAGACGCGGGGAATCAGAGGCGGGGATTCAGAGCTGGGGAATCAGAGGCGGGGAATCAGAGTTGGGGAATCAGAGGCAGGGAATCAGATATGGGGAATCAGAGGCGGAGAATCAGAGGCGGGGAAACCCAGGTGGGGAATCAGATATGGGGAATCAGAGGTGGGGAATCAGAGGCAAGGAATCAGATGTGCGGAATCAGAGATGGGGAATCAGAGGCAGGGAATCAGAATCAGAAGCAGGGAACCAGAGGCCGGGAATCAAAGGCCGGAATCAGATGCTGGGAATCAGAGGCCTGGAATCAGAGGCGGGGAATCAGAGGCAGGGAATCAGATGCGGGGAATCAGAGGCGGGGAATCAGAGCTGGGGAATCAGAGGCGGGGATTCAGAGTTGGGGAATCAGAGGCGGGGAATCAGATGCGGGGAAACAGAGGCGGGGAATCAGATATGGGGAAACAGAGGCGGGGAATCAGATATGGGGAATCAGAGGTGGGGAATCAGAGGTTGGGAATCAGAGGCAGGGAATCAGAGGCTGGGAATCAGATGCAGGGAATCAGATGCGGGAAATCAGAGGCGGGGAATCAGAGCTGGGGAATCAGAGGTGGGGGATCAGAGTTGGGGAATCAGAGTCGGGGACTTAGATATGGGGAAACAGAGGCGGGGAATCAGAGGCGGGGAAACAGACGCGGGGAATCAGAGGCGGGGATTCAGAGCTGGGGAATCAGAGGCGGGGAATCAGAGTTGGGGAATCAGAGGCGGGGAATCAGATATGGGTAATCAGAGGCGGGGAATCAGAGGCGGGGAAACAGAGGCAGGGAATCAGATATGGGGAATCAGAGGTGGGGTATCAGGGGCAGGGAATCAGTGGCAGGGAATCAGAGGTGGAGAATCAGAGGCGGGGAATCAGAGGCAGGGAATCAGACACGGGGAATCAGATATGGGGAAACAGAGGCGGGGAATCAGAGGCGGGCAAACAGAGGCGGGGAATTAGATATGGGGAATCAGAGGTGGGGTATCAGAGGTGGTGAATCAGAGATGGGGAATCACAGGCGGGGAATCAGAGGCAGGGAATAGAACGCGGGGAATCAGAGGCGGGTAATCAGAGCTGGGGAATCAGAGGCGGGGAATCATAGTTGGGAATCAGAGGCGGGGAATCAGATAGGGGGAAACAGAGGCGGGGAATCAAAGGCGGGGAAACAGAGGCGGGGAATCAGATATGGGGAATCGGATGCGGGGAATCAGAGGCGGGGAATCAGAGCTGGGGAATCAGAGGCGGGGTATCAGATTTGGGGCATCTGAGGTGGGGAATTAGATATGGGGAAACAGAGGCGGGGAATCAGAGGCGGGGAAACAGAGGCGAGGAATCAGATATGGGGAATCAGAGGTGGGGAATCAGAGGCAGGGAATCAGATGTGCGGAATCTGAGATGGGGAATCAGAGGCAGGGAATCAGAATCAGAAGCGGGGAATCAGAGGCCGGGAATCAGAGGCCGGGATTCAGATGCCGGGAATCAGAGTCCGGGAATCAGAGATGGGGATTCAGAGGCGGGGAATGATATATGGGGAATCAGAGGCGGGGAATCAGAGGTGGGGTAACAGAGGTGGGGAATCAGATATGGGGAATCAGAGGTGGCGAATCAAAGGCGGTGAATCAGAGATGGGGAATCAGAGGCGGGGAATCAGAGGCAGGGAATCAAACACGGGGAATCAGAGGCGGGGAATCAGAGCTGGGGAATCGGAGGCGGGGAATCAGAGTTGGGGAATCAGAGGCGGGGAATCAGATATGGGGAAATAGAGGCGGGGAATCAGATATGGGGAATCAGAGGTGTGGAATCAGAGGTTGGGAATCAGAGGCAGGGAATCAGAGTCGGGGAAACAGAGGCGGGGAATCAGATATGGGGAATCAGAGGTGGCGAATCAAAGGCGGTGAAACAGAGATGGGGAATCAGGGCAGGGAATCAGAGGCAGGGAATCAAACACGGGGAATCAGAGCTGGGGAATCAGAGGCGGGGAATCAGAGTTGGGAATCAGAGGCGGGGAATCAGAGGCGGGGAAACAGAGGCGGGGAATCAGATATGGGGAATCAGAGGTGGGGAATCCGAGGTTGGGAATCAGAGGCAGGGAATCAGAGGCGGAAAATCAGAGGCGGGGAATCAGAGGAAGGGAATCAGATGTGCGGAATCGGAGATGGGGAATCAGAGGCAGGGAATCAGAGGCGGGGAATCAGAGGCGGGGAATCAGAGGCCGGGAATCAGATATGGGGAAACAGAGGCGGGGAATCCGAGTCGGGGAAACAGAGGCGGGGAATCAGATATGGGGAATCAGAGGTGGGGAATCAGAGGTTGGGAATCAGAGGCAGGGAATCAGAGGCTTGGAATCAGGTGCAGGGAATCAGATGCGGGGAATCAGAGGCGGGGAATCAGAGCTGGGGAATCAGAGGTGGGGAATCAGATTTGGGGAATCAGAGGCGGGGACTTAGATATTGGGAAACAGAGGCGGGGAATCAGAGGCGGGGAAACCCAGGTGGGGAATCAGATATGGGGAATCAGAGGTGGGGAATTAGAGGCAAGGAATCAGATGTGCGGAATCAGAGATGGGGAATCAGAGGCAGGGAATCAGAATCAGAAGCAGGGAATCAGAGGCCGGGAATCAAAGGCCGGAATCAGATGCTGGGAATCAGAGGCCTGGAATCAGAGGCGGGGAATCAGAGGCAGGGAATCAGATGCGGGGAATCAGAGGCGGGGAATCAGAGCTGGGGAATCAGAGGCGGGGATTCAGAGTTGGGGAATCAGAGGCGGGGAATCAGATGCGGGGAAACAGAGGCGGGGAATCAGATATGGGGAAACAGAGGCGGGGAATCAGATATGGGAATTCAGAGGTGGGGAATCAGAGGTTGGGAATCAGAGGCAGGGAATCAGAGGCTGGGAATCAGATGCAGGGAATCAGATGCGGGAAATCAGAGGCGGGGAATCAGAGCTGGGGAATCAGAGGTGGGGGATCAGAGTTGGGGAATCAGAGTCGGGGACTTAGATATGGGGAAACAGAGGCGGGGAATCAGAGGCGGGGAAACAGACGCGGGGAATCAGAGGCGGGGATTCAGAGCTGGGGAATCAGAGGCGGGGAATCAGAGTTGGGGAATCAGAGGCGGGGAATCAGATATGGGTAATCAGAGGCGGGGAATCAGAGGCGGGGAAACAGAGGCAGGGAATCAGATATGGGGAATCAGAGGTGGGGTATCAGGGGCAGGGAATCAGTGGCAAGGAATCAGAGGCGGGGAATCAGAGGCGGGGAATCAGAGGCAGGGAATCAGACACGGGGAATCAGATATGGGGAAACAGAGGCGGGGAATCAGAGGCGGGCAAACAGAGGCGGGGAATTAGATATGGGGAATCAGAGGTGGGGTATCAGAGGTGGTGAATCAGAGATGGGGAATCACAGGCGGGGAATCAGAGGCAGGGAATAGAACGCGGGGAATCAGAGGCGGGTAATCAGAGCTGGGGAATCAGAGGCGGGGAATCATAGTTGGGAATCAGAGGCGGGGAATCAGATAGGGGGAAACAGAGGCGGGGAATCAAAGGCGGGGAAACAGAGGCGGGGAATCAGATATGGGGAATCGGATGCGGGGAATCAGAGGCGGGGAATCAGAGCTGGGGAATCAGAGGCGGGGTATCAGATTTGGGGCATCTGAGGTGGGGAATTAGATATGGGGAAACAGAGGCGGGGAATCAGAGGCGGGGAAACAGAGGCGAGGAATCAGATATGGGGAATCAGAGGTGGGGAATCAGAGGCAGGGAATCAGATGTGCGGAATCTGAGATGGGGAATCAGAGGCAGGGAATCAGAATCAGAAGCGGGGAATCAGAGGCCGGGAATCAGAGGCCGGGATTCAGATGCCGGGAATAAGAGGCCGGGAATCAGAGGTGGGGAATCAGAGTCCGGGAATCAGAGATGGGGATTCAGAGGCGGGGAATGATATATGGGGAATCAGAGGCGGGGAATCAGAGGTGGGGTAACAGAGGTGGGGAATCAGATATGGGGAATCAGAGGTGGCGAATCAAAGGCGGTGAATCAGAGATGGGGAATCAGAGGCGGGGAATCAGAGGCAGGGAATCAAACACGGGGAATCAGAGGCGGGGAATCAGAGCTGGGGAATCGGAGGCGGGGAATCAGAGTTGGGGAATCAGAGGCGGGGAATCAGATATGGGGAAACAGGGGCGGGGAATCAGAGGCAGGGAAACAGAGGCGGGGAATCAGATATGGGGAATCAGGGGTGGGGAATCAGAGGTTGGGAATCAGAGGCAGGGAATCAGAGGCGTGGAAACAGAGGCGGGGATTCAGATATGGGGAATCAGAGGTGGGGAATCAGGGGCGTGGAATCAGAGGCAGGGAATTCGATGTGGTGAATCAGAGATGGGGAATCAGAGGCAGGGAATCAGAATCAGAAGCGGGGTATCAGTGGCCGGGAATCAGAGGAAGGTAATCAGAGGCAGGGGATCAAACACGGGGAATCAGAGGCTGGGAATCAGAGCTGGGGAATCAGAGGCGGGGAATCAGAGCTGGGGAATCACAGGCGGGGAATCAGAGATGGGGAATCAAGGGGGGAATCAGAGGCAGGGAATCAGATGCGGGGAATCAGAGGCGTGGAATCATAGATGGCGAATCAGAGGCGGGGAATCAGAGGTGGGCAATCAGAGGATGGGAATCAGATATGGGGAATCAGAGGCGGGGAATCAGAGCTGGGGAATCACAGGCGGGGAATCAGAGTTGGGGAATCAGAGGCGGGGAATCAGATATGGGGAAACAGAGGCGGGGAATCAGAGGCGGTGAAACAGAGGCGGGGAATAAGATATTGGGAATCAGAGGTGGGGAATCAGAGTTGGGGAATCAGAGTCGGGGACTTAGATATGGGGAAACAGAGGCGGGGAATCAGAGGCGGGGAAACAGACGCGGGGAATCAGAGGCGGGGAATCATAGTTGGGAATCAGAGGCGGGGAATCAAAGGCGGGGAAACAGAGGCGGGGAATCAGATATGGGGAATCGGATGCGGGGAATCAGAGGCGGGGAATCAGAGCTGGGGAATCAGAGGCGGGGTATCAGAGTTGGGGCATCTGAGGTGGGGAATTAGATATGGGGAAACAGAGGCGGGGAATCAGAGGCGGGGAAACAGAGGCGAGGAATCAGATATGGGGAATCAGAGGTGGGGAATCAGAGGCAGGGAATCAGATGTGCGGAATCTGAGATGGGGAATCAGAGGCAGGGAATCAGAATCAGAAGCGGGGAATCAGAGGCCGGGAATCAGAGGCCGGGATTCAGATGCCGGGAATAAGAGGCCGGGAATCAGAGGTGGGGAATCAGAGTCCGGGAATCAGAGATGGGGATTCAGAGGCGGGGAATGATATATGGGGAATCAGAGGCGGGGAATCAGAGGTGGGGTAACAGAGGTGGGGAATCAGATATGGGGAATCAGAGGTGGCGAATCAAAGGCGGTGAATCAGAGATGGGGAATCAGAGGCGGGGAATCAGAGGCAGGGAATCAAACACGGGGAATCAGAGGCGGGGAATCAGAGCTGGGGAATCGGAGGCGGGGAATCAGAGTTGGGGAATCAGAGTCGGGGAATCAGATATGGGGAAACAGGGGCGGGGAATCAGAGGCAGGGAAACAGAGGCGGGGAATCAGATATGGGGAATCAGGGGTGAGGAATCAGAGGTTGGGAATCAGAGGCAGGGAATCAGAGGCGTGGAAACAGAGGCGGGGATTCAGAAATGGGGAATCAGAGGTGGGGAATCAGGGGCGTGGAATCAGAGGCAGGGAATTAGATGTGGTGAATCAGAGATGGGGAATCAGAGGCAGGGAATCAGAATCAGAAGCGGGGTATCAGTGGCCGGGAATCAGAGGAAGGTAATCAGAGGCAGGGGATCAAACACGGGGAATCAGAGGCTGGGAATCAGAGCTGGGGAATCAGAGGCGGGGAATCAGAGCTGGGGAATCACAGGCGGGGAATCAGAGATGGGGAATCAAGGGGGGAATCAGAGGCAGGGAATCAGATGCGGGGAATCAGAGGCGGGGAATCATAGATGGCGAATCAGAGGCGGGGAATCAGAGGTGGGCAATCAGAGGATGGGAATCAGATATGGGGAATCAGAGGCGGGGAATCAGAGCTGGGGAATCACAGGCGGGGAATCAGAGTTGGGGAATCAGAGGCGGGGAATCAGATATGGGGAAACAGAGGCGGGGAATCAGAGGCGGTGAAACAGAGGCGGGGAATCAGATATTGGGAATCAGAGGTGGGGAATCAGAGGTTGGGAATCAGAGGCCTGGAATCAGAGGCGGGGAATCAGAGGCAGGGAATCAGATGCGGGGAATCAGAGGAGGGGAATCAGAGCTGGGGAATCAGAGGCTGAGTATTAGAGTTGGGGAATCAGAGGCGGGGAATAAGACGCGGGGAATCAGAGGGGGGGAATCATAGCTGGCGAATCAGAGGCGGGGAATCAGAGGTGGGCAATCAGAGGCCGGGAATCAGAGGTGGTGAATCAGAGATGGGGAATCAGAGGCGGGGAATCAGTGGCAGGGAATCAGATATGGGGAATCAGAGGCGTGGAATCAGAGGCAGGGAATCAGACACGGGGAATCAGACACGGGGAATCAGAGGTGGGGAATCAGAGATGGGGAATCAGAGGCGGTGAATCAGAGATGGGGAATCAGAGGCGGGGAATCAGAGGCAGGAAATCAGACACGGGGATTCAGAGGCTGGGAATCAGACGGGGGGAATCAAAGGCGGGGAATCAGAGCTGGGGAATCAGAGGCAGGGAATCAGAGGCGGGGAATCAGATATGGGGAATCAGAGGCTGGTATTCAGAGGCGGGGAATCAGAGGCAGGGAATCAGACACGGGGAATCAGAGGTGGGGAATCAGAGATGGGGAATCAGAGGCGGGGAATCAGAGTTGGGGAATCAGAGGCAGGGAATCGGATGTGCGGAATCAGAGATGGGGAATCAGAGGTGGGGAATCAGAGGCGGTGAATCAGAGCTGGGGAATCAGAGGCGGGGAATCATAGTTGGGAATCAGATGCGGGGAATCAGATAGGGGAAACAGAGGCGGGGAATCAAAGGCGGGGAAACAGAGGCGGGGAATCAGATATGGGGAATCGGATGCGGGGAATCAGAGGCGGGGAATCAGAGCTGGGGAATCAGAGGCGGAGTATCAGATTTGGGGCATCTGAGGTGGGGAATTAGATATGGGGAAACAGAGGCGGGGAATCAGAGGCGGGGAAACAGAGGCGAGGAATCAGATATGGGGAATCAGATGTGGGGAATCAGAGGCAGGGAATCAGATGTGCGGAATCTGAGATGGGGAATCAGAGGCAGGGAATCAGAATCAGAAGCGGGGAATCAGAGGCCGGGAATCAGAGGCCGGGATTCAGATGCCGGGAATAAGAGGCCGGGAATCAGAGGTGGGGAATCAGAGTCCGGGAATCAGAGATGGGGATTCAGAGGCGGGGAATGATATATGGGGAATCAGAGGCGGGGAATCAGAGGTGGGGTAACAGAGGTGGGGAATCAGATATGGGGAATCAGAGGTGGCGAATCAAAGGCGGTGAATCAGAGATGGGGAATCGGATGCGGGGAATCAGAGGCGGGGAATCAGAGCTGGGGAATCAGAGGCGGGGTATCAGAGTTGGGGCATCAGAGGTGGGGAATTAGATATGGGGAAACAGAGGCGGGGAATCAGAGGCGGGGAAACAGAGGTGGGGAATCAGATATGGGGAATCAGAGGTGGGGAATCAGAGGCAGGGAATCAGATGTGCGGAATCAGAGATGGGGAATCAGAGGCAGGGAATCAGAATCAGAAGCGGGGAATCAGAGGCCGGGAATCAGAGGCCGGGATTCAGATGCCGGGAATAAGAGGCCGGGAATCAGAGGTGGGGAATCAGAGTCCGGGAATCAGAGATGGGGATTCAGAGGCGGGGAATGATATATGGGGAATCAGAGGCGGGGAATCAGATATGGGGAATCAGAGGCGGGGTATTAGAGTTGGGGAATCCGAGGCGGGGAATCAGACGCGGGGAATCAGAGGGGGGGTATCATAGCTGGCGAATCAGAGGCGGGGAATCAGATATGGGGAATCAGGGGTGTCGAATCAAAGGCGGTGAATCAGAGATGGGGAATCAGAGGCGGGGAATCAGAGGCAGGGAATCAAACACGGGGAATCAGAGGCGGGGAATCAGAGCTGGGGTATCAGAGGTGGGGAATCAGATTTGGGGAATCAGAGGCGGGGAATCAGATATGGGGAAACAGGGGCGGAGAATCAGAGGCAGGGAAACAGAGGCGGGGAATCAGATATGGGGAATCAGAGGTGGGGAATCAGGGGCGTGGAATCAGAGGCAGGGAATTAGATGTGGTGAATCAGAGATGGGGAATCAGAGGCAGGGAATCAGAATCAGAAGCGGGGTATCAGAGGCCGGGAATCAGAGGAAGGTAATCAGAGGCAGGGGATCAAACACGGGGAATCAGAGGCTGGGAATCAGAGCTGGGGAATCACAGGCGGGGAATCAGAGATGGGGAATCAGAGGCGGGGAATCAGAGGCAGGGAATCAGATGCGGGGAATCAGAGGCGGGGAATCAGAGCTGGCGAATCAGAGGCGGGGAATCAGAGGTGGGCAATCAGAGGATGGGAATCAGATATGGGGAATCAGAGGTGGGGAATTAGAGCTGGGGAATCACAGGTGGGGAATCAGAGTTGGGGAATCAGAGGCGGGGAATCAGATATGGGGAAACAGAGTCGGGGAATCAGAGGCGGTGAAACAGAGGCGGGGAATCAGATAAGGGGAATCAGAGGTGGGGAATCAGAGGTTGGGAATCAGAGGCCTGGAATCAGAGGCGGGGAATCAGAGGCAGGGAATCAGATGCGGGGAATCAGAGGAGGGGAATCAGAGCTGGGGAATCAGAGGCGGGGTATTAGAGTTGGGGAATCAGAGGCGGGGAATCAGACGCGGGGAATCAGAGGGGGGGTATCATAGCTGGCGAATCAGAGGCGGGGAATCAGAGGTGGGCAATCAGAGGCCGGGAATCAGAGGTGGTGAATCAGAGATGGGGAATCAGAGGCGGGGAATCAGTGGCAGGGAATCAGATATGGGGAATCAGAGGCGTAGAAACAGAGGCAGGGAATCAGACACGGGGAATCAGACACGGGGAATCAGAGGTGGGGAATCAGAGATGGGGAATCAGAGGCGGTGAATCAGAGATGGGGAATCAGAGGCGGGGAATCAGAGGCAGGAAATCAGACACGGGGATTCAGAGGCTGGGAATTAGACGGGGGGAATCAAAGGTGGGGAATCAGAGCTGGGGAATCAGAGGCAGGGGATCAGAGGCGGGGAATCAGATATGGGGAATCAGACGCTGTGATTCAGAAGCGGGGAATCAGAGGCAGGGAATCAGACACGGGGAATCAGAGGTGGGGATTCAGAGATGGGGAATCAGAGGCGGGGAATCAGAGGCAGGGAATCAGACGCGGGGAATCTGAGGCGGGGAATCAGAGCTGGGGAATCAGAGGTGGGGAATCAGAGTTGGGGAATCAGAGGCAGGGAATCGGATGTGCGGAATCAGAGATGGGGAATCAGATGTGGGGAATCAGAGGAATCAGAGATGGGGAATCAGAGGCGGGGAATCAGAGGCAGGAAATCAGACACGGGGATTCAGAGGCTGGGAATCAGACGGGGGGAATCAAAGGCGGGGAATAAGAGCTGGGGAATCAGAGGCAGGGAATCAGAGTTTGGGATTCAGAGACGGGGAATCAGATATAGGGAAAGAGAGGCGGGGAATCAGAGGCGGGAAAACAGAGGCGGGGAATTAGATATGGGGAATCAGAGGTGGGGAATCAGAGGTGGTGAATCAGTGATGGGGAATCACAGGCGGGGAATCAGAGGCAGGGAATAGAACGCAGGGAATCAGACGCAGGGTATCAGAGCTGGGGAATCAGAGGCGGGGAATCATAGTTGGGAATCAGAGGCGGGGAATCAGATATGGGGAAACAGAGGCGGGGAATCAGAGGCGGGGAAACAGAGGCGGGGAATCAGATATGGGGAATCGGATGCGGGGAATCAGAGGCGGGGAATCAGAGCTTAGGAATCAGAGGCGGGGAATCAGAGTTGGGGCATCAGAGGTGGGGAATTAGATATCGGGAAACAGAGGTGGGGAATCAGAGGCGGGGAAACAGAGGCGGGGAATCAGATATGGGGAATCAGAGGTGGGGAATCAGAGGCAGGGAATCAGATGTGCGGAATCAGAGATGGGGAATCAGAGGCAGGGTATCAGAATCAGAAGCGGGGAATCAGAGGCCGGGAATCAGAGGCCGGGAATCAGATGCTGGGAATAAGAGGCCGGGAATCAGAGGTGGGGAATCAGAGTCCGGGAATCAGAGATGGGGATTCAGAGGCGGGGAATGAGATATGGAGAATCAGAGGCGGGGAATCAGAGGCCGGGAAACAGAGGTGGGGAATCAGATATGGGGAATCAGAGGTGGTGAATCAAAGGCGGTGAATCAGAGATGGGGAATCAGAGGCGGGGAATCAGAGGCAGGGAATCAGATGCGGGGAATCAGAGGCGGGGAATCAGAGCTGGCGAATCAGAGGCGGGGAATCAGAGGTGGGCAATCAGAGGCGGGGAATCAGATATGGGGAATCAGAGGCGGGGAATCAGAGGCGGGGAAACAGAGGCGGGGAATCAAATATAGGGAATCAGAGGTGGGGAATCAGAGGTTGTGAATCAGAGATGGGGAATCAAGGCGGGGAATCAGAGGCAGGGAATCGGACACGGGGAATCAGAGGCGGGGATTCAGAGCTGGGGAATCAGAGGCGGGGAATCAGAGTTGGGGAATCAGAGGCAGGGAATCAGATATGGGGAATCAGAGGGGGGGAATGAGAGGCGGAGAAACAGAGGCGGGGAATCAGATATGGGGAATCAGAGGTGGGGAATCAGGGGCAGGGAATCAGTGGCAGGGAATCAGAGGCGGGGAATCAGAGGCGGGGAATCAGAGGCAGGGAAACAGACACGGGGAATCAGAGGCGGGGAATCAGAGATGGGGAATCAGAGGCGGGGAATCAGAGGCAGGGAATCGGACGCCGGGAATCAGAGTCGGGGAATCAGAGCTGGGGAATCAGAGGCGGGGAATCAGAGTTGGGGAATCAGAGGCGGGGAATCAGATATGGGGAAATAGAGGCGGGGAATCAGATATGGGGAATCAGAGGTGTGGAATCAGAGGTTGTGAATCAGAGGAAGGGAATCAGAGTCGGGGAAACAGACGTGGGGAATCAGATATGTGGAATCAGAGGTGGCGAATCAAAGGCGGTGAAACAGAGATGGGGAATCAGGGCAGGGAATCAGAGGCAGGGAATCAAACACGGGGAATCAGAGCTGGGGAATCAGAGACGGGGAATCAGAGTTGGGAATCAGAGGCGGGGAATCAGAGGCGGGGAAACAGAGGCGGGGAATCAGATATGGGGAATCAGAGGTGGGGAATCAGAGGTTGGGAATCAGAGGCAGGGAATCAGAGGCGGGGAATCAGAGGCGGGGAATCAGAGGAAGGGAATCAGATGTGCGGAATCGGAGATGGGGAATCAGAGGCAGGGAATCAGAGGCGGGGAATCAGAGGCGGGGAATCAGAGGCCGGGAATCAGATATGGGGAAACTGAGGCGGGGAATCCGAGGCGGGGAAACAGAGGCGGGGAATCAGATATGGGGAATCAGAGGTGGGGAATCAGAGGTTGGGAATCAGAGGCAGGGAATCAGAGGCTTGGAATCAGATGCAGGGAATCAGATGCGGGGAATCAGAGGCGGGGAATCAGAGCTGGCGAATCAGAGGCGGGGAATCAGAGGTGGGCAATCAGAGGCGGGGAATCAGATATGGGGAATCAGAGGCGGGGAATCAGAGGCGGGGAAACAGAGGCGGGGAATCAAATATAGGGAATCAGAGGTGGGGAATCAGAGGTTGTGAATCAGAGATGGGGAATCAAGGCGGGGAATCAGAGGCAGGGAATCAGACACGGGGAATCAGAGGCGGGGATTCAGAGCTGGGGAATCAGAGGCGGGGAATCAGAGTTGGGGAATCAGAGGCAGGGAATCAGATATGGGGAATCAGAGGGGGGGAATCTGAGGCGGAGAAACAGAGGCGGTGAATCAGATATGGGGAATCAGAGGTGGGGAATCAGGGGCAGGGAATCAGTGGCAGGGAATCAGAGGCGGGGAATCAGAGGCGGGGAATCAGAGGCAGGGAATCAGACACGGGGAATCAGAGGCGGGGAATCAGAGATGGGGAATCAGAGGCGGGGAATCAGAGGCAGGGAATCGGACGCCGGGAATCAGAGTCGGGGAATCAGAGCTGGGGAATCAGAGGCGGGGAATAAGAGTTGGGGAATCAGAGGCGGGGAATCAGATATGGGGAAATAGAGGCGGGGAATCAGATATGGGGAATCAGAGGTGTGGAATCAGAGGTTGTGAATCAGAGGAAGGGAATCAGAGTCGGGGAAACAGAAGCGGGGAATCAGATATGTGGAATCAGAGGTGGCGAATCAAAGGCGGTGAAACAGAGATGGGGAATCAGGGCAGGGAATCAGAGGCAGGGAATCAAACACGGGGAATCAGAGCTGGGAAATCAGAGACGGGGAATCAGAGTTGGGAATCAGAGGCGGGGAATCAGAGGCGGGGAAACAGAGGCGGGGAATCAGATATGGGGAATCAGAGGTGGGGAATCAGAGGTTGGGAATCAGAGGCAGGGAATCAGAGGCGGGGAATCAGAGGCGGGGAATCAGAGGAAGGGAATCAGATGTGCGGAATCGGAGATGGGGAATCAGAGGCAGGGAATCAGAGGCGGGGAATCAGAGGCGGGGAATCAGAGGCCGGGAATCAGATATGGGGAAACTGAGGCGGGGAATCCGAGGCGGGGAAACAGAGGCGGGGAATCAGATATGGGGAATCAGAGGTGGGGAATCAGAGGTTCGGAATCAGAGGCAGGGAATCAGAGGCTTGGAATCAGATGCATGGAATCAGATGCGGGGAATCAGAGGCGGGGAATCAGAGCTGGGGAATCAGAGGTGGGGAATCAGATTTGGGGAATCAGAGGTGGGGACTTAGATATTGGGAAACAGAGGCGGGGAATCAGAGGCGGGGAAACAGAGGCGGGGAATCAGATATGGGGAATCAGAGGTGGGGAATCAGTGGCAGGGAATCAGAAGTGCGGAATCAGAGATGGGGAATCAGAGGCAGGGAAACAGAATCAGAAGCAGGGAATCAGAGGCCGGGAATCAGAGGCCGGAATCAGATGCTGGGAATCAGAGGCCTGGAATCAGAGGCGGGGAATCAGAGCTGGGGAATCAGAGGCGGGGTATTAGAGTTGGGGAATCAGAGGCGGGGAATCAGAGTTGGGGAATCAGAGGCAGGGAATTGGATGTGCGGAATCAGAGATGGGGAATCAGAGGTGGGAATCAGAGGCGGTGAATCAGAGATGGGGAATCAGAGGCAGGGAATCAGAGGCGGGGAATCAGAGGCAGGGTATCAGACGCGGGGAATCTGAGGCGGGGAATCAGAGCTGGGGAATCAGAGGTGGGGAATCAGAGTTGGGGAATCAGAGGCAGGGAATTGGATGTGCGGAATCAGAGATGGGGAATCAGAGGTGGGGAATCAGAGGCGGTGAATCAGAGATGGGGAATCAGAGGCGGGGAATCAGAGGCAGGAAATCAGACACGGGGATTCAGAGGCTGGGAATCAGACGGGGGGAATCAAAGGCGGGGAATCAGAGCTGGGTAATCTGAGGCAGGGAATCAGAGTTGGGGATTCAGAGGCGGGGAATCAGATATGGGGAAACAGAGGCGGGGAATCAGAGGCGGGCAAACAGAGGCGGGGAATTAGATATGGGGAATCAGAGGTAGGGAATCAGAGGTGGTGAATCAGTGATGGGGAATCACAGGCGGGGAATCAGAGGCAGGGAATAGAACGCGGGGAATCAGAGGCAGGGAATCAGAGCTGGGGAATCAGAGGCGGGGAATCATAGTTGGGAATCAGAGGCGGGAATCAGATATGGGGAAACAGAGGCGGGGAATCAGAGGCGGGGAAACAGAGGCGGGGAATCAGATATGGGGAATCGGATGCAGGGAATCAGAGGCGGGGAATCAGAGCTGGGGAATCAGAGGCGGGGAATCAGAGTTGGGGCATCAGAGGTGGGGAATTAGATATAGGGAAACAGAGGCGGGGAATCAGAGGCGGGGAAACAGAGGCGGGGAATCAGATATGGAGAATCAGAGGTGGGGAATCAGAGGCGGGAAATCAGAGGTAGGGAATCGGACGCCGGGAATCAGAGGCGGGGAATCAGAGCTGGGGAATCAGAGGCGGGGTATAAGAGTTGGGGAATCAGAGGCGGGAAATCAGAGCTGGGGAATCAGAGGCGGGGAATCAGAGTTGGGGCATCAGAGGTGGGGAATTAGATATCGGGAAACAGAGGTGGGGAATCAGAGGCGGGGAAACAGAGGCGGGGAATCAGATATGGGGAATCAGAGGTGGGGAATCAGAGGCAGGGAATCAGATGTGCGGAATCAGAGATGGGGAATCAGAGGCAGGGAATCAGAATCAGAAGCGGGGAATCAGAGGCCGGGAATCAGAGGCCAGGAATCAGATGCTGGGAATAAGAGGCCGGGAATCAGAGGTGGGGAATCAGAGTCCGGGAATCAGAGATGGGGATTCAGAGGCGGGGAATGAGATATGGAGAATCAGAGGCGGGGAATCAGAGGCCGGGAAACAGAGCTGGGGAATCAGATATGGGGAATCAGAGGTGGCGAATCAAAGGCGGTGAATCAGAGATGGGGAATCAGAGGCGGGGAATCAGAGGCAGGGAATCAGATGCGGGGAATCAGAGGCGGGGAAT
This sequence comes from Narcine bancroftii, assembly GCF_036971445.1. Taxonomy (NCBI): domain Eukaryota; kingdom Metazoa; phylum Chordata; class Chondrichthyes; order Torpediniformes; family Narcinidae; genus Narcine; species Narcine bancroftii. Next base: position 110,884,218 of record NC_091474.1, on the reverse strand, counting down.
CAGAGCTGGCGAATCAGAGGCGGGGAATCAGAGGTGGGCAATCAGAGGCGGGGAATCAGATATGGGGAATCAGAGGCGGGGAATCAGAGGCGGGGAAACAGAGGCGGGGAATCAAATATAGGGAATCAGAGGTGGGGAATCAGAGGTTGTGAATCAGAGATGGGGAATCAAGGCGGGGAATCAGAGGCAGGGAATCAGACACGGGGAATCAGAGGCGGGGATTCAGAGCTGGGGAATCAGAGGCGGGGAATCAGAGATGGGGAATCAGAGGCAGGGAATCAGATATGGGGAATCAGAGGGGGGGAATCAGAGGCGGAGAAACAGAGGCGGGGAATCTGATATGGGGAATCAGAGGTGGGGAATCAGGGGCAGGGAATCAGTGGCAGGGAATCAGAGGCGGGGAATCAGAGGCGGGGAATCAGAGGCAGGGAATCAGACACGGGGAATCAGAGGCGGGGAATAAGAGATGGGGAATCAGAGGCGGGGAATCGGAGGCAGGGAATCGGACGCCGGGAATCAGAGTCGGGGAATCAGAGCTGGGGAATCAGAGGCGGGGAATCAGAGTTGGGGAATCAGAGGCGGGGAATCAGATATGGGGAAATAGAGGCGGGGAATCAGATATGGGGAATCAGAGGTGTGGAATCAGAGGTTGTGAATCAGAGGAAGGGAATCAGAGTCGGGGAAACAGAAGCGGGGAATCAGATATGTGGAATCAGAGGTGGCGAATCAAAGGCGGTGAAACAGAGATGGGGAATCAGGGCAGGGAATCAGAGGCAGGGAATCAAACTCGGGGAATCAGAGCTGGGGAATCAGAGACGGGGAATCAGAGTTGGGAATCAGAGGCGGGGAATCAGAGGCGGGGAAACAGAGGCGGGGAATCAGATATGGGGAATCAGAGGTGGGGAATCAGAGGTTGGGAATCAGAGGCAGGGAATCAGAGGCGGGGAATCAGAGGCGGGGAATCAGAGGAAGGGAATCAGATGTGCGGAATCGGAGATGGGGAATCAGAGGCAGGGAATCAGAGGCGGGGAATCAGAGGCGGGGAATCAGAGGCCGGGAATCAGATATGGGGAAACTGAGGCGGGGAATCCGAGGCGGGGAAACAGAGGCGGGGAATCAGATATGGGGAATCAGAGGTGGGGAATCAGAGGTTGGGAATCAGAGGCAGGGAATCAGAGGCTTGGAATCAGATGCAGGGAATCAGATGCGGGGAATCAGAGGCGGGGAATCAGAGCTGGGGAATCAGAGGTGGGGAATCAGATTTGGGGAATCAGAGGTGGGGACTTAGATATTGGGAAACAGAGGCGGGGAATCAGAGGCGGGGAAACAGAGGCGGGGAATCAGATATGGGGAATCAGAGGTGGGGAATCAGAGGCAGGGAATCAGATGTGCGGAATCAGAGATGGGGAATCAGAGGCAGGGAAACAGAATCAGAAGCAGGGAATCAGAGGCCGGGAATCAGAGGCCGGAATCAGATGCTGGGAATCAGAGGCCTGGAATCAGAGGCGGGGAATCAGAGGCAGGGAATCAGATGCGGGGAATCAGAGGCGGGGAATCAGAGCTGGGGAATCAGAGGCGGGGTATTAGAGTTGGGGAATCAGAGGCGGGGAATCAGAGTTGGGGAATCAGAGGCAGGGAATTGGATGTGCGGAATCAGAGATGGGGAATCAGAGGTGGGGAATCAGAGGCGGTGAATCAGAGATGGGGAATCAGAGGCAGGGAATCAGAGGCGGGGAATCAGAGGCAGGGAATCAGACGCGGGGAATCTGAGGCGGGGAATCAGAGCTGGGGAATCAGAGGTGGGGAATCAGAGTTGGGGAATCAGAGGCAGGGAATTGGATGTGCGGAATCAGAGATGGGGAATCAGAGGTGGGGAATCAGAGGCGGTGAATCAGAGATGGGGAATCAGAGGCGGGGAATCAGAGGCAGGAAATCAGACACGGGGATTCAGAGGCTGGGAATCAGACGGGGGGAATCAAAGGCGGGGAATCAGAGCTGGGTAATCTGAGGCAGGGAATCAGAGTTGGGGATTCAGAGGCGGGGAATCAGATATGGGGAAACAGAGGCGGGGAATCAGAGGCGGGCAAACAGAGGCGGGGAATTAGATATGGGGAATCAGAGGTAGGGAATCAGAGATGGTGAATCAGTGATGGGGAATCACAGGCGGGGAATCAGAGGCAGGGAATAGAACGCGGGGAATCAGAGGCAGGGAATCAGAGCTGGGGAATCAGAGGCGGGGAATCATAGTTGGGAATCAGAGGCGGGAATCAGATATGGGGAAACAGAGGCGGGGAATCAGAGGCGGGGAAACAGAGGCGGGGAATCAGATATGGGGAATCGGATGCAGGGAATCAGAGGCGGGGAATCAGAGCTGGGGAATCAGAGGCGGGGAATCAGAGTTGGGGCATCAGAGGTGGGGAATTAGATATAGGGAAACAGAGGCGGGGAATCAGAGGCGGGGAAACAGAGGCGGGGAATCAGATATGGAGAATCAGAGGTGGGGAATCAGAGGCGGGGAATCAGAGGCAGGGAATCGGACGCCGGGAATCAGAGGCGGGGAATCAGAGCTGGGGAATCAGAGGCGGGGAATCAGAGTTGGGGAATCAGAGGCGGGGAATCAGATATGGGGAAATAGAGGCGGGGAATCAGATATGGGGAATCAGAGGTGTGGAATCAGAGGTTGGGAATCAGAGGCAGGGAATCAGAGGCGGGGAAACAGAGGCGGGGAATCAGATATGGGGAATCAGAGGTGGCGAATCAAAGGCGGTGAAACAGAGATGGGGAATCAGGGCAGGGAATCAGAGGCAGGGAATCAGAGCTGGGGAAACAGAGGCGGGGAATCAGATATGGGAAATCAGAGGTGGGGAATCAGGGGCGGGGAATCAGTGGCAGGGAATCAGAGCTTGGGAATCAGAGGTGGGGAATCAGAGCTGGGGAAACAGAGGCGGGGAATCAGATATGGGGAATCAGAGGTGGGGAATCAGGGGCGGGGAATCAGTGGCAGGGAATCAGAGGCCGGGAATAAAAGGCGGGGAATCAGAGCTGGGGAATCAGAGGCGGGGAATCAGAGTTGGGGAATCAGAGGAGGGGAATCAGATATGGGGAAACAGAGGCCGGGAATCAGAGGCAGGCTAACAGAGGCGGGGAATCAGATATGGGGAATCAGAGGTGGGGAATTAGAGGTTGCGAATCAGAGGCGGGGAAACAGAGGCGGGGAATCAAATATAGGGAATCAGAGGTGGGGAATCAGAGGTTGTGAATCAGAGATGGGGAATCAAGGCGGGGAATCAGAGGCAGGGAATCAGACGCGGGGAATCAGAGGCGGGGATTCAGAGCTGGGGAATCAGAGGCGGTGAATCAGAGTTGGGGAATCAGAGGCAGGGAATCAGATATGGGGAATCAGAGGCGGGGAATCAGAGGCGGGGAAACAGAGGCGGGGAATCAGATATGGGGAATCAGAATTGGGGAATCAGGGGCAGGGAATCAGTGGCAGGGAATCAGAGGCGGGGAATCAGAGGCGGGGAATCAGAGGCAGGGAATCAGACACGGGGAATCGGAGGCGGGGAATCAGAGATGGGGAATCAGAGGCGGGGAATCAGAGGCAGGGAATCGGACTCCGGGAATCAGAGTCGGGGAATCAGAGCTGGGGAATCAGAGGCGGGGAATCAGAGTTGGGGAATCAGAGGCGGGGAATCAGATATGGGGAAATAGAGGCGGGGAATCAGATATGGGGAATCAGAGGTGTGGAATCAGAGGTTTGGAATCAGAGGCAGGGAATCAGAGTCGGGGAAACAGAGGCGGGGAATCAGATATGGGGAATCAGAGGTGGCGAATCAAAGGCGGTGAAACAGAGATGGGGAATCAGGGCAGGGAATCAAACACGGGGAATCAGAGTTGGGAATCAGAGGCGGGGAATCAGAGGCGGGGAAACAGAGGCGGGGAATCAGATATGGGGAATCAGAGGTGGGGAATCCGAGGTTGGGAATCAGAGGCAGGGAATCAGAGGCGGGGAATCAGAGGCGGGGAATCAGGGGCAGGGAATCAGTGGCAGGGAATCAGAGGCGGGGAATCAGAGGCGGGGAATCAGAGGCAGGGAATCAGACACGGGGAATCAGAGGCGGGGAATCAGAGATGGGGAATCAGAGGCGGGGAATCAGAGGCAGGGAATCGGACGCCGGGAATCAGAGTCGGGGAATCAGATATGTGGAATCAGAGGTGGCGAATCAAAGGCGGTGAAACAGAGATGGGGAATCAGAGGCGGGGAATCAGATATGTGGAATCAGAGGTGGCGAATCAAAGGCGGTGAAACAGAGATGGGGAATCAGGGCAGGGAATCAGAGGCAGGGAATCAAACACGGGGAATCAGAGCTGGGGAATCAGAGACGGGGAATCAGAGTTGGGAATCAGAGGCGGGGAATCAGAGGCGGGGAAACAGAGGCGGGGAATCAGATATGGGGAATCAGAGGTGGGGAATCAGAGGTTGGGAATCAGAGGCAGGGAATCAGAGGCGGGGAATCAGAGGCGGGGAATCAGAGGAAGGGAATCAGATGTGCGGAATCGGAGATGGGGAATCAGAGGCAGGGAATCAGAGGCGGGGAATCAGAGGCGGGGAATCAGAGGCCGGGAATCAGATATGGGGAAACTGAGGCGGGGAATCCGAGGCGGGGAAACAGAGGCGGGGAATCAGATATGGGGAATCAGAGGTGGGGAATCAGAGGTTGGGAATCAGAGGCAGGGAATCAGAGGCTTGGAATCAGATGCAGGGAATCAGATGCGGGGAATCAGAGGCGGGGAATCAGAGCTGGCGAATCAGAGGCGGGGAATCAGAGGTGGGCAATCAGAGGCGGGGAATCAGATATGGGGAATCAGAGGCGGGGAATCAGAGGCGGGGAAACAGAGGCGGGGAATCAAATATAGGGAATCAGAGGTGGGGAATCAGAGATGGGGAATCAAGGCGGGGAATCAGAGGCAGGGAATCAGACATGGGGAATCAGAGGCGGGGATTCAGAGCTGGGGAATCAGAGGCGGGGAATCAGAGTTGGGGAATCAGAGGCAGGGAATCAGATATGGGGAATCAGAGGGGGGAATCAGAGGCGGAGAAACAGAGGCGGGGAATCAGATATGGGGAATCAGAGGTGGGGAATCAGGGGCAGGGAATCAGTGGCAGGGAATCAGAGGCGGGGAATCAGAGGCGGGGAATCAGAGGCAGGGAATCAGACACGGGGAATCAGAGGCGGGGAATCAGAGATGGGGAATCAGAGGCGGGGAATCAGAGGCAGGGAATCGGACACCGGGAATCAGAGTCGGGGAATCAGAGCTGGGGAATCAGAGGCGGGGAATCAGAGTTGGGGAATCAGAGGCGGGGAATCAGATATGGGGAAATAGAGGCGGGGAATCAGATATGGGGAATCAGAGGTGTGGAATCAGAGGTTGTGAATCAGAGGAAGGGAATCAGAGTCGGGGAAACAGAAGCGGGGAATCAGATATGTGGAATCAGAGGTGGCGAATCAAAGGCGGTGAAACAGAGATGGGGAATCAGGGCAGGGAATCAGAGGCAGGGAATCAAACACGGGGAATCAGAGCTGGGAAATCAGAGACGGGGAATCAGAGTTGGGAATCAGAGGCGGGGAATCAGAGGCGGGGAAACAGAGGCGGGGAATCTGATATGGGGAATCAGAGGTGGGGAATCAGAGGTTGGGAATCAGAGGCAGGGAATCAGAGGCGGGGAATCAGAGGCGGGGAATCAGAGGAAGGGAATCAGATGTGCGGAATCGGAGATGGGGAATCAGAGGCAGGGAATCAGAGGCGGGGAATCAGAGGCGGGGAATCAGAGGCCGGGAATCAGATATGGGGAAACTGAGGCGGGGAATCCGAGGCGGGGAAACAGAGGCGGGGAATCAGATATGGGGAATCAGAGGTGGGGAATCAGAGGTTCGGAATCGGAGGCAGGGAATCAGAGGCTTGGAATCAGATGCAGGGAATCAGATGCGGGGAATCAGAGGCGGGGAATCAGAGCTGGGGAATCAGAGGTGGGGAATCAGATTTGGGGAATCAGAGGTGGGGACTTAGATATTGGGAAACAGAGGCGGGGAATCAGAGGCGGGGAAACAGAGGCGGGGAATCAGATATGGGGAATCAGAGGTGGGGAATCAGAGGCAGGGAATCAGATGTGCGGAATCAGAGATGGGGAATCAGAGGCAGGGAAACAGAATCAGAAGCAGGGAATCAGAGGCCGGGAATCAGAGGCCGGAATCAGATGCTGGGAATCAGAGGCCTGGAATCAGAGGCGGGGAATCAGAGGCAGGGAATCAGATGCGGGGAATCAGAGGCGGGGAATCAGAGCTGGGGAATCAGAGGCGGGGTATTAGAGTTGGGGAATCAGAGGCGGGGAATCAGAGTTGGGGAATCAGAGGCAGGGAATTGGATGTGCGGAATCAGAGATGGGGAATCAGAGGTGGGAATCAGAGGCGGTGAATCAGAGATGGGGAATCAGAGGCAGGGAATCAGAGGCGGGGAATCAGAGGCAGGGAATCAGACGCGGGGAATCTGAGGCGGGGAATCAGAGCTGGGGAATCAGAGGTGGGGAATCAGAGTTGGGGAATCAGAGGCAGGGAATTGGATGTGCGGAATCAGAGATGGGGAATCAGAGGTGGGGAATCAGAGGCGGTGAATCAGAGATGGGGAATCAGAGGCGGGGAATCAGAGGCAGGAAATCAGACACGGGGATTCAGAGGCTGGGAATCAGACGGGGGGAATCAAAGGCGGGGAATCAGAGCTGGGTAATCTGAGGCAGGGAATCAGAGTTGGGGATTCAGAGGCGGGGAATCAGATATGGGGAAACAGAGGCGGGGAATCAGAGGCGGGCAAACAGAGGCGGGGAATTAGATATGGGGAATCAGAGGTAGGGAATCAGAGGTGGTGAATCAGTGATGGGGAATCACAGGCGGGGAATCAGAGGCAGGGAATAGAACGCGGGGAATCAGAGGCAGGGAATCAGAGCTGGGGAATCAGAGGCGGGGAATCATAGTTGGGAATCAGAGGCGGGAATCAGATATGGGGAAACAGAGGCGGGGAATCAGAGGCGGGGAAACAGAGGCGGGTAATCAGATATGGGGAATCGGATGCAGGGAATCAGAGGCGGGGAATCAGAGCTGGGGAATCAGAGGCGGGGAATCAGAGTTGGGGCATCAGAGGTGGGGAATTAGATATAGGGAAACAGAGGAGGGGAATCAGAGGCGGGGAAACAGAGGCGGGGAATCAGATATGGAGAATCAGAGGTGGGGAATCAGAGGCGGGGAATCAGAGGCAGGGAATCGGACGCCGGGAATCAGAGGCGGGGAATCAGAGCTGGGGAATCAGAGGCGGGGTATTAGAGTTGGGGAATCAGAGGCGGGGAATCAGAGCTGGGGAATCAGAGGCGGGGAATCAGAGTTGGGGCATCAGAGGTGGGGAATTAGATATCGGGAAACAGAGGTGGGGAATCAGAGGCGGGGAAACAGAGGCGGGGAATCAGATATGGGGAATCAGAGGTGGGGAATCAGAGGCAGGGAATCAGATGTGCGGAATCAGAGATGGGGAATCAGAGGCAGGGAATCAGAATCAGAAGCGGGGAATCAGAGGCCGGGAATCAGAGGCCGGGAATCAGATGCTGGGAATAAGAGGCCGGGAATCAGAGGTGGGGAATCAGAGTCCGGGAATCAGAGATGGGGATTCAGAGGCGGGGAATGAGATATGGAGAATCAGAGGCGGGGAATCAGAGGCCGGGAAACAGAGGTGGGGAATCAGATATGGGGAATCAGAGGTGGCGAATCAAAGGCGGTGAATCAGAGATGGGGAATCAGAGGCGGGGAATCAGAGGCAGGGAATCAGACGCGGGGAATCTTAGGCGGGGAATCAGAGCTGGGGAATCAGAGGTGGGGAATCAGAGTTGGGGAATCAGAGGCAGGGAATTGGATGTGCGGAATCAGAGATGGGGAATCAGAGGTGGGGAATCAGAGGCGGTGAATCAGAGATGGGGAATCAGAGGCGGGGAATCAGAGGCAGGAAATCAGACACGGGGATTCAGAGGCTGGGAATCAGACTGGGGGAATCAAAGGCGGGGAATCAGAGCTGGGTAATCTGAGGCAGGGAATCAGAGTTGGGGATTCAGAGGCGGGGAATCAGATATGGGGAAACAGAGGCGGGGAATCAGAGGCGGGCAAACAGAGGCGGGGAATTAGATATGGGGAATCAGAGGTAGGGAATCAGAGGTGGTGAATCAGTGATGGGGAATCACAGGCGGGGAATCAGAGGCAGGGAATAGAACGCGGGGAATCAGAGGCAGGGAATCAGAGCTGGGGAATCAGAGGCGGGGAATCATAGTTGGGAATCAGAGGCGGGAATCAGATATGGGGAAACAGAGGCGGGGAATCAGAGGCGGGGAAACAGAGGAGGGGAATCAGATATGGGGAATCGGATGCAGGGAATCAGAGGTGGGGAATCAGAGCTGGGGAATCAGAGGCGGGGAATCAGAGTTGGGGCATCAGAGGTGGGGAATTAGATATAGGGAAACAGAGGCGGGGAATCAGAGGCGGGGAAACAGAGGCGGGGAATCAGATATGGAGAATCAGAGGTGGGGAATCAGAGGCGGGGAATCGGAGGCAGGGAATCGGACGCCGGGAATCAGAGGCGGGGAATCAGAGCTGGGGAATCAGAGGCGGGGAATCAGAGTTGGGGAATCAGAGGCGGGGAATCAGATATGGGGAAATAGAGGCGGGGAATCAGATATGGGGAATCAGAGGTGTGGAATCAGAGGTTGGGAATCAGAGGCAGGGAATCAGAGGCGGGGAAACAGAGGCGGGGAATCAGATATGGGGAATCAGAGGTGGCGAATCAAAGGCGGTGAAACAGAGATGGGGAATCAGGGCAGGGAATCAGAGGCAGGGAATCAGAGCTGGGGAAACAGAGGCGGGGAATCAGATATGGGAAATCAGAGGTGGGGAATCAGGGGCGGGGAATCAGTGGCAGGGAATCAGAGCTTGGTAATCAGAGGTGGGGAATCAGAGCTGGGGAAACAGAGGCGGGGAATCAGATATGGGGAATCAGAGGTGGGGAATCAGGGGCGGGGAATCAGTGGCAGGGAATCAGAGGCCGGGAATAAAAGGCGGGGAATCAGAGCTGGGGAATCAGAGGCGGGGAATCAGAGTTGGGGAATCAGAGGAGGGGAATCAGATATGGGGAAACAGAGGCCGGGAATCAGAGGCAGGCTAACAGAGGCGGGGAATCAGATATGGGGAATCAGAGGTGGGGAATTAGAGGTTGCGAATCAGAGGCGGGGAAACAGAGGCGGGGAATCAAATATAGGGAATCAGAGGTGGGGAATCAGAGGTTGTGAATCAGAGATGGGGAATCAAGGCGGGGAATCAGAGGCAGGGAATCAGACGCGGGGAATCAGAGGCGGGGATTCAGAGCTGGGGAATCAGAGGCGGTGAATCAGAGTTGGGGAATCAGAGGCAGGGAATCAGATATGGGGAATCAGAGGCCGGGAATCAGAGGCGGGGAAACAGAGGCGGGGAATCAGATATGGGGAATCAGAATTGGGGAATCAGGGGCAGGGAATCAGTGGCAGGGAATCAGAGGCGGGGAATCAGAGGCGGGGAATCAGAGGCAGGGAATCAGACACGGGGAATCGGAGGCGGGGAATCAGAGATGGGGAATCAGAGGCGGGGAATCAGAGGCAGGGAATCGGACTCCGGGAATCAGAGTCGGGGAATCAGAGCTGGGGAATCAGAGGCGGGGAATCAGAGTTGGGGAATCAGAGGCTGGGAATCAGATATGGGGAAATAGAGGCGGGGAATCAGATATGGGGAATCAGAGGTGTGGAATCAGAGGTTTGGAATCAGAGGCAGGGAATCAGAGTCGGGGAAACAGAGGCGGGGAATCAGATATGGGGAATCAGAGGTGGCGAATCAAAGGCGGTGAAACAGAGATGGGGAATCAGGGCAGGGAATCAAACACGGGGAATCAGAGCTGGGCAATCAGAGGCGGGGAATCAGAGTTGGGAATCAGAGGCGGGGAATCAGAGGCGGGGAAACAGAGGCGGGGAATCAGATATGGGGAATCAGAGGTGGGGAATCCGAGGTTGGGAATCAGAGGCAGGGAATCAGAGGCGGGGAATCAGAGGCGGGGAATCAGGGGCAGGGAATCAGTGGCAGGGAATCAGATGCGGGGAATCAGAGGCGGGGAATCAGAGGCAGGGAATCAGACACGGGGAATCAGAGGCGGGGAATCAGAGATGGGGAATCAGAGGCGGGGAATCAGAGGCAGGGAATCGGACGCCGGGAATCAGAGTCGGGGAATCAGAGCTGGGGAATCAGAGGCGGGGAATCAGAGTTGGGGAATCAGAGGCGGGGAATCAGATATGGGGAAATAGAGGCGGGGAATCAGATATGGGGAATCAGAGGTGTGGAATCAGAGGTTGTGAATCAGAGGAAGGGAATCAGAGTCGGGGAAACAGAAGCGGGGAATCAGATATGTGGAATCAGACGTGGCGAATCAAAGGCGGTGAAACAGAGATGGGGAATCAGGGCAGGGAATCAGAGGCAGGGAATCAAACACGTGGAATCAGAGCTGGGGAATCAGAGACGGGGAATCAGAGTTGGGAAACAGAGGCGGGGAATCAGAGGCAGGGAAACAGAGGCGGGGAATCAGATATGGGGAATCAGAGGTGGGGAATCAGAGGTTGGGAATCAGAGGCAGGGAATCAGAGGCGGGGAATCAGAGGCGGGGAATCAGAGGAAGGGAATCAGATGTGCGGAATCGGAGATGGGGAATCAGAGGCAGGGAATCAGAGGCGGGGAATCAGAGGCGGGGAATCAGAGGCCGGGAATCAGATATGGGGAAACTGAGGCGGGGAATCCGAGGCGGGGAAACAGAGGCGGGGAATCAGATATGGGGAATCAGAGGTGGGGAATCAGAGGTTCGGAATCAGAGGCAGGGAATCAGAGGCTTGGAATCAGATGCAGGGAATCAGATGCGGGGAATCAGAGGCGGGGAATCAGAACTGGGGATTCAGAGGTGGGGAATCAGATTTGGGGAATCAGAGGTGGGGACTTAGATATTGGGAAACAGAGGCGGGGAATCAGAGGCGGGGAAACAGAGGCGGGGAATCAGATATGGGGAATCAGAGGTGGGGAATCAGAGGCAGGGAATCAGATGTGCGGAATCAGAGATGGGGAATCAGAGGCAGGGAAACAGAATCAGAAGCAGGGAATCAGAGGCCGGGAATCAGAGGCCGGAATCAGATGCTGGGAATCAGAGGCCTGGAATCAGAGGCGGGGAATCAGAGGCAGGGAATCAGGTGCGGGGAATCAGAGGCGGGGAATCAGAGCTGGGGAATCAGAGGTGGGGTATTAGAGTTGGGGAATCAGAGGCGGGGAATCAGAGTTGGGGAATCAGAGGCAGGGAATTGGATGTGCGGAATCAGAGATGGGGAATCAGAGGTGGGGAATCAGGCGGTGAATCAGAGATGGGGAATCAGAGGCAGGGAATCAGAGGCGGGGAATCAGAGGCAGGGAATCAGACGCGGGGAATCTGAGGCGGGGAATCAGAGCTGGGGAATCAGAGGTGGGGAATCAGAGTTGGGGAATCAGAGGCAGGGAATTGGATGTGGGGAAATGAGATGTGGGAAACGAGATGCAGAGAAAGAGGCACGGAAATAGAGGCAGGGAAAGACAGGCAGGGAATCAGAGGCGGGGAATCAGAGGTGGGGAATCAGAGGCTGGGAATCAGAGGCGGGGAATCAGAGGGGGGAATCAGAGGTGGGGAATCAGAGGCAGGGAATCAGAGGCAGGGAATCAGAGGCGGGAAATCAGAGGCGGCGAATCTGAGGCGTGGAATCAGAGGTGGGGAAAGAGATGTGGGGAAACGTAGGCCAGGAAAGTTGCGCGGAAAGGGAGGCGGTGAATCAGAGGCGGGGAATCAGAGGCGCGGAATCAGAGGCGGGGAATCAGAGGCGGGGATTCAGAGCTGGGGAATCAGAGGCGGGGAATCAGAGTTGGGGAATCAGAGGCAGGGAATCAGATATGGGGAATCAGAGGCGGGGAATCAGAGGCGGGGAAACAGAGGCCGGGAATCAGATGTGGGGAATCAGAGGTGGGGAATCAGGGGCAGGGAATCAGTGGCAGGGAATCAGAGGCGGGGAATCAGAGGCGGGGAATCAAAGGCAGGGAATCAGACACGGGGAATCAGAGGCGGGGAATCAGAGATGGGGAATCAGAGGCGGGGAATCAGAGGCAGGGAATCGGATGCCGGGAATCAGAGTCGGGGAATCAGAGCTGGGGAATCAGAGGCGGGGAATCAGAGTTGGGGAATCAGAGGCGGGGAATCAGATATGGGGAAATAGAGGCGGGGAATCAGATATGGGGAATCAGAGGTGTGGAATCAGAGGTTGGGAATCAGAGGCTGGGAATCAGAGGTGGCAATCAGAGGCGGGGAAACAGAGGCGGGGAATCAAATATAGGGAATCAGAGGTGGGGAATCAGAGGATGAGAATCAGAGATGGTGAATCAAGGTGGGGAATCAGAGGCAGGGAATCAGACGCGGGGAATCAGAGGCGGGGATTCAGAGCTGGGGAATCAGAGGCGGGGAATCAGAGTTGGGGAATCAGAGGCAGGGAATCAGATATGGGGAATCAGAGGCGGGGAATCAGAGGCGGGGAAACAGAGGCCGGGAATCAGATGTGGGGAATCAGAGGTGGGGAATCAGGGGCAGGGAATCAGTGGCAGGGAATCAGAGGCGGGGAATCAGAGGCGGGGAATCAAAGGCAGGGAATCAGACACGGGGAATCAGAGGCGGGGAATCAGAGATGGGGAATCAGAGGCGGGGAATCAGAGGCAGGGAATCGGAAGCCGGGAATCAGAGTCGGGGAATCAGAGCTGGGGAATCAGAGGCGGGGAATCAGAGTTGGGGAATCAGAGGCGGGGAATCAGATATGGGGAAATAGAGGCGGGGAATCAGATATGGGGAATCAGAGGTGTGGAATCAGAGGTTGGGAATCAGAGGCAGGGAATCAGAGTCGGGGAAACAGAGGCGGGGAATCAGATATGGGGAATCAGAGGTGGCGAATCAAAGGCGGTGAAACAGAGATGGGGAATCAGGGCAGGGAATCAGAGGCAGGGAATCAAACACGGGGAATCAGAGCTGGGGAATCAGAGGCGGGGAATCAGAGTTGGGAATCAGAGGCGGGGAATCAGAGGCGGGGAAACAGAGGCGGGGAATCAGATATGGGGAATCAGAGGTGGGGAATCCGAGGTTGGGAATCAGAGGCAGGGAATCAGAGGCGGAAAATCAGAGGCGGGGAATCAGAGGAAGGGAATCAGATGTGCGGAATCGGAGATGGGGAATCAGAGGCAGGGAATCAGAGGCGGGGAATCAGAGGCGGGGAATCAGAGGCCGGGAATCAGATATGGGGAAACAGAGGCGGGGAATCCGAGTCGGGGAAACAGAGGCGGGGAATCAGATATGGGGAATCAGAGGTGGGGAATCAGAGGTTGGGAATCAGAGGCAGGGAATCAGAGGCTTGGAATCAGGTGCAGGGAATCAGATGCTGGGAATCAGAGGCGGGGAATCAGAGCTGGGGAATCAGAGGTGGGGAATCAGATTTGGGGAATCAGAGGCGGGGACTTAGATATTGGGAAACAGAGGCGGGGAATCAGAGGCGGGGAAACCCAGGTGGGGAATCAGATATGGGGAATCAGAGGTGGGGAATCAGAGGCAAGGAATCAGATGTGCGGAATCAGAGATGGGGAATCAGAGGCAGGGAATCAGAATCAGAAGCAGGGAATCAGAGGCCGGGAATCAAAGGCCGGAATCAGATGCTGGGAATCAGAGGCCTGGAATCAGAGGCGGGGAATCAGAGGCAGGGAATCAGATGCGGGGAATCAGAGGCGGGGAATCAGAGCTGGGGAATCAGAGGCGGGGATTCAGAGTTGGGGAATCAGAGGCGGGGAATCAGATGCGGGGAAACAGAGGCGGGGAATCAGATATGGGGAAACAGAGGCGGGGAATCAGATATGGGGAATCAGAGGTGGGGAATCAGAGGTTGGGAATCAGAGGCAGGGAATCAGAGGCTGGGAATCAGATGCAGGGAATCAGATGCGGGAAATCAGAGGCGGGGAATCAGAGCTGGGGAATCAGAGGTGGGGGATCAGAGTTGGGGAATCAGAGTCGGGGACTTAGATATGGGGAAACAGAGGCGGGGAATCAGAGGCGGGGAAACAGACGCGGGGAATCAGAGGCGGGGATTCAGAGCTGGGGAATCAGAGGCGGGGAATCAGAGTTGGGGAATCAGAGGCGGGGAATCAGATATGGGTAATCAGAGGCGGGGAATCAGAGGCGGGGAAACAGAGGCAGGGAATCAGATATGGGGAATCAGAGGTGGGGTATCAGGGGCAGGGAATCAGTGGCAGGGAATCAGAGGTGGGGAATCAGAGGCGGGGAATCAGAGGCAGGGAATCAGACACGGGGAATCAGATATGGGGAAACAGAGGCGGGGAATCAGAGGCGGGCAAACAGAGGCGGGGAATTAGATATGGGGAATCAGAGGTGGGGTATCAGAGGTGGTGAATCAGAGATGGGGAATCACAGGCGGGGAATCAGAGGCAGGGAATAGAACGCGGGGAATCAGAGGCGGGTAATCAGAGCTGGGGAATCAGAGGCGGGGAATCATAGTTGGGAATCAGAGGCGGGGAATCAGATAGGGGGAAACAGAGGCGGGGAATCAAAGGCGGGGAAACAGAGGCGGGGAATCAGATATGGGGAATCGGATGCGGGGAATCAGAGGCGGGGAATCAGAGCTGGGGAATCAGAGGCGGGGTATCAGATTTGGGGCATCTGAGGTGGGGAATTAGATATGGGGAAACAGAGGCGGGGAATCAGAGGCGGGGAAACAGAGGCGAGGAATCAGATATGGGGAATCAGAGGTGGGGAATCAGAGGCAGGGAATCAGATGTGCGGAATCTGAGATGGGGAATCAGAGGCAGGGAATCAGAATCAGAAGCGGGGAATCAGAGGCCGGGAATCAGAGGCCGGGATTCAGATGCCGGGAATAAGAGGCCGGGAATCAGAGGTGGGGAATCAGAGTCCGGGAATCAGAGATGGGGATTCAGAGGCGGGGAATGATATATGGGGAATCAGAGGCGGGGAATCAGAGGTGGGGTAACAGAGGTGGGGAATCAGATATGGGGAATCAGAGGTGGCGAATCAAAGGCGGTGAATCAGAGATGGGGAATCAGAGGCGGGGAATCAGAGGCAGGGAATCAAACACGGGGAATCAGAGGCGGGGAATCAGAGCTGGGGAATCGGAGGCGGGGAATCAGAGTTGGGGAATCAGAGGCGGGGAATCAGATATGGGGAAATAGAGGCGGGGAATCAGATATGGGGAATCAGAGGTGTGGAATCAGAGGTTGGGAATCAGAGGCAGGGAATCAGAGTCGGGGAAACAGAGGCGGGGAATCAGATATGGGGAATCAGAGGTGGCGAATCAAAGGCGGTGAAACAGAGATGGGGAATCAGGGCAGGGAATCAGAGGCAGGGAATCAAACACGGGGAATCAGAGCTGGGGAATCAGAGGCGGGGAATCAGAGTTGGGAATCAGAGGCGGGGAATCAGAGGCGGGGAAACAGAGGCGGGGAATCAGATATGGGGAATCAGAGGTGGGGAATCCGAGGTTGGGAATCAGAGGCAGGGAATCAGAGGCGGAAAATCAGAGGCGGGGAATCAGAGGAAGGGAATCAGATGTGCGGAATCGGAGATGGGGAATCAGAGGCAGGGAATCAGAGGCGGGGAATCAGAGGCGGGGAATCAGAGGCCGGGAATCAGATATGGGGAAACAGAGGCGGGGAATCCGAGTCGGGGAAACAGAGGCGGGGAATCAGATATGGGGAATCAGAGGTGGGGAATCAGAGGTTGGGAATCAGAGGCAGGGAATCAGAGGCTTGGAATCAGGTGCAGGGAATCAGATGCGGGGAATCAGAGGCGGGGAATCAGAGCTGGGGAATCAGAGGTGGGGAATCAGATTTGGGGAATCAGAGGCGGGGACTTAGATATTGGGAAACAGAGGCGGGGAATCAGAGGCGGGGAAACCCAGGTGGGGAATCAGATATGGGGAATCAGAGGTGGGGAATCAGAGGCAAGGAATCAGATGTGCGGAATCAGAGATGGGGAATCAGAGGCAGGGAATCAGAATCAGAAGCAGGGAATCAGAGGCCGGGAATCAAAGGCCGGAATCAGATACTGGGAATCAGAGGCCTGGAATCAGAGGCGGGGAATCAGAGGCAGGGAATCAGATGCGGGGAATCAGAGGCGGGGAATCAGAGCTGGGGAATCAGAGGCGGGGATTCAGAGTTGGGGAATCAGAGGCGGGGAATCAGATGCGGGGAAACAGAGGCGGGGAATCAGATATGGGGAAACAGAGGCGGGGAATCAGATATGGGGAATCAGAGGTGGGGAATCAGAGGTTGGGAATCAGAGGCAGGGAATCAGAGGCTGGGAATCAGATGCAGGGAATCAGATGCGGGAAATCAGAGGCGGGGAATCAGAGCTGGGGAATCAGAGGTGGGGGATCAGAGTTGGGGAATCAGAGTCGGGGACTTAGATATGGGGAAACAGAGGCGGGGAATCAGAGGCGGGGAAACAGACGCGGGGAATCAGAGGCGGGGATTCAGAGCTGGGGAATCAGAGGCGGGGAATCAGAGTTGGGGAATCAGAGGCGGGGAATCAGATATGGGTAATCAGAGGCGGGGAATCAGAGGCGGGGAAACAGAGGCAGGGAATCAGATATGGGGAATCAGAGGTGGGGTATCAGGGGCAGGGAATCAGTGGCAAGGAATCAGAGGCGGGGAATCAGAGGCGGGGAATCAGAGGCAGGGAATCAGACACGGGGAATCAGATATGGGGAAACAGAGGCGGGGAATCAGAGGCGGGCAAACAGAGGCGGGGAATTAGATATGGGGAATCAGAGGTGGGGTATCAGAGGTGGTGAATCAGAGATGGGGAATCACAGGCGGGGAATCAGAGGCAGGGAATAGAACGCGGGGAATCAGAGGCGGGTAATCAGAGCTGGGGAATCAGAGGCGGGGAATCATAGTTGGGAATCAGAGGCGGGGAATCAGATAGGGGGAAACAGAGGCGGGGAATCAAAGGCGGGGAAACAGAGGCGGGGAATCAGATATGGGGAATCGGATGCGGGGAATCAGAGGCGGGGAATCAGAGCTGGGGAATCAGAGGCGGGGTATCAGATTTGGGGCATCTGAGGTGGGGAATTAGATATGGGGAAACAGAGGCGGGGAATCAGAGGCGGGGAAACAGAGGCGAGGAATCAGATATGGGGAATCAGAGGTGGGGAATCAGAGGCAGGGAATCAGATGTGCGGAATCTGAGATGGGGAATCAGAGGCAGGGAATCAGAATCAGAAGCGGGGAATCAGAGGCCGGGAATCAGAGGCCGGGATTCAGATGCCGGGAATAAGAGGCCGGGAATCAGAGGTGGGGAATCAGAGTCCGGGAATCAGAGATGGGGATTCAGAGGCGGGGAATGATATATGGGGAATCAGAGGCGGGGAATCAGAGGTGGGGTAACAGAGGTGGGGAATCAGATATGGGGAATCAGAGGTGGCGAATCAAAGGCGGTGAATCAGAGATGGGGAATCAGAGGCGGGGAATCAGAGGCAGGGAATCAAACACGGGGAATCAGAGGCGGGGAATCAGAGCTGGGGAATCGGAGGCGGGGAATCAGAGTTGGGGAATCAGAGGCGGGGAATCAGATATGGGGAAACAGGGGCGGGGAATCAGAGGCAGGGAAACAGAGGCGGGGAATCAGATATGGGGAATCAGGGGTGGGGAATCAGAGGTTGGGAATCAGAGGCAGGGAATCAGAGGCGTGGAAACAGAGGCGGGGATTCAGATATGGGGAATCAGAGGTGGGGAATCAGGGGCGTGGAATCAGAGGCAGGGAATTCGATGTGGTGAATCAGAGATGGGGAATCAGAGGCAGGGAATCAGAATCAGAAGCGGGGTATCAGTGGCCGGGAATCAGAGGAAGGTAATCAGAGGCAGGGGATCAAACACGGGGAATCAGAGGCTGGGAATCAGAGCTGGGGAATCAGAGGCGGGGAATCAGAGCTGGGGAATCACAGGCGGGGAATCAGAGATGGGGAATCAAGGGGGGAATCAGAGGCAGGGAATCAGATGCGGGGAATCAGAGGCGGGGAATCATAGATGGCGAATCAGAGGCGGGGAATCAGAGGTGGGCAATCAGAGGATGGGAATCAGATATGGGGAATCAGAGGCGGGGAATCAGAGCTGGGGAATCACAGGCGGGGAATCAGAGTTGGGGAATCAGAGGCGGGGAATCAGATATGGGGAAACAGAGGCGGGGAATCAGAGGCGGTGAAACAGAGGCGGGGAATCAGATATTGGGAATCAGAGGTGGGGAATCAGAGTTGGGGAATCAGAGTCGGGGACTTAGATATGGGGAAACAGAGGCGGGGAATCAGAGGCGGGGAAACAGACGCGGGGAATCAGAGGCGGGGAATCATAGTTGGGAATCAGAGGCGGGGAATCAAAGGCGGGGAAACAGAGGCGGGGAATCAGATATGGGGAATCGGATGCGGGGAATCAGAGGCGGGGAATCAGAGCTGGGGAATCAGAGGCGGGGTATCAGAGTTGGGGCATCTGAGGTGGGGAATTAGATATGGGGAAACAGAGGCGGGGAATCAGAGGCGGGGAAACAGAGGCGAGGAATCAGATATGGGGAATCAGAGGTGGGGAATCAGAGGCAGGGAATCAGATGTGCGGAATCTGAGATGGGGAATCAGAGGCAGGGAATCAGAATCAGAAGCGGGGAATCAGAGGCCGGGAATCAGAGGCCGGGATTCAGATGCCGGGAATAAGAGGCCGGGAATCAGAGGTGGGGAATCAGAGTCCGGGAATCAGAGATGGGGATTCAGAGGCGGGGAATGATATATGGGGAATCAGAGGCGGGGAATCAGAGGTGGGGTAACAGAGGTGGGGAATCAGATATGGGGAATCAGAGGTGGCGAATCAAAGGCGGTGAATCAGAGATGGGGAATCAGAGGCGGGGAATCAGAGGCAGGGAATCAAACACGGGGAATCAGAGGCGGGGAATCAGAGCTGGGGAATCGGAGGCGGGGAATCAGAGTTGGGGAATCAGAGTCGGGGAATCAGATATGGGGAAACAGGGGCGGGGAATCAGAGGCAGGGAAACAGAGGCGGGGAATCAGATATGGGGAATCAGGGGTGAGGAATCAGAGGTTGGGAATCAGAGGCAGGGAATCAGAGGCGTGGAAACAGAGGCGGGGATTCAGATATGGGGAATCAGAGGTGGGGAATCAGGGGCGTGGAATCAGAGGCAGGGAATTAGATGTGGTGAATCAGAGATGGGGAATCAGAGGCAGGGAATCAGAATCAGAAGCGGGGTATCAGTGGCCGGGAATCAGAGGAAGGTAATCAGAGGCAGGGGATCAAACACGGGGAATCAGAGGCTGGGAATCAGAGCTGGGGAATCAGAGGCGGGGAATCAGAGCTGGGGAATCACAGGCGGGGAATCAGAGATGGGGAATCAAGGGGGGAATCAGAGGCAGGGAATCAGATGCGGGGAATCAGAGGCGGGGAATCATAGATGGCGAATCAGAGGCGGGGAATCAGAGGTGGGCAATCAGAGGATGGGAATCAGATATGGGGAATCAGAGGCGGGGAATCAGAGCTGGGGAATCACAGGCGGGGAATCAGAGTTGGGGAATCAGAGGCGGGGAATCAGATATGGGGAAACAGAGGCGGGGAATCAGAGGCGGTGAAACAGAGGCGGGGAATCAGATATTGGGAATCAGAGGTGGGGAATCAGAGGTTGGGAATCAGAGGCCTGGAATCAGAGGCGGGGAATCAGAGGCAGGGAATCAGATGCGGGGAATCAGAGGAGGGGAATCAGAGCTGGGGAATCAGAGGCGGAGTATTAGAGTTGGGGAATCAGAGGCAGGGAATAAGACGCGGGGAATCAGAGGGGGGGAATCATAGCTGGCGAATCAGAGGCGGGGAATCAGAGGTGGGCAATCAGAGGCCGGGAATCAGAGGTGGTGAATCAGAGATGGGGAATCAGAGGCGGGGAATCAGTGGCAGGGAATCAGATATGGGGAATCAGAGGCGTGGAATCAGAGGCAGGGAATCAGACACGGGGAATCAGACACGGGGAATCAGAGGTGGGGAATCAGAGATGGGGAATCAGAGGCGGTGAATCAGAGATGGGGAATCAGAGGCGGGGAATCAGAGGCAGGAAATCAGACACGGGGATTCAGAGGCTGGGAATCAGACGGGGGGAATCAAAGGCGGGGAATCAGAGCTGGGGAATCAGAGGCAGGGAATCAGAGGCGGGGAATCAGATATGGGGAATCAGAGGCTGGTATTCAGAGGCGGGGAATCAGAGGCAGGGAATCAGACACGGGGAATCAGAGGTGGGGAATCAGAGATGGGGAATCAGAGGCGGGGAATCAGAGTTGGGGAATCAGAGGCAGGGAATCGGATGTGCGGAATCAGAGATGGGGAATCAGAGGTGGGGAATCAGAGGCGGTGAATCAGAGCTGGGGAATCAGAGGCGGGGAATCATAGTTGGGAATCAGAGGCGGGGAATCAGATAGGGGAAACAGAGGCGGGGAATCAAAGGCGGGGAAACAGAGGCGGGGAATCAGATATGGGGAATCGGATGCGGGGAATCAGAGGCGGGGAATCAGAGCTGGGGAATCAGAGGCGGGGTATCAGATTTGGGGCATCTGAGGTGGGGAATTAGATATGGGGAAACAGAGGCGGGGAATCAGAGGCGGGGAAACAGAGGCGAGGAATCAGATATGGGGAATCAGAGGTGGGGAATCAGAGGCAGGGAATCAGATGTGCGGAATCTGAGATGGGGAATCAGAGGCAGGGAATCAGAATCAGAAGCGGGGAATCAGAGGCCGGGAATCAGAGGCCGGGATTCAGATGCCGGGAATAAGAGGCCGGGAATCAGAGGTGGGGAATCAGAGTCCGGGAATCAGAGATGGGGATTCAGAGGCGGGGAATGATATATGGGGAATCAGAGGCGGGGAATCAGAGGTGGGGTAACAGAGGTGGGGAATCAGATATGGGGAATCAGAGGTGGCGAATCAAAGGCGGTGAATCAGAGATGGGGAATCAGAGGCGGGGAATCAGAGGCAGGGAATCAAACACGGGGAATCAGAGGCGGGGAATCAGAGCTGGGGAATCGGAGGCGGGGAATCAGAGTTGGGGAATCAGAGGCGGGGAATCAGATATGGGGAAACAGGGGCGGGGAATCAGAGGCAGGGAAACAGAGGCGGGGAATCAGATATGGGGAATCAGGGGTGGGGAATCAGAGGTTGGGAATCAGAGGCAGGGAATCAGAGGCGTGGAAACAGAGGCGGGGATTCAGATATGGGGAATCAGAGGTGGGGAATCAGGGGCGTGGAATCAGAGGCAGGGAATTCGATGTGGTGAATCAGAGATGGGGAATCAGAGGCAGGGAATCAGAATCAGAAGCGGGGTATCAGTGGCCGGGAATCAGAGGAAGGTAATCAGAGGCAGGGGATCAAACACGGGGAATCAGAGGCTGGGAATCAGAGCTGGGGAATCAGAGGCGGGGAATCAGAGCTGGGGAATCACAGGCGGGGAATCAGAGATGGGGAATCAAGGGGGGAATCAGAGGCAGGGAATCAGATGCGGGGAATCAGAGGCGGGGAATCATAGATGGCGAATCAGAGGCGGGGAATCAGAGGTGGGCAATCAGAGGATGGGAATCAGATATGGGGAATCAGAGGCGGGGAATCAGAGCTGGGGAATCACAGGCGGGGAATCAGAGTTGGGGAATCAGAGGCGGGGAATCAGATATGGGGAAACAGAGGCGGGGAATCAGAGGCGGTGAAACAGAGGCGGGGAATCAGATATTGGGAATCAGAGGTGGGGAATCAGATTTGGGGAATCAGAGTCGGGGACTTAGATATGGGGAAACAGAGGCGGGGAATCAGAGGCGGGGAAACAGACGCGGGGAATCAGAGGCGGGGAATCATAGTTGGGAATCAGAGGCGGGGAATCAAAGGCGGGGAAGCAGAGGCGGGGAATCAGATATGGGGAATCGGATGCGGGGAATCAGAGGCGGGGAATCAGAGCTGGGGAATCAGAGGCGGGGTATCAGAGTTGGGGCATCTGAGGTGGGGAATTAGATATGGGGAAACAGAGGCGGGGAATCAGAGGCGGGGAAACAGAGGCGAGGAATCAGATATGGGGAATCAGAGGTGGGGAATCAGAGGCAGGGAATCAGATGTGCGGAATCTGAGATGGGGAATCAGAGGCAGGGAATCAGAATCAGAAGCGGGGAATCAGAGGCCGGGAATCAGAGGCCGGGATTCAGATGCCGGGAATAAGAGGCCGGGAATCAGAGGTGGGGAATCAGAGTCCGGGAATCAGAGATGGGGATTCAGAGGCGGGGAATGATATATGGGGAATCAGAGGCGGGGAATCAGAGGTGGGGTAACAGAGGTGGGGAATCAGATATGGGGAATCAGAGGTGGCGAATCAAAGGCGGTGAATCAGAGATGGGGAATCAGAGGCGGGGAATCAGAGGCAGGGAATCAAACACGGGGAATCAGAGGCGGGGAATCAGAGCTGGGGAATCGGAGGCGGGGAATCAGAGTTGGGGAATCAGAGTCGGGGAATCAGATATGGGGAAACAGGGGCGGGGAATCAGAGGCAGGGAAACAGAGGCGGGGAATCAGATATGGGGAATCAGGGGTGAGGAATCAGAGGTTGGGAATCAGAGGCAGGGAATCAGAGGCGTGGAAACAGAGGCGGGGATTCAGATATGGGGAATCAGAGGTGGGGAATCAGGGGCGTGGAATCAGAGGCAGGGAATTAGATGTGGTGAATCAGAGATGGGGAATCAGAGGCAGGGAATCAGAATCAGAAGCGGGGTATCAGTGGCCGGGAATCATAGGAAGGTAATCAGAGGCAGGGGATCAAACACGGGGAATCAGAGGCTGGGAATCAGAGCTGGGGAATCAGAGGCGGGGAATCAGAGCTGGGGAATCACAGGCGGGGAATCAGAGATGGGGAATCAAGGGGGGAATCAGAGGCAGGGAATCAGATGCGGGGAATCAGAGGCGGGGAATCATAGATGGCGAATCAGAGGCGGGGAATCAGAGGTGGGCAATCAGAGGATGGGAATCAGATATGGGGAATCAGAGGCGGGGAATCAGAGCTGGGGAATCACAGGCGGGGAATCAGAGTTGGGGAATCAGAGGCGGGGAATCAGATATGGGGAAACAGAGGCGGGGAATCAGAGGCGGTGAAACAGAGGCGGGGAATCAGATATTGGGAATCAGAGGTGGGGAATCAGAAGTTGGGAATCAGAGGCCTGGAATCAGAGGCGGGGAATCTGAGGCAGGGAATCAGATGCGGGGAATCAGAGGAGGGGAATCAGAGCTGGGGAATCAGAGGCGGAGTATTAGAGTTGGGGAATCAGAGGCGGGGAATAAGACGCGGGGAATCAGAGGGGGGGAATCATAGCTGGCGAATCAGAGGCGGGGAATCAGAGGTGGGCAATCAGAGGCCGGGAATCAGAGGTGGTGAATCAGAGATGGGGAATCAGAGGCGGGGAATCAGTGGCAGGGAATCAGATATGTGGAATCAGAGGCGTGGAATCAGAGGCAGGGAATCAGACACGGGGAATCAGACACGGGGAATCAGAGGTGGGGAATCAGAGATGGGGAATCAGAGGCGGTGAATCAGAGATGGGGAATCAGAGGCGGGGAATCAGAGGCAGGAAATCAGACACGGGGATTCAGAGGCTGGGAATCAGACGGGGGGAATCAAAGGCGGGGAATCAGAGCTGGGGAATCAGAGGCAGGGAATCAGAGGCGGGGAATCAGATATGGGGAATCAGAGGCTGGTATTCAGAGGCGGGGAATCAGAGGCAGGGAATCAGACACGGGGAATCAGAGGTGGGGAATCAGAGATGGGGAATCAGAGGCGGGGAATCAGAGTTGGGGAATCAGAGGCAGGGAATCGGATGTGCGGAATCAGAGATGGGGAATCAGAGGTGGGGAATCAGAGGCGGTGAATCAGAGATGGGGAATCAGAGGCGGGGAATCAGAGGCAGGAAATCAGACACGGGGATTCAGAGGCTGGGAATCAGACAGGGGGAATCAAAGGCGGGGAATCAGAGCTGGGGAATCAGAGGCAGGGAATCAGAGTTGGGGATTCAGAGACGGGGAATCAGATATGGGGAAAGAGAGGCGGGGAATCAGAGGCGGGCAAACAGAGGCGGGGAATTAGATATGGGGAATCAGATGTGGGGAATCAGAGGTGGTGAATCAGTGATGGGGAATCACAGGCGGGGAATCAGAGGCAGGGAATAGAACGCAGGGAATCAGAGGCAGGGAATCAGAGCTGGGGAATCAGAGGCGGGGAATCATAGTTGGGAATCAGAGGCGGGGAATCAGATATGGGGAAACAGAGGCGGGGAATCAGAGGCGGGGAAACAGAGGCGGGGAATCAGATATGGGGAATCGGATGCGGGGAATCAGAGGCGGGGAATCAGAGCTGGGGAATCAGAGGCGGGGAATCAGAGTTGGGGCATCAGAGGTGGGGAATTAGATATAGGGAAACAGAGGCGGGGAATCAGATGCGGGGAAACAGAGGCGGGGAATCAGATATGGGGAATCAGAGGTGGGGAATCAGAGGCAGGGAATCAGATGTGCGGAATCAGAGATGGGGAATCAGAGGCAGGGAATCAGAATCAGAAGCGGGGAATCAGAGGCCGGGAATCAGAGGCCGGGAATCAGATGCTGGGAATAAGAGGCCGGGAATCAGAGGTGGGGAATCAGAGTCCGGGAATCAGAGATGGGGATTCAGAGGCGGGGAATGAGATATGGAGAATCAGAGGCGGGGAATCAGAGGCCGGGAAACAGAGGTGGGGAATCAGATATGGGGAATCAGAGGTGGCGAATCAAAGGCGGTGAATCAGAGATGGGGAATCAGAGGCGGGGAATCAGAGGCAGGGAATCAGATGCGGGGAATCAGAGGCGGGGAATCAGAGCTGCCGAATCAGAGGCGGGGAATCAGAGGTGGGCAATCAGAGCCGGGGAATCAGATATGGGGAATCAGAGGCGGGGAATCAGAGGCGGGGAAACAGAGGTGGGGAATCAGATATGGGGAAACAGAGGTGGCGAATCAAAGGCGGTGAATCAGAGATGGGGAATCAGAGGCGGGGAATCAGAGGCAGGGAATCAAAAACGGGGAATCAGAGGCGGGGAATCAGAGCTGGGGAATCAGAGGCGGGGAAGCAGAGTAGGAGAATCAGAGGTGGGGAATCAGATATGGGGAAACAGGGGCGGGGAATCAGAGGAGGGGAATCAGATATGGGGAATCAGAGGTGGCGAATTAAAGGCGGTGAATCAGAGATGGGGAATCAGGGCAGGGAATCAGAGGCAGGGAATCAAACACGGGGAATCAGAGGCGTGGAATCAGAGCTGGGGAATCAGAGGCGGGGATTCAGAGTTGGGGAATCAGAGGCGGGGAATCAGAGGCGGGGAAACAGAGGCGGGGAATCAGATATGGGGAATCAGAGGTGGGGAATCAGAGGTTGGGAATCAGAAGCAGGGAATCAGAGGCGGGGAATCAGAGGCGGGGAATCAGAGGCAGGAAATCCGATGTGCGGAATCAGAGATGGGGAATCAGGGCAGGGAATCAGAGGCAGGGAATCAAACACGGGGAATCAGAGGCGTGGAATCAGAGCTGGGGAATCAGAGGCGGGGATTCAGAGTTGGGGAATCAGAGGCGGGGAATCAGAGGCGGGGAAACAGAGGCGGGGAATCAGAGGCAGGGAATCAGACACGGGGAATCAGATATGGGGAAACAGAGGCGGGGAATCAGAGGCGGGCAAACAGAGGCGGGGAATTAGATATGGGAATCAGAGGTGGGGAATCAGAGGTGGTGAATCAGAGATGGGGAATCACAGGCGGGGAATCAGAGGCAGGGAATAGAACGCGGGGAATCAGAGGCGGGGAATCAGAGCTGGGGAATCAGAGGCGGGGAATCATAGTTGGGAATCAGAGGCGGGGAATCAGATAGGGGGAAACAGAGGCGGGGAATCAAAGGCGGGGAAACAGAGGCGGGGAATCAGATATGGGGAATCGGATGCGGGGAATCAGAGGCGGGGAATCAGAGCTGGGGAATCAGAGGCGGGGTATCAGAGTTGGGGCATCTGAGGTGGGGAATTAGATATGGGGAAACAGAGGCGGGGAATCAGAGGCGGGGAAACAGAGGCGAGGAATCAGATATGGGGAATCAGAGGTGGGGAATCAGAGGCAGGGAATCAGATGTGCGGAATCTGAGATGGGGAATCAGAGGCAGGGAATCAGAATCAGAAGCGGGGAATCAGAGGCCGGGAATCAGAGGCCGGGATTCAGATGCCGGGAATAAGAGGCCGGGAATCAGAGGTGGGGAATCAGAGTCCGGGAATCAGAGATGGGGATTCAGAGGCGGGGAATGATATATGGGGAATCAGAGGCGGGGAATCAGAGGTGGGGTAACAGAGGTGGGGAATCAGATATGGGGAATCAGAGGTGGCGAATCAAAGGCGGTGAATCAGAGATGGGGAATCAGAGGCCGGGAATCAGAGGCAGGGAATCAAACACGGGGAATCGGAGGCGGGGAATCAGAGCTGGGGAATCGGAGGCGGGGAATCAGAGTTGGGGAATCAGAGGCGGGGAATCAGATATGGGGAAACAGGGGCGGGGAATCAGAGGCAGGGAGACAGAGGCGGGGAATCAGATATGGGGAATCAGGGGTGGGGAATCAGAGGTTGGGAATCAGAGGCAGGGAATCAGAGGCGTGGAAACAGAGGCGGGGATTCAGATATGGGGAATCAGAGGTGGGGAATCAGGGGCGTGGAATCAGAGGCAGGGAATTAGATGTGGTGAATCAGAGATGGGGAATCAGAGGCAGGGAATCAGAATCAGAAGCGGGGTATCAGTGGCCGGGAATCAGAGGAAGGTAATCAGAGGCAGGGGATCAAACACGGGGAATCAGAGGCTGGGAATCAGAGCTGGGGAATCAGAGGCGGGGAATCAGAGCTGGGGAATCACAGGCGGGGAATCAGAGATGGGGAATCAAGGGGGGAATCAGAGGCAGGGAATCAGATGCGGGGAATCAGAGGCGGGGAATCATAGATGGCGAATCAGAGGCGGGGAATCAGAGGTGGGCAATCAGAGGATGGGAATCAGATATGGGGAATCAGAGGCGGGGAATCAGAGCTGGGGAATCACAGGCGGGGAATCAGAGTTGGGGAATCAGAGGCGGGGAATCAGATATGGGGAAACAGAGGCGGGGAATCAGAGGCGGTGAAACAGAGGCGGGGAATCAGATATTGGGAATCAGAGGTGGGGAATCAGAGTTGGGGAATCAGAGTCGGGGACTTAGATATGGGGAAACAGAGTTGGGGAATCAGAGGCGGGGAAACAGACGCGGGGAATCAGAGGCGGGGAATCATAGTTGGGAATCAGAGGCGGGGAATCAAAGGCGGGGAAACAGAGGCGGGGAATCAGATATGGGGAATCGGATGCGGGGAATCAGAGGCGGGGAATCAGAGCTGGGGAATCAGAGGCGGGGTATCAGAGTTGGGGCATCTGAGGTGGGGAATTAGATATGGGGAAACAGAGGCGGGGAATCAGAGGCGGGGAAACAGAGGCGAGGAATCAGATATGGGGAATCAGAGGTGGGGAATCAGAGGCAGGGAATCAGATGTGCGGAATCAGAGATGGGGAATCAGAGGCAGGGAATCAGAATCAGAAGCGGGGAATCAGAGGCCGGGAATCAGAGGCCGGGATTCAGATGCCGGGAATAAGAGGCCGGGAATCAGAGGTGGGGAATCAGAGTCCGGGAATCAGAGATGGGGATTCAGAGGCGGGGAATGATATATGGGGAATCAGAGGCGGGGAATCAGAGGTGGGGTAACAGAGGTGGGGAATCAGATATGGGGAATCAGAGGTGGCGAATCAAAGGCGGTGAATCAGAGATGGGGAATCAGAGGCGGGGAATCAGAGGCAGGGAATCAAACACGGGGAATCAGAGGCGGGGAATCAGAGCTGGGGAATCGGAGGCGGGGAATCAGAGTTGGGGAATCAGAGGCGGGGAATCAGATATGGGGAAACAGGGGCGGGGAAACAGAGGCGGGGAATCAGATATGGGGAATCAGGGGTGGGGAATCAGAGGTTGGGAATCAGAGGCAGGGAATCAGAGGCGTGGAAACAGAGGCGGGGATTCAGATATGGGGAATCAGAGGTGGGGAATCATGGGCATGGAATCAGAGGCAGGGAATTAGATGTGGTGAATCAGAGATGGGGAATCAGAGGCAGGGAATCAGAATCAGAAGCGGGGTATCAGTGGCCGGGAATCAGAGGAAGGTAATCAGAGGCAGGGGATCAAACACGGGGAATCAGAGGCTGGGAATCAGAGCTGGGGAATCAGAGGCGGGGAATCAGAGCTGGGGAATCACAGGCGGGGAATCAGTGATGGGGAATCAAGGGGGGAATCAGAGGCAGGGAATCAGATGCGGGGAATCAGAGGCGGGGAATCATAGATGGCGAATCAGAGGCGGGGAATCAGAGGTGGGCAATCAGAGGATGGGAATCAGATATGGGGAATCAGAGGCGGGGAATCAGAGCTGGGGAATCACAGGCGGGGAATCAGAGTTGGGGAATCAGAGGCGGGGAA
Source organism: Narcine bancroftii (assembly GCF_036971445.1). Lineage (NCBI taxonomy): Eukaryota > Metazoa > Chordata > Chondrichthyes > Torpediniformes > Narcinidae > Narcine > Narcine bancroftii. Next base: position 110,855,410 of record NC_091474.1, on the reverse strand, counting down.
TCAGATATGGGGAAACAGAGGCGGGGAATCAGAGGCGGTGAAACAGAGGCGGGGAATCAGATATAGGGAATCAGAGGTGGGGAATCAGAGGTTGGGAATCAGAGGCCTGGAATCAGAGGCGGGGAATCAGAGGCAGGGAATCAGATGCGGGGAATCAGAGGAGGGGAATCAGAGCTGGGGAATCAGAGGCGGAGTATTAGAGTTGGGGAATCAGAGGCGGGGAATCAGACGCGGGGAATCAGAGGGGGGGAATCATAGCTGGCGAATCAGAGGCGGGGAATCAGAGGAGGCCAATCAGAGGCCGGGAATCAGAGGTGGTGAATCAGAGATGGGGAATCAGAGGCGGGGAATCAGTGGCAGGGAATCAGATATGGGGAATCAGAGGCGTGGAATCAGAGGCAGGGAATCAGACACGGGGAATCAGACACGGGGAATCAGAGGTGGGGAATCAGAGATGGGGAATCAGAGGCGGTGAATCAGAGATGGGGAATCAGAGGCGGGGAATCAGAGTCAGGAAATCAGACACGGGGATTCAGAGGCTGGGAATCAGACGGGGGGCATCAAAGGCGGGGAATCAGAGCTGGGGAATCAGAGGCAGGGAATCAGAGGCGGGGAATCAGATATGGGGAATCAGAGGCTGGTATTCAGAGGCGGGGAATCAGAGGCAGGGAATCAGACACGGGGAATCAGAGGTGGGGAATCAGAGATGGGGAATCAGAGGCGGGGAATCAGAGTTGGGGAATCAGAGGCAGGGAATCGGATGTGCGGAATCAGAGATGGGGAATCAGAGGTGGGGAATCAGAGGCGGTGAATCAGAGATGGGGAATCAGAGGCGGGGAATCAGAGGCAGGAAATCAGACACGGGGATTCAGAGGCTGGGAATCAGACAGGGGGAATCAAAGGCGGGGAATCAGAGCTGGGGAATCAGAGGCAGGGAATCAGAGTTGGGGATTCAGAGACGGGGAATCAGATATGGGGAAAGAGAGGCGGGGAATCAGAGGCGGGCAAACAGAGGCGGGGAATTAGATATGGGGAATCAGATGTGGGGAATCAGAGGTGGTGAATCAGTGATGGGGAATCACAGGCGGGGAATCAGAGGCAGGGAATAGAACGCAGGGAATCAGAGGCAGGGAATCAGAGCTAGGGAATCAGAGGCGGGGAATCATAGTTGGGAATCAGAGGCGGGGAATCAGATATGGGGAAACAGAGGCGGGGAATCAGAGGCGGGGAAACAGAGGCGGGGAATCAGATATGGGGAATCGGATGCGGGGAATCAGAGGCGGGGAATCAGAGCTGGGGAATCAGAGGCGGGGAATCAGAGTTGGGGCATCAGAGGTGGGGAATTAGATATAGGGAAACAGAGGCGGGGAATCAGAGGCGGGGAAACAGAGGCGGGGAATCAGATATGGGGAATCAGAGGTGGGGAATCAGAGGCAGGGAATCAGATGTGCGGAATCAGAGATGGGGAATCAGAGGCAGGGAATCAGAATCAGAAGCGGGGAATCAGAGGCCGGGAATCAGAGGCCGGGAATCAGATGCTGGGAATAAGAGGCCGGGAATCAGAGGTGGGGAATCAGAGTCCGGGAATCAGAGATGGGGATTCAGAGGCGGGGAATGAGATATGGAGAATCAGAGGCGGGGAATCAGAGGCCGGGAAACAGAGGTGGGGAATCAGATATGGGGAATCAGAGGTGGCGAATCAAAGGCGGTGAATCAGAGATGGGGAATCAGAGGCGGGGAATCAGAGGCAGGGAATCAGATGCGGGGAATCAGAGGCGGGGAATCAGAGCTGGCGAATCAGAGGCGGGGAATCAGAGGTGGGCAATCAGAGCCGGGGAATCAGATATGGGGAATCAGAGGCGGGGAATCAGAGGCGGGGAAACAGAGGTGGGGAATCAGATATGGGGAAACAGAGGTGGCGAATCAAAGGCGGTGAATCAGAGATGGGGAATCAGAGGCGGGGAATCAGAGGCAGGGAATCAAAAACGGGGAATCAGAGGCGGGGAATCAGAGCTGGGGAATCAGAGGCGGGGAAGCAGAGTAGGAGAATCAGAGGTGGGGAATCAGATATGGGGAAACAGGGGCGGGGAATCAGAGGCTGGGAAACAGAGGCGGGGAATCAGATATGGGGAATCAGAGGTGTGGAATCAGAGGTTGGGAATCAGAGGCGGGGAAACAGAGGAGGGGAATCAGATATGGGGAATCAGAGGTGGCGAATTAAAGGCGGTGAATCAGAGATGGGGAATCAGGGCAGGGAATCAGAGGCAGGGAATCAAACACGGGGAATCAGAGGCGTGGAATCAGAGCTGGGGAATCAGAGGCGGGGATTCAGAGTTGGGGAATCAGAGGCGGGGAATCAGAGGCGGGGAAACAGAGGCGGGGAATCAGATATGGGGAATCAGAGGTGGGGAATCAGAGGTTGGGAATCAGAAGCAGGGAATCAGAGGCGGGGAATCAGAGGCGGGGAATCAGAGGCAGGAAATCCGATGTGCGGAATCGGAGATGGGGAATCAGAGGCAGGGAATCAGAGGCGGGGAATCAGAGGCGGGGAATCAGAGGCCGGGAATCAGATATGGGGAAACAGAGGCGGGGAATCAGAGGCGGGGAAACAGAGGCGGGGAATCAGATATGGGGAATCAGAGGTGGGGAATCAGAGGTTGGGAATCAGAGGCAGGGAATCAGAGGCTGGGAATCAGATGCAGGGAATCAGATGCGGGGAATCAGAGGCGGGGAATCAGAGCTGGGGAATCAGAGGTGGGGAATCAGAGTTGGGGAATCAGAGTCGGGGACTTAGATATGGGGAAACAGAGGCAGGGAATCAGAGGCGGGGAAACAGACGCGGGGAATCAGAGGCGGGTATCAGAGCTGGGGAATCAGAGGCGGGGAATCAGAGTTGGGGAATCAGAGGCGGGGAATCAGAGGCGGGGAATCAGAGGCGGGGAATCAGAGGCGGGGAAACAGAGGCAGGGAATCAGATATGGGGAATCAGAGGTGGGGTATCAGGGGCAGGGAATCAGTGGCAGGGAATCAGAGGCGGGGAATCAGAGGCGGGGAATCAGAGGCAGGGAATCAGACACGGGGAATCAGATATGGGGAAACAGAGGCGGGGAATCAGACGCGGGCAAACAGAGGCAGGGAATTAGGTAAGGGGAATCAGAGGTGGGGAATCAGAGGTGGTGAATCAGAGATGGAGAATCACAGGCGGGGAATCAGAGGCGGGGAATAAGAGGCAGGGAATCGGATGTGCGGAATCAGAGATGGGGAATCAGAGGTGGGGATTCAGAGGTGGTAATTCAGAGAAGGGGAATCAGAGGCTGGGAATCAGAGGCAGGGAATCAGACGCAGGGAATCAGAGGCGGGGAATCATAGCTGGCGAATTAGAGGAGGGGAATCAGAGTTGGGGAATCGGAGTCGGGGAATCAGATATGGGGAAACAGAGGCGGGGAATCAGAGGTGGGGAAACAGAGGCGGGTAATCAGATATGGGGAATCAGAGGTGGGGAATCAGAGGCAGGGAATCAGATGTGCGGAATCAGAGATGGGGAATCAGAGGCAGGGAATCAGAATCAGAAGCAGGGAATCAGAGGCCGGAATCAGATGCTGGGAATCAGAGGCCTGGAATCAGAGTCGGGGAATCAGAGGCAGGGAATCAGATGCGGGGAATCAGAGGCGGGGAATCAGAGCTGGGGAATCAGAGGCAGGGTATTAGAGTTGGGGAATCAGAGGCGGGGAATCAGATATGGGGAAACAGAGGTGGGGAATCAGAGGCGGGGAAACAGAGGCAGGGAATCAGATATGGGGAATCAGAGGCGGGGAATCAGAGGTGGGGAATCATAGGCAGGGAATCGGATGTGCGGAATCAGAGATGGGGAATCAGAGGCAGGGAATGAGAGGTGGTGAATCAGATATGGGGAATCAGAGGCGGAGAATCAGAGGCAGAGAATCAGACGCGGGGAATCAGAGGTGGGCAATCAGAGGCGGGGAATCAGATATGGGGAATCAGAGGCGGGGAATCAGAGGCGGGGAAACAGAGGCGGGGAATCAGATATGGGGAATCAGAGGTGGGGCATCAGAAGTTGTGAATCACAGATGGGGAATTAGAGGCGGGGAATCAGAGGTTGGGAATCAGAGGCCTGGAATCAGAGGCGGGGAATCAGAGGCAGGGAATCAGATGCGGGGAATCAGAGGAGGGGAATCAGAGCTGGGGAATCAGAGGCGGAGTATTAGAGTTGGGTAATCAGAGGCGGGGAATCAGACGCGGGGAATCAGAGGGGGGGAATCATAGCTGGCGAATCAGAGGCGGGGAATCAGAGGTGGGCAATCAGAGGCCGGGAATCAGAGGTGGTGAATCAGAGATGGGGAATCAGAGGCGGGGAATCAGTGGCAGGGAATCAGATATGGGGAATCAGAGGCGTGGAATCAGAGGCAGGGAATCAGACACGGGGAATCAGACACGGGGAATCAGAGGTGGGGAATCAGAGATGGGGAATCAGAGGCGGTGAATCGGAGATGGGGAATCAGAGCGGGGAATCAGAGGCAGGAAATCAGACACGGGGATTCAGAGGCTGGGAATCAGACGGGGGGAATCAAAGGCGGGGAATCAGAGCTGGGGAATCAGAGGCAGGGAATCAGAAGCGGGGAATCAGATATGGGGAATCAGAGGCTGGTATTCAGAGGCGGGGAATCAGAGGCAGGGAATCAGACACGGGGAATCAGAGGTGGGGAATCAGAGATGGGGAATCAGAGGCGGGGAATCAGAGTTGGGGAATCAGAGGCAGGGAATCGGATGTGCGGAATCAGAGATGGGGAATCAGAGGTGGGGAATCAGAGGCGGTGAATCAGAGATGGGGAATCAGAGGCGGGGAATCAGAGGCAGGAAATCAGACACGGGGATTCAGAGGCTGGGAATCAGACAGGGGGAATCAAAGGCGGGGAATCAGAGCTGGGGAATCAGAGGCAGGGAATCAGAGTTGGGGATTCAGAGACGGGGAATCAGATATGGGGAAACAGAGGCGGGGAATCAGAGGCGGGCAAACAGAGGCGGGGAATTAGATATGGGGAATCAGATGTGGGGAATCAGAGGTGGTGAATCAGTGATGGGGAATCACAGGCGGGGAATCAGAGGCAGGGAATAGAACGCAGGGAATCAGAGGCAGGGAATCAGAGCTGGGGAATCAGAGGCGGGGAATCATAGTTGGGAATCAGAGGCGGGGAATCAGATATGGGGAAACAGAGGCGGGGAATCAGAGGCGGGGAAACAGAGGCGGGGAATCAGATATGGGGAATCGGATGCGGGGAATCAGAGGCGGGGAATCAGAGCTGGGGAATCAGAGGCGGGGAATCAGAGTTGGGGCATCAGAGGTGGGGAATTAGATATAGGGAAACAGAGGCGGGGAATCAGATGCGGGGAAACAGAGGCGGGGAATCAGATATGGGGAATCAGAGGTGGGGAATCAGAGGCAGGGAATCAGATGTGCGGAATCAGAGATGGGGAATCAGAGGCAGGGAATCAGAATCAGAAGCGGGGAATCAGAGGCCGGGAATCAGAGGCCGGGAATCAGATGCTGGGAATAAGAGGCCGGGAATCAGAGGTGGGGAATCAGAGTCCGGGAATCAGAGATGGGGATTCAGAGGCGGGGAATGAGATATGGAGAATCAGAGGCGGGGAATCAGAGGCCGGGAAACAGAGGTGGGGAATCAGATATGGGGAATAAGAGGTGGCGAATCAAAGGCGGTGAATCAGAGATGGGGAATCAGAGGCGGGGAATCAGAGGCAGGGAATCAGATGCGGGGAATCAGAGGCGGGGAAACAGAGGTGGGGAATCAGATATGGGGAAACAGAGGTGGCGAATCAAAGGCGGTGAATCAGAGATGGGGAATCAGAGGCGGGGAATCAGAGGCAGGGAATCAAAAACGGGGAATCAGAGGCGGGGAATCAGATATGGGGAATCAGGGGTGGGGAATCAGAGGTTGGGAATCAGAGGCAGGGAATCAGAGGCGTGGAAACAGAGGCGGGGATTCAGATATGGGGAATCAGAGGTGGGGAATCAGGGGCATGGAATCAGAGGCAGGGAATTAGATGTGGTGAATCAGAGATGGGGAATCAGAGGCAGGGAATCAGAATCAGAAGCGGGGTATCAGTGGCCGGGAATCAGAGGAAGGTAATCAGAGGCAGGGGATCAAACACGGGGAATCAGAGGCTGGGAATCAGAGCTGGGGAATCAGAGGCGGGGAATCAGAGCTGGGGAATCACAGGCGGGGAATCAGAGATGGGGAATCAAGGGGGGAATCTGAGGCAGGGAATCAGATGCGGGGAATCAGAGGCGGGGAATCATAGATGGCGAATCAGAGGCGGGGAATCAGAGGTGGGCAATCAGAGGATGGGAATCAGATATGGGGAATCAGAGGCGGGGAATCAGAGCTGGGGAATCACAGGCGGGGAATCAGAGTTGGGGAATCAGAGGCGGGGAATCAGATATGGGGAAACAGAGGCGGGGAATCAGAGGTGGTGAAACAGAGGCGGGGAATCAGATATTGGGAATCAGTGGTGGGGAATCAGAGGTTGGGAATCAGAGGCCTGGAATCAGAGGCGGGGAATCAGAGGCAGGGAATCAGATGCGGGGAATCAGAGGAGGGGAATCAGAGCTGGGGAATCAGAGGCGGAGTATTAGAGTTGGGGAATCAGAGGCGGGGAATCAGACGCGGGGAATCAGAGGGGGGGAATCATAGCTGGCGAATCAGAGGCGGGGAATCAGAGGAGGGCAATCAGAGGCCGGGAATCAGAGGTGGTGAATCAGAGATGGGGAACCAGAGGCGGGGAATCAGTGGCAGGGAATCAGATATGGGGAATCAGAGGCGTGGAATCAGAGGCAGGGAATCAGACACGGGGAATCAGACACGGGGAATCAGAGGTGGGGAATCAGAGATGGGGAATCAGAGGCGGTGAATCAGAGATGGGGAATCAGAGGCGGGGAATCAGAGGCAGGAAATCAGACACGGGGATTCAGAGGCTGGGAATCAGACGGGGGGAATCAAAGGCGGGGAATCAGAGCTGGGGAATCAGAGGCAGGGAATCAGAGGCGGGGAATCAGATATGGGGAATCAGAGGCTGGTATTCAGAGGCGGGGAATCAGAGGCAGGGAATCAGACACGGGGAATCAGAGGTGGGGAATCAGAGATGGGGAATCAGAGGCGGGGAATCAGAGTTGGGGAATCAGAGGCAGGGAATCGGATGTGCGGAATCAGAGATGGGGAATCAGAGGTGGGGAATCAGAGGCGGTGAATCAGAGATGGGGAATCAGAGGCGGGGAATCAGAGGCAGGAAATCAGACACGGGGATTCAGAGGCTGGGAATCAGACAGGGGGAATCAAAGGCGGGGAATCAGAGCTGGGGAATCAGAGGCAGGGAATCAGAGGCAGGGAATAGAACGCAGGGAATCAGAGGCAGGGAATCAGAGCTGGGGAATCAGAGGCGGGGAATCATAGTTGGGAATCAGAGGCGGGGAATCAGATATGGGGAAACAGAGGCGGGGAATCAGAGGCGGGGAAACAGAGGCGGGGAATCAGATATGGGGAATCGGATGCGGGGAATCAGAGGCGGGGAATCAGAGCTGGGGAATCAGAGGCGGGGAATCAGAGTTGGGGCATCAGAGGTGGGGAATTAGATATAGGGAAACAGAGGCGGGGAATCAGAGGCGGGGAAACAGAGGCGGGGAATCAGATATGGGGAATCAGAGGTGGGGAATCAGAGGCAGGGAATCAGATGTGCGGAATCAGAGATGGGGAATCAGAGGCAGGGAATCAGAATCAGAAGCGGGGAATCAGAGGCCGGGAATCAGAGGCCGGGAATCAGATGCTGGGAATAAGAGGCCGGGAATCAGAGGTGGGGAATCAGAGTCCGGGAATCAGAGATGGGGATTCAGAGGCGGGGAATGAGATATGGAGAATCAGAGGCGGGGAATCAGAGGCCGGGAAACAGAGGTGGGGAATCAGATATGGGGAATCAGAGGTGGCGAATCAAAGGCGGTGAATCAGAGATGGGGAATCAGAGGCGGGGAATCAGAGGCAGGGAATCAGATGCGGGGAATCAGAGGCGGGGAATCAGAGCTGGCGAATCAGAGGCGGGGAATCAGAGGTGGGCAATCAGAGCCGGGGAATCAGATATGGGGAATCAGAGGCGGGGAATCAGAGGCGGGGAAACAGAGGTGGGGAATCAGATATGGGGAAACAGAGGTGGCGAATCAAAGGCGGTGAATCAGAGATGGGGAATCAGAGGTGGGGAATCAGAGGCAGGGAATCAAAAACGGGGAATCAGAGGCGGGGAATCAGAGCTGGGGAATCAGAGGCGGGGAAGCAGAGTAGGAGAATCAGAGGTGGGGAATCAGATATGGGGAAACAGGGGCGGGGAATCAGAGGCTGGGAAACAGAGGCGGGGAATCAGATATGGGGAATCAGAGGTGTGGAATCAGAGGTTGGAAATCAGAGGCGGGGAAACAGAGGAGGGGAATCAGATATGGGGAATCAGAGGTGGCGAATTAAAGGCGGTGAATCAGAGATGGGGAATCAGGGCAGGGAATCAGAGGCAGGGAATCAAACACGGGGAATCAGAGGCGTGGAATCAGAGCTGGGGAATCAGAGGCGGGGATTCAGAGTTGGGGAATCAGAGGCGGGGAATCAGAGGCGGGGAAACAGAGGCTGGGAATCAGATATGGGGAATCAGAGGTGGGGAATCAGAGGTTGGGAATCAGAAGCAGGGAATCAGAGGCGGGGAATCAGAGGCGGGGAATCAGAGGCAGGAAATCCGATGTGCGGAATCGGAGATGGGGAATCAGAGGCAGGGAATCAGAGGCGGGGAATCAGAGGCGGGGAATCAGAGGCCGGGAATCAGATATGGGGAAACAGAGGCGGGGAATCAGAGGCGGGGAAACAGAGGCGGGGAATCAGATATGGGGAATCAGAGGTGGGGAATCAGAGGTTGGGAATCAGAGGCAGGGAATCAGAGGCTGGGAATCAGATGCAGGGAATCAGATGCGGGGAATCAGAGGCGGGGAATCAGAGCTGGGGAATCAGAGGTGGGGAATCAGAGTTGGGGAATCAGAGTCGGGGACTTAGATATGGGGAAACAGAGGCAGGGAATCAGAGGCGGGGAAACAGACGCGGGGAATCAGAGGCGGGTATCAGAGCTGGGGAATCAGAGGCGGGGAATCAGAGTTGGGGAATCAGAGGCGGGGAATCAGAGGCGGGGAATCAGAGGCGGGGAATCAGAGGCGGGGAAACAGAGGCAGGGAATCAGATATGGGGAATCAGAGGTGGGGTATCAGGGGCAGGGAATCAGTGGCAGGGAATCAGAGGCGGGGAATCAGAGGCGGGGAATCAGAGGCAGGGAATCAGACACGGGGAATCAGATATGGGGAAACAGAGGCGGGGAATCAGACGCGGGCAAACAGAGGCGGGGAATTAGATAAGGGGAATCAGAGGTGGGGAATCAGAGGTGGTGAATCAGAGATGGAGAATCACAGGCGGGGAATCAGAGGCAGGGAATAGAACACGGGGAATCAGAGGCGGGGAATCTGAGGCAGGGAATCTGTGGTGGGGAATCAGAGGAGGGAAAACAGGCGGGTAAACAGAGGCGGGCAAACATAGGCGGGGAATCAGAGTTGGGGAATCAGAGGCAGGGAATCAGATATGGGGAATCAGAGGAGGGGGATCAGAGGCGGGGAAACAGAGGCGGGGAATCAGATATGGGGAATCAGAGGTGGGGAATCAGGGGCAGGGAATCAGTGGCAGGGAATCAGAGGCGGGGAATCTGAGGCGGGGAATCAGAGGCTGGGAATCAGACACGGGGAATCAGAGGCGGGGAATCAGAGATGGGGAATCAGAGGCGGGGAATCAGAGGCAGGGAATCGGATGCCGGGAATCAGAGGCGGGGAATCAGAGCTGGGGAATCAGAGGCGGGGAATCAGAGTTGGGGAATCAGAGTTGGGTAATCAGAGGCGGGGAATCAGATATGGGGAAATAGAGGCGGGGAATCAGATATGGGGAATCAGAGGTGTGGAATCAGAGGTTGGGAATCAGAGGCAGGGAATCAGAGGCGGGGAAACAGAGGCAGGGAATCAGATATGGGGAATCAGAGGTGGCGAATCAAAGGCGGTGAAACAGAGATGGGGAATCAGAGGCGGGGAATCAGAGGCAGGGAATCAGAGCTGGGGAAACAGAGGCGGGGAATCAGATATGGGGAATCAGAGGTGGGGAATCAGGGGCGGGGAATCAGTGGCAGGGAATCAGAGGCCGGGAATAAAAGGCGGGGAATCAGAGCTGGGGAATCAGAGGCGGGGAATCAGAGTTGGGGAATCAGAGGAGGGGAATCAGATATGGGGAAACAGAGGCCGGGAATCAGAGGCAGGGAAACAGAGGCGGGGAATCAGATATGGGGAATCAGAGGTGGGGAATTAGAGGTTGCGAATCAGAGGCGGGGAATCAGAGGCGGGGAATAAGAGGCAGGGAATCGGATGTGCGGAATCAGAGATGGGGAATCAGAGGTGGGGATACAGAGGTGGTAATTCAGAGAAGGGGAATCAGAGGCTGGGAATCAGAGGCAGGGAATCAGACGCAGGGAATCAGAGGCGGGGAATCATAGCTGGCGAATTAGAGGAGGGGAATCAGAGTTGGGGAATCGGAGTCGGGGAATCAGATGTGGGGAAACAGAGGCGGGGAATCAGAGGTGGGGAAACAGAGGTGGGTAATCAGATATGGGGAATCAGAGGTGGGGAATCAGAGGCAGGGAATCAGATGTGCGGAATCAGAGATGGGGAATCAGAGGCAGGGAATCAGAATCAGAAGCAGGGAATCAGAGGCCGGAATCAGATGCTGGGAATCAGAGGCCTGGAATCAGAGGCGGGGAATCAGAGGCAGGGAATCAGATGCGGGGAATCAGAGGCGGGGAATCAGAGCTGGGGAATCAGAGGCAGGGTATTAGAGTTGGGGAATCAGAGGCGGGGAATCAGATATGGGGAAACAGAGGTGGGGAATCAGAGGCGGGGAAACAGAGGCAGGGAATCAGATATGGGGAATCAGAGGTGGGGAATCAGAGGTGGGGAATCATAGGCAGGGAATCGGATGTGCGGAATCAGAGATGGGGAATCAGAGGCCGGGGATGAGAGGTGGTGAATCAGATATGTGGAATCAGAGGCGGGGAATCAGAGGCAGAGAATCAGACGCGGGGAATCAGAGGTGGGCAATCAGAGGCGGGGAATCAGATATGGGGAATCAGAGGCGGGGAATCAGAGGCGGGGAAACAGAGGCGGGGAATCAGATATGGGGAATCAGAGGTGGGGCATCAGAAGTTGTGAATCACAGATGGGGAATTAGAGGCGGGGAATCAGAGGTTGGGAATCAGAGGCCTGGAATCAGAGGCGGGGAATCAGAGGCAGGGAATCAGATGCGGGGAATCAGAGGAGGGGAATCAGAGCTGGGGAATCAGAGGCGGAGTATTAGAGTTGGGGAATCAGAGGCGGGTAATCAGACGCGGGGAATCAGAGGGGGGGAATCATAGCTGGCGAATCAGAGGCGGGGAATCAGAGGTGGGCAATCAGAGGCCGGGAATCAGAGGTGGTGAATCAGAGATGGGGAATCAGAGGCGGGGAATCAGTGGCAGGGAATCAGATATGGGGAATCAGAGGCGTGGAATCAGAGGCAGGGAATCAGACACGGGGAATCAGACACGGGGAATCAGAGGTGGGGAATCAGAGATGGGGAATCAGAGGCGGTGAATCAGAGATGGGGAATCAGAGGCGGGGAATCAGAGGCAGGAAATCAGACACGGGGATTCAGAGGCTGGGAATCAGACGGGGGGAATCAAAGGCGGGGAATCAGAGCTGGGGAATCAGAGGCAGGGAATCAGAGGCGGGGAATCAGATATGGGGAATCAGAGGCTGGTATTCAGAGGCGGGGAATCAGAGGCAGGGAATCAGACACGGGGAATCAGAGGTGGGGAATCAGAGATGGGGAATCAGAGGCGGGGAATCAGAGTTGGGGAATCAGAGGCAGGGAATCGGATGTGCGGAATCAGAGATGGGGAATCAGAGGTGGGGAATCAGAGGCGGTGAATCAGAGATGGGGAATCAGAGGCGGGGAATCAGAGGCAGGAAATCAGACACGGGGATTCAGAGGCTGGGAATCAGACAGGGGGAATCAAAGGCGGGGAATCAGAGCTGGGGAATCAGAGGCAGGGAATCAGAGTTGGGGATTCAGAGACGGGGAATCAGATATGGGGAAACAGAGGCGGGGAATCAGAGGCGGGCAAACAGAGGCGGGGAATTAGATATGGGGAATCAGATGTGGGGAATCAGAGGTGGTGAATCAGTGATGGGGAATCACAGGCGGGGAATCAGAGGCAGGGAATAGAACGCAGGGAATCAGAGGCAGGGAATCAGAGCTGGGGAATCAGAGGCGGGGAATCATAGTTGGGAATCAGAGGCGGGGAATCAGATATGGGGAAACAGAGGCGGGGAATCAGAGGCGGGGAAACAGAGGCGGGGAATCAGATATGGGGAATCGGATGCGGGGAATCAGAGGTGGGGAATCAGAGCTGGGGAATCAGAGGCGGGGAATCAGAGTTGGGGCATCAGAGGTGGGGAATTAGATATAGGGAAACAGAGGCGGGGAATCAGATGCGGGGAAACAGAGGCGGGGAATCAGATATGGGGAATCAGAGGTGGGGAATCAGAGGCAGGGAATCAGATGTGCGGAATCAGAGATGGGGAATCAGAGGCAGGGAATCAGAATCAGAAGCGGGGAATCAGAGGCCGGGAATCAGAGGCCGGGAATCAGATGCTGGGAATAAGAGGCCGGGAATCAGAGGTGGGGAATCAGAGTCCGGGAATCAGAGATGGGGATTCAGAGGCGGGGAATGAGATATGGAGAATCAGAGGCGGGGAATCAGAGGCCGGGAAACAGAGGTGGGGAATCAGATATGGGGAATCAGAGGTGGCGAATCAAAGGCGGTGAATCAGAGATGGGGAATCAGAGGCGGGGAATCAGAGGCAGGGAATCAGATGCGGGGAATCAGAGGCGGGGAATCAGAGCTGGCGAATCAGAGGCGGGGAATCAGAGGTGGGCAATCAGAGCCGGGGAATCAGATATGGGGAATCAGAGGCGGGGAATCAGAGGCGGGGAAACAGAGGTGGGGAATCAGATATGGGGAAACAGAGGTGGCGAATCAAAGGCGGTGAATCAGAGATGGGGAATCAGAGGCGGGGAATCAGAGGCAGGGAATCAAAAACGGGGAATCAGAGGCGGGGAATCAGAGCTGGGGAATCAGAGGCGGGGAAGCAGAGTAGGAGAATCAGAGGTGGGGAATCAGATATGGGGAAACAGGGGCGGGGAATCAGAGGAGGGGAATCAGATATGGGGAATCAGAGGTGGCGAATTAAAGGCGGTGAATCAGAGATGGGGAATCAGGGCAGGGAATCAGAGGCAGGGAATCAAACACGGGGAATCAGAGGCGTGGAATCAGAGCTGGGGAATCAGAGGCGGGGATTCAGAGTTGGGGAATCAGAGGCGGGGAATCAGAGGCGGGGAAACAGAGGCGGGGAATCAGATATGGGGAATCAGAGGTGGGGAATCAGAGGTTGGGAATCAGAAGCAGGGAATCAGAGGCGGGGAATCAGAGGCGGGGAATCAGAGGCAGGAAATCCGATGTGCGGAATCAGAGATGGGGAATCAGGGCAGGGAATCAGAGGCAGGGAATCAAACACGGGGAATCAGAGGCGTGGAATCAGAGCTGGGGAATCAGAGGCGGGGATTCAGAGTTGGGGAATCAGAGGCGGGGAATCAGAGGCGGGGAAACAGAGGCGGGGAATCAGATATGGGGAATCAGAGGTGGGGAATCAGAGGTTGGGAATCAGAAGCAGGGAATCAGAGGCGGGGAATCAGAGGCGGGGAATCAGAGGCAGGAAATCCGATGTGCGGAATCGGAGATGGGGAATCAGAGGCAGGGAATCAGAGGCGGGGAATCAGAGGCGGGGAATCAGAGGCAGGGAATCAGACACGGGGAATCAGATATGGGGAAACAGAGGCGGGGAATCAGAGGCGGGCAAACAGAGGCGGGGAATTAGATATGGGAATCAGAGGTGGGGAATCAGAGGTGGTGAATCAGAGATGGGGAATCACAGGCGGGGAATCAGAGGCAGGGAATAGAACGCGGGGAATCAGAGGCGGGGAATCAGAGCTGGGGAATCAGAGGCGGGGAATCATAGTTGGGAATCAGAGGCGGGGAATCAGATAGGGGGAAACAGAGGCGGGGAATCAAAGGCGGGGAAACAGAGGCGGGGAATAAGATATGGGGAATCGGATGCGGGGAATCAGAGGCGGGGAATCAGAGCTGGGGAATCAGAGGCGGGGTATCAGAGTTGGGGCATCTGAGGTGGGGAATTAGATATGGGGAAACAGAGGCGGGGAATCAGAGGCGGGGAAACAGAGGCGAGGAATCAGATATGGGGAATCAGAGGTGGGGAATCAGAGGCAGGGAATCAGATGTGCGGAATCTGAGATGGGGAATCAGAGGCAGGGAATCAGAATCAGAAGCGGGGAATCAGAGGCCGGGAATCAGAGGCCGGGATTCAGATGCCGGGAATAAGAGGCCGGGAATCAGAGGTGGGGAATCAGAGTCCGGGAATCAGAGATGGGGATTCAGAGGCGGGGAATGATATATGGGGAATCAGAGGCGGGGAATCAGAGGCAGGGAAACAGAGGCGGGGAATCAGATATGGGGAATCAGGGGTGGGTAATCAGAGGCAGGGAATCAAACACGGGGAATCAGAGGCGGGGAATCAGAGCTGGGGAATCGGAGGCGGGGAATCAGAGTTGGGGAATCAGAGGCGGGGAATCAGATATGGGGAAACAGGGGCGGGGAATCAGAGGCAGGGAAACAGAGGCGGGGAATCAGATATGGGGAATCAGGGGTGGGGAATCAGAGGTTGGGAATCAGAGGCAGGGAATCAGAGGCGTGGAAACAGAGGCGGGGATTCAGATATGGGGAATCAGAGGTGGGGAATCAGGGGCGTGGAATCAGAGGCAGGGAATTACATGTGGTGAATCAGAGATGGGGAATCAGAGGCAGGGAATCAGAATCAGAAGCGGGGTATCAGTGGCCGGGAATCAGAGGAAGGTAATCAGAGGCAGGGGATCAAACACGGGGAATCAGAGGCTGGGAATCAGAGCTGGGGAATCAGAGGCGGGGAATCAGAGCTGGGGAATCACAGGCGGGGAATCAGAGATGGGGAATCAAGGGGGGAATCAGAGGCAGGGAATCAGATGCGGGGAATCAGAGGCGGGGAATCATAGATGGCGAATCAGAGGCGGGGAATCAGAGGTGGGCAATCAGAGGATGGGAATCAGATATGGGGAATCATAGGCGGGGAATCAGAGCTGGGGAATCACAGGCGGGGAATCAGAGTTGGGGAATCAGAGGCCGGGAATCAGATATGGGGAAACAGAGGCGGGGAATCAGAGGCGGTGAAACAGAGGCGGGGAATCAGATATTGGGAATCAGAGGTGGGGAATCAGAGTTGGGGAATCAGAGTCGGGGACTTAGATATGGGGAAACAGAGGCGGGGAATCAGAGGCGGGGAAACAGACGCGGGGAATCAGAGGCGGGGAATCATAGTTGGGAATCAGAGGCGGGGAATCAAAGGCGGGGAAACAGAGGCGGGGAATCAGATATGGGGAATCGGATGCGGGGAATCAGAGGCGGGGAATCAGAGCTGGGGAATCAGAGGCGGGGTATCAGAGTTGGGGCATCTGAGGTGGGGAATTAGATATGGGGAAACAGAGGCGGGGAATCAGAGGCGGGGAAACAGAGGCGAGGAATCAGATATGGGGAATCAGAGGTGGGGAATCAGAGGCAGGGAATCAGATGTGCGGAATCAGAGATGGGGAATCAGAGGCAGGGAATCAGAATCAGAAGCGGGGAATCAGAGGCCGGGAATCAGAGGCCGGGATTCAGATGCCGGGAATAAGAGGCCGGGAATCAGAGGTGGGGAATCAGAGTCCGGGAATCAGAGATGGGGATTCAGAGGCGGGGAATGATATGTGGGGAATCAGAGGCGGGGAATCAGAGGTGGGGTAACAGAGGTGGGGAATCAGATATGGGGAATCAGAGGTGGCGAATCAAAGGCGGTGAATCAGAGATGGGGAATCAGAGGCGGGGAATCAGAGGCAGGGAATCAAACACGGGGAATCAGAGGCGGGGAATCAGAGCTGGGGAATCGGAGGCGGGGAATCAGAGTTGGGGAATCAGAGGCGGGGAATCAGATATGGGGAAACAGGGGCGGGGAATCAGAGGCAGGGAAACAGAGGCGGGGAATCAGATATGGGGAATCAGGGGTGGGGAATCAGAGGTTTGGAATCAGAGGCAGGGAATCAGAGGCGTGGAAACAGAGGCGGGGATTCAGATATGGGGAATCAGATGTGGGGAATCAGGGGCATGGAATCAGAGGCAGGGAATTAGATGTGGTGAATCAGAGATGGGGAATCAGAGGCAGGAAATCAGAATCAGAAGCGGGGTATCAGTGGCCGGGAATCAGAGGAAGGTAATCAGAGGCAGGGGATCAAACACGGGGAATCAGAGGCTGGGAATCAGAGCTGGGGAATCAGAGGCGGGGAATCAGAGCTGGGGAATCACAGGCGGGGAATCAGAGATGGGGAATCAAGGGGGGAATCAGAGGCAGGGAATCAGATGCGGGGAATCAGAGGCGGGGAATCATAGATGGCGAATCAGAGGCGGGGAATCAGAGGTGGGCAATCAGAGGATGGGAATCAGATATGGGGAATCAGAGGCGGGGAATCAGAGCTGGGGAATCACAGGCGGGGAATCAGAGTTGGGGAATCAGAGGCGGGGAATCAGATATGGGGAAACAGAGGCGGGGAATCAGAGGCGGTGAAACAGAGGCGGGGAATCAGATATTGGGAATCAGAGGTGGGGAATCAGAGGTTGGGAATCAGAGGCCTGGAATCAGAGGCGGGGAATCAGAGGCAGGGAATCAGATGCGGGGAATCAGAGGAGGGGAATCAGAGCTGGGGAATCAGAGGCGGAGTATTAGAGTTGGGGAATCAGAGGCGGGGAATCAGACGCGGGGAATCAGAGGGGGGGAATCATAGCTGGTGAATCAGAGGCGGGGAATCAGAGGTGGGCAATCAGAGGCCGGGAATCAGAGGTGGTGAATCAGAGATGGGGAATCAGAGGCGGGGAATCAGTGGCAGGGAATCAGATATGGGGAATCAGAGGCGTGGAATCAGAGGCAGGGAATCAGACACGGGGAATCAGACACGGGGAATCAGAGGTGGGGAATCAGAGATGGGGAATCAGAGGCGGTGAATCAGAGATGGGGAATCAGAGGCGGGGAATCAGAGGCAGGAAATCAGACACGGGGATTCAGAGGCTGGGAATCAGACGGGGGGAATCAAAGGCGGGGAATCAGAGCTGGGGAATCAGAGGCAGGGAATCAGAGGCGGGGAATCAGATATGGGGAATCAGAGGCTGGTATTCAGAGGCGGGGAATCAGAGGCAGGGAATCAGACACGGGGAATCAGAGCTGGGGAATCAGAGGCAGGGAATCAGAGTTGGGGATTCAGAGACGGGGAATCAGATATGGGGAAACAGAGGCGGGGAATCAGAGGCGGGCAAACAGAGGCGGGGAATTAGATATGGGGAATCAGATGTGGGGAATCAGAGGTGGTGAATCAGTGATGGGGAATCACAGGCGGGGAATCAGAGGCAGGGAATAGAACGCAGGGAATCAGAGGCAGGGAATCAGAGCTGGGGAATCAGAGGCGGGGAATCATAGTTGGGAATCAGAGGCGGGGAATCAGATATGGGGAAACAGAGGCGGGGAATCAGAGGCGGGGAAACAGAGGTGGGGAATCAGATATGGGGAATCGGATGCGGGGAATCAGAGGCGGGGAATCAGAGCTGGGGAATCAGAGGCGGGGAGTCAGAGTTGGGGCATCAGAGGTGGGGAATTAGATATAGGGAAACAGAGGCGGGGAATCAGAGGCGGGGAAACAGAGGCGGGGAATCAGATATGGGGAATCAGAGGTGGGGAATCAGAGGCAGGGAATCAGATGTGCGGAATCAGAGATGGGGAATCAGAGGCAGGGAATCAGAATCAGAAGCGGGGAATCAGAGGCCGGGAATCAGAGGCCGGGAATCAGATGCTGGGAATAAGAGGCCGGGAATCAGAGGTGGGGAATCAGAGTCCGGGAATCAGAGATGGGGATTCAGAGGCGGGGAATGAGATATGGAGAATCAGAGGCGGGGAATCAGAGCTGGGGAAACAGAGGCGGGGAATCAGATATGGGGAATCAGAGGTGGCGAATCAAAGGCGGTGAATCAGAGATGGGGAATCAGAGGCGGGGAATCAGAGGCAGGGAATCAGATGCGGGGAATCAGAGGCGGGGAATCAGAGCTGGCGAATCAGAGGCGGGGAATCAGAGGTGGGCAATCAGAGCCAGGGAATCAGATATGGGGAATCAGAGGCGGGGAATCAGAGGCGGGGAAACAGAGGTGGGGAATCAGATATGGGGAAACAGAGGTGGCGAATCAAAGGCGGTGAATCAGAGATGGGGAATCAGAGGCGGGGAATCAGAGGCAGGGAATCAAAAACGGGGAATCAGAGGCGGGGAATCAGAGCTGGGGAATCAGAGGCGGGGAAGCAGAGTAGGAGAATCAGAGGTGGGGAATCAGATATGGGGAAACAGGGGCGGGGAATCAGAGGCTGGGAAACAGAGGCGGGGAATCAGATATGGGGAATCAGAGGTGTGGAATCAGAGGTTGGGAATCAGAGGCGGGGAAACAGATGAGGGGAATCAGATATGGGGAATCAGAGGTGGCGAATTAAAGGCGGTGAATCAGAGATGGGGAATCAGGGCAGGGAATCAGAGGCAGGGAATCAAACACGGGGAATCAGAGGCGTGGAATCAGAGCTGGGGAATCAGAGGCGTGGATTCAGAGTTGGGGAATCAGAGGCGGGGAATCAGAGGCGGGGAAACAGAGGCGGGGAATCAGATATGGGGAATCAGAGGTGGGGAATCAGAGGTTGGGAATCAGAAGCAGGGAATCAGAGGCGGGGAATCAGAGGCGGGGAATCAGAGGCAGGAAATCCGATGTGCGGAATCGGAGATGGGGAATCAGAGGCAGGGAATCAGAGGCGGGGAATCAGAGGCGGGGAATCAGAGGCCGGGAATCAGATATGGGGAAACAGAGGCGGGGAATCAGAGGCGGGGAAACAGAGGCGGGGAATCAGATATGGGGAATCAGAGGTGGGGAATCAGAGGTTGGGAATCAGAGGCAGGGAATCAGAGGCTGGGAATCAGATGCAGGGAATCAGATGCGGGGAATCAGAGGCGGGGAATCAGAGCTGGGGAATCAGAGGTGGGGAATCAGAGTTGGGGAATCAGAGTCGGGGACTTAGATATGGGGAAACAGAGGCAGGGAATCAGAGGCGGGGAAACAGACGCGGGGAATCAGAGGCGGGTATCAGAGCTGGGGAATCAGAGGCGGGGAATCAGAGTTGGGGAATCAGAGGCGGGGAATCAGAGGCGGGGAATCAGAGGCGGGGAATCAGAGGCGGGGAAACAGAGGCAGGGAATCAGATATGGGGAATCAGAGGTGGGGTATCAGGGGCAGGGAATCAGTGGCAGGGAATCAGAGGCGGGGAATCAGAGGCGGGGAATCAGAGGCAGGGAATCAGACACGGGGAATCAGATATGGGGAAACAGAGGCGGGGAATCAGACGCGGGCAAACAGAGGCGGGGAATTAGATAAGGGGAATCAGAGGTGGGGAATCAGAGGTGGTGAATCAGAGATGGAGAATCACAGGCGGGGAATCAGAGGCAGGGAATAGAACACGGGGAATCAGAGGCGGGGAATCTGAGGCAGGGAATCTGTGGTGGGGAATCAGAGGAGGGAAAACAGGCGGGTAAACAGAGGCGGGCAAACATAGGCGGGGAATCAGAGTTGGGGAATCAGAGGCAGGGAATCAGATATGGGGAATCAGAGGCGGGGGATCAGAGGCGGGGAAACAGAGGCGGGGAATCAGATATGGGGAATCAGAGGTGGGGAATCAGGGGCAGGGAATCAGTGGCAGGGAATCAGAGGCGGGGAATCTGAGGCGGGGAATCAGAGGCTGGGAATCAGACACGGGGAATCAGAGGCGGGGAATCAGAGATGGGGAATCAGAGGCGGGGAATCAGAGGCAAGGAATCGGATGCCGGGAATCAGAGGCGGGGAATCAGAGCTGGGGAATCAGAGGCGGGGAATCAGAGTTGGGGAATCAGAGTTGGGGAATCAGAGGCGGGGAATCAGATATGGGGAAATAGAGGCGGGGAATCAGATATGGGGAATCAGAGGTGTGGAATCAGAGGTTGGGAATCAGAGGCAGGGAATCAGAGGCTGGGAAACAGAGGCAGGGAATCAGATATGGGGAATCGGAGGTGGCGAATCAAAGGCGGTGAAACAGAGATGGGGAATCAGAGGCGGGGAATCAGAGGCAGGGAATCAGAGCTGGGGAAACAGAGGCGGGGAATCAGATATGGGGAATCAGAGGTGGGGAATCAGGGGCGGGGAATCAGTGGCAGGGAATCAGAGGCCGGGAATAAAAGGCGGGGAATCAGAGCTGGGGAATCAGAGGCGGGGAATCAGAGTTGGGGAATCAGAGGAGGGGAATCAGATATGGGGAAACAGAGGCTGGGAATCAGAGGCAGGGAAACAGAGGCGGGGAATCAGATATGGGGAATCAGAGGTGGGGAATTAGAGGTTGCGAATCAGAGGCGGGGAATCAGAGGCGGGGAATAAGAGGCAGGGAATCGGATGTGCGGAATCAGAGATGGGGAATCAGAGGTGGGGATTCAGAGGTGGTAATTCAGAGAAGGGGAATCAGAGGCTGGGAATCAGAGGCGGGGAATCATAGCTGGCGAATTAGAGGAGGGGAATCAGAGTTGGGGAATCAGAGTCGGGGAATCAGATATGGGGAAACAGAGGCGGGGAATCAGAGGTGGGGAAACAGAGGCGGGTAATCAGATATGGGGAATCAGAGGTGGGGAATCAGAGGCAGGGAATCAGATGTGCGGAATCAGAGATGGGGAATCAGAGGCAGAGAATCAGAATCAGAAGCAGGGAATCAGAGGCCGGAATCAGATGCTGGGAATCAGAGGCCTGGAATCAGAGGCGGGGAATCAGAGGCAGGGAATCAGATGCGGGGAATCAGAGGCGGGGAATCAGAGCTGGGGAATCAGAGGCAGGGTATTAGAGTTGGGGAATCAGAGGCGGGGAATCAGATATGGGGAAACAGAGGTGGGGAATCAGAGGCGGGGAAACAGAGGCAGGGAATCAGACACGGGGAATCAGACACGGGGAATCAGAGGTGGGGAATCAGAGATGGGGAATCAGAGGCGGTGAATCAGAGATGGGGAATCAGAGGCGGGGAATCAGAGGTAGGAAATCAGACACGGGGATTCAGAGGCTGGGAATCAGACGGGGGGAATCAAAGGCGGGGAATCAGAGCTGGGGAATCAGAGGCAGGGAATCAGAAGCGGGGAATCAGATATGGGGAATCAGAGGCTGGTATTCAGAGGCGGGGAATCAGAGGCAGGGAATCAGACACGGGGAATCAGAGGTGGGGAATCAGAGATGGGGAATCAGAGGCGGGGAATCAGAGTTGGGGAATCAGAGGCAGGGAATCGGATGTGCGGAATCAGAGATGGGGAATCAGAGGTGGGGAATCAGAGGCGGTGAATCAGAGATGGGGAATCAGAGGCGGGGAATCAGAGGCAGGAAATCAGACACGGGGATTCAGAGGCTGGGAATCAGACAGGGGGAATCAAAGGCGGGGAATCAGAGCTGGGGAATCAGAGGCAGGGAATCAGAGTTGGGGATTCAGAGACGGGGAATCAGATATGGGGAAACAGAGGCGGGGAATCAGAGGCGGGCAAACAGAGGCGGGGAATTAGATATGGGGAATCAGATGTGGGGAATCAGAGGTGGTGAATCAGTGATGGGGAATCACAGGCGGGGAATCAGAGGCAGGGAATAGAACGCAGGGAATCAGAGGCAGGGAATCAGAGCTGGGGAATCAGAGGCGGGGAATCATAGTTGGGAATCAGAGGCGGGGAATCAGATATGGGGAAACAGAGGCGGGGAATCAGAGGCGGGGAAACAGAGGCGGGGAATCAGATATGGGGAATCGGATGCGGGGAATCAGAGGCGGGGAATCAGAGCTGGGGAATCAGAGGCGGGGAATCAGAGTTGGGGCATCAGAGGTGGGGAATTAGATATAAGGAAACAGAGGCGGGGAATCAGATGCGGGGAAACAGAGGCGGGGAATCAGATATGGGGAATCAGAGGTGGGGAATCAGAGGCAGGGAATCAGATGTGCGGAATCAGAGATGGGGAATCAGAGGCAGGGAATCAGAATCAGAAGCGGGGAATCAGAGGCCGGGAATCAGAGGCCGGGAATCAGATGCTGGGAATAAGAGGCCGGGAATCAGAGGTGGGGAATCAGAGTCCGGGAATCAGAGATGGGGATTCAGAGGCGGGGAATGAGATATGGAGAATCAGAGACGGGGAATCAGAGGCCGGGAAACAGAGGTGGGGAATCAGATATGGGGAATCAGAGGTGGCGAATCAAAGGCGGTGAATCAGAGATGGGGAATCAGAGGCGGGGAATCAGAGGCAGGGAATCAGATGCGGGGAATCAGAGGCGGGGAAACAGAGGTGGGGAATCAGATATGGGGAAACAGAGGTGGCGAATCAAAGGCGGTGAATCAGAGATGGGGAATCAGAGGCGGGGAATCAGAGGCAGGGAATCAAAAACGGGGAATCAGAGGCGGGGAATCAGATATGGGGAATCAGGGGTGGGGAATCAGAGGTTGGGAATCAGAGGCAGGGAATCAGAGGCGTGGAAACAGAGGCGGGGATTCAGATATGGGGAATCAGAGGTGGGGAATCAGGGGCATGGAATCAGAGGCAGGGAATTAGATGTGGTGAATCAGAGATGGGGAATCAGAGGCAGGGAATCAGAATCAGAAGCGGGGTATCAGTGGCCGGGAATCAGAGGAAGGTAATCAGAGGCAGGGGATCAAACACGGGGAATCAGAGGCTGGGAATCAGAGCTGGGGAATCAGAGGCGGGGAATCAGAGCTGGGGAATCACAGGCGGGGAATCAGAGATGGGGAATCAAGGGGGGAATCTGAGGCAGGGAATCAGATGCGGGGAATCAGAGGCGGGGAATCATAGATGGCGAATCAGAGGCGGGGAATCAGAGGTGGGCAATCAGAGGATGGGAATCAGATATGGGGAATCAGAGGCGGGGAATCAGAGCTGGGGAATCACAGGCGGGGAATCAGAGTTGGGGAATCAGAGGCGGGGAATCAGATATGGGGAAACAGAGGCGGGGAATCAGAGGCGGTGAAACAGAGGCGGGGAATCAGATATTGGGAATCAGTGGTGGGGAATCAGAGGTTGGGAATCAGAGGCCTGGAATCAGAGGCGGGGAATCAGAGGCAGGGAATCAGATGCGGGGAATCAGAGGAGGGGAATCAGAGCTGGGGAATCAGAGGCGGAGTATTAGAGTTGGGGAATCAGAGGCGGGGAATCAGACGCGGGGAATCAGAGGGGGGGAATCATAGCTGGCGAATCAGAGGCGGGGAATCAGAGGAGGGCAATCAGAGGCCGGGAATCAGAGGTGGTGAATCAGAGATGGGGAATCAGAGGCGGGGAATCAGTGGCAGGGAATCAAATATGGGGAATCAGAGGCGTGGAATCAGAGGCAGGGAATCAGACACGGGGAATCAGACACGGGGAATCAGAGGTGGGGAATCAGAGATGGGGAATCAGAGGCGGTGAATCAGAGATGGGGAATCAGAGGCGGGGAATCAGAGGCAGGAAATCAGACACGGGGATTCAGAGGCTGGGAATCAGACGGGGGGAATCAAAGGCGGGGAATCAGAGCTGGGGAATCAGAGGCAGGGAATCAGAGGCGGGGAATCAGATATGGGGAATCAGAGGCTGGTATTCAGAGGCGGGGAATCAGAGGCAGGGAATCAGACACGGGGAATCAGAGGTGGGGAATCAGAGATGGGGAATCAGAGGCGGGGAATCAGAGTTGGGGAATCAGAGGCAGGGAATCGGATGTGCGGAATCAGAGATGGGGAATCAGAGGTGGGGAATCAGAGGCGGTGAATCAGAGATGGGGAATCAGAGGCGGGGAATCAGAGGCAGGAAATCAGACACGGGGATTCAGAGGCTGGGAATCAGACAGGGGGAATCAAAGGCGGGGAATCAGAGCTGGGGAATCAGAGGCAGGGAATCAGAGTTGGGGATTCAGAGACGGGGAATCAGATATGGGGAAAGAGAGGCGGGGAATCAGAGGCGGGCAAACAGAGGCGGGGAATTAGATATGGGGAATCAGATGTGGGGAATCAGAGGTGGTGAATCAGTGATGGGGAATCACAGGCGGGGAATCAGAGGCAGGGAATAGAACGCAGGGAATCAGAGGCAGGGAATCAGAGCTGGGGAATCAGAGGCGGGGAATCATAGTTGGGAATCAGAGGCGGGGAATCAGATATGGGGAAACAGAGGCGGGGAATCAGAGGCGGGGAAACAGAGGCGGGGAATCAGATATGGGGAATCGGATGCGGGGAATCAGAGGCGGGGAATCAGAGCTGGGGAATCAGAGGCGGGGAATCAGAGTTGGGGCATCAGAGGTGGGGAATTAGATATAGGGAAACAGAGGCGGGGAATCAGAGGCGGGGAAACAGAGGCGGGGAATCAGATATGGGGAATCAGAGGTGGGGAATCAGAGGCAGGGAATCAGATGTGCGGAATCAGAGATGGGGAATCAGAGGCAGGGAATCAGAATCAGAAGCGGGGAATCAGAGGCCGGGAATCAGAGGCCGGGAATCAGATGCTGGGAATAAGAGGCCGGGAATCAGAGGTGGGGAATCAGAGTCCGGGAATCAGAGATGGGGATTCAGAGGCGGGGAATGAGATATGGAGAATCAGAGGCGGGGAATCAGAGGCCGGGAAACAGAGGTGGGGAATCAGATATGGGGAATCAGAGGTGGCGAATCAAAGGCGGTGAATCAGAGATGGGGTATCAGAGGCGGGGAATCAGAGGCAGGGAATCAGATGCGGGGAATCAGAGGCGGGGAATCAGAGCTGGCGAATCAGAGGCGGGGAATCAGAGGTGGGCAATCAGAGCCGGGGAATCAGATATGGGGAATCAGAGGCGGGGAATCAGAGGCGGGGAAACAGAGGTGGGGAATCAGATATGGGGAAACAGAGGTGGCGAATCAAAGGCGGTGAATCAGAGATGGGGAATCAGAGGTGGGGAATCAGAGGCAGGGAATCAAAAACGGGGAATCAGAGGCGGGGAATCAGAGCTGGGGAATCAGAGGCGGGGAAGCAGAGTAGGAGAATCAGAGGTGGGGAATCAGATATGGGGAAACAGGGGCGGGGAATCAGAGGCTGGGAAACAGAGGCGGGGAATCAGATATGGGGAATCAGAGGTGTGGAATCAGAGGTTGGAAATCAGAGGCGGGGAAACAGAGGAGGGGAATCAGATATGGGGAATCAGAGGTGGCGAATTAAAGGCGGTGAATCAGAGATGGGGAATCAGGGCAGGGAATCAGAGGCAGGGAATCAAACACGGGGAATCAGAGGCGTGGAATCAGAGCTGGGGAATCAGAGGCGGGGATTCAGAGTTGGGGAATCAGAGGCGGGGAATCAGAGGCGGGGAAACAGAGGCTGGGAATCAGATATGGGGAATCAGAGGTGGGGAATCAGAGGTTGGGAATCAGAAGCAGGGAATCAGAGGCGGGGAATCAGAGGCGGGGAATCAGAGGCAGGAAATCCGATGTGCGGAATCGGAGATGGGGAATCAGAGGCAGGGAATCAGAGGCGGGGAATCAGAGGCGGGGAATCAGAGGCCGGGAATCAGATATGGGGAAACAGAGGCGGGGAATCAGAGGCGGGGAAACAGAGGCGGGGAATCAGATATGGGGAATCAGAGGTGGGGAATCAGAGGTTGGGAATCAGAGGCAGGGAATCAGAGGCTGGGAATCAGATGCAGGGAATCAGATGCGGGGAATCAGAGGCGGGGAATCAGAGCTGGGGAATCAGAGGTGGGGAATCAGAGTTGGGGAATCAGAGTCGGGGACTTAGATATGGGGAAACAGAGGCAGGGAATCAGAGGCGGGGAAACAGACGCGGGGAATCAGAGGCGGGTATCAGAGCTGGGGAATCAGAGGCGGGGAATCAGAGTTGGGGAATCAGAGGCGGGGAATCAGAGGCGGGGAATCAGAGGCGGGGAATCAGAGGCGGGGAAACAGAGGCAGGGAATCAGATATGGGGAATCAGAGGTGGGGTATCAGGGGCAGGGAATCAGTGGCAGGGAATCAGAGGCGGGTAATCAGAGGCGGGGAATCAGAGGCAGGGAATCAGACACGGGGAATCAGATATGGGGAAACAGAGGCGGGGAATCAGACGCGGGCAAACAGAGGCGGGGAATTAGATAAGGGGAATCAGAGGTGGGGAATCAGAGGTGGTGAATCAGAGATGGAGAATCACAGGCGGGGAATCAGAGGCAGGGAATAGAACACGGGGAATCAGAGGCGGGGAATCTGAGGCAGGGAATCTGTGGTGGGGAATCAGAGGAGGGAAAACAGGCGGGTAAACAGAGGCGGGCAAACATAGGCGGGGAATCAGAGTTGGGGAATCAGAGGCAGGGAATCAGATATGGGGAATCAGAGGCGGGGGATCAGAGGCGGGGAAACAGAGGCGGGGTATCAGATATGGGGAATCAGAGGTGGGGAATCAGGGGCAGGGAATCAGTGGCAGGGAATCAGAGGCGGGGAATCTGAGGCGGGGAATCAGAGGCTGGGAATCAGACACGGGGAATCAGAGGCGGGGAATCAGAGATGGGGAATCAGAGGCGGGGAATCAGAGGCAGGGAATCGGATGCCGGGAATCAGAGGCGGGGAATCAGAGCTGGGGAATCAGAGGCGGGGAATCAGAGTTGGGGAATCAGAGTTGGGGAATCAGAGGCGGGGAATCAGATATGGGGAAATAGAGGCGGGGAATCAGATATGGGGAATCAGAGGTGTGGAATCAGAGGTTGGGAATCAGAGGCAGGGAATCAGAGGCGGGGAAACAGAGGCAGGGAATCAGATATGGGGAATCGGAGGTGGCGAATCAAAGGCGGTGAAACAGAGATGGGGAATCAGAGGCGGGGAATCAGAGGCAGGGAATCAGAGCTGGGGAAACAGAGGCGGGGAATCAGATATGGGGAATCAGAGGTGGGGAATCAGGGGCGGGGAATCAGTGGCAGGGAATCAGAGGCCGGGAATAAAAGGCGGGGAATCAGAGCTGGGGAATCAGAGGCGGGGAATCAGAGTTGGGGAATCAGAGGAGGGGAATCAGATATGGGGAAACAGAGGCCGGGAATCAGAGGCAGGGAAACAGAGGCGGGGAATCAGATATGGGGAATCAGAGGTGGGGAATTAGAGGTTGCGAATCAGAGGCGGGGAATCAGAGGCGGGGAATAAGAGGCAGGGAATCGGATGTGCGGAATCAGAGATGGGGAATCAGAGGTGGGGATTCAGAGGTGGTAATTCAGAGAAGGGGAATCAGAGGCTGGGAATCAGAGGCAGGGAATCAGACGCAGGGAATCAGAGGCGGGGAATCATAGCTGGCGAATTAGAGGAGGGGAATCAGAGTTGGGGAATCGGAGTCGGGGAATCAGATATGGGGAAACAGAGGCGGGGAATCAGAGGTGGGGAAACAGAGGTGGGTAATCAGATATGGGGAATCAGAGGTGGGGAATCAGAGGCAGGGAATCAGATGTGCGGAATCAGAGATGGGGAATCAGAGGCAGGGAATCAGAATCAGAAGCAGGGAATCAGAGGCCGGAATCAGATGCTGGGAATCAGAGGCCTGGAATCAGAGGCGGGGAATCAGAGGCAGGGAATCAGATGCGGGGAATCAGAGGCGGGGAATCAGAGCTGGGGAATCAGAGGCAGGGTATTAGAGTTGGGGAATCAGAGGCGGGGAATCAGATATGGGGAAACAGAGGTGGGGAATCAG
This sequence comes from Narcine bancroftii, assembly GCF_036971445.1. Classification (NCBI taxonomy): domain Eukaryota; kingdom Metazoa; phylum Chordata; class Chondrichthyes; order Torpediniformes; family Narcinidae; genus Narcine; species Narcine bancroftii. The sequence continues at coordinate 110,827,273 of NC_091474.1, read as the reverse complement.
AGGCGGGGAAACAGAGGCAGGGAATCAGATATGGGGAATCAGAGGTGGGGAATCAGAGGTGGGGAATCATAGGCAGGGAATCGGATGTGCGGAATCAGAGATGGGGAATCAGAGGCCGGGGATGAGAGGTGGTGAATCAGATATGGGGAATCAGAGGCGGGGAATCAGAGGCAGAGAATCAGACGCGGGGAATCAGAGGTGGGCAATCAGAGGCGGGGAATCAGATATGGGGAATCAGAGGCGGGGAATCAGAGGCGGGGAAACAGAGGCGGGGAATCAGATATGGGGAATCAGAGGTGGGGCATCAGAAGTTGTGAATCACAGATGGGGAATTAGAGGCGGGGAATCAGAGGTTGGGAATCAGAGGCCTGGAATCAGAGGCGGGGAATCAGAGGCAGGGAATCAGATGCGGGGAATCAGAGGAGGGGAATCAGAGCTGGGGAATCAGAGGCGGAGTATTAGAGTTGGGGAATCAGAGGCGGGTAATCAGACGCGGGGAATCAGAGGGGGGGAATCATAGCTGGCGAATCAGAGGCGGGGAATCAGAGGTGGGCAATCAGAGGCCGGGAATCAGAGGTGGTGAATCAGAGATGGGGAATCAGAGGCGGGGAATCAGTGGCAGGGAATCAGATATGGGGAATCAGAGGCGTGGAATCAGAGGCAGGGAATCAGACACGGGGAATCAGACACAGGGAATCAGAGGTGGGGAATCAGAGATGGGGAATCAGAGGCGGTGAATCAGAGATGGGGAATCAGAGGCGGGGAATCAGAGGCAGGAAATCAGACACGGGGATTCAGAGGCTGGGAATCAGACGGGGGGAATCAAAGGCGGGGAATCAGATCTGGGGAATCAGAGGCAGGGAATCAGAGGCGGGGAATCAGATATGGGGAATCAGAGGCTGGTATTCAGAGGCGGGGAATCAGAGGCAGGGAATCAGACACGGGGAATCAGAGGTGGGGAATCAGAGATGGGGAATCAGAGGCGGGGAATCAGAGTTGGGGAATCAGAGGCAGGGAATCGGATGTGCGGAATCAGAGATGGGGAATCAGAGGTGGGGAATCAGAGGCGGTGAATCAGAGATGGGGAATCAGAGGCGGGGAATCAGAGGCAGGAAATCAGACACGGGGATTCAGAGGCTGGGAATCAGACAGGGGGAATCAAAGGCGGGGAATCAGAGCTGGGGAATCAGAGGCAGGGAATCAGAGTTGGGGATTCAGAGACGGGGAATCAGATATGGGGAAACAGAGGCGGGGAATCAGAGGCGGGCAAACAGAGGCGGGGAATTAGATATGGGGAATCAGATGTGGGGAATCAGAGGTGGTGAATCAGTGATGGGGAATCACAGGCGGGGAATCAGAGGCAGGGAATAGAACGCAGGGAATCAGAGGCAGGGAATCAGAGCTGGGGAATCAGAGGCGGGGAATCATAGTTGGGAATCAGAGGCGGGGAATCAGATATGGGGAAACAGAGGCGGGGAATCAGAGGCGGGGAAACAGAGGCGGGGAATCAGATATGGGGAATCGGATGCGGGGAATCAGAGGTGGGGAATCAGAGCTGGGGAATCAGAGGCGGGGAATCAGAGTTGGGGCATCAGAGGTGGGGAATTAGATATAGGGAAACAGAGGCGGGGAATCAGATGCGGGGAAACAGAGGCGGGGAATCAGATATGGGGAATCAGAGGTGGGGAATCAGAGGCAGGGAATCAGATGTGCGGAATCAAAGATGGGGAATCAGAGGCAGGGAATCAGAATCAGAAGCGGGGAATCAGAGGCCGGGAATCAGAGGCCGGGAATCAGATGCTGGGAATAAGAGGCCGGGAATCAGAGGTGGGGAATCAGAGTCCGGGAATCAGAGATGGGGATTCAGAGGCGGGGAATGAGATATGGAGAATCAGAGGCGGGGAATCAGAGGCCGGGAAACAGAGGTGGGGAATCAGATATGGGGAATCAGAGGTGGCGAATCAAAGGCGGTGAATCAGAGATGGGGAATCAGAGGCGGGGAATCAGAGGCAGGGAATCAGATGCGGGGAATCAGAGGCGGGGAATCAGAGCTGGCGAATCAGAGGCGGGGAATCAGAGGTGGGCAATCAGATCCGGGGAATCAGATATGGGGAATCAGAGGCGGGGAATCAGAGGCGGGGAAACAGAGGTGGGGAATCAGATATGGGGAAACAGAGGTGGCGAATCAAAGGCGGTGAATCAGAGATGGGGAATCAGAGGCGGGGAATCAGAGGCAGGGAATCAAAAACGGGGAATCAGAGGCGGGGAATCAGAGCTGGGGAATCAGAGGCGGGGAAGCAGAGTAGGAGAATCAGAGGTGGGGAATCAGATATGGGGAAACAGGGGCGGGGAATCAGAGGAGGGGAATCAGATATGGGGAATCAGAGGTGGCGAATTAAAGGCGGTGAATCAGAGATGGGGAATCAGGGCAGGGAATCAGAGGCAGGGAATCAAACACGGGGAATCAGAGGCGTGGAATCAGAGCTGGGGAATCAGAGGCGGGGATTCAGAGTTGGGGAATCAGAGGCGGGGAATCAGAGGCGGGGAAACAGAGGCGGGGAATCAGATATGGGGAATCAGAGGTGGGGAATCAGAGGTTGGGAATCAGAAGCAGGGAATCAGAGGCGGGGAATCAGAGGCGGGGAATCAGAGGCAGGAAATCCGATGTGCGGAATCAGAGATGGGGAATCAGGGCAGGGAATCAGAGGCAGGGAATCAAACACGGGGAATCAGAGGCGTGGAATCAGAGCTGGGGAATCAGAGGCGGGGATTCAGAGTTGGGGAATCAGAGGCGGGGAATCAGAGGCGGGGAAACAGAGGCGGGGAATCAGATATGGGGAATCAGAGGTGGGGAATCAGAGGTTGGGAATCAGAAGCAGGGAATCAGAGGCGGGGAATCAGAGGCGGGGAATCAGAGGCAGGAAATCCGATGTGCGGAATCGGAGATGGGGAATCAGAGGCAGGGAATCAGAGGCGGGGAATCAGAGGCGGGGAATCAGAGGCAGGGAATCAGACACGGGGAATCAGATATGGGGAAACAGAGGCGGGGAATCAGAGGCGGGCAAACAGAGGCGGGGAATTAGATATGGGAATCAGAGGTGGGGAATCAGAGGTGGTGAATCAGAGATGGGGAATCACAGGCGGGGAATCAGAGGCAGGGAATAGAACGCGGGGAATCAGAGGCGGGGAATCAGAGCTGGGGAATCAGAGGCGGGGAATCATAGTTGGGAATCAGAGGCGGGGAATCAGATAGGGGGAAACAGAGGCGGGGAATCAAAGGCGGGGAAACAGAGGCGGGGAATCAGATATGGGGAATCGGATGCGGGGAATCAGAGGCGGGGAATCAGAGCTGGGGAATCAGAGGCGGGGTATCAGAGTTGGGGCATCTGAGGTGGGGAATTAGATATGGGGAAACAGAGGCGGGGAATCAGAGGCGGGGAAACAGAGGCGAGGAATCAGATATGGGGAATCAGAGGTGGGGAATCAGAGGCAGGGAATCAGATGTGCGGAATCTGAGATGGGGAATCAGAGGCAGGGAATCAGAATCAGAAGCGGGGAATCAGAGGCCGGGAATCAGAGGCCGGGATTCAGATGCCGGGAATAAGAGTCCGGGAATCAGAGGTGGGGAATCAGAGTCCGGGAATCAGAGATGGGGATTCAGAGGCGGGGAATGATATATGGGGAATCAGAGGCGGGGAATCAGAGGTGGGGTAACAGAGGTGGGGAATCAGATATGGGGAATCAGAGGTGGCGAATCAAAGGCGGTGAATCAGAGATGGGGAATCAGAGGCGGGGAATCAGAGGCAGGGAATCAAACACGGGGAATCAGAGGCGGGGAATCAGAGCTGGGGAATCGGAGGCGGGGAATCAGAGTTGGGGAATCAGAGGCGGGGAATCAGATATGGGGAAACAGGGGCGGGGAATCAGAGGCAGGGAAACAGAGGCGGGGAATCAGATATGGGGAATCAGGGGTGGGGAATCAGAGGCAGGGAATCAAACACGGGGAATCAGAGGCGGGGAATCAGAGCTGGGGAATCGGAGGCGGGGAATCAGAGTTGGGGAATCAGAGGCAGGGAATCAGATATGGGGAAACAGGGGCGGGGAATCAGAGGCAGGGAAACAGAGGCGGGGAATCAGATATGGGGAATCAGGGGTGGGGAATCAGAGGTTGGGAATCAGAGGCAGGGAATCAGAGGCGTGGAAACAGAGGCGGGGATTCAGATATGGGGAATCAGAGGTGGGGAATCAGGGGCGTGGAATCAGAGGCAGGGAATTAGATGTGGTGAATCAGAGATGGGGAATCAGAGGCAGGGAATCAGAATCAGAAGCGGGGTATCAGTGGCCGGGAATCAGAGGAAGGTAATCAGAGGCAGGGGATCAAACACGGGGAATCAGAGGCTGGGAATCAGAGCTGGGGAATCAGAGGCGGGGAATCAGAGCTGGGGAATCACAGGCGGGGAATCAGAGATGGGGAATCAAGGGGGGAATCAGAGGCAGGGAATCAGATGCGGGGAATCAGAGGCGGGGAATCATAGATGGCGAATCAGAGGCGGGGAATCAGAGGTGGGCAATCAGAGGATGGGAATCAGATATGGGGAATCATAGGCGGGGAATCAGAGCTGGGGAATCACAGGCGGGGAATCAGAGTTGGGGAATCAGAGGCGGGGAATCAGATATGGGGAAACAGAGGCGGGGAATCAGAGGCGGTGAAACAGAGGCGGGGAATCAGATATTGGGAATCAGAGGTGGGGAATCAGAGTTGGGGAATCAGAGTCGGGGACTTAGATATGGGGAAACAGAGGCGGGGAATCAGAGGCGGGGAAACAGACGCGGGGAATCAGAGGCGGGGAATCATAGTTGGGAATCAGAGGCGGGGAATCAAAGGCGGGGAAACAGAGGCGGGGAATCAGATATGGGGAATCGGATGCGGGGAATCAGAGGCGGGGAATCAGAGCTGGGGAATCAGAGGCGGGGTATCAGAGTTGGGGCATCTGAGGTGGGGAATTAGATATGGGGAAACAGAGGCGGGGAATCAGAGGCGGGGAAACAGAGGCGAGGAATCAGATATGGGGAATCAGAGGTGGGGAATCAGAGGCAGGGAATCAGATGTGCGGAATCAGAGATGGGGAATCAGAGGCAGGGAATCAGAATCAGAAGCGGGGAATCAGAGGCCGGGAATCAGAGGCCGGGATTCAGATGCCGGGAATAAGAGGCCGGGAATCAGAGGTGGGGAATCAGAGTCCGGGAATCAGAGATGGGGATTCAGAGGCGGGGAATGATATATGGGGAATCAGAGGCGGGGAATCAGAGGTGGGGTAACAGAGGTGGGGATTCAGATATGGGGAATCAGAGGTGGCGAATCAAAGGCGGTGAATCAGAGATGGGGAATCAGAGGCGGGGAATCAGAGGCAGGGAATCAAACACGGGGAATCAGAGGCGGGGAATCAGAGCTGGGGAATCGGAGGCGGGGAATCAGAGTTGGGGAATCAGAGGCGGGGAATCAGATATGGGGAAACAGGGGCGGGGAATCAGAGGCAGGGAAACAGAGGCGGGGAATCAGATATGGGGAATCAGGGGTGGGGAATCAGAGGTTGGGAATCAGAGGCAGGGAATCAGAGGCGTGGAAACAGAGGCGGGGATTCAGATATGGGGAATCAGATGTGGGGAATCAGGGGCATGGAATCAGAGGCAGGGAATTAGATGTGGTGAATCAGAGATGGGGAATCAGAGGCAGGGAATCAGAATCAGAAGCGGGGTATCAGTGGCCGGGAATCAGAGGAAGGTAATCAGAGGCAGGGGATCAAACACGGGGAATCAGAGGCTGGAAATCAGAGCTGGGGAATCAGAGGCGGGGAATCAGAGCTGGGGAATCACAGGCGGGGAATCAGAGATGGGGAATCAAGGGGGGAATCAGAGGCAGGGAATCAGATGCGGGGAATCAGAGGCGGGGAATCATAGATGGCGAATCAGAGGCTGGGAATCAGAGGTGGGCAATCAGAGGATGGGAATCAGAGGCGGGGAATCAGAGCTGGGGAATCACAGGCGGGGAATCAGAGTTGGGGAATCAGAGGCGGGGAATCAGATATGGGGAAACAGAGGCGGGGAATCAGAGGCGGTGAAACAGAGGCGGGGAATCAGATATTGGGAATCAGAGGTGGGGAATCAGAGGTTGGGAATCAGAGGCCTGGAATCAGAGGCGGGGAATCAGAGGCAGGGAATCAGATGCGGGGAATCAGAGGAGGGGAATCAGAGCTGGGGAATCAGAGGCGGAGTATTAGAGTTGGGGAATCAGAGGCGGGGAATCAGACGCGGGGAATCAGAGGGGGGGAATCATAGCTGGCGAATCAGGGGCGGGGAATCAGAGGTGGGCAATCAGAGGCCGGGAATCAGAGGAGGTGAATCAGAGATGTGGAATCAGAGGCGGGGAATCAGTGGCAGGGAATCAGATATGGGGAATCAGAGGCGTGGAATCAGAGGCAGGGAATCAGACACGGGGAATCAGACACGGGGAATCAGAGGTGGGGAATCAGAGATGGGGAATCAGAGGCGGTGAATCAGAGATGGGGAATCAGAGGCGGGGAATCAGAGGCAGGAAATCAGACACGGGGATTCAGAGGCTGGGAATCAGACGGGGGGAATCAAAGGCGGGGAATCAGAGCTGGGGAATCAGAGGCAGGGAATCAGAGGCGGGGAATCAGATATGGGGAATCAGAGGCTGGTATTCAGAGGCGGGGAATCAGAGGCAGGGAATCAGACACGGGGAATCAGAGCTGGGGAATCAGAGGCAGGGAATCAGAGTTGGGGATTCAGAGACGGGGAATCAGATATGGGGAAACAGAGGCGGGGAATCAGAGGCGGGCAAACAGAGGCGGGGAATTAGATATGGGGAATCAGATGTGGGGAATCAGAGGTGGTGAATCAGTGATGGGGAATCACAGGCGGGGAATCAGAGGCAGGGAATAGAACGCAGGGAATCAGAGGCAGGGAATCAGAGCTGGGGAATCAGAGGCGGGGAATCATAGTTGGGAATCAGAGGCGGGGAATCAGATATGGGGAAACAGAGGCGGGGAATCAGAGGCGGGGAAACAGAGGCGGGGAATCAGATATGGGGAATCGGATGCGGGGAATCAGAGGCGGGGAATCAGAGCTGGGGAATCAGAGGCGGGGAGTCAGAGTTGGGGCATCAGAGGTGGGGAATTAGATATAGGGAAACAGAGGCGGGGAATCAGAGGCGGGGAAACAGAGGCGGGGAATCAGATATGGGGAATCAGAGGTGGGGAATCAGAGGCAGGGAATCAGATGTGCGGAATCAGAGATGGGGAATCAGAGGCAGGGAATCAGAATCAGAAGCGGGGAATCAGAGGCCGGGAATCAGAGGCCGGGAATCAGATGCTGGGAATAAGAGGCCGGGAATCAGAGGTGGGGAATCAGAGTCCGGGAATCAGAGATGGGGATTCAGAGGCGGGGAATGAGATATGGAGAATCAGAGGCGGGGAATCAGAGCTGGGGAAACAGAGGCGGGGAATCAGATATGGGGAATCAGAGGTGGCGAATCAAAGGCGGTGAATCAGAGATGGGGAATCAGAGGCGGGGAATCAGAGGCAGGGAATCAGATGCGGGGAATCAGAGGCGGGGAATCAGAGCTGGCGAATCAGAGGCGGGGAATCAGAGGTGGGCAATCAGAGCCGGGGAATCAGATATGGGGAATCAGAGGCGGGGAATCAGAGGCGGGGAAACAGAGGTGGGGAATCAGATATGGGGAAACAGAGGTGGCGAATCAAAGGCGGTGAATCAGAGATGGGGAATCAGAGGCGGGGAATCAGAGGCAGGGAATCAAAAACGGGGAATCAGAGGCGGGGAATCAGAGCTGGGGAATCAGAGGCGGGGAAGCAGAGTAGGAGAATCAGAGGTGGGGAATCAGATATGGGGAAACAGGGGCGGGGAATCAGAGGCTGGGAAACAGAGGCGGGGAATCAGATATGGGGAATCAGAGGTGTGGAATAAGAGGTTGGGAATCAGAGGCGGGGAAACAGATGAGGGGAATCAGATATGGGGAATCAGAGGTGGCGAATTAAAGGCGGTGAATCAGAGATGGGGAATCAGGGCAGGGAATCAGAGGCAGGGAATCAAACACGGGGAATCAGAGGCGTGGAATCAGAGCTGGGGAATCAGAGGCGGGGATTCAGAGTTGGGGAATCAGAGGCGGGGAATCAGAGGCGGGGAAACAGAGGCGGGGAATCAGATATGGGGAATCAGAGGTGGGGATTCAGAGGTTGGGAATCAGAAGCAGGGAATCAGAGGCGGGGAATCAGAGGCGGGGAATCAGAGGCAGGAAATCCGATGTGCGGAATCGGAGATGGGGAATCAGAGGCAGGGAATCAGAGGCGGGGAATCAGAGGCGGGGAATCAGAGGCCGGGAATCAGATATGGGGAAACAGAGGCGGGGAATCAGAGGCGGGGAAACAGAGGCGGGGAATCAGATATGGGGAATCAGAGGTGGGGAATCAGAGGTTGGGAATCAGAGGCAGGGAATCAGAGGCTGGGAATCAGAGGCGGGGAATCAGAGGCCGGGAATCAGATATGGGGAAACAGAGGCGGGGAATCAGAGGCGGGGAAACAGAGGCGGGGAATCAGATATGGGGAATCAGAGGTGGGGAATCAGAGGTGGGGAATCAGAGTTGGGGAATCAGAGTCGGGGACTTAGATATGGGGAAACAGAGGCAGGGAATCAGAGGCGGGGAAACAGACGCGGGGAATCAGAGGCGGGTATCAGAGCTGGGGAATCAGAGGCGGGGAATCAGAGTTGGGGAATCAGAGGCGGGGAATCAGAGGCGGGGAATCAGAGGCGGGGAATCAGAGGCGGGGAAACAGAGGCAGGGAATCAGATATGGGGAATCAGAGGTGGGGTATCAGGGGCAGGGAATCAGTGGCAGGGAATCAGAGGCGGGGAATCAGAGGCGGGGAATCAGAGGCAGGGAATCAGACACGGGGAATCAGATATGGGGAAACAGAGGCGGGGAATCAGACGCGGGCAAACAGAGGCGGGGAATTAGATAAGGGGAATCAGAGGTGGGGAATCAGAGGTGGTGAATCAGAGATGGAGAATCACAGGCGGGGAATCAGAGGCAGGGAATAGAACACGGGGAATCAGAGGCGGGGAATCTGAGGCAGGGAATCTGTGGTGGGGAATCAGAGGAGGGAAAACAGGCGGGTAAACAGAGGCGGGCAAACATAGGCGGGGAATCAGAGTTGGGGAATCAGAGGCAGGGAATCAGATATGGGGAATCAGAGGCGGGGGATCAGAGGTGGGGAAACAGAGGCGGGGAATCAGATATGGGGAATCAGAGGTGGGGAATCAGGGGCAGGGAATCAGTGGCAGGGAATCAGAGGCGGGGAATCTGAGGCGGGGAATCAGAGGCTGGGAATCAGACACGGGGAATCAGAGGCGGGGAATCAGAGATGGGGAATCAGAGGCGGGGAATCAGAGGCAAGGAATCGGATGCCGGGAATCAGAGGCGGGGAATCAGAGCTGGGGAATCAGAGGCGGGGAATCAGAGTTGGGGAATCAGAGTTGGGGAATCAGAGGCGGGGAATCAGATATGGGGAAATAGAGGCGGGGAATCAGATATGGGGAATCAGAGGTGTGGAATCAGAGGTTGGGAATCAGAGGCAGGGAATCAGAGGCGGGGAAACAGAGGCAGGGAATCAGATATGGGGAATCAGAGGTGGCGAATCAAAGGCGGTGAAACAGAGATGGGGAATCAGAGGCGGGGAATCAGAGGCAGGGAATCAGAGCTGGGGAAACAGAGGCGGGGAATCAGATATGGGGAATCAGAGGTGGGGAATCAGGGGCGGGGAATCAGTGGCAGGGAATCAGAGGCCGGGAATAAAAGGCGGGGAATCAGAGCTGGGGAATCAGAGGCGGGGAATCAGAGTTGGGGAATCAGAGGAGGGGAATCAGATATGGGGAAACAGAGGCTGGGAATCAGAGGCAGGGAAACAGAGGCGGGGAATCAGATATGGGGAATCAGAGGTGGGGAATTAGAGGTTGCGAATCAGAGGCGGGGAATCAGAGGCGGGGAATAAGAGGCAGGGAATCGGATGTGCGGAATCAGAGATGGGGAATCAGAGGTGGGGATTCAGAGGTGGTAATTCAGAGAAGGGGAATCAGAGGCTGGGAATCAGAGGCAGGGAATCAGACGCAGGGAATCAGAGGCGGGGAATCATAGCTGGCGAATTAGAGGAGGGGAATCAGAGTTGGGGAATCAGAGTCGGGGAATCAGATATGGGGAAACAGAGGCGGGGAATCAGAGGTGGGGAAACAGAGGCGGGTAATCAGATATGGGGAATCAGAGGTGGGGAATCAGAGGCAGGGAATCAGATGTGCGGAATCAGAGATGGGGAATCAGAGGCAGGGAATCAGAATCAGAAGCAGGGAATCAGAGGCCGGAATCAGATGCTGGGAATCAGAGGCCTGGAATCAGAGGCGGGGAATCAGAGGCAGGGAATCAGATGCGGGGAATCAGAGGCGGGGAATCAGAGCTGGGGAATCAGAGGCAGGGTATTAGAGTTGGGGAATCAGAGGCGGGGAATCAGATATGGGGAAACAGAGGTGGGGAATCAGAGGCGGGGAAACAGAGGCAGGGAATCAGATATGGGGAATCAGAGGCGGGGAATCAGAGGTGGGGAATCATAGGCAGGGAATCAGATGCGGGGAATCAGAGGAGGGGAATCAGAGCTGGGGAATCAGAGGCGGAGTATTAGAGTTGGGGAATCAGAGGCGGGTAATCAGACGCGGGGAATCAGAGGGGGGGAATCATAGCTGGCGAATCAGAGGCGGGGAATCAGAGGTGGGCAATCAGAGGCCGGGAATCAGAGGTGGTGAATCAGAGATGGGGAATCAGAGGCGGGGAATCAGTGGCAGGGAATCAGATATGGGGAATCAGAGGCGTGGAATCAGAGGCAGGGAATCAGACACGGGGAATCAGACACGGGGAATCAGAGGTGGGGAATCAGAGATGGGGAATCAGAGGCGGTGAATCAGAGATGGGGAATCAGAGGCGGGGAATCAGAGGCAGGAAATCAGACACGGGGATTCAGAGGCTGGGAATCAGACGGGGGGAATCAAAGGCGGGGAATCAGAGCTGGGGAATCAGAGGCAGGGAATCAGAGGCGGGGAATCAGAGGCAGGGAATCAGACACGGGGAATCAGAGGTGGGGAATCAGAGATGGGGAATCAGAGGCGGGGAATCAGAGTTGGGGAATCAGAGGCAGGGAATCGGATGTGCGGAATCAGAGATGGGGAATCAGAGGTGGGGAATCAGAGGCGGTGAATCAGAGATGGGGAATCAGAGGCGGGGAATCAGAGGCAGGAAATCAGACACGGGGATTCAGAGGCTGGGAATCAGACAGGGGGAATCAAAGGCGGGGAATCAGAGCTGGGGAATCAGAGGCAGGGAATCAGAGTTGGGGATTCAGAGACGGGGAATCAGATATGGGGAAACAGAGGCGGGGAATCAGAGGCGGGCAAACAGAGGCGGGGAATTAGATATGGGGAATCAGATGTGGGGAATCAGAGGTGGTGAATCAGTGATGGGGAATCACAGGCGGGGAATCAGAGGCAGGGAATAGAACGCAGGGAATCAGAGGCAGGGAATCAGAGCTGGGGAATCAGAGGCGGGGAATCATAGTTGGGAATCAGAGGCGGGGAATCAGATATGGGGAAACAGAGGCGGGGAATCAGAGGCGGGGAAACAGAGGCGGGGAATCAGATATGGGGAATCGGATGCGGGGAATCAGAGGTGGGGAATCAGAGCTGGGGAATCAGAGGCGGGGAATCAGAGTTGGGGCATCAGAGGTGGGGAATTAGATATAGGGAAACAGAGGCGGGGAATCAGATGCGGGGAAACAGAGGCGGGGAATCAGATATGGGGAATCAGAGGTGGGGAATCAGAGGCAGGGAATCAGATGTGCGGAATCAGAGATGGGGAATCAGAGGCAGGGAATCAGAATCAGAAGCGGGGAATCAGAGGCCGGGAATCAGAGGCCGGGAATCAGATGCTGGGAATAAGAGGCCGGGAATCAGAGGTGGGGAATCAGAGTCCGGGAATCAGAGATGGGGATTCAGAGGCGGGGAATGAGATATGGAGAATCAGAGGCGGGGAATCAGAGGCCGGGAAACAGAGGTGGGGAATCAGATATGGGGAATCAGAGGTGGCGAATCAAAGGCGGTGAATCAGAGATGGGGAATCAGAGGCGGGGAATCAGAGGCAGGGAATCAGATGCGGGGAATCAGAGGCGGGGAATCAGAGCTGGCGAATCAGAGGCGGGGAATCAGAGGTGGGCAATCAGAGCCGGGGAATCAGATATGGGGAATCAGAGGCGGGGAATCAGAGGCGGGGAAACAGAGGTGGGGAATCAGATATGGGGAAACAGAGGTGGCGAATCAAAGGCGGTGAATCAGAGATGGGGAATCAGAGGCGGGGAATCAGAGGCAGGGAATCAAAAACGGGGAATCAGAGGCGGGGAATCAGAGCTGGGGAATCAGAGGCGGGGAAGCAGAGTAGGAGAATCAGAGGTGGGGAATCAGATATGGGGAAACAGGGGCGGGGAATCAGAGGAGGGGAATCAGATATGGGGAATCAGAGGTGGCGAATAAAAGGCGGTGAATCAGAGATGGGGAATCAGGGCAGGGAATCAGAGGCAGGGAATCAAACACGGGGAATCAGAGGCGTGGAATCAGAGCTGGGGAATCAGAGGCGGGGATTCAGAGTTGGGGAATCAGACGCGGGGAATCAGAGGGGGGGAATCATAGCTGGCGAATCAGGGGCGGGGAATCAGAGGTGTGCAATCAGAGGCCGGGAATCAGAGGTGGTGAATCAGAGATGGGGAATCAGAGGCGGGGAATCAGTGGCAGGGAATCAGATATGGGGAATCAGAGGCGTGGAATCAGAGGCAGGGAATCAGACACGGGGAATCAGACACGGGGAATCAGAGGTGGGGAATCAGAGATGGGGAATCAGAGGCGGTGAATCAGAGATGGGGAATCAGAGGCGGGGAATCAGAGGCAGGAAATCAGACACGGGGATTCAGAGGCTGGGAATCAGACGGGGGGAATCAAAGGCGGGGAATCAGAGCTGGGGAATCAGAGGCAGGGAATCAGAGGCGGGGAATCAGATATGGGGAATCAGAGGCTGGTATTCAGAGGCGGGGAATCAGAGGCAGGGAATCAGACACGGGGAATCAGAGCTGGGGAATCAGAGGCAGGGAATCAGAGTTGGGGATTCAGAGACGGGGAATCAGATATGGGGAAACAGAGGCGGGGAATCAGAGGCGGGCAAACAGAGGCGGGGAATTAGATATGGGGAATCAGATGTGGGGAATCAGAGGTGGTGAATCAGTGATGGGGAATCACAGGCGGGGAATCAGAGGCAGGGAATAGAACGCAGGGAATCAGAGGCAGGGAATCAGAGCTGGGGAATCAGAGGCGGGGAATCATAGTTGGGAATCAGAGGCGGGGAATCAGATATGGGGAAACAGAGGCGGGGAATCAGAGGCGGGGAAACAGAGGCGGGGAATCAGATATGGGGAATCGGATGCGGGGAATCAGAGGCGGGGAATCAGAGCTGGGGAATCAGAGGCGGGGAGTCAGAGTTGGGGCATCAGAGGTGGGGAATTAGATATAGGGAAACAGAGGCGGGGAATCAGAGGCGGGGAAACAGAGGCGGGGAATCAGATATGGGGAATCAGAGGTGGGGAATCAGAGGCAGGGAATCAGATGTGCGGAATCAGAGATGGGGAATCAGAGGCAGGGAATCAGAATCAGAAGCGGGGAATCAGAGGCCGGGAATCAGAGGCCGGGAATCAGATGCTGGGAATAAGAGGCCGGGAATCAGAGGTGGGGAATCAGAGTCCGGGAATCAGAGATGGGGATTCAGAGGCGGGGAATGAGATATGGAGAATCAGAGGCGGGGAATCAGAGCTGGGGAAACAGAGGCGGGGAATCAGATATGGGGAATCAGAGGTGGCGAATCAAAGGCGGTGAATCAGAGATGGGGAATCAGAGGCGGGGAATCAGAGGCAGGGAATCAGATGCGGGGAATCAGAGGCGGGGAATCAGAGCTGGCGAATCAGAGGCGGGGAATCAGAGGTGGGCAATCAGAGCCGGGGAATCAGATATGGGGAATCAGAGGCGGGGAATCAGAGGCGGGGAAACAGAGGTGGGGAATCAGATATGGGGAAACAGAGGTGGCGAATCAAAGGCGGTGAATCAGAGATGGGGAATCAGATGCGGGGAATCAGAGGCAGGGAATCAAAAACGGGGAATCAGAGGCGGGGAATCAGAGCTGGGGAATCAGAGGCGGGGAAGCAGAGTAGGAGAATCAGAGGTGGGGAATCAGATATGGGGAAACAGGGGCGGGGAATCAGAGGCTGGGAAACAGAGGCGGGGAATCAGATATGGGGAATCAGAGGTGTGGAATCAGAGGTTGGGAATCAGAGGCGGGGAAACAGATGAGGGGAATCAGATATGGGGAATCAGAGGTGGCGAATTAAAGGCGGTGAATCAGAGATGGGGAATCAGGGCAGGGAATCAGAGGCAGGGAATCAAACACGGGGAATCAGAGGCGTGGAATCAGAGCTGGGGAATCAGAGGCGGGGATTCAGAGTTGGGGAATCAGAGGCGGGGAATCAGAGGCGGGGAAACAGAGGCGGGGAATCAGATATGGGGAATCAGAGGTGGGGAATCAGAGGTTGGGAATCAGAAGCAGGGAATCAGAGGCGGGGAATCAGAGGCGGGGAATCAGAGGCAGGAAATCCGATGTGCGGAATCGGAGATGGGGAATCAGAGGCAGGGAATCAGAGGCGGGGAATCAGAGGCGGGGAATCAGAGGCCGGGAATCAGATATGGGGAAACAGAGGCGGGGAATCAGAGGCGGGGAAACAGAGGCGGGGAATCAGATATGGGGAATCAGAGGTGGGGAATCAGAGGTTGGGAATCAGAGGCAGGGAATCAGAGGCTGGGAATCAGATGCAGGGAATCAGATGCGGGGAATCAGAGGCGGGGAATCAGAGCTGGGGAATCAGAGGTGGGGAATCAGAGTTGGGGAATCAGAGTCGGGGACTTAGATATGGGGAAACAGAGGCAGGGAATCAGAGGCGGGGAAACAGACGCGGGGAATCAGAGGCGGGTATCAGAGCTGGGGAATCAGAGGCGGGGAATCAGAGTTGGGGCATCAGAGGTGGGGAATTAGATATCGGGAAACAGAGGTGGGGAATCAGAGGCGGGGAAACAGAGGCGGGGAATCAGATATGGGGAATCAGAGGTGGGGAATCAGAGGCAGGGAATCAGATGTGCGGAATCAGAGATGGGGAATCAGAGGCAGGGAATCAGAATCAGAAGCGGGGAATCAGAGGCCGGGAATCAGAGGCCGGGAATCAGATGCTGGGAATAAGAGGCCGGGAATCAGAGGTGGGGAATCAGAGTCCGGGAATCAGAGATGGGGATTCAGAGGCGGGGAATGAGATATGGAGAATCAGAGGCGGGGAATCAGAGGCCGGGAAACAGAGGTGGGGAATCAGATATGGGGAATCAGAGGTGGCGAATCAAAGGCGGTGAATCAGAGATGGGGAATCAGAGGCGGGGAATCAGAGGCAGGGAATCAGACGCGGGGAATCTTAGGCGGGGAATCAGAGCTGGGGAATCAGAGGTGGGGAATCAGAGTTGGGGAATCAGAGGCAGGGAATTGGATGTGCGGAATCAGAGATGGGGAATCAGAGGTGGGGAATCAGAGGCGGTGAATCAGAGATGGGGAATCAGAGGCGGGGAATCAGAGGCAGGAAATCAGACACGGGGATTCAGAGGCTGGGAATCAGACTGGGGGAATCAAAGGCGGGGAATCAGAGCTGGGTAATCTGAGGCAGGGAATCAGAGTTGGGGATTCAGAGGCGGGGAATCAGATATGGGGAAACAGAGGCGGGGAATCAGAGGCGGGCAAACAGAGGCGGGGAATTAGATATGGGGAATCAGAGGTAGGGAATCAGAGGTGGTGAATCAGTGATGGGGAATCACAGGCGGGGAATCAGAGGCAGGGAATAGAACGCGGGGAATCAGAGGCAGGGAATCAGAGCTGGGGAATCAGAGGCGGGGAATCATAGTTGGGAATCAGAGGCGGGAATCAGATATGGGGAAACAGAGGCGGGGAATCAGAGGCGGGGAAACAGAGGCGGGGAATCAGATATGGGGAATCGGATGCAGGGAATCAGAGGCGGGGAATCAGAGCTGGGGAATCAGAGGCGGGGAATCAGAGTTGGGGCATCAGAGGTGGGGAATTAGATATAGGGAAACAGAGGCGGGGAATCAGAGGCGGGGAAACAGAGGCGGGGAATCAGATATGGAGAATCAGAGGTGGGGAATCAGAGGCGGGGAATCAGAGGCAGGGAATCGGACGCCGGGAATCAGAGGCGGGGAATCAGAGCTGGGGAATCAGAGCCGGGGAATCAGAGTTGGGGAATCAGAGGCGGGGAATCAGATATGGGGAAATAGAGGCGGGGAATCAGATATGGGGAATCAGAGGTGTGGAATCAGAGGTTGGGAATCAGAGGCAGGGAATCAGAGGCGGGGAAACAGAGGCGGGGAATCAGATATGGGGAATCAGAGGTGGCGAATCAAAGGCGGTGAAACAGAGATGGGGAATCAGGGCAGGGAATCAGAGGCAGGGAATCAGAGCTGGGGAAACAGAGGCGGGGAATCAGATATGGGAAATCAGAGGTGGGGAATCAGGGGCGGGGAATCAGTGGCAGGGAATCAGAGCTTGGGAATCAGAGGTGGGGAATCAGAGCTGGGGAAACAGAGGCGGGGAATCAGATATGGGGAATCAGAGGTGGGGAATCAGGGGCGGGGAATCAGTGGCAGGGAATCAGAGGCCGGGAATAAAAGGCGGGGAATCAGAGCTGGGGAATCAGAGGCGGGGAATCAGAGTTGGGGAATCAGAGGAGGGGAATCAGATATGGGGAAACAGAGGCCGGGAATCAGAGGCAGGCTAACAGAGGCGGGGAATCAGATATGGGGAATCAGAGGTGGGGAATTAGAGGTTGCGAATCAGAGGCGGGGAAACAGAGGCGGGGAATCAAATATAGGGAATCAGAGGTGGGGAATCAGAGGTTGTGAATCAGAGATGGGGAATCAAGGCGGGGAATCAGAGGCAGGGAATCAGACGCGGGGAATCAGAGGCGGGGATTCAGAGCTGGGGAATCAGAGGCGGTGAATCAGAGTTGGGGAATCAGAGGCAGGGAATCAGATATGGGGAATCAGAGGCCGGGAATCAGAGGCGGGGAAACAGAGGCGGGGAATCAGATATGGGGAATCAGAATTGGGGAATCAGGGGCAGGGAATCAGTGGCAGGGAATCAGAGGCGGGGAATCAGAGGCGGGGAATCAGAGGCAGGGAATCAGACACGGGGAATCGGAGGCGGGGAATCAGAGATGGGGAATCAGAGGCGGGGAATCAGAGGCAGGGAATCGGACTCCGGGAATCAGAGTCGGGGAATCAGAGCTGGGGAATCAGAGGCGGGGAATCAGAGTTGGGGAATCAGAGGCTGGGAATCAGATATGGGGAAATAGAGGCGGGGAATCAGATATGGGGAATCAGAGGTGTGGAATCAGAGGTTTGGAATCAGAGGCAGGGAATCAGAGTCGGGGAAACAGAGGCGGGGAATCAGATATGGGGAATCAGAGGTGGCGAATCAAAGGCGGTGAAACAGAGATGGGGAATCAGGGCAGGGAATCAAACACGGGGAATCAGAGCTGGGCAATCAGAGGCGGGGAATCAGAGTTGGGAATCAGAGGCGGGGAATCAGAGGCGGGGAAACAGAGGCGGGGAATCAGATATGGGGAATCAGAGGTGGGGAATCCGAGGTTGGGAATCAGAGGCAGGGAATCAGAGGCGGGGAATCAGAGGCGGGGAATCAGGGGCAGGGAATCAGTGGCAGGGAATCAGATGCGGGGAATCAGAGGCGGGGAATCAGAGTCAGGGAATCAGACACGGGGAATCAGAGGCGGGGAATCAGAGATGGGGAATCAGAGGCGGGGAATCAGAGGCAGGGAATCGGACGCCGGGAATCAGAGTCGGGGAATCAGAGCTGGGGAATCAGAGGCGGGGAATCAGAGTTGGGGAATCAGAGGCGGGGAATCAGATATGGGGAAATAGAGGCGGGGAATCAGATATGGGGAATCAGAGGTGTGGAATCAGAGGTTGTGAATCAGAGGAAGGGAATCAGAGTCGGGGAAACAGAAGCGGGGAATCAGATATGTGGAATCAGAGGTGGCGAATCAAAGGCGGTGAAACAGAGATGGGGAATCAGGGCAGGGAATCAGAGGCAGGGAATCAAACACGGGGAATCAGAGCTGGGGAATCAGAGACGGGGAATCAGAGTTGGGAAACAGAGGCGGGGAATCAGAGGCAGGGAAACAGAGGCGGGGAATCAGATATGGGGAATCAGAGGTGGGGAATCAGAGGTTGGGAATCAGAGGCAGGGAATCAGAGGCGGGGAATCAGAGGCGGGGAATCAGAGGAAGGGAATCAGATGTGCGGAATCGGAGATGGGGAATCAGAGGCAGGGAATCAGAGGCGGGGAATCAGAGGCGGGGAATCAGAGGCCGGGAATCAGATATGGGGAAACTGAGGCGGGGAATCCGAGGCGGGGAAACAGAGGCGGGGAATCAGATATGGGGAATCAGAGGTGGGGAATCAGAGGTTCGGAATCAGAGGCAGGGAATCAGAGGCTTGGAATCAGATGCAGGGAATCAGATGCGGGGAATCAGAGGCGGGGAATCAGAACTGGGGAATCAGAGGTGGGGAATCAGATTTGGGGAATCAGAGGTGGGGACTTAGATATTGGGAAACAGAGGCGGGGAATCAGAGGCGGGGAAACAGAGGCGGGGAATCAGATATGGGGAATCAGAGGTGGGGAATCAGAGGCAGGGAATCAGATGTGCGGAATCAGAGATGGGGAATCAGAGGCAGGGAAACAGAATCAGAAGCAGGGAATCAGAGGCCGGGAATCAGAGGCCGGAATCAGATGCTGGGAATCAGAGGCCTGGAATCAGAGGCGGGGAATCAGAGGCAGGGAATCAGGTGCGGGGAATCAGAGGCGGGGAATCAGAGCTGGGGAATCAGAGGCGGGGTATTAGAGTTGGGGAATCAGAGGCGGGGAATCAGAGTTGGGGAATCAGAGGCAGGGAATTGGATGTGCGGAATCAGAGATGGGGAATCAGAGGTGGGGAATCAGAGGCGGTGAATCAGAGATGGGGAATCAGAGGCAGGGAATCAGAGGCGGGGAATCAGAGGCAGGGAATCAGACGCGGGGAATCTGAGGCGGGGAATCAGAGCTGGGGAATCAGAGGTGGGGAATCAGAGTTGGGGAATCAGAGGCAGGGAATTGGATGTGGGGAAATGAGATGTGGGAAACGAGATGCAGAGAAAGAGGCACGGAAATAGAGGCAGGGAAAGACAGGCAGGGAATCAGAGGCGGGGAATCAGAGGTGGGGAATCAGAGGCTGGGAATCAGAGGCGGGGAATCAGAGGGGGGAATCAGAGGTGGGGAATCAGAGGCAGGGAATCAGAGGCAGGGAATCAGAGGCGGGAAATCAGAGGCGGCGAATCTGAGGCGTGGAATCAGAGGTGGGGAAAGAGATGTGGGGAAACGTAGGCCAGGAAAGTTGCGCGGAAAGGGAGGCGGTGAATCAGAGGCGGGGAATCAGAGGCGCGGAATCAGAGGCGGGGAATCAGAGGCGGGGATTCAGAGCTGGGGAATCAGAGGCGGGGAATCAGAGTTGGGGAATCAGAGGCAGGGAATCAGATATGGGGAATCAGAGGCGGGGAATCAGAGGCGGGGAAACAGAGGCCGGGAATCAGATGTGGGGAATCAGAGGTGGGGAATCAGGGGCAGGGAATCAGTGGCAGGGAATCAGAGGCGGGGAATCAGAGGCGGGGAATCAAAGGCAGGGAATCAGACACGGGGAATCAGAGGCGGGGAATCAGAGATGGGGAATCAGAGGCGGGGAATCAGAGGCAGGGAATCGGATGCCGGGAATCAGAGTCGGGGAATCAGAGCTGGGGAATCAGAGGCGGGGAATCAGAGTTGGGGATTCAGAGGCGGGGAATCAGATATGGGGAAACAGAGGCGGGGAATCAGAGGCGGGCAAACAGAGGCGGGGAATTAGATATGGGGAATCAGAGGTAGGGAATCAGAGGTGGTGAATCAGTGATGGGGAATCACAGGCGGGGAATCAGAGGCAGGGAATAGAACGCGGGGAATCAGAGGCAGGGAATCAGAGCTGGGGAATCAGAGGCGGGGAATCATAGTTGGGAATCAGAGGCGGGAATCAGATATGGGGAAACAGAGGCGGGGAATCAGAGGCGGGGAAACAGAGGCGGGGAATCAGATATGGGGAATCGGATGCAGGGAATCAGAGGCGGGGAATCAGAGCTGGGGAATCAGAGGCGGGGAATCAGAGTTGGGGCATCAGAGGTGGGGAATTAGATATAGGGAAACAGAGGCGGGGAATCAGAGGCGGGGAAACAGAGGCAGGGAATCAGATATGGAGAATCAGAGGTGGGGAATCAGAGGCGGGGAATCAGAGGCAGGGAATCGGACGCAGGGAATCAGAGGCGGGGAATCAGAGCTGGGGAATCAGAGGCGGGGAATCAGAGTTGGGGAATCAGAGGCGGGGAATCAGATATGGGGAAATAGAGGCGGGGAATCAGATATGGGGAATCAGAGGTGTGGAATCAGAGGTTGGGAATCAGAGGCAGGGAATCAGAGGCGGGGAAACAGAGGCGGGGAATCAGATATGGGGAATCAGAGGTGGCGAATCAAAGGCGGTGAAACAGAGATGGGGAATCAGGGCAGGGAATCAGAGGCAGGGAATCAGAGCTGGGGAAACAGAGGCGGGGAATCAGATATGGGAAATCAGAGGTGGGGAATCAGGGGCGGGGAATCAGTGGCAGGGAATCAGAGCTTGGGAATCAGAGGTGGGGAATCAGAGCTGGGGAAACAGAGGCGGGGAATCAGATATGGGGAATCAGAGGTGGGGAATCAGGGGCGGGGAATCAGTGGCAGGGAATCAGAGGCCGGGAATAAAAGGCGGGGAATCAGAGCTGGGGAATCAGAGGCGGGGAATCAGAGTTGGGGAATCAGAGGAGGGGAATCAGATATGGGGAAACAGAGGCCGGGAATCAGAGGCAGGCTAACAGAGGCGGGGAATCAGATATGGGGAATCAGAGGTGGGGAATTAGAGGTTGCGAATCAGAGGCGGGGAAACAGAGGCGGGGAATCAAATATAGGGAATCAGAGGTGGGGAATCAGAGGTTGTGAATCAGAGATGGGGAATCAAGGCGGGGAATCAGAGGCAGGGAATCAGACGCGGGGAATCAGAGGTGGGGATTCAGAGCTGGGGAATCAGAGGCGGTGAATCAGAGTTGGGGAATCAGAGGCAGGGAATCAGATATGGGGAATCAGAGGCCGGGAATCAGAGGCGGGGAAACAGAGGCGGGGAATCAGATATGGGGAATCAGAATTGGGGAATCAGGGGCAGGGAATCAGTGGCAGGGAATCAGAGGCGGGGAATCAGAGGCGGGGAATCAGAGGCAGGGAATCAGACACGGGGAATCGGAGGCGGGGAATCAGAGATGGGGAATCAGAGGCGGGGAATCAGAGGCAGGGAATCGGACTCCGGGAATCAGAGTCGGGGAATCAGAGCTGGGGAATCAGAGGCGGGGAATCAGAGTTGGGGAATCAGAGGCTGGGAATCAGATATGGGGAAATAGAGGCGGGGAATCAGATATGGGGAATCAGAGGTGTGGAATCAGAGGTTGGGAATCAGAGGCAGGGAATCAGAGTCGGGGAAACAGAGGCGGGGAATCAGATATGGGGAATCAGAGGTGGCGAATCAAAGGCGGTGAAACAGAGATGGGGAATCAGGGCAGGGAATCAAACACGGGGAATCAGAGCTGGGCAATCAGAGGCGGGGAATCAGAGTTGGGAATCAGAGGCGGGGAATCAGAGGCGGGGAAACAGAGGCGGGGAATCAGATATGGGGAATCAGAGGTGGGGAATCCGAGGTTGGGAATCAGAGGCAGGGAATCAGAGGCGGGGAATCAGAGGCGGGGAATCAGGGGCAGGGAATCAGTGGCAGGGAATCAGATGCGGGGAATCAGAGGCGGGGAATCAGAGGCAGGGAATCAGACACGGGGAATCAGAGGCGGGGAATCAGAGATGGGGAATCAGAGGCGGGGAATCAGAGGCAGGGAATCGGACGCCGGGAATCAGAGTCGGGGAATCAGAGCTGGGGAATCAGAGGCGGGGAATCAGAGTTGGGGAATCAGAGGCGGGGAATCAGATATGGGGAAATAGAGGCGGGGAATCAGATATGGGGAATCAGAGGTGTGGAATCAGAGGTTGTGAATCAGAGGAAGGGAATCAGAGTCGGGGAAACAGAAGCGGGGAATCAGATATGTGGAATCAGAGGTGGCGAATCAAAGGCGGTGAAACAGAGATGGGGAATCAGGGCAGGGAATCAGAGGCAGGGAATCAAACACGGGGAATCAGAGCTGGGGAATCAGAGACGGGGAATCAGAGTTGGGAAACAGAGGCGGGGAATCAGAGGCAGGGAAACAGAGGCGGGGAATCAGATATGGGGAATCAGAGGTGGGGAATCAGAGGTTGGGAATCAGAGGCAGGGAATCAGAGGCGGGGAATCAGAGGCGGGGAATCAGAGGAAGGGAATCAGATGTGCGGAATCGGAGATGGGGAATCAGAGGCAGGGAATCAGAGGCGGGGAATCAGAGGCGGGGAATCAGAGGCCGGGAATCAGATATGGGGAAACTGAGGCGGGGAATCCGAGGCGGGGAAACAGAGGCGGGGAATCAGATATGGGGAATCAGAGGTGGGGAATCAGAGGTTCGGAATCAGAGGCAGGGAATCAGAGGCTTGGAATCAGATGCAGGGAATCAGATGCGGGGAATCAGAGGCGGGGAATCAGAACTGGGGAATCAGAGGTGGGGAATCAGATTTGGGGAATCAGAGGTGGGGACTTAGATATTGGGAAACAGAGGCGGGGAATCAGAGGCGGGGAAACAGAGGCGGGGAATCAGATATGGGGAATCAGAGGTGGGGAATCAGAGGCAGGGAATCAGATGTGCGGAATCAGAGATGGGGAATCAGAGGCAGGGAAACAGAATCAGAAGCAGGGAATCAGAGGCCGGGAATCAGAGGCCGGAATCAGATGCTGGGAATCAGAGGCCTGGAATCAGAGGCGGGGAATCAGAGGCAGGGAATCAGGTGCGGGGAATCAGAGGCGGGGAATCAGAGCTGGGGAATCAGAGGCGGGGTATTAGAGTTGGGGAATCAGAGGCGGGGAATCAGAGTTGGGGAATCAGAGGCAGGGAATTGGATGTGCGGAATCAGAGATGGGGAATCAGAGGTGGGGAATCAGAGGCGGTGAATCAGAGATGGGGAATCAGAGGCAGGGAATCAGAGGCGGGGAATCAGAGGCAGGGAATCAGACGCGGGGAATCTGAGGCGGGGAATCAGAGCTGGGGAATCAGAGGTGGGGAATCAGAGTTGGGGAATCAGAGGCAGGGAATTGGATGTGGGGAAATGAGATGTGGGAAACGAGATGCAGAGAAAGAGGCACGGAAATAGAGGCAGGGAAAGACAGGCAGGGAATCAGAGGCGGGGAATCAGAGGTGGGGAATCAGAGGCTGGGAATCAGAGGCGGGGAATCAGAGGGGGGAATCAGAGGTGGGGAATCAGAGGCAGGGAATCAGAGGCAGGGAATCAGAGGCGGGAAATCAGAGGCGGCGAATCTGAGGCGTGGAATCAGAGGTGGGGAAAGAGATGTGGGGAAACGTAGGCCAGGAAAGTTGCGCGGAAAGGGAGGCGGTGAATCAGAGGCGGGGAATCAGAGGCGCGGAATCAGAGGCGGGGAATCAGAGGCGGGGATTCAGAGCTGGGGAATCAGAGGCGGGGAATCAGAGTTGGGGAATCAGAGGCAGGGAATCAGATATGGGGAATCAGAGGCGGGGAATCAGAGGCGGGGAAACAGAGGCCGGGAATCAGATGTGGGGAATCAGAGGTGGGGAATCAGGGGCAGGGAATCAGTGGCAGGGAATCAGAGGCGGGGAATCAGAGGCGGGGAATCAAAGGCAGGGAATCAGACACGGGGAATCAGAGGCGGGGAATCAGAGATGGGGAATCAGAGGCGGGGAATCAGAGGCAGGGAATCGGATGCCGGGAATCAGAGTCGGGGAATCAGAGCTGGGGAATCAGAGGCGGGGAATCAGAGTTGGGGAATCAGAGGCGGGGAATCAGATATGGGGAAATAGAGGCGGGGAATCAGATATGGGGAATCAGAGGTGTGGAATCAGAGGTTGGGAATCAGAGGCTGGGAATCAGAGGTGGCAATCAGAGGCGGGGAAACAGAGGCGGGGAATCAAATATAGGGAATCAGAGGTGGGGAATCAGAGGTTGAGAATCAGAGATGGTGAATCAAGGTGGGGAATCAGAGGCAGGGAATCAGACGCGGGGAATCAGAGGCGGGGATTCAGAGCTGGGGAATCAGAGGCGGGGAATCAGAGTTGGGGAATCAGAGGCAGGGAATCAGATATGGGGAATCAGAGGCGGGGAATCAGAGGCGGGGAAACAGAGGCCGGGAATCAGATGTGGGGAATCAGAGGTGGGGAATCAGGGGCAGGGAATCAGTGGCAGGGAATCAGAGGCGGGGAATCAGAGGCGGGGAATCAAAGGCAGGGAATCAGACACGGGGAATCAGAGGCGGGGAATCAGAGATGGGGAATCAGAGGCGGGGAATCAGAGGCAGGGAATCGGAAGCCGGGAATCAGAGTCGGGGAATCAGAGCTGGGGAATCAGAGGCGGGGAATCAGAGTTGGGGAATCAGAGGCGGGGAATCAGATATGGGGAAATAGAGGCGGGGAATCAGATATGGGGAATCAGAGGTGTGGAATCAGAGGTTGGGAATCAGAGGCAGGGAATCAGAGTCGGGGAAACAGAGGCGGGGAATCAGATATGGGGAATCAGAGGTGGCGAATCAAAGGCGGTGAAACAGAGATGGGGAATCAGGGCAGGGAATCAGAGGCAGGGAATCAAACACGGGGAATCAGAGCTGGGGAATCAGAGGCGGGGAATCAGAGTTGGGAATCAGAGGCGGGGAATCAGAGGCGGGGAAACAGAGGCGGGGAATCAGATATGGGGAATCAGAGGTGGGGAATCCGAGGTTGGGAATCAGAGGCAGGGAATCAGAGGCGGAAAATCAGAGGCGGGGAATCAGAGGAAGGGAATCAGATGTGCGGAATCGGAGATGGGGAATCAGAGGCAGGGAATCAGAGGCGGGGAATCAGAGGCGGGGAATCAGAGGCCGGGAATCAGATATGGGGAAACAGAGGCGGGGAATCCGAGTCGGGGAAACAGAGGCGGGGAATCAGATATGGGGAATCAGAGGTGGGGAATCAGAGGTTGGGAATCAGAGGCAGGGAATCAGAGGCTTGGAATCAGGTGCAGGGAATCAGATGCGGGGAATCAGAGGCGGGGAATCAGAGCTGGGGAATCAGAGGTGGGGAATCAGATTTGGGGAATCAGAGGCGGGGACTTAGATATTGGGAAACAGAGGCGGGGAATCAGAGGCGGGGAAACCCAGGTGGGGAATCAGATATGGGGAATCAGAGGTGGGGAATCAGAGGCAAGGAATCAGATGTGCGGAATCAGAGATGGGGAATCAGAGGCAGGGAATCAGAATCAGAAGCAGGGAATCAGAGGCCGGGAATCAAAGGCCGGAATCAGATGCTGGGAATCAGAGGCCTGGAATCAGAGGCGGGGAATCAGAGGCAGGGAATCAGATGCGGGGAATCAGAGGCGGGGAATCAGAGCTGGGGAATCAGAGGCGGGGATTCAGAGTTGGGGAATCAGAGGCGGGGAATCAGATGCGGGGAAACAGAGGCGGGGAATCAGATATGGGGAAACAGAGGCGGGGAATCAGATATGGGGAATCAGAGGTGGGGAATCAGAGGTTGGGAATCAGAGGCAGGGAATCAGAGGCTGGGAATCAGATGCAGGGAATCAGATGCGGGAAATCAGAGGCGGGGAATCAGAGCTGGGGAATCAGAGGTGGGGGATCAGAGTTGGGGAATCAGAGTCGGGGACTTAGATATGGGGAAACAGAGGCGGGGAATCAGAGGCGGGGAAACAGACGCGGGGAATCAGAGGCGGGGATTCAGAGCTGGGGAATCAGAGGCGGGGAATCAGAGTTGGGGAATCAGAGGCGGGGAATCAGATATGGGTAATCAGAGGCGGGGAATCAGAGGCGGGGAAACAGAGGCAGGGAATCAGATATGGGGAATCAGAGGTGGGGTATCAGGGGCAGGGAATCAGTGGCAGGGAATCAGAGGTGGGGAATCAGAGGCGGGGAATCAGAGGCAGGGAATCAGACACGGGGAATCAGATATGGGGAAACAGAGGCGGGGAATCAGAGGCGGGCAAACAGAGGCGGGGAATTAGATATGGGGAATCAGAGGTGGGGTATCAGAGGTGGTGAATCAGAGATGGGGAATCACAGGCGGGGAATCAGAGGCAGGGAATAGAACGCGGGGAAGCAGAGGCGGGTAATCAGAGCTGGGGAATCAGAGGCGGGGAATCATAGTTGGGAATCAGAGGCGGGGAATCAGATAGGGGGAAACAGAGGCGGGGAATCAAAGGCGGGGAAACAGAGGCGGGGAATCAGATATGGGGAATCGGATGCGGGGAATCAGAGGCGGGGAATCAGAGCTGGGGAATCAGAGGCGGGGTATCAGATTTGGGGCATCTGAGGTGGGGAATTAGATATGGGGAAACGGAGGCGGGGAATCAGAGGCGGGGAAACAGAGGCGAGGAATCAGATATGGGGAATCAGAGGTGGGGAATCAGAGGCAGGGAATCAGATGTGCGGAATCTGAGATGGGGAATCAGAGGCAGGGAATCAGAATCAGAAGCGGGGAATCAGAGGCCGGGAATCAGAGGCCGGGATTCAGATGCCGGGAATAAGAGGCCGGGAATCAGAGGTGGGGAATCAGAGTCCGGGAATCAGAGATGGGGATTCAGAGGCGGGGAATGATATATGGGGAATCAGAGGCGGGGAATCAGAGGTGGGGTAACAGAGGTGGGGAATCAGATATGGGGAATCAGAGGTGGCGAATCAAAGGCGGTGAATCAGAGATGGGGAATCAGAGGCGGGGAATCAGAGGCAGGGAATCAAACACGGGGAATCAGAGGCGGGGAATCAGAGCTGGGGAATCGGAGGCGGGGAATCAGAGTTGGGGAATCAGAGGCGGGGAATCAGATATGGGGAAATAGAGGCGGGGAATCAGATATGGGGAATCAGAGGTGTGGAATCAGAGGTTGGGAATCAGAGGCAGGGAATCAGAGTCGGGGAAACAGAGGCGGGGAATCAGATATGGGGAATCAGAGGTGGCGAATCAAAGGCGGTGAAACAGAGATGGGGAATCAGGGCAGGGAATCAGAGGCAGGGAATCAAACACGGGGAATCAGAGCTGGGGAATCAGAGGCGGGGAATCAGAGTTGGGAATCAGAGGCGGGGAATCAGAGGCGGGGAAACAGAGGCGGGGAATCAGATATGGGGAATCAGAGGTGGGGAATCCGAGGTTGGGAATCAGAGGCAGGGAATCAGAGGCGGAAAATCAGAGGCGGGGAATCAGAGGAAGGGAATCAGATGTGCGGAATCGGAGATGGGGAATCAGAGGCAGGGAATCAGAGGCGGGGAATCAGAGGCGGGGAATCAGAGGCCGGGAATCAGATATGGGGAAACAGAGGCGGGGAATCCGAGTCGGGGAAACAGAGGCGGGGAATCAGATATGGGGAATCAGAGGTGGGGAATCAGAGGTTGGGAATCAGAGGCAGGGAATCAGAGGCTTGGAATCAGGTGCAGGGAATCAGATGCGGGGAATCAGAGGCGGGGAATCAGAGCTGGGGAATCAGAGGAGGGGAATCAGATTTGGGGAATCAGAGGCGGGGACTTAGATATTGGGAAACAGAGGCGGGGAATCAGAGGCGGGGAAACCCAGGTGGGGAATCAGATATGGGGAATCAGAGGTGGGGAATCAGAGGCAAGGAATCAGATGTGCGGAATCAGAGATGGGGAATCAGAGGCAGGGAATCAGAATCAGAAGCAGGGAATCAGAGGCCGGGAATCAAAGGCCGGAATCAGATGCTGGGAATCAGAGGCCTGGAATCAGAGGCGGGGAATCAGAGGCAGGGAATCAGATGCGGGGAATCAGAGGCTGGGAATCAGAGCTGGGGAATCAGAGGCGGGGATTCAGAGTTGGGGAATCAGAGGCGGGGAATCAGATGCGGGGAAACAGAGGCGGGGAATCAGATATGGGGAAACAGAGGCGGGGAATCAGATATGGGGAATCAGAGGTGGGGAATCAGAGGTTGGGAATCAGAGGCAGGGAATCAGAGGCTGGGAATCAGATGCAGGGAATCAGATGCGGGAAATCAGAGGCGGGGAATCAGAGCTGGGGAATCAGAGGTGGGGGATCAGAGTTGGGGAATCAGAGTCGGGGACTTAGATATGGGGAAACAGAGGCGGGGAATCAGAGGCGGGGAAACAGACGCGGGGAATCAGAGGCGGGGATTCAGAGCTGGGGAATCAGAGGCGGGGAATCAGAGTTGGGGAATCAGAGGCGGGGAATCAGATATGGGTAATCAGAGGCGGGGAATCAGAGGCGGGGAAACAGAGGCAGGGAATCAGATATGGGGAATCAGAGGTGGGGTATCAGGGGCAGGGAATCAGTGGCAAGGAATCAGAGGCGGGGAATCAGAGGCGGGGAATCAGAGGCAGGGAATCAGACACGGGGAATCAGATATGGGGAAACAGAGGCGGGGAATCAGAGGCGGGCAAACAGAGGCGGGGAATTAGATATGGGGAATCAGAGGTGGGGTATCAGAGGTGGTGAATCAGAGATGGGGAATCACAGGCGGGGAATCAGAGGCAGGGAATAGAACGCGGGGTATCAGAGGCGGGTAATCAGAGCTGGGGAATCAGAGGCGGGGAATCATAGTTGGGAATCAGAGGCGGGGAATCAGATAGGGGGAAACAGAGGCGGGGAATCAAAGGCGGGGAAACAGAGGCGGGGAATCAGATATGGGGAATCGGATGCGGGGAATCAGAGGCGGGGAATCAGAGCTGGGGAATCAGAGGCGGGGTATCAGATTTGGGGCATCTGAGGTGGGGAATTAGATATGGGGAAACAGAGGCGGGGAATCAGAGGCGGGGAAACAGAGGCGAGGAATCAGATATGGGGAATCAGAGGTGGGGAATCAGAGGCAGGGAATCAGATGTGCGGAATCTGAGATGGGGAATCAGAGGCAGGGAATCAGAATCAGAAGCGGGGAATCAGAGGCCGGGAATCAGAGGCCGGGATTCAGATGCCGGGAATAAGAGGCCGGGAATCAGAGGTGGGGAATCAGAGTCCGGGAATCAGAGATGGGGATTCAGAGGCGGGGAATGATATATGGGGAATCAGAGGCGGGGAATCAGAGGTGGGGTAACAGAGGTGGGGAATCAGATATGGGGAATCAGAGGTGGCGAATCAAAGGCGGTGAATCAGAGATGGGGAATCAGAGGCGGGGAATCAGAGGCAGGGAATCAAACACGGGGAATCAGAGGCGGGGAATCAGAGCTGGGGAATCGGAGGCGGGGAATCAGAGTTGGGGAATCAGAGGCGGGGAATCAGATATGGGGAAACAGGGGCGGGGAATCAGAGGCAGGGAAACAGAGGCGGGGAATCAGATATGGGGAATCAGGGGTGGGGAATCAGAGGTTGGGAATCAGAGGCAGGGAATCAGAGGCGTGGAAACAGAGGCGGGGATTCAGATATGGGGAATCAGAGGTGGGGAATCAGGGGCGTGGAGTCAGAGGCAGGGAATTCGATGTGGTGAATCAGAGATGGGGAATCAGAGGCAGGGAATCAGAATCAGAAGCGGGGTATCAGTGGCCGGGAATCAGAGGAAGGTAATCAGAGGCAGGGGATCAAACACGGGGAATCAGAGGCTGGGAATCAGAGCTGGGGAATCAGAGGCGGGGAATCAGAGCTGGGGAATCACAGGCGGGGAATCAGAGATGGGGAATCAAGGGGGGAATCAGAGGCAGGGAATCAGATGCGGGGAATCAGAGGCGGGGAATCATAGATGGCGAATCAGAGGCGGGGAATCAGAGGTGGGCAATCAGAGGATGGGAATCAGATATGGGGAATCAGAGGCGGGGAATCAGAGCTGGGGAATCACAGGCGGGGAATCAGAGTTGGGGAATCAGAGGCGGGGAATCAGATATGGGGAAACAGAGGCGGGGAATCAGAGGCGGTGAAACAGAGGCGGGGAATCAGATATTGGGAATCAGAGGTGGGGAATCAGAGTTGGGGAATCAGAGTCGGGGACTTAGATATGGGGAAACAGAGGCGGGGAATCAGAGGCGGGGAAACAGACGCGGGGAATCAGAGGCGGGGAATCATAGTTGGGAATCAGAGGCGGGGAATCAAAGGCGGGGAAACAGAGGCGGGGAATCAGATATGGGGAATCGGATGCGGGGAATCAGAGGCGGGGAATCAGAGCTGGGGAATCAGAGGCGGGGTATCAGAGTTGGGGCATCTGAGGTGGGGAATTAGATATGGGGAAACAGAGGCGGGGAATCAGAGGCGGGGAAACAGAGGCGAGGAATCAGATATGGGGAATCAGAGGTGGGGAATCAGAGGCAGGGAATCAGATGTGCGGAATCTGAGATGGGGAATCAGAGGCAGGGAATCAGAATCAGAAGCGGGGAATCAGAGGCCGGGAATCAGAGGCCGGGATTCAGATGCCGGGAATAAGAGGCCGGGAATCAGAGGTGGGGAATCAGAGTCCGGGAATCAGAGATGGGGATTCAGAGGCGGGGAATGATATATGGGGAATCAGAGGCGGGGAATCAGAGGTGGGGTAACAGAGGTGGGGAATCAGATATGGGGAATCAGAGGTGGCGAATCAAAGGCGGTGAATCAGAGATGGGGAATCAGAGGCGGGGAATCAGAGGCAGGGAATCAAACACGGGGAATCAGAGGCGGGGAATCAGAGCTGGGGAATCGGAGGCGGGGAATCAGAGTTGGGGAATCAGAGTCGGGGAATCAGATATGGGGAAACAGGGGCGGGGAATCAGAGGCAGGGAAACAGAGGCGGGGAATCAGATATGGGGAATCAGGGGTGAGGAATCAGAGGTTGGGAATCAGAGGCAGGGAATCAGAGGCGTGGAAACAGAGGCGGGGATTCAGATATGGGGAATCAGAGGTGGGGAATCAGGGGCGTGGAATCAGAGGCAGGGAATTAGATGTGGTGAATCAGAGATGGGGAATCAGAGGCAGGGAATCAGAATCAGAAGCGGGGTATCAGTGGCCGGGAATCAGAGGAAGGTAATCAGAGGCAGGGGATCAAACACGGGGAATCAGAGGCTGGGAATCAGAGCTGGGGAATCAGAGGCGGGGAATCAGAGCTGGGGAATCACAGGCGGGGAATCAGAGATGGGGAATCAAGGGGGGAATCAGAGGCAGGGAATCAGATGCGGGGAATCAGAGGCGGGGAATCATAGATGGCGAATCAGAGGCGGGGAATCAGAGGTGGGCAATCAGAGGATGGGAATCAGATATGGGGAATCAGAGGCGGGGAATCAGAGCTGGGGAATCACAGGCGGGGAATCAGAGTTGGGGAATCAGAGGCGGGGAATCAGATATGGGGAAACAGAGGCGGGGAATCAGAGGCGGTGAAACAGAGGCGGGGAATCAGATATTGGGAATCAGAGGTGGGGAATCAGAGGTTGGGAATCAGAGGCCTGGAATCAGAGGCGGGGAATCAGAGGCAGGGAATCAGATGCGGGGAATCAGAGGAGGGGAATCAGAGCTGGGGAATCAGAGGCGGAGTATTAGAGTTGGGGAATCAGAGGCGGGGAATAAGACGCGGGGAATCAGAGGGGGGGAATCATAGCTGGCGAATCAGAGGCGGGGAATCAGAGGTGGGCAATCAGAGGCCGGGAATCAGAGGTGGTGAATCAGAGATGGGGAATCAGAGGCGGGGAATCAGTGGCAGGGAATCAGATATGGGGAATCAGAGGCGTGGAATCAGAGGCAGGGAATCAGACACGGGGAATCAGACACGGGGAATCAGAGGTGGGGAATCAGAGATGGGGAATCAGAGGCGGTGAATCAGAGATGGGGAATCAGAGGCGGGGAATCAGAGGCAGGAAATCAGACACGGGGATTCAGAGGCTGGGAATCAGACGGGGGGAATCAAAGGCGGGGAATCAGAGCTGGGGAATCAGAGGCAGGGAATCAGAGGCGGGGAATCAGATATGGGGAATCAGAGGCAGGTATTCAGAGGCGGGGAATCAGAGGCAGGGAATCAGACACGGGGAATCAGAGGTGGGGAATCAGAGATGGGGAATCAGAGGCGGGGAATCAGAGTTGGGGAATCAGAGGCAGGGAATCGGATGTGCGGAATCAGAGATGGGGAATCAGAGGTGGGGTATCAGAGGCGGTGAATCAGAGCTGGGGAATCAGAGGCGGGGAATCATAGTTGGGAATCAGAGGCGGGGAATCAGATAGGGGAAACAGAGGCGGGGAATCAAAGGCGGGGAAACAGAGGCGGGGAATCAGATATGGGGAATCGGATGCGGGGAATCAGAGGCGGGGAATCAGAGCTGGGGAATCAGAGGCGGGGTATCAGATTTGGGGCATCTGAGGTGGGGAATTAGATATGGGGAAACAGAGGCGGGGAATCAGAGGCGGGGAAACAGAGGCGAGGAATCAGATATGGGGAATCAGAGGTGGGGAATCAGAGGCAGGGAATCAGATGTGCGGAATCTGAGATGGGGAATCAGAGGCAGGGAATCAGAATCAGAAGCGGGGAATCAGAGGCCGGGAATCAGAGGCCGGGATTCAGATGCCGGGAATAAGAGGCCGGGAATCAGAGGTGGGGAATCAGAGTCCGGGAATCAGAGATGGGGATTCAGAGGCGGGGAATGATATATGGGGAATCAGAGGCGGGGAATCAGAGGTGGGGTAACAGAGGTGGGGAATCAGATATGGGGAATCAGAGGTGGCGAATCAAAGGCGGTGAATCAGAGATGGGGAATCAGAGGCGGGGAATCAGAGGCAGGGAATCAAACACGGGGAATCAGAGGCGGGGAATCAGAGCTGGGGAATCGGAGGCGGGGAATCAGAGTTGGGGAATCAGAGGCGGGGAATCAGATATGGGGAAACAGGGGCGGGGAATCAGAGGCAGGGAAACAGAGGCGGGGAATCAGATATGGGGAATCAGGGGTGGGGAATCAGAGGTTGGGAATCAGAGGCAGGGAATCAGAGGCGTGGAAACAGAGGCGGGGATTCAGATATGGGGAATCAGAGGTGGGGAATCAGGGGCGTGGAATCAGAGGCAGGGAATTCGATGTGGTGAATCAGAGATGGGGAATCAGAGGCAGGGAATCAGAATCAGAAGCGGGGTATCAGTGGCCGGGAATCAGAGGAAGGTAATCAGAGGCAGGGGATCAAACACGGGGAATCAGAGGCTGGGAATCAGAGCTGGGGAATCAGAGGCGGGGAATCAGAGCTGGGGAATCACAGGCGGGGAATCAGAGATGGGGAATCAAGGGGGGAATCAGAGGCAGGGAATCAGATGCGGGGAATCAGAGGCGGGGAATCATAGATGGCGAATCAGAGGCGGGGAATCAGAGGTGGGCAATCAGAGGATGGGAATCAGATATGGGGAATCAGAGGCGGGGAATCAGAGCTGGGGAATCACAGGCGGGGAATCAGAGTTGGGGAATCAGAGGCGGGGAATCAGATATGGGGAAACAGAGGCGGGGAATCAGAGGCGGTGAAACAGAGGCGGGGAATCAGATATTGGGAATCAGAGGTGGGGAATCAGATTTGGGGAATCAGAGTCGGGGACTTAGATATGGGGAAACAGAGGCGGGGAATCAGAGGCGGGGAAACAGACGCGGGGAATCAGAGGCGGGGAATCATAGTTGGGAATCAGAGGCGGGGAATCAAAGGCGGGGAAGCAGAGGCGGGGAATCAGATATGGGGAATCGGATGCGGGGAATCAGAGGCGGGGAATCAGAGCTGGGGAATCAGAGGCGGGGTATCAGAGTTGGGGCATCTGAGGTGGGGAATTAGATATGGGGAAACAGAGGCGGGGAATCAGAGGCGGGGAAACAGAGGCGAGGAATCAGATATGGGGAATCAGAGGTGGGGAATCAGAGGCAGGGAATCAGATGTGCGGAATCTGAGATGGGGAATCAGAGGCAGGGAATCAGAATCAGAAGCGGGGAATCAGAGGCCGGGAATCAGAGGCCGGGATTCAGATGCCGGGAATAAGAGGCCGGGAATCAGAGGTGGGGAATCAGAGTCCGGGAATCAGAGATGGGGATTCAGAGGCGGGGAATGATATATGGGGAATCAGAGGCGGGGAATCAGAGGTGGGGTAACAGAGGTGGGGAATCAGATATGGGGAATCAGAGGTGGCGAATCAAAGGCGGTGAATCAGAGATGGGGAATCAGAGGCGGGGAATCAGAGGCAGGGAATCAAACACGGGGAATCAGAGGCGGGGAATCAGAGCTGGGGAATCGGAGGCGGGGAATCAGAGTTGGGGAATCAGAGTCGGGGAATCAGATATGGGGAAACAGGGGCGGGGAATCAGAGGCAGGGAAACAGAGGCGGGGAATCTGATATGGGGAATCAGGGGTGAGGAATCAGAGGTTGGGAATCAGAGGCAGGGAATCAGAGGCGTGGAAACAGAGGCGGGGATTCAGATATGGGGAATCAGAGGTGGGGAATCAGGGGCGTGGAATCAGAGGCAGGGAATTAGATGTGGTGAATCAGAGATGGGGAATCAGAGGCAGGGAATCAGAATCAGAAGCGGGGTATCAGTGGCCGGGAATCAGAGGAAGGTAATCAGAGGCAGGGGATCAAACACGGGGAATCAGAGGCTGGGAATCAGAGCTGGGGAATCAGAGGCGGGGAATCAAAGCTGGGGAATCACAGGCGGGGAATCAGAGATGGGGAATCAAGGGGGGAATCAGAGGCAGGGAATCAGATGCGGGGAATCAGAGGCGGGGAATCATAGATGGCGAATCAGAGGCGGGGAATCAGAGGTGGGCAATCAGAGGATGGGAATCAGATATGGGGAATCAGAGGCGGGGAATCAGAGCTGGGGAATCACAGGCGGGGAATCAGAGTTGGGGAATCAGAGGCGGGGAATCAGATATGGGGAAACAGAGGCGGGGAATCAGAGGCGGTGAAACAGAGGCGGGGAATCAGATATTGGGAATCAGAGGTGGGGAATCAGAGGTTGGGAATCAGAGGCCTGGAATCAGAGGCGGGGAATCTGAGGCAGGGAATCAGATGCGGGGAATCAGAGGAGGGGAATCAGAGCTGGGGAATCAGAGGCGGAGTATTAGAGTTGGGGAATCAGAGGCGGGGAATAAGACGCGGGGAATCAGAGGGGGGGAATCATAGCTGGCGAATCAGAGGCGGGGAATCAGAGGTGGGCAATCAGAGGCCGGGAATCAGAGGTGGTGAATCAGAGATGGGGAATCAGAGGCGGGGAATCAGTGGCAGGGAATCAGATATGTGGAATCAGAGGCGTGGAATCAGAGGCAGGGAATCAGACACGGGGAATCAGACACGGGGAATCAGAGGTGGGGAATCAGAGATGGGGAATCAGAGGCGGTGAATCAGAGATGGGGAATCAGAGGCGGGGAATCAGAGGCAGGAAATCAGACACGGGGATTCAGAGGCTGGGAATCAGACGGGGGGAATCAAAGGCGGGGAATCAGAGCTGGGGAATCAGAGGCAGGGAATCAGAGGCGGGGAATCAGATATGGGGAATCAGAGGCTGGTATTCAGAGGCGGGGAATCAGAGGCAGGGAATCAGACACGGGGAATCAGAGGTGGGGAATCAGAGATGGGGAATCAGAGGCGGGGAATCAGAGTTGGGGAATCAGAGGCAGGGAATCGGATGTGCGGAATCAGAGATGGGGAATCAGAGGTGGGGAATCAGAGGCGGTGAATCAGAGATGGGGAATCAGAGGCGGGGAATCAGAGGCAGGAAATCAGACACGGGGATTCAGAGGCTGGGAATCAGACAGGGGGAATCAAAGGCGGGGAATCAGAGCTGGGGAATCAGAGGCAGGGAATCAGAGTTGGGGATTCAGAGACGGGGAATCAGATATGGGGAAAGAGAGGCGGGGAATCAGAGGCGGGCAAACAGAGGCGGGGAATTAGATATGGGGAATCAGATGTGGGGAATCAGAGGTGGTGAATCAGTGATGGGGAATCACAGGCGGGGAATCAGAGGCAGGGAATAGAACGCAGGGAATCAGAGGCAGGGAATCAGAGCTGGGGAATCAGAGGCGGGGAATCATAGTTGGGAATCAGAGGCGGGGAATCAGATATGGGGAAACAGAGGCGGGGAATCAGAGGCGGGGAAACAGAGGCGGGGAATCAGATATGGGGAATCGGATGCGGGGAATCAGAGGCGGGGAATCAGAGCTGGGGAATCAGAGGCGGGGAATCAGAGTTGGGGCATCAGAGGTGGGGAATTAGATATAGGGAAACAGAGGCGGGGAATCAGATGCGGGGAAACAGAGGCGGGGAATCAGATATGGGGAATCAGAGGTGGGGAATCAGAGGCAGGGAATCAGATGTGCGGAATCAGAGATGGGGAATCAGAGGCAGGGAATCAGAATCAGAAGCGGGGAATCAGAGGCCGGGAATCAGAGGCCGGGAATCAGATGCTGGGAATAAGAGGCCGGGAATCAGAGGTGGGGAATCAGAGTCCGGGAATCAGAGATGGGGATTCAGAGGCGGGGAATGAGATATGGAGAATCAGAGGCGGGGAATCAGAGGCCGGGAAACAGAGGTGGGGAATCAGATATGGGGAATCAGAGGTGGCGAATCAAAGGCGGGGAAACAGAGGCGGGGAATCAGATATGGGGAATCGGATGCGGGGAATCAGAGGCGGGGAATCAGAGCTGGGGAATCAGAGGCGGGGTATCAGAGTTGGGGCATCTGAGGTGGGGAATTAGATATGGGGAAACAGAGGCGGGGAATCAGAGGCGGGGAAACAGAGGCGAGGAATCAGATATGGGGAATCAGAGGTGGGGAATCAGAGGCAGGGAATCAGATGTGCGGAATCTGAGATGGGGAATCAGAGGCAGGGAATCAGAATCAGAA
Organism: Narcine bancroftii; assembly: GCF_036971445.1. Taxonomy (NCBI): domain Eukaryota; kingdom Metazoa; phylum Chordata; class Chondrichthyes; order Torpediniformes; family Narcinidae; genus Narcine; species Narcine bancroftii. The sequence continues at coordinate 110,789,951 of NC_091474.1, read as the reverse complement.
GCGGGGAATCAGAGGCCGGGAATCAGAGGCCGGGATTCAGATGCCGGGAATAAGAGGCCGGGAATCAGAGGTGGGGAATCAGAGTCCGGGAATCAGAGATGGGGATTCAGAGGCGGGGAATGATATATGGGGAATCAGAGGCGGGGAATCAGAGGTGGGGTAACAGAGGTGGGGAATCAGATATGGGGAATCAGAGGTGGCGAATCAAAGGCGGTGAATCAGAGATGGGGAATCAGAGGCCGGGAATCAGAGGCAGGGAATCAAACACGGGGAATCGGAGGCGGGGAATCAGAGCTGGGGAATCGGAGGCGGGGAATCAGAGTTGGGGAATCAGAGGCGGGGAATCAGATATGGGGAAACAGGGGCGGGGAATCAGAGGCAGGGAGACAGAGGCGGGGAATCAGATATGGGGAATCAGGGGTGGGGAATCAGAGGTTGGGAATCAGAGGCAGGGAATCAGAGGCGTGGAAACAGAGGCGGGGATTCAGATATGGGGAATCAGAGGTGGGGAATCAGGGGCGTGGAATCAGAGGCAGGGAATTAGATGTGGTGAATCAGAGATGGGGAATCAGAGGCAGGGAATCAGAATCAGAAGCGGGGTATCAGTGGCCGGGCATCAGAGGAAGGTAATCAGAGGCAGGGGATCAAACACGGGGAATCAGAGGCTGGGAATCAGAGCTGGGGAATCAGAGGCGGGGAATCAGAGCTGGGGAATCACAGGCGGGGAATCAGAGATGGGGAATCAAGGGGGGAATCAGAGGCAGGGAATCAGATGCGGGGAATCAGAGGCGGGGAATCATAGATGGCGAATCAGAGGCGGGGAATCAGAGGTGGGCAATCAGAGGATGGGAATCAGATATGGGGAATCAGAGGCGGGGAATCAGAGCTGGGGAATCACAGGCGGGGAATCAGAGTTGGGGAATCAGAGGTGGGGAATCAGATATGGGGAAACAGAGGCGGGGAATCAGAGGCGGTGAAACAGAGGCGGGGAATCAGATATTGGGAATCAGAGGTGGGGAATCAGAGTTGGGGAATCAGAGTCGGGGACTTAGATATGGGGAAACAGAGGCGGGGAATCAGAGGCGGGGAAACAGACGCGGGGAATCAGAGGCGGGGAATCATAGTTGGGAATCAGAGGCGGGGAATCAAAGGCGGGGAAACAGAGGCGGGGAATCAGAGGGGGGGAATCATAGCTGGCGAATCAGAGGCGGGGAATCAGAGGTGGGCAATCAGAGGCCGGGAATCAGAGTTGGGGCATCTGAGGTGGGGAATTAGATATGGGGAAACAGAGGCGGGGAATCAGAGGCGGGGAAACAGAGGCGAGGAATCAGATATGGGGAATCAGAGGTGGGGAATCAGAGGCAGGGAATCAGATGTGCGGAATCAGAGATGGGGAATCAGAGGCAGGGAATCAGAATCAGAAGCGGGGAATCAGAGGCCGGGAATCAGAGGCCGGGATTCAGATGCCGGGAATAAGAGGCCGGGAATCAGAGGTGGGGAATCAGAGTCCGGGAATCAGAGATGGGGATTCAGAGGCGGGGAATGATATATGGGGAATCAGAGGCGGGGAATCAGAGGTGGGGTAACAGAGGTGGGGAATCAGATATGGGGAATCAGAGGTGGCGAATCAAAGGCGGTGAATCAGAGATGGGGAATCAGAGGCGGGGAATCAGAGGCAGGGAATCAAACACGGGGAATCAGAGGCGGGGAATCAGAGCTGGGGAATCGGAGGCGGGGAATCAGAGTTGGGGAATCAGAGGCGGGGAATCAGATATGGGGAAACAGGGGCGGGGAAACAGAGGCGGGGAATCAGATATGGGGAATCAGGGGTGGGGAATCAGAGGTTGGGAATCAGAGGCAGGGAATCAGAGGCGTGGAAACAGAGGCGGGGATTCAGATATGGGGAATCAGAGGTGGGGAATCATGGGCATGGAATCAGAGGCAGGGAATTAGATGTGGTGAATCAGAGATGGGGAATCAGAGGCAGGGAATCAGAATCAGAAGCGGGGTATCAGTGGCCGGGAATCAGAGGAAGGTAATCAGAGGCAGGGGATCAAACACGGGGAATCAGAGGCTGGGAATCAGAGCTGGGGAATCAGAGGCGGGGAATCAGAGCTGGGGAATCACAGGCGGGGATTCAGTGATGGGGAATCAAGGGGGGAATCAGAGGCAGGGAATCAGATGCGGGGAATCAGAGGCGGGGAATCATAGATGGCGAATCAGAGGCGGGGAATCAGAGGTGGGCAATCAGAGGATGGGAATCAGATATGGGGAATCAGAGGCGGGGAATCAGAGCTGGGGAATCACAGGCGGGGAATCAGAGTTGGGGAATCAGAGGCGGGGAATCAGATATGGGGAAACAGAGGCGGGGAATCAGAGGCGGTGAAACAGAGGCGGGGAATCAGATATAGGGAATCAGAGGTGGGGAATCAGAGGTTGGGAATCAGAGGCCTGGAATCAGAGGCGGGGAATCAGAGGCAGGGAATCAGATGCGGGGAATCAGAGGAGGGGAATCAGAGCTGGGGAATCAGAGGCGGAGTATTAGAGTTGGGGAATCAGAGGCGGGGAATCAGACGCGGGGAATCAGAGGGGGGGAATCATAGCTGGCGAATCAGAGGCGGGGAATCAGAGGAGGCCAATCAGAGGCCGGGAATCAGAGGTGGTGAATCAGAGATGGGGAATCAGAGGCGGGGAATCAGTGGCAGGGAATCAGATATGGGGAATCAGAGGCGTGGAATCAGAGGCAGGGAATCAGACACGGGGAATCAGACACGGGGAATCAGAGGTGGGGAATCAGAGATGGGGAATCAGAGGCGGTGAATCAGAGATGGGGAATCAGAGGCGGGGAATCAGAGGCAGGAAATCAGACACGGGGATTCAGAGGCTGGGAATCAGACGGGGGGCATCAAAGGCGGGGAATCAGAGCTGGGGAATCAGAGGCAGGGAATCAGAGGCGGGGAATCAGATATGGGGAATCAGAGGCTGGTATTCAGAGGCGGGGAATCAGAGGCAGGGAATCAAACACGGGGAATCAGAGGCGGGGAATCAGAGCTGGGGAATCGGAGGCGGGGAATCAGAGTTGGGGAATCAGAGGCGGGGAATCAGATATGGGGAAACAGGGGTGGCGAATCAAAGGCGGTGAATCAGAGATGGGGAATCAGAGGCGGGGAATCAGAGGCAGGGAATCAAACACGGGGAATCAGAGGCGGGGAATCAGAGCTGGGGAATCCGAGGCGGGGAATCAGAGTTGGGGAATCAGAGTCGGGGAATCAGATATGGGGAAACAGGGGCGGGGAATCAGAGGCAGGGAAACAGAGGCGGGGAATCAGATATGGGGAATCAGGGGTGAGGAATCAGAGGTTGGGAATCAGAGGCAGGGAATCAGAGGCGTGGAAACAGAGGCGGGGATTCAGATATGGGGAATCAGAGGTGGGGAATCAGGGGCGTGGAATCAGAGGCAGGGAATTAGATGTGGTGAATCAGAGATGGGGAATCAGAGGCAGGGAATCAGAATCAGAAGCGGGGTATCAGTGGCCGGGAATCAGAGGAAGGTAATCAGAGGCAGGGGATCAAACACGGGGAATCAGAGGCTGGGAATCAGAGCTGGGGAATCAGAGGCGGGGAATCAGAGCTGGGGAATCACAGGCGGGGAATCAGAGATGGGGAATCAAGGGGGGAATCAGAGGCAGGGAATCAGATGCGGGGAATCAGAGGCGGGGAATCATAGATGGCGAATCAGAGGCGGGGAATCAGAGGTGGGCAATCAGAGGATGGGAATCAGATATGGGGAATCAGAGGCGGGGAATCAGAGCTGGGGAATCACAGGCGGGGAATCAGAGTTGGGGAATCAGAGGCGGGGAATCAGATATGGGGAAACAGAGGCGGGGAATCAGAGGCGGTGAAACAGAGGCGGGGAATCAGATATTGGGAATCAGAGGTGGGGAATCAGAGGTTGGGAATCAGAGGCCTGGAATCAGAGGCGGGGAATCAGAGGCAGGGAATCAGATGCGGGGAATCAGAGGAGGGGAATCAGAGCTGGGGAATCAGAGGCGGAGTATTAGAGTTGGGGAATCAGAGGCGGGGAATAAGACGCGTGGAATCAGAGGGGGGGAATCATAGCTGGCGAATCAGAGGCGGGGAATCAGAGGTGGGCAATCAGAGGCCGGGAATCAGAGGTGGTGAATCAGAGATGGGGAATCAGAGGCGGGGAATCAGTGGCAGGGAATCAGATATGGGGAATCAGAGGCGTGGAATCAGAGGCAGGGAATCAGACACGGGGAATCAGACACGGGGAATCAGAGGTGGGGAATCAGAGATGGGGAATCAGAGGCGGTGAATCAGAGATGGGGAATCAGAGGCGGGGAATCAGAGGCAGGAAATCAGACACGGGGATTCAGAGGCTGGGAATCAGACGGGGGGAATCAAAGGCGGGGAATCAGAGCTGGGGAATCAGAGGCAGGGAATCAGAGGCGGGGAATCAGATATGGGGAATCAGAGGCTGGTATTCAGAGGCGGGGAATCAGAGGCAGGGAATCAGACACGGGGAATCAGAGGTGGGGAATCAGAGATGGGGAATCAGAGGCGGGGAATCAGAGTTGGGGAATCAGAGGCAGGGAATCGGATGTGCGGAATCAGAGATGGGGAATCAGAGGTGGGGAATCAGAGGCGGTGAATCAGAGCTGGGGAATCAGAGGCGGGGAATCATAGTTGGGAATCAGAGGCGGGGAATCAGATAGGGGAAACAGAGGCGGGGAATCAAAGGCGGGGAAACAGAGGCGGGGAATCAGATATGGGGAATCGGATGCGGGGAATCAGAGGCGGGGAATCAGAGCTGGGGAATCAGAGGCGGGGTATCAGATTTGGGGCATCTGAGGTGGGGAATTAGATATGGGGAAACAGAGGCGGGGAATCAGATATGGGGAATCAGAGGCTGGTATTCAGAGGCGGGGAATCAGAGGCAGGGAATCAGACACGGGGAATCAGAGGTGGGGAATCAGAGATGGGGAATCAGAGGCGGGGAATCAGAGTTGGGGAATCAGAGGCAGGGAATCGGATGTGCGGAATCAGAGATGGGGAATCAGAGGTGGGGAATCAGAGGCGGTGAATCAGAGCTGGGGAATCAGAGGCGGGGAATCATAGTTGGGAATCAGAGGCGGGGAATCAGATAGGGGAAACAGAGGCGGGGAATCAAAGGCGGGGAAACAGAGGCGGGGAATCAGATATGGGGAATCGGATGCGGGGAATCAGAGGCGGGGAATCAGAGCTGGGGAATCAGAGGCGGGGTATCAGATTTGGGGCATCTGAGGTGGGGAATTAGATATGGGGAAACAGAGGCGGGGAATCAGAGGCGGGGAAACAGAGGCGAGGAATCAGATATGGGGAATCAGAGGTGGGGAATCAGAGGCAGGGAATCAGATGTGCGGAATCTGAGATGGGGAATCAGAGGCAGGGAATCAGAATCAGAAGCGGGGAATCAGAGGCCGGGAATCAGAGGCCGGGATTCAGATGCCGGGAATAAGAGGCCGGGAATCAGAGGTGGGGAATCAGAGTCCGGGAATCAGAGATGGGGATTCAGAGGCGGGGAATGATATATGGGGAATCAGAGGCGGGGAATCAGAGGTGGGGTAACAGAGGTGGGGAATCAGATATGGGGAATCAGAGGTGGCGAATCAAAGGCGGTGAATCAGAGATGGGGAATCAGAGGCGGGGAATCAGAGGCAGGGAATCAAACACGGGGAATCAGAGGCGGGGAATCAGAGCTGGGGAATCGGAGGCGGGGAATCAGAGTTGGGGAATCAGAGGCGGTGAATCAGATATGGGGAAACAGGGGCGGGGAATCAGAGGCAGGGAAACAGAGGCGGGGAATCAGATATGGGGAATCAGGGGTGGGGAATCAGAGGTTGGGAATCAGAGGCAGGGAATCAGAGGCGTGGAAACAGAGGCGGGGATTCAGATATGGGGAATCAGAGGTGGGGAATCAGGGGCGTGGAATCAGAGGCAGGGAATTCGATGTGGTGAATCAGAGATGGGGAATCAGAGGCAGGGAATCAGAATCAGAAGCGGGGTATCAGTGGCCGGGAATCAGAGGAAGGTAATCAGAGGCAGGGGATCAAACACGGGGAATCAGAGGCTGGGAATCAGAGCTGGGGAATCAGAGGCGGGGAATCAGAGCTGGGGAATCACAGGCGGGGAATCAGAGATGGGGAATCAAGGGGGGAATCAGAGGCAGGGAATCAGATGCGGGGAATCAGAGGCGGGGAATCATAGATGGCGAATCAGAGGCGGGGAATCAGAGGTGGGCAATCAGAGGATGGGAATCAGATATGGGGAATCAGAGGCGGGGAATCAGAGCTGGGGAATCACAGGCGGGGAATCAGAGTTGGGGAATCAGAGGCGGGGAATCAGATATGGGGAAACAGAGGCGGGGAATCAGAGGCGGTGAAACAGAGGCGGGGAATCAGATATTGGGAATCAGAGGTGGGGAATCAGATTTGGGGAATCAGAGTCGGGGACTTAGATATGGGGAAACAGAGGCGGGGAATCAGAGGCGGGGAAACAGACGCGGGGAATCAGAGGCGGGGAATCATAGTTGGGAATCAGAGGCGGGGAATCAAAGGCGGGGAAACAGAGGCGGGGAATCAGATATGGGGAATCGGATGCGGGGAATCAGAGGCGGGGAATCAGAGCTGGGGAATCAGAGGCGGGGTATCAGAGTTGGGGCATCTGAGGTGGGGAATTAGATATGGGGAAACAGAGGCGGGGAATCAGAGGCGGGGAAACAGAGGCGAGGAATCAGATATGGGGAATCAGAGGTGGGGAATCAGAGGCAGGGAATCAGATGTGCGGAATCTGAGATGGGGAATCAGAGGCAGGGAATCAGAATCAGAAGCGGGGAATCAGAGGCCGGGAATCAGAGGCCGGGATTCAGATGCCGGGAATAAGAGGCCGGGAATCAGAGGTGGGGAATCAGAGTCCGGGAATCAGAGATGGGGATTCAGAGGCGGGGAATGATATATGGGGAATCAGAGGCGGGGAATCAGAGGTGGGGTAACAGAGGTGGGGAATCAGATATGGGGAATCAGAGGTGGCGAATCAAAGGCGGTGAATCAGAGATGGGGAATCAGAGGCGGGGAATCAGAGGCAGGGAATCAAACACGGGGAATCAGAGGCGGGGAATCAGAGCTGGGGAATCGGAGGCGGGGAATCAGAGTTGGGGAATCAGAGTCGGGGAATCAGATATGGGGAAACAGGGGCGGGGAATCAGAGGCAGGGAAACAGAGGCGGGGAATCAGATATGGGGAATCAGGGGTGAGGAATCAGAGGTTGGGAATCAGAGGCAGGGAATCAGAGGCGTGGAAACAGAGGCGGGGATTCAGATATGGGGAATCAGAGGTGGGGAATCAGGGGCGTGGAATCAGAGGCAGGGAATTAGATGTGGTGAATCAGAGATGGGGAATCAGAGGCAGGGAATCAGAATCAGAAGCGGGGTATCAGTGGCCGGGAATCAGAGGAAGGTAATCAGAGGCAGGGGATCAAACACGGGGAATCAGAGGCTGGGAATCAGAGCTGGGGAATCAGAGGCGGGGAATCAGAGCTGGGGAATCACAGGCGGGGAATCAGAGATGGGGAATCAAGGGGGGAATCAGAGGCAGGGAATCAGATGCGGGGAATCAGAGGCGGGGAATCATAGATGGCGAATCAGAGGCGGGGAATCAGAGGTGGGCAATCAGAGGATGGGAATCAGATATGGGGAATCAGAGGCGGGGAATCAGAGCTGGGGAATCACAGGCGGGGAATCAGAGTTGGGGAATCAGAGGCGGGGAATCAGATATGGGGAAACAGAGGCGGGGAATCAGAGGCGGTGAAACAGAGGCGGGGAATCAGATATTGGGAATCAGAGGTGGGGAATCAGAGGTTGGGAATCAGAGGCCTGGAATCAGAGGCGGGGAATCTGAGGCAGGGAATCAGATGCGGGGAATCAGAGGAGGGGAATCAGAGCTGGGGAATCAGAGGCGGAGTATTAGAGTTGGGGAATCAGAGGCGGGGAATAAGACGCGGGGAATCAGAGGGGGGGAATCATAGCTGGCGAATCAGAGGCGGGGAATCAGAGGTGGGCAATCAGAGGCCGGGAATCAGAGGTGGTGAATCAGAGATGGGGAATCAGAGGCGGGGAATCAGTGGCAGGGAATCAGATATGTGGAATCAGAGGCGTGGAATCAGAGGCAGGGAATCAGACACGGGGAATCAGACACGGGGAATCAGAGGTGGGGAATCAGAGATGGGGAATCAGAGGCGGTGAATCAGAGATGGGGAATCAGAGGCGGGGAATCAGAGGCAGGAAATCAGACACGGGGATTCAGAGGCTGGGAATCAGACGGGGGGAATCAAAGGCGGGGAATCAGAGCTGGGGAATCAGAGGCAGGGAATCAGAGGCGGGGAATCAGATATGGGGAATCAGAGGCTGGTATTCAGAGGCGGGGAATCAGAGGCAGGGAATCAGACACGGGGAATCAGAGGTGGGGAATCAGAGATGGGGAATCAGAGGCGGGGAATCAGAGTTGGGGAATCAGAGGCAGGGAATCGGATGTGCGGAATCAGAGATGGGTAATCAGAGGTGGGGAATCAGAGGCGGTGAATCAGAGATGGGGAATCAGAGGCGGGGAATCAGAGGCAGGAAATCAGACACGGGGATTCAGAGGCTGGGAATCAGACAGGGGGAATCAAAGGCGGGGAATCAGAGCTGGGGAATCAGAGGCAGGGAATCAGAGTTGGGGATTCAGAGACGGGGAATCAGATATGGGGAAAGAGAGGCGGGGAATCAGAGGCGGGCAAACAGAGGCGGGGAATTAGATATGGGGAATCAGATGTGGGGAATCAGAGGTGGTGAATCAGTGATGGGGAATCACAGGCGGGGAATCAGAGGCAGGGAATAGAACGCAGGGAATCAGAGGCAGGGAATCAGAGCTGGGGAATCAGAGGCGGGGAATCATAGTTGGGAATCAGAGGCGGGGAATCAGATATGGGGAAACAGAGGCGGGGAATCAGAGGCGGGGAAACAGAGGCGGGGAATCAGATATGGGGAATCGGATGCGGGGAATCAGAGGCGGGGAATCAGAGCTGGGGAATCAGAGGCGGGGAATCAGAGTTGGGGCATCAGAGGTGGGGAATTAGATATAGGGAAACAGAGGCGGGGAATCAGATGCGGGGAAACAGAGGCGGGGAATCAGATATGGGGAATCAGAGGTGGGGAATCAGAGGCAGGGAATCAGATGTGCGGAATCAGAGATGGGGAATCAGAGGCAGGGAATCAGAATCAGAAGCGGGGAATCAGAGGCCGGGAATCAGAGGCCGGGAATCAGATGCTGGGAATAAGAGGCCGGGAATCAGAGGTGGGGAATCAGAGTCCGGGAATCAGAGATGGGGATTCAGAGGCGGGGAATGAGATATGGAGAATCAGAGGCGGGGAATCAGAGGCCGGGAAACAGAGGTGGGGAATCAGATATGGGGAATCAGAGGTGGCGAATCAAAGGCGGTGAATCAGAGATGGGGAATCTGAGGCGGGGAATCAGAGGCAGGGAATCAGATGCGGGGAATCAGAGGCGGGGAATCAGAGCTGCCGAATCAGAGGCGGGGAATCAGAGGTGGGCAATCAGAGCCGGGGAATCAGATATGGGGAATCAGAGGCGGGGAATCAGAGGCGGGGAAACAGAGGTGGGGAATCAGATATGGGGAAACAGAGGTGGCGAATCAAAGGCGGTGAATCAGAGATGGGGAATCAGAGGCGGGGAATCAGAGGCAGGGAATCAAAAACGGGGAATCAGAGGCGGGGAATCAGAGCTGGGGAATCAGAGGCGGGGAAGCAGAGTAGGAGAATCAGAGGTGGGGAATCAGATATGGGGAAACAGGGGCGGGGAATCAGAGGAGGGGAATCAGATATGGGGAATCAGAGGTGGCGAATTAAAGGCGGTGAATCAGAGATGGGGAATCAGGGCAGGGAATCAGAGGCAGGGAATCAAACACGGGGAATCAGAGGCGTGGAATCAGAGCTGGGGAATCAGAGGCGGGGATTCAGAGTTGGGGAATCAGAGGCGGGGAATCAGAGGCGGGGAAACAGAGGCGGGGAATCAGATATGGGGAATCAGAGGTGGGGAATCAGAGGTTGGGAATCAGAAGCAGGGAATCAGAGGCGGGGAATCAGAGGCGGGGAATCAGAGGCAGGAAATCCGATGTGCGGAATCAGAGATGGGGAATCAGGGCAGGGAATCAGAGGCAGGGAATCAAACACGGGGAATCAGAGGCGTGGAATCAGAGCTGGGGAATCAGAGGCGGGGATTCAGAGTTGGGGAATCAGAGGCGGGGAATCAGAGGCGGGGAAACAGAGGCGGGGAATCAGAGGCAGGGAATCAGACACGGGGAATCAGATATGGGGAAACAGAGGCGGGGAATCAGAGGCGGGCAAACAGAGGCGGGGAATTAGATATGGGAATCAGAGGTGGGGAATCAGAGGTGGTGAATCAGAGATGGGGAATCACAGGCGGGGAATCAGAGGCAGGGAATAGAACGCGGGGAATCAGAGGCGGGGAATCAGAGCTGGGGAATCAGAGGCGGGGAATCATAGTTGGGAATCAGAGGCGGGGAATCAGATAGGGGGAAACAGAGGCGGGGAATCAAAGGCGGGGAAACAGAGGCGGGGAATCAGATATGGGGAATCGGATGCGGGGAATCAGAGGCGGGGAATCAGAGCTGGGGAATCAGAGGCGGGGTATCAGAGTTGGGGCATCTGAGGTGGGGAATTAGATATGGGGAAACAGAGGCGGGGAATCAGAGGCGGGGAAACAGAGGCGAGGAATCAGATATGGGGAATCAGAGGTGGGGAATCAGAGGCAGGGAATCAGATGTGCGGAATCTGAGATGGGGAATCAGAGGCAGGGAATCAGAATCAGAAGCGGGGAATCAGAGGCCGGGAATCAGAGGCCGGGATTCAGATGCCGGGAATAAGAGGCCGGGAATCAGAGGTGGGGAATCAGAGTCCGGGAATCAGAGATGGGGATTCAGAGGCGGGGAATGATATATGGGGAATCAGAGGCGGGGAATCAGAGGTGGGGTAACAGAGGTGGGGAATCAGATATGGGGAATCAGAGGTGGCGAATCAAAGGCGGTGAATCAGAGATGGGGAATCAGAGGCCGGGAATCAGAGGCAGGGAATCAAACACGGGGAATCGGAGGCGGGGAATCAGAGCTGGGGAATCGGAGGCGGGGAATCAGAGTTGGGGAATCAGAGGCGGGGAATCAGATATGGGGAAACAGGGGCGGGGAATCAGAGGCAGGGAGACAGAGGCGGGGAATCAGATATGGGGAATCAGGGGTGGGGAATCAGAGGTTGGGAATCAGAGGCAGGGAATCAGAGGCGTGGAAACAGAGGCGGGGATTCAGATATGGGGAATCAGAGGTGGGGAATCAGGGGCGTGGAATCAGAGGCAGGGAATTAGATGTGGTGAATCAGAGATGGGGAATCAGAGGCAGGGAATCAGAATCAGAAGCGGGGTATCAGTGGCCGGGAATCAGAGGAAGGTAATCAGAGGCAGGGGATCAAACACGGGGAATCAGAGGCTGGGAATCAGAGCTGGGGAATCAGAGGCGGGGAATCAGAGCTGGGGAATCACAGGCGGGGAATCAGAGATGGGGAATCAAGGGGGGAATCAGAGGCAGGGAATCAGATGCGGGGAATCAGAGGCGGGGAATCATAGATGGCGAATCAGAGGCGGGGAATCAGAGGTGGGCAATCAGAGGATGGGAATCAGATATGGGGAATCAGAGGCGGGGAATCAGAGCTGGGGAATCACAGGCGGGGAATCAGAGTTGGGGAATCAGAGGCGGGGAATCAGATATGGGGAAACAGAGGCGGGGAATCAGAGGCGGTGAAACAGAGGCGGGGAATCAGATATTGGGAATCAGAGGTGGGGAATCAGAGTTGGGGAATCAGAGTCGGGGACTTAGATATGTGGAAACAGAGGCGGGGAATCAGAGGCGGGGAAACAGACGCGGGGAATCAGAGGCGGGGAATCATAGTTGGGAATCAGAGGCGGGGAATCAAAGGCGGGGAAACAGAGGCGGGGAATCAGATATGGGGAATCGGATGCGGGGAATCAGAGGCGGGGAATCAGAGCTGGGGAATCAGAGGCGGGGTATCAGAGTTGGGGCATCTGAGGTGGGGAATTAGATATGGGGAAACAGAGGCGGGGAATCAGAGGCGGGGAAACAGAGGCGAGGAATCAGATATGGGGAATCAGAGGTGGGGAATCAGAGGCAGGGAATCAGATGTGCGGAATCAGAGATGGGGAATCAGAGGCAGGGAATCAGAATCAGAAGCGGGGTATCAGAGGCCGGGAATCAGAGGCCGGGATTCAGATGCCGGGAATAAGAGGCCGGGAATCAGAGGTGGGGAATCAGAGTCCGGGAATCAGAGATGGGGATTCAGAGGCGGGGAATGATATATGGGGAATCAGAGGCGGGGAATCAGAGGTGGGGTAACAGAGGTGGGGAATCAGATATGGGGAATCAGAGGTGGCGAATCAAAGGCGGTGAATCAGAGATGGGGAATCAGAGGCGGGGAATCAGAGGCAGGGAATCAAACACGGGGAATCAGAGGCGGGGAATCAGAGCTGGGGAATCGGAGGCGGGGAATCAGAGTTGGGGAATCAGAGGCGGGGAATCAGATATGGGGAAACAGGGGCGGGGAAACAGAGGCGGGGAATCAGATATGGGGAATCAGGGGTGGGGAATCAGAGGTTGGGAATCAGAGGCAGGGAATCAGAGGCGTGGAAACAGAGGCGGGGATTCAGATATGGGGAATCAGAGGTGGGGAATCATGGGCATGGAATCAGAGGCAGGGAATTAGATGTGGTGAATCAGAGATGGGGAATCAGAGGCAGGGAATCAGAATCAGAAGCGGGGTATCAGTGGCCGGGAATCAGAGGAAGGTAATCAGAGGCAGGGGATCAAACACGGGGAATCAGAGGCTGGGAATCAGAGCTGGGGAATCAGAGGCGGGGAATCAGAGCTGGGGAATCACAGGCGGGGAATCAGTGATGGGGAATCAAGGGGGGAATCAGAGGCAGGGAATCAGATGCGGGGAATCAGAGGCGGGGAATCATAGATGGCGAATCAGAGGCGGGGAATCAGAGGTGGGCAATCAGAGGATGGGAATCAGATATGGGGAATCAGAGGCGGGGAATCAGAGCTGGGGAATCACAGGCGGGGAATCAGAGTTGGGGAATCAGAGGCGGGGAATCAGATATGGGGAAACAGAGGCGGGGAATCAGAGGCGGTGAAACAGAGGCGGGGAATCAGATATAGGGAATCAGAGGTGGGGAATCAGAGGTTGGGAATCAGAGGCCTGGAATCAGAGGCGGGGAATCAGAGGCAGGGAATCAGATGCGGGGAATCAGAGGAGGGGAATCAGAGCTGGGGAATCAGAGGCGGAGTATTAGAGTTGGGGAATCAGAGGCGGGGAATCAGACGCGGGGAATCAGAGGGGGGGAATCATAGCTGGCGAATCAGAGGCGGGGAATCAGAGGAGGCCAATCAGAGGCCGGGAATCAGAGGTGGTGAATCAGAGATGGGGAATCAGAGGCGGGGAATCAGTGGCAGGGAATCAGATATGGGGAATCAGAGGCGTGGAATCAGAGGCAGGGAATCAGACACGGGGAATCAGACACGGGGAATCAGAGGTGGGGAATCAGAGATGGGGAATCAGAGGCGGTGAATCAGAGATGGGGAATCAGAGGCGGGGAATCAGAGGCAGGAAATCAGACACGGGGATTCAGAGGCTGGGAATCAGACGGGGGGCATCAAAGGCGGGGAATCAGAGCTGGGGAATCAGAGGCAGGGAATCAGAGGCGGGGAATCAGATATGGGGAATCAGAGGCTGGTATTCAGAGGCGGGGAATCAGAGGCAGGGAATCAGACACGGGGAATCAGAGGTGGGGAATCAGAGATGGGGAATCAGAGGCGGGGAATCAGAGTTGGGGAATCAGAGGCAGGGAATCGGATGTGCGGAATCAGAGATGGGGAATCAGAGGTGGGGAATCAGAGGCGGTGAATCAGAGATGGGGAATCAGAGGCGGGGAATCAGAGGCAGGAAATCAGACACGGGGATTCAGAGGCTGGGAATCAGACAGGGGGAATCAAAGGCGGGGAATCAGAGCTGGGGAATCAGAGGCAGGGAATCAGAGTTGGGGATTCAGAGACGGGGAATCAGATATGGGGAAAGAGAGGCGGGGAATCAGAGGCGGGCAAACAGAGGCGGGGAATTAGATATGGGGAATCAGATGTGGGGAATCAGAGGTGGTGAATCAGTGATGGGGAATCACAGGCGGGGAATCAGAGGCAGGGAATAGAACGCAGGGAATCAGAGGCAGGGAATCAGAGCTAGGGAATCAGAGGCGGGGAATCATAGTTGGGAATCAGAGGCGGGGAATCAGATATGGGGAAACAGAGGCGGGGAATCAGAGGCGGGGAAACAGAGGCGGGGAATCAGATATGGGGAATCGGATGCGGGGAATCAGAGGCGGGGAATCAGAGCTGGGGAATCAGAGGCGGGGAATCAGAGTTGGGGCATCAGAGGTGGGGAATTAGATATAGGGAAACAGAGGCGGGGAATCAGAGGCGGGGAAACAGAGGCGGGGAATCAGATATGGGGAATCAGAGGTGGGGAATCAGAGGCAGGGAATCAGATGTGCGGAATCAGAGATGGGGAATCAGAGGCAGGGAATCAGAATCAGAAGCGGGGAATCAGAGGCCGGGAATCAGAGGCCGGGAATCAGATGCTGGGAATAAGAGGCCGGGAATCAGAGGTGGGGAATCAGAGTCCGGGAATCAGAGATGGGGATTCAGAGGCGGGGAATGAGATATGGAGAATCAGAGGCGGGGAATCAGAGGCCGGGAAACAGAGGTGGGGAATCAGATATGGGGAATCAGAGGTGGCGAATCAAAGGCGGTGAATCAGAGATGGGGAATCAGAGGCGGGGAATCAGAGGCAGGGAATCAGATGCGGGGAATCAGAGGCGGGGAATCAGAGCTGGCGAATCAGAGGCGGGGAATCAGAGGTGGGCAATCAGAGCCGGGGAATCAGATATGGGGAATCAGAGGCGGGGAATCAGAGGCGGGGAAACAGAGGTGGGGAATCAGATATGGGGAAACAGAGGTGGCGAATCAAAGGCGGTGAATCAGAGATGGGGAATCAGAGGCGGGGAATCAGAGGCAGGGAATCAAAAACGGGGAATCAGAGGCGGGGAATCAGAGCTGGGGAATCAGAGGCGGGGAAGCAGAGTAGGAGAATCAGAGGTGGGGAATCAGATATGGGGAAACAGGGGCGGGGAATCAGAGGCTGGGAAACAGAGGCGGGGAATCAGATATGGGGAATCAGAGGTGTGGAATCAGAGGTTGGGAATCAGAGGCGGGGAAACAGAGGAGGGGAATCAGATATGGGGAATCAGAGGTGGCGAATTAAACGCGGTGAATCAGAGATGGGGAATCAGGGCAGGGAATCAGAGGCAGGGAATCAAACACGGGGAATCAGAGGCGTGGAATCAGAGCTGGGGAATCAGAGGCGGGGATTCAGAGTTGGGGAATCAGAGGCGGGGAATCAGAGGCGGGGAAACAGAGGCGGGGAATCAGATATGGGGAATCAGAGGTGGGGAATCAGAGGTTGGGAATCAGAAGCAGGGAATCAGAGGCGGGGAATCAGAGGCGGGGAATCAGAGGCAGGAAATCCGATGTGCGGAATCGGAGATGGGGAATCAGAGGCAGGGAATCAGAGGCGGGGAATCAGAGGCGGGGAATCAGAGGCCGGGAATCAGATATGGGGAAACAGAGGCGGGGAATCAGAGGCGGGGAAACAGAGGCGGGGAATCAGATATGGGGAATCAGAGGTGGGGAATCAGAGGTTGGGAATCAGAGGCAGGGAATCAGAGGCTGGGAATCAGATGCAGGGAATCAGATGCGGGGAATCAGAGGCGGGGAATCAGAGCTGGGGAATCAGAGGTGGGGAATCAGAGTTGGGGAATCAGAGTCGGGGACTTAGATATGGGGAAACAGAGGCAGGGAATCAGAGGCGGGGAAACAGACGCGGGGAATCAGAGGCGGGTATCAGAGCTGGGGAATCAGAGGCGGGGAATCAGAGTTGGGGAATCAGAGGCGGGGAATCAGAGGCGGGGAATCAGAGGCGGGGAATCAGAGGCGGGGAAACAGAGGCAGGGAATCAGATATGGGGAATCAGAGGTGGGGTATCAGGGGCAGGGAATCAGTGGCAGGGAATCAGAGGCGGGGAATCAGAGGCGGGGAATCAGAGGCAGGGAATCAGACACGGGGAATCAGATATGGGGAAACAGAGGCGGGGAATCAGACGCGGGCAAACAGAGGCGGGGAATTAGATAAGGGGAATCAGAGGTGGGGAATCAGAGGTGGTGAATCAGAGATGGAGAATCACAGGCGGGGAATCAGAGGCGGGGAATAAGAGGCAGGGAATCGGATGTGCGGAATCAGAGATGGGGAATCAGAGGTGGGGATTCAGAGGTGGTAATTCAGAGAAGGGGAATCAGAGGCTGGGAATCAGAGGCAGGGAATCAGACGCAGGGAATCAGAGGCGGGGAATCATAGCTGGCGAATTAGAGGAGGGGAATCAGAGTTGGGGAATCGGAGTCGGGGAATCAGATATGGGGAAACAGAGGCGGGGAATCAGAGGTGGGGAAACAGAGGCGGGTAATCAGATATGGGGAATCAGAGGTGGGGAATCAGAGGCAGGGAATCAGATGTGCGGAATCAGAGATGGGGAATCAGAGGCAGGGAATCAGAATCAGAAGCAGGGAATCAGAGGCCGGAATCAGATGCTGGGAATCAGAGGCCTGGAATCAGAGTCGGGGAATCAGAGGCAGGGAATCAGATGCGGGGAATCAGAGGCGGGGAATCAGAGCTGGGGAATCAGAGGCAGGGTATTAGAGTTGGGGAATCAGAGGCGGGGAATCAGATATGGGGAAACAGAGGTGGGGAATCAGAGGCGGGGAAACAGAGGCAGGGAATCAGATATGGGGAATCAGAGGCGGGGAATCAGAGGTGGGGAATCATAGGCAGGGAATCGGATGTGCGGAATCAGAGATGGGGAATCAGAGGCAGGGAATGAGAGGTGGTGAATCAGATATGGGGAATCAGAGGCGGAGAATCAGAGGCAGAGAATCAGACGCGGGGAATCAGAGGTGGGCAATCAGAGGCGGGGAATCAGATATGGGGTATCAGAGGCGGGGAATCAGAGGCGGGGAAACAGAGGCGGGGAATCAGATATGGGGAATCAGAGGTGGGGCATCAGAAGTTGTGAATCACAGATGGGGAATTAGAGGCGGGGAATCAGAGGTTGGGAATCAGAGGCCTGGAATCAGAGGCGGGGAATCAGAGGCAGGGAATCAGATGCGGGGAATCAGAGGAGGGGAATCAGAGCTGGGGAATCAGAGGCGGAGTATTAGAGTTGGGTAATCAGAGGCGGGGAATCAGACGCGGGGAATCAGAGGGGGGGAATCATAGCTGGCGAATCAGAGGCGGGGAATCAGAGGTGGGCAATCAGAGGCCGGGAATCAGAGGTGGTGAATCAGAGATGGGGAATCAGAGGCGGGGAATCAGTGGCAGGGAATCAGATATGGGGAATCAGAGGCGTGGAATCAGAGGCAGGGAATCAGACACGGGGAATCAGACACGGGGAATCAGAGGTGGGGAATCAGAGATGGGGAATCAGAGGCGGTGAATCGGAGATGGGGAATCAGAGCGGGGAATCAGAGGCAGGAAATCAGACACGGGGATTCAGAGGCTGGGAATCAGACGGGGGGAATCAAAGGCGGGGAATCAGAGCTGGGGAATCAGAGGCAGGGAATCAGAAGCGGGGAATCAGATATGGGGAATCAGAGGCTGGTATTCAGAGGCGGGGAATCAGAGGCAGGGAATCAGACACGGGGAATCAGAGGTGGGGAATCAGAGATGGGGAATCAGAGGCGGGGAATCAGAGTTGGGGAATCAGAGGCAGGGAATCGGATGTGCGGAATCAGAGATGGGGAATCAGAGGTGGGGAATCAGAGGCGGTGAATCAGAGATGGGGAATCAGAGGCGGGGAATCAGAGGCAGGAAATCAGACACGGGGATTCAGAGGCTGGGAATCAGACAGGGGGAATCAAAGGCGGGGAATCAGAGCTGGGGAATCAGAGGCAGGGAATCAGAGTTGGGGATTCAGAGACGGGGAATCAGATATGGGGAAACAGAGGCGGGGAATCAGAGGCGGGCAAACAGAGGCGGGGAATTAGATATGGGGAATCAGATGTGGGGAATCAGAGGTGGTGAATCAGTGATGGGGAATCACAGGCGGGGAATCAGAGGCAGGGAATAGAACGCAGGGAATCAGAGGCAGGGAATCAGAGCTGGGGAATCAGAGGCGGGGAATCATAGTTGGGAATCAGAGGCGGGGAATCAGATATGGGGAAACAGAGGCGGGGAATCAGAATCAGAAGCGGGGAATCAGATGCCGGGAATCAGAGGCCGGGATTCAGATGCCGGGAATAAGAGGCCGGGAATCAGAGGTGGGGAATCAGAGTCCGGGAATCAGAGATGGGGATTCAGAGGCGGGGAATGATATATGGGGAATCAGAGGCGGGGAATCAGAGGTGGGGTAACAGAGGTGGGGAATCAGATATGGGGAATCAGAGGTGGCGAATCAAAGGCGGTGAATCAGAGATGGGGAATCAGAGGCGGGGAATCAGAGGCAGGGAATCAAACACGGGGAATCAGAGGCGGGGAATCAGAGCTGGGGAATCGGAGGCGGGGAATCAGAGTTGGGGAATCAGAGTCGGGGAATCAGATATGGGGAAACAGGGGCGGGGAATCAGAGGCAGGGAAACAGAGGCGGGGAATCAGATATGGGGAATCAGGGGTGAGGAATCAGAGGTTGGGAATCAGAGGCAGGGAATCAGAGGCGTGGAAACAGAGGCGGGGATTCAGATATGGGGAATCAGAGGTGGGGAATCAGGGGCGTGGAATCAGAGGCAGGGAATTAGATGTGGTGAATCAGAGATGGGGAATCAGAGGCAGGGAATCAGAATCAGAAGCGGGGTATCAGTGGCCGGGAATCAGAGGAAGGTAATCAGAGGCAGGGGATCAAACACGGGGAATCAGAGGCTGGGAATCAGAGCTGGGGAATCAGAGGCGGGGAATCAGAGCTGGGGAATCACAGGCGGGGAATCAGAGATGGGGAATCAAGGGGGGAATCAGAGGCAGGGAATCAGATGCGGGGAATCAGAGGCGGGGAATCATAGATGGCGAATCAGAGGCGGGGAATCAGAGGTGGGCAATCAGAGGATGGGAATCAGATATGGGGAATCAGAGGCGGGGAATCAGAGCTGGGGAATCACAGGCGGGGAATCAGAGTTGGGGAATCAGAGGCGGGGAATCAGATATGGGGAAACAGAGGCGGGGAATCAGAGGCGGTGAAACAGAGGCGGGGAATCAGATATTGGGAATCAGAGGTGGGGAATCAGAGGTTGGGAATCAGAGGCCTGGAATCAGAGGCGGGGAATCTGAGGCAGGGAATCAGATGCGGGGAATCAGAGGAGGGGAATCAGAGCTGGGGAATCAGAGGCGGAGTATTAGAGTTGGGGAATCAGAGGCGGGGAATAAGACGCGGGGAATCAGAGGGGGGGAATCATAGCTGGCGAATCAGAGGCGGGGAATCAGAGGTGGGCAATCAGAGGCCGGGAATCAGAGGTGGTGAATCAGAGATGGGGAATCAGAGGCGGGGAATCAGTGGCAGGGAATCAGATATGTGGAATCAGAGGCGTGGAATCAGAGGCAGGGAATCAGACACGGGGAATCAGACACGGGGAATCAGAGGTGGGGAATCAGAGATGGGGAATCAGAGGCGGTGAATCAGAGATGGGGAATCAGAGGCGGGGAATCAGAGGCAGGAAATCAGACACGGGGATTCAGAGGCTGGGAATCAGACGGGGGGAATCAAAGGCGGGGAATCAGAGCTGGGGAATCAGAGGCAGGGAATCAGAGGCGGGGAATCAGATATGGGGAATCAGAGGCTGGTATTCAGAGGCGGGGAATCAGAGGCAGGGAATCAGACACGGGGAATCAGAGGTGGGGAATCAGAGATGGGGAATCAGAGGCGGGGAATCAGAGTTGGGGAATCAGAGGCAGGGAATCGGATGTGCGGAATCAGAGATGGGGAATCAGAGGTGGGGAATCAGAGGCGGTGAATCAGAGATGGGGAATCAGAGGCGGGGAATCAGAGGCAGGAAATCAGACACGGGGATTCAGAGGCTGGGAATCAGACAGGGGGAATCAAAGGCGGGGAATCAGAGCTGGGGAATCAGAGGCAGGGAATCAGAGTTGGGGATTCAGAGACGGGGAATCAGATATGGGGAAAGAGAGGCGGGGAATCAGAGGCGGGCAAACAGAGGCGGGGAATTAGATATGGGGAATCAGATGTGGGGAATCAGAGGTGGTGAATCAGTGATGGGGAATCACAGGCGGGGAATCAGAGGCAGGGAATAGAACGCAGGGAATCAGAGGCAGGGAATCAGAGCTGGGGAATCAGAGGCGGGGAATCATAGTTGGGAATCAGAGGCGGGGAATCAGATATGGGGAAACAGAGGCGGGGAATCAGAGGCGGGGAAACAGAGGCGGGGAATCAGATATGGGGAATCGGATGCGGGGAATCAGAGGCGGGGAATCAGAGCTGGGGAATCAGAGGCGGGGAATCAGAGTTGGGGCATCAGAGGTGGGGAATTAGATATAGGGAAACAGAGGCGGGGAATCAGATGCGGGGAAACAGAGGCGGGGAAACAGAGGCGGGGAATCAGATATGGGGAATCAGAGGTGGGGAATCAGAGGCAGGGAATCAGATGTGCGGAATCAGAGATGGGGAATCAGAGGCAGGGAATCAGAATCAGAAGCGGGGAATCAGAGGCCGGGAATCAGAGGCCGGGAATCAGATGCTGGGAATAAGAGGCCGGGAATCAGAGGTGGGGAATCAGAGTCCGGGAATCAGAGATGGGGATTCAGAGGCGGGGAATGAGATATGGAGAATCAGAGGCGGGGAATCAGAGGCCGGGAAACAGAGGTGGGGAATCAGATATGGGGAATCAGAGGTGGCGAATCAAAGGCGGTGAATCAGAGATGGGGAATCAGAGGCGGGGAATCAGAGGCAGGGAATCAGATGCGGGGAATCAGAGGCGGGGAATCAGAGCTGGCGAATAAGAGGCGGGGAATCAGAGGTGGGCAATCAGAGCCGGGGAATCAGATATGGGGAATCAGAGGCGGGGAATCAGAGGCGGGGAAACAGAGGTGGGGAATCAGATATGGGGAAACAGAGGTGGCGAATCAAAGGCGGTGAATCAGAGATGGGGAATCAGAGGCGGGGAATCAGAGGCAGGGAATCAAAAACGGGGAATCAGAGGCGGGGAATCAGAGCTGGGGAATCAGAGGCGGGGAAGCAGAGTAGGAGAATCAGAGGTGGGGAATCAGATATGGGGAAACAGGGGTGGGGAATCAGAGGCTGGGAAACAGAGGCGGGGAATCAGATATGGGGAATCAGAGGTGTGGAATCAGAGGTTGGGAATCAGAGGCGGGGAAACAGAGGAGGGGAATCAGATATGGGGAATCAGAGGTGGCGAATTAAAGGCGGTGAATCAGAGATGGGGAATCAGGGCAGGGAATCAGAGGCAGGGAATCAAACACGGGGAATCAGAGGCGTGGAATCAGAGCTGGGGAATCAGAGGCGGGGATTCAGAGTTGGGGAATCAGAGGCGGGGAATCAGAGGCGGGGAAACAGAGGCGGGGAATCAGATATGGGGAATCAGAGGTGGGGAATCAGAGGTTGGGAATCAGAAGCAGGGAATCAGAGGCGGGGAATCAGAGGCGGGGAATCAGAGGCAGGAAATCCGATGTGCGGAATCGGAGATGGGGAATCAGAGGCAGGGAATCAGAGGCGGGGAATCAGAGGCGGGGAATCAGAGGCCGGGAATCAGATATGGGGAAACAGAGGCGGGGAATCAGAGGCGGGGAAACAGAGGCGGGGAATCAGATATGGGGAATCAGAGGTGGGGAATCAGAGGTTGGGAATCAGAGGCAGGGAATCAGAGGCTGGGAATCAGATGCAGGGAATCAGATGCGGGGAATCAGAGGCGGGGAATCAGAGCTGGGGAATCAGAGGTGGGGAATCAGAGTTGGGGAATCAGAGTCGGGGACTTAGATATGGGGAAACAGAGGCAGGGAATCAGAGGCGGGGAAACAGACGCGGGGAATCAGAGGCGGGTATCAGAGCTGGGGAATCAGAGGCGGGGAATCAGAGTTGGGGAATCAGAGGCGGGGAATCAGAGGCGGGGAATCAGAGGCGGGGAATCAGAGGCGGGGAAACAGAGGCAGGGAATCAGATATGGGGAATCAGAGGTGGGGTATCAGGGGCAGGGAATCAGTGGCAGGGAATCAGAGGCGGGGAATCAGAGGCGGGGAATCAGAGGCAGGGAATCAGACACGGGGAATCAGATATGGGGAAACAGAGGCGGGGAATCAGACGCGGGCAAACAGAGGCGGGGAATTAGATAAGGGGAATCAGAGGTGGGGAATCAGAGGTGGTGAATCAGAGATGGAGAATCACAGGCGGGGAATCAGAGGCGGGGAATAAGAGGCAGGGAATCGGATGTGCGGAATCAGAGATGGGGAATCAGAGGTGGGGATTCAGAGGTGGTAATTCAGAGAAGGGGAATCAGAGGCTGGGAATCAGAGGCAGGGAATCAGACGCAGGGAATCAGAGGCGGGGAATCATAGCTGGCGAATTAGAGGAGGGGAATCAGAGTTGGGGAATCGGAGTCGGGGAATCAGATATGGGGAAACAGAGGCGGGGAATCAGAGGTGGGGAAACAGAGGCGGGTAATCAGATATGGGGAATCAGAGGTGGGGAATCAGAGGCAGGGAATCAGATGTGCGGAATCAGAGATGGGGAATCAGAGGCAGGGAATCAGAATCAGAAGCAGGGAATCAGAGGCCGGAATCAGATGCTGGGAATCAGAGGCCTGGAATCAGAGTCGGGGAATCAGAGGCAGGGAATCAGATGCGGGGAATCAGAGGCGGGGAATCAGAGCTGGGGAATCAGAGGCAGGGTATTAGAGTTGGGGAATCAGAGGCGGGGAATCAGATATGGGGAAACAGAGGTGGGGAATCAGAGGCGGGGAAACAGAGGCAGGGAATCAGATATGGGGAATCAGAGGCGGGGAATCAGAGGTGGGGAATCATAGGCAGGGAATCGGATGTGCGGAATCAGAGATGGGGAATCAGAGGCAGGGAATGAGAGGTGGTGAATCAGATATGGGGAATCAGAGGCGGAGAATCAGAGGCAGAGAATCAGACGCGGGGAATCAGAGGTGGGCAATCAGAGGCGGGGAATCAGATATGGGGAATCAGAGGCGGGGAATCAGAGGCGGGGAAACAGAGGCGGGGAATCAGATATGGGGAATCAGAGGTGGGGCATCAGAAGTTGTGAATCACAGATGGGGAATTAGAGGCGGGGAATCAGAGGTTGGGAATCAGAGGCCTGGAATCAGAGGCGGGGAATCAGAGGCAGGGAATCAGATGCGGGGAATCAGAGGAGGGGAATCAGAGCTGGGGAATCAGAGGCGGAGTATTAGAGTTGGGTAATCAGAGGCGGGGAATCAGACGCGGGGAATCAGAGGGGGGGAATCATAGCTGGCGAATCAGAGGCGGGGAATCAGAGGTGGGCAATCAGAGGCCGGGAATCAGAGGTGGTGAATCAGAGATG
This sequence comes from Narcine bancroftii, assembly GCF_036971445.1. Lineage (NCBI taxonomy): Eukaryota > Metazoa > Chordata > Chondrichthyes > Torpediniformes > Narcinidae > Narcine > Narcine bancroftii. The sequence continues at coordinate 110,766,100 of NC_091474.1, read as the reverse complement.
GGGAATCAGAGGCGGGGAATCAGTGGCAGGGAATCAGATATGGGGAATCAGAGGCGTGGAATCAGAGGCAGGGAATCAGACACGGGGAATCAGACACGGGGAATCAGAGGTGGGGAATCAGAGATGGGGAATCAGAGGCGGTGAATCGGAGATGGGGAATCAGAGCGGGGAATCAGAGGCAGGAAATCAGACACGGGGATTCAGAGGCTGGGAATCAGACGGGGGGAATCAAAGGCGGGGAATCAGAGCTGGGGAATCAGAGGCAGGGAATCAGAAGCGGGGAATCAGATATGGGGAATCAGAGGCTGGTATTCAGAGGCGGGGAATCAGAGGCAGGGAATCAGACACGGGGAATCAGAGGTGGGGAATCAGAGATGGGGAATCAGAGGCGGGGAATCAGAGTTGGGGAATCAGAGGCAGGGAATCGGATGTGCGGAATCAGAGATGGGGAATCAGAGGTGGGGAATCAGAGGCGGTGAATCAGAGATGGGGAATCAGAGGCGGGGAATCAGAGGCAGGAAATCAGAAACGGGGATTCAGAGGCTGGGAATCAGACAGGGGGAATCAAAGGCGGGGAATCAGAGCTGGGGAATCAGAGGCAGGGAATCAGAGTTGGGGATTCAGAGACGGGGAATCAGATATGGGGAAACAGAGGCGGGGAATCAGAGGCGGGCAAACAGAGGCGGGGAATTAGATATGGGGAATCAGATGTGGGGAATCAGAGGTGGTGAATCAGTGATGGGGAATCACAGGCGGGGAATCAGAGGCAGGGAATAGAACGCAGGGAATCAGAGGCAGGGAATCAGAGCTGGGGAATCAGAGGCGGGGAATCATAGTTGGGAATCAGAGGCGGGGAATCAGATATGGGGAAACAGAGGCGGGGAATCAGAGGCGGGGAAACAGAGGCGGGGAATCAGATATGGGGAATCGGATGCGGGGAATCAGAGGCGGGGAATCAGAGCTGGGGAATCAGAGGCGGGGAATCAGAGTTGGGGCATCAGAGGTGGGGAATTAGATATAGGGAAACAGAGGCGGGGAATCAGATGCGGGGAAACAGAGGCGGGGAATCAGATATGGGGAATCAGAGGTGGGGAATCAGAGGCAGGGAATCAGATGTGCGGAATCAGAGATGGGGAATCAGAGGCAGGGAATCAGAATCAGAAGCGGGGAATCAGAGGCCGGGAATCAGAGGCCGGGAATCAGATGCTGGGAATAAGAGGCCGGGAATCAGAGGTGGGGAATCAGAGTCCGGGAATCAGAGATGGGGATTCAGAGGCGGGGAATGAGATATGGAGAATCAGAGGCGGGGAATCAGAGGCCGGGAAACAGAGGTGGGGAATCAGATATGGGGAATAAGAGGTGGCGAATCAAAGGCGGTGAATCAGAGATGGGGAATCAGAGGCGGGGAATCAGAGGCAGGGAATCAGATGCGGGGAATCAGAGGCGGGGAAACAGAGGTGGGGAATCAGATATGGGGAAACAGAGGTGGGGAATCAGATATGGGGAAACAGAGGTGGCGAATCAAAGGCGGTGAATCAGAGATGGGGAATCAGAGGCGGGGAATCAGAGGCAGGGAATCAAAAACGGGGAATCAGAGGCGGGGAATCAGATATGGGGAATCAGGGGTGGGGAATCAGAGGTTGGGAATCAGAGGCAGGGAATCAGAGGCGTGGAAACAGAGGCGGGGATTCAGATATGGGGAATCAGAGGTGGGGAATCAGGGGCATGGAATCAGAGGCAGGGAATTAGATGTGGTGAATCAGAGATGGGGAATCAGAGGCAGGGAATCAGAATCAGAAGCGGGGTATCAGTGGCCGGGAATCAGAGGAAGGTAATCAGAGGCAGGGGATCAAACACGGGGAATCAGAGGCTGGGAATCAGAGCTGGGGAATCAGAGGCGGGGAATCAGAGCTGGGGAATCACAGGCGGGGAATCAGAGATGGGGAATCAAGGGGGGAATCTGAGGCAGGGAATCAGATGCGGGGAATCAGAGGCGGGGAATCATAGATGGCGAATCAGAGGCGGGGAATCAGAGGTGGGCAATCAGAGGATGGGAATCAGATATGGGGAATCAGAGGCGGGGAATCAGAGCTGGGGAATCACAGGCGGGGAATCAGAGTTGGGGAATCAGAGGCGGGGAATCAGATATGGGGAAACAGAGGCGGGGAATCAGAGGCGGTGAAACAGAGGCGGGGAATCAGATATTGGGAATCAGTGGTGGGGAATCAGAGGTTGGGAATCAGAGGCCTGGAATCAGAGGCGGGGAATCAGAGGCAGGGAATCAGATGCGGGGAATCAGAGGAGGGGAATCAGAGCTGGGGAATCAGAGGCGGAGTATTAGAGTTGGGGAATCAGAGGCGGGGAATCAGACGCGGGGAATCAGAGGGGGGGAATCATAGCTGGCGAATCAGAGGCGGGGAATCAGAGGAGGGCAATCAGAGGCCGGGAATCAGAGGTGGTGAATCAGAGATGGGGAATCAGAGGCGGGGAATCAGTGGCAGGGAATCAGATATGGGGAATCAGAGGCGTGGAATCAGAGGCAGGGAATCAGACACGGGGAATCAGACACGGGGAATCAGAGGTGGGGAATCAGAGATGGGGAATCAGAGGCGGTGAATCAGAGATGGGGAATCAGAGGCGGGGAATCAGAGGCAGGAAATCAGACACGGGGATTCAGAGGCTGGGAATCAGACGGGGGGAATCAAAGGCGGGGAATCAGAGCTGGGGAATCAGAGGCAGGGAATCAGAGGCGGGGAATCAGATATGGGGAATCAGAGGCTGGTATTCAGAGGCGGGGAATCAGAGGCAGGGAATCAGACACGGGGAATCAGAGGTGGGGATTCAGAGATGGGGAATCAGAGGCGGGGAATCAGAGTTGGGGAATCAGAGGCAGGGAATCGGATGTGCGGAATCAGAGATGGGGAATCAGAGGTGGGGAATCAGAGGCGGTGAATCAGAGATGGGGAATCAGAGGCGGGGAATCAGAGGCAGGAAATCAGACACGGGGATTCAGAGGCTGGGAATCAGACAGGGGGAATCAAAGGCGGGGAATCAGAGCTGGGGAATCAGAGGCAGGGAATCAGAGGCAGGGAATAGAACGCAGGGAATCAGAGGCAGGGAATCAGAGCTGGGGAATCAGAGGCGGGGAATCATAGTTGGGAATCAGAGGCGGGGAATCAGATATGGGGAAACAGAGGCGGGGAATCAGAGGCGGGGAAACAGAGGCGGGGAATCAGATATGGGGAATCGGATGCGGGGAATCAGAGGCGGGGAATCAGAGCTGGGGAATCAGAGGCGGGGAATCAGAGTTGGGGCATCAGAGGTGGGGAATTAGATATAGGGAAACAGAGGCGGGGAATCAGAGGCGGGGAAACAGAGGCGGGGAATCAAAGGCGGTGAATCAGAATCAGAAGCGGGGAATCAGAGGCCGGGAATCAGAGGCCGGGAATCAGATGCTGGGAATAAGAGGCCGGGAATCAGAGGTGGGGAATCAGAGTCCGGGAATCAGAGATGGGGATTCAGAGGCGGGGAATGAGATATGGAGAATCAGAGGCGGGGAATCAGAGGCCGGGAAACAGAGGTGGGGAATCAGATATGGGGAATCAGAGGTGGCGAATCAAAGGCGGTGAATCAGAGATGGGGAATCAGAGGCGGGGAATCAGAGGCAGGGAATCAGATGCGGGGAATCAGAGGCGGGGAATCAGAGCTGGCGAATCAGAGGCGGGGAATCAGAGGTGGGCAATCAGAGCCGGGGAATCAGATATGGGGAATCAGAGGCGGGGAATCAGAGGCGGGGAAACAGAGGTGGGGAATCAGATATGGGGAAACAGAGGTGGCGAATCAAAGGCGGTGAATCAGAGATGGGGAATCAGAGGTGGGGAATCAGAGGCAGGGAATCAAAAACGGGGAATCAGAGGCGGGGAATCAGAGCTGGGGAATCAGAGGCGGGGAAGCAGAGTAGGAGAATCAGAGGTGGGGAATCAGATATGGGGAAACAGGGGCGGGGAATCAGAGGCTGGGAAACAGAGGCGGGGAATCAGATATGGGGAATCAGAGGTGTGGAATCAGAGGTTGGAAATCAGAGGCGGGGAAACAGAGGAGGGGAATCAGATATGGGGAATCAGAGGTGGGGTATCAGGGGCAGGGAATCAGTGGCAGGGAATCAGAGGCGGGGAATCAGAGGCGGGGAATCAGAGGCAGGGAATCAGACACGGGGAATCAGATATGGGGAAACAGAGGCGGGGAATCAGACGCGGGCAAACAGAGGCGGGGAATTAGATAAGGGGAATCAGAGGTGGGGAATCAGAGGTGGTGAATCAGAGATGGAGAATCACAGGCGGGGAATCAGAGGCAGTGAATAGAACACGGGGAATCAGAGGCGGGGAATCTGAGGCAGGGAATCTGTGGTGGGGAATCAGAGGAGGGAAAACAGGCGGGTAAACAGAGGCGGGCAAACATAGGCGGGGAATCAGAGTTGGGGAATCAGAGGCAGGGAATCAGATATGGGGAATCAGAGGAGGGGGATCAGAGGCGGGGAAACAGAGGCGGGGAATCAGATATGGGGAATCAGAGGTGGGGAATCAGGGGCAGGGAATCAGTGGCAGGGAATCAGAGGCGGGGAATCTGAGGCGGGGAATCAGAGGCTGGGAATCAGACACGGGGAATCAGAGGCGGGGAATCAGAGATGGGGAATCAGAGGCGGGGAATCAGAGGCAGGGAATCGGATGCCGGGAATCAGAGGCGGGGAATCAGAGCTGGGGAATCAGAGGCGGGGAATCAGAGTTGGGGAATCAGAGTTGGGGAATCAGAGGCGGGGAATCAGATATGGGGAAATAGAGGCGGGGAATCAGATATGGGGAATCAGAGGTGTGGAATCAGAGGTTGGGAATCAGAGGCAGGGAATCAGAGGCGGGGAAACAGAGGCAGGGAATCAGATATGGGGAATCAGAGGTGGCGAATCAAAGGCGGTGAAACAGAGATGGGGAATCAGAGGCGGGGAATCAGAGGCAGGGAATCAGAGCTGGGGAAACAGAGGCGGGGAATCAGATATGGGGAATCAGAGGTGGGGAATCAGGGGCGGGGAATCAGTGGCAGGGAATCAGAGGCCGGGAATAAAAGGCGGGGAATCAGAGCTGGGGAATCAGAGGCGGGGAATCAGAGTTGGGGAATCAGAGGAGGGGAATCAGATATGGGGAAACAGAGGCCGGGAATCAGAGGCAGGGAAACAGAGGCGGGGAATCAGATATGGGGAATCAGAGGTGGGGAATTAGAGGTTGCGAATCAGAGGCGGGGAATCAGAGGCGGGGAATAAGAGGCAGGGAATCGGATGTGCGGAATCAGAGATGGGGAATCAGAGGTGGGGATACAGAGGTGGTAATTCAGAGAAGGGGAATCAGAGGCTGGGAATCAGAGGCAGGGAATCAGACGCAGGGAATCAGAGGCGGGGAATCATAGCTGGCGAATTAGAGGAGGGGAATCAGAGTTGGGGAATCGGAGTCGGGGAATCAGATGTGGGGAAACAGAGGCGGGGAATCAGAGGTGGGGAAACAGAGGTGGGTAATCAGATATGGGGAATCAGAGGTGGGGAATCAGAGGCAGGGAATCAGATGTGCGGAATCAGAGATGGGGAATCAGAGGCAGGGAATCAGAATCAGAAGCAGGGAATCAGAGGCCGGAATCAGATGCTGGGAATCAGAGGCCTGGAATCAGAGGCGGGGAATCAGAGGCAGGGAATCAGATGCGGGGAATCAGAGGCGGGGAATCAGAGCTGGGGAATCAGAGGCAGGGTATTAGAGTTGGGGAATCAGAGGCGGGGAATCAGATATGGGGAAACAGAGGTGGGGAATCAGAGGCGGGGAAACAGAGGCAGGGAATCAGATATGGGGAATCAGAGGTGGGGAATCAGAGGTGGGGAATCATAGGCAGGGAATCGGATGTGCGGAATCAGAGATGGGGAATCAGAGGCCGGGGATGAGAGGTGGTGAATCAGATATGGGGAATCAGAGGCGGGGAATCAGAGGCAGAGAATCAGACGCGGGGAATCAGAGGTGGGCAATCAGAGGCGGGGAATCAGATATGGGGAATCAGAGGCGGGGAATCAGAGGCGGGGAAACAGAGGCGGGGAATCAGATATGGGGAATCAGAGGTGGGGCATCAGAAGTTGTGAATCACAGATGGGGAATTAGAGGCGGGGAATCAGAGGTTGGGAATCAGAGGCCTGGAATCAGAGGCGGGGAATCAGAGGCAGGGAATCAGATGCGGGGAATCAGAGGAGGGGAATCAGAGCTGGGGAATCAGAGGCGGAGTATTAGAGTTGGGGAATCAGAGGCGGGTAATCAGACGCGGGGAATCAGAGGGGGGGAATCATAGCTGGCGAATCAGAGGCGGGGAATCAGAGGTGGGCAATCAGAGGCCGGGAATCAGAGGTGGTGAATCAGAGATGGGGAATCAGAGGCGGGGAATCAGTGGCAGGGAATCAGATATGGGGAATCAGAGGCGTGGAATCAGAGGCAGGGAATCAGACACGGGGAATCAGACACGGGGAATCAGAGGTGGGGAATCAGAGATGGGGAATCAGAGGCGGTGAATCAGAGATGGGGAATCAGAGGCGGGGAATCAGAGGCAGGAAATCAGACACGGGGATTCAGAGGCTGGGAATCAGACGGGGGGAATCAAAGGCGGGGAATCAGAGCTGGGGAATCAGAGGCAGGGAATCAGAGGCGGGGAATCAGATATGGGGAATCAGAGGCTGGTATTCAGAGGCGGGGAATCAGAGGCAGGGAATCAGACACGGGGAATCAGAGGTGGGGAATCAGAGATGGGGAATCAGAGGCGGGGAATCAGAGTTGGGGAATCAGAGGCAGGGAATCGGATGTGCGGAATCAGAGATGGGGAATCAGAGGTGGGGAATCAGAGGCGGTGAATCAGAGATGGGGAATCAGAGGCGGGGAATCAGAGGCAGGAAATCAGACACGGGGATTCAGAGGCTGGGAATCAGACAGGGGGAATCAAAGGCGGGGAATCAGAGCTGGGGAATCAGAGGCAGGGAATCAGAGTTGGGGATTCAGAGACGGGGAATCAGATATGGGGAAACAGAGGCGGGGAATCAGAGGCGGGCAAACAGAGGCGGGGAATTAGATATGGGGAATCAGATGTGGGGAATCAGAGGTGGTGAATCAGTGATGGGGAATCACAGGCGGGGAATCAGAGGCAGGGAATAGAACGCAGGGAATCAGAGGCAGGGAATCAGAGCTGGGGAATCAGAGACGGGGAATCATAGTTGGGAATCAGAGGCGGGGAATCAGATATGGGGAAACAGAGGCGGGGAATCAGAGGCGGGGAAACAGAGGCGGGGAATCAGATATGGGGAATCGGATGCGGGGAATCAGAGGTGGGGAATCAGAGCTGGGGAATCAGAGGCGGGGAATCAGAGTTGGGGCATCAGAGGTGGGGAATTAGATATAGGGAAACAGAGGCGGGGAATCAGATGCGGGGAAACAGAGGCGGGGAATCAGATATGGGGAATCAGAGGTGGGGAATCAGAGGCAGGGAATCAGATGTGCGGAATCAGAGATGGGGAATCAGAGGCAGGGAATCAGAATCAGAAGCGGGGAATCAGAGGCCGGGAATCAGAGGCCGGGAATCAGATGCTGGGAATAAGAGGCCGGGAATCAGAGGTGGGGAATCAGAGTCCGGGAATCAGAGATGGGGATTCAGAGGCGGGGAATGAGATATGGAGAATCAGAGGCGGGGAATCAGAGGCCGGGAAACAGAGGTGGGGAATCAGATATGGGGAATCAGAGGTGGCGAATCAAAGGCGGTGAATCAGAGATGGGGAATCAGAGGCGGGGAATCAGAGGCAGGGAATCAGATGCGGGGAATCAGAGGCGGGGAATCAGAGCTGGCGAATCAGAGGCGGGGAATCAGAGGTGGGCAATCAGAGCCGGGGAATCAGATATGGGGAATCAGAGGCGGGGAATCAGAGGCGGGGAAACAGAGGTGGGGAATCAGATATGGGGAAACAGAGGTGGCGAATCAAAGGCGGTGAATCAGAGATGGGGAATCAGAGGCGGGGAATCAGAGGCAGGGAATCAAAAACGGGGAATCAGAGGCGGGGAATCAGAGCTGGGGAATCAGAGGCGGGGAAGCAGAGTAGGAGAATCAGAGGTGGGGAATCAGATATGGGGAAACAGGGGCGGGGAATCAGAGGAGGGGAATCAGATATGGGGAATCAGAGGTGGCGAATTAAAGGCGGTGAATCAGAGATGGGGAATCAGGGCAGGGAATCAGAGGCAGGGAATCAAACACGGGGAATCAGAGGCGTGGAATCAGAGCTGGGGAATCAGAGGCGGGGATTCAGAGTTGGGGAATCAGAGGCGGGGAATCAGAGGCGGGGAAACAGAGGCGGGGAATCAGATATGGGGAATCAGAGGTGGGGAATCAGAGGTTGGGAATCAGAAGCAGGGAATCAGAGGCGGGGAATCAGAGGCGGGGAATCAGAGGCAGGAAATCCGATGTGCGGAATCAGAGATGGGGAATCAGGGCAGGGAATCAGAGGCAGGGAATCAAACACGGGGAATCAGAGGCGTGGAATCAGAGCTGGGGAATCAGAGGCGGGGATTCAGAGTTGGGGAATCAGAGGCGGGGAATCAGAGGCGGGGAAACAGAGGCGGGGAATCAGATATGGGGAATCAGAGGTGGGGAATCAGAGGTTGGGAATCAGAAGCAGGGAATCAGAGGCGGGGAATCAGAGGCGGGGAATCAGAGGCAGGAAATCCGATGTGCGGAATCGGAGATGGGGAATCAGAGGCAGGGAATCAGAGGCGGGGAATCAGAGGCGGGGAATCAGAGGCAGGGAATCAGACACGGGGAATCAGATATGGGGAAACAGAGGCGGGGAATCAGAGGCGGGCAAACAGAGGCGGGGAATTAGATATGGGAATCAGAGGTGGGGAATCAGAGGTGGTGAATCAGAGATGGGGAATCACAGGCGGGGAATCAGAGGCAGGGAATAGAACGCGGGGAATCAGAGGCGGGGAATCAGAGCTGGGGAATCAGAGGCGGGGAATCATAGTTGGGAATCAGAGGCGGGGAATCAGATAGGGGGAAACAGAGGCGGGGAATCAAAGGCGGGGAAACAGAGGCGGGGAATCAGATATGGGGAATCGGATGCGGGGAATCAGAGGCGGGGAATCAGAGCTGGGGAATCAGAGGCGGGGTATCAGAGTTGGGGCATCTGAGGTGGGGAATTAGATATGGGGAAACAGAGGCGGGGAATCAGAGGCGGGGAAACAGAGGCGAGGAATCAGATATGGGGAATCAGAGGTGGGGAATCAGAGGCAGGGAATCAGATGTGCGGAATCTGAGATGGGGAATCAGAGGCAGGGAATCAGAATCAGAAGCGGGGAATCAGAGGCCGGGAATCAGAGGCCGGGATTCAGATGCCGGGAATAAGAGGCCGGGAATCAGAGGTGGGGAATCAGAGTCCGGGAATCAGAGATGGGGATTCAGAGGCGGGGAATGATATATGGGGAATCAGAGGCGGGGAATCAGAGGCAGGGAAACAGAGGCGGGGAATCAGATATGGGGAATCAGGGGTGGGGAATCAGAGGCAGGGAATCAAACACGGGGAATCAGAGGCGGGGAATCAGAGCTGGGGAATCGGAGGCGGGGAATCAGAGTTGGGGAATCAGAGGCGGGGAATCAGATATGGGGAAACAGGGGCGGGGAATCAGAGGCAGGGAAACAGAGGCGGGGAATCAGATATGGGGAATCAGGGGTGGGGAATCAGAGGTTGGGAATCAGAGGCAGGGAATCAGAGGCGTGGAAACAGAGGCGGGGATTCAGATATGGGGAATCAGAGGTGGGGAATCAGGGGCGTGGAATCAGAGGCAGGGAATTACATGTGGTGAATCAGAGATGGGGAATCAGAGGCAGGGAATCAGAATCAGAAGCGGGGTATCAGTGGCCGGGAATCAGAGGAATGTAATCAGAGGCAGGGGATCAAACACGGGGAATCAGAGGCTGGGAATCAGAGCTGGGGAATCAGAGGCGGGGAATCAGAGCTGGGGAATCACAGGCGGGGAATCAGAGATGGGGAATCAAGGGGGGAATCAGAGGCAGGGAATCAGATGCGGGGAATCAGAGGCGGGGAATCATAGATGGCGAATCAGAGGCGGGGAATCAGAGGTGGGCAATCAGAGGATGGGAATCAGATATGGGGAATCATAGGCGGGGAATCAGAGCTGGGGAATCACAGGCGGGGAATCAGAGTTGGGGAATCAGAGGCGGGGAATCAGATATGGGGAAACAGAGGCGGGGAATCAGAGGCGGTGAAACAGAGGCGGGGAATCAGATATTGGGAATCAGAGGTGGGGAATCAGAGTTGGGGAATCAGAGTCGGGGACTTAGATATGGGGAAACAGAGGCGGGGAATCAGAGGCCGGGAATCAGAGGCCGGGATTCAGATGCTGGGAATAAGAGGCCGGGAATCAGAGGTGGGGAATCAGAGTCCGGGAATCAGAGATGGGGATTCAGAGGCGGGGAATGATATGTGGGGAATCAGAGGCGGGGAATCAGAGGTGGGGTAACAGAGGTGGGGAATCAGATATGGGGAATCAGAGGTGGCGAATCAAAGGCGGTGAATCAGAGATGGGGAATCAGAGGCGGGGAATCAGAGGCAGGGAATCAAACACGGGGAATCAGAGGCGGGGAATCAGAGCTGGGGAATCGGAGGCGGGGAATCAGAGTTGGGGAATCAGAGGCGGGGAATCAGATATGGGGAAACAGGGGCGGGGAATCAGAGGCAGGGAAACAGAGGCGGGGAATCAGATATGGGGAATCAGGGGTGGGGAATCAGAGGTTTGGAATCAGAGGCAGGGAATCAGAGGCGTGGAAACAGAGGCGGGGATTCAGATATGGGGAATCAGATGTGGGGAATCAGGGGCATGGAATCAGAGGCAGGGAATTAGATGTGGTGAATCAGAGATGGGGAATCAGAGGCAGGGAATCAGAATCAGAAGCGGGGTATCAGTGGCCGGGAATCAGAGGAAGGTAATCAGAGGCAGGGGATCAAACACGGGGAATCAGAGGCTGGGAATCAGAGCTGGGGAATCAGAGGCGGGGAATCAGAGCTGGGGAATCACAGGCGGGGAATCAGAGATGGGGAATCAAGGGGGGAATCAGAGGCAGGGAATCAGATGCGGGGAATCAGAGGCGGGGAATCATAGATGGCGAATCAGAGGCGGGGAATCAGAGGTGGGCAATCAGAGGATGGGAATCAGATATGGGGAATCAGAGGCGGGGAATCAGAGCTGGGGAATCACAGGCGGGGAATCAGAGTTGGGGAATCAGAGGCGGGGAATCAGATATGGGGAAACAGAGGCGGGGAATCAGAGGCGGTGAAACAGAGGCGGGGAATCAGAGGCAGGGAATCAGATGCGGGGAATCAGAGGAGGGGAATCAGAGCTGGGGAATCAGAGGCGGAGTATTAGAGTTGGGGAATCAGAGGCGGGGAATCAGACGCGGGGAATCAGAGGGGGGGAATCATAGCTGGCGAATCAGAGGCGGGGAATCAGAGGTGGGCAATCAGAGGCCGGGAATCAGAGGTGGTGAATCAGAGATGGGGAATCAGAGGCGGGGAATCAGTGGCAGGGAATCAGATATGGGGAATCAGAGGCGTGGAATCAGAGGCAGGGAATCAGACACGGGGAATCAGACACGGGGAATCAGAGGTGGGGAATCAGAGATGGGGAATCAGAGGCGGTGAATCAGAGATGGGGAATCAGAGGCGGGGAATCAGAGGCAGGAAATCAGACACGGGGATTCAGAGGCTGGGAATCAGACGGGGGGAATCAAAGGCGGGGAATCAGAGCTGGGGAATCAGAGGCAGGGAATCAGAGGCGGGGAATCAGATATGGGGAATCAGAGGCTGGTATTCAGAGGCGGGGAATCAGAGGCAGGGAATCAGACACGGGGAATCAGAGCTGGGGAATCAGAGGCAGGGAATCAGAGTTGGGGATTCAGAGACGGGGAATCAGATATGGGGAAACAGAGGCGGGGAATCAGAGGCGGGCAAACAGAGGCGGGGAATTAGATATGGGGAATCAGATGTGGGGAATCAGAGGTGGTGAATCAGTGATGGGGAATCACAGGCGGGGAATCAGAGGCAGGGAATAGAACGCAGGGAATCAGAGGCAGGGAATCAGAGCTGGGGAATCAGAGGCGGGGAATCATAGTTGGGAATCAGAGGCGGGGAATCAGATATGGGGAAACAGAGGCGGGGAATCATAGGCGGGGAAACAGAGGTGGGGAATCAGATATGGGGAATCGGATGCGGGGAATCAGAGGCGGGGAATCAGAGCTGGGGAATCAGAGGCGGGGAGTCAGAGTTGGGGCATCAGAGGTGGGGAATTAGATATAGGGAAACAGAGGCGGGGAATCAGAGGCGGGGAAACAGAGGCGGGGAATCAGATATGGGGAATCAGAGGTGGGGAATCAGAGGCAGGGAATCAGATGTGCGGAATCAGAGATGGGGAATCAGAGGCAGGGAATCAGAATCAGAAGCGGGGAATCAGAGGCCGGGAATCAGAGGCCGGGAATCAGATGCTGGGAATAAGAGGCCGGGAATCAGAGGTGGGGAATCAGAGTCCGGGAATCAGAGATGGGGATTCAGAGGCGGGGAATGAGATATGGAGAATCAGAGGCGGGGAATCAGAGCTGGGGAAACAGAGGCGGGGAATCAGATATGGGGAATCAGAGGTGGCGAATCAAAGGCGGTGAATCAGAGATGGGGAATCAGAGGCGGGGAATCAGAGGCAGGGAATCAGATGCGGGGAATCAGAGGCGGGGAATCAGAGCTGGCGAATCAGAGGCGGGGAATCAGAGGTGGGCAATCAGAGCCAGGGAATCAGATATGGGGAATCAGAGGCGGGGAATCAGAGGCGGGGAAACAGAGGTGGGGAATCAGATATGGGGAAACAGAGGTGGCGAATCAAAGGCGGTGAATCAGAGATGGGGAATCAGAGGCGGGGAATCAGAGGCAGGGAATCAAAAACGGGGAATCAGAGGCGGGGAATCAGAGCTGGGGAATCAGAGGCGGGGAAGCAGAGTAGGAGAATCAGAGGTGGGGAATCAGATATGGGGAAACAGGGGCGGGGAATCAGAGGCTGGGAAACAGAGGCGGGGAATCAGATATGGGGAATCAGAGGTGTGGAATCAGAGGTTGGGAATCAGAGGCGGGGAAACAGATGAGGGGAATCAGATATGGGGAATCAGAGGTGGCGAATTAAAGGCGGTGAATCAGAGATGGGGAATCAGGGCAGGGAATCAGAGGCAGGGAATCAAACACGGGGAATCAGAGGCGTGGAATCAGAGCTGGGGAATCAGAGACGGGGATTCAGAGTTGGGGAATCAGAGGCGGGGAATCAGAGGCGGGGAAACAGAGGCGGGGAATCAGATATGGGGAATCAGAGGTGGGGAATCAGAGGTTGGGAATCAGAAGCAGGGAATCAGAGGCGGGGAATCAGAGGCGGGGAATCAGAGGCAGGAAATCCGATGTGCGGAATCGGAGATGGGGAATCAGAGGCAGGGAATCAGAGGCGGGGAATCAGAGGCGGGGAATCAGAGGCCGGGAATCAGATATGGGGAAACAGAGGCGGGGAATCAGAGGCGGGGAAACAGAGGCGGGGAATCAGATATGGGGAATCAGAGGTGGGGAATCAGAGGTTGGGAATCAGAGGCAGGGAATCAGAGGCTGGGAATCAGATGCAGGGAATCAGATGCGGGGAATCAGAGGCGGGGAATCAGAGCTGGGGAATCAGAGGTGGGGAATCAGAGTTGGGGAATCAGAGTCGGGGACTTAGATATGGGGAAACAGAGGCAGGGAATCAGAGGCGGGGAAACAGACGCGGGGAATCAGAGGCGGGTATCAGAGCTGGAGAATCAGAGGCGGGGAATCAGAGTTGGGGAATCAGAGGCGGGGAATCAGAGGCGGGGAATCAGAGGCGGGGAATCAGAGGCGGGGAAACAGAGGCAGGGAATCAGATATGGGGAATCAGAGGTGGGGTATCAGGGGCAGGGAATCAGTGGCAGGGAATCAAAGGCGGGGAATCAGAGCTGGGGAATCAGAGGCAGGGAATCAGAGTTGGGGATTCAGAGACGGTGAATCAGATATGGGGAAACAGAGGCGGGGAATCAGAGGCGGGCAAACAGAGGCGGGGAATTAGATATGGGGAATCAGATGTGGGGAATCAGAGGTGGTGAATCAGTGATGGGGAATCACAGGCGGGGAATCAGAGGCAGGGAATAGAACGCAGGGAATCAGAGGCAGGGAATCAGAGCTGGGGAATCAGAGGCGGGGAATCATAGTTGGGAATCAGAGGCGGGGAATCAGATATGGGGAAACAGAGGCGGGGAATCAGAGGCGGGGAAACAGAGGCGGGGAATCAGATATGGGGAATCGGATGCGGGGAATCAGAGGTGGGGAATCAGAGCTGGGGAATCAGAGGCGGGGAATCAGAGTTGGGGCATCAGAGGTGGGGAATTAGATATAGGGAAACAGAGGCGGGGAATCATATGCGGGGAAACAGAGGCGGGGAATCAGATATGGGGAATCAGAGGTGGGGAATCAGAGGCAGGGAATCAGATGTGCGGAATCAGAGATGGGGAATCAGAGGCAGGGAATCAGAATCAGAAGCGGGGAATCAGAGGCCGGGAATCAGAGGCCGGGAATCAGATGCTGGGAATAAGAGGCCGGGAATCAGAGGTGGGGAATCAGAGTCCGGGAATCAGAGATGGGGATTCAGAGGCGGGGAATGAGATATGGAGAATCAGAGGCGGGGAATCAGAGGCCGGGAAACAGAGGTGGGGAATCAGATATGGGGAATCAGAGGTGGCGAATCAAAGGCGGTGAATCAGAGATGGGGAATCAGAGGCGGGGAATCAGAGGCAGGGAATCAGATGCGGGGAATCAGAGGCGGGGAATCAGAGCTGGCGAATCAGAGGCGGGGAATCAGAGGTGGGCAATCAGAGCCGGGGAATCAGATATGGGGAATCAGAGGCGGGGAATCAGAGGCGGGGAAACAGAGGTGGGGAATCAGATATGGGGAAACAGAGGTGGCGAATCAAAGGCGGTGAATCAGAGATGGGGAATCAGAGGCGGGGAATCAGAGGCAGGGAATCAAAAACGGGGAATCAGAGGCGGGGAATCAGAGCTGGGGAATCAGAGGCGGGGAAGCAGAGTAGGAGAATCAGAGGTGGGGAATCAGATATGGGGAAACAGGGGCGGGGAATCAGAGGAGGGGAATCAGATATGGGGAATCAGAGGTGGCGAATTAAAGGCGGTGAATCAGAGATGGGGAATCAGGGCAGGGAATCAGAGGCAGGGAATCAAACACGGGGAATCAGAGGCGTGGAATCAGAGCTGGGGAATCAGAGGCGGGGATTCAGAGTTGGGGAATCAGAGGCGGGGAATCAGAGGCGGGGAAACAGAGGCGGGGAATCAGATATGGGGAATCAGAGGTGGGGAATCAGAGGTTGGGAATCAGAAGCAGGGAATCAGAGGCGGGGAATCAGAGGCGGGGAATCAGAGGCAGGAAATCCGATGTGCGGAATCAGAGATGGGGAATCAGGGCAGGGAATCAGAGGCAGGGAATCAAACACGGGGAATCAGAGGCGTGGAATCAGAGCTGGGGAATCAGAGGCGGGGATTCAGAGTTGGGGAATCAGAGGCGGGGAATCAGAGGCGGGGAAACAGAGGCGGGGAATCAGATATGGGGAATCAGAGGTGGGGAATCAGAGGTTGGGAATCAGAAGCAGGGAATCAGAGGCGGGGAATCAGAGGCGGGGAATCAGAGGCAGGAAATCCGATGTGCGGAATCGGAGATGGGGAATCAGAGGCAGGGAATCAGAGGCGGGGAATCAGAGGCGGGGAATCAGAGGCAGGGAATCAGACACGGGGAATCAGATATGGGGAAACAGAGGCGGGGAATCAGAGGCGGGCAAACAGAGGCGGGGAATTAGATATGGGAATCAGAGGTGGGGAATCAGAGGTGGTGAATCAGAGATGGGGAATCACAGGCGGGGAATCAGAGGCAGGGAATAGAACGCGGGGAATCAGAGGCGGGGAATCAGAGCTGGGGAATCAGAGGCGGGGAATCATAGTTGGGAATCAGAGGCGGGGAATCAGATAGGGGGAAACAGAGGCGGGGAATCAAAGGCGGGGAAACAGAGGCGGGGAATCAGATATGGGGAATCGGATGCGGGGAATCAGAGGCGGGGAATCAGAGCTGGGGAATCAGAGGCGGGGTATCAGAGTTGGGGCATCTGAGGTGGGGAATTAGATATGGGGAAACAGAGGCGGGGAATCAGAGGCGGGGAAACAGAGGCGAGGAATCAGATATGGGGAATCAGAGGTGGGGAATCAGAGGCAGGGAATCAGATGTGCGGAATCTGAGATGGGGAATCAGAGGCAGGGAATCAGAATCAGAAGCGGGGAATCAGAGGCCGGGAATCAGAGGCCGGGATTCAGATGCCGGGAATAAGAGGCCGGGAATCAGAGGTGGGGAATCAGAGTCCGGGAATCAGAGATGGGGATTCAGAGGCGGGGAATGATATATGGGGAATCAGAGGCGGGGAATCAGAGGCAGGGAAACAGAGGCGGGGAATCAGATATGGGGAATCAGGGGTGGGGAATCAGAGGCAGGGAATCAAACACGGGGAATCAGAGGCGGGGAATCAGAGCTGGGGAATCGGAGGCGGGGAATCAGAGTTGGGGAATCAGAGGCGGGGAATCAGATATGGGGAAACAGGGGCGGGGAATCAGAGGCAGGGAAACAGAGGCGGGGAATCAGATATGGGGAATCAGGGGTGGGGAATCAGAGGTTGGGAATCAGAGGCAGGGAATCAGAGGCGTGGAAACAGAGGCGGGGATTCAGATATGGGGAATCAGAGGTGGGGAATCAGGGGCGTGGAATCAGAGGCAGGGAATTACATGTGGTGAATCAGAGATGGGGAATCAGAGGCAGGGAATCAGAATCAGAAGCGGGGTATCAGTGGCCGGGAATCAGAGGAATGTAATCAGAGGCAGGGGATCAAACACGGGGAATCAGAGGCTGGGAATCAGAGCTGGGGAATCAGAGGCGGGGAATCAGAGCTGGGGAATCACAGGCGGGGAATCAGAGATGGGGAATCAAGGGGGGAATCAGAGGCAGGGAATCAGTTGCGGGGAATCAGAGGCGGGGAATCATAGATGGCGAATCAGAGGCGGGGAATCAGAGGTGGGCAATCAGAGGATGGGAATCAGATATGGGGAATCATAGGCGGGGAATCAGAGCTGGGGAATCACAGGCGGGGAATCAGAGTTGGGGAATCAGAGGCGGGGAATCAGATATGGGGAAACAGAGGCGGGGAATCAGAGGCGGTGAAACAGAGGCGGGGAATCAGATATTGGGAATCAGAGGTGGGGAATCAGAGTTGGGGAATCAGAGTCGGGGACTTAGATATGGGGAAACAGAGGCGGGGAATCAGAGGCGGGGAAACAGACGCGGGGAATCAGAGGCGGGGAATCATAGTTGGGAATCAGAGGCGGGGAATCAAAGGCGGGGAAACAGAGGCGGGGAATCAGATATGGGGAATCGGATGCGGGGAATCAGAGGCGGGGAATCAGAGCCGGGGAATCAGAGGCGGGGTATCAGAGTTGGGGCATCTGAGGTGGGGAATTAGATATGGGGAAACAGAGGCGGGGAATCAGAGGCGGGGAAACAGAGGCGAGGAATCAGATATGGGGAATCAGAGGTGGGGAATCAGAGGCAGGGAATCAGATGTGCGGAATCAGAGATGGGGAATCAGAGGCAGGGAATCAGAATCAGAAGCGGGGAATCAGAGGCCGGGAATCAGAGGCCGGGATTCAGATGCCGGGAATAAGAGGCCGGGAATCAGAGGTGGGGAATCAGAGTCCGGGAATCAGAGATGGGGATTCAGAGGCGGGGAATGATATGTGGGGAATCAGAGGCGGGGAATCAGAGGTGGGGTAACAGAGGTGGGGAATCAGATATGGGGAATCAGAGGTGGCGAATCAAAGGCGGTGAATCAGAGATGGGGAATCAGAGGCGGGGAATCAGAGGCAGGGAATCAAACACGGGGAATCAGAGGCGGGGAATCAGAGCTGGGGAATCGGAGGCGGGGAATCAGAGTTGGGGAATCAGAGGCGGGGAATCAGATATGGGGAAACAGGGGCGGGGAATCAGAGGCAGGGAAACAGAGGCGGGGAATCAGATATGGGGAATCAGGGGTGGGGAATCAGAGGTTTGGAATCAGAGGCAGGGAATCAGAGGCGTGGAAACAGAGGCGGGGATTCAGATATGGGGAATCAGATGTGGGGAATCAGGGGCATGGAATCAGAGGCAGGGAATTAGATGTGGTGAATCAGAGATGGGGAATCAGAGGCAGGGAATCAGAATCAGAAGCGGGGTATCAGTGGCCGGGAATCAGAGGAAGGTAATCAGAGGCAGGGGATCAAACACGGGGAATCAGAGGCTGGGAATCAGAGCTGGGGAATCAGAGGCGGGGAATCAGAGCTGGGGAATCACAGGCGGGGAATCAGAGATGGGGAATCAAGGGGGGAATCAGAGGCAGGGAATCAGATGCGGGGAATCAGAGGCGGGGAATCATAGATGGCGAATCAGAGGCGGGGAATCAGAGGTGGGCAATCAGAGGATGGGAATCAGATATGGGGAATCAGAGGCGGGGAATCAGAGCTGGGGAATCACAGGCGGGGAATCAGAGTTGGGGAATCAGAGGCGGGGAATCAGATATGGGGAAACAGAGGCGGGGAATCAGAGGCGGTGAAACAGAGGCGGGGAATCAGAGGCAGGGAATCAGATGCGGGGAATCAGAGGAGGGGAATCAGAGCTGGGGAATCAGAGGCGGAGTATTAGAGTTGGGGAATCAGAGGCGGGGAATCAGACGCGGGGAATCAGAGGGGGGGAATCATAGCTGGCGAATCAGAGGCGGGGAATCAGAGGTGGGCAATCAGAGGCCGGGAATCAGAGGTGGTGAATCAGAGATGGGGAATCAGAGGCGGGGAATCAGTGGCAGGGAATCAGATATGGGGAATCAGAGGCGTGGAATCAGAGGCAGGGAATCAGACACGGGGAATCAGACACGGGGAATCAGAGGTGGGGAATCAGAGATGGGGAATCAGAGGCGGTGAATCAG
Organism: Narcine bancroftii; assembly: GCF_036971445.1. Classification (NCBI taxonomy): domain Eukaryota; kingdom Metazoa; phylum Chordata; class Chondrichthyes; order Torpediniformes; family Narcinidae; genus Narcine; species Narcine bancroftii. Next base: position 110,746,885 of record NC_091474.1, on the reverse strand, counting down.
AGATGGGGAATCAGAGGCGGGGAATCAGAGGCAGGAAATCAGACACGGGGATTCAGAGGCTGGGAATCAGACGGGGGGAATCAAAGGCGGGGAATCAGAGCTGGGGAATCAGAGGCAGGGAATCAGAGGCGGGGAATCAGATATGGGGAATCAGAGGCTGGTATTCAGAGGCGGGGAATCAGAGGCAGGGAATGAGATATGGAGAATCAGAGGCGGGGAATCAGAGCTGGGGAAACAGAGGCGGGGAATCAGATATGGGGAATCAGAGGTGGCGAATCAAAGGCGGTGAATCAGAGATGGGGAATCAGAGGCGGGGAATCAGAGGCAGGGAATCAGATGCGGGGAATCAGAGGCGGGGAATCAGAGCTGGCGAATCAGAGGCGGGGAATCAGAGGTGGGCAATCAGAGCCAGGGAATCAGATATGGGGAATCAGAGGCGGGGAATCAGAGGCGGGGAAACAGAGGTGGGGAATCAGATATGGGGAAACAGAGGTGGCGAATCAAAGGCGGTGAATCAGAGATGGGGAATCAGAGGCGGGGAATCAGAGGCAGGGAATCAAAAACGGGGAATCAGAGGCGGGGAATCAGAGCTGGGGAATCAGAGGCGGGGAAGCAGAGTAGGAGAATCAGAGGTGGGGAATCAGATATGGGGAAACAGGGGCGGGGAATCAGAGGCTGGGAAACAGAGGCGGGGAATCAGATATGGGGAATCAGAGGTGTGGAATCAGAGGTTGGGAATCAGAGGCGGGGAAACAGATGAGGGGAATCAGATATGGGGAATCAGAGGTGGCGAATTAAAGGCGGTGAATCAGAGATGGGGAATCAGGGCAGGGAATCAGAGGCAGGGAATCAAACACGGGGAATCAGAGGCGTGGAATCAGAGCTGGGGAATCAGAGACGGGGATTCAGAGTTGGGGAATCAGAGGCGGGGAATCAGAGGCGGGGAAACAGAGGCGGGGAATCAGATATGGGGAATCAGAGGTGGGGAATCAGAGGTTGGGAATCAGAAGCAGGGAATCAGAGGCGGGGAATCAGAGGCGGGGAATCAGAGGCAGGAAATCCGATGTGCGGAATCGGAGATGGGGAATCAGAGGCAGGGAATCAGAGGCGGGGAATCAGAGGCGGGGAATCAGAGGCCGGGAATCAGATATGGGGAAACAGAGGCGGGGAATCAGAGGCGGGGAAACAGAGGCGGGGAATCAGATATGGGGAATCAGAGGTGGGGAATCAGAGGTTGGGAATCAGAGGCAGGGAATCAGAGGCTGGGAATCAGATGCAGGGAATCAGATGCGGGGAATCAGAGGCGGGGAATCAGAGCTGGGGAATCAGAGGTGGGGAATCAGAGTTGGGGAATCAGAGTCGGGGACTTAGATATGGGGAAACAGAGGCAGGGAATCAGAGGCGGGGAAACAGACGCGGGGAATCAGAGGCGGGTATCAGAGCTGGAGAATCAGAGGCGGGGAATCAGAGTTGGGGAATCAGAGGCGGGGAATCAGAGGCGGGGAATCAGAGGCGGGGAATCAGAGGCGGGGAAACAGAGGCAGGGAATCAGATATGGGGAATCAGAGGTGGGGTATCAGGGGCAGGGAATCAGTGGCAGGGAATCAGAGGCGGGGAATCAGAGGCGGGGAATCAGAGGCAGGGAATCAGACACGGGGAATCAGATATGGGGAAACAGAGGCGGGGAATCAGACGCGGGCAAACAGAGGCGGGGAATTAGATAAGGGGAATCAGAGGTGGGGAATCAGAGGTGGTGAATCAGAGATGGAGAATCACAGGCGGGGAATCAGAGGCGGGGAATCTGAGGCAGGGAATCTGTGGTGGGGAATCAGAGGAGGGAAAACAGGCGGGTAAACAGAGGCGGGCAAACATAGGCGGGGAATCAGAGTTGGGGAATCAGAGGCAGGGAATCAGATATGGGGAATCAGAGGCGGGGGATCAGAGGCGGGGAAACAGAGGCGGGGAATCAGATATGGGGAATCAGAGGTGGGGAATCAGGGGCAGGGAATCAGTGGCAGGGAATCAGAGGCGGGGAATCTGAGGCGGGGAATCAGAGGCTGGGAATCAGACACGGGGAATCAGAGGCGGGGAATCAGAGATGGGGAATCAGAGGCGGGGAATCAGAGGCAAGGAATCGGATGCCGGGAATCAGAGGCGGGGAATCAGAGCTGGGGAATCAGAGGCGGGGAATCAGAGTTGGGGAATCAGAGTTGGGGAATCAGAGGCGGGGAATCAGATATGGGGAAATAGAGGCGGGGAATCAGATATGGGGAATCAGAGGTGTGGAATCAGAGGTTGGGAATCAGAGGCAGGGAATCAGAGGCGGGGAAACAGAGGCAGGGAATCAGATATGGGGAATCGGAGGTGGCGAATCAAAGGCGGTGAAACAGAGATGGGGAATCAGAGGCGGGGAATCAGAGGCAGGGAATCAGAGCTGGGGAAACAGAGGCGGGGAATCAGATATGGGGAATCAGAGGTGGGGAATCAGGGGCGGGGAATCAGTGGCAGGGAATCAGAGGCCGGGAATAAAAGGCGGGGAATCAGAGCTGGGGAATCAGAGGCGGGGAATCAGAGTTGGGGAATCAGAGGAGGGGAATCAGATATGGGGAAACAGAGGCTGGGAATCAGAGGCAGGGAAACAGAGGCGGGGAATCAGATATGGGGAATCAGAGGTGGGGAATTAGAGGTTGCGAATCAGAGGCGGGGAATCAGAGGCGGGGAATAAGAGGCAGGGAATCGGATGTGCGGAATCAGAGATGGGGAATCAGAGGTGGGGATTCAGAGGTGGTAATTCAGAGAAGGGGAATCAGAGGCTGGGAATCAGAGGCGGGGAATCATAGCTGGCGAATTAGAGGAGGGGAATCAGAGTTGGGGAATCAGAGTCGGGGAATCAGATATGGGGAAACAGAGGCGGGGAATCAGAGGTGGGGAAACAGAGGCGGGTAATCAGATATGGGGAATCAGAGGTGGGGAATCAGAGGCAGGGAATCAGATGTGCGGAATCAGAGATGGGGAATCAGAGGCAGAGAATCAGAATCAGAAGCAGGGAATCAGAGGCCGGAATCAGATGCTGGGAATCAGAGGCCTGGAATCAGAGGCGGGGAATCAGAGGCAGGGAATCAGATGCGGGGAATCAGAGGCGGGGAATCAGAGCTGGGGAATCAGAGGCAGGGTATTAGAGTTGGGGAATCAGAGGCGGGGAATCAGATATGGGGAAACAGAGGTGGGGAATCAGAGGCCGGGAAACAGAGGCAGGGAATCAGACACGGGGAATCAGACACGGGGAATCAGAGGTGGGGAATCAGAGATGGGGAATCAGAGGCGGTGAATCAGAGATGGGGAATCAGAGGCGGGGAATCAGAGGTAGGAAATCAGACACGGGGATTCAGAGGCTGGGAATCAGACGAGGGGAATCAAAGGCGGGGAATCAGAGCTGGGGAATCAGAGGCAGGGAATCAGAAGCGGGGAATCAGATATGGGGAATCAGAGGCTGGTATTCAGAGGCGGGGAATCAGAGGCAGGGAATCAGACACGGGGAATCAGAGGTGGGGAATCAGAGATGGGGAATCAGAGGCGGGGAATCAGAGTTGGGGAATCAGAGGCAGGGAATCGGATGTGCGGAATCAGAGATGGGGAATCAGAGGTGGGGAATCAGAGGCGGTGAATCAGAGATGGGGAATCAGAGGCGGGGAATCAGAGGCAGGAAATCAGACACGGGGATTCAGAGGCTGGGAATCAGACAGGGGGAATCAAAGGCGGGGAATCAGAGCTGGGGAATCAGAGGCAGGGAATCAGAGTTGGGGATTCAGAGACGGGGAATCAGATATGGGGAAACAGAGGCGGGGAATCAGAGGCGGGCAAACAGAGGCGGGGAATTAGATATGGGGAATCAGATGTGGGGAATCAGAGGTGGTGAATCAGTGATGGGGAATCACAGGCGGGGAATCAGAGGCAGGGAATAGAACGCAGGGAATCAGAGGCAGGGAATCAGAGCTGGGGAATCAGAGGCGGGGAATCATAGTTGGGAATCAGAGGCGGGGAATCAGATATGGGGAAACAGAGGCGGGGAATCAGAGGCGGGGAAACAGAGGCGGGGAATCAGATATGGGGAATCGGATGCGGGGAATCAGAGGCGGGGAATCAGAGCTGGGGAATCAGAGGCGGGGAATCAGAGTTGGGGCATCAGAGGTGGGGAATTAGATATAGGGAAACAGAGGCGGGGAATCAGATGCGGGGAAACAGAGGCGGGGAATCAGATATGGGGAATCAGAGGTGGGGAATCAGAGGCAGGGAATCAGATGTGCGGAATCAGAGATGGGGAATCAGAGGCAGGGAATCAGAATCAGAAGCGGGGAATCAGAGGCCGGGAATCAGAGGCCGGGAATCAGATGCTGGGAATAAGAGGCCGGGAATCAGAGGTGGGGAATCAGAGTCCGGGAATCAGAGATGGGGATTCAGAGGCGGGGAATGAGATATGGAGAATCAGAGACGGGGAATCAGAGGCCGGGAAACAGAGGTGGGGAATCAGATATGGGGAATCAGAGGTGGCGAATCAAAGGCGGTGAATCAGAGATGGGGAATCAGAGGCGGGGAATCAGAGGCAGGGAATCAGATGCGGGGAATCAGAGGCGGGGAAACAGAGGTGGGGAATCAGATATGGGGAAACAGAGGTGGCGAATCAAAGGCGGTGAATCAGAGATGGGGAATCAGAGGCGGGGAATCAGAGGCAGGGAATCAAAAACGGGGAATCAGAGGCGGGGAATCAGATATGGGGAATCAGGGGTGGGGAATCAGAGGTTGGGAATCAGAGGCAGGGAATCAGAGGCGTGGAAACAGAGGCGGGGATTCAGATATGGGGAATCAGAGGTGGGGAATCAGGGGCATGGAATCAGAGGCAGGGAATTAGATGTGGTGAATCAGAGATGGGGAATCAGAGGCAGGGAATCAGAATCAGAAGCGGGGTATCAGTGGCCGGGAATCAGAGGAAGGTAATCAGAGGCAGGGGATCAAACACGGGGAATCAGAGGCTGGGAATCAGAGCTGGGGAATCAGAGGCGGGGAATCAGAGCTGGGGAATCACAGGCGGGGAATCAGAGATGGGGAATCAAGGGGGGAATCTGAGGCAGGGAATCAGATGCGGGGAATCAGAGGCGGGGAATCATAGATGGCGAATCAGAGGCGGGGAATCAGAGGTGGGCAATCAGAGGATGGGAATCAGATATGGGGAATCAGAGGCGGGGAATCAGAGCTGGGGAATCACAGGCGGGGAATCAGAGTTGGGGAATCAGAGGCGGGGAATCAGATATGGGGAAACAGAGGCGGGGAATCAGAGGCGGTGAAACAGAGGCGGGGAATCAGATATTGGGAATCAGTGGTGGGGAATCAGAGGTTGGGAATCAGAGGCCTGGAATCAGAGGCGGGGAATCAGAGGCAGGGAATCAGATGCGGGGAATCAGAGGAGGGGAATCAGAGCTGGGGAATCAGAGGCGGAGTATTAGAGTTGGGGAATCAGAGGCGGGGAATCAGACGCGGGGAATCAGAGGGGGGGAATCATAGCTGGCGAATCAGAGGCGGGGAATCAGAGGAGGGCAATCAGAGGCCGGGAATCAGAGGTGGTGAATCAGAGATGGGGAATCAGAGGCGGGGAATCAGTGGCAGGGAATCAGATATGGGGAATCAGAGGCGTGGAATCAGAGGCAGGGAATCAGACACGGGGAATCAGACACGGGGAATCAGAGGTGGGGAATCAGAGATGGGGAATCAGAGGCGGTGAATCAGAGATGGGGAATCAGAGGCGGGGAATCAGAGGCAGGAAATCAGACACGGGGATTCAGAGGCTGGGAATCAGACGGGGGGAATCAAAGGCGGGGAATCAGATCTGGGGAATCAGAGGCAGGGAATCAGAGGCGGGGAATCAGATATGGGGAATCAGAGGCTGGTATTCAGAGGCGGGGAATCAGAGGCAGGGAATCAGACACGGGGAATCAGAGGTGGGGAATCAGAGATGGGGAATCAGAGGCGGGGAATCAGAGTTGGGGAATCAGAGGCAGGGAATCGGATGTGCGGAATCAGAGATGGGGAATCAGAGGTGGGGAATCAGAGGCGGTGAATCAGAGATGGGGAATCAGAGGCGGGGAATCAGAGGCAGGAAATCAGACACGGGGATTCAGAGGCTGGGAATCAGACAGGGGGAATCAAAGGCGGGGAATCAGAGCTGGGGAATCAGAGGCAGGGAATCAGAGTTGGGGATTCAGAGACGGGGAATCAGATATGGGGAAACAGAGGCGGGGAATCAGAGGCGGGCAAACAGAGGCGGGGAATTAGATATGGGGAATCAGATGTGGGGAATCAGAGGTGGTGAATCAGTGATGGGGAATCACAGGCGGGGAATCAGAGGCAGGGAATAGAACGCAGGGAATCAGAGGCAGGGAATCAGAGCTGGGGAATCAGAGGCGGGGAATCATAGTTGGGAATCAGAGGCGGGGAATCAGATATGGGGAAACAGAGGCGGGGAATCAGAGGCGGGGAAACAGAGGCGGGGAATCAGATATGGGGAATCGGATGCGGGGAATCAGAGGTGGGGAATCAGAGCTGGGGAATCAGAGGCGGGGAATCAGAGTTGGGGCATCAGAGGTGGGGAATTAGATATAGGGAAACAGAGGCGGGGAATCAGATGCGGGGAAACAGAGGCGGGGAATCAGATATGGGGAATCAGAGGTGGGGAATCAGAGGCAGGGAATCAGATGTGCGGAATCAAAGATGGGGAATCAGAGGCAGGGAATCAGAATCAGAAGCGGGGAATCAGAGGCCGGGAATCAGAGGCCGGGAATCAGATGCTGGGAATAAGAGGCCGGGAATCAGAGGTGGGGAATCAGAGTCCGGGAATCAGAGATGGGGATTCAGAGGCGGGGAATGAGATATGGAGAATCAGAGGCGGGGAATCAGAGGCCGGGAAACAGAGGTGGGGAATCAGATATGGGGAATCAGAGGTGGCGAATCAAAGGCGGTGAATCAGAGATGGGGAATCAGAGGCGGGGAATCAGAGGCAGGGAATCAGATGCGGGGAATCAGAGGCGGGGAATCAGAGCTGGCGAATCAGAGGCGGGGAATCAGAGGTGGGCAATCAGAGCCGGGGAATCAGATATGGGGAATCAGAGGCGGGGAATCAGAGGTGGGGAAACAGAGGTGGGGAATCAGATATGGGGAAACAGAGGTGGCGAATCAAAGGCGGTGAATCAGAGATGGGGAATCAGAGGCGGGGAATCAGAGGCAGGGAATCAAAAACGGGGAATCAGAGGCGGGGAATCAGAGCTGGGGAATCAGAGGCGGGGAAGCAGAGTAGGAGAATCAGAGGTGGGGAATCAGATATGGGGAAACAGGGGCGGGGAATCAGAGGAGGGGAATCAGATATGGGGAATCAGAGGTGGCGAATTAAAGGCGGTGAATCAGAGATGGGGAATCAGGGCAGGGAATCAGAGGCAGGGAATCAAACACGGGGAATCAGAGGCGTGGAATCAGAGCTGGGGAATCAGAGGCGGGGATTCAGAGTTGGGGAATCAGAGGCGGGGAATCAGAGGCGGGGAAACAGAGGCGGCGAATCAGATATGGGGAATCAGAGGTGGGGAATCAGAGGTTGGGAATCAGAAGCAGGGAATCAGAGGCGGGGAATCAGAGGCGGGGAATCAGAGGCAGGAAATCCGATGTGCGGAATCAGAGATGGGGAATCAGGGCAGGGAATCAGAGGCAGGGAATCAAACACGGGGAATCAGAGGCGTGGAATCAGAGCTGGGGAATCAGAGGCGGGGATTCAGAGTTGGGGAATCAGAGGCGGGGAATCAGAGGCGGGGAAACAGAGGCGGGGAATCAGATATGGGGAATCAGAGGTGGGGAATCAGAGGTTGGGAATCAGAAGCAGGGAATCAGAGGCGGGGAATCAGAGGCGGGGAATCAGAGGCAGGAAATCCGATGTGCGGAATCGGAGATGGGGAATCAGAGGCAGGGAATCAGAGGCGGGGAATCAGAGGCGGGGAATCAGAGGCAGGGAATCAGACACGGGGAATCAGATATGGGGAAACAGAGGCGGGGAATCAGAGGCGGGCAAACAGAGGCGGGGAATTAGATATGGGAATCAGAGGTGGGGAATCAGAGGTGGTGAATCAGAGATGGGGAATCACAGGCGGGGAATCAGAGGCAGGGAATAGAACGCGGGGAATCAGAGACGGGGAATCAGAGCTGGGGAATCAGAGGCGGGGAATCATAGTTGGGAATCAGAGGCGGGGAATCAGATAGGGGGAAACAGAGGCGGGGAATCAAAGGCGGGGAAACAGAGGCGGGGAATCAGATATGGGGAATCGGATGCGGGGAATCAGAGGCGGGGAATCAGAGCTGGGGAATCAGAGGCGGGGTATCAGAGTTGGGGCATCTGAGGTGGGGAATTAGATATGGGGAAACAGAGGCGGGGAATCAGAGGCGGGGAAACAGAGGCGAGGAATCAGATATGGGGAATCAGAGGTGGGGAATCAGAGGCAGGGAATCAGATGTGCGGAATCTGAGATGGGGAATCAGAGGCAGGGAATCAGAATCAGAAGCGGGGAATCAGAGGCCGGGAATCAGAGGCCGGGATTCAGATGCCGGGAATAAGAGTCCGGGAATCAGAGGTGGGGAATCAGAGTCCGGGAATCAGAGATGGGGATTCAGAGGCGGGGAATGATATATGGGGAATCAGAGGCGGGGAATCAGAGGTGGGGTAACAGAGGTGGGGAATCAGATATGGGGAATCAGAGGTGGCGAATCAAAGGCGGTGAATCAGAGATGGGGAATCAGAGGCGGGGAATCAGAGGCAGGGAATCAAACACGGGGAATCAGAGGCGGGGAATCAGAGCTGGGGAATCGGAGGCGGGGAATCAGAGTTGGGGAATCAGAGGCGGGGAATCAGATATGGGGAAACAGGGGCGGGGAATCAGAGGCAGGGAAACAGAGGCGGGGAATCAGATATGGGGAATCAGGGGTGGGGAATCAGAGGCAGGGAATCAAACACGGGGAATCAGAGGCGGGGAATCAGAGCTGGGGAATCGGAGGCGGGGAATCAGAGTTGGGGAATCAGAGGCAGAGAATCAGATATGGGGAAACAGGGGCGGGGAATCAGAGGCAGGGAAACAGAGGCGGGGAATCAGATATGGGGAATCAGGGGTGGGGAATCAGAGGTTGGGAATCAGAGGCAGGGAATCAGAGGCGTGGAAACAGAGGCGGGGATTCAGATATGGGGAATCAGAGGTGGGGAATCAGGGGCGTGGAATCAGAGGCAGGGAATTAGATGTGGTGAATCAGAGATGGGGAATCAGAGGCAGGGAATCAGAATCAGAAGCGGGGTATCAGTGGCCGGGAATCAGAGGAAGGTAATCAGAGGCAGGGGATCAAACACGGGGAATCAGAGGCTGGGAATCAGAGCTGGGGAATCAGAGGCGGGGAATCAGAGCTGGGGAATCACAGGCGGGGAATCAGAGATGGGGAATCAAGGGGGGAATCAGAGGCAGGGAATCAGATGCGGGGAATCAGAGGCGGGGAATCATAGATGGCGAATCAGAGGCGGGGAATCAGAGGTGGGCAATCAGAGGATGGGAATCAGATATGGGGAATCATAGGCGGGGAATCAGAGCTGGGGAATCACAGGCGGGGAATCAGAGTTGGGGAATCAGAGGCGGGGAATCAGATATGGGGAAACAGAGGCGGGGAATCAGAGGCGGTGAAACAGAGGCGGGGAATCAGATATTGGGAATCAGAGGTGGGGAATCAGAGTTGGGGAATCAGAGTCGGGGACTTAGATATGGGGAAACAGAGGCGGGGAATCAGAGGCGGGGAAACAGACGCGGGGAATCAGAGGCGGGGAATCATAGTTGGGAATCAGAGGCGGGGAATCAAAGGCGGGGAAACAGAGGCGGGGAATCAGATATGGGGAATCGGATGCGGGGAATCAGAGGCGGGGAATCAGAGCTGGGGAATCAGAGGCGGGGTATCAGAGTTGGGGCATCTGAGGTGGGGAATTAGATATGGGGAAACAGAGGCGGGGAATCAGAGGCGGGGAAACAGAGGCGAGGAATCAGATATGGGGAATCAGAGGTGGGGAATCAGAGGCAGGGAATCAGATGTGCGGAATCAGAGATGGGGAATCAGAGGCAGGGAATCAGAATCAGAAGCGGGGAATCAGAGGCCGGGAATCAGAGGCCGGGATTCAGATGCCGGGAATAAGAGGCCGGGAATCAGAGGTGGGGAATCAGAGTCCGGGAATCAGAGATGGGGATTCAGAGGCGGGGAATGATATATGGGGAATCAGAGGCGGGGAATCAGAGGTGGGGTAACAGAGGTGGGGATTCAGATATGGGGAATCAGAGGTGGCGAATCAAAGGCGGTGAATCAGAGATGGGGAATCAGAGGCGGGGAATCAGAGGCAGGGAATCAAACACGGGGAATCAGAGGCGGGGAATCAGAGCTGGGGAATCGGAGGCGGGGAATCAGAGTTGGGGAATCAGAGGCGGGGAATCAGATATGGGGAAACAGGGGCGGGGAATCAGAGGCAGGGAAACAGAGGCGGGGAATCAGATATGGGGAATCAGGGGTGGGGAATCAGAGGTTGGGAATCAGAGGCAGGGAATCAGAGGCGTGGAAACAGAGGCGGGGATTCAGATATGGGGAATCAGATGTGGGGAATCAGGGGCATGGAATCAGAGGCAGGGAATTAGATGTGGTGAATCAGAGATGGGGAATCAGAGGCAGGGAATCAGAATCAGAAGCGGGGTATCAGTGGCCGGGAATCAGAGGAAGGTAATCAGAGGCAGGGGATCAAACACGGGGAATCAGAGGCTGGAAATCAGAGCTGGGGAATCAGAGGCGGGGAATCAGAGCTGGGGAATCACAGGCGGGGAATCAGAGATGGGGAATCAAGGGGGGAATCAGAGGCAGGGAATCAGATGCGGGGAATCAGAGGCGGGGAATCATAGATGGCGAATCAGAGGCTGGGAATCAGAGGTGGGCAATCAGAGGATGGGAATCAGAGGCGGGGAATCAGAGCTGGGGAATCACAGGCGGGGAATCAGAGTTGGGGAATCAGAGGCGGGGAATCAGATATGGGGAAACAGAGGCGGGGAATCAGAGGCGGTGAAACAGAGGCGGGGAATCAGATATTGGGAATCAGAGGTGGGGAATCAGAGGTTGGGAATCAGAGGCCTGGAATCAGAGGCGGGGAATCAGAGGCAGGGAATCAGATGCGGGGAATCAGAGGAGGGGAATCAGAGCTGGGGAATCAGAGGCGGAGTATTAGAGTTGGGGAATCAGAGGCGGGGAATCAGACGCGGGGAATCAGAGGGGGGGAATCATAGCTGGCGAATCAGGGGCGGGGAATCAGAGGTGGGCAATCAGAGGCCGGGAATCAGAGGTGGTGAATCAGAGATGTGGAATCAGAGGCGGGGAATCAGTGGCAGGGAATCAGATATGGGGAATCAGAGGCGTGGAATCAGAGGCAGGGAATCAGACACGGGGAATCAGACACGTGGAATCAGAGGTGGGGAATCAGAGATGGGGAATCAGAGGCGGTGAATCAGAGATGGGGAATCAGAGGCGGGGAATCAGAGGCAGGAAATCAGACACGGGGATTCAGAGGCTGGGAATCAGACGGGGGGAATCAAAGGCGGGGAATCAGAGCTGGGGAATCAGAGGCAGGGAATCAGAGGCGGGGAATCAGATATGGGGAATCAGAGGCTGGTATTCAGAGGCGGGGAATCAGAGGCAGGGAATCAGACACGGGGAATCAGAGCTGGGGAATCAGAGGCAGGGAATCAGAGTTGGGGATTCAGAGACGGGGAATCAGATATGGGGAAACAGAGGCGGGGAATCAGAGGCGGGCAAACAGAGGCGGGGAATTAGATATGGGGAATCAGAGGTGGTGAATCAGTGATGGGGAATCACAGGCGGGGAATCAGAGGCAGGGAATAGAACGCAGGGAATCAGAGGCAGGGAATCAGAGCTGGGGAATCAGAGGCGGGGAATCATAGTTGGGAATCAGAGGCGGGGAATCAGATATGGGGAAACAGAGGCGGGGAATCAGAGGCGGGGAAACAGAGGCGGGGAATCAGATATGGGGAATCGGATGCGGGGAATCAGAGGCGGGGAATCAGAGCTGGGGAATCAGAGGCGGGGAGTCAGAGTTGGGGCATCAGAGGTGGGGAATTAGATATAGGGAAACAGAGGCGGGGAATCAGAGGCGGGGAAACAGAGGCGGGGAATCAGATGTGCGGAATCAGAGATGGGGAATCAGAGGCAGGGAATCAGAATCAGAAGCGGGGAATCAGAGGCCGGGAATCAGAGGCCGGGAATCAGATGCTGGGAATAAGAGGCCGGGAATCAGAGGTGGGGAATCAGAGTCCGGGAATCAGAGATGGGGATTCAGAGGCGGGGAATGAGATATGGAGAATCAGAGGCGGGGAATCAGAGCTGGGGAAACAGAGGCGGGGAATCAGATATGGGGAATCAGAGGTGGCGAATCAAAGGCGGTGAATCAGAGATGGGGAATCAGAGGCGGGGAATCAGAGGCAGGGAATCAGATGCGGGGAATCAGAGGCGGGGAATCAGAGCTGGCGAATCAGAGGCGGGGAATCAGAGGTGGGCAATCAGAGCCGGGGAATCAGATATGGGGAATCAGAGGCGGGGAATCAGAGGCGGGGAAACAGAGGTGGGGAATCAGATATGGGGAAACAGAGGTGGCGAATCAAAGGCGGTGAATCAGAGATGGGGAATCAGAGGCGGGGAATCAGAGGCAGGGAATCAAAAACGGGGAATCAGAGGCGGGGAATCAGAGCTGGGGAATCAGAGGCGGGGAAGCAGAGTAGGAGAATCAGAGGTGGGGAATCAGATATGGGGAAACAGGGGCGGGGAATCAGAGGCTGGGAAACAGAGGCGGGGAATCAGATATGGGGAATCAGAGGTGTGGAATCAGAGGTTGGGAATCAGAGGCGGGGAAACAGATGAGGGGAATCAGATATGGGGAATCAGAGGTGGCGAATTAAAGGCGGTGAATCAGAGATGGGGAATCAGGGCAGGGAATCAGAGGCAGGGAATCAAACACGGGGAATCAGAGGCGTGGAATCAGAGCTGGGGAATCAGAGGCGGGGATTCAGAGTTGGGGAATCAGAGGCGGGGAATCAGAGGCGGGGAAACAGAGGCGGGGAATCAGATATGGGGAATCAGAGGTGGGGATTCAGAGGTTGGGAATCAGAAGCAGGGAATCAGAGGCGGGGAATCAGAGGCGGGGAATCAGAGGCAGGAAATCCGATGTGCGGAATCGGAGATGGGGAATCAGAGGCAGGGAATCAGAGGCGGGGAATCAGAGGCGGGGAATCAGAGGCCGGGAATCAGATATGGGGAAACAGAGGCGGGGAATCAGAGGCGGGGAAACAGAGGCGGGGAATCAGATATGGGGAATCAGAGGTGGGGAATCAGAGGTTGGGAATCAGAGGCAGGGAATCAGAGGCTGGGAATCAGAGGCGGGGAATCAGAGGCCGGGAATCAGATATGGGGAAACAGAGGCGGGGAATCAGAGGCGGGGAAACAGAGGCGGGGAATCAGATATGGGGAATCAGAGGTGGGGAATCAGAGGTGGGGAATCAGAGTTGGGGAATCAGAGTCGGGGACTTAGATATGGGGAAACAGAGGCAGGGAATCAGAGGCGGGGAAACAGACGCGGGGAATCAGAGGCGGGTATCAGAGCTGGGGAATCAGAGGCGGGGAATCAGAGTTGGGGAATCAGAGGCGGGGAATCAGAGGCGGGGAATCAGAGGCGGGGAATCAGAGGCGGGGAAACAGAGGCAGGGAATCAGATATGGGGAATCAGAGGTGGGGTATCAGGGGCAGGGAATCAGTGGCAGGGAATCAGAGGCGGGGAATCAGAGGCGGGGAATCAGAGGCAGGGAATCAGACACGGGGAATCAGATATGGGGAAACAGAGGCGGGGAATCAGACGCGGGCAAACAGAGGCGGGGAATTAGATAAGGGGAATCAGAGGTGGGGAATCAGAGGTGGTGAATCAGAGATGGAGAATCACAGGCGGGGAATCAGAGGCAGGGAATAGAACACGGGGAATCAGAGGCGGGGAATCTGAGGCAGGGAATCTGTGGTGGGGAATCAGAGGAGGGAAAACAGGCGGGTAAACAGAGGCGGGCAAACATAGGCGGGGAATCAGAGTTGGGGAATCAGAGGCAGGGAATCAGATATGGGGAATCAGAGGCGGGGGATCAGAGGCCGGGAAACAGAGGCGGGGAATCAGATATGGGGAATCAGAGGTGGGGAATCAGGGGCAGGGAATCAGTGGCAGGGAATCAGAGGCGGGGAATCTGAGGCGGGGAATCAGAGGCTGGGAATCAGACACGGGGAATCAGAGGCGGGGAATCAGAGATGGGGAATCAGAGGCGGGGAATCAGAGGCAAGGAATCGGATGCCGGGAATCAGAGGCGGGGAATCAGAGCTGGGGAATCAGAGGCGGGGAATCAGAGTTGGGGAATCAGAGTTGGGGAATCAGAGGCGGGGAATCAGATATGGGGAAATAGAGGCGGGGAATCAGATATGGGGAATCAGAGGTGTGGAATCAGAGGTTGGGAATCAGAGGCAGGGAATCAGAGGCGGGGAAACAGAGGCAGGGAATCAGATATGGGGAATCAGAGGTGGCGAATCAAAGGCGGTGAAACAGAGATGGGGAATCAGAGGCGGGGAATCAGAGGCAGGGAATCAGAGCTGGGGAAACAGAGGCGGGGAATCAGATATGGGGAATCAGAGGTGGGGAATCAGGGGCGGGGAATCAGTGGCAGGGAATCAGAGGCCGGGAATAAAAGGCGGGGAATCAGAGCTGGGGAATCAGAGGCGGGGAATCAGAGTTGGGGAATCAGAGGAGGGGAATCAGATATGGGGAAACAGAGGCTGGGAATCAGAGGCAGGGAAACAGAGGCGGGGAATCAGATATGGGGAATCAGAGGTGGGGAATTAGAGGTTGCGAATCAGAGGCGGGGAATCAGAGGCGGGGAATAAGAGGCAGGGAATCGGATGTGCGGAATCAGAGATGGGGAATCAGAGGTGGGGATTCAGAGGTGGTAATTCAGAGAAGGGGAATCAGAGGCTGGGAATCAGAGGCAGGGAATCAGACGCAGGGAATCAGAGGCGGGGAATCATAGCTGGCGAATTAGAGGAGGGGAATCAGAGTTGGGGAATCTGAGTCGGGGAATCAGATATGGGGAAACAGAGGCGGGGAATCAGAGGTGGGGAAACAGAGGCGGGTAATCAGATATGGGGAATCAGAGGTGGGGAATCAGAGGCAGGGAATCAGATGTGCGGAATCAGAGATGGGGAATCAGAGGCAGGGAATCAGAATCAGAAGCAGGGAATCAGAGGCCGGAATCAGATGCTGGGAATCAGAGGCCTGGAATCAGAGGCGGGGAATCAGAGGCAGGGAATCAGATGCGGGGAATCAGAGGCGGGGAATCAGAGCTGGGGAATCAGAGGCAGGGTATTAGAGTTGGGGAATCAGAGGCGGGGAATCAGATATGGGTAAACAGAGGTGGGGAATCAGAGGCGGGGAAACAGAGGCAGGGAATCAGATATGGGGAATCAGAGGCGGGGAATCAGAGGTGGGGAATCATAGGCAGGGAATCAGATGCGGGGAATCAGAGGAGGGGAATCAGAGCTGGGGAATCAGAGGCGGAGTATTAGAGTTGGGGAATCAGAGGCGGGTAATCAGACGCGGGGAATCAGAGGGGGGGAATCATAGCTGGCGAATCAGAGGCGGGGAATCAGAGGTGGGCAATCAGAGGCCGGGAATCAGAGGTGGTGAATCAGAGATGGGGAATCAGAGGCGGGGAATCAGTGGCAGGGAATCAGATATGGGGAATCAGAGGCGTGGAATCAGAGGCAGGGAATCAGACACGGGGAATCAGACACGGGGAATCAGAGGTGGGGAATCAGAGATGGGGAATCAGAGGCGGTGAATCAGAGATGGGGAATCAGAGGCGGGGAATCAGAGGCAGGAAATCAGACACGGGGATTCAGAGGCTGGGAATCAGACGGGGGGAATCAAAGGCGGGGAATCAGAGCTGGGGAATCAGAGGCAGGGAATCAGAGGCGGGGAATCAGAGGCAGGGAATCAGACACGGGGAATCAGAGGTGGGGAATCAGAGATGGGGAATCAGAGGCGGGGAATCAGAGTTGGGGAATCAGAGGCAGGGAATCGGATGTGCGGAATCAGAGATGGGGAATCAGAGGTGGGGAATCAGAGGCGGTGAATCAGAGATGGGGAATCAGAGGCGGGGAATCAGAGGCAGGAAATCAGACACGGGGATTCAGAGGCTGGGAATCAGACAGGGGGAATCAAAGGCGGGGAATCAGAGCTGGGGAATCAGAGGCAGGGAATCAGAGTTGGGGATTCAGAGACGGGGAATCAGATATGGGGAAACAGAGGCGGGGAATCAGAGGCGGGCAAACAGAGGCGGGGAATTAGATATGGGGAATCAGATGTGGGGAATCAGAGGTGGTGAATCAGTGATGGGGAATCACAGGCGGGGAATCAGAGGCAGGGAATAGAACGCAGGGAATCAGAGGCAGGGAATCAGAGCTGGGGAATCAGAGGCGGGGAATCATAGTTGGGAATCAGAGGCGGGGAATCAGATATGGGGAAACAGAGGCGGGGAATCAGAGGCGGGGAAACAGAGGCGGGGAATCAGATATGGGGAATCGGATGCGGGGAATCAGAGGTGGGGAATCAGAGCTGGGGAATCAGAGGCGGGGAATCAGAGTTGGGGCATCAGAGGTGGGGAATTAGATATAGGGAAACAGAGGCGGGGAATCAGATGCGGGGAAACAGAGGCGGGGAATCAGATATGGGGAATCAGAGGTGGGGAATCAGAGGCAGGGAATCAGATGTGCGGAATCAGAGATGGGGAATCAGAGGCAGGGAATCAGAATCAGAAGCGGGGAATCAGAGGCCGGGAATCAGAGGCCGGGAATCAGATGCTGGGAATAAGAGGCCGGGAATCAGAGGTGGGGAATCAGAGTCCGGGAATCAGAGATGGGGATTCAGAGGCGGGGAATGAGATATGGAGAATCAGAGGCGGGGAATCAGAGGCCGGGAAACAGAGGTGGGGAATCAGATATGGGGAATCAGAGGTGGCGAATCAAAGGCGGTGAATCAGAGATGGGGAATCAGAGGCGGGGAATCAGAGGCAGGGAATCAGATGCGGGGAATCAGAGGCGGGGAATCAGAGCTGGCGAATCAGAGGCGGGGAATCAGAGGTGGGCAATCAGAGCCGGGGAATCAGATATGGGGAATCAGAGGCGGGGAATCAGAGGCGGGGAAACAGAGGTGGGGAATCAGATATGGGGAAACAGAGGTGGCGAATCAAAGGCGGTGAATCAGAGATGGGGAATCAGAGGCGGGGAATCAGAGGCAGGGAATCAAAAACGGGGAATCAGAGGCGGGGAATCAGAGCTGGGGAATCAGAGGCGGGGAAGCAGAGTAGGAGAATCAGAGGTGGGGAATCAGATATGGGGAAACAGGGGCGGGGAATCAGAGGAGGGGAATCAGATATGGGGAATCAGAGGTGGCGAATAAAAGGCGGTGAATCAGAGATGGGGAATCAGGGCAGGGAATCAGAGGCAGGGAATCAAACACGGGGAATCAGAGGCGTGGAATCAGAGCTGGGGAATCAGAGGCGGGGATTCAGAGTTGGGGAATCAGACGCGGGGAATCAGAGGGGGGGAATCATAGCTGGCGAATCAGGGGCGGGGAATCAGAGGTGGGCAATCAGAGGCCGGGAATCAGAGGTGGTGAATCAGAGATGGGGAATCAGAGGCGGGGAATCAGTGGCAGGGAATCAGACACGGGGAATCAGACACGGGGAATCAGAGGTGGGGAATCAGAGATGGGGAATCAGAGGCGGTGAATCAGAGATGGGGAATCAGAGGCGGGGAATCAGAGGCAGGAAATCAGACACGGGGATTCAGAGGCTGGGAATCAGACGGGGGGAATCAAAGGCGGGGAATCAGAGCTGGGGAAT
Source organism: Narcine bancroftii (assembly GCF_036971445.1). Taxonomy (NCBI): domain Eukaryota; kingdom Metazoa; phylum Chordata; class Chondrichthyes; order Torpediniformes; family Narcinidae; genus Narcine; species Narcine bancroftii. Next base: position 110,728,802 of record NC_091474.1, on the reverse strand, counting down.
CAGAGGCAGGGAATCAGAGGCGGGGAATCAGATATGGGGAATCAGAGGCTGGTATTCAGAGGCGGGGAATCAGAGGCAGGGAATCAGACACGGGGAATCAGAGCTGGGGAATCAGAGGCAGGGAATCAGAGTTGGGGATTCAGAGACGGGGAATCAGATATGGGGAAACAGAGGCGGGGAATCAGAGGCGGGCAAACAGAGGCGGGGAATTAGATATGGGGAATCAGATGTGGGGAATCAGAGGTGGTGAATCAGTGATGGGGAATCACAGGCGGGGAATCAGAGGCAGGGAATAGAACGCAGGGAATCAGAGGCAGGGAATCAGAGCTGGGGAATCAGAGGCGGGGAATCATAGTTGGGAATCAGAGGCGGGGAATCAGATATGGGGAAACAGAGGCGGGGAATCAGAGGCGGGGAAACAGAGGCGGGGAATCAGATATGGGGAATCGGATGCGGGGAATCAGAGGCGGGGAATCAGAGCTGGGGAATCAGAGGCGGGGAGTCAGAGTTGGGGCATCAGAGGTGGGGAATTAGATATAGGGAAACAGAGGCGGGGAATCAGAGGCGGGGAAACAGAGGCGGGGAATCAGATATGGGGAATCAGAGGTGGGGAATCAGAGGCAGGGAATCAGATGTGCGGAATCAGAGATGGGGAATCAGAGGCAGGGAATCAGAATCAGAAGCGGGGAATCAGAGGCCGGGAATCAGAGGCCGGGAATCAGATGCTGGGAATAAGAGGCCGGGAATCAGAGGTGGGGAATCAGAGTCCGGGAATCAGAGATGGGGATTCAGAGGCAGGGAATGAGATATGGAGAATCAGAGGCGGGGAATCAGAGCTGGGGAAACAGAGGCGGGGAATCAGATATGGGGAATCAGAGGTGGCGAATCAAAGGCGGTGAATCAGAGATGGGGAATCAGAGGCGGGGAATCAGAGGCAGGGAATCAGATGCGGGGAATCAGAGGCGGGGAATCAGAGCTGGCGAATCAGAGGCGGGGAATCAGAGGTGGGCAATCAGAGCCGGGGAATCAGATATGGGGAATCAGAGGCGGGGAATCAGAGGCGGGGAAACAGAGGTGGGGAATCAGATATGGGGAAACAGAGGTGGCGAATCAAAGGCGGTGAATCAGAGATGGGGAATCAGATGCGGGGAATCAGAGGCAGGGAATCAAAAACGGGGAATCAGAGGCGGGGAATCAGAGCTGGGGAATCAGAGGCGGGGAAGCAGAGTAGGAGAATCAGAGGTGGGGAATCAGATATGGGGAAACAGGGGCGGGGAATCAGAGGCTGGGAAACAGAGGCGGGGAATCAGATATGGGGAATCAGAGGTGTGGAATCAGAGGTTGGGAATCAGAGGCGGGGAAACAGATGAGGGGAATCAGATATGGGGAATCAGAGGTGGCGAATTAAAGGCGGTGAATCAGAGATGGGGAATCAGGGCAGGGAATCAGAGGCAGGGAATCAAACACGGGGAATCAGAGGCGTGGAATCAGAGCTGGGGAATCAGAGGCGGGGATTCAGAGTTGGGGAATCAGAGGCGGGGAATCAGAGGCGGGGAAACAGAGGCGGGGAATCAGATATGGGGAATCAGAGGTGGGGAATCAGAGGTTGGGAATCAGAAGCAGGGAATCAGAGGCGGGGAATCAGAGGCGGGGAATCAGAGGCAGGAAATCCGATGTGCGGAATCGGAGATGGGGAATCAGAGGCAGGGAATCAGAGGCGGGGAATCAGAGGCGGGGAATCAGAGGCCGGGAATCAGATATGGGGAAACAGAGGCGGGGAATCAGAGGCGGGGAAACAGAGGCGGGGAATCAGATATGGGGAATCAGAGGTGGGGAATCAGAGGTTGGGAATCAGAGGCAGGGAATCAGAGGCTGGGAATCAGATGCAGGGAATCAGATGCGGGGAATCAGAGGCGGGGAATCAGAGCTGGGGAATCAGAGGTGGGGAATCAGAGTTGGGGAATCAGAGTCGGGGACTTAGATATGGGGAAACAGAGGCAGGGAATCAGAGGCGGGGAAACAGACGCGGGGAATCAGAGGCGGGTATCAGAGCTGGGGAATCAGAGGCGGGGAATCAGAGTTGGGGAATCAGAGGCGGGGAATCAGAGGCGGGGAATCAGACGCGGGGAATCAGAGGCGGGGAAACAGAGGCAGGGAATCAGATATGGGGAATCAGAGGTGGGGTATCAGGGGCAGGGAATCAGTGGCAGGGAATCAGAGGCGGGGAATCAGAGGCGGGGAATCAGAGGCAGGGAATCAGACACGGGGAATCAGATATGGGGAAACAGAGGCGGGGAATCAGACGCGGGCAAACAGAGGCGGGGAATTAGATAAGGGGAATCAGAGGTGGGGAATCAGAGGTGGTGAATCAGAGATGGAGAATCACAGGCGGGGAATCAGAGGCAGGGAATAGAACACGGGGAATCAGAGGCGGGGAATCTGAGGCAGGGAATCTGTGGTGGGGAATCAGAGGAGGGAAAACAGGCGGGTAAACAGAGGCGGGCAAACATAGGCGGGGAATCAGAGCTGGGGAATCAGAGGCAGGGAATCAGATATGGGGAATCAGAGGCGGGGGATCAGAGGCGGGGAAACAGAGGCGGGGAATCAGATATGGGGAATCAGAGGTGGGGAATCAGGGGCAGGGAATCAGTGGCAGGGAATCAGAGGCGGGGAATCTGAGGCGGGGAATCAGAGGCTGGGAATCAGACACGGGGAATCAGAGGCGGGGAATCAGAGATGGGGAATCAGAGGCGGGGAATCAGAGGCAAGGAATCGGATGCCGGGAATCAGAGGCGGGGAATCAGAGCTGGGGAATCAGAGGCGGGGAATCAGAGTTGGGGAATCAGAGTTGGGGAATCAGAGGCGGGGAATCAGATATGGGGAAATAGAGGCGGGGAATCAGATATGGGGAATCAGAGGTGTGGAATCAGAGGTTGGGAATCAGAGGCAGGGAATCAGAGGCGGGGAAACAGAGGCAGGGAATCAGATATGGGGAATCAGAGGTGGCGAATCAAAGGCGGTGAAACAGAGATGGGGAATCAGAGGCGGGGAATCAGAGGCAGGGAATCAGAGCTGGGGAAACAGAGGCGGGGAATCAGATATGGGGAATCAGAGGTGGGGAATCAGGGGCGGGGAATCAGTGGCAGGGAATCAGAGGCCGGGAATAAAAGGCGGGGAATCAGAGCTGGGGAATCAGAGGCGGGGAATCAGAGTTGGGGAATCAGAGGAGGGGAATCAGATATGGGGAAACAGAGGCTGGGAATCAGAGGCAGGGAAACAGAGGCGGGGAATCAGATATGGGGAATCAGAGGTGGGGAATTAGAGGTTGCGAATCAGAGGCGGGGAATCAGAGGCGGGGAATAAGAGGCAGGGAATCGGATGTGCGGAATCAGAGATGGGGAATCAGAGGTGGGGATTCAGAGGTGGTAATTCAGAGAAGGGGAATCAGAGGCTGGGAATCAGAGGCAGGGAATCAGACGCAGGGAATCAGAGGCGGGGAATCATAGCTGGCGAATTAGAGGAGGGGAATCAGAGTTGGGGAATCAGAGTCGGGGAATCAGATATGGGGAAACAGAGGCGGGGAATCAGAGGTGGGGAAACAGAGGCGGGTAATCAGATATGGGGAATCAGAGGTGGGGAATCAGAGGCAGGGAATCAGATGTGCGGAATCAGAGATGGGGAATCAGAGGCAGGGAATCAGAATCAGAAGCAGGGAATCAGAGGCCGGAATCAGATGCTGGGAATCAGAGGCCTGGAATCAGAGGCGGGGAATCAGAGGCAGGGAATCAGATGCGGGGAATCAGAGGCGGGGAATCAGAGCTGGGGAATCAGAGGCAGGGTATTAGAGTTGGGGAATCAGAGGCGGGGATCAGATATGGGGAAACAGAGGTGGGGAATCAGAGGCGGGGAAACAGAGGCAGGGAATCAGATATGGGGAATCAGAGGCGGGGAATCAGAGGTGGGGAATCATAGGCAGGGAATCAGATGCGGGGAATCAGAGGAGGGGAATCAGAGCTGGGGAATCAGAGGCGGGGTATTAGAGTTGGGGGATCAGAGGCGGGTAATCAGACGCGGGGAATCAGAGGGGGGGAATCATAGCTGGCGAATCAGAGGCGGGGAATCAGAGGTGGGCAATCAGAGGCCGGGAATCAGAGGTGGTGAATCAGAGATGGGGAATCAGAGGCGGGGAATCAGTGGCAGGGAATCAGATATGGGGAATCAGAGGCGTGGAATCAGAGGCAGGGAATCAGACACGGGGAATCAGACACGGGGAATCAGAGGTGGGGAATCAGAGATGGGGAATCAGAGGCGGTGAATCAGAGATGGGGAATCAGAGGCGGGGAATCAGAGGCAGGAAATCAGACACGGGGATTCAGAGGCTGGGAATCAGACGGGGGGAATCAAAGGCGGGGAATCAGAGCTGGGGAATCAGAGGCAGGGAATCAGAGGCGGGGAATCAGAGGCAGGGAATCAGACACGGGGAATCAGAGGTGGGGAATCAGAGATGGGGAATCAGAGGCGGGGAATCAGAGTTGGGGAATCAGAGGCAGGGAATCGGATGTGTGGAATCAGAGATGGGGAATCAGAGGTGGGGAATCAGAGGCGGTGAATCAGAGATGGGGAATCAGAGGCGGGGAATCAGAGGCAGGATATCAGACACGGGGATTCAGAGGCTGGGAATCAGACAGGGGGAATCAAAGGCGGGGAATCAGAGCTGGGGAATCAGAGGCAGGGAATCAGAGTTGGGGATTCAGAGACGGGGAATCAGATATGGGGAAACAGAGGCGGGGAATCAGAGGCGGGCAAACAGAGGCGGGGAATTAGATATGGGGAATCAGATGTGGGGAATCAGAGGTGGTGAATCAGTGATGGGGAATCACAGGCGGGGAATCAGAGGCAGGGAATAGAACGCAGGGAATCAGAGGCAGGGAATCAGAGCTGGGGAATCAGAGGCGGGGAATCATAGTTGGGAATCAGAGGCGGGGAATCAGATATGGGGAAACAGAGGCGGGGAATCAGAGGCGGGGAAACAGAGGCGGGGAATCAGATATGGGGAATCGGATGCGGGGAATCAGAGGTGGGGAATCAGAGCTGGGGAATCAGAGGCGGGGAATCAGAGTTGGGGCATCAGAGGTGGGGAATTAGATATAGGGAAACAGAGGCGGGGAATCAGATGCGGGGAAACAGAGGCGGGGAATCAGATATGGGGAATCAGAGGTGGGGAATCAGAGGCAGGGAATCAGATGTGCGGAATCAGAGATGGGGAATCAGAGGCAGGGAATCAGAATCAGAAGCGGGGAATCAGAGGCCGGGAATCAGAGGCCGGGAATCAGATGCTGGGAATAAGAGGCCGGGAATCAGAGGTGGGGAATCAGAGTCCGGGAATCAGAGATGGGGATTCAGAGGCGGGGAATGAGATATGGAGAATCAGAGGCGGGGAATCAGAGGCCGGGAAACAGAGGTGGGGAATCAGATATGGGGAATCAGAGGTGGCGAATCAAAGGCGGTGAATCAGAGATGGGGAATCAGAGGCGGGGAATCAGAGGCAGGGAATCAGATGCGGGGAATCAGAGGCGGGGAATCAGAGCTGGCGAATCAGAGGCGGGGAATCAGAGGTGGGCAATCAGAGCCGGGGAATCAGATATGGGGAATCAGAGGCGGGGAATCAGAGGCGGGGAAACAGAGGTGGCGAATCAAAGGCGGTGAATCAGAGATGGGGAATCAGAGGCGGGGAATCAGAGGCAGGGAATCAAAAACGGGGAATCAGAGGCGGGGAATCAGAGCTGGGGAATCAGAGGCGGGGAAGCAGAGTAGGAGAATCAGAGGTGGGGAATCAGATATGGGGAAACAGGGGCGGGGAATCAGAGGAGGGGAATCAGATATGGGGAATCAGAGGTGGCGAATAAAAGGCGGTGAATCAGAGATGGGGAATCAGGGCAGGGAATCAGAGGCAGGGAATCAAACACGGGGAATCAGAGGCGTGGAATCAGAGCTGGGGAATCAGAGGCGGGGATTCAGAGTTGGGGAATCAGAGGCGGGGAATCAGAGGCGGGGAAACAGAGGCGGGGAATCAGATATGGGGAATCAGAGGTGGGGAATCAGAGGTTGGGAATCAGAAGCAGGGAATCAGAGGCGGGGAATCAGAGGCGGGGAATCAGAGGCAGGAAATCCGATGTGCGGAATCAGAGATGGGGAATCAGGGCAGGGAATCAGAGGCAGGGAATCAAACACGGGGAATCAGAGGCGTGGAATCAGAGCTGGGGAATCAGAGGCGGGGATTCAGAGTTGGGGAATCAGAGGCGGGGAATCAGAGGCCGGGAAACAGAGGCGGGGAATCAGATATGGGGAATCAGAGGTGGGGAATCAGAGGTTGGGAATCAGAAGCAGGGAATCAGAGGCGGGGAATCAGAGGCGGGGAATCAGAGGCAGGAAATCCGATGTGCGGAATCGGAGATGGGGAATCAGAGGCAGGGAATCAGAGGCGGGGAATCAGAGGCGGGGAATCAGAGGCAGGGAATCAGACACGGGGAATCAGATATGGGGAAACAGAGGCGGGGAATCAGAGGCGGGCAAACAGAGGCGGGGAATTAGATATGGGAATCAGAGGTGGGGAATCAGAGGTGGTGAATCAGAGATGGGGAATCACAGGCGGGGAATCAGAGGCAGGGAATAGAACGCGGGGAATCAGAGGCGGGGAATCAGAGCTGGGGAATCAGAGGCGGGGAATCATAGTTGGGAATCAGAGGCGGGGAATCAGATAGGGGGAAACAGAGGCGGGGAATCAAAGGCGGGGAAACAGAGGCGGGGAATCAGATATGGGGAATCGGATGCGGGGAATCAGAGGCGGGGAATCAGAGCTGGGGAATCAGAGGCGGGGTATCAGAGTTGGGGCATCTGAGGTGGGGAATTAGATATGGGGAAACAGAGGCGGGGAATCAGAGGCGGGGAAACAGAGGCGAGGAATCAGATATGGGGAATCAGAGGTGGGGAATCAGAGGCAGGGAATCAGATGTGCGGAATCTGAGATGGGGAATCAGAGGCAGGGAATCAGAATCAGAAGCGGGGAATCAGAGGCCGGGAATCAGAGGCCGGGATTCAGATGCCGGGAATAAGAGGCCGGGAATCAGAGGTGGGGAATCAGAGTCCGGGAATCAGAGATGGGGATTCAGAGGCGGGGAATGATATATGGGGAATCAGAGGCGGGGAATCAGAGGCGGGGAATCAGATATGGGGAATCAGGGGTGGGGAATCAGAGGCAGGGAATCAAACACGGGGAATCAGAGGCGGGGAATCAGAGCTGGGGAATCGGAGGCGGGGAATCAGAGTTGGGGAATCAGAGGCGGGGAATCAGATATGGGGAAACAGGGGCGGGGAATCAGAGGCAGGGAAACAGAGGCGGGGAATCAGATATGGGGAATCAGGGGTGGGGAATCAGAGGTTGGGAATCAGAGGCAGGGAATCAGAGGCGTGGAAACAGAGGCGGGGATTCAGATATGGGGAATCAGAGGTGGGGAATCAGGGGCGTGGAATCAGAGGCAGGGAATTAGATGTGGTGAATCAGAGATGGGGAATCAGAGGCAGGGAATCAGAATCAGAAGCGGGGTATCAGTGGCCGGGAATCAGAGGAAGGTAATCAGAGGCAGGGGATCAAACACGGGGAATCAGAGGCTGGGAATCAGAGCTGGGGAATCAGAGGCGGGGAATCAGAGCTGGGGAATCACAGGCGGGGAATCAGAGATGGGGAATCAAGGGGGGAATCAGAGGCAGGGAATCAGATGCGGGGAATCAGAGGCGGGGAATCAGAGGCGGGGAATCAGAGGTGGGGTAACAGAGGTGGGGAATCAGATATGGGGAATCAGAGGTGGCGAATCAAAGGCGGTGAATCAGAGATGGGGAATCAGAGGCGGGGAATCAGAGGCAGGGAATCAAACACGGGGAATCAGAGGCGGGGAATCAGAGCTGGGGAATCGGAGGCGGGGAATCAGAGTTGGGGAATCAGAGGCGGGGAATCAGATATGGGGAAACAGGGGCGGGGAATCAGAGGCAGGGAAACAGAGGCGGGGAATCAGATATGGGGAATCAGGGGTGGGGAATCAGAGGTTGGGAATCAGAGGCAGGGAATCAGAGGCGTGGAAACAGAGGCGGGGATTCAGATATGGGGAATCAGATGTGGGGAATCAGGGGCATGGAATCAGAGGCAGGGAATTAGATGTGGTGAATCAGAGATGGGGAATCAGAGGCAGGGAATCAGAATCAGAAGCGGGGTATCAGTGGCCGGGAATCAGAGGAAGGTAATCAGAGGCAGGGGATCAAACACGGGGAATCAGAGGCTGGGAATCAGAGCTGGGGAATCAGAGGCGGGGAATCAGAGCTGGGGAATCACAGGCGGGGAATCAGAGATGGGGAATCAAGGGGGGAATCAGAGGCAGGGAATCAGATGCGGGGAATCAGAGGCGGGGAATCATAGATGGCGAATCAGAGGCGGGGAATCAGAGGTGGGCAATCAGAGGATGGGAATCAGATATGGGGAATCAGAGGCGGGGAATCAGAGCTGGGGAATCACAGGCGGGGAATCAGAGTTGGGGAATCAGAGGCGGGGAATCAGATATGGGGAAACAGAGGCGGGGAATCAGAGGCGGTGAAACAGAGGCGGGGAATCAGATATTGGGAATCAGAGGTGGGGAATCAGAGGTTGGGAATCAGAGGCCTGGAATCAGAGGCGGGGAATCAGAGGCAGGGAATCAGATGCGGGGAATCAGAGGAGGGGAATCAGAGCTGGGGAATCAGAGGCGGAGTATTAGAGTTGGGGAATCAGAGGCGGGGAATCAGACGCGGGGAATCAGAGGGGGGGAATCATAGCTGGCGAATCAGAGGCGGGGAATCAGAGGTGGGCAATCAGAGGCCGGGAATCAGAGGTGGTGAATCAGAGATGGGGAATCAGAGGCGGGGAATCAGTGGCAGGGAATCAGATATGGGGAATCAGAGGCGTGGAATCAGAGGCAGGGAATCAGACACGGGGAATCAGACACGGGGAATCAGAGGTGGGGAATCAGAGATGGGGAATCAGAGGCGGTGAATCAGAGATGGGGAATCAGAGGCGGGGAATCAGAGGCAGGAAATCAGACACGGGGATTCAGAGGCTGGGAATCAGACGGGGGGAATCAAAGGCGGGGAATCAGAGCTGGGGAATCAGAGGCAGGGAATCAGAGGCGGGGAATCAGATATGGGGAATCAGAGGCTGGTATTCAGAGGCGGGGAATCAGAGGCAGGGAATCAGACACGGGGAATCAGAGCTGGGGAATCAGAGGCAGGGAATCAGAGTTGGGGATTCAGAGACGGGGAATCAGATATGGGGAAACAGAGGCGGGGAATCAGAGGCGGGCAAACAGAGGCGGGGAATTAGATATGGGGAATCAGATGTGGGGAATCAGAGGTGGTGAATCAGTGATAGGGAATCACAGGCGGGGAATCAGAGGCAGGGAATAGAACGCAGGGAATCAGAGGCAGGGAATCAGAGCTGGGGAATCAGAGGCGGGGAATCATAGTTGGGAATCAGAGGCGGGGAATCAGATATGGGGAAACAGAGGCGGGGAATCAGAGGCGGGGAAACAGAGGCGGGGAATCAGATATGGGGAATCGGATGTGGGGAATCAGAGGCGGGGAATCAGAGCTGGGGAATCAGAGGCGGGGAGTCAGAGTTGGGGCATCAGAGGTGGGGAATTAGATATAGGGAAACAGAGGCGGGGAATCAGAGGCGGGGAAACAGAGGCGGGGAATCAGATATGGGGAATCAGAGGTGGGGAATCAGAGGCAGGGAATCAGATGTGCGGAATCAGAGATGGGGAATCAGAGGCAGGGAATCAGAATCAGAAGCGGGGAATCAGAGGCCGGGAATCAGAGGCCGGGAATCAGATGCTGGGAATAAGAGGCCGGGAATCAGAGGTGGGGAATCAGAGTCCGGGAATCAGAGATGGGGATTCAGAGGCGGGGAATGAGATATGGAGAATCAGAGGCGGGGAATCAGAGGCCGGGAAACAGAGGTGGGGAATCAGATATGGGGAATCAGAGGTGGCGAATCAAAGGCGGTGAATCAGAGATGGGGAATCAGAGGCGGGGAATCAGAGGCAGGGAATCAGATGCGGGGAATCAGAGGCGGGGAATCAGAGCTGGCGAATCAGAGGCGGGGAATCAGAGGTGGGCAATCAGAGCCGGGGAATCAGATATGGGGAATCAGAGGCGGGGAATCAGAGGCGGGGAAACAGAGGTGGGGAATCAGATATGGGGAAACAGAGGTGGCGAATCAAAGGCGGTGAATCAGAGATGGGGAATCAGAGGCGGGGAATCAGAGGCAGGGAATCAAAAACGGGGAATCAGAGGCGGGGAATCAGAGCTGGGGAATCAGAGGCGGGGAAGCAGAGTAGGAGAATCAGAGGTGGGGAATCAGATATGGGGAAACAGGGGCGGGGAATCAGAGGCTGGGAAACAGAGGCGGGGAATCAGATATGGGGAATCAGAGGTGTGGAATCAGAGGTTGGGAATCAGAGGCGGGGAAACAGATGAGGGGAATCAGATATGGGGAATCAGAGGTGGCGAATTAAAGGCGGTGAATCAGAGATGGGGAATCAGGGCAGGGAATCAGAGGCAGGGAATCAAACACGGGGAATCAGAGGCGTGGAATCAGAGCTGGGGAATCAGAGGCGGGGATTCAGAGTTGGGGAATCAGAGGCGGGGAATCAGAGGCGGGGAAACAGAGGCGGGGAATCAGATATGGGGAATCAGAGGTGGGGAATCAGAGCTGGGGAATCAGAGGTGGGGAATCAGAGTTGGGGAATCAGAGTCGGGGACTTAGATATGGGGAAACAGAGGCAGGGAATCAGAGGCGGGGAAACAGACGCGGGGAATCAGAGGCGGGTATCAGAGCTGGGGAATCAGAGGCGGGGAATCAGAGTTGGGGAATCAGAGGCGGGGAATCAGAGGCGGGGAATCAGAGGCGGGGAATCAGAGGCGGGGAAACAGAGGCAGGGAATCAGATATGGGGAATCAGAGGTGGGGTATCAGGGGCAGGGAATCAGTGGCAGGGAATCAGAGGCGGGGAATCAGAGGCGGGGAATCAGAGGCAGGGAATCAGACACGGGGAATCAGATATGGGGAAACAGAGGCGGGGAATCAGACGCGGGCAAACAGAGGCGGGGAATTAGATAAGGGGAATCAGAGGTGGGGAATCAGAGGTGGTGAATCAGAGATGGAGAATCACAGGCGGGGAATCAGAGGCAGGGAATAGAACACGGGGAATCAGAGGCGGGGAATCTGAGGCAGGGAATCTGTGGTGGGGAATCAGAGGAGGGAAAACAGGCGGGTAAACAGAGGCGGGCAAACATAGGCGGGGAATCAGAGTTGGGGAATCAGAGGCAGGGAATCAGATATGGGGAATCAGAGGCGGGGGATCAGAGGCGGGGAAACAGAGGCGGGGAATCAGATATGGGGAATCAGAGGTGGGGAATCAGGGGCAGGGAATCAGTGGCAGGGAATCAGAGGCGGGGAATCTGAGGCGGGGAATCAGAGGCTGGGAATCAGACACGGGGAATCAGAGGCGGGGAATCAGAGATGGGGAATCAGAGGCGGGGAATCAGAGGCAAGGAATCGGATGCCGGGAATCAGAGGCGGGGAATCAGAGCTGGGGAATCAGAGGCGGGGAATCAGAGTTGGGGAATCAGAGTTGGGGAATCAGAGGCGGGGAATCAGATATGGGGAAATAGAGGCGGGGAATCAGATATGGGGAATCAGAGGTGTGGAATCAGAGGTTGGGAATCAGAGGCAGGGAATCAGAGGCGGGGAAACAGAGGCAGGGAATCAGATATGGGGAATCAGAGGTGGCGAATCAAAGGCGGTGAAACAGAGATGGGGAATCAGAGGCGGGGAATCAGAGGCAGGGAATCAGAGCTGGGGAAACAGAGGCGGGGAATCAGATATGGGGAATCAGAGGTGGGGAATCAGGGGCGGGGAATCAGTGGCAGGGAATCAGAGGCCGGGAATAAAAGGCGGGGAATCAGAGCTGGGGAATCAGAGGCGGGGAATCAGAGTTGGGGAATCAGAGGAGGGGAATCAGATATGGGGAAACAGAGGCTGGGAATCAGAGGCAGGGAAACAGAGGCGGGGAATCAGATATGGGGAATCAGAGGTGGGGAATTAGAGGTTGCGAATCAGAGGCGGGGAATCAGAGGCGGGGAATAAGAGGCAGGGAATCGGATGTGCGGAATCAGAGATGGGGAATCAGAGGTGGGGATTCAGAGGTGGTAATTCAGAGAAGGGGAATCAGAGGCTGGGAATCAGAGGCAGGGAATCAGACGCAGGGAATCAGAGGCGGGGAATCATAGCTGGCGAATTAGAGGAGGGGAATCAGAGTTGGGGAATCAGAGTCGGGGAATCAGATATGGGGAAACAGAGGCGGGGAATCAGAGGTGGGGAAACAGAGGCGGGTAATCAGATATGGGGAATCAGAGGTGGGGAATCAGAGGCAGGGAATCAGATGTGCGGAATCAGAGATGGGGAATCAGAGGCAGGGAATCAGAATCAGAAGCAGGGAATCAGAGGCCGGAATCAGATGCTGGGAATCAGAGGCCTGGAATCAGAGGCGGGGAATCAGAGGCAGGGAATCAGATGCGGGGAATCAGAGGCGGGGAATCAGAGCTGGGGAATCAGAGGCAGGGTATTAGAGTTGGGGAATCAGAGGCGGGGAATCAGATATGGGGAAACAGAGGTGGGGAATCAGAGGCGTGGAAACAGAGGCAGGGAATCAGATATGGGGAATCAGAGGCGGGGAATCAGAGGTGGGGAATCATACGCAGGGAATCGGATGTGCGGAATCAGAGATGGGGAATCAGAGGCCGGGAATGAGAGGTGGTGAATCAGATATGGGGAATCAGAGGCGGGGAATCAGAGGCAGAGAATCAGACGCAGGGAATCAGAGGTGGGCAATCAGAGGCGGGGAATCAGATATGGGGAATCAGAGGCGGGGAATCAGAGGCGGGGAAACAGAGGCAGGGAATCATACGCGGGGAATCAGAGGCGGGGATTCAGAGCTGGGGAATGAGAAGCGGGGAATCAGAGTTGGGGAATCAGAGGCGGGGAATCAGATATGGGGAATAAGAGGCAGGGAATCAGAGGCGGGGAATCAGAGGCAGGGAATCAGACGCGGGGAATCTGAGGCGGGGAATCAGAGCTGGGGAATCAGAGGTGGGGAATCAGAGTTGGGGAATCAGAGGCATGGAATTGGATGTGCGGAATCAGATGTGCGGAATCAGAGATGGGGAATCAGAGGCAGGGAATCAGAATCAGAAGCGGGGAATCAGAGGCCGGGAATCAGAGGCCGGGAATCAGATGCTGGGAATAAGAGGCCGGGAATCAGAGGTGGGGAATCAGAGTCCGGGAATCAGAGATGGGGATTCAGAGGCGGGGAATGAGATATGGAGAATCAGAGGCGGGGAATCAGAGGCCGGGAAACAGAGGTGGGGAATCAGATATGGGGAATCAGAGGTGGCGAATCAAAGGCGGTGAATCAGAGATGGGGAATCAGAGGCGGGGAATCAGAGGCAGGGAATCAGATGCGGGGAATCAGAGGCGGGGAATCAGAGCTGGTGAATCAGAGGCGGGGAATCAGAGGTGGGCAATCAGAGCCGGGGAATCAGATATGGGGAATCAGAGGCGGGGAATCAGAGGCGGGGAAACAGAGGTGGGGAATCAGATATGGGGAAACAGAGGTGGCGAATCAAAGGCGGTGAATCAGAGATGGGGAATCAGAGGCGGGGAATCAGAGGCAGGGAATCAAAAACGGGGAATCAGAGGCGGGGAATCAGAGCTGGGGAATCAGAGGCGGGGAAGCAGAGTAGGAGAATCAGAGGTGGGGAATCAGATATGGGGAAACAGGGGCGGGGAATCAGAGGCTGGGAAACAGAGGCGGGGAATCAGATATGGGGAATCAGAGGTGTGGAATCAGAGGTTGGGAATCAGAGGCGGGGAAACAGATGAGGGGAATCAGATATGGGGAATCAGAGGTGGCGAATTAAAGGCGGTGAATCAGAGATGGGGAATCAGGGCAGGGAATCAGAGGCAGGGAATCAAACACGGGGAATCAGAGGCGTGGAATCAGAGCTGGGGAATCAGAGGCGGGGATTCAGAGTTGGGGAATCAGAGGCGGGGAATCAGAGGCGGTGAAACAGAGGCGGGGAATCAGATATGGGGAATCAGAGGTGGGGAATCAGAGGTTGGGAATCAGAAGCAGGGAATCAGAGGCGGGGAATCAGAGGCGGGGAATCAGAGGCAGGAAATCCGATGTGCGGAATCGGAGATGGGGAATCAGAGGCAGGGAATCAGAGGCGGGGAATCAGAGGCGGGGAATCAGAGGCCGGGAATCAGATATGGGGAAACAGAGGCGGGGAATCAGAGGCGGGGAATCAGAGGCCGGGAATCAGATATGGGGAAACAGAGGCGGGGAATCAGAGGCGGGGAAACAGAGGCGGGGATTCAGATATGGGGAATCAGAGGTGGGGAATCAGAGGTTGGGAATCAGAGGCAGGGAATCAGAGGCTGGGAATCAGATGCAGGGAATCAGATGCGGGGAATCAGAGGCGGGGAATCAGAGCTGGGGAATCAGATGTGGGGAATCAGAGTTGGGGAATCAGAGTCGGGGACTTAGATATGGGGAAACAGAGGCAGGGAATCAGAAGCGGGGAAACAGACGCGGGGAATCAGAGGCGGGTATCAGAGCTGGGGAATCAGAGGCGGGGAATCAGAGTTGGGGAATCAGAGGCGGGGAATCAGAGGCGGGGAATCAGAGGCGGGGAATCAGAGGCGGGGAAACAGAGGCAGGGAATCAGATATGGGGAATCAGAGGTGGGGTATCAGGGGCAGGGAATCAGTGGCAGGGAATCAGAGGCGGGGAATCAGAGGCGGGGAATAAGAGGCAGGGAATCAGACACGGGGAATCAGATATGGGGAAACAGAGGCGGGGAATCAGACGCGGGCAAACAGAGGCGGGGAATTAGATAAGGGGAATCAGAGGTGGGGAATCAGAGGTGGTGAATCAGAGATGGAGAATCACAGGCGGGTAATCAGAGGCAGGGAATAGAACACGGGGAATCAGAGGCGGGGAATCTGAGGCAGGGAATCTGTGGTGGGGAATCAGAGGAGGGAAAACAGGCGGGTAAACAGAGGCGGGCAAACATAGGCGGGGAATCAGAGTTGGGGAATCAGAGGCAGGGAATCAGATATGGGGAATCAGAGGCGGGGGATCAGAGGCGGGGAAACAGAGGCGGGGAATCAGATATGGGGAATCAGAGGTGGGGAATCAGGGGCAGGGAATCAGTGGCAGGGAATCAGAGGCGGGGAATCTGAGGCGGGGAATCAGAGGCTGGGAATCAGACACGGGGAATCAGAGCCGGGGAATCAGAGATGGGGAATCAGAGGCAGGGAATCAGAGGCAGGGAATCGGATGCCGGGAATCAGAGGCGGGGAATCAGAGCTGGGGAATCAGAGGCGGGGAATCAGAGTTGGGGAATCAGAGTCGGGGAATTAGAGGCGGGGAATCAGATATGGAGAAATAGAGGCGGGGAATCAGATATGGGGAATCAGAGGTGTGGAATCAGAGGTTGGGAATCAGAGGCAGGGAATCAGAGGCGGGGAAACAGAGGCAGGGAATCAGATATGGGGAATCAGAGGTGGCGAATCAAAGGCGGTGAAACAGAGATGGGGAATCAGAGGCGGGGAATCAGAGGCAGGGAATCAGAGCTGGGGAAACAGAGGCGGGGAATCAGATATGGGGAATCAGAGGTGGGGAATCAGGGGCGGGGAATCAGTGGCAGGGAATCAGAGGCCGGGAATAAAAGGCGGGGAATCAGAGCTGGGGAATCAGAGGCGGGGAATCAGAGTTGGGGAATCAGAGGAGGGGAATTAGAGGTTGCGAATCAGAGGCGGGGAATCAGAGGCGGGGAATCAGAGGCAGGGAATCAGAGGCAGGGAATCAGACGCAGGGAATCAGAGGCGGGGAATCATAGCTGGCGAATTAGAGGAGGGGAATCAGAGTTGGGGAATCAGAGGCGGGGAATCAGATATGGGGAAACAGAGGCGGGGAATCAGAGGTGGGGAAACAGAGGCGGGTAATCAGATATGGGGAATCAGAGGTGGGGAATCAGAGGCAGGGAATCAGATGTGCGGAATCAGAGATGGGGAATCAGAGGCAGGGAATCAGAATCAGAAGCAGGGAATCAGAGGCCGGAATCAGATGCTGGGAATCAGAGGCCTGGAATCAGAGGCGGGGAATCAGAGGCAGGGAATCAGATGCGGAGAATCAGAGGCGGGGAATCAGAGCTGGGGAATCAGAGGCAGGGTATTAGAGTTGGGGAATCAGAGGCGGGGAATCAGATATGGGGAAACAGAGGTGGGGAATCAGAGGCGGGGAAACAGAGGCAGGGAATCAGATATGGGGAATCAGAGGCGGGGAATCAGAGGTGGGGAATCATAGGCAGGGAATCGGATGTGCGGAATCAGAGATGTGGAATCAGAGGCCGGGAATGAGAGGTGGTGAATCAGATATGGGGAATCAGAGGCGGGGAATCAGAGGCAGAGAATCAGACGCGGGGAATCAGAGGTGGGCAATCAGAGGCGGGGAATCAGATATGGGGAATCAGAGGCGGGGAAACAGAGGCGGGGAATCAGATATGGGGAATCAGAGGTGGGGCATCAGAAGTTGTGAATCACAGATGGGGAATTAGAGGCGGGGAATCAGAGGCAGGGAATCATACGCGGGGAATCAGAGGTGGGGATTCAGAGCTGGGGAATGAGAAGCGGGGAATCAGAGTTGGGGAATCAGAGGCGGGGAATCAGATATGGGGAATAAGAGGCAGGGAATCAGAGGCGGGGAATCAGAGGCAGGGAATCAGACGCGGGGAATCTGAGGCGGGGAATCAGAGCTGGGGAATCAGAGGCAGGGAATCAGAGGCGGGGAATCAGATATGGGGAATCAGAGGCTGGTATTCAGAGGCGGGGAATCAGAGGCAGGGAATCAGACACGGGGAATCAGAGCTGGGGAATCAGAGGGAGGGAATCAGAGTTGGGGATTCAGAGACGGGGAATCAGATATGGGGAAACAGAGGCGGGGAATCAGAGGCGGGCAAACAGAGGCGGGGAATTAGATATGGGGAATCAGATGTGGGGAATCAGAGGTGGTGAATCAGTGATGGGGAATCACAGGCGGGGAATCAGAGGCAGGGAATAGAACGCAGGGAATCAGAGGCAGGGAATCAGAGCTGGGGAATCAGAGGCGGGGAATCATAGTTGGGAATCAGAGGCGGGGAATCAGATATGGGGAAACAGAGGCGGGGAATCAGAGGCGGGGAAACAGAGGCGGGGAATCAGATATGGGGAATCGGATGCGGGGAATCAGAGGCGGGGAATCAGAGCTGGGGAATCAGAGGCGGGGAGTCAGAGTTGGGGCATCAGAGGTGGGGAGTTAGATATAGGGAAACAGAGGCGGGGAATCAGAGGCGGGGAAACAGAGGCGGGGAATCAGATATGGGGAATCAGAGGTGGGGAATCAGAGGCAGGGAATCAGATGTGCGGAATCAGAGATGGGGAATCAGAGGCAGGGAATCAGAATCAGAAGCGGGGAATCAGAGGCCGGGAATCAGAGGCCGGGAATCAGATGCTGGGAATAAGAGGCCGGGAATCAGAGGTGGGGAATCAGAGTCCGGGAATCAGAGATGGGGATTAAGAGGCGGGGAATGAGATATGGAGAATCAGAGGCGGGGAATCAGAGGCCGGGAAACAGAGGTGGGGAATCAGATATGGGGAATCAGAGGTGGCGAATCAAAGGCGGTGAATCAGAGATGGGGAATCAGAGGCGGGGAATCAGAGGCAGGGAATCAGATGCGGGGAATCAGAGGCGGGGAATCAGAGCTGGCGAATCAGAGGCGGGGAATCAGAGGTGGGCAATCAGAGCCGGGGAATCAGATATGGGGAATCAGAGGCGGGGAATCAGAGGCGGGGAAACAGAGGTGGGGAATCAGATATGGGGAAACAGAGGTGGCGAATCAAAGGCGGTGAATCAGAGATGGGGAAACAGAGGCGGGGAATCAGAGGCAGGGAATCAAAAACGGGGAATCAGAGGCGGGGAATCAGAGCTGGGGAATCAGAGGCGGGGAAGCAGAGTAGGAGAATCAGAGGTGGGGAATCAGATATGGGGAAACAGGGGCGGGGAATCAGAGGCTGGGAAACAGAGGCGGGGAATCAGATATGGGGAATCAGAGGTGTGGAATCAGAGGTTGGGAATCAGAGGCGGGGAAACAGATGAGGGGAATCAGATATGGGGAATCAGAGGTGGCGAATTAAAGGCGGTGAATCAGAGATGGGGAATCAGGGCAGGGAATCAGAGGCAGGGAATCAAACACGGGGAATCAGAGGCGTGGAATCAGAGCTGGGGAATCAGAGGCGGGGATTCAGAGTTGGGGAATCAGAGGCGGGGAATCAGAGGCGGGGAAACAGAGGCGGGGAATCAGATATGGGGAATCAGAGGTGGGGAATCAGAGGTTGGGAATCAGAAGCAGGGAATCAGAGGCGGGGAATCAGAGGCGGGGAATCAGAGGCAGGAAATCCGATGTGCGGAATCGGAGATGGGGAATCAGAGGCAGGGAATCAGAGGCGGGGAAACAGAGGCGGGGAATCAGATATGGGGAATCAGAGGTGGGGAATCAGAGGTTGGGAATCAGAGGCAGGGAATCTGAGGCTGGGAATCAGATGCAGGGAATCAGATGCGGGGAATCAGAGGCGGGGAAACAGAGCTGGGGAATCAGAGGTGGGGAATCAGAGTTGGGGAATCAGAGTCGGGGACTTAGATATGGGGAAACAGAGGCAGGGAATCAGAGGCGGGGAAACAGACGCGGGGAATCAGAGGCGGGTATCAGAGCTGGGGAATCAGAGGCGGGGAATCAGAGTTGGGGAATCAGAGGCGGGGAATCAGAGGCGGGGAATCAGAGGCGGGGAATCAGAGGCGGGGAAACAGAGGCAGGGAATCAGATATGGGGAATCAGAGGTGGGGTATCAGGGGCAGGGAATCAGTGGCAGGGAATCAGAGGCGGGGAATCAGAGGCGGGGAATCAGAGGCAGGGAATCAGACACGGGGAATCAGATATGGGGAAACAGAGGCGGGGAATCAGACGCGGGCAAACAGAGGCGGGGAATTAGATAAGGGGAATCAGAGGTGGGGAATCAGAGGTGGTGAATCAGAGATGGAGAATCACAGGCGGGGAATCAGAGGCAGGGAATAGAACACGGGGAATCAGAGGCGGGGAATCTGAGGCAGGGAATCTGTGGTGGGGAATCAGAGGAGGGAAAACAGGCGGGTAAACAGAGGCGGGCAAACATAGGCGGGGAATCAGAGATGGGGAATCAGAGGCGGGGAAGCAGAGTAGGAGAATCAGAGGTGGGGAATCAGATATGGGGAAACAGGGGCGGGGAATCAGAGATGGGGAATCAGAGGCGGGGAATCAGAGGCAGGGAATCGGATGCCGGGAATCAGAGGCGGGGAATCAGAGCTGGGGAATCAGAGGCGGGGAATCAGAGTTGGGGAATCAGAGTTGGGGAATCAGAGGCGGGGAATCAGATATGGGGAAATAGAGGCGGGGAATCAGATATGGGGAATCAGAGGTGTGGAATCAGAGGTTGGGAATCAGAGGCAGGGAATCAGAGGCGGGGAAACAGAGGCAGGGAATCAGATATGGGGAATCAGAGGTGGCGAATCAAAGGCGGTGAAACAGAGATGGGGAATCAGAGGCGGGGAATCAGAGGCAGGGAATCAGAGCTGGGGAAACAGAGGCGGGGAATCAGATATGGGGAATCAGAGGTGGGGAATCAGGGGCGGGGAATCAGTGGCAGGGAATCAGAGGCCGGGAATAAAAGGCGGGGAATCAGAGCTGGGGAATCAGAGGCGGGGAATCAGAGTTGGGGAATCAGAGGAGGGGAATCAGAGGCTGGGAATCAGAGGCAGGGAAACAGAGGCGGGGAATCAGATATGGGGAATCAGAGGTGGGGAATTAGAGGTTGCGAATCAGAGGCGGGGAATCAGAGGCGGGGAATAAGAGGCAGGGAATCGGATGTGCGGAATCAGAGATGGGGAATCAGAGGTGGGGATTCAGAGGTGGTAATTCAGAGAAGGGGAATCAGAGGCTGGGAATCAGAGGCAGGGAATCAGACGCAGGGAATCAGAGGCGGGGAATCATAGCTGGCGAATTAGAGGAGGGGAATCAGAGTTGGGGAATCAGAGTCGGGGAATCAGATATGGGGAAACAGAGGCGGGGAATCAGAGGTGGGGAAACAGAGGCGGGTAATCAGATATGGGGAATCAGAGGTGGGGAATCAGAGGCAGGGAATCAGATGTGCGGAATCAGAGATGGGGAATCAGAGGCAGGGAATCAGAATCAGAAGCAGGGAATCAGAGGCCGGAATCAGATGCTGGGAATCAGAGGCCTGGAATCAGAGGCGGGGAATCAGAGGCAGGGAATCAGATGCGGGGAATCAGAGGCGGGGAATCAGAGCTGGGGAATCAGAGGCAGGGTATTAGAGTTGGGGAATCAGAGGCGGGGAATCAGATATGGGGAAACAGAGGTGGGGAATCAGAGGCGGGGAAACAGAGGCAGGGAATCAGATATGGGGAATCAGAGGCGGGGAATCAGAGGTGGGGAATCATAGGCAGGGAATCGGATGTGCGGAATCAGAGATGGGGAATCAGAGGCCGGGAATGAGAGGTGGTGAATCAGATATGGGGAATCAGAGGCGGGGAATCAGAGGCAGAGAATCAGACGCGGGGAATCAGAGGTGGGCAATCAGAGGCGGGGAATCAGAGGCGGGGAAACAGAGGCGGGGAATCAGATATGGGGAATCAGAGGTGGGGCATCAGAAGTTGTGAATCACAGATGGGGAATTAGAGGCGGGGAATCAGAGGCAGGGAATCATACGCGGGGAATCAGAGGCGGGGATTCAGAGCTGGGGAATGAGAAGCGGGGAATCAGAGTTGGGGAATCAGAGGCGGGGAATCAGATATGGGGAATAAGAGGCAGGGAATCAGAGGCGGGGAATCAGAGGCAGGGAATCAGACGCGGGGAATCTGAGGCGGGGAATCAGAGCTGGGGAATCAGAGGTGGGGAATCAGAGTTGGGGAATCAGAGGCATGGAATTGGATGTGCGGAATCAGATGTGCGGAATCAGAGATGGGGAATCAGAGGCAGGGAATCAGAATCAGAAGCGGGGAATCAGAGGCCGGGAATCAGAGGCCGGGAATCAGATGCTGGGAATAAGAGGCCGGGAATCAGAGGTGGGGAATCAGAGTCCGGGAATCAGAGATGGGGATTCAGAGGCGGGGAATGAGATATGGAGAATCAGAGGCGGGGAATCAAGGCCGGGAAACAGAGGTGGGGAATCAGATATGGGGAATCAGAGGTGGCGAATCAAAGGCGGTGAATCAGAGATGGGGAATCAGAGGCGGGGAATCAGAGGCAGGGAATCAGATGCGGGGAATCAGAGGCGGGGAATCAGAGCTGGCGAATCAGAGGCGGGGAATCAGAGGTGGGCAATCAGAGCCGGGGAATGAGATATGGGGAATCAGAGGCGGGGAATCAGAGGCGGGGAAACAGAGGTGGGGAATCAGATATGGGGAAACAGAGATGGCGAATCAAAGGCGGTGAATCAGAGATGGGGAATCAGAGGCGGGGAATCAGAGGCAGGGAATCAAAAACGGGGAATCAGAGGCGGGGAATCAGAGCTGGGGAATCAGAGGCGGGGAAGCAGAGTAGGAGAATCAGAGGTGGGGAATCAGATATGGGGAAACAGGGGCGGGGAATCAGAGGCTGGGAAACAGAGGCGGGGAATCAGATATGGGGAATCAGAGGTGTGGAATCAGAGGTTGGGAATCAGAGGCGGGGAAACAGATGAGGGGAATCAGATATGGGGAATCAGAGGTGGCGAATTAAAGGCGGTGAATCAGAGATGGGGAATCAGGGCAGGGAATCAGAGGCAGGGAATCAAACACGGGGAATCAGAGGCGTGGAATCAGAGCTGGGGAATCAGAGGCGGGGATTCAGAGTTGGGGAATCAGAGGCGGGGAATCAGAGGCGGGGAAACAGAGGCGGGGAATCAGATATGGGGAATCAGAGGTGGGGAATCAGAGGTTGGGAATCAGAAGCAGGGAATCAGAGGCGGGGAATCAGAGGCGGGGAATCAGAGGCAGGAAATCCGATGTGCGGAATCGGAGATGGGGAATCAGAGGCAGGGAATCAGAGGCGGGGAATCAGAGGCGGGGAATCAGAGGCCGGGAATCAGATATGGGGAAACAGAGGCGGGGAATCAGAGGCGGGGAAACAGAGGCGGGGAATCAGATATGGGGAATCAGAGGTGGGGAATCAGAGGTTGGGAATCAGAGGCAGGGAATCAGAGGCTGGGAATCAGATGCAGGGAATCAGATGCGGGGAATCAGAGGCGGGGAATCAGAGCTGGGGAATCAGAGGTGGGGAATCAGAGTTGGGGAATCAGAGTCGGGGACTTAGATATGGGGAAACAGAGGCAGGGAATCAGAGGCGGGGAAACAGACGCGGGGAATCAGAGGCGGGTATCAGAGCTGGGGAATCAGAGGCGGGGAATCAGAGGCGGGGAATCAGAGGCGGGGAAACAGAGGCAGGGAATCAGATATGGGGAATCAGAGGTGGGGTATCAGGGGCAGGGAATCAGTGGCAGGGAATCAGAGGCGGGGAATCAGAGGCGGGGAATAAGAGGCAGGGAATCAGACACGGGGAATCAGATATGGGGAAACAGAGGCGGGGAATCAGACGCGGGCAAACAGAGGCGGAGAATTAGATAAGGGGAATCAGAGGTGGGGAATCAGAGGTGGTGAATCAGAGAGGGAGAATCACAGGCGGGGAATCAGAGGCAGGGAATAGAACACGGGGAATCAGAGGCGGGGAATCTGAGGCAGGGAATCTGTGGTGGGGAATCAGAGGAGGGAAAACAGGCGGGTAAACAGAGGCGGGCAAACATAGGCGGGGAATCAGAGTTGGGGAATCAGAGGCAGGGAATCAGATATGGGGAATCAGAGGCGGGGGATCAGAGGCGGGGAAACAGAGGCGGGGAATCAGATATGGGGAATCAGAGGTGGGGAATCAGGGGCAGGGAATCAGTGGCAGGGAATCAGAGGCGGGGAATCTGAGGCGGGGAATCAGAGGCTGGGAATCAGACACGGGGAATCAGAGGCGGGGAATCAGAGATGGGGAATCAGAGGCGGGGAATCAGAGGCAGGGAATCGGATGCCGGGAATCAGAGGCGGGGAATCAGAGCTGGGGAATCAGAGGCGGGGAATCAGAGTTGGGGAATCAGAGTTGGGGAATCAGAGGCGGGGAATCAGATATGGGGAAATAGAGGCGGGGAATCAGATATGGGGAATCAGAGGTGTGGAATCAGAGGTTGGGAATCAGAGGCAGGGAATCAGAGGCGGGGAAACAGAGGCAGGGAATCAGATATGGGGAATCAGAGGTGGCGAATCAAAGGCGGTGAAACAGAGATGGGGAATCAGAGGCGGGGAATCAGAGGCAGGGAATCAGAGCTGGGGAAACAGAGGCGGGGAATCAGATATGGGGAATCAGAGGTGGGGAATCAGGGGCGGGGAATCAGTGGCAGGGAATCAGAGGCCGGGAATAAAAGGCGGGGAATCAGAGCTGGGGAATCAGAGGCGGGGAATCAGAGTTGGGGAATCAGAGGAGGGGAATCAGATATGGGGAAACAGAGGCTGGGAATCAGAGGCAGGGAAACAGAGGCGGGGAATCAGATATGGGGAATCAGAGGTGGGGAATTAGAGGTTGCGAATCAGAGGCGGGGAATCAGAGGCGGGGAATAAGAGGCAGGGAATCGGATGTGCGGAATCAGAGATGGGGAATCAGAGGTGGGGATTCAGAGGTGGTAATTCAGAGAAGGGGAATCAGAGGCTGGGAATCAGAGGCAGGGAATCAGACGCAGGGAATCAGAGGCGGGGAATCATAGCTGGCGAATTAGAGGAGGGGAATCAGAGTTGGGGAATCAGAGTCGGGGAATCAGATATGGGGAAACAGAGGCGGGGAATCAGAGGTGGGGAAACAGAGGCGGGTAATCAGATATGGGGAATCAGAGGTGGGGAATCAGAGGCAGGGAATCAGATGTGCGGAATCAGAGATGGGGAATCAGAGGCAGGGAATCAGAATCAGAAGCAGGGAATCAGAGGCCGGAATCAGATGCTGGGAATCAGAGGCCTGGAATCAGAGGCGGGGAATCAGAGGCAGGGAATCAGATGCGGGGAATCAGAGGCGGGGAATCAGAGCTGGGGAATCAGAGGCAGGGTATTAGAGTTGGGGAATCAGAGGCGGGGAATCAGATATGGGGAAACAGAGGTGGGGAATAAGAGGCGGGGAAACAGAGGCAGGGAATCAGATATGGGGAATCAGAGGCGGGGAATCAGAGGTGGGGAATCATAGGCAGGGAATCGGATGTGCGGAATCAGAGATGGGGAATCAGAGGCCGGGAATGAGAGGTGGTGAATCAGATATGGGGAATCAGAGGCGGGGAATCAGAGGCAGAGAATCAGACGCGGGGAATCAGAGGTGGGCAATCAGAGGCGGGGAATCAGATATGGGGAATCAGAGGCGGGGAAACAGAGGCGGGGAATCAGATATGGGGAATCAGAGGTGGGGCATCAGAAGTTGTGAATCACAGATGGGGAATTAGAGGCGGGGAATCAGAGGCAGGGAATCATACGCGGGGAATCAGAGGCGGGGATTCAGAGCTGGGGAATGAGAAGCGGGGAATCAGAGTTGGGGAATCAGAGGCGGGGAATCAGATATGGGGAATAAGAGGCAGGGAATCAGAGGCGGAGAATCAGAGGCAGGGAATCAGACGCGGGGAATCTGAGGCGGGGAATCAGAGCTGGGGAATCAGAGGTGGGGAATCAGAGTTGGGGAATCAGAGGCATGGAATTGGATGTGCGGAATCAGAGATGGGGAATCAGAGGTGGGGAATCAGAGGCGGTGAATCAGAGATGGGGAATCAGAGGCGGGGAATCAGAGGCTGGAAATCAGACACGGGGATTCAGAGGCTGGGAATCAGACGGGGGGAATCAAAGGCGGGGAATCAGAGCTGGGGATTCTGAGGCAGGGAATCAGAGTTGGGGAATCAGAGGCGGGGAATCAGATATGGGGAATCAGAGGCAGGGAATCAGAGGCAGGGAATCAGATATGGGGAAAGAGAGGCGGGGAATCAGAGGCGGGAAAACAGAGGCGGGGAATTAGATATGGGGAATCAGAGGTGGGGAATCAGAGGTGGTGAATCAGAGATGGGGAATCAGAGGCGGGGAATCAGAGGCAGGGAATCGGACGCCGGGTATCAGAGGCGGGGAATCAGAGCTGGGGAATCAGAGGCGGGGAATCAGAGTTGGGGAATCAGAGGCGGGGAATCAGATATGGGGAAATAGAGGCGGGGAATCAGATATGGGGAATCAGAGGTGTGGAATCAGAGGTTGGGAATCAGAGGCAGGGAATCAGAGGCGGGGAAACAGAGGCGGGGAATCAGATATGGGGAATCAGAGGTGGCGAATCAAAGGTGGTGAAACAGAGATGGGGAATCAGGGCAGGGAATCAGAGGCAGGGAATCAGAGCTGGGGAAACAGAGGCGGGGAATCAGATATGGGGAATCAGAGGTGGCGAATCAGGGGCAGGGAATCAGTGGCAGGGAATCAGAGCTGGGGAATCAGAGGTGGGGAATCAGAGCTGGGGAAACAGAGGCGGGGAATCAGATATGGGGAATCAGAGGTGGGGAATCAGGGGCGGGGAATCAGTGGCAGGGAATCAGAGGCCGGGAATCAGAGGCAGGGAAACAGAGGCGGTGAATCAGATATGGGGAATCAGAGGTGGGGAATTAGAGGTTGCGAATCAGAGGCGGGGAATCAGAGGCGGGGAATCAGAGGCAGGGAATCGGATGTGCGGAATCAGAGATTGGGAATCAGAGGTGGGGATTCAGAGGTGGTGAATCAGAGAAGGGGAATCAGAGGCTGGGAATCAGAGGCAGGGAATCAGACGCAGGAAATCAGAGGCGGGGAATCATAGCTGGCGAATTAGAGGAGGGGAATCAGAGTTGGGGAATCAGAGGCGGGGAATCAGATATGGGGAAACTGAGGCGGGGAATCAGAGGCGGGAAACAGAGGCGGGTAATCAGATATGGGGAATCAGAGGTGGGGAATCAGAGGCAGGGAATCAGATGTGCGGAATCAGAGATGGGGAATCAGAGGCAGGGAATCAGAATCAGAAGCAGGGAATCAGAGGCTGGGAATCAGTGGCCGGAATCAGATGCTGGGATCAGAGGCCTGGAATCAGAGGCGGGGAATCAGAGGCAGGGAATCAGATGCGGGAAATCAGAGGCCTGGAGTCAGAGGCGGGGAATCAGAGGCAGGGAATCAGATGCGGGGAATCAGAGGCGGGGAATCAGAGCTGGGGAATCAGAGGCAGGGTATTAGAGTTGGGGAATCAGAGGCGGGGAATCAGATATGGGGAAACAGAGGTGGGGAATCAGAGGCGGGGTAACAGAGGCAGGGAATCAGATATGGGGAATCAGAGGCGGGGAATAAGAGGTGGGCAATCAGAGGCGGGGAATCAGATATGGGGAAACAGAGGCGGGGAATCAGAGGCGGGAAAACAGAGGCGGGGAATCAGATATGGGGAATCAGAGGTGGGGAATCAGAGGTTGGGAATCAGAGGCAGGGAATCAGAGGCTGGGAATCAGATGCAGGGAATCAGATGCGGGGAATCAGAGGCGGGGAATCAGAGCTGGGGAATCAGAGGTGGGGAATCAGAGTTGGGGAATCAGAGTCGGGGACTTAGATATGGGGAAACAGAGGCAGGGAATCAGAGGCGGGGAAACAGACGCGGGGAATCAGAGGCGGGTATCAGAGCTGGGGAATCAGAGGCGGGGAATCAGAGTTGGGGAATCAGAGGCGGGGAATCAGAGGCGGGGAATCAGAGGCGGGGAATCAGAGGCGGGGAAACAGAGGCAGGGAATCAGATATGGGGAATCAGAGGTGGGGTATCAGGGGCAGGGAATCAGTGGCAGGGAATCAGAGGCGGGGAATCAGAGGCGGGGAATAAGAGGCAGGGAATCAGACACGGGGAATCAGATATGGGGAAACAGAGGCGGGGAATCAGACGCGGGCAAACAGAGGCGGAGAATTAGATAAGGGGAATCAGAGGTGGGGAATCAGAGGTGGTGAATCAGAGATGGAGAATCACAGGCGGGGAATCAGAGGCAGGGAATAGAACACGGGGAATCAGAGGCGGGGAATCTGAGGCAGGGAATCTGTGGTGGGGAATCAGAGGAGGGAAAACAGGCGGGTAAACTGAGGCGGGCAAACATAGGCGGGGAATCAGAGTTGGGGAATCAGAGGCAGGGAATCAGATATGGGGAATCAGAGGCGGGGGATCAGAGGCGGGGAAACAGAGGCGGGGAATCAGATATGGGGAATCAGAGGTGGGGAATCAGGGGCAGGGAATCAGTGGCAGGGAATCAGAGGCGGCGAATCTGAGGCGGGGAATCAGAGGCTGGGAATCAGACACGGGGAATCAGAGGCGGGGAATCAGAGATGGGGAATCAGAGGCGGGGAATCAGAGGCAGGGAATCGGATGCCGGGAATCAGAGGCGGGGAATCAGAGCTGGGGAATCAGAGGCGGGGAATCAGAGTTGGGGAATCAGAGTTGGGGAATCAGAGGCGGGGAATCAGATATGGGGAAATAGAGGCGGGGAATCAGATATGGGGAATCAGAGGTGTGGAATCAGAGGTTGGGAATCAGAGGCAGGGAATCAGAGGCGGGTAAACAGAGGCAGGGAATCAGATATGGGGAATCAGAGGTGGCGAATCAAAGGCGGTGAAACAGAGATGGGGAATCAGAGGCGGGGAATCAGAGGCAGGGAATCAGAGCTGGGGAAACAGAGGCGGGGAATCAGATATGGGGAATCAGAGGTGGGGAATCAGGGGCGGGGAATCAGTGGCAGGGAATCAGAGGCCGGGAATAAAAGGCGGGGAATCAGAGCTGGGGAATCAGAGGCGGGGAATCAGAGTTGGGGAATCAGAGGAGGGGAATCAGATATGGGGAAACAGAGGCTGGGAATCAGAGGCAGGGAAACAGAGGCGGGGAATCAGATATGGGGAATCAGAGGTGGGGAATTAGAGGTTGCGAATCAGAGGCGTGGAATCAGAGGCGGGGAATAAGAGGCAGGGAATCGGATGTGCGGAATCAGAGATGGGGAATCAGAGGTGGGGATTCAGAGGTGGTAATTCAGAGAAGGGGAATCAGAGGCTGGGAATCAGAGGCAGGGAATCAGACGCAGGGAATCAGAGGCGGGGAATCATAGCTGGCGAATTAGAGGAGGGGAATCAGAGTTGGGGAATCAGAGTCGGGGAATCAGATATGGGGAAACAGAGGCGGGGAATCAGAGGTGGGGAAACAGAGGCGGGTAATCAGATATGGGGAATCAGAGGTGGGGAATCAGAGGCAGGGAATCAGATGTGCGGAATCAGAGATGGGGAATCAGAGGCAGGGAATCAGAATCAGAAGCAGGGAATCAGAGGCCGGAATCAGATGCTGGGAATCAGAGGCCTGGAATCAGAGGCGGGGAATCAGAGGCAGGGAATCAGATGCGGGGAATCAGAGGCGGGGAATCAGAGCTGGGGAATCAGAGGCAGGGTATTAGAGTTGGGGAATCAGAGGCGGGGAATCAGATATGGGGAAACAGAGGTGGGGAATCAGAGGCGGGGAAACAGAGGCAGGGAATCAGATATGGGGAATCAGAGGCGGGGAATCAGAGGTGGGGAATCATAGGCAGGGAATCGGATGTGCGGAATCAGAGATGGGGAATCAGAGGCCGGGAATGAGAGGTGGTGAATCAGATATGGGGAATCAGAGACGGGGAATCAGAGGCAGAGAATCAGACGCGGGGAATCAGAGGTGGGCAATCAGAGGCGGGGTATCAGATATGGGGAATCAGAGGCGGGGAAACAGAGGCGGGGAATCAGATATGGGGAATCAGAGGTGGGGCATCAGAAGTTGTGAATCACAGATGGGGAATTAGAGGCGGGGAATCAGAGGCAGGGAATCATACGCGGGGAATCAGAGGCGGGGATTCAGAGCTGGGGAATGAGAAGCAGGGAATCAGAGTTGGGGAATCAGAGGCGGGGAATCAGATATGGGGAATAAGAGGCAGGGAATCAGAGGCGGAGAATCAGAGGCAGGGAATCAGACGCGGGGAATCTGAGGCGGGGAATCAGAGCTGGTGAATCAGAGGTGGGGAATCAGAGTTGGGGAATCAGAGGCATGGAATTGGATGTGCGGAATCAGAGATGGGGAATCAGAGGTGGGGAATCAGAGGCGGTGAATCAGAGATGGGGAATCAGAGGCGGGGAATCAGAGGCTGGAAATCAGACACGGGGATTCAGAGGCTGGGAATCAGACGGGGGGAATCAAAGGCGGGGAATCAGAGCTGGGGAATCTGAGGCAGGGAATCAGAGTTGGGGAATCAGAGGCGGGGAATCAGATATGGGGAATCAGAGGCAGGGAATCAGAGGCAGGGAATCAGATATGGGGAAAGAGAGGCGGGGAATCAGAGGCGGGAAAACAGAGGCGGGGAATTAGATATGGGGAATCAGAGGTGGGGAATCAGAGGTGGTGAATCAGAGATGGGGAATCAGAGGCGGGGAATCAGAGGCAGGGAATCGGACGCCGGGTATCAGAGGCGGGGAATCAGAGCTGGGGAATCAGAGGCGGGGAATCAGAGTTGGGGAATCAGAGGCGGGGAATCAGATATGGGGAAATAGAGGCGGGGAATCAGATATGGGGAATCAGAGGTGTGGAATCAGAGGTTGGGAATCAGAGGCAGGGAATCAGAGGCGGGGAAACAGAGGCGGGGAATCAGATATGGGGAATCAGAGGTGGCGAATCAAAGGTGGTGAAACAGAGATGGGGAATCAGGGCAGGGAATCAGAGGCAGGGAATCAGAGCTGGGGAAACAGAGGCGGGGAATCAGATATGGGGAATCAGAGGTGGCGAATCAGGGGCAGGGAATCAGTGGCAGGGAATCAGAGCTGGGGAATCAGAGGTGGGGAATCAGAGCTGGGGAAACAGAGGCGGGGAATCAGATATGGGGAATCAGAGGTGGGGAATCAGGGGCGGGGAATCAGTGGCAGGGAATCAGAGGCCGGGAATCAGAGGCAGGGAAACAGAGGCGGGGAATCAGATATGGGGAATCAGAGGTGGGGAATTAGAGGTTGCGAATCAGAGGCGGGGAATCAGAGGCGGGGAATCAGAGGCAGGGAATCGGATGTGCGGAATCAGAGATTGGGAATCAGAGGTGGGGATTCAGAGGAGGTGAATCAGAGAAGGGGAATCAGAGGCTGGGAATCAGAGGCAGGGAATCAGACGCAGGAAATCAGAGGCGGGGAATCATAGCTGGCGAATTAGAGGAGGGGAATCAGAGTTGGGGAATCAGAGGCGGGGAATCAGATATGGGGAAACTGAGGCGGGGAATCAGAGGCGGGAAACAGAAGCGGGTAATCAGATATGGGGAATCAGAGGTGGGGAATCAGAGGCAGGGAATCAGATGTGCGGAATCAGAGATGGGGAATCAGAGGCAGGGAATCAGAATCAGAAGCAGGGAATCAGAGGCTGGGAATCAGTGGCCGGAATCAGATGCTGGGATCAGAGGCCTGGAATCAGAGGCGGGGAATCAGAGGCAGGGAATCAGATGCGGGAAATCAGAGGCCTGGAGTCAGAGGCGGGGAATCAGAGGCAGGGAATCAGATGCGGGGAATCAGAGGCGGGGAATCAGAGCTGGGGAATCAGAGGCAGGGTATTAGAGTTGGGGAATCAGAGGCGGGGAATCAGATATGGGGAAACAGAGGTGGGGAATCAGAGGCGGGGTAACAGAGGCAGGGAATCAGATATGGGGAATCAGAGGCGGGGAATAAGAGGTGGGCAATCAGAGGCGGGGAATCAGATATGGGGAAACAGAGGCGGGGAATCAGAGGCGGGAAAACAGAGGCGGGGAATTAGATATGGGGAATCAGAGGTGGGGAATCAGAGGTGGTGAATCAGTGATGGGGAATCACAGGCGGGGAATCAGAGGCAGGGAATAGAACGCGGGGAATCAGAGGCAGGGAATCAGAGCTGGGGAATCAGAGGCGGGGAATCATAGTTGGGAATCAGAGGCGGGGAATCAGATATGGGGAAACAGAGGCGAGGAATCAGATATGGGGAATCGGATGCAGGGAATCAGAGGCGGGGAATCAGAGCTGGGGAATCAGAGGCGGGGAATCAGAGTTGGGGCATCAAAGGTGGGGAATTAGATATAGGGAAACAGAGGCGGGGAATCAGAGGCGGGGAATCAGAGGCGGGGAATCAGAGGCCGGGAATCAGATATGGGGAATCAGAGGCGGGGAATCAGAGGCGGGGAAACAGAGGCGGGGAATCAGATATGGGGAATCAGAGGTGGGGAATCAGAGGTTGGGAATCAGAGGCAGGGAATCAGAGGCTGGGAATCAGATGCAGGGAATCAGATGCGGGGAATCAGAGGCGGGGAATCAGAGCTGGGGAATCAGAGGTGGGGAATCAGAGTTGGGGAATCAGAGTCGGGGACTTAGATATGGGGAAACAGAGGCAGGGAATCAGAGGCGGGGAAACAGACGCGGGGAATCAGAGGCGGGTATCAGAGCTTGGGAATCAGAGGCGGGGAATCAGAGTTGGGGAATCAGAGGCGGGGAATCAGAGGCGGGGAATCAGAGGCGGGGAATCAGAGGCGGGGAAACAGAGGCAGGGAATCAGATATGGGGAATCAGAGGTGGGGTATCAGGGGCAGGGAATCAGTGGCAGGGAATCAGAGGCGGGGAATCAGAGGCGGGGAATCAGAGGCAGGGAATCAGACACGGGGAATCAGATATGGGGAAACAGAGGCGGGGAATCAGACGCGGGCAAACAGAGGCGGGGAATTAGATAAGGGGAATCAGAGGTGGGGAATCAGAGGTGGTGAATCAGAGATGGAGAATCACAGGCGGGGAATCAGAGGCAGGGAATAGAACACGGGGAATCAGAGGCGGGGAATCTGAGGCAGGGAATCTGTGGTGGGGAATCAGAGGAGGGAAAACAGGCGGGTAAACAGAGGCGGGCAAACATAGGCGGGGAATCAGAGTTGGGGAATCAGAGGCAGGGAATCAGATATGGCGAATCAGAGGCGGGGGATCAGAGGCGGGGAAACAGAGGCGGGGAATCAGATATGGGGAATCAGAGGTGGGGAATCAGGGGCAGGGAATCAGTGGCAGGGAATCAGAGGCGGGGAATCTGAGGCGGGGAATCAGAGGCTGGGAATCAGACACGGGGAATCAGAGGCGGGGAATCAGAGATGGGGAATCAGAGGCGGGGAATCAGAGGCAGGGAATCGGATGCCGGGAATCAGAGGCGGGGAATCAGAGCTGGGGAATCAGAGGCGGGGAATCA
Organism: Narcine bancroftii; assembly: GCF_036971445.1. Lineage (NCBI taxonomy): Eukaryota > Metazoa > Chordata > Chondrichthyes > Torpediniformes > Narcinidae > Narcine > Narcine bancroftii. Next base: position 110,696,217 of record NC_091474.1, on the reverse strand, counting down.
GAGTTGGGGAATCAGAGTTGGGGAATCAGAGGCGGGGAATCAGATATGGGGAAATAGAGGCGGGGAATCAGATATGGGGAATCAGAGGTGTGGAATCAGAGGTTGGGAATCAGAGGCAGGGAATCAGAGGCGGTGAAACAGAGGCAGGGAATCAGATATGGGGAATCAGAGGTGGCGAATCAAAGGCGGTGAAACAGAAATGGGGAATCAGAGGCGGGGAATCAGAGGCAGGGAATCAGAGCTGGGGAAACAGAGGCGGGGAATCAGATATGGGGAATCAGAGGTGGGGAATCAGGGGCGGGGAATCAGTGGCAGGGAATCAGAGGCCGGGAATAAAAGGCGGGGAATCAGAGCTGGGGAATCAGAGGCGGGGAATCAGAGTTGGGGAATCAGAGGAGGGGAATCAGATATGGGGAAACAGAGGCCGGGAATCAGAGGCAGGGAAACAGAGGCGGGGAATCAGATATGGGGAATCAGAGGTGGGGAATTAGAGGTTGCGAATCAGAGGCGGGGAATCAGAGGCGGGGAATAAGAGGCAGGGAATCGGATGTGCGGAATCAGAGATGGGGAATCAGAGGTGGGGATTCAGAGGTGGTAATTCAGAGAAGGGGAATCAGAGGCTGGGAATCAGAGGCAGGGAATCAGACGCAGGGAATCAGAGGCGGGGAATCATAGCTGGCGAATTAGAGGAGGGGAATCAGAGTTGGGGAATCAGAGTCGGGGAAACAGATATGGGGAATCAGAGGCGGGGAATCAGAGGTGGGGAAACAGAGGCGGGTAATCAGATATGGGGAATCAGAGGTGGGGAATCAGAGGCAGGGAATCAGATGTGCGGAATCAGAGATGGGGAATCAGAGGCAGGGAATCAGAATCAGAAGCAGGGAATCAGAGGCCGGAATCAGATGCTGGGAATCAGAGGCCTGGAATCAGAGGCGGGGAATCAGAGGCAGGGAATCAGATGCGGGGAATCAGAGGCGTGGAATCAGAGCTGGGGAATCAGAGGCAGGGTATTAGAGTTGGGGAATCAGAGACGGGGAATCAGATATGGGGAAACAGAGGTGGGGAATCAGAGGCGGGGAAACAGAGGCAGGGAATCAGATATGGGGAATCAGAGGCGGGGAATCAGAGGTGGGGAATCATAGGCAGGGAATCGGATGTGCGGAATCAGAGATGGGGAATCAGAGGCCGGGAATGAGAGGTGGTGAATCAGATATGGGGAATCAGAGGCGGGGAATCAGAGGCAGAGAATCAGACGCGGGGAATCAGAGGTGGGCAATCAGAGGCGGGGAATCAGATATGGGGAATCAGAGGCGGGGAATCAGAGGCGGGGAAACAGAGGCGGGGAATCAGATATGGGGAATCAGAGGTGGGGCATCAGAAGTTGTGAATCACAGATGGGGAATTAGAGGCGGGGAATCATAGGCAGGGAATCATACGCGGGGAATCAGAGGCGGGGATTCAGAGCTGGGGAATGAGAAGCGGGGAATCAGAGTTGGGGAATCAGAGGCGGGGAATCAGATATGGGGAATAAGAGGCAGGGAATCAGAGGCGGGGAATCAGAGGCAGGGAATCAGACGCGGGGAATCTGAGGCGGGGAATCAGAGCTGGGGAATCAGAGGTGGGGAATCAGAGTTGGGGAATCAGAGGCATGGAATTGGATGTGCGGAATCAGAGATGGGGAATCAGAGGTGGGGAATCAGAGGCGGTGAATCAGAGATGGGGAATCAGAGGCGGGGAATCAGAGGCAGGAAATCAGACACGGGGATTCAGAGGCTGGGAATCAGACGGGGGGAATCAAAGGCGGGGAATCAGAGCTGGGGAATCTGAGGCAGGGAATCAGAGTTGGGGAATCAGAGGCGGGGAATCAGATATGGGGAATCAGAGGCAGGGAATCAGAGGCGGGGAATCAGATATGGGGAAACAGAGGCGGGGAATCAGAGGCGGGAAAACAGAGGCGGGGAATTAGATATGGGGAATCAGAGGTGGGGAATCAGAGGTGGTGAATCAGCGATGGGGAATCAGAGGCGGGGAATCAGAGGCAGGGAATCGGACGCCGGGTATCAGAGGCGGGGAATCAGAGCTGGGGAATCAGAGGCGGGGAATCAGAGTTGGGGAATCAGAGGCGGGGAATCAGATATGGGGAAATAGAGGCGGGGAATCAGATATGGGGAATCAGAGGTGTGGAATCAGAGTTTGGGAATCAGAGGCAGGGAATCAGAGGCGGGGAAACAGAGGCGGGGAATCAGATATGGGGAATCAGAGGTGGCGAATCAAAGGTGGTGAAACAGAGATGGGGAATCAGGGCAGGGAATCAGAGGCAGGGAATCAGAGCTGGGGAAACAGAGGTGGGGAATCAGATATGGGGAATCAGAGGTGGGGAATCAGGGGCGGGGAATCAGTGGCAGGGAATCAGAGCTGGGGAATCAGAGGTGGGGAATCAGAGCTGGGGAAACAGAGGCGGGGAATCAGATATTGGGAATCAGAGGTGGGGAATCAGGGGCGGGGAATCAGTGGCAGGGAATCAGAGGCCGGGAATAAAAGGCGGGGAATCAGAGCTGGGGAATCAGAGGCGGGGAATCAGAGATGGGGAATCAGAGGAGGGGAATCAGATATGGGGAAACAGAGGCCGGGAATCAGAGGCAGGGAAACAGAGGCGGGGAATCAGATATGGGGAATCAGAGGTGGGGAATTAGAGGTTGCGAATCAGAGGCGGGGAATCAGAGGCGGGGAATCAGAGGCAGGGAATCGGATGTGCGGAATCAGAGATTGGGAATCAGAGGTGGGGATTCAGAGGTGGTGAATCAGAGAAGGGGAATCAGAGGCTGGGAATCAGAGGCAGGGAATCAGACGCAGGAAATCAGAGGCGGGGAATCATAGCTGGCGAATTAGAGGAGGGGAATCAGAGTTGGGGAATTAGAGGCGGGGAATCAGATATGGGGAAACAGAGGCGGGGAATCAGAGGCGGGGAAACAGAGGCGGGTAATCAGATATGGGGAATCAGAGGTGGGGAATCAGAGGCAGGGAATCAGATGTGCGGAATCAGAGATGGGGAATCAGAGGCAGGGAATCAGAATCAGAAGCAGGGAATCAGAGGCTGGGAATCAGTGGCCGGAATCAGATGCTGGGATCAGAGGCCTGGAATCAGAGGCGGGGAATCAGAGGCAGGGAATCAGATGCGGGAAATCAGAGGCCTGGAGTCAGAGGCGGGGAATCAGAGGCAGGGAATCAGATGCGGGGAATCAGAGGCGGGGAATCAGAGCTAGGGAATCAGAGGCAGGGTATTAGAGTTGGGGAATCAGAGGCGGGGAATCAGATATGGGGAAACAGAGGTGGGGAATCAGAGGCGGGGTAACAGAGGCAGGGAATCAGATATGGGGAATCAGAGGCGGGGAATAAGAGGTGGGCAATCAGAGGCGGGGAATCAGATATGGGGAAACAGAGGCGGGGAATCAGAGGCGGGAAAACAGAGGAGGGGAATTAGATATGGGGAATCACAGGTGGGGAATCAGAGGTGGTGAATCTGTGATGGGGAATCACAGGCGGGGAATCAGAGGCAGGGAATAGAACGCGGGGAATCAGAGGCAGGGAATCAGAGCTGGGGAATCAGAGGCGGGGAATCATAGTTGGGAATCAGAGGCGGGGAATCAGATATGGGGAAACAGAGGCGAGGAATCAGATATGAGGAATCGGATGCAGGGAATCAGAGGCGGGGAATCAGAGCTGGGGAATCAGAGGCGGGGAATCAGAGTTGGGGCATCAAAGGTGGGGAATTAGATATAGGGAAACAGAGGCGGGGAATCAGAGGCGGGGAAACAGAGGCGGGGAAACAGAGGCAGGGAATCAGATATGGGGAATCAGAGGTGGGGAATCCGAGGTTGGGAATCAGAGGCAGGGAATCAGAGGCGGGGAATCAGAGGCGGGGAAACAGAGGCGGGGAATCAGATATGGGGAATCAGAGGTGGGGCATCAGAAGTTGTGAATCACAGATGGGGAATTAGAGGCGGGGAATCAGAGGCAGGGAATCAGACGCGGGGAATCAGAGGCGGGGATTCAGAGCTGGGGTATCAGAAGCGGGGAATCAGAGTTGGGGAATCAGAGGCGGGGAATCAGATATGGGGAATCAGAGGCAGGGAATCAGAGGCGGGGAATCAGAGGCAGGGAATCAGACGCGGGGAATCTGAGGCGGGGAATCAGAGCTGGGGAATCAGAGGTGGGGAATCAGAGTTGGGGAATCAGAGGCAGGGAATTGGATGTGCGGAATCAGAGATGGGGAATCAGAGGTGGGGAATCAGAGGCGGTGAATCAGAGATGGGGAATCAGAGGCGGGGAATCAGAGGCAGGAAATCAGACACGGGGATTCAGAGGCTGGGAATCAGACGGGGGGAATCAAAGGCGGGGAATCAGAGCTGGGGAATCTGAGGCAGGGAATCAGAGTTGGGGATTCAGAGGCAGGGAATCAGATATGGGGAAACAGAGGCGGGGAATCAGAGGCGGGAAAACAGAGGCTGGGAATTAGATATGGGGAATCAGAGGTGGGGAATCAGAGGCAGGGAATCAGATGTGCGGAATCAGAGATGGGGAATCAGAGGCAGGGAATCAGAATCAGAAGCAGGGAATCAGAGGCTGGGAATCAGTGGCCGGAATCAGATGCTGGGATCAGAGGCCTGGAATCAGAGGCGGGGAATCAGAGGCAGGGAATCAGATGCGGGAAATCAGAGGCCTGGAGTCAGAGGCGGGGAATCAGAGGCAGGGAATCAGATGCGGGGAATCAGAGGCGGGGAATCAGAGCTGGGGAATCAGAGGCAGGGTATTAGAGTTGGGGAATCAGAGGCGGGGAATCAGATATGGGGAAACAGAGGTGGGGAATCAGAGGCGGGGTAACAGAGGCAGGGAATCAGATATGGGGAATCAGAGGCAGGGAATAAGAGGTGGGCAATCAGAGGCGGGGAATCAGATATGGGGAAACAGAGGCGGGGAATCAGAGGCGGGAAAACAGAGGCGGGGAATTAGATATGGGGAATCACAGGTGGGGAATCAGAGGTGGTGAATCAGTGATGGGGAATCACAGGCGGGGAATCAGAGGCAGGGAATAGAACGCGGGGAATCAGAGGCAGGGAATCAGAGCTGGGGAATCAGAGGCGGGGAATCATAGTTGGGAATCAGAGGCGGGGAATCAGATATGGGGAAACAGAGGCGAGGAATCAGATATGGGGAATCGGATGCAGGGAATCAGAGGCGGGGAATCAGAGCTGGGGAATCAGAGGTGGGGAATCAGAGTTGGGGCATCAAAGGTGGGGAATTAGATATAGGGAAACAGAGGCGGGGAATCAGAGGCGGGGAAACAGAGGCGGGGAAACAGAGGCGGGGAATCAGATATGGGGAATCAGAGGTGGGGAATCCGAGGTTGGGAATCAGAGGCAGGGAATCAGAGGCGGGGAATCAGAGGCGGGGAAACAGAGGCGGGGAATCAGATATGGGGAATCAGAGGTGGGGCATCAGAAGTTGTGAATCACAGATGGGGAATTAGAGGCGGGGAATCAGAGGCAGGGAATCAGACGCGGGGAATCAGAGGCGGGGATTCAGAGCTGGGGTATCAGAAGCGGGGAATCAGAGTTGGGGAATCAGAGGCGGGGAATCAGATATGGGGAATCAGAGGCAGGGAATCAGAGGCGGGGAATCAGAGGCAGGGAATCAGACGCGGGGAATCTGAGGCGGGGAATCAGAGCTGGGGAATCAGAGGTGGGGAATCAGAGTTGGGGAATCAGAGGCAGGGAATTGGATGTGCGGAATCAGAGATGGGGAATCAGAGGTGGGGAATCAGAGGCGGTGAATCAGAGATGGGGAATCAGAGGCGGGGAATCAGAGGCAGGAAATCAGACACGGGGATTCAGAGGCTGGGAATCAGACGGGGGGAATCAAAGGCGGGGAATCAGAGCTGGGGAATCTGAGGCAGGGAATCAGAGTTGGGGATTCAGAGGCAGGGAATCAGATATGGGGAAACAGAGGCGGGGAATCAGAGGCGGGAAAACAGAGGCTGGGAATTAGATATGGGGAATCAGAGGTGGGGAATCAGAGGTGGGGAATCAGAGGTGGGGAATCAGAGGCGGGGAGTCAGAGGCAGGGAATCTGACGCCGGGAATCAGAGTCGGGGAATCAGAGGCGGGGAATCTGAGGCGGGGAATCAGATGCAGGGAATCAGAGGCGGGGAATCAGAGGCGGGGTATCAGAGGCGGGGAATCAGAGGCGCGGAATCAGAGGCGGGGAATCAGAGGCATGGAATCAGAGACGGGGAATCAGAGGCGGGGAATCAGAAGTGGGGAATCAGAGGTGGGAAATCAGAGGCTGGGAATCAGAGGCGGGGATTCAGAGGCGGGGAATCAGAGGCAGGGTATCAGAGGCGGGCAATCAGATGTAGGGAATCAGAGGCAGGGAATCAGAGGCAGGGAATCAGAGGCAGGGAACCTGAGATGGCGAATATGAGGTGGTGAATCAGAGGCGGGGAAACAGTCGGGTAAACAGAGGCGGGGAATCAGAGGCAGGGAATCAGCCGCGGGGAATCAGAGGCAGGGAATCAGATGAAGGGAATCTGATGCAGGGAATCTGAGGCAGGGTATCTGAGGCAGGGAATCTGTGGCAGGGAATCTGATGCGGGTTATCAGAAGGGGGAAATGAGATGTGGGAAACGAGATGCAGAGAAAGAGGCACGGAAATAGAGGCAGGGAAAGAGAGGCAGTGTATCAGAGGCGGGTAATCAGAGGCGTGGAATCAGAGGCGGGGAATCAGAGACACAGAAAGAGAGGCGTGGAATCAGAGGTGCGGAATCAGAGCCGGTGAATCTGAGCCGGGAAATCAGAAGCAGAGCAACAGAGGTGGTGAAACATGGGTGCGGAATCGGACACGGGGAATCAGAGGTGGGGACTCAGAGGCCGGGAATCAGAGGCAGGGAATCAGAGGCAGGTTATCAGAGGCAGGGAATCAGAGGTGGGAAATCAGAGGCGGGGAATCAGAGGTGGCGAATCAGAGGCGGGGAATCAGAGGCGGGGAATCAGAGGCGGAGAATCAGAGGCGGGCAATCAGATGCAGGAAATCAGAGGCAGGGAATCAGAGGCAGGGAATCAGAGGCAGGGAATCTGAGGCAGGGAATCAGAGGTGGGGAATCAGAGGCGGGGAATCAGAGGCAGGGAATCAGATGAAGGGAATCTGATGCAGGGAATCTGAGGCAGGGAATCTGAGGCAGGGAATCTGTGGCAGGGAATCTGATGCGGGTTATCAGAAGGGGGAAATGAGATGTGGGAAACGAGATGCAGAGAAAGAGGCACGGAAATAGAGGCAGGGAAAGACAGGCAGGGAATCAGAGGCGGGGAATCAGAGGTGGGGAATCAGAGGCTGGGAATCAGAGGCGGGCAATCAGAGGGGGGAATCAGAGGTGGGGAATCAGAGGCAGGGAATCAGAGGCAGGGAATCAGAGGCGGGAAATCAGAGGCGGCGAATCTGAGGCGTGGAATCAGAGGTGGGGAAAGAGATGTGGGGAAACGTAGGCCAGGAAAGTTGCGCGGAAAGGGAGGCGGTGAATCAGAGGCGGGGAATCAGAGGCGCGGAATCAGAGGCGGGGAATCAGAGGCGGGGATTCAGAGCTGGGGAATCAGAGGCGGGGAATCAGAGTTGGGGAATCAGAGGCAGGGAATCAGATATGGGGAATCAGAGGCGGGGAATCACAGGCGGGGAAACAGAGGCCGGGAATCAGATGTGGGGAATCAGAGGTGGGGAATCAGGGGCAGGGAATCAGTGGCAGGGAATCAGAGGCGGGGAATCAGAGGCGGGGAATCAAAGGCAGGGAATCAGACACGGGGAATCAGAGGCGGGGAATCAGAGATGGGGAATCAGAGGCGGGGAATCAGAGGCAGGGAATCGGATGCCGGGAATCAGAGTCGGGGAATCAGAGCTGGGGAATCAGAGGCGGGGAATCAGAGTTGGGGAATCAGAGGCGGGGAATCAGATATGGGGAAATAGAGGCGGGGAATCAGATATAGGGAATCAGAGGTGTGGAATCAGAGGTTGGGAATCAGAGGCTGGGAATCAGAGGTGGCAATCAGAGGCGGGGAATCAGATATGGGGAATCAGAGGCGGGGAATCAGAGGCTGGGAAACAGAGGCGGGGAATCAAATATAGGGAATCAGAGGTGGGGAATCAGAGGTTGTGAATCAGAGATGGTGAATCAAGGCGGGGAATCAGAGGCAGGGAATCAGACGCGGGGAATCAGAGGCGGGGATTCAGAGCTGGGGAATCAGAGGCGGGGAATCAGTGGCAGGGAATCAGAGGCGGGGAATCAGAGGCGGGGAATCAAAGGCAGGGAATCAGACACGGGGAATCAGAGGCGGGGAATCAGAGATGGGGAATCAGAGGCGGGGAATCAGAGGCAGGGAATCGGATGCCGGGAATCAGAGTCGGGGAATCAGAGCTGGGGAATCAGAGGCGGGGAATCAGAGTTGGGGAATCAGAGGCGGGGAATCAGATATGGGGAAATAGAGGCGGGGAATCAGATATGGGGAATCAGAGGTGTGGAATCAGAGGTTGGGAATCAGAGGCAGGGAATCAGAGTGGGGGAAACAGAGGCGGGGAATCAGATATGGGGAATCAGAGGTGGCGAATCAAAGGCGGTGAAACAGAGATGGGGAATCAGGGCAGGGAATCAGAGGCAGGGAATCAAACACGGGGAATCAGAGCTGGGGAATCAGAGGCGGGGAATCAGAGTTGGGAATCAGAGGCGGGGAATCAGAGGCGGGGAAACAGAGGCGGGGAATCAGATATGGGGAATCAGAGGTGGGGAATCCGAGGTTGGGAATCAGAGGCAGGGAATCAGAGGCGGAAAATCAGAGGCGGGGAATCCAGAGGAAGGGAATCAGATGTGCGGAATCGGAGATGGGGAATCAGAGGCAGGGAATCAGAGGCGGGGAATCAGAGGCGGGGAATCAGAGGCCGGGAATCAGATATGGGGAAACAGAGGCGGGGAATCCGAGTCGGGGAAACAGAGGCGGGGAATCAGATATGGGGAATCAGAGGTGGGGAATCAGAGGTTGGGAATCAGAGGCAGGGAATCAGAGGCTTGGAATCAGGTGCAGGGAATCAGATTTGGGGAATCAGAGGCGGGGACTTAGATATTGGGAAACAGAGGCGGGGAATCAGAGGCGGGGAAACCCAGGTGGGGAATCAGATATGGGGAATCAGAGGTGGGGAATCAGAGGCAAGGAATCAGATGTGCGGAATCAGAGATGGGGAATCAGAGGCAGGGAATCAGAATCAGAAGCAGGGAATCAGAGGCCGGGAATCAAAGGCCGGAATCAGATGCTGGGAATCAGAGGCGGGGAATCAGAGCTGGGGAATCAGAGGCGGGGATTCAGAGTTGGGGAATCAGAGGCGGGGAATCAGAGGCGGGGAAACAGAGGCGCGGAATCAGATATGGGGAATCAGAGGTGGGGAATCAGAGGTTGGGAATCAGAAGCAGGGAATCAGAGGCGGGGAATCAGAGGCGGGGAATCAGAGGCAGGGAATCCGATGTGCGGAATCGGAGATGGGGAATCAGAGGCGGGGAATCAGATATGGGGAATCAGAGGTGGGGAATCAGAGGTTGGGAATCAGAGGCAGGGAATCAGAGGCTGGGAATCAGATGCAGGGAATCAGATGCGGGAAATCAGAGGCGGGGAATCAGAGCTGGGGAATCAGAGGTGGGGAATCAGAGTTGGGGAATCAGAGTCGGGGACTTAGATATGGGGAAACAGAGGCGGGGAATCAGAGGCGGGGAAACAGACGCGGGGAATCAGAGGCGGGGATTCAGAGCTGGGGAATCAGAGGCGGGGAATCAGAGTTGGGAAATCAGAGGCGGGGAATCAGATATGGGTAATCAGAGGCGGGGAATCAGAGGCGGGGAAACAGAGGCAGGGAATCAGATATGGGGAATCAGAGGTGGGGTATCAGGGGCAGGGAATCAGTGGCAGGGAATCAGAGGCGGGGAATCAGAGGCGGGGAATCAGAGGCAGGGAATCAGACACGGGGAATCAGATATGGGGAAACAGAGGCGGGAAATCAGAGGCGGGCAAACAGAGGCGGGGAATTAGATATGGGGAATCAGAGGTGGGGAATCAGAGGTGGTGAATCAGAGATGGGGAATCACAGGCGGGGAATCAGAGGCAGGGAATAGAACGCGGGGAATCAGAGGCGGGGAATCAGAGCTGGGGAATCAGAGGCGGGGAATCATAGTTGGGAATCAGAGGCGGGGAATCAGATAGTGGGAAACAGAGGCGGGGAATCAAAGGCGGGGAAACAGAGGCGGGGAATCAGATATGGGGAATCAGAGGCGGGGAATCAGAGGCGGGGAATCAGAGGCGGGGAATCAAAGGCAGGGAATCAGACACGGGGAATCAGAGGCGGGGAATCAGAGATGGGGAATCAGAGGCGGGGAATCAGAGGCAGGGAATCGGATGCCGGGAATCAGAGTCGGGGAATCAGAGCTGGGGAATCAGAGGCGGGGAATCAGAGTTGGGGAATCAGAGGCGGGGAATCAGATATGGGGAAATAGAGGCGGGGAATCAGATATAGGGAATCAGAGGTGTGGAATCAGAGGTTGGGAATCAGAGGCTGGGAATCAGAGGTGGCAATCAGAGGCGGGGAATCAGATATGGGGAATCAGAGGCGGGGAATCAGAGGCTGGGAAACAGAGGCGGGGAATCAAATATAGGGAATCAGAGGTGGGGAATCAGAGGTTGTGAATCAGAGATGGTGAATCAAGGCGGGGAATCAGAGGCAGGGAATCAGACGCGGGGAATCAGAGGCGGGGATTCAGAGCTGGGGAATCAGAGGCGGGGAATCAGTGGCAGGGAATCAGAGGCGGGGAATCAGAGGCGGGGAATCAAAGGCAGGGAATCAGACACGGGGAATCAGAGGCGGGGAATCAGAGATGGGGAATCAGAGGCGGGGAATCAGAGGCAGGGAATCGGATGCCGGGAATCAGAGTCGGGGAATCAGAGCTGGGGAATCAGAGGCGGGGAATCAGAGTTGGGGAATCAGAGGCGGGGAATCAGATATGGGGAAATAGAGGCGGGGAATCAGATATGGGGAATCAGAGGTGTGGAATCAGAGGTTGGGAATCAGAGGCAGGGAATCAGAGTGGGGGAAACAGAGGCGGGGAATCAGATATGGGGAATCAGAGGTGGCGAATCAAAGGCGGTGAAACAGAGATGGGGAATCAGGGCAGGGAATCAGAGGCAGGGAATCAAACACGGGGAATCAGAGCTGGGGAATCAGAGGCGGGGAATCAGAGTTGGGAATCAGAGGCGGGGAATCAGAGGCGGGGAAACAGAGGCGGGGAATCAGATATGGGGAATCAGAGGTGGGGAATCCGAGGTTGGGAATCAGAGGTAGGGAATCAGAGGCGGAAAATCAGAGGCGGGGAATCAGAGGAAGGGAATCAGATGTGCGGAATCGGAGATGGGGAATCAGAGGCAGGGAATCAGAGGCGGGGAATCAGAGGCGGGGAATCAGAGGCCGGGAATCAGATATGGGGAAACAGAGGCGGGGAATCCGAGTCGGGGAAACAGAGGCGGGGAATCAGATATGGGGAATCAGAGGTGGGGAATCAGAGGTTGGGAATCAGAGGCAGGGAATCAGAGGCTTGGAATCAGGTGCAGGGAATCAGATTTGGGGAATCAGAGGCGGGGACTTAGATATTGGGAAACAGAGGCGGGGAATCAGAGGCGGGGAAACCCAGGTGGGGAATCAGATATGGGGAATCAGAGGTGGGGAATCAGAGGCAAGGAATCAGATGTGCGGAATCAGAGATGGGGAATCAGAGGCAGGGAATCAGAATCAGAAGCAGGGAATCAGAGGCCGGGAATCAAAGGCCGGAATCAGATGCTGGGAATCAGAGGCCTGGAATCAGAGGCGGGGAATCAGAGGCAGGGAATCAGATGCGGGGAATCAGAGGCGGGGAATCAGAGCTGGGGAATCAGAGGCGGGGATTCAGAGTTGGGGAATCAGAGGCGGGGAATCAGAGGCGGGGAAACAGAGGCGGGGAATCAGATATGGGGAATCAGAGGTGGGGAATCAGAGGTTGGGAATCAGAAGCAGGGAATCAGAGGCGGGGAATCAGAGGCGGGGAATCAGAGGCAGGGAATCCGATGTGCGGAATCGGAGATGGGGAATCAGAGGCGGGGAATCAGATATGGGGAATCAGAGGTGGGGAATCAGAGGTTGGGAATCAGAGGCAGGGAATCAGAGGCTGGGAATCAGATGCAGGGAATCAGATGCGGGAAATCAGAGGCGGGGAATCAGAGCTGGGGAATCAGAGGTGGGGAATCAGAGTTGGGGAATCAGAGTCGGGGACTTAGATATGGGGAAACAGAGGCGGGGAATCAGAGGCGGGGAAACAGACGCGGGGAATCAGAGGCGGGGATTCAGAGCTGGGGAATCAGAGGCGGGGAATCAGAGTTGGGGAATCAGAGGCGGGGAATCAGATATGGGTAATCAGAGGCGGGGAATCAGAGGCGGGGAAACAGAGGCAGGGAATCAGATATGGGGAATCAGAGGTGGGGTATCAGGGGCAGGGAATCAGTGGCAGGGAATCAGAGGCGGGGAATCAGAGGCGGGGAATCAGAGGCAGGGAATCAGACACGGGGAATCAGATATGGGGAAACAGAGGCGGGGAATCAGAGGCGGGCAAACAGAGGCGGGGAATTAGATATGGGGAATCAGAGGTGGGGAATCAGAGGTGGTGAATCAGAGATGGGGAATCACAGGCGGGGAATCAGAGGCAGGGAATAGAACGCGGGGAATCAGAGGCGGGGAATCAGAGCTGGGGAATCAGAGGCGGGGAATCATAGTTGGGAATCAGAGGCGGGGAATCAGATAGTGGGAAACAGAGGCGGGGAATCAAAGGCGGGGAAACAGAGGCGGGGAATCAGATATGGGGAATCGGATGCGGGGAATCAGAGGCGGAGTATCAGAGCTGGGGAATCAGAGGCGGGGTATCAGAGTTGGGGCATCTGAGGTGGGGAATTAGATATGGGGAAACAGAGGCGGGGAATCAGAGGCGGGGAAACAGAGGCGAGGAATCAGATATGGGGAATCAGAGGTGGGGAATCAGAGGCAGGGAATCAGATGTGCGGAATCAGAGATGGGGAATCAGAGGCAGGGAATCAGAATCAGAAGCGGGGAATCAGAGGCCGGGAATCAGAGGCCGGGATTCAGATGCCGGGAATAAGAGGCCGGGAATCAGAGGTGGGGAATCAGAGTCCGGGAATCAGAGATGGGGATTCAGAGGCGGGGAATGATATATGGGGAATCAGAGGCGGGGAATCAGAGGTGGGGTAAGAGAGGTGGGGAATCAGATATGGGGAATCAGAGGTGGCGAATCAAAGGTGGTGAATCAGAGATGGGGAATCAGAGGCGGGGAATCAGAGGCAGGGAATCAAACACGGGGAATCAGAGGCGGGGAATCAGAGCTGGGGAATCGGAGGCGGGGAATCAGAGTTGGGGAATCAGAGGCGGGGAATCAGATATGGGGAAACAGGGGCGGGGAATCAGAGGCAGGGAAACAGAGGCGGGGAATCAGATATGGGGAATCAGGGGTGGGGAATCAGAGGTTGGGAATCAGAGGCAGGGAATCAGAGGCGTGGAAACATGGCGGGGATTCAGATATGGGGAATCAGAGGTGGGGAATCAGGGGCGTGGAATCAGAGGCAGGGAATTAGATGTGGTGAATCAGAGATGGGGAATCAGAGGCAGGGAATCAGAATCAGAAGCGGGGTATCAGTGGCCGGGAATCAGAGGAAGGTAATCAGAGGCAGGGGATCAAACACGGGGAATCAGAGGCTGGGAATCAGAGCTGGGGAATCAGAGGCGGGGAATCAGAGCTGGGGAATCACAGGCGGGGAATCAGAGATGGGGAATCAAGGGGGGAATCAGAGGCAGGGAATCAGATGCGGGGAATCAGAGGCGGGGAATCATAGATGGCGAATCAGAGGCGGGGAATCAGAGGTGGGCAATCAGAGGATGGGAATCAGATATGGGGAATCAGAGGCGGAGAATCAGAGCTGGGGAATCACAGGCGGGGAATCAGAGTTGGGGAATCAGAGGCGGGGAATCAGATATGGGGAAACAGAGGCGGGAAATCAGAGGCGGTGAAACAGAGGCGGGGAATCAGATATTGGGAATCAGAGGTGGGGAATCAGAGTTGGGGAATCAGAGTCGGGGACTTAGATATGGGGAAACAGAGGCGGGGAATCAGAGGCGGGGAAACAGACGCGGGGAATCAGAGGCGGGGAATCATAGTTGGGAATCAGAGGCGGGGAATCAAAGGCGGGGAAACAGAGGCGGGGAATCAGATATGGGGAATCGGATGCGGGGAATCAGAGGCGGGGAATCAGAGCTGGGGAATCAGAGGCGGGGTATCAGAGTTGGGGCATCTGAGGTGGGGAATTAGATATGGGGAAACAGAGGCGGGGAATCAGAGGCGCGGAAACAGAGGCGAGGAATCAGATATGGGGAATCAGAGGTGGGGAATCAGAGGCAGGGAATCAGATGTGCGGAATCAGAGATGGGGAATCAGAGGCAGGGAATCAGAATCAGAAGCGGGGAATCAGAGGCCGGGAATCAGAGGCCGGGATTCAGATGCCGGGAATAAGAGGCCGGGAATCAGAGGTGGGGAATCAGAGTCCGGGAATCAGAGATGGGGATTCAGAGGCGGGGAATGATATATGGGGAATCAGAGGCGGGGAATCAGAGGTGGGGTAACAGAGGTGGGGAATCAGATATGGGGAATCAGAGGTGGCGAATCAAAGGCGGTGAATCAGAGATGGGGAATCAGAGGCGGGGAATCAGAGGCAGGGAATCAAACACGGGGAATCAGAGGCGGGGAATCAGAGCTGGGGAATCGGAGGCGGGGAATCAGAGTTGGGGAATCAGAGGCGGGGAATCAGATATGGGGAAACAGGGGCGGGGAATCAGAGGCAGGGAAACAGAGGCGGGGAATCAGATATGGGGAATCAGGGGTGGGGAATCAGAGGTTGGGAATCAGAGGCAGGGAATCAGAGGCGTGGAAACAGAGGCGGGGATTCAGATATGGGGAATCAGAGGTGGGGAATCAGGGGCGTGGAATCAGAGGCAGGGAATTAGATGTGGTGAATCAGAGATGGGGAATCAGAGGCAGGGAATCAGAATCAGAAGCGGGGTATCAGTGGCCGGGAATCAGAGGAAGGTAATCAGAGGCAGGGGATCAAACACGGGGAATCAGAGGCTGGGAATCAGAGCTGGGGAATCAGAGGCGGGGAATCAGAGCTGGGGAATCACAGGCGGGGAATCAGAGATGGGGAATCAAGGGGGGAATCAGAGGCAGGGAATCAGATGCGGGGAATCAGAGGCGGGGAATCATAGATGGCGAATCAGAGGCGGGGAATCAGAGGTGGGCAATCAGAGGATGGGAATCAGATATGGGGAATCAGAGGCGGGGAATCAGAGCTGGGGAATCACAGGCGGGGAATCAGAGTTGGGGAATCAGAGGCGGGGAATCAGATATGGGGAAACAGAGGCGGGGAATCAGAGGCGGTGAAACAGAGGCGGGGAATCAGATATTGGGAATCAGAGGTGGGGAATCAGAGGTTGGGAATCAGATGCCTGGAATCAGAGGCGGGGAATCAGAGGCAGGGAATCAGATGCGGGGAATCAGAGGAGGGGAATCAGAGCTGGGGAATCAAAGGTGGGGAATCAGAGCTGGGGAATCAGAGGCAGGGAATCAGAGGCGGGGAATCAGATATGGGGAATCAGAGGCTGGTATTCAGAGGCGGGGAATCAGAGGCAGGGAATCAGACACGGGGAATCAGAGGTGGGGAATCAGAGATGGGGAATCAGAGGCGGGGAATCAGAGTTGGGGAATCAGAGGCAGGGAATCGGATGTGCGGAATCAGAGATGGGGAATCAGAGGTGGGGAATCAGAGGCGGTGAATCAGAGATGGGGAATCAGAGGCGGGGAATCAGAGGCAGGAAATCAGACACGGGGATTCAGAGGCTGGGAATCAGACGGGGGGAATCAAAGGCGGGGAATCAGAGCTGGGGAATCAGAGGCAGGGAATCAGAGTTGGGGATTCAGAGACGGGGAATCAGATATGGGGAAACAGAGGCGGGGAATCAGAGGCGGGCAAACAGAGGCGGGGAATTAGATATGGGGAATCAGATGTGGGGAATCAGAGGTGGTGAATCAGTGATGGGGAATCACAGGCGGGGAATCAGAGGCAGGGAATAGAACGCAGGGAATCAGAGGCAGGGAATCAGAGCTGGGGAATCAGAGGCGGGGAATCATAGTTGGGAATCAGAGGCGGGGAATCAGATATGGGGAAACAGAGGCGGGGAATCAGAGGCGGGGAAACAGAGGCGGGGAATCAGATATGGGGAATCGGATGCGGGGAATCAGAGGCGGGGAATCAGAGCTGGGGAATCAGAGGCGGGGAATCAGAGTTGGGTCATCAGAGGTGGGGAATCAGATATGGGGAATCAGAGGTGGCGAATCAAAGGCGGTGAATCAGAGATGGGGAATCAGAGGCGGGGAATCAGAGGCAGGGAATCATATGCGGGGAATCAGAGGCGGGGAATCAGAGCTGGCGAATCAGAGGCGGGGAATCAGAGGTGGGCAATCAGAGCCGGGGAATCAGATATGGGGAATCAGAGGCGGGGAATCAGAGGCGGGGAAACAGAGGTGGGGAATCAGATATGGGGAAACAGAGGTGGCGAATCAAAGGCGGTGAATCAGAGATGGGGAATCAGAGGCGGGGAATCAGAGGCAGGGAATCAAAAACGGGGAATCAGAGGCGGGGAATCAGAGCTGGGGAATCAGAGGCGGGGAAGCAGAGTAGGAGAATCAGAGGTGGGGAATCAGATATGGGGAAACAGGGGCGGGGAATCAGAGGCTGGGAAACAGAGGCGGGGAATCAGATATGGGGAATCAGAGGTGTGGAATCAGAGGTTGGGAATCAGAGGCGGGGAAACAGAGGAGGGGAATCAGATATGGGGAATCAGAGGTGGCGAATTAAAGGCGGTGAATCAGAGATGGGGAATCAGGGCAGGGAATCAGAGGCAGGGATTCAAACACGGGGAATCAGAGGCGTGGAATCAGAGCTGGGGAATCAGAGGCGGGGAATCAGATATGGGGAAACAGGGGCGGGGAATCAGAGGCAGGGAAACAGAGGCGGGGAATCAGATATGGGGAATCAGGGGTGGGGAATCAGAGGTTGGGAATCAGAGGCAGGGAATCAGAGGCGTGGAAACATGGCGGGGATTCAGATATGGGGAATCAGAGGTGGGGAATCAGGGGCGTGGAATCAGAGGCAGGGAATTAGATGTGGTGAATCAGAGATGGGGAATCAGAGGCAGGGAATCAGAATCAGAAGCGGGGTATCAGTGGCCGGGAATCAGAGGAAGGTAATCAGAGGCAGGGGATCAAACACGGGGAATCAGAGGCTGGGAATCAGAGCTGGGGAATCAGAGGCGGGGAATCAGAGCTGGGGAATCACAGGCGGGGAATCAGAGATGGGGAATCAAGGGGGGAATCAGAGGCAGGGAATCAGATGCGGGGAATCAGAGGCGGGGAATCATAGATGGCGAATCAGAGGCGGGGAATCAGAGGTGGGCAATCAGAGGATGGGAATCAGATATGGGGAATCAGAGGCGGAGAATCAGAGCTGGGGAATCACAGGCGGGGAATCAGAGTTGGGGAATCAGAGGCGGGGAATCAGATATGGGGAAACAGAGGCGGGAAATCAGAGGCGGTGAAACAGAGGCGGGGAATCAGATATTGGGAATCAGAGGTGGGGAATCAGAGTTGGGGAATCAGAGTCGGGGACTTAGATATGGGGAAACAGAGGCGGGGAATCAGAGGCGGGGAAACAGACGCGGGGAATCAGAGGCGGGGAATCATAGTTGGGAATCAGAGGCGGGGAATCAAAGGCGGGGAAACAGAGGCGGGGAATCAGATATGGGGAATCGGATGCGGGGAATCAGAGGCGGGGAATCAGAGCTGGGGAATCAGAGGCGGGGTATCAGAGTTGGGGCATCTGAGGTGGGGAATTAGATATGGGGAAACAGAGGCGGGGAATCAGAGGCGCGGAAACAGAGGCGAGGAATCAGATATGGGGAATCAGAGGTGGGGAATCAGAGGCAGGGAATCAGATGTGCGGAATCAGAGATGGGGAATCAGAGGCAGGGAATCAGAATCAGAAGCGGGGAATCAGAGGCCGGGAATCAGAGGCCGGGATTCAGATGCCGGGAATAAGAGGCCGGGAATCAGAGGTGGGGAATCAGAGTCCGGGAATCAGAGATGGGGATTCAGAGGCGGGGAATGATATATGGGGAATCAGAGGCGGGGAATCAGAGGTGGGGTAACAGAGGTGGGGAATCAGATATGGGGAATCAGAGGTGGCGAATCAAAGGCGGTGAATCAGAGATGGGGAATCAGAGGCGGGGAATCAGAGGCAGGGAATCAAACACGGGGAATCAGAGGCGGGGAATCAGAGCTGGGGAATCGGAGGCGGGGAATCAGAGTTGGGGAATCAGAGGCGGGGAATCAGATATGGGGAAACAGGGGCGGGGAATCAGAGGCAGGGAAACAGAGGCGGGGAATCAGATATGGGGAATCAGGGGTGGGGAATCAGAGGTTGGGAATCAGAGGCAGGGAATCAGAGGCGTGGAAACAGAGGCGGGGATTCAGATATGGGGAATCAGAGGTGGGGAATCAGGGGCGTGGAATCAGAGGCAGGGAATTAGATGTGGTGAATCAGAGATGGGGAATCAGAGGCAGGGAATCAGAATCAGAAGCGGGGTATCAGTGGCCGGGAATCAGAGGAAGGTAATCAGAGGCAGGGGATCAAACACGGGGAATCAGAGGCTGGGAATCAGAGCTGGGGAATCAGAGGCGGGGAATCAGAGCTGGGGAATCACAGGCGGGGAATCAGAGATGGGGAATCAAGGGGGGAATCAGAGGCAGGGAATCAGATGCGGGGAATCAGAGGCGGGGAATCATAGATGGCGAATCAGAGGCGGGGAATCAGAGGTGGGCAATCAGAGGATGGGAATCAGATATGGGGAATCAGAGGCGGGGAATCAGAGCTGGGGAATCACAGGCGGGGAATCAGAGTTGGGGAATCAGAGGCGGGGAATCAGATATGGGGAAACAGAGGCGGGGAATCAGAGGCGGTGAAACAGAGGCGGGGAATCAGATATTGGGAATCAGAGGTGGGGAATCAGAGGTTGGGAATCAGAGGCCTGGAATCAGAGGCGGGGAATCAGAGGCAGGGAATCAGATGCGGGGAATCAGAGGAGGGGAATCAGAGCTGGGGAATCAAAGGTGGGGAATCAGAGCTGGGGAATCAGAGGCAGGGAATCAGAGGCGGGGAATCAGATATGGGGAATCAGAGGCTGGTATTCAGAGGCGGGGAATCAGAGGCAGGGAATCAGACACGGGGAATCAGAGGTGGGGAATCAGAGATGGGGAATCAGAGGCGGGGAATCAGAGTTGGGGAATCAGAGGCAGGGAATCGGATGTGCGGAATCAGAGATGGGGAATCAGAGGTGGGGAATCAGAGGCGGTGAATCAGAGATGGGGAATCAGAGGCGGGGAATCAGAGGCAGGAAATCAGACACGGGGATTCAGAGGCTGGGAATCAGACGGGGGGAATCAAAGGCGGGGAATCAGAGCTGGGGAATCAGAGGCAGGGAATCAGAGTTGGGGATTCAGAGACGGGGAATCAGATATGGGGAAACAGAGGCGGGGAATCAGAGGCGGGCAAACAGAGGCGGGGAATTAGATATGGGGAATCAGATGTGGGGAATCAGAGGTGGTGAATCAGTGATGGGGAATCACAGGCGGGGAATCAGAGGCAGGGAATAGAACGCAGGGAATCAGAGGCAGGGAATCAGAGCTGGGGAATCAGAGGCGGGGAATCATAGTTGGGAATCAGAGGCGGGGAATCAGATATGGGGAAACAGAGGCGGGGAATCAGAGGCGGGGAAACAGAGGCGGGGAATCAGATATGGGGAATCGGATGCGGGGAATCAGAGGCGGGGAATCAGAGCTGGGGAATCAGAGGCGGGGAATCAGAGTTGGGTCATCAGAGGTGGGGAATCAGATATGGGGAATCAGAGGTGGCGAATCAAAGGCGGTGAATCAGAGATGGGGAATCAGAGGCGGGGAATCAGAGGCAGGGAATCATATGCGGGGAATCAGAGGCGGGGAATCAGAGCTGGCGAATCAGAGGCGGGGAATCAGAGGTGGGCAATCAGAGCCGGGGAATCAGATATGGGGAATCAGAGGCGGGGAATCAGAGGCGGGGAAACAGAGGTGGGGAATCAGATATGGGGAAACAGAGGTGGCGAATCAAAGGCGGTGAATCAGAGATGGGGAATCAGAGGCGGGGAATCAGAGGCAGGGAATCAAAAACGGGGAATCAGAGGCGGGGAATCAGAGCTGGGGAATCAGAGGCGGGGAAGCAGAGTAGGAGAATCAGAGGTGGGGAATCAGATATGGGGAAACAGGGGCGGGGAATCAGAGGCTGGGAAACAGAGGCGGGGAATCAGATATGGGGAATCAGAGGTGTGGAATCAGAGGTTGGGAATCAGAGGCGGGGAAACAGAGGAGGGGAATCAGATATGGGGAATCAGAGGTGGCGAATTAAAGGCGGTGAATCAGAGATGGGGAATCAGGGCAGGGAATCAGAGGCAGGGATTCAAACACGGGGAATCAGAGGCGTGGAATCAGAGCTGGGGAATCAGAGGCGGGGATTCAGAGTTGGGGAATCAGAGGCGGGGAATCAGAGGCGGGGAAACAGAGGCGGGGAATCAGATATGGGGAATCAGAGGTGGGGAATCAGAGGTTGGGAATCAGAAGCAGGGAATCAGAGGCGGGGAATCAGAGGCGGGGAAACAGAGGCGGGGAATCAGATATGGGGAATCAGAGGTGGGGAATCAGAGGTTGGGAATCAGAAGCAGGGAATCAGAGGCGGGGAAACAGAGGCGGGGAATCAGATATGGGGAATCAGAGGTGGGGAATCAGAGGTTGGGAATCAGAAGCAGGGAATCAGAGGCGGGGAATCAGAGGTGCGGAATCAGAGGTGGTGAATCAGTGATGGGGAATCACAGGCGGGGAATCAGAGGCAGGGAATAGAACGCGGGGAATCAGAGGCAGGGAATCAGAGCTGGGGAATCAGAGGCGGGGAATCATAGTTGGGAATCAGAGGCGGGGAATCAGATATGTGGAAACAGAGGCGGGGAATCAGATATGGGGAATCGGATGCAGGGAATCAGAGGCGGGGAATCAGAGCTGGGGAATCAGAGGCGGGGAATCAGAGTTGGGGCATCAAAGGTGGGGAATTAGATATAGGGAAACAGAGGCGGGGAATCAGAGGCGGGGAAACAGAGGCGGGGAAACAGAGGCGGGGAATCAGATATGGGGAATCAGAGGTGGGGAATCCGAGGTTGGGAATCAGAGGCAGGGAATCAGAGGCGGGGAATCAGAGGCGGGGAAACAGAGGCGGGGAATCAGATATGGGGAATCAGAGGTGGGGCATCAGAAGTTGTGAATCACAGATGGGGAATTAGAGGCGGGGAATCAGAGGCAGGGAATCAGACGCGGGGTATCAGAGGCGTGGATTCAGAGCTGGGGTATCAGAAGCGGGGAATCAGAGTTGGGGAATCAGAGGCGGGGAATCAGATATGGGGAATCAGAGGCAGGGAATCAGAGGCGGGGAATCAGAGGCAGGGAATCAGACGCGGGGAATCTGAGGCGGGGAATCAGAGCTGGGGAATCAGAGGTGGGGAATCAGAGTTGGGGAATCAGAGGCAGGGAATTGGATGTGCGGAATCAGAGATGGGGAATCAGAGGTGGGGAATCAGAGGCGGTGAATCAGAGATGGGGAATCAGAGGCGGGGAATCAGAGGCAGGAAATCAGACACGGGGATTCAGAGGCTGGGAATCAGACGGGGGGAATCAAAGGCGGGGAATCAGAGCTGGGGAATCTGAGGCAGGGAATCAGAGTTGGGGATTCAGAGGCAGGGAATCAGATATGGGGAAACAGAGGCGGGGAATCAGAGGCGGGAAAACAGAGGCGGGGAATTAGATATGGGGAATCAGAGGTGGGGAATCAGAGGTGGGGAATCAGAGGTGGGGAATCAGAGGCGGGGAGTCAGAGGCAGGGAATCTGACGCCGGGAATCAGAGGCGGGGAATCAGAGCTGGGGAATCAGAGGCGGGGAATCAGAGTTGGGGAATCAGAGGCGGGGAATCAGATATGGGGAAATAGAGGCGGGGAATCAGATATGGGGAATCAGAGGTGTGGAATCAGAGGTTGGGAATCAGAGGCAGGGAATCAGAGGCGGGGAAACAGAGGCGGGGAATCAGATATGGGGAATCAGAGGTGGCGAATCAAAGGCGGTGAAACAGAGATGGGGAATCAGGGCAGGTAAACATAGGCGGGGAATCAGAGGCGGGGAATCAGAGGCGGGGAATCAGAGGCGGGGAATCAGAGTCGGGGAATCAGAGGCGGGGAATCTGAGTCGGGGAATCAGATGCAGGGAATCAGAGGCGGGGAATCAGAGGCGGGGTATCAGAGGCGGGGAATATGAGGCGCGGAATCAGAGGCGGGGAATCAGAGGCGTGGAATCAGAGACGGGGAATCAGAGGCGGGGAATCAGAAGTGGGGAATCAGAGGTGGGAAATCAGAGGCTGGGAATCAGAGGCGGGGATTCAGAGGCGGGGAATCAGAGGCAGGGTATCAGAGGCGGGCAATCAGATGCAGGGAATCAGAGGCAGGGAATCAGAGGCAGAGAATCAGAGGCAGGGAACCTGAGATGGCGAATATGAGGTGGTGAATCAGAGGCGGGGAAACAGTCGGGTAAACAGAGGCGGGGAATCAGAGGCAGGGAATCAGCCGCGGGGAATCAGAGGCAGGGAATCAGATGAAGGGAATCTGATGCAGGGAATCTGAGGCAGGGTATCTGAGGCAGGGAATCTGTGGCAGGGAATCTGATGCGGGTTATCAGAAGCGGGAAATGAGATGTGGGAAACGAGATGCAGAGAAAGAGGCACGGAAATAGAGGCAGGGAAAGAGAGGCAGTGTATCAGAGGCGGGTAATCAGAGGCGTGGAATCAGAGGCGGGGAATCAGAGACACAGAAAGAGAGGCGTGGAATCAGAGGTGCGGAATCAGAGCCGGTGAATCTGAGCCGGGAAATCAGAAGCAGAGCAACAGAGGTGGTGAAACATGGGTGCGGAATCGGACACGGGGAATCAGAGGTGGGGACTCAGAGGCCGGGAATCAGAGGCAGGGAATCAGAGGCAGGTTATCAGAGGCAGGGAATCAGAGGTGGGAAATCAGAGGCGGGGAATCAGAGGCGGCGAATCAGAGGCGGGGAATCAGAGGCGGGGAATCAGAGGCGGATAATCAGAGGCAGGCAATCAGATGCAGGAAATCAGAGGCAGGGAATCAGAGGCAGGGAATCAGAGGCAGGGAATCTGAGGCAGGGAATCAGAGGTGGGGAATCAGAGGCGGGGAATCAGAGGCAGGGAATCAGATGAAGGGAATCTGATGCAGGGAATCTGAGGCAGGGAATCTGAGGCAGGGAATCTGTGGCAGGGAATCTGATGCGGGTTATCAGAAGGGGGAAATGAGATGTGGGAAACGAGATGCAGAAAAGAGGCACGGAAATAGAGGCAGGGAAAGACAGGCAGGGAATCAGAGGCGGGGAATCAGAGGTGGGGAATCAGAGGCTGGGAATCAGAGGCGGGCAATCAGAGGGGGGAATCAGAGGTGGGGAATCAGAGGCAGGGAATCAGAGGCAGGGAATCAGAGGCGGGAAATCAGAGGCGGCGAATCTGAGGCGTGGAATCAGAGGTGGGGAAAGAGATGTGGGGAAACGTAGGCCAGGAAAGTTGCGCGGAAAGGGAGGCGGTGAATCAGAGGCGGGGAATCAGAGGCGCGGAATCAGAGGCGGGGAATCAGAGGCGGGGATTCAGAGCTGGGGAATCAGAAGCGGGGAATCAGAGTTGGGGAATCAGAGGCAGGGAATCAGATATGGGGAATCAGAGGCGGGGAATCAGAGGCGGGGAAACAGAGGCCGGGAATCAGATGTGGGGAATCAGAGGTGGGGAATCAGGGGCAGGGAATCAGTGGCAGGGAATCAGAGGCGGGGAATCAGAGGCGGGGAATCAAAGGCAGGGAATCAGACACGGGGAATCAGAGACGGGGAATCAGAGATGGGGTATCAGAGGCGGGGAATCAGAGGCAGGGAATCGGATGCCGGGAATCAGAGTCGGGGAATCAGAGCTGGGGAATCAGAGGCGGGGAATCAGAGTTGGGGAATCAGAGGCGGGGAATCAGATATGGGGAAATAGAGGCGGGGAATCAGATATGGGGAATCAGAGGTGTGGAATCAGAGGTTGGGAATCAGAGGCTGGGAATCAGAGGTGGCAATCAGAGGCGGGGAATCAGATATGGGGAATCAGAGGCGGGGAATCAGAGGCGGGGAAACAGAGGCGGGGAATCAAATATAGGGAATCAGAGGTGGGGAATCAGAGGTTGTGAATCAGAGATGGTGAATCAAGGCGGGGAATCAGAGGCAGGGAATCAGACGCGGGGAATCAGAGGCGGGGATTCAGAGCTGGGGAATCAGAGGCGGGGAATCAGTGGCAGGGAATCAGAGGCGGGGAATCAGAGGCGGGGAATCAAAGGCAGGGAATCAGACACGGGGAATCAGAGGCGGGGAATCAGAGATGGGGAATCAGAGGCGGGGAATCAGAGGCAGGGAATCGGATGCCGGGAATCAGAGTCGGGGAATCAGAGCTTGGGAATCAGAGGCGGGGAATCAGAGTTGGGGAATCAGAGGCGGGGAATCAGATATGGGGAAATAGAGGCTGGGAATCAGATATGGGGAATCAGAGGTGTGGAATCAGAGGTTGGGAATCAGAGGCAGGGAATCAGAGTCGGGGAAACTGAGGCGGGGAATCAGATATGGGGAATCAGAGGTGGCGAATCAAAGGCGGTGAAACAGAGATGGGGAATCAGGGCAGGGAATCAGAGGCAGGGAATCAAACACGGGGAATCAGAGCTGGGGAATCAGAGGCGGGGAATCAGAGTTGGGAATCAGAGGCGGGGAATCAGAGGCGGGGAAACAGAGGCGGGGAATCAGATATGGGGAATCAGAGGTGGGGAATCCGAGGTTGGGAATCAGAGGCAGGGAATCAGAGGCGGAAAATCAGAGGCGGGGAATCAGAGGAAGGGAATCAGATGTGCGCAATCGGAGATGGGGAATCAGAGGCAGGGAATCAGAGGCGGGGAATCAGAGGCGGGGAATCAGAGGCCGGGAATCAGATATGGGGAAACAGAGGCGGGGAATCCGAGTCGGGGAAACAGAGGCGGGGAATCAGATATGGGGAATAAGAGGTGGGGAATCAGAGGTTGGGAATCAGAGGCAGGGAATCAGAGGCTTGGAATCAGGTGCAGGGAATCAGATGCGGGGAATCAGAGGCGGGGAATCAGAGCTGGGGAATCAGAGGTGGGGAATCAGATTTGGGGAATCAGAGGCGGGGACTTAGATATTGGGAAACAGAGGCGGGGAATCAGAGGCGGGGAAACCCAGGTGGGGAATCAGATATGGGGAATCAGAGGTGGGGAATCAGAGGCAAGGAATCAGATGTGCGGAATCAGAGATGGGGAATCAGAGGCAGGGAATCAGAATCAGAAGCAGGGAATCAGAGGCCGGGAATCAAAGGCCGGAATCAGATGCTGGGAATCAGAGGCCTGGAATCAGAGGCGGGGAATCAGAGGCAGGGAATCAGATGCGGGGAATCAGAGGCGGGGAATCAGAGCTGGGGAATCAGAGGCGGGGATTCAGAGTTGGGGAATCAGAGGCGGGGAATCAGAGGCGGGGAAACAGAGGCGGGGAGTCAGATATGGGAAATCAGAGGTGGGGAATCAGAGGTTGGGAATCAGAAGCAGGGAATCAGAGGCGGGGAATCAGAGGCGGGGAATCAGAGGCAGGGAATCCGATGTGCGGAATCGGAGATGGGGAATCAGAGGCGGGGAATCAGATATGGGGAATCAGAGGTGGGGAATCAGAGGTTGGGAATCAGAGGCAGGGAATCAGAGGCTGGGAATCAGATGCAGGGAATCAGATGCGGGAAATCAGAGGCGGGGAATCAGAGCTGGGGAATCAGAGGTGGGGAATCAGAGTTGGGGAATCAGAGTCGGGGACTTAGATATGGGGAAACAGAGGCGGGGAATCAGAGGCGGGGAAACAGACGCGGGGAATCAGAGGCGGGGATTCAGAGCTGGGGAATCAGAGGCGGGGAATCAGAGTTGGGGAATCAGAGGCGGGGAATCGGATATGGGTAATCAGAGGCGGGGAATCAGAGGCGGGGAAACAGAGGAAGGGAATCAGATATGGGGAATCAGAGGTGGGGTATCAGGGGCAGGGAATCAGTGGCAGGGAATCAGAGGCGGCGAATCAGAGGCGGGGAATCAGAGGCAGGGAATCAGACACGGGGAATCAGATATGGGGAAACAGAGGCGGGGAATCAGAGGCGGGCAAACAGAGGCGGGGAATTAGATATGGGGAATCAGAGGTGGGGAATCAGAGGTGGTGAATCAGAGATGGGGAATCACAGGCGGGGAATCAGAGGCAGGGAACAGAACGCGGGGAATCAGAGGCGGGGAATCAGAGCTGGGGAATCAGAGGCGGGGAATCATAGTTGGGAATCAGAGGCGGGGAATCAGATAGGGGGAAACAGAGGCGGGGAATCAAAGGCGGGGAAACAGAGGCGGGGAATCAGATATGGGGAATCGGATGCGGGGAATCAGAGGCATGGAATCAGAGCTGGGGAATCAGAGGCGGGGTATCAGTGTTGGGGCATCTGAGGTGGGGAATTAGATATGGGGAAACAGAGGCGGGGAATCAGAGGCGGGGATTCAGAGGCGAGGAATCAGATATGGGGAATCAGAGGTGGGGAATCAGAGGCAGGGAATCAGATGTGCGGAATCAGAGATGGGGAATCAGAGGCAGGGAATCAGAATCAGAAGCGGGGAATCAGAGGCCGGGAATCAGAGGCCGGGATTCAGATGCCGGGAATAAGAGGCCGGGAATCAGAGGTGGGGAATCAGAGTCCGGGAATCAGAGATGGGGATTCAGAGGCGGGGAATGATATATGGGGAATCAGAGGCGGGGAATCAGAGGTGGGGTAACAGAGGTGGGGAATCAGATATGGGGAATCAGAGGTGGCGAATCAAAGGCGGTGAATCAGAGATGGGGAATCAGAGGCGGGGAATCAGAGGCAGGGAATCAAACACGGGGAATCAGAGGCGGGGAATCAGAGCTGGGGAATCGGAGGCGGGGAATCAGAGTTGGGGAATCAGAGGCGGGGAATCAGATATGGGGAAACAGGGGCGGGGAATCAGAGGCAGGGAAACAGAGGCGGGGAATCAGATATGGGGAATCAGGGGTGGGGAATCAGAGGTTGGGAATCAGAGGCAGGGAATCAGACGCGTGGAAACAGAGGCGGGGATTCAGATATGGGGAATCAGAGGTGGGGAATCAGGGGCGTGGAATCAGAGGCAGGGAATTAGATGTGGTGAATCAGAGATGGGGAATCAGAGGCAGGGAATCAGAATCAGAAGCGGGGTATCAGTGGCCGGGAATCAGAGGAAGGTAATCAGAGGCAGGGGATCAAACACGGGGAATCAGAGGCTGGGAATCAGAGCTGGGGAATCAGAGGCGGGGAATCAGAGCTGGGGAATCACAGGCGGGGAATCAGAGATGGGGAATCAAGGGGGGAATCAGAGGCAGGGAATCAGATGCGGGGAATCAGAGGCGGGGAATCATAGATGGCGAATCAGAGGCGGGGAATCAGAGGTGGGCAATCAGAGGATGGGAATCAGATATGGGGAATCAGAGGCGGGGAATCAGAGCTGGGGAATCACAGGCGGGGAATCAGAGTTGGGGAATCAGAGGCGGGGAATCAGATATGGGGAAACAGAGGCGGGGAATCAGAGGCGGTGAAACAGAGGCGGGGAATCAGATATTGGGAATCAGAGGTGGGGAATCAGAGTTGGGGAATCAGAGTCGGGGACTTAGATATGGGGAAACAGAGGCGGGGAATCAGAGGCGGGGAAACAGACGCGGGGAATCAGAGGCGGGGAATCATAGTTGGGAATCAGAGGCGGGGAATCAAAGGCGGGGAAACAGAGGCGTGGAATCAGATATGGGGAATCGGATGCGGGGAATCAGAGGCGGGGAATCAGAGCTGGGGAATCAGAGGCGGGGTATCAGAGTTGGGGCATCTGAGGTGGGGAATTAGATATGGGGAAACAGAGGCGGGGAATCAGATGCGCGGAAACAGAGGCGAGGAATCAGATATGGGGAATCAGAGGTGGGGAATCAGAGGCAGGGAATCAGATGTGCGGAATCAGAGATGGGGAATCAGAGGCAGGGAATCAGAATCAGAAGCGGGGAATCAGAGGCCGGGAATCAGAGGCCGGGATTCAGATGCCGGGAATAAGAGGCCGGGAATCAGAGGTGGGGAGTCAGAGTCCGGGAATCAGAGATGGGGATTCAGAGGCGGGGAATGATATATGGGGAATCAGAGGCGGGGAATCAGAGGTGGGGTAACAGAGGTGGGGAATCAGATATGGGGAATCAGAGGTGGCGAATCAAAGGCGGTGAATCAGAGATGGGGAATCAGAGGCAGGGAATCAGAGGCAGGGAATCAAACACGGGGAATCAGAGGCGGGGAATCAGAGCTGGGGAATCGGAGGCGGGGAATCAGAGTTGGGGAATCAGAGGCGGGGAATCAGATATGGGGAAACAGGGGCGGGGAATCAGAGGCAGGGAAACAGAGGCGGGGAATCAGATATGGGGAATCAGGGGTGGGGAATCAGAGGTTGGGAATCAGAGGCAGGGAATCAGAGGCGTGGAAACAGAGGCGGGGATTCAGATATGGGGAATCAGAGGTGGGGAATCAGGGGCGTGGAATCAGAGGCAGGGAATTAGATGTGGTGAATCAGAGATGGGGAATCAGAGGCAGGGAATCAGAATCAGAAGCGGGGTATCAGTGGCCGGGAATCAGAGGAAGGTAATCAGAGGCAGGGGATCAAACACGGGGAATCAGAGGCTGGGAATCAGAGCTGGGGAATCACAGGCGGGGAATCAGAGATGGGGAATCAAGGGGGGAATCAGAGGCAGGGAATCAGATGCGGGGAATCAGACGCGGGGAATCATAGATGGTGAATCAGAGGCGGGGAATCAGAGGTGGGCAATCAGAGGATGGGAATCAGATATGGGGAATCAGAGGCGGGGAATCAGAGCTGGGGAATCACAGGCGGGGAATCAGAGTTGGGGAATCAGAGGCGGGGAATCAGATATGGGGAAACAGAGGCGGGGAATCAGAGGCGGTGAAACAGAGGCGGAGAATCAGATATTGGGAATCAGAGGTGGGGAATCAGAGGTTGGGAATCAGAGGCCTGGAATCAGAGGCGGGGAATCAGAGGCAGGGAATCAGATGCGGGGAATCAGAGGCAGGGAATCAGATGCGGGGAATCAGAGGAGGGGAATCAGAGCTGGGGAATCAGAGGCGGGGTATTAGAGTTGGGGAATCAGAGGCGGGGAATCAGACGCGGGGAATCAGAGGGGGGGAATCATAGCTGGCGAATCAGAGGCGGGGAATCAGAGGTGGGCAATCAGAGGCCGGGAATCAGAGGTGGTGAATCAGAGATGGGGAATCAGAGGCGGGGAATCAGTGGCAGGGAATCAGATATGGGGAATCAGAGGCGTGGAATCAGAGGCAGGGAATCAGACACGGGGAATCAGACACGGGGAATCAGAGGCGGGGAATCAGAGGCAGGAAATCAGACACGGGGATTCAGAGGCTGGGAATCAGACGGGGGGAATCAAAGGCGGGGAATCAGAGCTGGGGAATCAGAGGCAGGGAATCAGAGGCGGGGAATCAGATATGGGGAATCAGAGGCTGGTATTCAGAGGCGGGGAATCAGAGGCAGGGAATCAGACACGGGGAATCAGAGGTGGGGAATCAGAGATGGGGAATCAGAGGCGGGGAATCAGAGTTGGGGAATCAGAGGCAGGGAATCGGATGTGCGGAATCAGAGATGGGGAATCAGAGGTGGGGAATCAGAGGCGGTGAATCAGAGATGGGGAATCAGAGGCGGGGAATCAGAGGCAGGAAATCAGACATGGGGATTCAGAGGCTGGGAATCAGACGGGGGGAATCAAAGGCGGGGAATCAGAGCTGGGGAATCAGAGGGAGGGAATCAGAGTTGGGGATTCAGAGACGGGGAATCAGATATGGGGAAACAGAGGCGGGGAATCAGAGGCGGGCAAACAGAGGCGGGGAATTAGATATGGGGAATCAGATGTGGGGAATCAGAGGTGGTGAATCAGTGATGGGGAATCACAGGCGGGGAATCAGAGGCAGGGAATAGAACGCATGGAATCAGAGGCAGGGAATCAGAGCTGGGGAATCAGAGGCGGGGAATCATAGTTGGGAATCAGAGGCGGGGAATCAGATATGGGGAAACAGAGGTGGGGAATCAGAGGCGGGGAAACAGAGGCGGGGAATCAGATATGGGGAATCGGATGCGGGGAATCAGAGGCGGGGAATCAGAGCTGGGGAATCAGAGGCGGGGAATCAGAGTTGGGGCATCGAGGTGGGGAATCAGATATGGGGAATCAGAGGTGGCGAATCAAAGGCGGTGAATCAGAGATGGGGAATCAGAGGCGGGGAATCAGAGGCAGGGAATCAGATGCGGGGAATCAGAGGCAGGGAATCAGAGCTGGCGAATCAGAGGCGGGGAATCAGAGGTGGGCAATCAGAGCCGGGGAATCAGATATGGGGAATCAGAGGCGGGGAATCCGAGGCGGGGAAACAGAGGTGGGGAATCAGATATGGGGAAACAGAGGTGGCGAATCAAAGGCGGTGAATCAGAGATGGAGAATCAGAGGCGGGGAATCAGAGGCAGGGAATCAAAAACGGGGAATCAGAGGCGGGGAATCAGAGCTGGGGAATCAGAGGCGGGGAAGCAGAGTAGGAGAATCAGAGGTGGGGAATCAGATATGGGGAAACAGGGGCGGGGAATCAGAGGCTGGGACACAGAGGCGGGGAATCAGATATGGGGAATCAGAGGTGTGGAATCAGAGGTTGGGAATCAGAGGCGGGGAAACAGAGGAGGGGAATCAGATATGGGGAATCAGAGGTGGCGAATTAAAGGCGGTGAATCAGAGATGGGGAATCAGGGCAGGGAATCAGAGGCAGGGAATCAAACACGGGGAATCAGAGGCGTGGAATCAGAGCTGGGGAATCAGAGGCGGGGATTCAGAGTTGGGGAATCAGAGGCGGGGAATCAGAGGCGGGGAAACAGATGCGGGGAATCAGATATGGGGAATCAGAGGTGGGGAATCAGAGGTTGGGAATCAGAAGCAGGGAATCAGAGGCGGGGAATCAGAGGCGGGGAATCAGAGGCAGGAAATCCGATGTGCGGAGTCGGAGATGGGGAATCAGAGGCAGGGAATCAGAGGCGGGGAATCAGAGGCGGGGAATCAGAGGCCGGGAATCAGATATGGGGAAACAGAGGCGGGGAATCAGAGGCGGGGAAACAGAGGCGGGGAATCAGATATGGGGAATCAGAGGTGGCGAATCAAAGGCGGTGAATCAGATATGGGGAAATAGAGGCGGGGAATCAGATATGGGGAATCAGAGGTGTGGAATCAGAGTTTGGGAATCAGAGGCAGGGAATCAGAGGCGGGGAAACAGAGGCGGGGAATCAGATATGGGGAATCAGAGGTGGCGAATCAAAGGTGGTGAAACAGAGATGGGGAATCAGGGCAGGGAATCAGAGGCAGGGAATCAGAGCTGGGGAAACAGAGGCGGGGAATCAGATATGGGGAATCAGAGGTGGGGAATCAGGGGCGGGGAATCAGTGGCAGGGAATCAGAGCTGGGGAATCAGAGGTGGGGAATCAGAGCTGGGGAAACAGAGGCGGGGAATCAGATATTGGGAATCAGAGGTGGGGAATCAGGGGCGGGGAATCAGTGGCAGGGAATCAGAGGCCGGGAATAAAAGGCGGGGAATCAGAGCTGGGGAATCAGAGGCGGGGAATCAGAGATGGGGAATCAGAGGAGGGGAATCAGATATGGGGAAACAGAGGCCGGGAATCAGAGGCAGGGAAACAGAGGCGGGGAATCAGATATGGGGAATCAGAGGTGGGGAATTAGAGGTTGCGAATCAGAGGCGGGGAATCAGAGGCGGGGAATCAGAGGCAGGGAATCGGATGTGCGGAATCAGAGATTGGGAATCAGAGGTGGGGATTCAGAGGTGGTGAATCAGAGAAGGGGAATCAGAGGCTGGGAATCAGAGGCAGGGAATCAGACGCAGGAAATCAGAGGCGGGGAATCATAGCTGGCGAATTAGAGGAGGGGAATCAGAGTTGGGGAATCAGAGGCGGGGAATCAGATATGGGGAAACAGAGGCGGGGAATCAGAGGCGGGGAAACAGAGGCGGGTAATCAGATATGGGGAATCAGAGGTGGGGAATCAGAGGCAGGGAATCAGATGTGCGGAATCAGAGATGGGGAATCAGAGGCAGGGAATCAGAATCAGAAGCAGGGAATCAGAGGCTGGGAATCAGTGGCCGGAATCAGATGCTGGGATCAGAGGCCTGGAATCAGAGGCGGGGAATCAGAGGCAGGGAATCAGATGCGGGAAATCAGAGGCCTGGAGTCAGAGGCGGGGAATCAGAGGCAGGGAATCAGATGCGGGGAATCAGAGGCGGGGAATCAGAGCTGGGGAATCAGAGGCAGGGTATTAGAGTTGGGGAATCAGAGGCGGGGAATCAGATATGGGGAAACAGAGGTGGGGAATCAGAGGCGGGGTAACAGAGGCAGGGAATCAGATATGGGGAATCAGAGGCGGGGAATAAGAGGTGGGCAATCAGAGGCGGGGAATCAGATATGGGGAAACAGAGGCGGGGAATCAGAGGCGGGAAAACAGAGGCGGGGAATTAGATATGGGGAATCACAGGTGGGGAATCAGAGGTGGTGAATCAGTGATGGGGAATCACAGGCGGGGAATCAGAGGCAGGGAATAGAACGCGGGGAATCAGAGGCAGGGAATCAGAGCTGGGGAATCAGAGGCGGGGAATCATAGTTGGGAATCAGAGGCGGGGAATCAGATATGGGGAAACAGAGGCGAGGAATCAGATATGGGGAATCGGATGCAGGGAATCAGAGGCGGGGAATCAGAGCTGGGGAATCAGAGGCGGGGAATCAGAGTTGGGGCATCAAAGGTGGGGAATTAGATATAGGGAAACAGAGGCGGGGAATCAGAGGCGGGGAAACAGAGGCGGGGAAACAGAGGCGGGGAATCAGATATGGGGAATCAGAGGTGGGGAATCCGAGGTTGGGAATCAGAGGCAGGGAATCAGAGGCGGGGAATCAGAGGCGGGGAAACAGAGGCGGGGAATCAGATATGGGGAATCAGACGTGGGGCATCAGAAGTTGTGAATCACAGATGGGGAATTAGAGGCGGGGAATCAGAGGCAGGGAATCAGACGCGGGGAATCAGAGGTGGTGATTCAGAGCTGGGGTATCAGAAGCGGGGAATCAGAGTTGGGGAATCAGAGGCGGGGAATCAGATATGGGGAATCAGAGGCAGGGAATCAGAGGCGGGGAATCAGAGGCAGGGAATCAGACGCGGGGAATCTGAGGTGGGGAATCAGAGCTGGGGAATCAGAGGTGGGGAATCAGAGTTGGGGAATCAGAGGCAGGGAATTGGATGTGCGGAATCAGAGATGGGGAATCAGAGGTGGGGAATCAGAGGCGGTGAATCAGAGATGGGGAATCAGAGGCGGGGAATCAGAGGCAGGAAATCAGACACGGGGATTCAGAGGCTGGGAATCAGACGGGGGGAATCAAAGGCGGGGAATCAGAGCTGGGGAATCTGAGGCAGGGAATCAGAGTTGGGGATTCAGAGGCAGGGAATCAGATATGGGGAAACAGAGGCGGGGAATCAGAGGCGGGAAAACAGAGGCTGGGAATTAGATATGGGGAATCAGAGGTGGGGAATCACAGGTGGGGAATCAGAGGTGGGGAATCAGAGGCGGGGAGTCAGAGGCAGGGAATCTGACGCCGGGAATCAGAGTCGGGGAATCAGAGGCGGGGAATCTGAGGCGGGGAATCAGATGCAGGGAATCAGAGGCGGGGAATCAGAGGCGGGGTATCAGAGGCGGGGAATCAGAGGCGCGGAATCAGAGGCGGGGAATCAGAGGCATGGAATCAGAGACGGGGAATCAGAGGCGGGGAATCAGAAGTGGGGAATCAGAGGTGGGAAATCAGAGGCTGGGAATCAGAGGCGGGGATTCAGAGGCGGGGAATCAGAGGCAGGGTATCAGAGGCGGGCAATCAGATGCAGGGAATCAGAGGCAGGGAATCAGAGGCAGGGAATCAGAGGCAGGGAACCTGAGATGGCGAATATGAGGTGGTGAATCAGAGGCGGGGAAACAGTCGGGTAAACAGAGGCGGGGAATCAGAGGCAGGGAATCAGCCGCGGGGAATCAGAGGCAGGGAATCAGATGAAGGGAATCTGATGCAGGGAATCTGAGGCAGGGTATCTGAGGCAGGGAATCTGTGGCAGGGAATCTGATGCGGGTTATCAGAAGGGGGAAATGAGATGTGGGAAACGAGATGCAGAGAAAGAGGCACGGAAATAGAGGCAGGGAAAGAGAGGCAGTGTATCAGAGGCGGGTAATCAGAGGCGTGGAATCAGAGGCGGGGAATCAGAGACACAGAAAGAGAGGCGTGGAATCAGAGGTGCGGAATCAGAGCCGGTGAATCTGAGCCGGGAAATCAGAAGCAGAGCAACAGAGGTGGTGAAACATGGGTGCGGAATCGGACACGGGGAATCAGAGGTGGGGACTCAGAGGCCGGGAATCAGAGGCAGGGAATCAGAGGCAGGTTATCAGAGGCAGGGAATCAGAGGTGGGAAATCAGAGGCGGGGAATCAGAGGCGGCGAATCAGAGGCGGGGAATCAGAGGCGGGGAATCAGAGGCGGAGAATCAGAGGCGGGCAATCAGATGCAGGAAATCAGAGGCAGGGAATCAGAGGCAGGGAATCAGAGGCAGGGAATCTGAGGCAGGGAATCAGAGGTGGGGAATCAGAGGCGGGGAATCAGAGGCAGGGAATCAGATGAAGGGAATCTGATGCAGGGAATCTGAGGCAGGGAATCTGAGGCAGGGAATCTGTGGCAGGGAATCTGATGCGGGTTATCAGAAGGGGGAAATGAGATGTGGGAAACGAGATGCAGAGAAAGAGGCACGGAAATAGAGGCAGGGAAAGACAGGCAGGGAATCAGAGGCGGGGAATCAGAGGTGGGGAATCAGAGGCTGGGAATCAGAGGCGGGCAATCAGAGGGGGGAATCAGAGGTGGGGAATCAGAGGCAGGGAATCAGAGGCAGGGAATCAGAGGCGGGAAATCAGAGGCGGCGAATCTGAGGCGTGGAATCAGAGGTGGGGAAAGAGATGTGGGGAAACGTAGGCCAGGAAAGTTGCGCGGAAAGGGAGGCGGTGAATCAGAGGCGGGGAATCAGAGGCGCGGAATCAGAGGCGGGGAATCAGAGGCGGGGATTCAGAGCTGGGGAATCAGAGGCGGGGAATCAGAGTTGGGGAATCAGAGGCAGGGAATCAGATATGGGGAATCAGAGGCGGGGAATCACAGGCGGGGAAACAGAGGCCGGGAATCAGATGTGGGGAATCAGAGGTGGGGAATCAGGGGCAGGGAATCAGTGGCAGGGAATCAGAGGCGGGGAATCAGAGGCGGGGAATCAAAGGCAGGGAATCAGACACGGGGAATCAGAGGCGGGGAATCAGAGATGGGGAATCAGAGGCGGGGAATCAGAGGCAGGGAATCGGATGCCGGGAATCAGAGTCGGGGAATCAGAGCTGGGGAATCAGAGGCGGGGAATCAGAGTTGGGGAATCAGAGGCGGGGAATCAGATATGGGGAAATAGAGGCGGGGAATCAGATATGGGGAATCAGAGGTGTGGAATCAGAGGTTGGGAATCAGAGGCTGGGAATCAGAGGTGGCAATCAGAGGCGGGGAATCAGATATGGGGAATCAGAGGCGGGGAATCAGAGGCTGGGAAACAGAGGCGGGGAATCAAATATAGGGAATCAGAGGTGGGGAATCAGAGGTTGTGAATCAGAGATGGTGAATCAAGGCGGGGAATCAGAGGCAGGGAATCAGACGCGGGGAATCAGAGGCGGGGATTCAGAGCTGGGGAATCAGAGGCGGGGAATCAGTGGCAGGGAATCAGAGGCGGGGAATCAGAGGCGGGGAATCAAAGGCAGGGAATCAGACACGGGGAATCAGAGGCGGGGAATCAGAGATGGGGAATCAGAGGCGGGGAATCAGAGGCAGGGAATCGGATGCCGGGAATCAGAGTCGGGGAATCAGAGCTGGGGAATCAGAGGCGGGGAATCAGAGTTGGGGAATCAGAGGCGGGGAATCAGATATGGGGAAATAGAGGCGGGGAATCAGATATGGGGAATCAGAGGTGTGGAATCAGAGGTTGGGAATCAGAGGCAGGGAATCAGAGTCGGGGAAACAGAGGCGGGGAATCAGATATGGGGAATCAGAGGTGGCGAATCAAAGGCGGTGAAACAGAGATGGGGAATCAGGGCAGGGAATCAGAGGCAGGGAATCAAACACGGGGAATCAGAGCTGGGGAATCAGAGGCGGGGAATCAGAGTTGGGAATCAGAGGCGGGGAATCAGAGGCGGGGAAACAGAGGCGGGGAATCAGATATGGGGAATCAGAGGTGGGGAATCCGAGGTTGGGAATCAGAGGCAGGGAATCAGAGGCGGAAAATCAGAGGCGGGGAATCAGAGGAAGGGAATCAGATGTGCGGAATCGGAGATGGGGAATCAGAGGCAGGGAATCAGAGGCGGGGAATCAGAGGCGGGGAATCAGAGGCCGGGAATCAGATATGGGGAAACAGAGGCGGGGAATCCGAGTCGGGGAAACAGAGGCGGGGAATCAGATATGGGGAATCAGAGGTGGGGAATCAGAGGTTGGGAATCAGAGGCAGGGAATCAGAGGCTTGGAATCAGGTGCAGGGAATCAGATTTGGGGAATCAGAGGCGGGGACTTAGATATTGGGAAACAGAGGCGGGGAATCAGAGGCGGGGAAACCCAGGTGGGGAATCAGATATGGGGAATCAGAGGTGGGGAATCAGAGGCAAGGAATCAGATGTGCGGAATCAGAGATGGGGAATCAGAGGCAGGGAATCAGAATCAGAAGCAGGGAATCAGAGGCCGGGAATCAAAGGCCGGAATCAGATGCTGGGAATCAGAGGCCTGGAATCAGAGGCGGGGAATCAGAGGCAGGGAATCAGATGCGGGGAATCAGAGGCGGGGAATCAGAGCTGGGGAATCAGAGGCGGGGATTCAGAGTTGGGGAATCAGAGGCGGGGAATCAGAGGCGGGGAAACAGAGGCGGGGAATCAGATATGGGGAATCAGAGGTGGGGAATCAGAGGTTGGGAATCAGAAGCAGGGAATCAGAGGCGGGGAATCAGAGGCGGGGAATCAGAGGCAGGGAATCCGATGTGCGGAATCGGAGATGGGGAATCAGAGGCGGGGAATCAGATATGGGGAATCAGAGGTGGGGAATCAGAGGTTGGGAATCAGAGGCAGGGAATCAGAGGCTGGGAATCAGATGCAGGGAATCAGATGCGGGAAATCAGAGGCGGGGAATCAGAGCTGGGGAATCAGAGGTGGGGAATCAGAGTTGGGGAATCAGAGTCGGGGACTTAGATATGGGGAAACAGAGCGGGGAATCAGAGGCGGGGAAACAGACGCGGGGAATCAGAGGCGGGGATTCAGAGCTGGGGAATCAGAGGCGGGGAATCAGAGTTGGGGAATCAGAGGCGGGGAATCAGATATGGATAATCAGAGGCGGGGAATCAGAGGCGGGGAAACAGAGGCAGGGAATCAGATATGGGGAATCAGAGGTGGGGTATCAGGGGCAGGGAATCAGTGGCAGGGAATCAGAGGCGGGGAATCAGAGGCGGGGAATCAGAGGCAGGGAATCAGACACGGGGAATCAGATATGGGGAAACAGAGGCGGGGAATCAGAGGCGGGCAAACAGAGGCGGGGAATTAGATATGGGGAATCAGAGGTGGGGAATCAGAGGTGGTGAATCAGAGATGGGGAATCACAGGCGGGGAATCAGAGGCAGGGAATAGAACGCGGGGAATCAGAGGCGGGGAATCAGAGCTGGGGAATCAGAGGCGGGGAATCATAGTTGGGAATCAGAGGCGGGGAATCAGATAGTGGGAAACAGAGGCGGGGAATCAAAGGCGGGGAAACAGAGGCGGGGAATCAGATATGGGGAATCGGATGCGGGGAATCAGAGGCGGGGAATCAGAGCTGGGGAATCAGAGGCGGGGTATCAGAGTTGGGGCATCTGAGGTGGGGAATTAGATATGGGGAAACAGAGGCGGGGAATCAGAGGCGGGGAAACAGAGGCGAGGAATCAGATATGGGGAATCAGAGGTGGGGAATCAGAGGCAGGGAATCAGATGTGCGGAATCAGAGATGGGGAATCAGAGGCAGGGAATCAGAATCAGAAGCGGGGAATCAGAGGCCGGGAATCAGAGGCCGGGATTCAGATGCCGGGAATAAGAGGCCGGGAATCAGAGGTGGGGAATCAGAGGTGGGGAATCAGGGGCGTGGAATCAGAGGCAGGGAATTAGATGTGGTGAATCAGAGATGGGGAATCAGAGGCAGGGAATCAGAATCAGAAGCGGGGTATCAGTGGCCGGGAATCAGAGGAAGGTAATCAGAGGCAGGGGATCAAACACGGGGAATCAGAGGCTGGGAATCAGAGCTGGGGAATCAGAGGCGGGGAATCAGAGCTGGGGAATCACAGGCGGGGAATCAGAGATGGGGAATCAAGGGGGGAATCAGAGGCAGGGAATCAGATGCGGGGAATCAGAGGCGGGGAATCATAGATGGCGAATCAGAGGCGGGGAATCAGAGGTGGGCAATCAGAGGATGGGAATCAGATATGGGGAATCAGAGGCGGAGAATCAGAGCTGGGGAATCACAGGCGGGGAATCAGAGTTGGGGAATCAGAGGCGGGGAATCAGATATGGGGAAACAGAGGCGGGAAATCAGAGGCTGTGAAACAGAGGCGGGGAATCAGATATTGGGAATCAGAGGTGGGGAATCAGAGTTGGGGAATCAGAGTCGGGGACTTAGATATGGGGAAACAGAGGCGGGGAATCAGAGGCGGGGAAACAGACGCGGGGAATCAGAGGTTGGGAATCATAGTTGGGAATCAGAGGCGGGGAATCAAAGGCGGGGAAACAGAGGCGGGGAATCAGATATGGGGAATCGGATGCGGGGAATCAGAGGCGGGGAATCAGAGCTGGGGAATCAGAGGCGGGGTATCAGAGTTGGGGCATCTGAGGTGGGGAATTAAATATGGGGAAACAGAGGCGGGGAATCAGAGGCGCGGAAACAGAGGCGAGGAATCAGATATGGGGAATCAGAGGTGGGGAATCAGAGGCAGGGAATCAGATGTGCGGAATCAGAGATGGGGAATCAGAGGCAGGGAATCAGAATCAGAAGCGGGGAATCAGAGGCCGGGAATCAGAGGCCGGGATTCAGATGCCGGGAATAAGAGGCCGGGAATCAGAGGTGGGGAATCAGAGTCCGGGAATCAGAGATGGGGATTCAGAGGCGGGGAATGATATATGGGGAATCAGAGGCGGGGAATCAGAGGTGGAGTAACAGAGGTGGGGAATCAGATATGGGGAATCAGAGGTGGCGAATCAAAGGCGGTGAATCAGAGATGGGGAATCAGAGGCGGGGAATCAGAGGCAGGGAATCAAACACGGGGAATCAGAGGCGGGGAATCAGAGCTGGGGAATCGGAGGCGGGGAATCAGAGTTGGGGAATCAGAGGCGGGGAATCAGATATGGGGAAACAGGGGCGGGGAATCAGAGGCAGGGAAACAGAGGCGGGGAATCAGATATGGGGAATCAGGGGTGGGGAATCAGAGGTTGGGAATCAGAGGCAGGGAATCAGAGGCGTGGAAACAGAGGCGGGGATTCAGATATGGGGAATCAGAGGTGGGGAATCAGGGGCGTGGAATCAGAGGCAGGGAATTAGATGTGGTTAATCAGAGATGGGGAATCAGAGGCAGGGAATCAGAATCAGAAGCGGGGTATCAGTGGCCGGGAATCAGAGGAAGGTAATCAGAGGCAGGGGATCAAACACGGGGAATCAGAGGCTGGGAATCAGAGCTGGGGAATCAGAGGCGGGGAATCAGAGCTGGGGAATCACAGGCGGGGAATCAGAGATGGGGAATCAAGGGGGGAATCAGAGGCAGGGAATCAGATGCGGGGAATCAG
Source organism: Narcine bancroftii (assembly GCF_036971445.1). NCBI lineage: Eukaryota > Metazoa > Chordata > Chondrichthyes > Torpediniformes > Narcinidae > Narcine > Narcine bancroftii. The sequence continues at coordinate 110,655,713 of NC_091474.1, read as the reverse complement.
AGGCGGGGAATCATAGATGGCGAATCAGAGGCGGGGAATCAGAGGTGGGCAATCAGAGGATGGGAATCAGATATGGGGAATCAGAGGCGGGGAATCAGAGCTGGGGAATCACATGCGGGGAATCAGAGTTGGGGAATCAGAGGCGGGGAATCAGATATGGGGAAACAGAGGCGGGGAATCAGAGGCGGTGAAACAGAGGCGGGGAATCAGATATTGGGAATCAGAGGTGGGGAATCAGAGGTTGGGAATCAGAGGCCTGGAATCAGAGGCGGGGAATCAGAGGCAGGGAATCAGATGCGGGGAATCAGAGGAGGGGAATCAGAGCTGGGGAATCAAAGGTGGGGAATCAGAGCTGGGGAATCAGAGGCAGGGAATCAGAGGCGGGGAATCAGATATGGGGAATCAGAGGCTGGTATTCAGAGGCGGGGAATCAGAGGCAGGGAATCAGACACGGGGAATCAGAGGTGGGGAATCAGAGATGGGGAATCAGAGGCGGGGAATCAGAGTTGGGGAATCAGAGGCAGGGAATCGGATGTGCGGAATCAGAGATGGGGAATCAGAGGCGGGGAATCAGAGGCGGGGAATCAGAGGCCGGGAATCAGATATGGGGAAACAGAGGCGGGGAATCCGAGTCGGGGAAACAGAGGCGGGGAATCAGATATGGGGAATCAGAGGTGGGGAATCAGAGGTTGGGAATCAGAGGCAGGGAATCAGAGGCTTGGAATCAGGTGCAGGGAATCAGATTTGGGGAATCAGAGGCGGGGACTTAGATATTGGGAAACAGAGGCGGGGAATCAGAGGCGGGGAAACCCAGGTGGGGAATCAGATATGGGGAATCAGAGGTGGGGAATCAGAGGCAAGGAATCAGATGTGCGGAATCAGAGATGGGGAATCAGAGGCAGGGAATCAGAATCAGAAGCAGGGAATCAGAGGCCGGGAATCAAAGGCCGGAATCAGATGCTGGGAATCAGAGGCCTGGAATCAGAGGCGGGGAATCAGAGGCAGGGAATCAGATGCGGGGAATCAGAGGCGGGGAATCAGAGCTGGGGAATCAGAGGCGGGGATTCAGAGTTGGGGAATCAGAGGCGGGGAATCAGAGGCGGGGAAACAGAGGCGGGGAATCAGATATGGGGAATCAGAGGTGGGGAATCAGAGGTTGGGAATCAGAAGCAGGGAATCAGAGGCGGGGAATCAGAGGCGGGGAATCAGAGGCAGGGAATCCGATGTGCGGAATCGGAGATGGGGAATCAGAGGCGGGGAATCAGATATGGGGAATCAGAGGTGGGGAATCAGAGGTTGGGAATCAGAGGCAGGGAATCAGAGGCTGGGAATCAGATGCATGGAATCAGATGCGGGAAATCAGAGGCGGGGAATCAGAGCTGGGGAATCAGAGGTGGGGAATCAGAGTTGGGGAATCAGAGTCGGGGACTTAGATATGGGGAAACAGAGCGGGGAATCAGAGGCGGGGAAACAGACGCGGGGAATCAGAGGCGGGGATTCAGAGCTGGGGAATCAGAGGCGGGGAATCAGAGTTGGGGAATCAGAGGCGGGGAATCAGATATGGATAATCAGAGGCGGGGAATCAGAGGCGGGGAAACAGAGGCAGGGAATCAGATATGGGGAATCAGAGGTGGGGTATCAGGGGCAGGGAATCAGTGGCAGGGAATCAGAGGCGGGGAATCAGAGGCGGGGAATCAGAGGCAGGGAATCAGACACGGGGAATCAGATATGGGGAAACAGAGGCGGGGAATCAGAGGCGGGCAAACAGAGGCGGGGAATTAGATATGGGGAATCAGAGGTGGGGAATCAGAGGTGGTGAATCAGAGATGGGGAATCACAGGCGGGGAATCAGAGGCAGGGAATAGAACGCGGGGAATCAGAGGCGGGGAATCAGAGCTGGGGAATCAGAGGCGGGGAATCATAGTTGGGAATCAGAGGCGGGGAATCAGATAGTGGGAAACAGAGGCGGGGAATCAAAGGCGGGGAAACAGAGGCGGGGAATCAGATATGGGGAATCGGATGCGGGGAATCAGAGGCGGGGAATCAGAGCTGGGGAATCAGAGGCGGGGTATCAGAGTTGGGGCATCTGAGGTGGGGAATTAGATATGGGGAAACAGAGGCGGGGAATCAGAGGCGGGGAAACAGAGGCGAGGAATCAGATATGGGGAATCAGAGGTGGGGAATCAGAGGCAGGGAATCAGATGTGCGGAATCAGAGATGGGGAATCAGAGGCAGGGAATCAGAATCAGAAGCGGGGAATCAGAGGCCGGGAATCAGAGGCCGGGATTCAGATGCCGGGAATAAGAGGCCGGGAATCAGAGGTGGGGAATCAGAGGTGGGGAATCAGGGGCGTGGAATCAGAGGCAGGGAATTAGATGTGGTGAATCAGAGATGGGGAATCAGAGGCAGGGAATCAGAATCAGAAGCGGGGTATCAGTGGCCGGGAATCAGAGGAAGGTAATCAGAGGCAGGGGATCAAACACGGGGAATCAGAGGCTGGGAATCAGAGCTGGGGAATCAGAGGCGGGGAATCAGAGCTGGGGAATCACAGGCGGGGAATCAGAGATGGGGAATCAAGGGGGGAATCAGAGGCAGGGAATCAGATGCGGGGAATCAGAGGCGGGGAATCATAGATGGCGAATCAGAGGCGGGGAATCAGAGGTGGGCAATCAGAGGATGGGAATCAGATATGGGGAATCAGAGGCGGAGAATCAGAGCTGGGGAATCACAGGCGGGGAATCAGAGTTGGGGAATCAGAGGCGGGGAATCAGATATGGGGAAACAGAGGCGGGAAATCAGAGGCGGTGAAACAGAGGCGGGGAATCAGATATTGGGAATCAGAGGTGGGGAATCAGAGTTGGGGAATCAGAGTCGGGGACTTAGATATGGGGAAACAGAGGCGGGGAATCAGAGGCGGGGAAACAGACGCGGGGAATCAGAGGTTGGGAATCATAGTTGGGAATCAGAGGCGGGGAATCAAAGGCGGGGAAACAGAGGCGGGGAATCAGATATGGGGAATCGGATGCGGGGAATCAGAGGCGGGGAATCAGAGCTGGGGAATCAGAGGCGGGGTATCAGAGTTGGGGCATCTGAGGTGGGGAATTAGATATGGGGAAACAGAGGCGGGGAATCAGAGGCGCGGAAACAGAGGCGAGGAATCAGATATGGGGAATCAGATGTGGGGAATCAGAGGCAGGGAATCAGATGTGCGGAATCAGAGATGGGGAATCAGAGGCAGGGAATCAGAATCAGAAGCGGGGAATCAGAGGCCGGGAATCAGAGGCCGGGATTCAGATGCCGGGAATAAGAGGCCGGGAATCAGAGGTGGGGAATCAGAGTCCGGGAATCAGAGATGGGGATTCAGAGGCGGGGAATGATATATGGGGAATCAGAGGCGGGGAATCAGAGGTGGAGTAACAGAGGTGGGGAATCAGATATGGGGAATCAGAGGTGGCGAATCAAAGGCGGTGAATCAGAGATGGGGAATCAGAGGCGGGGAATCAGAGGCAGGGAATCAAACACGGGGAATCAGAGGCGGGGAATCAGAGCTGGGGAATCGGAGGCGGGGAATCAGAGTTGGGGAATCAGAGGCGGGGAATCAGATATGGGGAAACAGGGGCGGGGAATCAGAGGCAGGGAAACAGAGGCGGGGAATCAGATATGGGGAATCAGGGGTGGGGAATCAGAGGTTGGGAATCAGAGGCAGGGAATCAGAGGCGTGGAAACAGAGGCGGGGATTCAGATATGGGGAATCAGAGGTGGGGAATCAGGGGCGTGGAATCAGAGGCAGGGAATTAGATGTGGTTAATCAGAGATGGGGAATCAGAGGCAGGGAATCAGAATCAGAAGCGGGGTATCAGTGGCCGGGAATCAGAGGAAGGTAATCAGAGGCAGGGGATCAAACACGGGGAATCAGAGGCTGGGAATCAGAGCTGGGGAATCAGAGGCGGGGAATCAGAGCTGGGGAATCACAGGCGGGGAATCAGAGATGGGGAATCAAGGGGGGAATCAGAGGCAGGGAATCAGATGCGGGGAATCAGAGGCGGGGAATCATAGATGGCGAATCAGAGGCGGGGAATCAGAGGTGGGCAATCAGAGGATGGGAATCAGATATGGGGAATCAGAGGCGGGGAATCAGAGCTGGGGAATCACATGCGGGGAATCAGAGTTGGGGAATCAGAGGCGGGGAATCAGATATGGGGAAACAGAGGCGGGGAATCAGAGGCGGTGAAACAGAGGCGGGGAATCAGATATTGGGAATCAGAGGTGGGGAATCAGAGGTTGGGAATCAGAGGCCTGGAATCAGAGGCGGGGAATCAGAGGCAGGGAATCAGATGCGGGGAATCAGAGGAGGGGAATCAGAGCTGGGGAATCAAAGGTGGGGAATCAGAGCTGGGGAATCAGAGGCAGGGAATCAGAGGCGGGGAATCAGATATGGGGAATCAGAGGCTGGTATTCAGAGGCGGGGAATCAGAGGCAGGGAATCAGACACGGGGAATCAGAGGTGGGGAATCAGAGATGGGGAATCAGAGGCGGGGAATCAGAGTTGGGGAATCAGATGCAGGGAATCGGATGTGCGGAATCAGAGATGGGGAATCAGAGGTGGGGAATCAGAGGCGGTGAATCAGAGATGGGGAATCAGAGGCGGGGAATCAGAGGCAGGAAATCAGACACGGGGATTCAGAGGCTGGGAATCAGACGGGGGGAATCAAAGGCGGGGAATCAGAGCTGGGGAATCAGAGGCAGGGAATCAGAGTTGGGGATTCAGAGACGGGGAATCAGATATGGGGAAACAGAGGCGGGGAATCAGAGGCGGGCAAACAGAGGCGGGGAATTAGATATGGGGAATCAGATGTGGGGAATCAGAGGTGGTGAATCAGTGATGGGGAATCACAGGCGGGGAATCAGAGGCAGGGAATAGAACGCAGGGAATCAGAGGCAGGGAATCAGAGCTGGGGAATCAGAGGCGGGGAATCATAGTTGGGAATCAGAGGCGGGGAATCAGATATGGGGAAACAGAGGCGGGGAATCAGAGGCGGGGAAACAGAGGCGGGGAATCAGATATGGGGAATCGGATGCGGGGAATCAGAGGCGGGGAATCAGAGCTGGGGAATCAGAGGCGGGGAATCAGAGTTGGGGCATCAGAGGTGGGGAATCAGATATGGGGAATCAGAGGTGGCGAATCAAAGGCGGTGAATCAGAGATGGGGAATCAGAGGCGGGGAATCAGAGGCAGGGAATCATATGCGGGGAATCAGAGGCGGGGAATCAGAGCTGGCGAATCAGAGGCGGGGAATCAGAGGTGGGCAATCAGAGCCGGGGAATCAGATATGGGGAATCAGAGGCGGGGAATCAGAGGCGGGGAAACAGAGGTGGGGAATCAGATATGGGGAAACAGAGGTGGCGAATCAAAGGCGGTGAATCAGAGATGGGGAATCAGAGGCGGGGAATCAGAGGCAGGGAATCAAAAACGGGGAATCAGAGGCGGGGATCAGAGCTGGGGAATCAGAGGCGGGGAAGCAGAGTAGGAGAATCAGAGGTGGGGAATCAGATATGGGGAAACAGGGGCGGGGAATCAGAGGCTGGGAAACAGAGGCGGGGAATCAGATATGGGGAATCAGAGGTGTGGAATCAGAGGTTGGGAATCAGAGGCGGGGAAACAGAGGAGGGGAATCAGATATGGGGAATCAGAGGTGGCGAATTAAAGGCGGTGAATCAGAGATGGGGAATCAGGGCAGGGAATCAGAGGCAGGGATTCAAACACGGGGAATCAGAGGCGTGGAATCAGAGCTGGGGAATCAGAGGCGGGGATTCAGAGTTGGGGAATCAGAGGCGGGGAATCAGAGGCGGGGAAACAGAGGCGGGGAATCAGATATGGGGAATCAGAGGTGGGGAATCAGAGGTTGGGAATCAGAAGCAGGGAATCAGAGGCGGGGAATCAGAGGCGGGGAAACAGAGGCGGGGTATCAGATATGGGAAATCAGAGGTGGGGAATCAGAGGTTGGGAATCAGAAGCAGGGAATCAGAGGCTGGGAAACAGAGGCGGGGAATCAGATATGGGGAATCAGAGGTGGGGAATCAGAGGTTGGGAATCAGAAGCAGGGAATCAGAGGCGGGGAATCAGAGGTGGGGAATCAGAGGTGGTGAATCAGTGATGGGGAATCACAGGCGGGGAATCAGAGGCAGGGAATAGAACGCGGGGAATCAGAGGCAGGGAATCAGAGCTGGGGAATCAGAGGCGGGGAATCATAGTTGGGAATCAGAGGCGGGGAATCAGATATGTGGAAACAGAGGCGGGGAATCAGATATGGGGAATCGGATGCAGGGAATCAGAGGCGGGGAATCAGAGTTGGGGAATCAGAGGCGGGGAATCAGAGTTGGGGCATCAAAGGTGGGGAATTAGATATAGGGAAACAGAGGCGGGGAATCAGAGGCGGGGAAACAGAGGCGGGGAAACAGAGGCGGGGAATCAGATATGGGGAATCAGAGGTGGGGAATCCGAGGTTGGGAATCAGAGGCAGGGAATCAGAGGCGGGGAATCAGAGGCGGGGAAACAGAGGCGGGGAATCTGATATGGGGAATCAGAGGTGGGGCATCAGAAGTTGTGAATCACAGATGGGGAATTAGAGGCGGGGAATCAGAGGCAGGGAATCAGACGCGGGGAATCAGAGGCGGGGATTCAGAGCTGGGGTATCAGAAGCGGGGAATCAGAGTTGGGGAATCAGAGGCGGGGAATCAGATATGGGGAATCAGAGGCAGGGAATCAGAGGCGGGGAATCAGAGGCAGGGAATCAGACGCGGGGAATCTGAGGCGGGGAATCAGAGCTGGGGAATCAGAGGTGGGGAATCAGAGTTGGGGAATCAGAGGCAGGGAATTGGATGTGCGGAATCAGAGATGGGGAATCAGAGGTGGGGAATCAGAGGCGGTGAATCAGAGATGGGGAATCAGAGGCGGGGAATCAGAGGCAGGAAATCAGACACGGGGATTCAGAGGCTGGGAATCAGACGGGGGGAATCAAAGGCGGGGAATCAGAGCTGGGGAATCTGAGGCAGGGAATCAGAGTTGGGGATTCAGAGGCAGGGAATCAGATATGGGGAAAAAGAGGCGGGGAATCAGAGGCGGGAAAACAGAGGCGGGGAATTAGATATGGGGAATCAGAGGTGGGGAATCAGAGGTGGGGAATCAGAGGTGGGGAATCAGAGGCGGGGAGTCAGAGGCAGGGAATCTGACGCCGGGAATCAGAGGCGGGGAATCAGAGCTGGGGAATCAGAGGCGGGGAATCAGAGTTGGGGAAATAGAGGCGGGGAATCAGATATGGGGAATCAGAGGTGTGGAATCAGAGGTTGGGAATCAGAGGCAGGGAATCAGAGGCGGGGAAACAGAGGCGGGGAATCAGATATGGGGAATCAGAGGTGGCGAATCAAAGGCGGTGAAACAGAGATGGGGAATCAGGGCAGGTAAACATAGGCGGGGAATCAAAGGCGGGGAATCAGAGGCGGGGAATCAGAGGCGGGGAATCAGAGTCGGGGAATCAGAGGCGGGGAATCTGAGGCGGGGAATCAGATGCAGGGAATCAGAGGCGGGGAATCAGAGGCGGGGTATCAGAGGCGGGGAATCAGAGGCGCGGAATCAGAGGCGGGGAATCAGAGGCGTGGAATCAGAGACGGGGAATCAGAGGCGGGGAATCAGAAGTGGGGAATCAGAGGTGGGAAATCAGAGGCTGGGAATCAGAGGCGGGGATTCAGAGGCGGGAAATCAGAGGCAGGGTATCAGAGGCGGGCAATCAGATGCAGGGAATCAGAGGCAGGGAATCAGAGGCAGGGAATCAGAGGCAGGGAACCTGAGATGGCGAATATGAGGTGGTGAATCAGAGGCGGGGAAACAGTCGGGTAAACAGAGGCAGGGAATCAGAGGCAGGGAATCAGCCGCGGGGAATCAGAGGCAGGGAATCAGATGAAGGGAATCTGATGCAGGGAATCTGAGGCAGGGTATCTGAGGCAGGGAATCTGTGGCAGGGAATCTGATGCGGGTTATCAGAAGCGGGAAATGAGATGTGGGAAACGAGATGCAGAGAAAGAGGCACGGAAATAGAGGCAGGGAAAGAGAGGCAGTGTATCAGAGGCGGGTAATCAGAGGCGTGGAATCAGAGGCGGGGAATCAGAGACACAGAAAGAGAGGCGTGGAATCAGAGGTGCGGAATCAGAGCCGGTGAATCTGAGCCGGGAAATCAGAAGCAGAGCAACAGAGGTGGTGAAACATGGGTGCGGAATCGGACACGGGGAATCAGAGGTGGGGACTCAGAGGCCGGGAATCAGAGGCAGGGAATCAGAGGCAGGTTATCAGAGGCAGGGAATCAGAGGTGGGAAATCAGAGGCGGGGAATCAGAGGCGGCGAATCAGAGGCGGGGAATCAGAGGCGGGGAATCAGAGGCGGATAATCAGAGGCAGGCAATCAGATGCAGGAAATCAGAGGCAGGGAATCAGAGGCAGGGAATCAGAGGCAGGGAATCTGAGGCAGGGAATCAGAGGTGGGGAATCAGAGGCGGGGAATCAGAGGCAGGGAATCAGATGAAGGGAATCTGATGCAGGGAATCTGAGGCAGGGAATCTGAGGCAGGGAATCTGTGGCAGGGAATCTGATGCGGGTTATCAGAAGGGGGAAATGAGATGTGGGAAACGAGATGCAGAGAAAGAGGCACGGAAATAGAGGCAGGGAAAGACAGGCAGGGAATCAGAGGCGGGGAATCAGAGGTGGGGAATCAGAGGCTGGGAATCAGAGGCGGGCAATCAGAGGGGGGAATCAGAGGTGGGGAATCAGAGGCAGGGAATCAGAGGCAGGGAATCAGAGGCGGGAAATCAGAGGCGGCGAATCTGAGGCGTGGAATCAGAGGTGGGGAAAGAGATGTGGGGAAACGTAGGCCAGGAAAGTTGCGCGGAAAGGGAGGCGGTGAATCAGAGGCGGGGAATCAGAGGCGCGGAATCAGAGGCGGGGAATCAGAGGCGGGGATTCAGAGCTGGGGAATCAGAAGCGGGGAATCAGAGGCGGGGAAACAGAGGCCGGGAATCAGATGTGGGGAATCAGAGGTGGGGAATCAGGGGCAGGGAATCAGTGGCAGGGAATCAGAGGCGGGGAATCAGAGGCGGGGAATCAAAGGCAGGGAATCAGACACGGGGAATCAGAGGCGGGGAATCAGAGATGGGGAATCAGAGGCGGGGAATCAGAGGCAGGGAATCGGATGCCGGGAATCAGAGTCGGGGAATCAGAGCTGGGGAATCAGAGGCGGGGAATCAGAGTTGGGGAATCAGAGGCGGGGAATCAGATATGGGGAAATAGAGGCGGGGAATCAGATATGGGGAATCAGAGGTGTGGAATCAGAGGTTGGGAATCAGAGGCTGGGAATCAGAGGTGGCAATCAGAGGCGGGGAATCAGATATGGGGAATCAGAGGCGGGGAATCAGAGGCGGGGAAACAGAGGCGGGGAATCAAATATAGGGAATCAGAGGTGGGGAATCAGAGGTTGTGAATCAGAGATGGTGAATCAAGGCGGGGAATCAGAGGCAGGGAATCAGACGCGGGGAATCAGAGGCGGGGATTCAGAGCTGGGGAATCAGAGGCGGGGAATCAGTGGCAGGGAATCAGAGGCGGGGAATCAGAGGCGGGGAATCAAAGGCAGGGAATCAGACACGGGGAATCAGAGGCGGGGAATCAGAGATGGGGAATCAGAGGCGGGGAATCAGAGGCAGGGAATCGGATGCCGGGAATCAGAGTCGGGGAATCAGAGCTGGGGAATCAGAGGCGGGGAATCAGAGTTGGGGAATCAGAGGCGGGGAATCAGATATGGGGAAATAGAGGCGGGGAATCAGATATGGGGAATCAGAGGTGTGGAATCAGAGGTTGGGAATCAGAGGCAGGGAATCAGAGTCGGGGAAACTGAGGTGGGGAATCAGATATGGGGAATCAGAGGTGGCGAATCAAAGGCGGTGAAACAGAGATGGGGAATCAGGGCAGGGAATCAGAGGCAGGGAATCAAACACGGGGAATCAGAGCTGGGGAATCAGAGGCGGGGAATCAGAGTTGGGAATCAGAGGCGGGGAATCAGAGGCGGGGAAACAGAGGCGGGGAATCAGATATGGGGAATCAGAGGTGGGGAATCCGAGGTTGGGAATCAGAGGCAGGGAATCAGAGGCGGAAAATCAGAGGCGGGGAATCAGAGGAAGGGAATCAGATGTGCGGAATCGGAGATGGGGAATCAGAGGCAGGGAATCAGAGGCGGGGAATCAGAGGCGGGGAATCAGAGGCCGGGAATCAGATATGGGGAAACAGAGGCGGGGAATCCGAGTCGGGGAAACAGAGGCGGGGAATCAGATATGGGGAATCAGAGGTGGGGAATCAGAGGTTGGGAATCAGAGGCAGGGAATCAGAGGCTTGGAATCAGGTGCAGGGAATCAGATGCGGGGAATCAGAGGCGGGGAATCAGAGCTGGGGAATCAGAGGTGGGGAATCAGATTTGGGGAATCAGAGGCGGGGACTTAGATATTGGGAAACAGAGGCGGGGAATCAGAGGCGGGGAAACCCAGGTGGGGAATCAGATATGGGGAATCAGAGGTGGGGAATCAGAGGCAAGGAATCAGATGTGCGGAATCAGAGATGGGGAATCAGAGGCAGGGAATCAGAATCAGAAGCAGGGAATCAGAGGCCGGGAATCAAAGGCCGGAATCAGATGCTGGGAATCAGAGGCCTGGAATCAGAGGCGGGGAATCAGAGGCAGGGAATCAGATGCGGGGAATCAGAGGCGGGGAATCAGAGCTGGGGAATCAGAGGCGGGGATTCAGAGTTGGGGAATCAGAGGCGGGGAATCAGAGGCGGGGAAACAGAGGCGGGGAATCAGATATGGGGAATCAGAGGTGGGGAATCAGAGGTTGGGAATCAGAAGCAGGGAATCAGAGGCGGGGAATCAGAGGCGGGGAATCAGAGGCAGGGAATCCGATGTGCGGAATCGGAGATGGGGAATCAGAGGCGGGGAATCAGATATGGGGATTCAGAGGTGGGGAATCAGAGGTTGGGAATCAGAGGCAGGGAATCAGAGGCTGGGAATCAGATGCAGGGAATCAGATGCGGGAAATCAGAGGCGGGGAATCAGAGCTGGGGAATCAGAGGTGGGGAATCAGAGTTGGGGAATCAGAGTCGGGGACTTAGATATGGGGAAACAGAGGCGGGGAATCAGAGGCGGGGAAACAGACGCGGGGAATCAGAGGCGGGGATTCAGAGCTGGGGAATCAGAGGCGGGGAATCAGAGTTGGGGAATCAGAGGCGGGGAATCAGATATGGGTAATCAGAGGCGGGGAATCAGAGGCGGGGAAACAGAGGCAGGGAATCAGATATGGGGAATCAGAGGTGGGGTATCAGGGGCAGGGAATCAGTGGCAGGGAATCAGAGGCGGGGAATCAGAGGCGGGGAATCAGAGGCAGGGAATCAGACACGGGGAATCAGATATGGGGAAACAGAGGCGGGGAATCAGAGGCGGGCAAACAGAAGCGGGGAATTAGATATGGGGAATCAGAGGTGGGGAATCAGAGGTGGTGAATCAGAGATGGGGAATCACAGGCGGGGAATCAGAGGCAGGGAATAGAACGCGGGGAATCAGAGACGGGGAATCAGAGCTGGGGAATCAGAGGCGGGGAATCATAGTTGGGAATCAGAGGCGGGGAATCAGATAGGGGGAAACAGAGGCGGGGAATCAAAGGCGGGGAAACAGAGGCGGGGAATCAGATATGGGGAATCGGATGCGGGGAATCAGAGGCGGGGAATCAGAGCTGGGGAATCAGAGGCGGGGTATCAGTGTTGGGGCATCTGAGGTGGGGAATTAGATATGGGGAAACAGAGGCGGGGAATCAGAGGCGTGGAAACAGAGGCGAGGAATCAGATATGGGGAATCAGAGGTGGGGAATCAGAGGCAGGGAATCAGATGTGCGGAATCAGAGATGGGGAATCAGAGGCAGGGAATCAGAATCAGAAGCGGGGAATCAGAGGCCGGGATTCAGATGCCGGGAATAAGAGGCCGGGAATCAGAGGTGGGGAATCAGAGTCCGGGAATCAGAGATGGGGATTCAGAGGCGTGGAATGATATATGGGAAATCAGAGGCGGGGAATCAGAGGTGGGGTAACAGAGGTGGGGAATCAGATATGGGGAATCAGAGGTGGCGAATCAAAGGCGGTGAATCAGAGATGGGGAATCAGAGGCGGGGAATCAGAGGCAGGGAATCAAACACGGGGAATCAGAGGCGGGGAATCAGAGCTGGGGAATCGGAGGCGGGGAATCAGAGTTGGGGAATCAGAGGCGGGGAATCAGATATGGGGAAACAGGGGCGGGGAATCAGAGGCAGGGAAACAGAGGCGGGGAATCAGATATGGGGAATCAGGGGTGGGGAATCAGAGGTTGGGAATCAGAGGCAGGGAATCAGAGGCGTGGAAACAGAGGCGGGGATTCAGATATGGGGAATCAGAGGTGGGGAATCAGGGGCGTGGAATCAGAGGCAGGGAATTAGATGTGGTGAATCAGAGATGGGGAATCAGAGGCAGGGAATCAGAATCAGAAGCGGGGTATCAGTGGCCGGGAATCAGAGGAAGGTAATCAGAGGCAGGGGATCAAACACGGGGAATCAGAGGCTGGGAATCAGAGCTGGGGAATCAGAGGTGGGGAATCAGAGCTGGGGAATCACAGGCGGGGAATCAGAGATGGGGAATCAAGGGGGGAATCAGAGGCAGGGAATCAGATGCGGGGAATCAGAGGCGGGGAATCATAGATGGCGAATCAGAGGCGGGGAATCAGAGGTGGGCAATCAGAGGATGGGAATCAGATATGGGGAATCAGAGGCGGGGAATCAGAGCTGGGGAATCACAGGCGGGGAATCAGAGTTGGGGAATCAGAGGCGGGGAATCAGATATGGGGAAACAGAGGCGGGGAATCAGAGGCGGTGAAACAGAGGCGGGGAATCAGATATTGGGAATCAGAGGTGGGGAATCAGAGTTGGGGAATCAGAGTCGGGGACTTAGATATGGGGAAACAGAGGCGGGGAATCAGAGGCGGGGAAACAGACGCGGGGAATCAGAGGCGGGGAATCATAGTTGGGAATCAGAGGCGGGGAATCAAAGGCGGGGAAACAGAGGCGTGGAATCAGATATGGGGAATCGGATGCGGGGAATCAGAGGCGGGGAATCAGAGCTGGGGAATCAGAAGCGGGGTATCAGAGTTGGGGCATCTGAGGTGGGGAATTAGATATGGGGAAACAGAGGCGGGGAATCAGAGGCGCGGAAACAGAGGCGAGGAATCAGATATGGGGAATCAGAGGTGGGGAATCAGAGGCAGGGAATCAGATGTGCGGAATCAGAGATGGGGAATCAGAGGCAGGGAATCAGAATCAGAAGCGGGGAATCAGAGGCCGGGAATCAGAGGCCGGGATTCAGATGCCGGGAATAAGAGGCCGGGAATCAGAGATGGGGATTCAGAGGCGGGGAATGATATATGGGGAATCAGAGGCGGGGAATCAGAGGTGGGGTAACAGAGGTGGGGAATCAGATATGGGGAATCAGAGGTGGCGAATCAAAGGCGGTGAATCAGAGATGGGGAATCAGAGGCGGGGAATCAGAGGCAGGGAATCAAACACGGGGAATCAGAGGCGGGGAATCAGAGCTGGGGAATCGGAGGCGGGGAATCAGAGTTGGGGAATCAGAGGCGGGGAATCAGATATGGGGAAACAGGGGCGGGGAATCAGAGGCAGGGAAACAGAGGCGGGGAATCAGATATGGGGAATCAGGGGTGCGGAATCAGAGGTTGGGAATCAGAGGCAGGGAATCAGAGGCGTGGAAACAGAGGCGGGGATTCAGATATGGGGAATCAGAGGTGGGGAATCAGGGGCGTGGAATCAGAGGCAGGGAATTAGATGTGGTGAATCAGAGATGGGGAATCAGAGGCAGGGAATCAGAATCAGAAGCGGGGTATCAGTGGCCGGGAATCAGAGGAAGGTAATCAGAGGCAGGGGATCAAACACGGGGAATCAGAGGCTGGGAATCAGAGCTGGGGAATCAGAGGCGGGGAATCAGAGCTGGGGAATCACAGGCGGGGAATCAGAGATGGGGAATCAAGGGGGGAATCAGAGGCAGGGAATCAGATATGGGGAATCAGAGGTGGGGAATCAGAGGTTGGGAATCAGAGGCAGGGAATCAGAGGCTGGGAATCAGATGCAGGGAATCAGATGCGGGAAATCAGAGGCGGGGAATCAGAGCTGGGGAATCAGAGGTGGGGAATCAGAGTTGGGGAATCAGAGTCGGGGACTTAGATATGGGGAAACAGAGGCGGGGAATCAGAGGCGGGGAAACAGACGCGGGGAATCAGAGGCGGAAATTCAGAGCTGGGGAATCAGAGGCGGGGAATCAGAGTTGGGGAATCAGAGGCGGGGAATCAGATATGGGTAATCAGAGGCGGGGAATCAGAGGCGGGGAAACAGAGGCAGGGAATCAGATATGGGGAATCAGAGGTGGGGTATCAGGGGCAGGGAATCAGTGGCAGGGAATCAGAGGCGGGGAATCAGAGGCGGGGAATCAGAGGCAGGGAATCAGACACGGGGAATCAGATATGGGGAAACAGAGGCGGGGAATCAGAGGCGGGCAAACAGAGGCGGGGAATTAGATATGGGGAATCAGAGGTGGGGAATCAGAGGTGGTGAATCAGAGATGGGGAATCACAGGCGGGGAATCAGAGGCAGGGAATAGAACGCGTGGAATCAGAGGCGGGGAATCAGAGCTGGGGAATCAGAGGCGGGGAATCATAGTTGGGAATCAGAGGCGGGGAATCAGATAGTGGGAAACAGAGGCGGGGAATCAAAGGCGGGGAAACAGAGGCGGGGAATCAGATATGGGGAATCGGATGCGGGGAATCAGAGGCGGGGAATCAGAGCTGGGGAATCAGAGGCAGGGTATCAGAGTTGGGGCATCTGAGGTGGGGAATTAGATATGGGGAAACAGAGGCGGGGAATCAGAGGCGGGGAAACAGAGGCGAGGAATCAGATATGGGGAATCAGAGGTGGGGAATCAGAGGCAGGGAATCAGATGTGCGGAATCAGAGATGGGGAATCAGAGGCAGGGAATCAGAATCAGAAGCGGGGAATCAGAGGCCGGGAATCAGAGGCCGGGATTCAGATGCCGGGAATAAGAGGCCGGGAATCAGAGGTGGGGAATCAGAGTCCGGGAATCAGAGATGGGGATTCAGAGGCGGGGAATGATATATGGGGAATCAGAGGCGGGGAATCAGAGGTGGGGTAAGAGAGGTGGGGAATCAGATATGGGGAATCAGAGGTGGCGAATCAAAGGTGGTGAATCAGAGATGGGGAATCAGAGGCGGGGAATCAGAGGCAGGGAATCAAACACGGGGAATCAGAGGCGGGGAATCAGAGCTGGGGAATCGGAGGCGGGGAATCAGAGTTGGGGAATCAGAGGCGGGGAATCAGATATGGGGAAACAGGGGCGGGGAATCAGAGGCAGGGAAACAGAGTCGGGGAATCAGATATGGGGAATCAGGGGTGGGGAATCAGAGGTTGGGAATCAGAGGCAGGGAATCAGAGGCGTGGAAACATGGCGGGGATTCAGATATGGGGAATCAGAGGTGGGGAATCAGGGGCGTGGAATCAGAGGCAGGGAATTAGATGTGGTGAATCAGAGATGGGGAATCAGAGGCAGGGAATCAGAATCAGAAGCGGGGTATCAGTGGCCGGGAATCAGAGGAAGGTAATCAGAGGCAGGGGATCAAAGACGGGGAATCAGAGGCTGGGAATCAGAGCTGGGAAATCAGAGGCGGGTAATCAGAGCTGGGGAATCACAGGCGGGGAATCAGAGATGGGGAATCAAGGGGGGAATCAGAGGCAGGGAATCAGATGCGGGGAATCAGAGGCGGGGAATCATAGATGGCGAATCAGAGGCGGGGAATCAGAGGTGGGCAATCAGAGGATGGGAATCAGATATGGGGAATCACAGGCGGGGAATCAGAGTTGGGGAATCAGAGGCGGGGAATCAGATATGGGGAAACAGAGGCGGGAAATCAGAGGCGGTGAAACAGAGGCGGGGAATCAGATATTGGGAATCAGAGGTGGGGAATCAGAGTTGGGGAATCAGAGTCGGGGACTTAGATATGGGGAAACAGAGGCGGGGAATCAGAGGCGGGGAAACAGACGCGGGGAATCAGAGGCGGGGAATCATAGTTGGGAATCAGAGGCGGGGAATCAAAGGCGGGGAAACAGAGGCGGGGAATCAGATATGGGGAATCGGATGCGGGGAATCAGAGGCGGGGAATCAGAGCTGGGGAATCAGAGGCGGGGTATCAGAGTTGGGGCATCTGAGGTGGGGAATTAGATATGGGGAAACAGAGGCGGGGAATCAGAGGCGCGGAAACAGAGGCGAGGAATCAGATATGGGGAATCAGAGGTGGGGAATCAGAGGCAGGGAATCAGATGTGCGGAATCAGAGATGGGGAATCAGAGGCAGGGAATCAGAATCAGAAGCGGGGAATCAGAGGCCGGGAATCAGAGGCCGGGATTCAGATGCCGCGAATAAGAGGCCGGGAATCAGAGGTGGGGAATCAGAGTCCGGGAATCAGAGATGGGGATTCAGAGGCGGGGAATGATATATAGGGAATCAGAGGCGGGGAATCAGAGGTGGAGTAACAGAGGTGGGGAATCAGATATGGGGAATCAGAGGTGGCGAATCAAAGGCGGTGAATCAGAGATGGGGAATCAGAGGCGGGGAATCAGAGGCAGGGAATCAAACACGGGGAATCAGAGGCGGGGAATCAGAGCTGGGGAATCGGAGGCGGGGAATCAGAGTTGGGGAATCAGAGGCGGGGAATCAGATATGGGGAAACAGGGGCGGGGAATCAGAGGCAGGGAAACAGAGGCGGGGAATCAGATATGGGGAATCAGGGGTGGGGAATCAGAGGTTGGGAATCAGAGGCAGGGAATCAGAGGCGTGGAAACAGAGGCGGGGATTCAGATATGGGGAATCAGAGGTGGGGAATCAGGGGCGTGGAATCAGAGGCAGGGAATTAGATGTGGTGAATCAGAGATGGGGAATCAGAGGCAGGGAATCAGAATCAGAAGCGGGGTATCAGTGGCCGGGAATCAGAGGAAGGTAATCAGAGGCAGGGGATCAAACACGGGGAATCAGAGGCTGGGAATCAGAGCTGGGGAATCAGAGGCGGGGAATCAGAGCTGGGGAATCACAGGCGGGGAATCAGAGATGGGGAATCAAGGGGGGAATCAGAGGCAGGGAATCAGATGCGGGGAATCAGAGGCGGGGAATCATAGATGGCGAATCAGAGGCGGGGAATCAGAGGTGGGCAATCAGAGGATGGGAATCAGATATGGGGAATCAGAGGCGGGGAATCAGAGCTGGGGAATCACATGCGGGGAATCAGAGTTGGGGAATCAGAGGCGGGGAATCAGATATGGGGAAACAGAGGCGGGGAATCAGAGGCGGTGAAACAGAGGCGGGGAATCAGATATTGGGAATCAGAGGTGGGGAATCAGAGGTTGGGAATCAGAGGCCTGGAATGAGAGGCGGGGAATCAGAGGCAGGGAATCAGATGCGGGGAATCAGAGGAGGGGAATCAGAGCTGGGGAATCAAAGGTGGGGAATCAGAGCTGGGGAATCAGAGGCAGGGAATCAGAGGCGGGGAATCAGATATGGGGAATCAGAGGCTGGTATTCAGAGGCGGGGAATCAGAGGCAGGGAATCAGACACGGGGAATCAGAGGTGGGGAATCAGAGATGGGGAATCAGAGGCGGGGAATCAGAGTTGGGGAATCAGAGGCAGGGAATCAGAGTTGGGGATTCAGAGACGGGGAATCAGATATGGGGAAACAGAGGCGGGGAATCAGAGGCGGGCAAACAGAGGCGGGGAATTAGATATGGGGAATCAGATGTGGGGAATCAGAGGTGGTGAATCAGTGATGGGGAATCACAGGCGGGGAATCAGAGGCAGGGAATAGAACGCAGGGAATCAGAGGCAGGGAATCAGAGCTGGGGAATCAGAGGCGGGGAATCATAGTTGGGAATCAGAGGCGGGGAATCAGATATGGGGAAACAGAGGCGGGGAATCAGAGGCGGGGAAACAGAGGCGGGGAATCAGATATGGGGAATCGGATGCGGGGAATCAGAGGCGGGGAATCAGAGCTGGGGAATCAGAGGCGGGGAATCAGAGTTGGGGCATCAGAGGTGGGGAATCAGATATGGGGAATCAGAGGTGGCGAATCAAAGGCGGTGAATCAGAGATGGGGAATCAGAGGCGGGGAATCAGAGGCAGGGAATCATATGCGGGGAATCAGAGGCGGGGAATCAGAGCTGGCGAATCAGAGGCGGGGAATCAGAGGTGGGCAATCAGAGCCGGGGAATCAGATATGGGGAATCAGAGGCGGGGAATCAGAGGCGGGGAAACAGAGGTGGGGAATCAGATATGGGGAAACAGAGGTGGCGAATCAAAGGCGGTGAATCAGAGATGGGGAATCAGAGGCGGGGAATCAGAGGCAGGGAATCAAAAACGGGGAATCAGAGGCGGGGAATCAGAGCTGGGGAATCAGAGGCGGGGAAGCAGAGTAGGAGAATCAGAGGTGGGGAATCAGATATGGGGAAACAGGGGCGGGGAATCAGAGGCTGGGAAACAGAGGCGGGGAATCAGATATGGGGAATCAGAGGTGTGGAATCAGAGGTTGGGAATCAGAGGCGGGGAAACAGAGGAGGGGAATCAGATATGGGGAATCAGAGGTGGCGAATTAAAGGCGGTGAATCAGAGATGGGGAATCAGGGCAGGGAATCAGAGGCAGGGATTCAAACACGGGGAATCAGAGGCGTGGAATCAGAGCTGGGGAATCAGAGGCGGGGATTCAGAGTTGGGGAATCAGAGGCGGGGAATCAGAGGCGGGGAAACAGAGGCGGGGAATCAGATATGGGGAATCAGAGGTGGGGAATCAGAGGTTGGGAATCAGAAGCAGGGAATCAGAGGCGGGGAATCAGAGGCGGGGAAACAGAGGCGGGGAATCAGATATGGGGAATCAGAGGTGGGGAATCAGAGGTTGGGAATCAGAAGCAGGGAATCAGAGGCGGGGAAACAGAGGCGGGGAATCAGATATGGGGAATCAGAGGTGGGGAATCAGAGGTTGGGAATCAGAAGCAGGGAATCAGAGGCGGGGAATCAGAGGTGGGGAATCAGAGGTGGTGAATCAGTGATGGGGAATCACAGGCGGGGAATCAGAGGCAGGGAATAGAACGCGGGGAATCAGAGGCAGGGAATCAGAGCTGGGGAATCAGAGGCGGGGAATCATAGTTGGGAATCAGAGGCGGGGAATCAGATATGTGGAAACAGAGGCGGGGAATCAGATATGGGGAATCGGATGCAGGGAATCAGAGGCGGGGAATCAGAGCTGGGGAATCAGAGGCGGGGAATCAGAGTTGGGGCATCAAAGGTGGGGAATTAGATATAGGGAAACAGAGGCGGGGAATCAGAGGCGGGGAAACAGAGGCGGGGAAACAGAGGCGGGGAATCAGATATGGGGAATCAGAGGTGGGGAATCCGAGGTTGGGAATCAGAGGCAGGGAATCAGAGGCGGGGAATCAGAGGCGGGGAAACAGAGGCGGGGAATCAGATATGGGGAATCAGAGGTGGGGCATCAGAAGTTGTGAATCACAGATGGGGAATTAGAGGCGGGGAATCAGAGGCAGGGAATCAGACGCGGGGAATCAGAGGCGGGGATTCAGAGCTGGGGTATCAGAAGCGGGGAATCAGAGTTGGGGAATCAGAGGCGGGGAATCAGATATGGGGAATCAGAGGCAGGGAATCAGAGGCGGGGAATCAGAGGCAGGGAATCAGACGCGGGGAATCTGAGGCGGGGAATCAGAGCTGGGGAATCAGAGGTGGGGAATCAGAGTTGGGGAATCAGAGGCAGGGAATTGGATGTGCGGAATCAGAGATGGGGAATCAGAGGTGGGGAATCAGAGGCGGTGAATCAGAGATGGGGAATCAGAGGCGGGGAATCAGAGGCAGGAAATCAGACACGGGGATTCAGAGGCTGGGAATCAGACGGGGGGAATCAAAGGCGGGGAATCAGAGCTGGGGAATCTGAGGCAGGGAATCAGAGTTGGGGATTCAGAGGCAGGGAATCAGATATGGGGAAACAGAGGCGGGGAATCAGAGGCGGGAAAAAAGAGGCGGGGAATTAGATATGGGGAATCAGAGGTGGGGAATCAGAGGTGGGGAATCAGAGGTGGGGAATCAGAGGCGGGGAGTCAGAGGCAGGGAATCTGACGCCGGGAATCAGAGGCGGGGAATCAGAGCTGGGGAATCAGAGGCGGGGAATCAGAGTTGGGGAATCAGAGGCGGGGAATCAGATATGGGGAAATAGAGGCGGGGAATCAGATATGGGGAATCAGAGGTGTGGAATCAGAGGTTGGGAATCAGAGGCAGGGAATCAGAGGCGGGGAAACAGAGGCGGGGAATCAGATATGGGGAATCAGAGGTGGCGAATCAAAGGCGGTGAAACAGAGATGGGGAATCAGGGTAGGTAAACATAGGCGGGGAATCAGAGGCGGGGAATCAGAGGCGGGGAATCAGAGGCGGGGAATCAGAGTCGGGGAATCAGAGGCGGGGAATCTGAGGCGGGGAATCAGATGCAGGGAATCAGAGGCGGGGAATCAGAGGCGGGGTATCAGAGGCAGGGAATCAGAGGCGCGGAATCAGAGGCGGGGAATCAGAGGCGTGGAATCAGAGACGGGGAATCAGAGGCGGGGAATCAGAAGTGGGGAATCAGAGGTGGGAAATCAGAGGCTGGGAATCAGAGGCGGGGATTCAGAGGCGGGGAATCAGAGGCAGGGTATCAGAGGCGGGCAATCAGATGCAGGGAATCAGAGGCAGGGAATCAGAGGCAGGGAATCAGAGGCAGGGAACCTGAGATGGCGAATATGAGGTGGTGAATCAGAGGCGGGGAAACAGTCGGGTAAACAGAGGCGGGGAATCAGAGGCAGGGAATCAGCCGCGGGGAATCAGAGGCAGGGAATCAGATGAAGGGAATCTGATGCAGGGAATCTGAGGCAGGGTATCTGAGGCAGGGAATCTGTGGCAGGGAATCTGATGCGGGTTATCAGAAGCGGGAAATGAGATGTGGGAAACGAGATGCAGAGAAAGAGGCACGGAAATAGAGGCAGGGAAAGAGAGGCAGTGTATCAGAGGCGGGTAATCAGAGGCGTGGAATCAGAGGCGGGGAATCAGAGACACAGAAAGAGAGGCGTGGAATCAGAGGTGCGGAATCAGAGCCGGTGAATCTGAGCCGGGAAATCAGAAGCAGAGCAACAGAGGTGGTGAAACATGGGTGCGGAATCGGACACGGGGAATCAGAGGTGGGGACTCAGAGGCCGGGAATCAGAGGCAGGGAATCAGAGGCAGGTTATCAGAGGCAGGGAATCAGAGGTGGGAAATCAGAGGCGGGGAATCAGAGGCGGCGAATCAGAGGCGGGGAATCAGAGGCGGGGAATCAGAGGCGGATAATCAGAGGCAGGCAATCAGATGCAGGAAATCAGAGGCAGGGAATCAGAGGCAGGGAATCAGAGGCAGGGAATCTGAGGCAGGGAATCAGAGGTGGGGAATCAGAGGCGGGGAATCAGAGGCAGGGAATCAGATGAAGGGAATCTGATGCAGGGAATCTGAGGCAGGGAATCTGAGGCAGGGAATCTGTGGCAGGGAATCTGATGCGGGTTATCAGAAGGGGGAAATGAGATGTGGGAAAC
This sequence comes from Narcine bancroftii, assembly GCF_036971445.1. Taxonomy (NCBI): domain Eukaryota; kingdom Metazoa; phylum Chordata; class Chondrichthyes; order Torpediniformes; family Narcinidae; genus Narcine; species Narcine bancroftii. The sequence continues at coordinate 110,633,896 of NC_091474.1, read as the reverse complement.
GAGATGCAGAGAAAGAGGCACGGAAATAGAGGCAGGGAAAGACAGGCAGGGAATCAGAGGCGGGGAATCAGAGGTGGGGAATCAGAGGCTGGGAATCAGAGGCGGGCAATCAGAGGGGGGAATCAGAGGTGGGGAATCAGAGGCAGGGAATCAGAGGCAGGGAATCAGAGGCGGGAAATCAGAGGCGGCGAATCTGAGGCGTGGAATCAGAGGTGGGGAAAGAGATGTGGGGAAACGTAGGCCAGGAAAGTTGCGCGGAAAGGGAGGCGGTGAATCAGAGGCGGGGAATCAGAGGCGCGGAATCAGAGGCGGGGAATCAGAGGCGGGGATTCAGAGCTGGGGAATCAGAAGCGGGGAATCAGAGTTGGGGAATCAGAGGCAGGGAATCAGATATGGGGAATCAGAGGTGGGGAATCAGAGGCGGGGAAACAGAGGCCGGGAATCAGATGTGGGGAATCAGAGGTGGGGAATCAGGGGCAGGGAATCAGTGGCAGGGAATCAGAGGCGGGGAATCAGAGGCGGGGAATCAAAGGCAGGGAATCAGACACGGGGAATCAGAGGCGGGGAATCAGAGATGGGGAATCAGAGGCGGGGAATCAGAGGCAGTGAATCGGATGCCGGGAATCAGAGTCGGGGAATCAGAGCTGGGGAATCAGAGGCGGGGAATCAGAGTTGGGGAATCAGAGGCGGGGAATCAGATATGGGGAAATAGAGGCGGGGAATCAGATATGGGGAATCAGAGGTGTGGAATCAGAGGTTGGGAATCAGAGGCTGGGAATCAGAGGTGGCAATCAGAGGCGGGGAATCAGATATGGGGAATCAGAGGCGGGGAATCAGAGGCGGGGAAACAGAGGCGGGGAATCAAATATAGGGAATCAGAGGTGGGGAATCAGAGGTTGTGAATCAGAGATGGTGAATCAAGACGGGGAATCAGAGGCAGGGAATCAGACGCGGGGAATCAGAGGCGGGGATTCAGAGCTGGGGAATCAGAGGCGGGGAATCAGTGGCAGGGAATCAGAGGCGGGGAATCAGAGGCGGGGAATCAAAGGCAGGGAATCAGACACGGGGAATCAGAGGCGGGGAATCAGAGATGGGGAATCAGAGGCGGGGAATCAGAGGCAGGGAATCGGATGCCGGGAATCAGAGTCGGGGAATCAGAGCTGGGGAATCAGAGGCGGGGAATCAGAGTTGGGGAATCAGAGGCGGGGAATCAGATATGGGGAAATAGAGGCGGGGAATCAGATATGGGGAATCAGAGGTGTGGAATCAGAGGTTGGGAATCAGAGGCAGGGAATCAGAGTCGGGGAAACTGAGGCGGGGAATCAGATATGGGGAATCAGAGGTGGCGAATCAAAGGCGGTGAAACAGAGATGGGGAATCAGGGCAGGGAATCAGAGGCAGGGAATCAAACACGGGGAATCAGAGCTGGGGAATCAGAGGCGGGGAATCAGAGTTGGGAATCAGAGGCGGGGAATCAGAGGCGGGGAAACAGAGGCGGGGAATCAGATATGGGGAATCAGAGGTGGGGAATCCGAGGTTGGGAATCAGAGGCAGGGAATCAGAGGCGGAAAATCAGAGGGGGGAATCAGAGGAAGGGAATCAGATGTGCGGAATCGGAGATGGGGAATCAGAGGCAGGGAATCAGAGGCGGGGAATCAGAGGCGGGGAATCAGAGGCCGGGAATCAGATATGGGGAAACAGAGGCGGGGAATCCGAGTCGGGGAAACAGAGGCGGGGAATCAGATATGGGGAATCAGAGGTGGGGAATCAGAGGTTGGGAATCAGAGGCAGGGAATCAGAGGCTTGGAATCAGGTGCAGGGAATCAGATGCGGGGAATCATAGGCGGGGAATCAGAGCTGGGGAATCAGAGGTGGGGAATCAGATTTGGGGAATCAGAGGCGGGGACTTAGATATTGGGAAACAGAGGCGGGGAATCAGAGGCGGGGAAACCCAGGTGGGGAATCAGATATGGGGAATCAGAGGTGGGGAATCAGAGGCAAGGAATCAGATGTGCGGAATCAGAGATGGGGAATCAGAGGCAGGGAATCAGAATCAGAAGCAGGGAATCAGAGGCCGGGAATCAAAGGCCGGAATCAGATGCTGGGAATCAGAGGCCTGGAATCAGAGGCGGGGAATCAGAGGCAGGGAATCAGATGCGGGGAATCAGAGGCGGGGAATCAGAGCTGGGGAATCAGAGGCGGGGATTCAGAGTTGGGGAATCAGAGGCGGGGAATCAGAGGCGGGGAAACAGAGGCGGGGAATCAGATATGGGGAATCAGAGGTGGGGAATCAGAGGTTGGGAATCAGAAGCAGGGAATCAGAGGCGGGGAATCAGAGGCGGGGAATCAGAGGCAGGGAATCCGATGTGCGGAATCGGAGATGGGGAATCAGAGGCGGGGAATCAGATATGGGGAATCAGAGGTGGGGAATCAGAGGTTGGGAATCAGAGGCAGGGAATCAGAGGCTGGGAATCAGATGCAGGGAATCAGATGCGGGAAATCAGAGGCGGGGAATCAGAGCTGGTGAATCAGAGGTGGGGAATCAGAGTTGGGGAATCAGAGTCGGGGACTTAGATATGGGGAAACAGAGGCGGGGAATCAGAGGCGGGGAAACAGACGCGGGGAATTAGAGGCGGGGATTCAGAGCTGGGGAATCAGAGGCGGGGAATCAGAGTTGGGGAATCAGAGGCGGGGAATCAGATATGGGTAATCAGAGGCGGGGAATCAGAGGCGGGGAAACAGAGGCAGGGAATCAGATATGGGGAATCAGAGGTGGGGTATCAGGGGCAGGGAATCAGTGGCAGGGAATCAGAGGCGGGAAATCAGAGGCGGGGAATCAGAGGCAGGGAATCAGACACGGGGAATCAGATATGGGGAAACAGAGGCGGGGAATCAGAGGCGGGCAAACAGAGGCGGGGAATTAGATATGGGGAATCAGAGGTGGGGAATCAGAGGTGGTGAATCAGAGATGGGGAATCACAGGCGGGGAATCAGAGGCAGGGAATAGAACGCGGGGAATCAGAGGCGGGGAATCAGAGCTGGGGAATCAGAGGCGGGGAATCATAGTTGGGAATCAGAGGCGGGGAATCAGATAGGGGGAAACAGAGGCGGGGAATCAAAGGCGGGGAAACAGAGGCGGGGAATCAGATATGGGGAATCGGATGCGGGGAATCAGAGGCGGGGAATCAGAGCTGGGGAATCAGAGGCGGGGTATCAGTGTTGGGGCATCTGAGGTGGGGAATTAGATATGGGGAAACAGAGGCGGGGAATCAGAGGCGCGGAAACAGAGGCGAGGAATCAGATATGGGGAATCAGAGGTGGGGAATCAGAGGCAGGGAATCAGATGTGCGGAATCAGAGATGGGGAATCAGAGGCAGGGAATCAGAATCAGAAGCGGGGAATCAGAGGCCGGGAATCAGAGGCCGGGATTCAGATGCCGGGAATAAGAGGCCGGGAATCAGAGGTGGGGAATCAGAGTCCGGGAATCAGAGATGGGGATTCAGAGGCGGGGAATGATATATGGGAAATCAGAGGCGGGGAATCAGAGGTGGGGTAACAGAGGTGGGGAATCAGATATGGGGAATCAGAGGTGGCGAATCAAAGGCGGTGAATCAGAGATGGGGAATCAGAGGCGGGGAATCAGAGGCAGGGAATCAAACACGGGGAATCAGAGGCGGGGAATCAGAGCTGGGGAATCGGAGGCGGGGAATCAGAGTTGGGGAATCAGAGGCGGGGAATCAGATATGGGGAAACAGGGGCGGGGAATCAGAGGCAGGGAAACAGAGGCGGGGAATCAGATATGGGGAATCAGGGGTGGGGAATCAGAGGTTGGGAATCAGAGGCAGGGAATCAGAGGCGTGGAAACAGAGGCGGGGATTCAGATATGGGGAATCAGAGGTGGGGAATCAGGGGCGTGGAATCAGAGGCAGGGAATTAGATGTGGTGAATCAGAGATGGGGAATCAGAGGCAGGGAATCAGAATCAGAAGCGGGGTATCAGTGGCCGGGAATCAGAGGAAGGTAATCAGAGGCAGGGGATCAAACACGGGGAATCAGAGGCTGGGAATCAGAGCTGGGGAATCAGAGGTGGGGAATCAGAGCTGGGGAATCACAGGCGGGGAATCAGAGATGGGGAATCAAGGGGGGAATCAGAGGCAGGGAATCAGATGCGGGGAATCAGAGGCGGGGAATCATAGATGGCGAATCAGAGGCGGGGAATCAGAGGTGGGCAATCAGAGGATGGGAATCAGATATGGGGAATCAGAGGCGGGGAATCAGAGCTGGGGAATCACAGGCGGGGAATCAGAGTTGGGGAATCAGAGGCGGGGAATCAGATATGGGGAAACAGAGGCGGGGAATCAGAGGCGGTGAAACAGAGGCGGGGAATCAGATATTGGGAATCAGATGTGGGGAATCAGAGTTGGGGAATCAGAGTCGGGGACTTAGATATGGCGAAACAGAGGCGGGGAATCAGAGGCGGGGAAACAGACGCGGGGAATCAGAGGCGGGGAATCATAGTTGGGAATCAGAGGCGGGGAATCAAAGGCGGGGAAACAGAGGCGTGGAATCAGATATGGGGAATCGGATGCGGGGAATCAGAGGCGGGGAATCAGAGCTGGGGAATCAGAGGCGGGGTATCAGAGTTGGGGCATCTGAGGTGGGGAATTAGATATGGGGAAACAGAGGCGGGGAATCAGAGGCGCGGAAACAGAGGCGAGGAATCAGATATGGGGAATCAGAGGTGGGGAATCAGAGGCAGGGAATCAGATGTGCGGAATCAGAGATGGGGAATCAGAGGCAGGGAATCAGAATCAGAAGCGGGGAATCAGAGGCCGGGAATCAGAGGCCGGGATTCAGATGCCGGGAATAAGAGGCCGGGAATCAGAGGTGGGGAATCAGAGTCCGGGAATCAGAGATGGGGATTCAGAGGCGGGGAATGATATATGGGGAATCAGAGGCGGGGAATCAGAGGTGGGGTAACAGAGGTGGGGAATCAGATATGGGGAATCAGAGGTGGCGAATCAAAGGCGGTGAATCAGAGATGGGGAATCAGAGGCGGGGAATCAGAGGCAGGGAATCAAACACGGGGAATCAGAGGCGGGGAATCAGAGCTGGGGAATCGGAGGCGGGGAATCAGAGTTGGGGAATCAGAGGCGGGGAATCAGATATGGGGAAACAGGGGCGGGGAATCAGAGGCAGGGAAACAGAGGCGGGGAATCAGATATGGGGAATCAGGGGTGGGGAATCAGAGGTTGGGAATCAGAGGCAGGGAATCAGAGGCGTGGAAACAGAGGCGGGGATTCAGATATGGGGAATCAGAGGTGGGGAATCAGGGGCGTGGAATCAGAGGCAGGGAATTAGATGTGGTGAATCAGAGATGGGGAATCAGAGGCAGGGAATCAGAATCAGAAGCAAGGTATCAGTGGCCGGGAATCAGAGGAAGGTAATCAGAGGCAGGGGATCAAACACGGGGAATCAGAGGCTGGGAATCAGAGCTGGGGAATCAGAGGCGGGGAATCAGAGCTGGGGAATCACAGGCGGGGAATCAGAGATGGGGAATCAAGGGGGGAATCAGAGGCAGGGAATCAGATGCGGGGAATCAGACGCGGGGAATCATAGATGGTGAATCAGAGGCGGGGAATCAGAGGTGGGCAATCAGAGGATGGGAATCAGATATGGGGAATCAGAGGCGGGGAATCAGAGCTGGGGAATCACAGGCGGGGAATCAGAGTTGGGGAATCAGAGGCGGGGAATCAGATATGGGGAAACAGAGGCGGGGAATCAGAGGCGGTGAAACAGAGGCGGGGAATCAGATATTGGGAATCAGAGGTGGGGAATCAGAGGTTGGGAATCAGAGGCCTGGAATCAGAGGCGGGGAATCAGAGCTGGGGAATCAGAGGCGGGGAATCAGAGTTGGGGAATCAGAGGCGGGGAATCAGATATGGGGAAATAGAGGCGGGGAATCAGATATGGGGAATCAGAGGTGTGGAATCAGAGGTTGGGAATCAGAGGCAGGGAATCAGAGTCGGGGAAACTGAGGCGGGGAATCAGATATGGGGAATCAGAGGTGGCGAATCAAAGGCGGTGAAACAGAGATGGGGAATCAGGGCAGGGAATCAGAGGCAGGGAATCAAACACGGGGAATCAGAGCTGGGGAATCAGAGGCGGGGAATCAGAGTTGGGAATCAGAGGCGGGGAATCAGAGGCGGGGAAACAGAGGCGGGGAATCAGATATGGGGAATCAGAGGTGGGGAATCCGAGGTTGGGAATCAGAGGCAGGGAATCAGAGGCGGAAAATCAGAGGGGGGAATCAGAGGAAGGGAATCAGATGTGCGGAATCGGAGATGGGGAATCAGAGGCAGGGAATCAGAGGCGGGGAATCAGAGGCGGGGAATCAGAGGCCGGGAATCAGATATGGGGAAACAGAGGCGGGGAATCCGAGTCGGGGAAACAGAGGCGGGGAATCAGATATGGGGAATCAGAGGTGGGGAATCAGAGGTTGGGAATCAGAGGCAGGGAATCAGAGGCTTGGAATCAGGTGCAGGGAATCAGATGCGGGGAATCATAGGCGGGGAATCAGAGCTGGGGAATCAGAGGTGGGGAATCAGATTTGGGGAATCAGAGGCGGGGACTTAGATATTGGGAAACAGAGGCGGGGAATCAGAGGCGGGGAAACCCAGGTGGGGAATCAGATATGGGGAATCAGAGGTGGGGAATCAGAGGCAAGGAATCAGATGTGCGGAATCAGAGATGGGGAATCAGAGGCAGGGAATCAGAATCAGAAGCAGGGAATCAGAGGCCGGGAATCAAAGGCCGGAATCAGATGCTGGGAATCAGAGGCCTGGAATCAGAGGCGGGGAATCAGAGGCAGGGAATCAGATGCGGGGAATCAGAGGCGGGGAATCAGAGCTGGGGAATCAGAGGCGGGGATTCAGAGTTGGGGAATCAGAGGCGGGGAATCAGAGGCGGGGAAACAGAGGCGGGGAATCAGATATGGGGAATCAGAGGTGGGGAATCAGAGGTTGGGAATCAGAAGCAGGGAATCAGAGGCGGGGAATCAGAGGCGGGGAATCAGAGGCAGGGAATCCGATGTGCGGAATCGGAGATGGGGAATCAGAGGCGGGGAATCAGATATGGGGAATCAGAGGTGGGGAATCAGAGGTTGGGAATCAGAGGCAGGGAATCAGAGGCTGGGAATCAGATGCAGGGAATCAGATGCGGGAAATCAGAGGCGGGGAATCAGAGCTGGGGAATCAGAGGTGGGGAATCAGAGTTGGGGAATCAGAGTCGGGGACTTAGATATGGGGAAACAGAGGCGGGGAATCAGATGCGGGGAAACAGACGCGGGGAATCAGAGGCGGGGATTCAGAGCTGGGGAATCAGAGGCGGGGAATCAGAGTTGGGGAATCAGAGGCGGGGAATCAGATATGGGTAATCAGAGGCGGGGAATCAGAGGCGGGGAAACAGAGGCAGGGAATCAGATATGGGGAATCAGAGGTGGGGTATCAGGGGCAGGGAATCAGTGGCAGGGAATCAGAGGCGGGGAATCAGAGGCGGGGAATCAGAGGCAGGGAATCAGACACGGGGAATCAGATATGGGGAAACAGAGGCGGGGAATCAGAGGCGGGCAAACAGAGGCGGGGAATTAGATATGGGGAATCAGAGGTGGGGAATCAGAGGTGGTGAATCAGAGATGGGGAATCACAGGCGGGGAATCAGAGGCAGGGAATAGAACGCGGGGAATCAGAGGCGGGGAATCAGAGCTGGGGAATCAGAGGCGGGGAATCATAGTTGGGAATCAGAGGCGGGGAATCAGATAGGGGGAAACAGAGGCGGGGAATCAAAGGCGGGGAAACAGAGGCGGGGAATCAGATATGGGGAATCGGATGCGGGGAATCAGAGGCGGGGAATCAGAGCTGGGGAATCAGAGGCGGGGTATCAGTGTTGGGGCATCTGAGGTGGGGAATTAGATATGGGGAAACAGAGGCGGGGAATCAGAGGCGCGGAAACAGAGGCGAGGAATCAGATATGGGGAATCAGAGGTGGGGAATCAGAGGCAGGGAATCAGATGTGCGGAATCAGAGATGGGGAATCAGAGGCAGGGAATCAGAATCAGAAGCGGGGAATCAGAGGCCGGGAATCAGAGGCCGGGATTCAGATGCCGGGAATAAGAGGCCGGGAATCAGAGGTGGGGAATCAGAGTCCGGGAATCAGAGATGGGGATTCAGAGGCGGGGAATGATATATGGGAAATCAGAGGCGGGGAATCAGAGGTGGGGTAACAGAGGTGGGGAATCAGATATGGGGAATCAGAGGTGGCGAATCAAAGGCGGTGAATCAGAGATGGGGAATCAGAGGCGGGGAATCAGAGGCAGGGAATCAAACACGGGGAATCAGAGGCGGGGAATCAGAGCTGGGGAATCGGAGGCGGGGAATCAGAGTTGGGGAATCAGAGGCGGGGAATCAGATATGGGGAAACAGGGGCGGGGAATCAGAGGCAGGGAAACAGAGGCGGGGAATCAGATATGGGGAATCAGGGGTGGGGAATCAGAGGTTGGGAATCAGAGGCAGGGAATCAGAGGCGTGGAAACAGAGGCGGGGATTCAGATATGGGGAATCAGAGGTGGGGAATCAGGGGCGTGGAATCAGAGGCAGGGAATTAGATGTGGTGAATCAGAGATGGGGAATCAGAGGCAGGGAATCAGAATCAGAAGCGGGGTATCAGTGGCCGGGAATCAGAGGAAGGTAATCAGAGGCAGGGGATCAAACACGGGGAATCAGAGGCTGGGAATCAGAGCTGGGGAATCAGAGGTGGGGAATCAGAGCTGGGGAATCACAGGCGGGGAATCAGAGATGGGGAATCAAGGGGGGAATCAGAGGCAGGGAATCAGATGCGGGGAATCAGAGGCGGGGAATCATAGATGGCGAATCAGAGGCGGGGAATCAGAGGTGGGCAGTCAGAGGATGGGAATCAGATATGGGGAATCAGAGGCGGGGAATCAGAGCTGGGGAATCACAGGCGGGGAATCAGAGTTGGGGAATCAGAGGCGGGGAATCAGATATGGGGAAACAGAGGCGGGGAATCAGAGGCGGTGAAACAGAGGCGGGGAATCAGATATTGGGAATCAGAGGTGGGGAATCAGAGTTGGGGAATCAGAGTCGGGGACTTAGATATGGCGAAACAGAGGCGGGGAATCAGAGGCGGGGAAACAGACGCGGGGAATCAGAGGCGGGGAATCATAGTTGGGAATCAGAGGCGGGGAATCAAAGGCAGGGAAACAGAGGCGTGGAATCAGATATGGGGAATCGGATGCGGGGAATCAGAGGCGGGGAATCAGAGCTGGGGAATCAGAGGCGGGGTATCAGAGTTGGGGCATCTGAGGTGGGGAATTAGATATGGGGAAACAGAGGCGGGGAATCAGAGGCGCGGAAACAGAGGCGAGGAATCAGATATGGGGAATCAGAGGTGGGGAATCAGAGGCAGGGAATCAGATGTGCGGAATCAGAGATGGGGAATCAGAGGCAGGGAATCAGAATCAGAAGCGGGGAATCAGAGGCCGGGAATCAGAGGCCGGGATTCAGATGCCGGGAATAAGAGGCCGGGAATCAGAGGTGGGGAATCAGAGTCCGGGAATCAGAGATGGGGATTCAGAGGCGGGGAATGATATATGGGGAATCAGAGGCGGGGAATCAGAGGTGGGGTAACAGAGGTGGGGAATCAGATATGGGGAATCAGAGGTGGCGAATCAAAGGCGGTGAATCAGAGATGGGGAATCAGAGGCGGGGAATCAGAGGCAGGGAATCAAACACGGGGAATCAGAGGCGGGGAATCAGAGCTGGGGAATCGGAGGCGGGGAATCAGAGTTGGGGAATCAGAGGCGGGGAATCAGATATGGGGAAACAGGGGCGGGGAATCAGAGGCAGGGAAACAGAGGCGGGGAATCAGATATGGGGAATCAGGGGTGGGGAATCAGAGGTTGGGAATCAGAGGCAGGGAATCAGAGGCGTGGAAACAGAGGCGGGGATTCAGATATGGGGAATCAGAGGTGGGGAATCAGGGGCGTGGAATCAGAGGCAGGGAATTAGATGTGGTGAATCAGAGATGGGGAATCAGAGGCAGGGAATCAGAATCAGAAGCGGGGTATCAGTGGCCGGGAATCAGAGGAAGGTAATCAGAGGCAGGGGATCAAACACGGGGAATCAGAGGCTGGGAATCAGAGCTGGGGAATCAGAGGCGGGGAATCAGAGCTGGGGAATCACAGGCGGGGAATCAGAGATGGGGAATCAAGGGGGGAATCAGAGGCAGGGAATCAGATGCGGGGAATCAGACGCGGGGAATCATAGATGGTGAATCAGAGGCGGGGAATCAGAGGTGGGCAATCAGAGGATGGGAATCAGATATGGGGAATCAGAGGCGGGGAATCAGAGCTGGGGAATCACAGGCGGGGAATCAGAGTTGGGGAATCAGAGGCGGGGAATCAGATATGGGGAAACAGAGGCGGGGAATCAGAGGCGGTGAAACAGAGGCGGGGAATCAGATATTGGGAATCAGAGGTGGGGAATCAGAGGTTGGGAATCAGAGGCCTGGAATCAGAGGCGGGGAATCAGAGGCAGGGAATCAGATGCGGGGAATCAGAGGAGGGGAATCAGAGCTGGGGAATCAGAGGCGGGGTATTAGAGTTGGGGAATCAGAGGCGGGGAATCAGACGCGGGGAATCAGAGGGGGGGAATCATAGCTGGCGAATCAGAGGCGGGGAATCAGAGGTGGGCAATCAGAGGCCGGGAATCAGAGGTGGTGAATCAGAGATGGGGAATCAGAGGCGGGGAATCAGTGGCAGGGAATCAGATATGGGGAATCAGAGGCGTGGAATCAGAGGCAGGGAATCAGACACGGGGAATCAGACACGGGGAATCAGAGGTGGGGAATCAGAGATGGGGAATCAGAGGCGGTGAATCAGAGATGGGGAATCAGAGGCGGGGAATCAGAGGCAGGAAATCAGACACGGGGATTCAGAGGCTGGGAATCAGACGGGGGGAATCAAAGGCGGGGAATCAGAGCTGGGGAATCAGAGGCAGGGAATCAGAGGCGGGGAATCAGATATGGGGAATCAGAGGCTGGTATTCAGAGGCGGGGAATCAGAGGCAGGGAATCAGACACGGGGAATCAGAGGTGGGGAATCAGAGATGGGGAATCAGAGGCGGGGAATCAGAGTTGGGGAATCAGAGGCAGGGAATCGGATGTGCGGAATCAGAGATGGGGAATCAGAGGTGGGGAATCAGAGGCGGTGAATCAGAGATGGGGAATCAGAGGCGGGGAATCAGAGGCAGGAAATCAGACATGGGGATTCAGAGGCTGGGAATCAGACGGGGGGAATCAAAGGCGGGGAATCAGAGCTGGGGAATCAGAGGGAGGGAATCAGAGTTGGGGATTCAGAGACGGGGAATCAGATATGGGGAAACAGAGGCGGGGAATCAGAGGCGGGCAAACAGAGGCGGGGAATTAGATATGGGGAATCAGATGTGGGGAATCAGAGGTGGTGAATCAGTGATGGGGAATCACAGGCGGGGAATCAGAGGCAGGGAATAGAACGCAGGGAATCAGAGGCAGGGAATCAGAGCTGGGGAATCAGAGGCGGGGAATCATAGTTGGGAATCAGAGGCGGGGAATCAGATATGGGGAAACAGAGGCGGGGAATCAGAGGCGGGGAAACAGAGGCGGGGAATCAGATATGGGGAATCGGATGCGGGGAATCAGAGGCGGGGAATCAGAGCTGGGGAATCAGAGGCGGGGAATCAGAGTTGGGGCATCGAGGTGGGGAATCAGATATGGGGAATCAGAGGTGGCGAATCAAAGGCGGTGAATCAGAGATGGGGAATCAGAGGCGGGGAATCAGAGGCAGGGAATCAGATGCGGGGAATCAGAGGCAGGGAATCAGAGCTGGCGAATCAGAGGCGGGGAATCAGAGGTGGGCAATCAGAGCCGGGGAATCAGATATGGGGAATCAGAGGCGGGGAATCAGAGGCGGGGAAACAGAGGTGGGGAATCAGATATGGGGAAACAGAGGTGGCGAATCAAAGGCGGTGAATCAGAGATGGAGAAACAGAGGCGGGGAATCAGAGGCAGGGAATCAAAAACGGGGAATCAGAGGCGGGGAATCAGAGCTTTGGAATCAGAGGCGGGGAAGCAGAGTAGGAGAATCAGAGGTGGGGAATCAGATATGGGGAAACAGGGGCGGGGAATCAGAGGCTGGGACACAGAGGCGGGGAATCAGATATGGGGAATCAGAGGTGTGGAATCAGAGGTTGGGAATCAGAGGCGGGGAAACAGAGGAGGGGAATCAGATATGGGGAATCAGAGGTGGCGAATTAAAGGCGGTGAATCAGAGATGGGGAATCAGGGCAGGGAATCAGAGGCAGGGAATCAAACACGGGGAATCAGAGGCGTGGAATCAGAGCTGGGGAATCAGAGGCGGGGATTCAGAGTTGGGGAATCAGAGGCGGGGAATCAGAGGCGGGGAAACAGATGCGGGGAATCAGATATGGGGAATCAGAGGTGGGGAATCAGAGGTTGGGAATCAGAAGCAGGGAATCAGAGGCGGGGAATCAGAGGCGGGGAATCAGAGGCAGGAAATCCGATGTGCGGAGTCGGAGATGGGGAATCAGAGGCAGAGAATCAGAGGCGGGGAATCAGAGGCGGGGAATCAGAGGCCGGGAATCAGATATGGGGAAACAGAGGCGGGGAATCAGAGGCGGGGAAACAGAGGCGGGGAATCAGATATGGGGAATCAGAGGTGGGGAATCAGAGGTTGGGAATCAGAGGCAGGGAATCAGAGGCTGGGAATCAGATGCAGGGAATCAGATGCGGGGAATCAGAGGCGGGGAATCAGAGCTGGGGAATCAGAGGTGGGGAATCAGAGTTGGGGAATCAGAGTCGGGGACTTAGATATGGGGAAACAGAGGCAGGGAATCAGAGGCGGGGAAACAGACGCGGGGAATCAGAGGCGGGTATCAGAGCTGGGGAATCAGAGGCGGGGAATCAGAGTTGGGGAATCAGAGGCGGGGAATCAGAGGCGGGGAATCAGAGGCGGGGAATCAGAGGCGGGGAAACAGAGGCAGGGAATCAGATATGGGGAATCAGAGGTGGGGTATCAGGGGCAGGGAATCAGTGGCAGGGAATCAGAGGCGGGGAATCAGAGGCGGGGAATCAGAGGCAGGGAATCAGACACGGGGAATCAGATATGGGGAAACAGAGGCGGGGAATCAGAGGCGGGCAAACAGAGGCGGGGAATTAGATAAGGGGAATCAGAGGTGGGGAATCAGAGGTGGTGAATCAGAGATGGGGAATCACAGGCGGGGAATCAGAGGCAGGGAATAGAACGCGGGGAATCAGAGGCGGGGAATCAGAGCTGGGGAATCAGAGGCGGGAAATCATAGTTGGGAATCAGAGGCGGGGAATCAGATATGGGGAAACAGAGGCAAGGAATCAAAGGCGGGGAAACAGAGGCGGGGAATCAGATATGGGGAATCGGATGCGGGGAATCAGAGGCGGGGAATCAGAGTTGGGGCATCGAGGTGGGGAATCAGATATGGGGAATCAGAGGTGGCGAATCAAAGGCGGTGAATCAGAGATGGGGAATCAGAGGCGGGGAATCAGAGGCAGGGAATCAGATGCGGGGAATCAGAGGCAGGGAATCAGAGCTGGCGAATCAGAGGCGGGGAATCAGAGGTGGGCAATCAGAGCCGGGGAATCAGATATGGGGAATCAGAGGCGGGGAATCAGAGGCGGGGAAACAGAGGTGGGGAATCAGATATGGGGAAACAGAGGTGGCGAATCAAAGGCGGTGAATCAGAGATGGAGAATCAGAGGCGGGGAATCAGAGGCAGGGAATCAAAAACGGGGAATCAGAGGCGGGGAATCAGAGCTGGGGAATCAGAGGCGGGGAAGCAGAGTAGGAAAATCAGAGGTGGGGAATCAGATATGGGGAAACAGGGGCGGGGATTCAGAGGCTGGGACACAGAGGCGGGGAATCAGATATGGGGAATCAGAGGTGTGGAATCAGAGGTTGGGAATCAGAGGCGGGGAAACAGAGGAGGGGAATCAGATATGGGGAATCAGAGGTGGCGAATTAAAGGCGGTGAATCAGAGATGGGGAATCAGGGCAGGGAATCAGAGGCAGGGAATCAAACACGGGGAATCAGAGGCGTGGAATCAGAGCTGGGGAATCAGAGGCGGGGATTCAGAGTTGGGGAATCAGAGGCGGGGAATCAGAGGCGGGGAAACAGATGCGGGGAATCAGATATGGGGAATCAGAGGTGGGGAATCAGAGGTTGGGAATCAGAAGCAGGGAATCAGAGGCGGGGAATCAGAGGCGGGGAATCAGAGGCAGGAAATCCGATGTGCGGAGTCGGAGATGGGGAATCAGAGGCAGGGAATCAGAGGCGGGGAATCAGAGGCGGGGAATCAGAGGCCGGGAATCAGATATGGGGAAACAGAGGCGGGGAATCAGAGGCGGGGAAACAGAGGCGGGGAATCAGATATGGGGAATCAGAGGTGGGGAATCAGAGGTTGGGAATCAGAGGCAGGGAATCAGAGGCTGGGAATCAGATGCAGGGAATCAGATGCGGGGAATCAGAGGCGGGGAATCAGAGCTGGGGAATCAGAGGTGGGGAATCAGAGTTGGGGAATCAGAGTCGGGGACTTAGATATGGGGAAACAGAGGCAGGGAATCAGAGGCGGGGAAACAGATGCGGGGAATCAGAGGCGGGTATCAGAGCTGGGGAATCAGAGGCGGGGAATCAGAGTTGGGGAATCAGAGGCGGGGAATCAGAGGCGGGGAATCAGAGGCGGGGAATCAGAGGCGGGGAAACAGAGGCAGGGAATCAGATATGGGGAATCAGAGGTGGGGTATCAGGGGCAGGGAATCAGTGGCAGGGAATCAGAGGCGGGGAATCAGAGGCGGGGAATCAGAGGCAGGGAATCAGACACGGGGAATCAGATATGGGGAAACAGAGGCGGGGAATCAGAGGCGGGCAAACAGAGGCGGGGAATTAGATAAGGGGAATCAGAGGTGGGGAATCAGAGGTGGTGAATCAGAGATGGGGAATCACAGGCGGGGAATCAGAGGCAGGGAATAGAACGCGGGGAATCAGAGGCGGGGAATCAGAGCTGGCTAATCAGAGGCGGGAAATCATAGTTGGGAATCAGAGGCGGGGAATCAGATATGGGGAAACAGAGGCGGGGAATCAAAGGCGGGGAAACAGAGGCGGGGAATCAGATATGGGGAATCGGATGCGGGGAATCAGAGGCGGGGAATCAGAGCTGGGGAATCAGAGGCGGGGTATCAGAGTTGGGGCATCAGAGGTGGGGAATTAGATATGGGGAAACAGACGCGGGGAATCAGAGGCGGGGAAACAGAGGTGGGGAATCAGATATGGGGAATCAGAGGTGGGGAATCAGAGGCAGGGAATCAGATGTGCGGAATCAGAGATGGGGAATCAGAGGCAGGGAATCAGAATCAGAAGCGGGGAATCAGAGGCCGGGAATCAGAGGCCGGGATTCAGATGCCGGGAATAAGAGGCCGGGAATCAGAGGTGGGGAATCAGAGTCCGGGAATCAGAGATGGGGATTCAGAGGCGGGGAATGATATATGGGGAATCAGAGGCGGGGAATCAGTGGCGGGGTAACAGAGGTGGGGAATCAGATATGGGGAATCAGAGGTGTCAAATCAAAGGCGGTGAATCAGAGATGGGGAATCAGAGGCGGGGAATCAGAGGCAGGGAATCAAACACGGGGAATCAGAGGCGGGGAATCAGAGCTGGGGAATCAGAGGTGGGGAATCAGAGTTGGGGAATCAGAGGCGGGGAATCAGATATGGGGAAACAGGGGCGGAGAATCAGAGGCAGGGAAACAGAGGCGGGGAATCAGATATGGGGAATCAGGGGTGGGGAATCAGAGGTTGGGAATTAGAGGCAGGGAATCAGAGGCGTGGAAACAGAGGCGGGGATTCAGATATGGGGAATCAGAGGTGGGGAATCTGGGGCGTGGAATCAGAGGCAGGGAATTTGATGTGGTGAATCAGAGATGGGGAATCAGAGGCAGGGAATCAGAATCAGAAGCGGGGTATCAGAGGCCGGGAATCAGAGGAAGGTAATCAGAGGCAGGGGATCAAACACGGGGAATCAGAGGCTGGGAATCAGAGCTGGGGAATCACAGGCGGGGAATCAGAGATGGGGAATCAGAGGCGGGGAATCAGAGGCAGGGAATCAGATGCGGGGAATCAGAGGCGGGGAATCAGAGCTGGCGAATCAGAGGCGGGGAATCAGAGGTGGGCAATCAGAGAATGGGAATCAGATATGGGGAATCAGAGGCGGGGAATTAGAGCTGGGGAATCACAGGCGGGGAATCAGAGTTGGGGAATCAGAGGCGGGGAATCAGATATGGGGAAACAGAGTCGGGGAATCAGAGGCGGTGAAACAGAGGCGGGGAATCAGATATGGGGAATCAGAGGTGGGGAATCAGAGGTTGGGAATCAGAGGCCTGGATTCAGAGGCGGGGAATCAGAGGCAGGGAATCAGATGCGGGGAATCAGAGGAGGGGAATCAGAGCTGGGGAATCAGAGGCAGGGTATTAGAGTTGGGGAATCAGAGGCGAGGAATCAGACGCGGGGAATCAGAGGGGGGGTATCATAGCTGGCGAATCAGAGGCGGGGAATCAGATATGGGGAATCAGAGGTGTCGAATCAAAGGCGGTGAATCAGAGATGGGGAATCAGAGGCGGGGAATCAGAGGCAGGGAATCAAACACGGGAAATCAGAGGCGGGGAATCAGAGCTGGGGAATCAGAGGTGGGGAATCAGAGTTGGGGAATCAGAGGCGGGGAATCAGATATGGGGAAACAGGGGCGGAGAATCAGAGGCAGGGAAACAGAGGCGGGGAATCAGATATGGGGAATCAGGGGTGGGGAATCAGAGGTTGGGAATCAGAGGCAGGGAATCAGAGGCTGGGAATCAGAGCTGGGGAATCACAGGCGGGGAATCAGAGATGGGGAATCAGAGGCGGGGAATCAGAGGCAGGGAAACAGAGGCGGGGAATCAGATATGGGGAATCAGAGGTGGGGAATCAGGGGCGTGGAATCAGAGGCAGGGAATTAGATGTGGTGAATCAGAGATGGGGAATCAGAGGCAGGGAATCAGAATCAGAAGCGGGGTATCAGAGGCCGGGAATCAGAGGAAGGTAATCAGAGGCAGGGGATCAAACACGGGGAATCAGAGGCTGGGAATCAGAGCTGGGGAATCACAGGCGGGGAATCAGAGATGGGGAATCAGAGGCGGGGAATCAGAGGCAGGGAATCAGATGCGGGGAATCAGAGGCGGGGAATCACAGCTGGCGAATCAGAGGCGGGGAATCAGAGGTGGGCATTCAGAGGATGGGAATCAGATATGGGGAATCAGAGGTGGGGAATTAGAGCTGGGGAATCACAGGCGGGGAATCAGAGTTGGGGAATCAGAGGCGGGGAATCAGATATGGGGAAACAGAGTCGGGGAATCAGAGGCGGTGAAACAGAGGCGGGGAATCAGATATGGGGAATCAGAGGTGGGGAATCAGAGGTTCGGAATCAGAGGCCTGGAATCAGAGGCGGGGAATCAGAGGCAGGGAATCAGATGCGGGGAATCAGAGGAGGGGAATCAGAGCTGGGGAATCAGAGGCGGGGTATTAGAGTTGGGGAATCAGAGGCGGGGAATCAGACGCGGGGAATCAGAGGGGGGGTATCATAGCTGGCGAATCAGAGGCGGGGAATCAGAGGTGGGCAATCAGAGGCCGGGAATCAGAGGTGGTGAATCAGAGATGGGGAATCAGAGGCGGGGAATCAGTGGCAGGGAATCAGATATGGGGAATCAGAGGCGTGGAATCAGAGGCAGGGAATCAGACACGGGGAATCAGACACGGGGTATCAGAGGTGGGGAATCAGAGATGGGGAATCAGAGGCGGTGAATCAGAGATGGGGAATCAGAGGCGGGGAATCAGAGGCAGGAAATCAGACACGGGGATTCAGAGGCTGGGAATTAGACGGGGGGAATCAAAGGTGGGGAATCAGAGCTGGGGAATCAGAGGCAGGGGATCAGAGGCGGAAAATCAGATATGGGGAATCAGAGGCTGGGATTCAGAAGCGGGGAATCAGAGGCAGGGAATCAGACACGGGGAATCAGAGGTGGGGATTCAGAGATGGGGAATCAGAGGCGGGGAATCAGAGGCAGGGAATCAGACGCGGGGAATCTGAGGCGGGGAATCAGAGCTGGGGAATCAGAGGTGGGGAATCAGAGTTGGGGAATCAGAGGCAGGGAATCGGATGTGCGGAATCAGAGATGGGGAATCAGATGTGGGGAATCAGAGGAATCAGAGATGGGGAATCAGAGGCGGGGAATCAGAGGCAGGAAATCAGACACGGGGATTCAGAGGCTGGGAATCAGACGGGGGGAATCAAAGGCGGGGAATAAGAGCTGGGGAATCAGAGGCAGGGAATCAGAGTTTGGGATTCAGAGACGGGGAATCAGATATGGGGAAAGAGAGGCGGGGAATCAGAGGCGGGCAAACAGAGGCGGGGAATTAGATATGGGGAATCAGAGGTGGGGAATCAGAGGTGGTGAATCAGTGATGGGGAATCACAGGCGGGGAATCAGAGGCAGGGAATAGAACGCAGGGAATCAGACGCAGGGAATCAGAGCTGGGGAATCAGAGGCGGGGAATCATAGTTGGGAATCAGAGGCGGGGAATCAGATATGGGGAAACAGAGGCGGGGAATCAGAGGCGGGGAAACAGAGGCGGGGAATCAGATATGGGGAATCGGATGCGGGGAATCAGAGGCGGGGAATCAGAGCTGGGGAATCAGAGGCGGGGAATCAGAGTTGTGGCATCAGAGGTGGGGAATTAGATATCGGGAAACAGAGGTGGGGAATCAGAGGCGGGGAAACAGAGGCGGGGAATCAGATATGGGGAATCAGAGGTGGGGAATCAGAGGCAGGGAATCAGATGTGCGGAATCAGAGATGGGGAATCAGAGGCAGGGAATCAGAATCAGAAGCGGGGAATCAGAGGCCGGGAATCAGAGGCCGGGAATCAGATGCTGGGAATAAGAGGCCGGGAATCAGAGGTGGGGAATCAGAGTCCGGGAATCAGAGATGGGGATTCAGAGGCGGGGAATGAGATATGGAGAATCAGAGGCGGTGAATCAGAGGCCGGGAAACAGAGGTGGGGAATCAGATATGGGGAATCAGAGGTGGCGAATCAAAGGCGGTGAATCAGAGATGGGGAATCAGAGGCGGGGAATCAGAGGCAGGGAATCAGATGCGGGGAATCAGAGGCGGGGAATCAGAGCTGGCGAATCAGAGGCGGGGAATCAGAGGTGGGCAATCAGAGGCGGGGAATCAGATATGGGGAATCAGAGGCGGGGAATCAGAGGCGGGGAAACAGAGGCGGGGAATCAAATATAGGGAATCAGAGGTGGGGAATCAGAGGTTGTGAATCAGAGATGGGGAATCAAGGCGGGGAATCAGAGGCAGGGAATCAGACACGGGGAATCAGAGGCGGGGATTCAGAGCTGGGGAATCAGAGGCGGGGAATCAGAGTTGGGGAATCAGAGGCAGGGAATCAGATATGGGGAATCAGAGGGGGGGAATCAGAGGCGGAGAAACAGAGGCGGGGAATCAGATATGGGGAATCAGAGGTGGGGAATCAGGGGCAGGGAATCAGTGGCAGGGAATCAGAGGCGGGGAATCAGAGGCGGGGAATCAGAGGCAGGGAATCAGACACGGGGAATCAGAGGCGGGGAATCAGAAATGGGGAATCAGAGGCGGGGAATCAGAGGCAGGGAATCGGACGCCGGGAATCAGAGTCGGGGAATCAGAGCTGGGGAATCAGAGGCGGGGAATCAGAGTTGGGGAATCAGAGGCGGGGAATCAGATATGGGGAAATAGAGGCGGGGAATCAGATATGGGGAATCAGAGGTGTGGAATCAGAGGTTGTGAATCAGAGGAAGGGAATCAGAGTCGGGGAAACAGACGTGGGGAATCAGATATGTGGAATCAGAGGTGGCGAATCAAAGGTGGTGAAACAGAGATGGGGATTCAGAGGCGGGGAATGAGATATGGAGAATCAGAGGCGGCGAATCAGAGGCCGGGAAACAGAGGTGGGGAATCAGATATGGGGAATCAGAGGTGGCGAATCAAAGGCGGTGAATCAGAGATGGGGAATCAGAGGCGGGGAATCAGAGGTTGGGAATCAGAGGCAGGGAATCAGAGGCGGGGAATCAGAGGCGGGGAATCAGAGGAAGGGAATCAGATGTGCGGAATCGGAGATGGGGAATCAGAGGCAGGGAATCAGAGGCGGGGAATCAGAGGCGGGGAATCAGAGGCCGGGAATCAGATATGGGGAAACTGAGGCGGGGAATCCGAGGCGGGGAAACAGAGGCGGGGAATCAGATATGGGGAATCAGAGGTGGGGAATCAGAGGTTGGGAATCAGAGGCAGGGAATCAGAGGCTTGGAATCAGATGCAGGGATTCAGATGCGGGGAATCAGAGGCGGGGAATCAGAGCTGGTGAATCAGAGGCGGGGAATCAGAGGTGGGCAATCAGAGGCGGGGAATCAGATATGGGGAATCAGAGGCGGGGAATCAGAGGCGGGGAAACAGAGGCGGGGAATCAAATATAGGGAATCAGAGGTGGGGAATCAGAGGTTGTGAATCAGAGATGGGGAATCAAGGCGGGGAATCAGAGGCAGGGAATCAGACACGGGGAATCAGAGGCGGGGATTCAGAGCTGGGGAATCAGAGGCGGGGAATCACAGTTGGGGAATCAGAGGCAGGGAATCAGATATGGGGAATCAGAGGGGGGGAATCAGAGGTGGAGAAACAGAGGCGGGGAATCAGATATGGGGAATCAGATGTGGGGAATCAGGGGCAGGGAATCAGTGGCAGGGAATCAGAGGCGGGGAATCAGAGGCGGGGAATCAGAGGCAGGGAATCAGACACGGGGAATCAGAGGCGGGGAATCAGAGATGGGGAATCAGAGGCGGGGAATCAGAGGCAGGGAATCGGACGCCGGGAATCAGAGTCGGGGAATCAGAGCTGGGGAATCAGAGGCGGGGAATCAGAGTTGGGGAATCAGAGGTGGGGAATCAGATATGGGGAAATAGAGGCGGGGAATCAGATATGGGGAATCAGAGGTGTGGAATCAGAGGTTGTGAATCAGAGGAAGGGAATCAGAGTCGGGGAAACAGAAGCGGGGAATCAGATATGTGGAATCAGAGGTGGCGAATCAAAGGCGGTGAAACAGAGATGGGGAATCAGGGCAGGGAATCAGAGGCAGGGAATCAAACACGGGGAATCAGAGCTGGGAAATCAGAGACGGGGAATCAGAGTTGGGAATCAGAGGCGGGGAATCAGAGGCGGGGAAACAGAGGCGGGGAATCAGATATGGGGAATCAGAGGTGGGGAATCAGAGGTTGGGAATCAGAGGCAGGGAATCAGAGGCGGGGAATCAGAGGCGGGGAATCAGAGGAAGGGAATCAGATGTGCGGAATCGGAGATGGGGAATCAGAGGCAGGGAATCAGAGGCGGGGAATCAGAGGCGGGGAATCAGAGGCCGGGAATCAGATATGG
This sequence comes from Narcine bancroftii, assembly GCF_036971445.1. NCBI lineage: Eukaryota > Metazoa > Chordata > Chondrichthyes > Torpediniformes > Narcinidae > Narcine > Narcine bancroftii. Next base: position 110,612,247 of record NC_091474.1, on the reverse strand, counting down.
GGAAACTGAGGCGGGGAATCCGAGGCGGGGAAACAGAGGCGGGGAATCAGATATGGGGAATCAGAGGTGGGGAATCAGAGGTTCGGAATCAGAGGCAGGGAATCAGAGGCTTGGAATCAGATGCAGGGAATCAGATGCGGGGAATCAGAGGCGGGGAATCAGAGCTGGGGAATCAGAGGTGGGGAATCAGATTTGGGGAATCAGAGGTGGGGACTTAGATATTGGGAAACAGAGGCGTGGAATCAGAGGCGGGGAAACAGAGGTGGGGAATCAGATATGGGGAATCAGAGGTGGGGAATCAGAGGCAGGGAATCAGATGTGCGGAATCAGAGATGGGGAATCAGAGGCAGGGAAACAGAATCAGAAGCAGGGAATCAGAGGCCGGGAATCAGAGGCCGGAATCAGATGCTGGGAATCAGAGGCCTGGAATCAGAGGCGGGGAATCAGAGGCAGGGAATCAGATGCGTGGAATCAGAGGCGGGGAATCAGAGCTGGGGAATCAGAGGCGGGGTATTAGAGTTGGGGAATCAGAGGCGGGGAATCAGAGTTGGGGAATCAGAGGCAGGGAATTGGATGTGCGGAATCAGAGATGGGGAATCAGAGGTGGGGAATCAGAGGCGGTGAATCAGAGATGGGGAATCAGAGGCAGGGAATCAGAGGCGGGGAATCAGAGGCAGGGAATCAGACGCGGGGAATCTGAGGCGGGGAATCAGAGCTGGGGAATCAGAGGTGGGGAATCAGAGTTGGGGAATCAGAGGCAGGGAATTGGATGTGCAGAATCAGAGATGGGGAATCAGAGGTGGGGAATCAGAGGCGGTGAATCAGAGATGGGGAATCAGAGGCGGGGAATCAGAGGCAGGAAATCAGACACGGGGATTCAGAGGCTGGGAATCAGACGGGGGGAATCAAAGGCGGGGAATCAGAGCTGGGTAATCTGAGGCAGGGAATCAGAGTTGGGGATTCAGAGGCGGGGAATCAGATATGGGGAAACAGAGGCGGGGAATCAGAGGCGGGCAAACAGAGGCGGGGAATTAGATATGGGGAATCAGAGGTAGGGAATCAGAGGTGGTGAATCAGTGATGGGGAATCACAGGCGGGGAATCAGAGGCAGGGAATAGAACGCGGGGAATCAGAGGCAGGGAATCAGAGCTGGGGAATCAGAGGCGGGGAATCATAGTTGGGAATCAGAGGCGGGAATCAGATATGGGGAAACAGAGGCGGTGAATCAGAGGCGGGGAAACAGAGGCGGGGAATCAGATATGGGGAATCGGATGCAGGGAATCAGAGGCGGGGAATCAGAGCTGGGGAATCAGAGGCGGGGAATCAGAGTTGGGGCATCAGAGGTGGGGAATTAGATATAGGGAAACAGAGGCGGGGAATCAGAGGCGGGGAAACAGAGGCGGGGAATCAGATATGGAGAATCAGAGGTGGGGAATCAGAGGCGGGGAATCAGAGGCAGGGAATCGGATGCCGGGAATCAGAGGCGGGGAATCAGAGCTGGGGAATCAGAGGCGGGGTATTAGAGTTGGGGAATCAGAGGCGGGGAATCAGAGCTGGGGAATCAGAGGCGGGGAATCAGAGTTGGGGCATCAGAGGTGGGGAATTAGATATCGGGAAACAGAGGTGGGGAATCAGAGGCGGGGAAACAGAGGCGGGGAATCAGATATGGGGAATCAGAGGTGGGGAATCAGAGGCAGGGAATCAGATGTGCGGAATCAGAGATGGGGAATCAGAGGCAGGGAATCAGAATCAGAAGCGGGGAATCAGAGGCCGGGAATCAGAGGCCGGGAATCAGATGCTGGGAATAAGAGGCCGGGAATCAGAGGTGGGGAATCAGAGTCCGGGAATCAGAGATGGGGATTCAGAGGCGGGGAATGAGATATGGAGAATCAGAGGCGGGGAATCAGAGGCCGGGAAACAGAGGTGGGGAATCAGATATGGGGAATCAGAGGTGGCGAATCAAAGGCGGTGAATCAGAGATGGGGAATCAGAGGCGGGGAATCAGAAGCAGGGAATCAGATGCGGGGAATCAGAGGCGGGGAATCAGAGCTGGCGAATCAGAGGCGGGGAATCAGAGGTGGGCAATCAGAGGCGGGGAATCAGATATGGGGAATCAGAGGCGGGGAATCAGAGGCGGGGAAACAGAGGCGGGGAATCAAATATAGGGAATCAGAGGTGGGGAATCAGAGGTTGTGAATCAGAGATGGGGAATCAAAGCGGGGAATCAGAGGCAGGGAATCAGACACAGGGAATCAGAGGCGGGGATTCAGAGCTGGGGAATCAGAGGCGGGGAATCAGAGTTGGGGAATCAGAGGGAGGGAATCAGATATGGGGAATCAGAGGGGGGGAATCAGAGGCGGAGAAACAGAGGCGGGGAATCAGATATGGGGAATCAGAGGTGGGGAATCAGGGGCAGGGAATCAGTGGCAGGGAATCAGAGGCGGGGAATCTGAGGCGGGGAATCAGAGGCAGGGAATCAGACACGGGGAATCAGAGGCGGGGAATAAGAGATGGGGAATCAGAGGCGGGGAATCAGAGGCAGGGAATCGGACGCCGGGAATCAGAGTCGGGGAATCAGAGCTGGGGAATCAGAGGCGGGGAATCAGAGTTGGGGAATCAGAGGCGGGGAATCAGATATGGGGAAATAGAGGCGGGGAATCAGATATGGGGAATCAGAGGTGTGGAATCAGAGGTTGTGAATCAGAGGAAGGGAATCAGAGTCGGGGAAACAGAAGCGGGGAATCAGATATGTGGAATCAGAGGTGGCGAATCAAAGGCGGTGAAACAGAGATGGGGAATCAGGGCAGGGAATCAGAGGCAGGGAATCAAACACGGGGAATCAGAGCTGGGGATTCAGAGATGGGGAATCAGAGTTGGGAATCAGAGGCGGGGAATCAGAGGCGGGGAAACAGAGGCGGGGAATCAGATATGGGGAATCAGAGGTGGGGAATCAGAGGTTGGGAATCAGAGGCAGGGAATCAGAGGCGGGGAATCAGAGGCGGGGAATCAGAGGAAGGGAATCAGATGTGCGGAATCGGAGATGGGGAATCAGAGGCAGGGAATCAGAGGCGGGGAATCAGAGGCGGGGAATCAGAGGCCGGGAATCAGATATGGGGAAACTGAGGCGGGGAATCCGAGGCGGGGAAACAGAGGCGGGGAATCAGATATGGGGAATCAGAGGTGGGGAATCAGAGGTTGGGAATCAGAGGCAGGGAATCAGAGGCTTGGAATCAGATGCAGGGAATCAGATGCGGGGAATCAGAGGCGGGGAATCAGAGCTGGGGAATCAGAGGTGGGGAATCAGATTTGGGGAATCAGAGGTGGGGACTTAGATATTGGGAAACAGAGGCGGGGAATCAGAGGCGGGGAAACAGAGGCGGGGAATCAGATATGGGGAATCAGAGGTGGGGAATCAGAGGCAGGGAATCAGATGTGCGGAATCAGAGATGGGGAATCAGAGGCAGGGAAACAGAATCAGAAGCAGGGAATCAGAGGCCGGGAATCAGAGGCCGGAATCAGATGCTGGGAATCAGAGGCCTGGAATCAGAGGCGGGGATTCAGAGGCAGGGAATCAGATGCGGGGAATCAGAGGCGGGGAATCAGAGCTGGGGAATCAGAGGCGGGGTATTAGAGTTGGGGAATCAGAGGCAGGGAATTAGATGTGGTGAATCAGAGATGGGGAATCAGAGGCAGGGAATCAGAATCAGAAGCGGGGTATCAGAGGCCGGGAATCAGAGGAAGGTAATCAGAGGCAGGGGATCAAACACGGGGAATCAGAGGCTGGGAATCAGAGCTGGGGAATCACAGGCGGGGAATCAGAGATGGGGAATCAGAGGTGGGGAATCAGAGGCAGGGAATCAGATGCGGGGAATCAGAGGCGGGGAATCAGAGCTGGCGAATCAGAGGCGGGGAATCAGAGGTGGGCAATCAGAGGATGGGAATCAGATATGGGGAATCAGAGGTGGGGAATTAGAGCTGGGGAATCACAGGCGGGGAATCAGAGTTGGGGAATCAGAGGCGGGGAATCAGATATGGGGAAACAGAGTCGGGGAATCAGAGGCGGTGAAACAGAGGCGGGGAATCAGATATGGGGAATCAGAGGTGGGGAATCAGAGGTTCGGAATCAGAGGCCTGGAATCAGAGGCGGGGAATCAGAGGCAGGGAATCAGATGCGGGGAATCAGAGGAGGGGAATCAGAGCTGGGGAATCAGAGGCGGGGTATTAGAGTTGGGGAATCAGAGGCGGGGAATCAGACGCGGGGAATCAGAGGGGGGGTATCATAGCTGGCGAATCAGAGGCGGGGAATCAGAGGTGGGCAATCAGAGGCCGGGAATCAGAGGTGGTGAATCAGAGATGGGGAATCAGAGGCGGGGAATCAGTGGCAGGGAATCAGATATGGGGAATCAGAGGCGTGGAATCAGAGGCAGGGAATCAGACACGGGGAATCAGACATGGGGTATCAGAGGTGGGGAATCAGAGATGGGGAATCAGAGGCGGTGAATCAGAGATGGGGAATCAGAGGCGGGGAATCAGAGGCAGGAAATCAGACACGGGGATTCAGAGGCTGGGAATTAGACGGGGGGAATCAAAGGTGGGGAATCAGAGCTGGGGAATCAGAGGCAGGGGATCAGAGGCGGGGAATCAGATATGGGGAATCAGAGGCTGGGATTCAGAAGCGGGGAATCAGAGGCAGGGAATCAGACACGGGGAATCAGAGGTGGGGATTCAGAGATGGGGAATCAGAGGCGGGGAATCAGAGGCAGGGAATCAGACGCGGGGAATCTGAGGCGGGGAATCAGAGCTGGGGAATCAGAGGTGGGGAATCAGAGTTGGGGAATCAGAGGCAGGGAATCGGATGTGCGGAATCAGAGATGGGGAATCAGATGTGGGGAATCAGAGGAATCAGAGATGGGGAATCAGAGGCGGGGAATCAGAGGCAGGAAATCAGACACGGGGATTCAGAGGCTGGGAATCAGACGGGGGGAATCAAAGGCGGGGAATAAGAGCTGGGGAATCAGAGGCAGGGAATCAGAGTTTGGGATTCAGAGACGGGGAATCAGATATGGGGAAAGAGAGGCGGGGAATCAGAGGCGGGCAAACAGAGGCGGGGAATTAGATATGGGGAATCAGAGGTGGGGAATCAGAGGTGGTGAATCAGTGATGGGGAATCACAGGCGGGGAATCAGAGGCAGGGAATAGAACGCAGGGAATCAGACGCAGGGAATCAGAGCTGGGGAATCAGAGGCGGGGAATCATAGTTGGGAATCAGAGGCGGGGAATCAGATATGGGGAAACAGAGGCGGGGAATCAGAGGCGGGGAAACAGAGGCGGGGAATCAGATATGGGGAATCGGATGCGGGGAATCAGAGGCGGGGAATCAGAGCTGGGGAATCAGAGGCGGGGAATCAGAGTTGTGGCATCAGAGGTGGGGAATTAGATATCGGGAAACAGAGGTGGGGAATCAGAGGCGGGGAAACAGAGGCGGGGAATCAGATATGGGGAATCAGAGGTGGGGAATCAGAGGCAGGGAATCAGATGTGCGGAATCAGAGATGGGGAATCAGAGGCAGGGAATCAGAATCAGAAGCGGGGAATCAGAGGCCGGGAATCAGAGGCCGGGAATCAGATGCTGGGAATAAGAGGCCGGGAATCAGAGGTGGGGAATCAGAGTCCGGGAATCAGAGATGGGGATTCAGAGGCGGGGAATGAGATATGGAGAATCAGAGGCGGTGAATCAGAGGCCGGGAAACAGAGGTGGGGAATCAGATATGGGGAATCAGAGGTGGCGAATCAAAGGCGGTGAATCAGAGATGGGGAATCAGAGGCGGGGAATCAGAGGCAGGGAATCAGATGCGGGGAATCAGAGGCGGGGAATCAGAGCTGGCGAATCAGAGGCGGGGAATCAGAGGTGGGCAATCAGAGGCGGGGAATCATATATGGGGAATCAGAGGCGGGGAATCAGAGGCGGGGAAACAGAGGCGGGGAATCAAATATAGGGAATCAGAGGTGGGGAATCAGAGGTTGTGAATCAGAGATGGGGAATCAAGGCGGGGAATCAGAGGCAGGGAATCAGACACGGGGAATCAGAGGCGGGGATTCAGAGCTGGGGAATCAGAGGCGGGGAATCAGAGTTGGGGAATCAGAGGCAGGGAATCAGATATGGGGAATCAGAGGGGGGGAATCAGAGGCGGAGAAACAGAGGCGGGGAATCAGATATGGGGAATCAGAGGTGGGGAATCAGGGGCAGGGAATCAGTGGCAGGGAATCAGAGGCGGGGAATCAGAGGCGGGGAATCAGAGGCAGGGAATCAGACACGGGGAATCAGAGGCGGGGAATCAGAGATGGGGAATCAGAGGCGGGGAATCAGAGGCAGGGAATCGGACGCCGGGAATCAGAGCCGGGGAATCAGAGCTGGGGAATCAGAGGCGGGGAATCAGAGTTGGGGAATCAGAGGCGGGGAATCAGATATGGGGAAATAGAGGCGGGGAATCAGATATGGGGAATCAGAGGTGTGGAATCAGAGGTTGTGAATCAGAGGAAGGGAATCAGAGTCGGGGAAACAGACGTGGGGAATCAGATATGTGGAATCAGAGGTGGCGAATCAAAGGCGGTGAAACAGAGATGGGGATTCAGAGGCGGGGAATGAGATATGGAGAATCAGAGGCGGCGAATCAGAGGCCGGGAAACAGAGGTGGGGAATCAGATATGGGGAATCAGAGGTGGCGAATCAAAGGCGGTGAATCAGAGATGGGGAATCAGAGGCGGGGAATCAGAGGTTGGGAATCAGAGGCAGGGAATCAGAGGCGGGGAATCAGAGGCGGGGAGTCAGAGGAAGGGAATCAGATGTGCGGAATCGGAGATGGGGAATCAGAGGCAGGGAATCAGAGGCGGGGAATCAGACGCGGGGAATCAGAGGCCGGGAATCAGATATGGGGAAACTGAGGCGGGGAATCCGAGGCGGGGAAACAGAGGCGGGGAATCAGATATGGGGAATCAGAGGTGGGGAATCAGAGGTTGGGAATCAGAGGCAGGGAATCAGAGGCTTGGAATCAGATGCAGGGAATCAGATGCGGGGAATCAGAGGCGGGGAATCAGAGCTGGCGAATCAGAGGCGGGGAATCAGAGGTGGGCAATCAGAGGCGGGGAATCAGATATGGGGAATCAGAGGCGGGGAATCAGAGGCGGGGAAACAGAGGCGGGGAATCAAATATAGGGAATCAGAGGTGGGGAATCAGAGGTTGTGAATCAGAGATGGGGAATCAAGGCGGGGAATCAGAGGCAGGGAATCAGACACGGGGAATCAGAGGCGGGGATTCAGAGCTGGGGAATCAGAGGCGGGGAATCAGAGTTGGGGAATCAGAGGCAGGGAATCAGATATGGGGAATCAGAGGGGGGGAATCAGAGGCGGAGAAACAGAGGCGGGGAATCAGATATGGGGAATCAGAGGTGTGGAATCAGAGGTTGGGAATCAGAGGCAGGGAATCAGAGGCGGGGAATCAGAGGCGGGGAATCAGAGGCAGGGAATCAGACACGGGAATCAGAGTCGGGGAATCAGAGCTGGGGAATCAGAGGCGGGGAATCAGAGTTGGGGAATCAGAGGCTGGGAATCAGATATGGGGAAATAGAGGCGGGGAATCAGATATGGGGAATCAGAGGTGTGGAATCAGAGGTTGTGAATCAGAGGAAGGGAATCAGAGTCGGGGAAACAGAAGCGGGGAATCAGATATGTGGAATCAGAGGTGGCGAATCAAAGGCGGTGAAACAGAGATGGGGAATCAGGGCAGGGAATCAGAGGCAGGGAATCAAACACGGGGAATCAGAGCTGGGAAATCAGAGACGGGGAATCAGAGTTGGGAATCAGAGGCGGGGAATCAGAGGCGGGGAAACAGAGGCGGGGAATCAGATATGGGGAATCAGAGGTGGGGAATCAGAGGTTGGGAATCAGAGGCAGGGAATCAGAGGCGGGGAATCAGAGGCGGGGAATCAGAGGAAGGGAATCAGATGTGCGGAATCGGAGATGGGGAATCAGAGGCAGGGAATCAGAGGCGGGGAATCAGAGGCGGGGAATCAGAGGCCGGGAATCAGATATGGGGAAACTGAGGCGGGGAATCCGAGGCGGGGAAACAGAGGCGGGGAATCAGATATGGGGAATCAGAGGTGGGGAATCAGAGGTTCGGAATCAGAGGCAGGGAATCAGAGGCTTGGAATCAGATGCAGGGAATCAGATGCGGGGAATCAGAGGCGGGGAATCAGAGCTGGGGAATCAGAGGTGGGGAATCAGATTTGGGGAATCAGAGGTGGGGACTTAGATATTGGGAAACAGAGGCGGGGAATCAGAGGCGGGGAAACAGAGGCGGGGAATCAGATATGGGGAATCAGAGGTGGGGAATCAGAGGCAGGGAATCAGATGTGCGGAATCAGAGATGGGGAATCAGAGGCAGGGAAACAGAATCAGAAGCAGGGAATCAGAGGCCGGGAATCAGAGGCCGGAATCAGATGCTGGGAATCAGAGGCCTGGAATCAGAGGCGGGGAATCAGAGGCAGGGAATCAGATGCGTGGAATCAGAGGCGGGGAATCAGAGCTGGGGAATCAGAGGCGGGGTATTAGAGTTGGGGAATCAGAGGCGGGGAATCAGAGTTGGGGAATCAGAGGCAGGGAATTGGATGTGCGGAATCAGAGATGGGGAATCAGAGGTGGGGAATCAGAGGCGGTGAATCAGAGATGGGGAATCAGAGGCAGGGAATCAGAGGCGGGGAATCAGAGGCAGGGAATCAGACGCGGGGAATCTGAGGCGGGGAATCAGAGCTGGGGAATCAGAGGTGGGGAATCAGAGTTGGGGAATCAGAGGCAGGGAATTGGATGTGCGGAATCAGAGATGGGGAATCAGAGGTGGGGAATCAGAGGCGGTGAATCAGAGATGGGGAATCAGAGGCGGGGAATCAGAGGCAGGAAATCAGACACGGGGATTCAGAGGCTGGGAATCAGACGGGGGGAATCAAAGGCGGGGAATCAGAGCTGGGTAATCTGAGGCAGGGAATCAGAGTTGGGGATTCAGAGGCGGGGAATCAGATATGGGGAAACAGAGGCGGGGAATCAGAGGCGGGCAAACAGAGGCGGGGAATTAGATATGGGGAATCAGAGGTAGGGAATCAGAGGTGGTGAATCAGTGATGGGGAATCACAGGCGGGGAATCAGAGGCAGGGAATAGAACGCGGGGAATCAGAGGCAGGGAATCAGAGCTGGGGAATCAGAGGCGGGGAATCATAGTTGGGAATCAGAGGCGGGAATCAGATATGGGGAAACAGAGGCGGGGAATCAGAGGCGGGGAAACAGAGGCGGGGAATCAGATATGGGGAATCGGATGCAGGGAATCAGAGGCGGGGAATCAGAGCTGGGGAATCAGAGGCGGGGAATCAGAGTTGGGGCATCAGAGGTGGGGAATCAGAGTTGGGGCATCAGAGGTGGGGAATTAGATATGGGGAATCAGAGGTGGGGACTTAGATATAGGGAAACAGAGGCGGGGAATCAGAGGCGGGGAAACAGAGGCGGGGAATCAGATATGGAGAATCAGAGGTGGGGAATCAGAGGCGGGGAATCAGAGGCAGGGAATCGGACGCCGGGAATCAGAGGCGGGGAATCAGAGCTGGGGAATCAGAGGCGGGGTATTAGAGTTGGGGAATCAGAGGCGGGGAATCAGAGCTGGGGAATCAGAGGCGGGGAATCAGAGTTGGGGCATCAGAGGTGGGGAATTAGATATCGGGAAACAGAGGTGGGGAATCAGAGGCGGGGAAACAGAGGCGGGGAATCAGATATGGGGAATCAGAGGTGGGGAATCAGAGGCAGGGAATCAGATGTGCGGAATCAGAGATGGGGAATCAGAGGCAGGGAATCAGAATCAGAAGCGGGGAATCAGAGGCCGGGAATCAGAGGCCGGGAATCAGATGCTGGGAATAAGAGGCCGGGAATCAGAGGTGGGGAATCAGAGTCCGGGAATCAGAGATGGGGATTCAGAGGCGGGGAATGAGATATGGAGAATCAGAGGCGGGGAATCAGAGGCCGGGAAACAGAGGTGGGGAATCAGATATGGGGAATCAGAGGTGGCGAATCAAAGGCGGTGAATCAGAGATGGGGAATCAGAGGCGGGGAATCAGAAGCAGGGAATCAGATGCGGGGAATCAGAGGCGGGGAATCAGAGCTGGCGAATCAGAGGCGGGGAATCAGAGGTGGGCAATCAGAGGCGGGGAATCAGATATGGGGAATCAGAGGTGGGGAATCAGAGGCGGGGAAACAGAGGCGGGGAATCAAATATAGGGAATCAGAGGTGGGGAATCAGAGGTTGTGAATCAGAGATGGGGAATCAAAGCGGGGAATCAGAGGCAGGGAATCAGACACGGGGAATCAGAGGCGGGGATTCAGAGCTGGGGAATCAGAGGCGGGGAATCAGAGTTGGGGAATCAGAGGGAGGGAATCAGATATGGGGAATCAGAGGGGGGGAATCAGAGGCGGAGAAACAGAGGCGGGGAATCAGATATGGGGAATCAGAGGTGGGGAATCAGGGGCAGGGAATCAGTGGCAGGGAATCAGAGGCGGGGAATCTGAGGCGGGGAATCAGAGGCAGGGAATCAGACACGGGGAATCAGAGGCGGGGAATAAGAGATGGGGAATCAGAGTCGGGGAATCAGAGGCAGGGAATCGGACGCCGGGAATCAGAGTCCGGGAATCAGAGCTGGGGTCAGAGGCGAGGAATCAGAGTTGGGGAATCAGAGGCGGGGAATCAGATATGGGGAAATAGAGGCGGGGAATCAGATATGGGGAATCAGAGGTGTGGAATCAGAGGTTGTGAATCAGAGGAAGGGAATCAGAGTCGGGGAAACAGAAGCGGGGAATCAGATATGTGGAATCAGAGGTGGCGAATCAAAGGCGGTGAAACAGAGATGGGGAATCAGGGCAGGGAATCAGAGGCAGGGAATCAAACACGGGGAATCAGAGCTGGGGATTCAGAGATGGGGAATCAGAGTTGGGAATCAGAGGCGGGGAATCAGAGGCGGGGAAACAGAGGCGGGGAATCAGATATGGGGAATCAGAGGTGGGGAATCAGAGGTTGGGAATCAGAGGCAGGGAATCAGAGGCGGGGAATCAGAGGTTGGGAATCAGAGGAAGGGAATCAGATGTGCGGAATCGGAGATGGGGAATCAGAGGCAGGGAATCAGAGGCGGGGAATCAGAGGCGGGGAATCAGAGGCCGGGAATCAGATATGGGGAAACTGAGGCGGGGAATCCGAGGCGGGGAAACAGAGGCGGGGAATCAGATATGGGGAATCAGAGGTGGGGAATCAGAGGTTGGGAATCAGAGGCAGGGAATCAGAGGCTTGGAATCAGATGCAGGGAATCAGATGCGGGGAATCAGAGGCGGGGAATCAGAGCTGGGGAATCAGAGGTGGGGAATCAGATTTGGGGAATCAGAGGTGGGGACTTAGATATTGGGAAACAGAGGCGGGGAATCAGAGGCGGGGAAACAGAGGCGGGGAATCAGATATGGGGAATCAGAGGTGGGGAATCAGAGGCAGGGAATCAGATGTGCGGAATCAGAGATGGGGAATCAGAGGCAGGGAAACAGAATCAGAAGCAGGGAATCAGAGGCCGGGAATCAGAGGCCGGAATCAGATGCTGGGAATCAGAGGCCTGGAATCAGAGGCGGGGATTCAGAGGCAGGGAATCAGATGCGGGGAATCAGAGGCGGGGAATCAGAGCTGGGGAATCAGAGGCGGGGTATTAGAGTTGGGGAATCAGAGGCGGGGAATCAGAGTTGGGGAATCAGAGGCAGGGAATTGGATGTGCGGAATCAGAGATGGGGAATCAGAGGTGGGGAATCAGAGGCGGTGAATCAGAGATGGGGAATCAGAGGCAGGGAATCAGAGGCGGGGAATCAGAGGCAGGGAATCAGACGCGGGGAATCTGAGGCGGGGAATCAGAGCTGGGGAATCAGAGGTGGGGAATCAGAGTTGGGGAATCAGAGGCAGGGAATTGGATGTGCGGAATCAGAGATGGGGAATCAGAGGTGGGGAATCAGAGGCGGTGAATCAGAGATGGGGAATCAGAGGCGGGGAATCAGAGGCAGGAAATCAGACACGGGGATTCAGAGGCTGGGAATCAGACGGGGGGAATCAAAGGCGGGGAATCAGAGCTGGGTAATCTGAGGCAGGGTATCAGAGTTTGGGATTCAGAGGCGGGGAATCAGATATGGGGAAACAGAGGCGGGGAATCAGAGGCGGGCAAACAGAGGCGGGGAATTAGATATGGGGAATCAGAGGTAGGGAATCAGAGGTGGTGAATCAGTGATGGGGAATCACAGGCGGGGAATCAGAGGCAGGGAATAGAACGCGGGAAATCAGAGGCAGGGAATCAGAGCTGGGGAATCAGAGGCGGGGAATCATAGTTGGGAATCAGAGGCGGGAATCAGATATGGGGAAACAGAGGCGGGGAATCAGAGGCGGGGAAACAGAGGCGGGGAATCAGATATGGGGAATCGGATGCAGGGAATCAGAGGCGGGGAATCAGAGCTGGGGAATCAGAGGCGGGGAATCAGAGTTGGGGCATCAGAGGTGGGGAATTAGATATAGGGAAACAGAGGCGGGGAATCAGAGGCGGGGAAACAGAGGCGGAGAATCAGATATGGAGAATCAGAGGTGGGGAATCAGAGGCGGGGAATCAGAGGCAGGGAATCGGACGCCGGGAATCAGAGGCGGGGAATCAGAGCTGGGGAATCAGAGGCGGGGAATCAGAGTTGGGGAATCAGAGGCGGGGAATCAGATATGGGGAAATAGAGGCGGGGAATCAGATATGGGGAATCAGAGGTGTGGAATCAGAGGTTGGGAATCAGAGGCAGGGAATCAGAGGCGGGGAAACAGAGGCGGGGAATCAGATATGGGGAATCAGAGGTGGCGAATCAAAGGCGGTGAAACAGAGATGGGGAATCAGGGCAGGGAATCAGAGGCAGTGAATCAGAGCTGGGGAAACAGAGGCGGGGAATCAGATATGGGAAATCAGAGGTGGGGAATCAGGGGCGGGGAATCAGTGGCAGGGAATCAGAGCTTGGGTATCAGAGGTGGGGAATCAGAGCTGGGGAAACAGAGGCGGGGAATCAGATATGGGGAATCAGAGGTGGGGAATCAGGGGCGGGGAATCAGTGGCAGGGAATCAGAGGCCGGGAATAAAAGGCGGGGAATCAGAGCTGGGGAATCAGAGGCGGGGAATCAGAGTTGTGGAATCAGAGGAGGGGAATCAGATATTGGGAAACAGAGGCCGGGAATCAGAGGCAGGCTAACAGAGGCGGGGAATCAGATATGGGGAATCAGAGGTGGGGAATTAGAGGTTGCGAATCAGAGGCGGGGAAACAGAGGCGGGGAATCAAATATAGGGAATCAGAGGTGGGGAATCAGAGGTTGTGAATCAGAGATGGGGAATTAAGGCGGGGAATCAGAGGCAGGGAATCAGACGCGGGGAATCAGAGGCGGGGATTCAGAGCTGGGGAATCAGAGGCGGTGAATCAGAGTTGCGGAATCAGAGGCAGGGAATCAGATATGGGGAATCAGAGGCGGGGAATCAGAGGCGGGGAAACAGAGGCGGGGAATCAGATATGGGGAATCAGAATTGGGGAATCAGGGGCAGGGAATCAGTGGCAGGGAATAAGAGGCGGGGAATCAGAGGCGGGGAATCAGAGGCAGGGAATCAGACACGGGGAATCGGAGGCGGGGAATCAGAGATGGGGAATCAGAGGCGGGGAATCAGAGGCAGGGAATCGGACTCCGGGAATCAGAGTCGGGGAATCAGAGCTGGGGAATCAGAGGCGGGGAATCAGAGTTGGGGAATCAGAGGCGGGGAATCAGATATGGGGAAATAGAGGCGGGGAATCAGATATGGGGAATCAGAGGTGTGGAATCAGAGGTTTGGAATCAGAGGCAGGGAATCAGAGTCGGGGAAACAGAGGCAGGGAATCAGATATGGGGAATCAGAGGTGGCGAATCAAAGGCGGTGAAACAGAGATGGGGAATCAGGGCAGGGAATCAGAGGCAGGGAATCAAACACGGGGAATCAGAGCTGGGCAATCAGAGGCGGGGAATCAGAGTTGGGAATCAGAGGCGGGGAATCAGAGGCGGGGAAACAGAGGCGGGGAATCAGATATGGGGAATCAGAGGTGGGGAATCCGAGGTTGGGAATCAGAGGCAGGGAATCAGAGGCGGGGAATCAGAGGCGGGGAATCAGGGGCAGGGAATCAGTGGCAGGGAATCAGAGGCGGGGAATCAGAGGCGGGGAATCAGAGGCAGGGAATCAGACACGGGGAATCAGAGGCGGGGAATCAGAGATGGGGAATCAGAGGCGGGGAATCAGAGGCAGGGAATCGGACGCCGGGAATCAGAGTCGGGGAATCAGAGCTGGGGAATCAGAGGCGGGGAATCAGAGTTGGGGAATCAGAGGCGGGGAATCAGATATGGGGAAATAGAGGCGGGGAATCAGATATGGGGAATCAGAGGTGTGGAATCAGAGGTTGTGAATCAGAGGAAGGGAATCAGAGTCGGGGAAACAGAAGCGGGGAATCAGATATGTGGAATCAGAGGTGGCGAATCAAAGGCGGTGAAACAGAGATGGGGAATCAGGGCAGGGAATCAGAGGCAGGGAATCAAACACGGGGAATCAGAGCTGGGGAATCAGAGACGGGGAATCAGAGTTGGGAATCAGAGGCGGGGAATCAGAGGCGGGGAATCAGAGGCGGGGAATCAGAGGAAGGGAATCAGATGTGCGGAATCGGAGATGGGGAATCAGAGGCAGGGAATCAGAGGCGGGGAATCAGAGGCGGGGAATCAGAGGCCGGGAATCAGATATGGGGAAACTGAGGCGGGGAATCCGAGGCGGGGAAACAGAGGCGGGGAATCAGATATGGGGAATCAGAGGTGGGGAATCAGAGGTTCGGAATCAGAGGCAGGGAATCAGAGGCTTGGAATCAGATGCAGGGAATCAGATGCGGGGAATCAGAGGCGGGGAATCAGAGCTGGGGAATCAGAGGTGGGGAATCAGATTTGGGGAATCAGAGGTGGGGACTTAGATATTGGGAAACAGAGGCGGTGAATCAGAGGCGGGGAAACAGAGGCGGGGAATCAGATATGGGGAATCAGAGGTGGGGAATCAGAGGCAGGGAATCAGATGTGCGGAATCAGAGATGGGGAATCAGAGGCAGGGAAACAGAATCAGAAGCAGGGAATCAGAGGCCGGGAATCAGAGGCCGGAATCAGATGCTGGGAATCAGAGGCCTGGAATCAGAGGTGGGGAATCAGAGGCAGGGAATCAGATGCGGGGAATCAGAGGCGGGGAATCAGAGCTGGGGAATCAGAGGCGGGGTATTAGAGTTGGGGAATCAGAGGCGGGGAATCAGAGTTGGGGAATCAGAGGCAGGGACTTGGATGTGCGGAATCAGAGATGGGGAATCAGAGGTGGGGAATCAGAGGCGGTGAATCAGAGATGGGGAATCAGAGGCAGGGAATCAGAGGCAGGGAATCAGAGGCAGGGAATCAGACGCGGGGAATCTGAGGCGGGGAATCAGAGCTGGGGAATCAGAGGTGGGGAATCAGAGTTGGGGAATCAGAGGCAGGGAATTGGATGTGCGGAATCAGAGATGGGGAATCAGAGGTGGGGAATCAGAGGCGGTGAATCAGAGATGGGGAATCAGAGGCGGGGAAACAGAGGCAGGAAATCAGACACGGGGATTCAGAGGCTGGGAATCAGACGGGGGGAATCAAAGGCGGGGAATCAGAGCTGGGTAATCTGAGGCAGGGAATCAGAGTTGGGGATTCAGAGGCGGGGAATCAGATATGGGGAAACAGAGGCGGGGAATCAAAGGCGGGCAAACAGAGGCGGGGAATTAGATATGGGGAATCAGAGGTAGGGAATCAGAGGTGGTGAATCAGTGATGGGGAATCACAGGCGGGGAATCAGAGGCAGGGAATAGAACGCGGGGAATCAGAGGCAGGGAATCAGAGCTGGGGAATCAGAGGCGGGGAATCATAGTTGGGAATCAGAGGCGGGAATCAGATATGGGGAAACAGAGGCGGGGAATCAGAGGCGGGGAAACAGAGGCGGGGAATCAGATATGGGGAATCGGATGCAGGGAATCAGAGGCGGGGAATCAGAGCTGGGGAATCAGAGGCGGGGAATCAGAGTTGGGGCATCAGAGGTGGGGAATTAGATATAGGGAAACAGAGGCGGGGAATCAGAGGCGGGGAAACAGAGGCGGGGAATCAGATATGGAGAATCAGAGGTGGGGAATCAGAGGCGGGGAATCAGAGGCAGGGAATCGGACGCCGGGAATCAGAGGCGGGGAATCAGAGCTGGGGAATCAGAGGCGGGGTATTAGAGTTGGGGAATCAGAGGCGGGGAATCAGAGCTGGGGAATCAGAGGCGGGGAATCAGAGTTGGGGCATCAGAGGTGGGGAATTAGATATCGGGAAACAGAGGTGGGGAATCAGAGGCGGGGAAACAGAGGCGGGGAATCAGATATGGGGAATCAGAGGTGGGGAATCAGAGGCAGGGAATCAGATGTGCGGAATCAGAGATGGGGAATCAGAGGCAGGGAATCAGAATCAGAAGCAGGGAATCAGAGGCCGGGAATCAGAGGCCGGGAATCAGATGCTGGGAATAAGAGGCCGGGAATCAGAGGTGGGGAATCAGAGTCCGGGAATCAGAGATGGGGATTCAGAGGCGGGGAATGAGATATGGAGAATCAGAGGCGGGGAATCAGAGGCCGGGAAACAGAGGTGGGGAATCAGATATGGGGAATCAGAGGTGGCGAATCAAAGGCGGTGAATCAGAGATGGGGAATCAGAGGCGGGGAATCAGAGGCAGGGAATCAGATGCGGGGAATCAGAGGCGGGGAATCAGAGCTGGCGAATCAGAGGCGGGGAATCAGAGGTGGGCAATCAGAGGCGGGGAATCAGATATGGGGAATCAGAGGCGGGGAATCAGAGGCGGGGAAACAGAGGCGGGGAATCAAATATAGGGAATCAGAGGTGGGGAATCAGAGGTTGTGAATCAGAGATGGGGAATCAAGGCGGGGAATCATAGGCAGGGAATCAGACACGGGGAATCAGAGGTGGGGAATCCGAGGTTGGGAATCAGAGGCAGGGAATCAGAGGCGGGGAATCAGAGGCGGGGAATCAGGGGCAGGGAATCAGTGGCAGGGAATCAGAGGCGGGGAATCAGAGGCGGGGAATCAGAGGCAGGGAATCAGACACGGGAAATCAGAGGCGGGGAATCAGAGATGGGGAATCAGAGGCGGGGAATCAGAGGCAGGGAATCGGACGCCGGGAATCAGAGTCGGGGAATCAGAGCTGGGGAATCAGAGGCGGGGAATCAGAGTTGGGGAATCAGAGGCGGGGAATCAGATATGGGGAAATAGAGGCGGGGAATCAGATATGGGGAATCAGAGGGGGGGAATCAGAGTCGGAGAAACAGAGGCGGGGAATCAGATATGGGGAATCAGAGGTGGGGAATCAGGGGCAGGGAATCAGTGGCAGGGAATCAGAGGCGGAGAATCAGAGGCGGGGAATCAGAGGCAGGGAATCAGACACGGGGAATCAGAGGCGGGGAATAAGAGATGGGGAATCAGAGGCGGGGAATCAGAGGCAGGGAATCGGACGCCGGGAATCAGAGTCGGGGAATCAGAGCTGGGGAATCAGAGGCGGGGAATCAGAGTTGGGGAATCAGAGGCGGGGAATCAGATATGGGGAAATAGAGGCGGGGAATAAGATATGGGGAATCAGAGGTGTGGAATCAGAGGTTGTGAATCAGAGGAAGGGAATCAGAGTCGGGGAAACAGAAGCGGGGAATCAGATATGTGGAATCAGATGTGGCGAATCAAAGGCGGTGAAACAGAGATGGGGAATCAGGGCAGGGAATCAGAGGCAGGGAATCAAACACGGGGAATCAGAGCTGGGGAATCAGAGACGGGGAATCAGAGTTGGGAATCAGAGGCGGGGAATCAGAGGCGGGGAAACAGAGGCGGGGAATCAGATATGGGGAATCAGAGGTGGGGAATCAGAGGTTGGGAATCAGAGGCAGGGAATCAGAGGCGGGGAATCAGAGGCGGGGAATCAGAGGAAGGGAATCAGATGTGCGGAATCGGAGATGGGGAATCAGAGGCAGGGAATCAGAGGTGGGGAATCAGAGGCGGGGAATCAGAGGCCGGGAATCTGATATAGGGAAACTGAGGCGGGGAATCCGAGGCGGGGAAACAGAGGCGGGGAATCAGATATGGGGAATCAGAGGTGGGGAATCAGAGTTTGGGAATCAGAGGCAGGGAATCAGAGGGTTGGAATCAGATGCAGGGAATCAGATGCGGGGAATCAGAGGCGGGGAATCAGAGCTGGGGAATCAGAGGTGGGGAATCAGATTTGGGGAATCAGAAGTGGGGACTTAGATATTGGGAAACAGAGGCGGGGAATCAGAGGCGGGGAAACAGAGGCGGGGAATCAGATATGGGGAATCAGAGGTGGGGAATCAGAGGCAGGGAATCAGATGTGCGGAATCAGAGATGGGGAATCAGAGGCAGGGAAACAGAATCAGAAGCAGGGAATCAGAGGCCGGGAATCAGAGGCCGGAATCAGATGCTGGGAATCAGAGGCCTGGAATCAGAGGCGGGGAAACAGAGGCAGGGAATCAGATGCGGGGAATCAGAGGCGGGGAATCAGAGCTGGGGAATCAGAGGCGGGGTATTAGAGTTGGGGAATCAGAGGCGGGGAATCAGAGTTGGGGAATCAGAGTCAGGGAATTGGATGTGCGGAATCAGAGATGGGGAATCAGAGGTGGGAAATCAGAGGCGGTGAATCAGAGATGGGGAATCAGAGGCAGGGAATCAGAGGCGGGGAATCAGAGGCAGGGAATCAGACGCGGGGAATCTGAGGCGGGGAATCAGAGCTGGGGAATCAGAGGTGGGGAATCAGAGTTGGGGAATCAGAGGCAGGGAATTGGATGTGCGGAATCAGAGATGGGGAATCAGAGGTGGGGAATCAGAGGCGGTGAATCAGAGATGGGGAATCAGAGGCGGGGAATCTGAGGCAGGAAATCAGACACGGGGATTCAGAGGCTGGGAATCAGATGGGGGGAATCAAAGGCGGGGAATCAGAGCTGGGTAATCTGAGGCAGGGAATCAGAGTTGGGGATTCAGAGGCGGGGAATCAGATATGGGGAAACAGAGGCGGGCAATCAGAGGCGGGCAAACAGAGGCGGGGAATTAGATATGGGGAATCAGAGGTAGGGA
The DNA here is from genome assembly GCF_036971445.1 of Narcine bancroftii. Taxonomy (NCBI): domain Eukaryota; kingdom Metazoa; phylum Chordata; class Chondrichthyes; order Torpediniformes; family Narcinidae; genus Narcine; species Narcine bancroftii. Next base: position 110,592,942 of record NC_091474.1, on the reverse strand, counting down.
ATCAGAGGTGGTGAATCAGTGATGGGGAATCACAGACGGGGAATCAGAGGCAGGGAATAGAACGCGGGGAATCAGAGGCAGGGAATCAGAGCTGGGGAATCAGAGGCGGGGAATCATAGTTGGGAATCAGAGGCGGGAATCAGATATGGGGAAACAGAGGCGGGGAATCAGAGGCGGGGAAACAGAGGCGGGGAATCAGATATGGGGAATCAGATGCAGGGAATCAGAGGCGGGGAATCAGTGCTGGGGAATCAGAGGCGGGGAATCAGAGTTGGGGCATCAGAGGTGGGGAATTAGATATAGGGAAACAGAGGCGGGGAATCAGAGGCGGGGAAACAGAGGCGGGGAATCAGATATGGAGAATCAGAGGTGGGGAATCAGAGGCGGGGAATCAGAGGCAGGGAATCGGACGCCGGGAATCAGAGGCGGGGAATCAGAGCTGGGGAATCAGAGGCGGGGAATCAGAGTTGGGGAATCAGAGGCGGGGAATCAGATATGGGGAAATAGAGGCGGGGAATCAGATATGGGGAATCAGAGGTGTGGAATCAGAGGTTGGGAATCAGAGGCAGGGAATCAGAGGCGGGGAAACAGAGGCGGGGAATCAGATATGGGGAATCAGAGGTGGCGAATCAAAGGCGGTGAAACAGAGATGGGGAATCAGGGCAGGGAATCAGAGGCAGGGAATCAGAGCTGGGGAAACAGAGGCGGGGAATCAGATATGGGAAATCAGAGGTGGGGAATCAGGGGCGGGGAATCAGTGGCAGGGAATCAGAGCTTGGGAATCAGAGGTGGGGAATCAGAGCTGGGGAAACAGAGGCGGGGAATCAGATATAGGGAATCAGAGGTGGGGAATCAGGGGCGGGGAATCAGTGGCAGGGAATCAGAGGCCGGGAATAAAAGGCGGGGAATCAGAGCTGGGGAATCAGAGGCGGGGAATCAGAGTTGGGGAATCAGAGGAGGGGAATCAGATATGGGGAAACAGAGGCCGGGAATCAGAGGCAGGCTAACAGAGGCGGGGAATCAGATATGGGGAATCAGAGGTGGGGAATTAGAGGTTGCGAATCAGAGGCGGGGAAACAGAGGCGGGGAATCAAATATAGGGAATCAGAGGTGGGGAATCAGAGGTTGTGAATCAGAGATGGGGAATCAAGGCGGGGAATCAGAGGCAGGGAATCAGACGCGGGGAATCAGAGGCGGGGATTCAGAGCTGGGGAATCAGAGGCGGTGAATCAGAGTTGGGGAATCAGAGGCAGGGAATCAGATATGGGGAATCAGAGGCGGGGAATCAGAGGCGGGGAAACAGAGGCGGGGAATCAGATATGGGGAATCAGAATTGGGGAATCAGGGGCAGGGAATCAGTGGCAGGGAATCAGAGGCGGGGAATCAGAGATGGGGAATCAGAGGCAGGGAATCAGACACGGGGAATCGGAGGCGGGGAATCAGAGATGGGGATTCAGAGGCGGGGAATCAGAGGCAGGGAATCGGACTCCGGGAATCAGAGTCGGGGAATCAGAGCTGGGGAATCAGAGGCGGGGAATCAGAGTTGGGGAATCAGAGGCGGGGAATCAGATATGGGGAAATAGAGGCGGGGAATCAGATATGGGGAATCAGAGGTGTGGAATCAGAGGTTGGGAATCAGAGGCAGGGAATCAGAGTCGGGGAAACAGAGGCGGGGAATCAGATATGGGGAATCAGAGGTGGCGAATCAAAGGCGGTGAAACAGAGATGGGGAATCAGGGCAGGGAATCAGAGGCAGGGAATCAAACACGGGGAATCAGTGCTGGGCAATCAGAGGCGGGGAATCAGAGTTGGGAATCACAGGCGGGGAATCAGAGGCGGGGAAACAGAGGCGGGGAATCAGATATGGGGAATCAGAGGTGGGGAATCCGAGGTTGGGAATCAGAGGCAGGGAATCAGAGGCGGGGAATCAGAGGCGGGGAATCAGAGGAAGGGAATCAGATGTGCGGAATCGGAGATGGGGAATCAGAGGCAGGTAATCAGAGGCGGGGAATCAGAGGCGGGGAATCAGAGGCCGGGAATCAGATATGGGGAAACAGAGGCGGGGAATCCGAGGCGGGGAAACAGAGGCGGGGAATCAGATATGGGGAATAAGAGGTGTGGAATCAGAGGTTGGGAATCAGAGGCAGGGAATCAGAGGCTTGGAATCAGATGCAGGGAATCAGATGCGGGGAATCAGAGGCGGGGAATCAGAGCTGGGGAATCAGAGGTGGGGAATCAGATTTGGGGAATCAGAGGCGGGGACTTAGATATTGGGAAACAGAGGAGGGGAATCAGAGGCGGGGAAACCCAGGCGGGGAATCAGATATGGGGAATCAGAGGTGGGGAATCAGAGGCAAGGAATCAGATGTGCGGAATCAGAGATGGGGAATCAGAGGCAGGGAATCAGAATCAGAAGCAGGGAATCAGAGGCATGGAATAAGAGGCCGGAATCAGATGCTGGGAATCAGAGGCCTGGAATCAGAGGCGGGGAATCAGAGGCAGGGAATCAGATGCGGGGAATCAGAGGCGGGGAATCAGAGCTGGGGAATCAGAGGTGGGGTATTAGAGTTGGGGAATCAGAGGCGGGGAATCAGATATGGGGAAACAGAGGTGGGGAATCAGAGGCGGGGAAACAGAGGCAGGGAATCAGATATGGGGAATTAGAGGTGGGGAATCAGAGATGGGGAATCAGAGGCGGTGAATCAGAGATGTGGAATCAGAGGCGGGGAATCAGAGGCAGGAAATCAGACACGGGGATTCAGAGCCTGGGAATCAGACGGGGGGAATCAAAGGCGGGGAATCAGAGCTGGGGAATCAGAGGCAGGGAATCAGAGGCGGGGAATCAGATATGGGGAATCAGAGGCTGGGATTCAGAGGCGGGGAATCAGAGGCATGGAATCAGACACGGGGAATCAGAGGTGGGGAATCAGAGATGGGGAATCAGAGGCGGGGAATCAGAGGCAGGGAATCAGACGCGATGAATCTGAGGCGGGGAATCAGAGCTGGGGAATCAGAGGTGGGGAATCAGAGTTGGGGAATCAGAGGCAGGGAATCGGATGTGCGGAATCAGAGATGGGGAATCAGATGTGGGGAATCAGAGGAATCAGAGATGGGGAATCAGAGGCGGGGAATCAGAGGCAGGAAATCAGACACGTGGATTCAGAGGCTGGGAATCAGACGGGGGGAATCAAAGGCGGGGAATCAGAGCTGGGGAATCAGAGGCAGGGAATCAGAGTTGGGGATTCAGAGACGGGGAATCAGATATGGGGAAACAGAGGCGGGGAATCAGAGGCGGGCAAACAGAGGCGGGGAATTAGATATGGGGAATCAGAGGTGGGGAATCAGAGGTGGTGAATCAGTGATGGGGAATCACAGGCGGGGAATCAGAGGCAGGGAATAGAACGCAGGGAATCAGACGCAGGGAATCAGAGCTGGAGAATCAGAGGTGGGGAATCAGAGGTTGGGAATCAGAGGCAGGGAATCAGAGGCGGGGAATCAGAGGCGGGGAATCAGAGGAAGGGAATCAGATGTGCGGAATCGGAGATGGGGAATCAGAGGCAGGGAATCAGAGGCGGGGAATCAGAGGCGGGGAATCAGAGGCCGGGAATCAGATATGGGGAAACTGAGGCGGGGAATCCGAGGCGGGGAAACAGAGGCAGGGAATCAGATATGGGGAATCAGAGGTGGGGAATCAGAGGTTCGGAATCAGAGGCAGGGAATCAGAGGCTTGGAATCAGATGCAGGGAATCAGATGCGGGGAATCAGAGGCGGGGAATCAGAGCTGGGGAATCAGAGGTGGGGAATCAGATTTGGGGAATCAGAGGGTGGGGACTTAGATATTGGGAAACAGAGGCGGGGAATCAGAGGCGGGGAAACAGAGGCGGGGAATCAGATATGGGGAATCAGAGGTGGGGAATCAGAGGCAGGGAATCAGTTCTGCGGAATCAGAGATGGGGAATCAGAGGCAGAATCAGAAGCAGGGAATCAGAGGCCGGGAATCAGAGGCCGGAATCAGATGCTGGGAATCAGAGGCCTGGAATCAGAGGTGGGGAATCAGAGGCAGGGAATTAGATGCGGGGAATCAGAGGCGGGGAATCAGAGCTGGGGAATCAGAGGCGGGGTATAAGAGTTGGGGAATCAGAGGCGGGGAATCAGAGTTGGGGAATCAGAGGCAGGGAATTGGATGTGCGGAATCAGAGATGGGGAATCAGAGGTGGGGAATCAGAGGCGGTGAATCAGAGATGGGGAATCAGAGGCAGGGAATCAGAGGCGGGGAATCAGAGGCAGGGAATCAGACGCGGGGAATCTGAGGCGGGGAATCAGAGCTGGGGAATCAGAGGTGGGGAATCAGAGTTGGGGAATCAGAGGCAGGGAATTGGATGTGCGGAATCAGAGATGGGGAATCAGAGGTGGGGAATCAGAGGCGGTGAATCAGAGATGGGGAATCAGAGGCGGGGAAACAGAGGCAGGAAATCAGACACGGGGATTCAGAGGCTGGGAATCAGACGGGGGGAATCAAAGGCGGGGAATCAGAGCTGGGTAATCTGAGGCAGGGAATCAGAGTTGGGGATTCAGAGGCGGGGAATCAGATATGGGGAAACAGAGGCGGGGAATCAGAGGCGGGCAAACAGAGGCGGGGAATTAGATATGGGGAATCAGAGGTAGGGAATCAGAGGTGGTGAATCAGTGATGGGGAATCACAGGCGGGGAATCAGAGGCAGGGAATAGAACGCGGGGAATCAGAGGCAGGGAATCAGAGCTGGGGAATCAGAGGCGGGGAATCATAGTTGGGAATCAGAGGCGGGAATCAGATATGGGGAAACAGAGGCGGGGAATCAGAGGCGGGGAAACAGAGGCGGGGAATCAGATATGGGGAATCGGATGCAGGGAATCAGAGGCGGGGAATCAGAGCTGGGGAATCAGAGGCGGGGAATCAGAGTTGGGGCATCAGAGGTGGGGAATTAGATATCGGGAAACAGAGGTGGGGAATCAGAGGCGGGGAAACAGAGGCGGGGAATCAGATATGGGGAATCAGAAGTGGGGAATCAGAGGCAGGGAATCAGATGTGCGGAATCAGAGATGGGGAATCAGAGGCAGGGAATCAGAATCAGAAGCGGGGAATCAGAGGCCGGGAATCAGAGGCCGGGAATCAGATGCTGGGAATAAGAGGCCGGGAATCAGAGGTGGGGAATCAGAGTCCGGGAATCAGAGATGGGGATTCAGAGGCGGGGAATGAGATATGGAGAATCAGAGGCGGGGAATCAGAGGCCGGGAAACAGAGGTGGGGAATCAGATATGGGGAATCAGAGGTGGCGAATCAAAGGCGGTGAATCAGAGATGGGGAATCAGAGGCGGGGAATCAGAGGCAGGGAATCAGATGCGGGGAATCAGAGGCGGGGAATCAGAGCTGGCGAATCAGAGGCGGGGAATCAGAGGTGGGCAATCAGAGGCGGGGAATCAGATATGGGGAATCAGAGGAGGGGAATCAGAGGCGGGGAAACAGAGGCGGGGAATCAAATATAGGGAATCAGAGGTGGGGAATCAGAGGTTGTGAATCAGAGATGGGGAATCAAGGCGGGGAATCAGAGGCAGGGAATCAGACACGGGGAATCAGAGGCGGGGATTCAGAGCTGGGGAATCAGAGGCGGGGAATCAGAGTTGGGGAATCAGAGGCAGGGAATCAGATATGGGGAATCAGAGGGGGGGAATCAGAGGCGGAGAAACAGAGGCGGGGAATCAGATATGGGGAATCAGAGGTGGGGAATCAGGGGCAGGGAATCAGTGGCAGGGAATCAGAGGCGGGGAATCAGAGGCGGGGAATCAGAGGCAGGGAATCAGACACGGGGAATCAGAGGCGGGGAATAAGAGATGGGGAATCAGAGGCGGGGAATCAGAGGCAGGGAATCGGACGCCGGGAATCAGAGTCGGGGAATCAGAGCTGGGGAATCAGAGGCGGGGAATCAGAGTTGGGGAATCAGAGGCGGGGAATCAGATATGGGGAAATAGAGGCGGGGAATCAGATATGGGGAATCAGAGGTGTGGAATCAGAGGTTGTGAATCAGAGGAAGGGAATCAGAGTCGGGGAAACAGAAGCGGGGAATCAGATATGTGGAATCAGAGGTGGCGAATCAAAGGCGGTGAAACAGAGATGGGGAATCAGGGCAGGGAATCAGAGGCAGGGAATCAAACACGGGGAATCAGAGCTGGGGAATCAGAGACGGGGAATCAGAGTTGGGAATCAGAGGCGGGGAATCAGAGGCGGGGAAACAGAGGCGGGGAATGAGATATGGGGAATCAGAGGTGGGGAATCAGAGGTTGGGAATCAGAGGCAGGGAATCAGAGGCGGGGAATCAGAGGCGGGGAATCAGAGGAAGGGAATCAGATGTGCGGAATCGGAGATGGGGAATCAGAGGCAGGGAATCAGAGGCGGGGAATCAGAGGCGGGGAATCAGAGGCCGGGAATCAGATATGGGGAAACTGAGGCGGGGAATCCGAGGCGGGGAAACAGAGGCGGGGAATCAGATATGGGGAATCAGAGGTGGGGAATCAGAGGTTGGGAATCAGAGGCAGGGAATCAGAGGCTTGGAATCAGATGCAGGGAATCAGATGCGGGGAATCAGAGGCGGGGAATCAGAGCTGGGGAATCAGAGGTGGGGAATCAGATTTGGGGAATCAGAAGTGGGGACTTAGATATTGGGAAACAGAGGCGGGGAATCAGAGGCGGGGAAACAGAGGCGGGGAATCAGATATGGGGAATCAGAGGTGGGGAATCAGAAGCAGGGAATCAGATGTGCGGAATCAGAGATGGGGAATCAGAGGCAGGGAAACAGAATCAGAAGCTGGGAATCAGAGGCCTGGAATCAGAGGCGGGGAATCAGAGGCAGGGAATCAGATGCGGGGAATCAGAGGCGGGGAATCAGAGCTGTGGAATCAGAGGCGGGGTATTAGAGTTGGGGAATCAGAGGCGGGGAATCAGAGTTGGGGAATCAGAGGCAGGGAATTGGATGTGCGGAATCAGAGATGGGGAATCAGAGGTGGGGAATCAGAGGCGGTGAATCAGAGATGGGGAATCAGAGGCAGGGAATCAGAGGCGGGGAATCAGAGGCAGGGAATCAGACGCGGGGAATCTGAGGCGGGGAATCAGAGCTGGGGAATCAGAGGTGGGGAATCAGAGTTGGGGAATCAGAGGCAGGGAATTGGATGTGCGGAATCAGAGATGGGGAATCAGAGGTGGGGAATCAGAGGCGGTGAATCAGAGATGGGGAATCAGAGGCGGGGAATCAGAGGCAGGAAATCAGACACGGGGATTCAGAGGCTGGGAATCAGACGGGGGGAATCAAAGGCGGGGAATCAGAGCTGGGTAATCTGAGGCAGGGAATCAGAGTTGGGGATTCAGAGGCGGGGAATCAGATATGGGGAAACAGAGGCGGGCAATCAGAGGTGGGCAAACAGAGGCGGGGAATTAGATATGGGGAATCAGAGGTAGGGAATCAGAGGTGGTGAATCAGTGATGGGGAATCACAGGCGGGGAATCAGAGGCAGGGAATAGAACGCGGGGAATCAGAGGCAGGGAATCAGAGCTGGGGAATCAGAGGCGGGGAATCATAGTTGGGAATCAGAGGCGGGAATCAGATATGGGGAAACAGAGGCGGGGAATCAGAGGCGGGGAAACAGAGGCGGGGAATCAGATATGGGGAATCGGATGCAGGGAATCAGAGGCGGGGAATCAGAGCTGGGGAATCAGAGGCGGGGAATCAGAGTTGGGGCATCAGAGGTGGGGAATTAGATATGGAGAATCAGAGGTGGGGAATCAGAGGCGGGGAATCAGAGGCAGGGAATCGGACGCCGGGAATCAGAGGCGGGGAATCAGAGCTGGGGAATCAGAGGCGGGGAATCAGAGTTGGGGAATCAGAGGCGGGGAATCAGATATGGGGAAATAGAGACGGGGAATCAGATATGGGGAATCAGAGGTGTGGAATCAGAGGTTGGGAATCAGAGGCAGGGAATCAGAGGCGGGGAAACAGAGGCGGGGAATCAGATATGGGGAATCAGAGGTGGCGAATCAAAGGCGGTGAAACAGAGATGGGGAATCAGGGCAGGGAATCAGAGGCAGGGAATCAGAGCTGGGGAAACAGAGGCGGGGAATCAGATATGGGAAATCAGAGGTGGGGAATCAGGGGCGGGGAATCAGTGGCAGGGAATCAGAGCTTGGGAATCAGAGGTGGGGAATCAGAGCTGGGGAAACAGAGGCGGGGAATCAGAAATGGGGAATCTGAGGTGGGGAATCAGGGGCGGGGAATCAGTGGCAGGGAATCAGAGGCCGGGAATAAAAGGCGGGGAATCAGAGCTGGGGAATCAGAGGCGGGGAATCAGAGTTGGGGAATCAGAGGAGGGGAATCAGATATGGGGAAACAGAGGCCGGGAATCAGAGGCAGGCTAACAGAGGCGGGGAATCAGATATGGGGAATCAGAGGTGGGGAATTAGAGGTTGCGAATCAGAAGCGGGGAAACAGAGGCGGGGAATCAAATATAGGGAATCAGAGGTGGGGAATCAGAGGTTGTAATCAGAGATGGGGAATCAAGGCGGGGAATCAGAGGCAGGGAATCAGACGCGGGGAATCAGAGGCGGGGATTCAGAGCTGGGGAATCAGAGGCGGTGAATCAGAGTTGGGGAATCAGAGGCAGGGAATCAGATATGGGGAATCAGAGGCGGGGAAACAGAGGCGGGGAAACAGAGGCGGGGAATCAGATATGGGGAATCAGAATTGGGGAATCAGGGGCAGGGAATCAGTGGCAGGGAATCAGAGGCGGGGAATCAGAGGCGGGGAATCAGAGGCAGGGAATCAGACACGGGGAATCGGAGGCGGGGAATCAGAGATGGGGAATCAGAGGCGGGGAATCAGAGGTAGGGAATCGGACTCCGGGAATCAGAGTCGGGGAATCGGAGCTGGGGAATCAGAGGCGGGGAATCAGAGTTGGGGAATCAGAGGCGGGGAATCAGATATGGGGAAATAGAGGCGGGGAATCAGATATGGGGAATCAGAGGTGTGGAATCAGAGGTTGGGAATCAGAGGCAGGGAATCAGAGTCGGGGAAACAGAGGCGGGGAATCAGATATGGGGAATCAGAGGTGGCGAATCAAAGGCAGTGAAACAGAGATGGGGAATCAGGGCAGGGAATCAGAGGCAGGGAATCAAACACGGGGAATCAGAGCTGGGCAATCAGAGGCGGGGAATCAGAGTTGGGAATCACAGGCGGGGAATCAGAGGCGGGGAAACAGAGGCGGGGAATCAGATATGGGGAATCAGAGGTGGGGAATCCGAGGTTGGGAATCAGAGGCAGGGAATCAGAGGCGGGGAATCAGAGGCGGGGAATCAGAGGAAGGGTATCAGATGTGCGGAATCGGAGATGGGGAATCAGAGGCAGGGAATCAGAGGCGGGGAATCAGAGGCGGGGAATCAGAGGCCGGGAATCAGATATGGGGAAACAGAGGCGGGGAATCCGAGGCGGGGAAACAGAGGCGGGGAATCAGATATGGGGAATAAGAGGTGGGGAATCAGAGGTTGGGAATCAGAGGCAGGGAATCAGAGGCTTGGAATCAGATGCAGGGAATCAGATGCGGGGAATCAGAGGCGGGGAATCAGAGCTGGGGAATCAGAGGTGGGGAATCAGATTTGGGGAATCAGAGGCGGGGACTTAGATATTGGGAAACAGAGGAGGGGAATCAGAGTCGGGGAAACCCAGGCGGGGAATCAGATATGGGGAATCAGAGGTGGGGAATCAGAGGCAAGGAATCAGATGTGCGGAATCAGAGATGGGGAATCAGAGGCAGGGAATCAGAATCAGAAGCAGGGAATCAGAGGCCGGGAATAAGAGGCCGGAATCAGATGCTGGGAATCAGAGGCCTGGAATCAGAGGCGGGGAATCAGAGGCAGGGAATCAGATGCGGGGAATCAGAGGCGGGGAATCAGAGCTGGGGAATCAGAGTTGGGGTATTAGAGTTGGGGAATCAGAGGCGGGGAATCAGATATGGGGAAACAGAGGTGGGGAATCAGAGGCGGGGAAACAGAGGCAGGGAATCAGATATGGGGAATCAGAGGTGGGGAATCAGAGATGGGGAATCAGAGGCGGTGAATCAGAGATGGGGAATCAGAGGCGGGGAATCAGAGGCAGGAAATCAGACACGGGGATTCAGAGCCTGGGAATCAGACGGGGGGAATCAAAGGCGGGGAATCAGAGCTGGGGAATCAGAGGCAGGGAATCAGAGGCGGGGAATCAGATATGGGGAATCAGAGGCTGGAATTCAGAGGCGGGGAATCAGAGGCATGGAATCAGACACGGGGAATCAGAGGTGGGGAATCAGAGATGGGGAATCAGAGGCGGGGAATCAGAGGCAGGGAATCAGACGCGATGAATCTGAGGCGGGGAATCAGAGCTGGGGAATCAGAGGTGGGGAATCAGAGTTGGGGAATCAGAGGCAGGGAATCGGATGTGCGGAATCAGAGATGGGGAATCAGATGTGGGGAATCAGAGGAATCAGAGATGGGGAATCAGAGGCGGGGAATCAGAGGCAGGAAATCAGACACGGGGATTCAGAGGCTGGGAATCAGATGGGGGGAATCAAAGGCGGGGAATCAGAGCTGGGGAATCAGAGGCAGGGAATCAGAGTTGGGGATTCAGAGACGGGGAATCAGATATGGGGAAACAGAGGCGGGGAATCAGAGGCGGGCAAACAGAGGCGGGGAATTAGATATGGGGAATCAGAGGTGGGGAATCAGAGGTGGTGAATCAGTGATGGGGAATCACAGGCGGGGAATCAGAGGCAGGGAATAGAACGCAGGGAATCAGACGCAGGGAATCAGAGCTGGGGAATCAGAGGCGGGGAATCATAGTTGGGAATCAGAGGCGGGGAATCAGATATGTGGAAACAGAGGCGGGGAATCAGAGGCGGGGAAACAGAGGCGGGGAATCAGATATGGGGAATCGGATGCGGGGAATCAGAGGCGGGGAATCAGAGCTGGGGAATCAGAGGCGGGGAATCAGAGTTGGGGCATCAGAGGTGGGGAATTAGATATAGGGAAACAGAGGCGGGGAATCAGAGGCGGGGAAACAGAGGCGGGGAATCAGATATGGGGAATCAGAGGTGGGGAATCAGAGGCAGGGAATCAGATGTGCGGAATCAGAGATGGGGAATCAGAGGCAGGGAATCAGAATCAGAAGCGGGGAATAAGAGGCCGGGAATCAGAGGCCGGGAATCAGATGCTGGGAATAAGAGGCCGGGAATCAGAGGTGGGGAATCAGAGTCCGGGAATCAGAGATGGGGATTCAGAGGCGGGGAATGAGATATGGAGAATCAGAGGCGGGGAATCAGAGGCCGGGAAACAGAGGTGGGGAATCAGATATGGGGAATCAGAGGTGGCGAATCAAAGGCGGTGAATCAGAGATGGGGAATCAGAGGCGGGGAATCAGAGGCAGGGAATCAGATGCGGGGAATCAGAGGCGGGGAATCAGAGCTGGCGAATCAGAGGCGGGGAATCAGAGGTGGGCAATCAGAGGCGGGGAATCAGATATGGGGAATCAGAGGCGGGGAATCAGAGGCGGGGAAACAGAGGCGGGGAATCAAATATTGGGAATCAGAGGTGGGGAATCAGAGGTTGTGAATCAGAGATGGGGAATCAAGGCGGGGAATCAGAGGCATGGAATCAGACACGGGGAATCAGAGGCGGGGATTCAGAGCTGGGGAGTCAGAGGCGGGGAATCAGAGTTGGGGAATCAGAGGTAGGGAATCAGATATGGGGAATCAGAGGCGGGGAATCAGAGGCGGGGAAACAGAGGCGGGGAATCAGATATGGGGAATCAGAGGTGGGAATCAGGGGCAGGGAATCAGAGGCGGGGAATCAGAGGCAGGGAATCAGAGGCAGGGAATCAGACACGGGGAATCAGAGGCGGGGAATCAGAGATGGGGAATCAGAGGCGGGGAATCAGAGGCAGGGAATCGGACGCCGGGAATCAGAGTCGGGGAATCAGAGCTGGGGAATCAGAGGCGGGGAATCAGAGTTGGGGAATCAGAGGCGGGGATTCAGATATGGGGAAATAGAGGCGGGGAATCAGATATGGGGAATCAGAGGTGTGGAATCAGAGGTTGGGAATCAGAGGAAGGGAATCAGAGTCGGGGAAACAGAGGCGGGGAATCAGATATGTGGAATCAGAGGTGGCGAATCAAAGGCGGTGAAACAGAGATGGGGAATCAGGGCAGGGAATCAGAGGCAGGGAATCAAACACGGAGAATCAGAGCTGGGCATTCAGAGGCGGGGAATCAGAGTTGGGAATCAGAGGCGGGGAATCAGAGGCGGGGAAACAGAGGCGGGGAATCAGATATGGGGAATCAGAGGTGGGGAATCAGAGGTTGGGAATCAGAGGCAGGGAATCAGAGGCGGGGAATCAGAGGCGGGGAATCAGAGGAAGGGAATCAGATGTGCGGAATCGGAGATGGGGAATCAGAGGCAGGGAATCAGAGACGGGGAATCAGAGGCGGGGAATCAGAGGCCGGGAATCAGATATGGGGAAATTGAGGCGGGGAATCCGAGGCGGGGAAACAGAGGCGGGGAATCAGATATGGGGAATCAGAGGTGGGGAATCAGAGGTTGGGAATCAGAGGCAGGGAATCAGAGGCTTGGAATCAGATGCAGGGAATCAGATGCGGGGCATCAGAGGCGGGGAATCAGAGCTGGGGAATCAGAGGTGGGGAATCAGATTTGGGGAATCAGAGGTGGGGACTTAGATATTGGGAAACAGAGGCGGGGAATCAGAGGCGGGGAAACAGAGGCGGGGAATCAGATATGGGGAATCAGAGGTGGGGAATCAGAGGCAGGGAATCAGATGTGCGGAATCAGAGATGGGGAATCAGAGGCAGGGAATCAGATATGGGGAATCAGAGGTGGGACATCAGAGGTTGTGAATCACAGATGGGGAATCAGAGGCGGGGAATCAGATATGGGGAATCAGAGGCAGGGAATCAGAGGCGGGGAATCAGAGATGGGGAATCAGAGGTGGGGAATCAGAGGTGGTGAATCAGAGATGGGGAATCAGAGGCGGGGAATCAGAGGCAGGAAATCAGACACGGGGATTCAGAGGCTGGGAATCAGACGGGGGGAATCAAAGGCGGGGAATCAGAGCTGGGGAATCTGAGGCAGGGAATCAGAGTTGGGGATTCAGAGGCGGGGAATCAGATATGGGGAAACAGAGGCGGGGAATCAGAGGCGGGCAAACAGAGGCGGGGAATTAGATATGGGGAATCAGAGGTAGGGAATCAGAGGTGGTGAATCAGTGATGGGGAATCACAGGCGGCGAATCAGAGGCAGGGAATAGAACGCGGGGAATCAGAGGCAGGGAGTCAGAGCTGGGGAATCAGAGGCGGGGAATCATAGTTGGGAATCAGAGGCGGGAATCAGATATGGGGAAACAGAGGCGGGGAATCAGAGGCGGGGAAACAGAGGCGGGGAATCAGATATGGGGAATCGGATGCAGGGAATCAGAGGCGGGGAATCAGAGCTGGGGAATCAGAGGCGGGGAATCAGAGTTGGGGCATCAGAGGTGGGGAATTAGATATAGGGAAACAGAGGCGGGGAATCAGAGGCGGGGAAACAGAGGCGGGGAATCAGATATGGGGAATCAGAGGTGGGGAATCAGAGGCAGGGAATCAGATGTGCGGAATCAGAGATGGGGAATCAGAGGCAGGGAATCAGAAGCGGGGAATCAGAGGCCGGGAATCAGAGGCCGGGAATCAGATGCTGGGAATAAGAGGCCGGGAATCAGAGGAGGGGAATCAGAGTCCGGGAATCAGAGATGGGGATTCAGAGGCGGGGAATGAGATATGGAGAATCAGAGGCGGGGAATCAGAGGCGGGGAAACAGAGGTGGGGAATCAGATATGGGGAATCAGAGGTGGCGAATCAAAGGCGGTGAATCAGAGATGGGGAATCAGAGGCGGGGAATCAGAGGCAGGGAATCAGATGCGGGGAATCAGAGGCGGGGAATCAGAGCTGGCGAATCAGAGGCTGGGAATCAGAGGTGGGCAATCAGAGGCGGGGAATCAGATATGGGGAATCAGAGGCGGGGAATCAGAGGCGGGGAAACAGAGGCGGGGAATCAAATATAGGGAATCAGAGGTGGGGAATCAGAGGTTGTGAATCAGAGATGGGGAATCAAGGCGGGGAATCAGAGGCAGGGAATCAGACGCGGGGAATCAGAGGCGGGGATTCAGAGCTGGGGAATCAGAGGCGGGGAATCAGAGTTGGGGAATCAGAGGCAGGGAATCAGATATGGGGAATCAGAGGCGGGGAATCAGAGGCCGGGAATCAGATATGGGGAAACAGAGGCGGGGAATCCGAGGCGGGGAAACAGAGGCGGGGAATCAGATATGGGGAATCAGAGGTGGGGAATCAGAGGTTGGGAATCAGAGGCAGGGAATCAGAGGCTTGGAATCAGATGCAGGGTATCAGATGCGGGGAATCAGAGGCGGGGAATCACAGCTGGGGAATCAGAGGTGGGGAATCAGATTTGGGGAATCAGAGGTGGGGACTTAGATATTGGGAAACAGAGGCGGGGAATCAGAGGCGGGGAAACAGAGGCGGGGAATCAGATATGGGGAATCAGAGGTGGGGAATCAGAGGCAGGGAATCAGATGTGCGGAATCAGAGATGGGGAATCAGAGGCAGGGAATCAGAATCAGAAGAATGGAATCAGAGGCCGGGAATCAGAGGCCGGAATCAGATGCTGGGAATCAGAGGCCTGGAATCAGAGGCGGGGAATCAGAGGCAGGGAATCAGATGCGGGGAATCAGAGGCGGGGAATCAGAGCTGGGGAATCAGAGGCGGGGTATTAGAGTTAGGGAATCAGAGGCGGGGAATCAGATATGGGGAAACAGAGGTGGGGAATCAGAGGCGGGGAAACAGAGGCAGGGAATAAGATATGGGGAATCAGAGGTGGGGCATCAGAGGTTGTGAATCACAGATGGGGAATCAGAGGCGGGGAATCAGAGGCAGGGAATCAGACGCGGGGAATCAGAGGCGGGGATTCAGAACTGGGGAATCAGAAGCGGGGAATCAGAGTTGGGGAATCAGAGGCGGGGAATCAGATATGGGGAATCAGAGGCAGGGAATCGGAGGCGGGGAATCAGAGGCAGGGAATCAGACGCGTGGAATCTGAGGCGGGGAATGAGAGATGGGGAATCAGAGGTGGGGAATCAGAGTTGGGGAATCAGAGGCAGGGAATTGGATGTGCGGAATCAGAGAGGGGGAATCAGAGGTGGGGAATCAGGCGGTGAATCAGAGATGGGGAATCAGACGTGGGGAATCAGAGGCAGGGAATCAGATGTGCGGAATCAGAGATGGGGAATAAGAGGCAGGGAATCAGAATCAGAAGCGGGGAATCAGAGGCCGGGAATCAGAGGCCGGGAATCAGATGCTGGGAATAAGAGGCCGGGAATCAGAGGTGGGGAATCAGATATGGGGAATCAGAGGTGGCGAATCAAAGGCGGTGAATCAGAGATGGGGAATCAGAGGCGGGGAATCAGAGGCAGGGAATCAGATGCGGGGAATCAGAGGCGGGGAATCATAGCTGGCGAATCAGAGGCTGGGAATCAGAGGTGGGCAATCAGAGGCGGGGAATCAGATATGGGGAATCAGAGGCGGGGAATCAGAGGCGGGGAAACAGAGGCGGGGAATCAAATATAGGGAATCAGATGTGGGGAATCAGAGGTTGTGAATCAGAGGCAGGGAATCAAGGCGGGGAATCAGAGGCAGGGAATCAGACGCGGGGAATCAGAGGCGGGGATTCAGAGCTGGGGAATCAGAGGCGGGGAATCAGAGTTGGGGAATCAGAGGCAGGGAATCATATATGGGGAATCAGAGGCGGGGAATCAGAGGCGGGGAAACAGAGGCGGGGAATCAGATGTGGGGAATCAGAGGTGGGGAATCAGGGGCAGGGAATCAGAGTTGGGGAATCAGAGGCAGGGAATCATATATGGGGAATCAGAGGCGGGGAATCAGAGGCGGGAATCAGAGGCGGGAATCAGATATGGGGAAACAGAGGCGGGGAATCAGAGGCGGTGAAACAGAGGCGGGGAATCAGATATGGGGAATCGGATGCAGGGAATCAGAGGCGGGGAATCAGAGCTGGGGAATCAGAGGCGGGGAATCAGAGTTGGGGCATCAGAGGTGGGGAATTAGATATAGGGAAACAGAGGCGGGGAATCAGAGGCGGGGAAACAGAGGCGGGGAATCAGATATGGGGAATCAGAGGTGGGGAATCAGAGGCAGGGAATCAGATGTGCGGAATCAGAGATGGGGAATAAGAGGCAGGGAATCAGAATCAGAAGCGGGGAATCAGAGGCCGGGAATCAGAGGCCGGGAATCAGATGCTGGGAATAAGAGGCCGGGAATCAGAGGTGGGGAATCAGATATGGGGAATCAGAGGTGGCGAATCAAAGGCGGTGAATCAGAGATGGGGAATCAGAGGCGGGGAATCA
The DNA here is from genome assembly GCF_036971445.1 of Narcine bancroftii. Taxonomy (NCBI): domain Eukaryota; kingdom Metazoa; phylum Chordata; class Chondrichthyes; order Torpediniformes; family Narcinidae; genus Narcine; species Narcine bancroftii. The sequence goes on along the minus strand of NC_091474.1, from coordinate 110,576,416 downwards.
GAGGCAGGGAATCAGATGCGGGGAATCAGAGGCGGGGAATCAGAGCTGGCGAATCAGAGGCTGGGAATCAGAGGTGGGCAATCAGAGGCGGGGAATCAGATATGGGGAATCAGAGGCGGGGAATCAGAGGCGGGGAAACAGAGGCGGGGAATCAAATATAGGGAATCAGATGTGGGGAATCAGAGGTTGTGTATCAGAGGCAGGGAATCAAGGCGGGGAATCAGAGGCAGGGAATCAGACGTGGGGAATCAGAGGCGGGGATTCAGAGCTGGGGAATCAGAGGCGGGGAATCAGAGTTGGGGAATCAGAGGCAGGGAATCATATATGGGGAATCAGAGGCGGGGAATCAGAGGCGGGGAAACAGAGGCGGGGAATCAGATGTGGGGAATCAGAGGTGGGGAATCAGGGGCAGGGAATCAGAGTTGGGGAATCAGAGGCAGGGAAGCATATATGGGGAATCAGAGGCGGGGAATCAGAGGCGGGGAAACAGAGGCGGGGAATCAGATGTGGGGAATCAGAGGCGGGGAATCAGACGCGGGGAATCAAAGGCAGGGAATCAGACACGGGGAATCAGAGGCGGGGAATCAGAGATGGGGAATCAGAGGCGGGGAATCAGAGGCAGGGAATCGGATGCCGGGAATCAGAGTCGGGGAATCAGAGCTGGGGAATCAGAGGCGGGGAATCAGAGTTGGGGAATCAGAGGCGGGGAATCAGATTTGGGGAAATAGAGGCGGGGAATCAGATATGGGGAATCAGAGGTGTGGAATCAGAGGTTGGCAATCAGAGGCAGGGAATCAGAGTCGGGGAAACAGAGGCGGGGAATCAGATATGGGGAATCAGAGGTGGCGAATCAAAGGCGGTGAAACAGAGATGGGGAATCAGGGCAGGGAATCAGAGGCAGGGAATCAGAATCAGAAGCGGGGAATAAGAGGCCGGGAATCAGAGGCCGGGAATCAGATGCTGGGAATAAGAGGCCGGGAATCAGAGGTGGGGAATCAGAGTCCGGGAATCAGAGATGGGGATTCAGAGGCGGGGAATGAGATATGGAGAATCAGAGGCGGGGAATCAGAGGCGGGCAAACAGAGGCGGGGAATTAGATATGGGGAATCAGAGGTAGGGAATCAGAGGTGGTGAATCAGTGATGGGGAATCACAGGCGGCGAATCAGAGGCAGGGAATAGAACGCGGGGAATCAGAGGCAGGGAGTCAGAGCTGGGGAATCAGAGGCGGGGAATCATAGTTGGGAATCAGAGGCGGGAATCAGATATGGGGAAACAGAGGCGGGGAATCAGATATGGGGAATCGGATGCAGGGAATCAGAGGCGGGGAATCAGAGCTGGGGAATCAGAGGCGGGGAATCAGAGTTGGGGCATCAGAGGTGGGGAATTAGATATAGAGAAACAGAGGCGGGGAATCAGAGGCGGGGAAACAGAGGCGGGGAATCAGATATGGGGAATCAGAGGTGGGGAATCAGAGGCAGGGAATCAGATGTGCGGAATCAGAGATGGGGAATCAGAGGCAGGGAATCAGAAGCGGGGAATCAGAGGCCGTGAATCAGAGGCCGGGAATCAGATGCTGGGAATAAGAGGCCGGGAATCAGAGGAGGGGAATCAGAGTCCGGGAATCAGAGATGGGGATTCAGAGGCGGGGAATGAGATATGGAGAATCAGAGGCGGGGAATCAGAGGCGGGGAAACAGAGGTGGGGAATCAGATATGGGGAATCAGAGGTGGCGAATCAAAGGCGGTGAATCAGAGATGGGGAATCAGAGGCGGGGAATCAGAGGCAGGGAATCAGATGCGGGGAATCAGAGGCGGGGAATCAGAGCTGGCGAATCAGAGGCTGGGAATCAGAGGTGGGCAATCAGAGGCGGGGAATCAGATATGGGGAATCAGAGGCGGGGAATCAGAGGCGGGGAAACAGAGGCGGGGAATCAAATATAGGGAATCAGAGGTGGGGAATCAGAGGTTGTGAATCAGAGATGGGGAATCAAGGCGGGGAATCAGAGGCAGGGAATCAGACGCGGGGAATCAGAGGCGGGGATTCAGAGCTGGGGAATCAGAGGCGGGGAATCAGAGTTGGGGAATCAGAGGCAGGGAATCAGATATGGGGAATCAGAGGCGGGGAATCAGAGGCCGGGAATCAGATATGGGGAAACAGAGGCGGGGAATCCGATGCGGGGAAACAGAGGCGGGGAATCAGATATGGGGAATCAGAGGTGGGGAATCAGAGGTTGGGAATCAGAGGCAGGGAATCAGAGGCTTGGAATCAGATGCAGGGTATCAGATGCGGGGAATCAGAGGCGGGGAATCAGAGCTGGGGAATCAGAGGTGGGGAATCAGATTTGGGGAATCAGAGGTGGGGACTTAGATATTGGGAAACAGAGGCGGGGAATCAGAGGCGGGGAAACAGAGGCGGGGAATCAGATATGGGGAATCAGAGGTGGGGAATCAGAGGCAGGGAATCAGATGTGCGGAATCAGAGATGGGGAATCAGAGGCAGGGAATCAGAATCAGAAGAATGGAATCAGAGGCCGGGAATCAGAGGCCGGAATCAGATGCTGGGAATCAGAGGCCTGGAATCAGAGGCGGGGAATCAGAGGCAGGGAATCAGATGCGGGGAATCAGAGGCGGGGAATCAGAGCTGGGGAATCAGAGGCGGGGTATTAGAGTTGGGGAATCAGAGGCGGGGAATCAGATATGGGGAAACAGAGGTGGGGAATCAGAGGCGGGGAAACAGAGGCAGGGAATAAGATATGGGGAATCAGAGGTGGGGCATCAGAGGTTGTGAATCACAGATGGGGAATCAGAGGCGGGGAATCAGAGGCAGGGAATCAGACGCGGGGAATCAGAGGCGGGGATTCAGAACTGGGGAATCAGAAGCGGGGAATCAGAGTTGGGGAATCAGAGGCGGGGAATCAGATATGGGGAATCAGAGGCAGGGAATCGGAGGCGGGGAATCAGAGGCAGGGAATCAGACGCGTGGAATCTGAGGCGGGGAATGAGAGATGGGGAATCAGAGGTGGGGAATCAGAGTTGGGGAATCAGAGGCAGGGAATTGGATGTGCGGAATCAGAGAGGGGGAATCAGAGGTGGGGAATCAGGCGGTGAATCAGAGATGGGGAATCAGACGTGGGGAATCAGAGGCAGGGAATCAGATGTGCGGAATCAGAGATGGGGAATAAGAGGCAGGGAATCAGAATCAGAAGCGGGGAATCAGTGGCCGGGAATCAGAGGCCGGGAATCAGATGCTGGGAATAAGAGGCCGGGAATCAGAGGTGGGGAATCAGATATGGGGAATCAGAGGTGGCGAATCAAAGGCGGTGAATCAGAGATGGGGAATCAGAGGCGGGGAATCAGAGGCAGGGAATCAGATGCGGGGAATCAGAGGCGGGGAATCATAGCTGGCGAATCAGAGGCTGGGAATCAGAGGTGGGCAATCAGAGGCGGGGAATCAGATATGGGGAATCAGAGGCGGGGAATCAGAGGCGGGGAAACAGAGGCGGGGAATCAAATATAGGGAATCAGATGTGGGGAATCAGAGGTTGTGAATCAGAGGCAGGGAATCAAGGCGGGGAATCAGAGGCAGGGAATCAGACGCGGGGAATCAGAGGCGGGGATTCAGAGCTGGGGAATCAGAGGCGGGGAATCAGAGTTGGGGAATCAGAGGCAGGGAATCATATATGGGGAATCAGAGGCGGGGAATCAGAGGCGGGGAAACAGAGGCGGGGAATCAGATGTGGGGAATCAGAGGTGGGGAATCAGGGGCAGGGAATCAGAGTTGGGGAATCAGAGGCAGGGAATCATATATGGGGAATCAGAGGCGGGGAATCAGAGGCGGGAATCAGAGGCGGGAATCAGATATGGGGAAACAGAGGCGGGGAATCAGAGGCGGTGAAACAGAGGCGGGGAATCAGATATGGGGAATCGGATGCAGGGAATCAGAGGCGGGGAATCAGAGCTGGGGAATCAGAGGCGGGGAATCAGAGTTGGGGCATCAGAGGTGGGGAATTAGATATAGGGAAACAGAGGCGGGGAATCAGAGGCGGGGAAACAGAGGCGGGGAATCAGATATGGGGAATCAGAGGTGGGGAATCAGAGGCAGGGAATCAGATGTGCGGAATCAGAGATGGGGAATAAGAGGCAGGGAATCAGAATCAGAAGCGGGGAATAAGAGGCCGGGAATCAGAGGCCGGGAATCAGATGCTGGGAATAAGAGGCCGGGAATCAGAGGTGGGGAATCAGAGTCCGGGAATCAGAGATGGGGATTCAGAGGCGGGGAATGAGATATGGAGAATCAGAGGCGGGGAATCAGAGGCGGGCAAACAGAGGCGGGGAATTAGATATGGGGAATCAGAGGTAGGGAATCAGAGGTGGTGAATCAGTGATGGGGAATCACAGGCGGCGAATCAGAGGCAGGGAATAGAACGCGGGGAATCAGAGGCAGGGAGTCAGAGCTGGGGAATCAGAGGCGGGGAATCATAGTTGGGAATCAGAGGCGGGAATCAGATATGGGGAAACAGAGGCGGGGAATCAGAGGCGGGGAAACAGAGGCGGGGAATCAGATATGGGGAATCGGATGCAGGGAATCAGAGGCGGGGAATCAGAGCTGGGGAATCAGAGGCGGGGAATCAGAGTTGGGGCATCAGAGGTGGGGAATTAGATATAGGGAAACAGAGGCGGGGAATCAGAGGCGGGGAAACAGAGGCGGGGAATCAGATATGGGGAATCAGAGGTGGGGAATCAGAGGCAGGGAATCAGATGTGCGGAATCAGAGATGGGGAATCAGAGGCAGGGAATCAGAAGCGGGGAATCAGAGGCCGGGAATCAGAGGCCGGGAATCAGATGCTGGGAATAAGAGGCCGGGAATCAGAGGAGGGGAATCAGAGTCCGGGAATCAGAGATGGGGATTCAGAGGCGGGGAATGAGATATGGAGAATCAGAGGCGGGGAATCAGAGGCGGGGAAACAGAGGTGGGGAATCAGATATGGGGAATCAGAGGTGGCGAATCAAAGGCGGTGAATCAGAGATGGGGAATCAGAGGCGGGGAATCAGAGGCAGGGAATCAGATGCGGGGAATCAGAGGCGGGGAATCAGAGCTGGCGAATCAGAGGCTGGGAATCAGAGGTGGGCAATCAGAGGCGGGGAATCAGATATGGGGAATCAGAGGCGGGGAATCAGAGGCGGGGAAACAGAGGCGGGGAATCAAATATAGGGAATCAGAGGTGGGGAATCAGAGGTTGTGAATCAGAGATGGGGAATCAAGGCGGGGAATCAGAGGCAGGGAATCAGACGCGGGGAATCAGAGGCGGGGATTCAGAGCTGGGGAATCAGAGGCGGGGAATCAGAGTTGGGGAATCAGAGGCAGGGAATCAGATATGGGGAATCAGAGGCGGGGAATCAGAGGCCGGGAATCAGATATGGGGAAACAGAGGCGGGGAATCCGAGGCGGGGAAACAGAGGCGGGGAATCAGATATGGGGAATCAGAGGTGGGGAATCAGAGGTTGGGAATCAGAGGCAGGGAATCAGAGGCTTGGAATCAGATGCAGGGTATCAGATGCGGGGAATCAGAGGCGGGGAATCAGAGCTGGGGAATCAGAGGTGGGGAATCAGATTTGGGGAATCAGAGGTGGGGACTTAGATATTGGGAAACAGAGGCGGGGAATCAGAGGCGGGGAAACAGAGGCGGGGAATCAGATATGGGGAATCAGAGGTGGGGAATCAGAGGCAGGGAATCAGATGTGCGGAATCAGAGATGGGGAATCAGAGGCAGGGAATCAGAATCAGAAGAATGGAATCAGAGGCCGGGAATCAGAGGCCGGAATCAGATGCTGGGAATCAGAGGCCTCGAATCAGAGGCGGGGAATCAGAGGCAGGGAATCAGATGCGGGGAATCAGAGGCGGGGAATCAGAGCTGGGGAATCAGAGGCGGGGTATTAGAGTTAGGGAATCAGAGGCGGGGAATCAGATATGGGGAAACAGAGGTGGGGAATCAGAGGCGGGGAAACAGAGGCAGGGAATAAGATATGGGGAATCAGAGGTGGGGCATCAGAGGTTGTGAATCACAGATGGGGAATCAGAGGCGGGGAATCAGAGGCAGGGAATCAGACGCGGGGAATCAGAGGCGGGGATTCAGAACTGGGGAATCAGAAGCGGGGAATCAGAGTTGGGGAATCAGAGGCGGGGAATCAGATATGGGGAATCAGAGGCAGGGAATCGGAGGCGGGGAATCAGAGGCAGGGAATCAGACGCGTGGAATCTGAGGCGGGGAATGAGAGATGGGGAATCAGAGGTGGGGAATCAGAGTTGGGGAATCAGAGGCAGGGAATTGGATGTGCGGAATCAGAGAGGGGGAATCAGAGGTGGGGAATCAGGCGGTGAATCAGAGATGGGGAATCAGACGTGGGGAATCAGAGGCAGGGAATCAGATGTGCGGAATCAGAGATGGGGAATAAGAGGCAGGGAATCAGAATCAGAAGCGGGGAATCAGAGGCCGGGAATCAGAGGCCGGGAATCAGATGCTGGGAATAAGAGGCCGGGAATCAGAGGTGTTGAATCAGATATGGGGAATCAGAGGTGGCGAATCAAAGGCGGTGAATCAGAGATGGGGAATCAGAGGCGGGGAATCAGAGGCAGGGAATCAGATGCGGGGAATCAGAGGCGGGTAATCATAGCTGGCGAATCAGAGGCTGGGAATCAGAGGTGGGCAATCAGAGGCGGGGAATCAGATATGGGGAATCAGAGGCGGGGAATCAGAGGCGGGGAAACAGAGGCGGGGAATCAAATATAGGGAATCAGATGTGGGGAATCAGAGGTTGTGAATCAGAGGCAGGGAATCAAGGCGGGGAATCAGAGGCAGGGAATCAGACGCGGGGAATCAGAGGCGGGGATTCAGAGCTGGGGAATCAGAGGCGGGGAATCAGAGTTGGGGAATCAGAGGCAGGGAATCATATATGGGGAATCAGAGGCGGGGAATCAGAGGCGGGGAAACAGAGGCGGGGAATCAGATGTGGGGAATCAGAGGTGGGGAATCAGGGGCAGGGAATCAGAGTTGGGGAATCAGAGGCAGGGAATCATATATGGGGAATCAGAGGCGGGGAATCAGAGGCGGGAATCAGAGGCGGGAATCAGATATGGGGAAACAGAGGCGGGGAATCAGAGGCGGTGAAACAGAGGCGGGGAATCTGATATGGGGAATCGGATGCAGGGAATCAGAGGCGGGGAATCAGAGCTGGGGAATCAGAGGCGGGGAATCAGAGTTGGGGCATCAGAGGTGGGGAATTAGATATAGGGAAACAGAGGCGGGGAATCAGAGGCGGGGAAACAGAGGCGGGGAATCAGATATGGGGAATCAGAGGTGGGGAATCAGAGGCAGGGAATCAGATGTGCGGAATCAGAGATGGGGAATAAGAGGCAGGGAATCAGAATCAGAAGCGGGGAATAAGAGGCCGGGAATCAGAGGCCGGGAATCAGATGCTGGGAATAAGAGGCCGGGAATCAGAGGTGGGGAATCAGAGTCCGGGAATCAGAGATGGGGATTCAGAGGCGGGGAATGAGATATGGAGAATCAGAGGCGGGGAATCAGAGGCGGGCAAACAGAGGCGGGGAATTAGATATGGGGAATCAGAGGTAGGGAATCAGAGGTGGTGAATCAGTGATGGGGAATCACAGGCGGCGAATCAGAGGCAGGGAATAGAACGCGGGGAATCAGAGGCAGGGAGTCAGAGCTGGGGAATCAGAGGCGGGGAATCATAGTTGGGAATCAGAGGCGGGAATCAGATATGGGGAAACAGAGGAGGGGAATCAGAGGCGGGGAAACAGAGGCGGGGAATCAGATATGGGGAATCGGATGCAGGGAATCAGAGGCGGGGAATCAGAGCTGGGGAATCAGAGGCGGGGAATCAGAGTTGGGGCATCAGAGGTGGGGAATTAGATATAGGGAAACAGAGGCGGGGAATCAGAGGCGGGGAAACAGAGGCGGGGAATCAGATATGGGGAATCAGAGGTGGGGAATCAGAGGCAGGGAATCAGATGTGCGGAATCAGAGATGGGGAATCAGAGGCAGGGAATCAGAAGCGGGGAATCAGAGGCCGGGAATCAGAGGCCGGGAATCAGATGCTGGGAATAAGAGGCCGGGAATCAGAGGAGGGGAATCAGAGTCCGGGAATCAGAGATGGGGATTCAGAGGCGGGGAATGAGATATGGAGAATCAGAGGCGGGGAATCAGAGGCGGGGAAACAGAGGTGGGGAATCAGATATGGGGAATCAGAGGTGGCGAATCAAAGGCGGTGAATCAGAGATGGGGAATCAGAGGCGGGGAATCAGAGGCAGGGAATCAGATGCGGGGAATCAGAGGCGGGGAATCAGAGCTGGCGAATCAGAGGCTGGGAATCAGAGGTGGGCAATCAGAGGCGGGGAATCAGATATGGGGAATCAGAGGCGGGGAATCAGAGGCGGGGAAACAGAGGCGGGGAATCAAATATAGGGAATCAGAGGTGGGGAATCAGAGGTTGTGAATCAGAGATGGGGAATCAAGGCGGGGAATCAGAGGCAGGGAATCAGACGCGGGGAATCAGAGGCGGGGATTCAGAGCTGGGAATCAGAGGCGGGGAATCAGAGTTGGGGAATCAGAGGCAGGGAATCAGATATGGGGAATCAGAGGCGGGGAATCAGAGGCCGGGAATCAGATATGGGGAAACAGAGGCGGGGAATCCGAGGCGGGGAAACAGAGGCGGGGAATCAGATATGGGGAATCAGAGGTGGGGAATCAGAGGTTGGGAATCAGAGGCAGGGAATCAGAGGCTTGGAATCAGATGCAGGGTATCAGATGCGGGGAATCAGAGGCGGGGAATCAGAGCTGGGGAATCAGAGGTGGGGAATCAGATTTGGGGAATCAGAGGTGGGGACTTAGATATTGGGAAACAGAGGCGGGGAATCAGAGGCGGGGAAACAGAGGCGGGGAATCAGATATGGGGAATCAGAGGTGGGGAATCAGAGGCAGGGAATCAGATGTGCGGAATCAGAGATGGGGAATCAGAGGCAGGGAATCAGAATCAGAAGAATGAAATCAGAGGCCGGGAATCAGAGGCCGGAATCAGATGCTGGGAATCAGAGGCCTGGAATCAGAGGCGGGGAATCAGAGGCAGGGAATCAGATGCGGGGAATCAGAGGCGGGGAATCAGAGCTGGGGAATCAGAGGCGGGGTATTAGAGTTAGGGAATCAGAGGCGGGGAATCAGATATGGGGAAACAGAGGTGGGGAATCAGAGGCGGGGAAACAGAGGCAGGGAATAAGATATGGGGAATCAGAGGTGGGGCATCAGAGGTTGTGAATCACAGATGGGGAATCAGAGGCGGGGAATCAGAGGCAGGGAATCAGACGCGGGGAATCAGAGGCGGGGATTCAGAACTGGGGAATCAGAAGCGGGGAATCAGAGTTGGGGAATCAGAGGCGGGGAATCAGATATGGGGAATCAGAGGCAGGGAATCGGAGGCGGGGAATCAGAGGCAGGGAATCAGACGCGTGGAATCTGAGGCGGGGAATGAGAGATGGGGAATCAGAGGTGGGGAATCAGAGTTGGGGAATCAGAGGCAGGGAATTGGATGTGCGGAATCAGAGAGGGGGAATCAGAGGTGGGGAATCAGGCGGTGAATCAGAGATGGGGAATCAGACGTGGGGAATCAGAGGCAGGGAATCAGATGTGCGGAATCAGAGATGGGGAATAAGAGGCAGGGAATCAGAATCAGAAGCGGGGAATCAGAGGCCGGGAATCAGAGGCCGGGAATCAGATGCTGGGAATAAGAGGCCGGGAATCAGAGGTGGGGAATCAGATATGGGGAATCAGAGGTGGCGAATCAAAGGCGGTGAATCAGAGATGGGGAATCAGAGGCGGGGAATCAGAGGCAGGGAATCAGATGCGGGGAATCAGAGGCGGGGAATCATAGCTGGCGAATCAGAGGCTGGGAATCAGAGGTGGGCAATCAGAGGCGGGGAATCAGATATGGGGAATCAGAGGCGGGGAATCAGAGGCGGGGAAACAGAGGCGGGGAATCAAATATAGGGAATCAGATGTGGGGAATCAGAGGTTGTGAATCAGAGGCAGGGAATCAAGGCGGGGAATCAGAGGCAGGGAATCAGACGCGGGGAATCAGAGGCGGGGATTCAGAGCTGGGGAATCAGAGGCGGGGAATCAGAGTTGGGGAATCAGAGGCAGGGAATCATATATGGGGAATCAGAGGCGGGGAATCAGAGGCGGGGAAACAGAGGCGGGGAATCAGATGTGGGGAATCAGAGGTGGGGAATCAGGGGCAGGGAATCAGAGTTGGGGAATCAGAGGCAGGGAATCATATATGGGGAATCAGAGGCGGGGAATCAGAGGCGGGAATCAGAGGCGGGAATCAGATATGGGGAAACAGAGGCGGGGAATCAGAGGCGGTGAAACAGAGGCGGGGAATCAGATATGGGGAATCGGATGCAGGGAATCAGAGGCGGGGAATCAGAGCTGGGGAATCAGAGGCGGGGAATCAGAGTTGGGGCATCAGAGGTGGGGAATTAGATATAGGGAAACAGAGGCGGGGAATCAGAGGCGGGGAAACAGAGGCGGGGAATCAGATATGGGGAATCAGAGGTGGGGAATCAGAGGCAGGGAATCAGATGTGCGGAATCAGAGATGGGGAATAAGAGGCAGGGAATCAGAATCAGAAGCGGGGAATCAGAGGCCGGGAATCAGAGGCCGGGAATCAGATGCTGGGAATAAGAGGCCGGGAATCAGAGGTGGGGAATCAGATATGGGGAATCAGAGGTGGCGAATCAAAGGCGGTGAATCAGAGATGGGGAATCAGAGGCGGGGAATCAGAGGCAGGGAATCAGATGCGGGGAATCAGAGGCGGGGAATCAGAGCTGGCGAATCAGAGGCTGGGAATCAGAGGTGGGCAATCAGAGGCGGGGAATCAGATATGGGGAATCAGAGGCGGGGAATCAGAGGCGGGGAAACAGAGGCGGGGAATCAAATATAGGGAATCAGATGTGGGGAATCAGAGGTTGTGTATCAGAGGCAGGGAATCAAGGCGGGGAATCAGAGGCAGGGAATCAGACGCGGGGAATCAGAGGCGGGGATTCAGAGCTGGGGAATCAGAGGCGGGGAATCAGAGTTGGGGAATCAGAGGCAGGGAATCATATATGGGGAATCAGAGGCGGGGAATCAGAGGCGGGGAAACAGAGGCGGGGAATCAGATGTGGGGAATCAGAGGTGGGGAATCAGGGGCAGGGAATCAGAGTTGGGGAATCAGAGGCAGGGAAGCATATATGGGGAATCAGAGGCGGGGAATCAGAGGCGGGGAAACAGAGGCGGGGAATCAGATGTGGGGAATCAGAGGCGGGGAATCAGACGCGGGGAATCAAAGGCAGGGAATCAGACACGGGGAATCAGAGGCGGGGAATCAGAGATGGGGAATCAGAGGCGGGGAATCAGAGGCAGGGAATCGGATGCCGGGAATCAGAGTCGGGGAATCAGAGCTGGGGAATCAGAGGCGGGGAATCAGAGTTGGGGAATCAGAGGCGGGGAATCAGATATGGGGAAATAGAGGCGGGGAATCAGATATGGGGAATCAGAGGTGTGGAATCAGAGGTTGGCAATCAGAGGCAGGGAATCAGAGTCGGGGAAACAGAGGCGGGAAATCAGATATGGGGAATCAGAGGTGGCGAATCAAAGGCGGTGAAACAGAGATGGGGAATCAGGGCAGGGAATCAGAGGCAGGGAATCAGAATCAGAAGCGGGGAATAAGAGGCCGGGAATCAGAGGCCGGGAATCAGATGCTGGGAATAAGAGGCCGGGAATCAGAGGTGGGGAATCAGAGTCCGGGAATCAGAGATGGGGATTCAGAGGCGGGGAATGAGATATGGAGAATCAGAGGCGGGGAATCAGAGGCCGGGAAACAGAGGTGGGGAATCAGATATGGGGAATCAGAGGTGGCGAATCAAAGCGGTGAATCAGAGATGGGGAATCAGAGGCGGGGAATCAGAGGCAGGGAATCAGATGCGGGGAATCAGAGGCGGGGAATCAGAGCTGGCGAATCAGAGGCGGGGAATCAGAGGTGGGCAATCAGAGGCGGGGATTCAGATATGGGGAATCAGAGGCGGGGAATCAGAGGCGGGGAAACAGAGGCGGGGAATCAAATATAGGGAATCAGAGGTGGGGAATCAGAGGTTGTGAATCAGAGATGGGGAATCAAGGCGGGGAATCAGAGGCAGGGAATCAGACACGGGGAATCAGAGGCGGGGATTCAGAGGCGGGGAATCAGAGTTGGGGAATCAGAGGCAGGGAATCAGATATGGGGAGTCAGAGGCGGGGAATCAGAGGCGGGGAAACAGAGGCGGGGAATCAGATATGGGGAATCAGAGGTGGGGAATCAGGGGCAGGGAATCAGTGGCAGGGAATCAGAGGCGGGGAATCAGAGGCGGGGAATCAGAGGCAGGGAATCAGACACGGGGAATCAGAGGCGGGGAATCAGAGATGGGGAATCAGAGGCGGGGAATCAGAGGCAGGGAATCGGACGCCGGGAATCAGAGTCGGGGAATCAGAGCTGGGGAATCAGAGGCGGGGAATCAGAGTTGGGGAATCAGAGGCGGGGATTCAGATATGGGGAAATAGAGGCGGGGAATCAGATATGGGGAATCAGAGGTGTGGAATCAGAGGTTGGGAATCAGAGGAAGGGAATCAGAGTCGGGGAAACAGAGGCGGGGAATCAGATATGTGGAATCAGAGGTGGCGAATCAAAGGCGGTGAAACAGAGATGGGGAATCAGGGCAGGGAATCAGAGGCAGGGAATCAAACACGGAGAATCAGAGCTGGGCATTCAGAGGCGGGGAATCAGAGTTGGGAATCAGAGGCGGGGAATCAGAGGCGGGGAAACAGAGGCGGGGAATCAGATATGGGGAATCAGAGGTGGGGAATCAGAGGTTGGGAATCAGAGGCAGGGAATCAGAGGCGGGGAATCAGAGGCGGGGAATCAGAGGAAGGGAATCAGATGTGCGGAATCGGAGATGGGGAATCAGAGGCAGGGAATCAGAGACGGGGAATCAGAGGCGGGGAATCAGAGGCCGGGAATCAGATATGGGGAAACTGAGGCGGGGAATCCGAGGCGGGGAAACAGAGGCGGTGAATCAGATATGGGGAATCAGAGGTGGGGAATCAGAGGTTGGGAATCAGAGGCAGGGAATCAGAGGCTTGGAATAAGATGCAGGGAATCAGATGCGGGGCATCAGAGGCGGGGAATCAGAGCTGGGGAATCAGAGGTGGGGAATCAGATTTGGGGAATCAGAGGTGGGGACTTAGATATTGGGAAACTGAGGCGGGGAATCAGAGGCGGGGAAACAGAGGCGGGGAATCAGATATGGGGAATCAGAGGTGGGGAATCAGAGGCAGGGAATCAGATGTGCGGAATCAGAGATGGGGAATCAGAGGCAGGGAATCAGATATGGGGAATCAGAGGTGGGACATCAGAGGTTGTGAATCACAGATGGGGAATCAGAGGCGGGGAATCAGATATGGGGAATCAGAGGCAGGGAATCAGAGGCGGGGAATCAGAGATGGGGAATCAGAGGTGGGGAATCAGAGGCGGTGAATCAGAGATGGGGAATCAGAGGCGGGGAATCAGAGGCGGGGAATCAGAGGCAGGAAATCAGACACGGGGATTCAGAGGCTGGGAATCAGACGGGGGGAATCAAAGGCGGGGAATCAGAGCTGGGGAATCTGAGGCAGGGAATCAGAGTTGGGGATTCAGAGGCGGGGAATCAGATATGGGGAAACAGAGGCGGGGAATCAGAGGCGGGCAAACAGAGGCGGGGAATTAGATATGGGGAATCAGAGGTAGGGAATCAGAGGTGGTGAATCAGTGATGGGGAATCACAGGCGGGGAATCAGAGGCAGGGAATAGAACGCGGGGAATCAGAGGCAGGGAATCAGAGCTGGGGAATAAGAGGCGGGGAATCATAGTTGGGAATCAGAGGCGGGAATCAGATATGGGGAAACAGAGGCGGGGAATCAGAGGCGGGGAAACAGAGGCGGGGAATCAGATATGGGGAATCGGATGCAGGGAATCAGAGGCGGGGAATCAGAGCTGGGGAATCAGAGGCGGGGAATCAGAGTTGGGGCATCAGAGGTGGGGAATTAGATATAGGGAAACAGAGGCGGGGAATCAGAGGCGGGGAAACAGAGGCGGGGAATCAGATATGGGGAATCAGAGGTGGGGAATCAGAGGCAGGGAATCAGATGTGCGGAATCAGAGATGGGGAATCAGAGGCAGGGAATCAGAAGCGGGGAATCAGAGGCCGGGAATCAGAGGCCGGGAATCAGATGCTGGGAATAAGAGGCCGGGAATCAGAGGAGGGGAATCAGAGTCCGGGAATCAGAGATGGGGATTCAGAGGCGGGGAATGAGATATGGAGAATCAGAGGCGGGGAATCAGAGGCGGGGAAACAGAGGTGGGGAATCAGATATGGGGAATCAGAGGTGGCGAATCAAAGGCGGTGAATCAGAGATGGGGAATCAGAGGCGGGGAATCAGAGGCAGGGAATCAGATGCGGGGAATCAGAGGCGGGGAATCAGAGCTGGCGAATCAGAGGCTGGGAATCAGAGGTGGGCAATCAGAGGCGGGGAATCAGATATGGGGAATCAGAGGCGGGGAATCAGAGGCGGGGAAACAGAGGCGGGGAATCAAATATAGGGAATCAGAGGTGGGGAATCAGAGGTTGTGAATCAGAGATGGGGAATCAAGGCGGGGAATCAGAGGCAGGGAATCAGACGCGGGGAATCAGAGGCGTGGATTCAGAGCTGGGGAATCAGAGGCGGGGAATCAGAGTTGGGGAATCAGAGGCAGGGAATCAGATATGGGGAATCAGAGGCGGGGAATCAGAGGCCGGGAATCAGATATGGGGAAACAGAGGCGGGGAATCCGAGGCGGGGAAACAGAGGCGGGGAATCAGATATGGGGAATCAGAGGTGGGGAATCAGAGGTTGGGAATCAGAGGCAGGGAATCAGAGGCTTGGAATCAGATGCAGGGTATCAGATGCGGGGAATCAGAGGCGGGGAATCAGAGCTGGGGAATCAGAGGTGGGGAATCAGATTTGGGGAATCAGAGGTGGGGACTTAGATATTGGGAAACAGAGGCGGGGAATCAGAGGCGGGGAAACAGAGGCGGGGAATCAGATATGGGGAATCAGAGGTGGGGAATCAGAGGCAGGGAATCAGATGTGCGGAATCAGAGATGGGGAATCAGAGGCAGGGAATCAGAATCAGAAGAATGGAATCAGAGGCCGGGAATCAGAGGCCGGAATCAGATGCTGGGAATCAGAGGCCTGGAATCAGAGGCGGGGAATCAGAGGCAGGGAATCAGATGCGGGGAATCAGAGGCGGGGAATCAGAGCTGGGGAATCAGAGGCGGGGTATTAGAGTTAGGGAATCAGAGGCGGGGAATCAGATATGGGGAAACAGAGGTGGGGAATCAGAGGTGGGGAAACAGAGGCAGGGAATCAGATATGGGGAATCAGAGGTGGGGCATCAGAGGTTGTGAATCACAGATGGGGAATCAGAGGCGGGGAATCAGAGGCAGGGAATCAGACGCGGGGAATCAGAGGCGGGGATTCAGAACTGGGGAATCAGAAGCGGGGAATCAGAGTTGGGGAATCAGAGGCGGGGAATCAGATATGGGGAATCAGAGGCAGGGAATCGGAGGCGGGGAATCAGAGGCAGGGAATCAGACGCGTGGAATCTGAGGCGGGGAATGAGAGATGGGGAATCAGAGGTGGGGAATCAGAGTTGGGGAATCAGAGGCAGGGAATTGGATGTGCGGAATCAGAGAGGGGGAATCAGAGGTGGGGAATCAGGCGGTGAATCAGAGATGGGGAATCAGAGGCGGGGAATCAGAGGCAGGAAATCAGACACGGGGATTCAGAGGCTGGGAATCAGACGGGGGGAATCAAAGGCGGGGAATCAGAGCTGGGGAATCTGAGGCAGGGAATCAGAGTTGGGGATTCAGAGGCGGGGAATCAGATATGGGGAAACAGAGGCGGGGAATCAGAGGCGGGCAAACAGAGGCGGGGAATTAGATATGGGGAATCAGAGGTAGGAATCAGAGGTGGTGAATCAGTGATGGGGAATCACAGGCGGGGAATCAGAGGCAGGGAATAGAACGCGGGGAATCAGAGGCAGGGAATCAGAGCTGGGGAATCAGAGGAGGGGATTCATAGTTGGGAATCAGAGGCGGGAATCAGATATGGGGAAACAGAGGCGGGGAATCAGAGGCGGTGAAACAGAGGCGGGGAATCAGAGGCAGGGAATCAGATGCGGGGAATCAGAGGCGGGGAATCAGAGCTGGCGAATCAGAGGCTGGGAATCAGAGGTGGGCAATCAGAGGCGGGGAATCAGATATGGGGAATCAGAGGCGGGGAATCAGAGGCGGGGAAACAGAGGCGGGGAATCAAATATAGGGAATCAGAGGTGGGGAATCAGAGGTTGTGAATCAGAGATGGGGAATCAAGGCGGGGAATCAGAGGCAGGGAATCAGACGCGGGGAATCAGAGGCGGGGATTCAGAGCTGGGGAATCAGAGGCGGGGAATCAGAGTTGGGGAATCAGAGGCAGGGAATCAGATATGGGGAATCAGAGGCGGGGAATCAGAGTCCGGGAATCAGATATGGGGAAACAGAGGCGGGGAATCCGAGGCGGGGAAACAGAGGCGGGGAATCAGATATGGGGAATCAGAGGTGGGGAATCAGAGGTTGGGAATCAGAGGCAGGGAATCAGAGGCTTGGAATCAGATGCAGGGTATCAGATGCGGGGAATCAGAGGCGGGGAATCAGAGCTGGGGAATCAGAGGTGGGGAATCAGATTTGGGGAATCAGAGGTGGGGACTTAGATATTGGGAAACAGAGGCGGGGAATCAGAGGCGGGGAAACAGAGGCGGGGAATCAGATATGGGGAATCAGAGGTGGGGAATCAGAGGCAGGGAATCAGATGTGCGGAATCAGAGATGGGGAATCAGAGGCAGGGAATCAGAATCAGAAGAATGGAATCAGAGGCCGGGAATCATAGGCCAGAATCAGATGCTGGGAATCAGAGGCCTGGAATCAGAGGCGGGGAATCAGAGGCAGGGAATCAGATGCGGGGAATCAGAGGCGGGGAATCAGAGCTGGGGAATCAGAGGCGGGGTATTAGAGTTAGGGAATCAGAGGCGGGGAATCAGATATGGGGAAACAGAGGTGGGGAATCAGAGGCGGGGAAACAGAGGCAGGGAATCAGATATGGGGAATCAGAGGTGGGGCATCAGAGGTTGTGAATCACAGATGGGGAATCAGAGGTGGGGAATCAGAGGCAGGGAATCAGACGCGGGGAATCAGAGGCGGGGATTCAGAACTGGGGAATCAGAAGCGGGGAATCAGAGTTGGGGAATCAGAGGCGGGGAATCAGATATGGGGAATCAGAGGCAGGGAATCGGAGGCGGGGAATCAGAGGCAGGGAATCAGACGCGTGGAATCTGAGGCGGGGAATGAGAGATGGGGAATCAGAGGTGGGGAATCAGAGTTGGGGAATCAGAGGCAGGGAATTGGATGTGCGGAATCAGAGAGGGGGAATCAGAGGTGGGGAATCAGGCGGTGAATCAGAGATGGGGAATCAGAGGCGGGGAATCAGAGGCAGGAAATCAGACACGGGGATTCAGAGGCTGGGAATCAGACGGGGGGAATCAAAGGCGGGGAATCAGAGCTGGGGAATCTGAGGCAGGGAATCAGAGTTGGGGATTCAGAGGCGGGGAATCAGATATGGGGAAACAGAGGCGGGGAATCAGAGGCGGGCAAACAGAGGCGGGGAATTAGATATGTGGAATCAGAGGTAGGGAATCAGAGGTGGTGAATCAGTGATGTGGAATCACAGGCGGGGAATCAGAGGCAGGGAATAGAACGCGGGGAATCAGAGGCAGGGAATCAGAGCTGGGGAATCAGAGGAGGGGATTCATAGTTGGGAATCAGAGGCGGGAATCAGATATGGGGAAACAGAGGCGGGGAATCAGAGGCGGTGAAACAGAGGCGGGGAATCAGATATGGGGAATCGGATGCAGGGAATCAGAGGCGTGGAATCAGAGCTGGGGAATCAGAGGCGGGGAATCAGAGTTGGGGCATCAGAGGTGGGGAATTAGATATAGGGAAACAGAGGCGGGGAATCAGAGGCGGGGAAACAGAGGCGGGGAATCAGATATGGGGAATCAGAGGTGGGGAATCAGAGGCAGGGAATCAGATGTGCGGAATCAGAGATGGGGAATAAGAGGCAGGGAATCAGAATCAGAAGCGGGGAATCAGAGGCCGGGAATCAGAGGCCGGGAATCAGATGCTGGGAATAAGAGGCCGGGAATCAGAGGTGGGGAATCAGATATGGGGAATCAGAGGTGGCGAATCAAAGGCGGTGAATCAGAGATGGGGAATCAGAGGCGGGGAATCAGAGGCAGGGAATCAGATGCGGGGAATCAGAGGCGGGGAATCAGAGCTGGCGAATCAGAGGCTGGGAATCAGAGGTGGGCAATCAGAGGCGGGGAATCAGATATGGGGAATCAGAGGCGGGGAATCAGAGGCGGGGAAACAGAGGCGGGGAATCAAATATAGGGAATCAGATGTGGGGAATCAGAGGTTGTGAATCAGAGGCAGGGAATCAAGGCGGGGAATCAGAGGCAGGGAATCAGACGCGGGGAATCAGAGGCGGGGATTCAGAGCTGGGGAATCAGAGGCGGGGAATCAGAGTTGGGGAATCAGAGGCAGGGAATCATATATGGGGAATCAGAGGCGGGGAATCAGAGGCGGGGAAACAGAGGCGGGGAATCAGATGTGGGGAATCAGAGGTGGGGAATCAGGGGCAGGGAATCAGTGGCAGGGAATCAGAGGCGGGGAATCAGACGCGGGGAATCAAAGGCAGGGAATCAGACACGGGGAATCAGAGGCGGGGAATCAGAGATGGGGAATCAGAGGCGGGGAATCAGAGGCAGGGAATCGGATGCCGGGAATCAGAGTCGGGGAATCAGAGCTGGGGAATCAGAGGCGGGGAATCAGAGTTGGGGAATCAGAGGCGGGGAATCAGATATGGGGAAATAGAGGCGGGGAATCAGATATGGGGAATCAGAGGTGTGGAATCAGAGGTTGGCAATCAGAGGCAGGGAATCAGAGTCGGGGAAACAGAGGCGGGGAATCAGATATGGGGAATCAGAGGTGGCGAATCAAAGGCGGTGAAACAGAGATGGGGAATCAGGGCAGGGAATCAGAGGCAGGGAATCAAACACGGGGAATCAGAGGTGGGGAATCAGAGGTGGGGAATCAGAGTTGGGAATCAGAGGCGGGGAATCAGAGGTGGGGAAACAGAGGCGGGGAATCAGATATGGGGAATCAGAGGTGGGGAATCCGAGGTTGGGAATCAGAGGCAGGGAATCAGAGGCGGAAAATCAGAGGCGGGGAATCAGAGGAAGGGAATCAGATGTGCGGAATCGGAGATGGGGAATC
The DNA here is from genome assembly GCF_036971445.1 of Narcine bancroftii. Taxonomy (NCBI): domain Eukaryota; kingdom Metazoa; phylum Chordata; class Chondrichthyes; order Torpediniformes; family Narcinidae; genus Narcine; species Narcine bancroftii. Next base: position 110,556,885 of record NC_091474.1, on the reverse strand, counting down.
AGAGGCAGGGAATCAGAGGCGGGGAATCAGAGGCGGGGAATCAGAGGCCGGGAATCAGATATGGGGAAACAGAGGCGGGGAATCCGAGGCGGGGAAACAGAGGCGGGGAATCAGATATGGGGAATCAGAGGTGGGGAATCAGAGGTTGGGAATCAGAGGCAGGGAATCAGAGGCTTGGAATCAGATGCAGGGAATCAGATGCGGGGAATCAGAGGCGGGGAATCAGAGCTGGGGAATCAGAGGTGGGGAATCAGATTTGGGGAATCAGAGGCGGGGAATCAGAGGCGGGGAAACCCAGGCGGGGAATCAAATATGGGGAATCAGAGGTGGGGAATCAGAGGCAAGGAATCAGATGTGCGGAATCAGAGATGGGGAATCAGAGGCAGGGAATCAGAATCAGAAGCAGGGAATCAGAGGCCGGGAATCAGAGGCCGGAATCAGATGCTGGGAATCAGAGGCCTGGAATCAGAGGCGGGGAATCAGAGGCAGGGAATCAGATGCGGGGAATCAGAGGCGGGGAATCAGAGCTGGGGAATCAGAGGCGGGGTATTAGAGTTGGGGAATCAGAGGCGGGGAATCAGATATGGGGAAACAGAGGTGGGTAATCAGAGGCGGGGAAACAGAGGCAGGGAATCAGATATGGGGAATCAGAGGCGGGGAATCAGAGGTGGGGAATCATAGGCAGGGAATCGGATGTGCGGAATCAGAGATGGGGAATCAGAGGCTGGGAATCAGAGGTGGTGAATCAGAGATGGGGAATCAGAGGCGGGGAATCAGAGGCAGGAAATCAGACGTGGGGAATCAGAGGTGGGCAATCAGAGGCGGGGAATCAGATATGGGGAATCAGAGGCGGGGAATCAGAGGCGGGGAAACAGAGGCGGGGAATCAGATATGGGGAATCAGAGGTGGGGCATCAGAGGTTGTGAATCACAGATGGGGAATCAGAGGCGGGGAATCAGAGGCAGGGAATCAGACGCGGGGAATCAGAGGCGGGGATTCAGAGCTGGGGAATCAGAGGCTGGGAATCAGAGTTGGGGAATCAGAGGTGGTGAATCAGATATGGGGAATCAGAGGCAGGGAATCAGAGGCGGGAAAACAGAGGCGGGGAATCAGATATGGGAATCAGAGGCGGGGAATCAGAGGCAGGGAATCAGACACGGGGAATCAGAGGCGGGGAATCAGAGATGGGGAATCAGAGGTGGGGAATCAGAGGCAGGGAATCGGATGCCGGGAATCAGAGGCGGGAAATCAGAGCTGGGGAATCAGAGGCGGGGAATCAGAGTTGGGGAATCAGAGGCGGCGAAGCAGATATGGGGAAATAGAGGCGGGGAATCAGATATGGGGAATCAGAGGCGGGGAATCAGATATGGGGAATCAGAGGCTGGGAATCAGAGGGGGGGAAACAGAGGCGGGGAATAAGATATGGGGAATCAGAGGTGGGGAATCAGGGGCGGGGAATCAGTGGCAAGGAATCAGAGGCGGGGAATCAGAGGCGGGGAATCAAAGGAAGGGAATCAGACTCGGGGAATCAGAGGTGGGGAATCAGAGATGTGGAATCAGAGGCGGGGAATCACAGGCAGGGAATCAGACGCGGGGAATCAGAGGCGGGGAATCAGAGCTGGGGAATCAGAGGTGGGGAATCAGAGTCGGGGAATCATAGGCAGGGAATCGTTTGTGCGGAATCAGAGATGGGGAATCAGATGTGGGGAATCAGAGGCAGTGAATCAGAGGCGGGGAAACAGAGGCGGGGAATCAAATATAGGGAATCAGAGGTGGGGAATCAGAGGTAGTGAATCAGAGATGGGGAATCAAGGCGGGGAATCAGAGGCAGGGAATCAGACGCGGGGAATCAGAGGCGGGGATTCAGAGCTGGGGAATCAGAGGCGGTGAATCAGAGTTGGGGAATCAGAGGCAGGGAATCAGATATGGGAAATCAGAGGTGGGGAATCAGAGGCGGGGAAACAGAGGCGGGGAATCAGATATGGGGAATCAGAATTGGGGAATCAGGGGCAGGGAATCAGTGGCAGGGAATCAGAGGCGGGGAATCAGAGGCGGGGAATCAGAGGCAGGGAATCAGACACGGGGAATCAGAGGCGGGGAATCAGAGATGGGGAATCAGAGGCGGGGAATCAGAGGCAGGGAATCGGACTCCGGGAATCAGAGTCGGGGAATCAGAGCTGGGGAATCTGAGGCGGGGAATCAGAGTTGGGGAATCAGAGGCGGGGAATCAGATATGGGGAAATGGAGGCGGGGAATCAGATATGGGGAATCAGAGGTGTGGAATCAGAGGTTGGGAATCAGAGGCAGGGAATCAGAGTCGGGGAAACAGAGGCGGGTAATCAGATATGGGGAATCAGAGGTGGCGAATCAAAGGCGGTGAAACAGAGATGGGGAATCAGGGCAGGGAATCAGAGGCAGGGAATCAAACACGGGGAATCAGAGCTGGGGAATCAGAGGCGGGGAATCAGAGCTGGGAATTAGAGGCGGGGAATCAGAGGCGGGGAAACAGAGGCGGGGAATCAGATATGGGGAATCAGAGGTGGGGAATCCGAGGTTGGGAATCAGAGGCAGGTAATCAGAGGCGGGGAATCAGAGGTGGGGAATCAGAGGAAGGGAATCAGATGTGCGGAATCGGAGATGGTGAATCAGAGGCAGGGAATCAGAGGCGGGGAATCAGAGGCGGGGAATCAGAGGCCGGGAATCAGATATGGGGAAACAGAGGCGGGGAATCCGAGGCGGGGAAACAGAGGCGGGGAATCAGATATGGGGAATCAGAGGTGGGGAATCAGAGGTTGGGAATCAGAGGCAGGGAATCAGAGGCTTGGAATCAGATGCAGGGAATCAGATGCGGGGAATCAGAGGCGGGGAATCAGAGCTGGGGAATCAGAGGTGGGGAATCAGATTTGGGGAATCAGAGGCGGGGACTTAGATATTGGGAAACAGAGGCGGGGAATCAGAGGCGGGGAAACCCAGGCGGGGAATCAGATATGGGGAATCAGAGGTGGGGAATCAGAGGCAAGGAATCAGATGTGCAGAATCAGAGATGGGGAATCAGAGGCAGGGAATCAGAATCAGAAGCAGGGAATCAGAGGCCGGGAATTAGAGGCCGGAAGCAGATGCTGGGAATCAGAGGCCTGGAATCAGAGGCGGGGAATCAGAGGCAGGGAATCAGATGCGGGGAATCAGAGGCGGGGAATCAGAGCTGGGGAATCAGAGGCGGGGTATTAGAGTTGGGGAATCAGAGGCGGGGAATCAGATATGGGGAAACAGAGGTGGGGAATCAGAGGCGGGGAAACAGAGGCAGGGAATCAGATATGGGGAATCAGAGGCGGGGAATCAGAGGTGGGGAATCATAGGCAGGGAATCGGATGTGCGGAATCAGAGATGTGGAATCAGAGGCTGGGAATCAGAGGTGGTGAATCAGAGATGGGGAATCAGAGGCGGGGAATCAGACTCATGGAATCAGACGCGGGGAATCAGAGGTGGGCAATCAGAGGCGGGGAATCAGATATGGGGAATCAGAGGCGGGGAATCAGAGGCGGGGAAACAGAGGCGGGGAATCAGATATGGGGAATCAGAGGTGTGGCATCAGAGGTTGTGAATCACAGATGGGGAATCAGAGGCGGGGAATCAGAGGCAGGGAATCAGACGCGGGGAATCAGAGGCGGGGATTCAGAGCTGGGGAATCAGAGGCGGGGAATCAGAGATGGGGAATCAGAGGCGGGGAATCAGATATGGGGAATCAGAGGCAGGGAATCAGAGGCGGGAAAACGGAGCCGGGGAATGAGATATGGGGAATCAGAGGCGGGGAATCAGAGGCAGGGAATCAGACACGGGGAATCAGAGGCGGGGAATCAGAGATGGGGAATCAGAGGCGGGGAATCAGAGGCAGGGAATCGGATGCCGGGAATCAGAGGCGGGAAATCAGTGCTGTGGAATCTGAGGCGGGGAATCAGAGGCAAGGAATCAGATGTGCGGAATCAGAGATGGGGAATCAGAGGCAGGGAATCAGAATCAGAAGCAGGGAATCAGAGGCCGGGAATCAGAGGAGCATCAGAGGAGCATCAGAGGAGCATCAGAGGAGCATCAGAGGAGCATCAGAGGAGCATCAGAGGAGCATCAGAGGATCATCAGAGGAGCATCAGAGGAGCATCAGAGGAGCATCAGAGGAGAATCAGAGGAGCATCAGAGGAACCTCAGAGGAGCATCAGAGGAGTATCAGAGGAGCATCAGATGAGCATCAGAGGAGCATCAGAGGAGCATCAGAGGAGCATCAGAGGAGCATCAGAGGAGCATCAGAGGAGCATCAGAGGAGCATCAGAGGAGCATCACAGGAGCATCAGTGGAGCATCATTGGAGCATCATTGGAGCATCAGAGGAGCATCAGAGGAGCATCAGAGGAGCAACAGAGGAGCATCAGAGGAGCATCAGAGGAGCATCAGAGGAGCATCAGAGGAGCATCAGCGGAGCATCAGAGGAGAATCAGAGGAGCATCAGAGGAGCATCACAGAGGCATCAGAGGAGCATCAGAGGAGCATCAGAGGAGCATCAGAGGAGCATCAGAGGAGCCTCAGAGGAGCATCAGAGGAGTATCAGAGGAGTATCAGATGAGCATCAGAGGAGCATCAGAGGAGCATCAGAGGAGCATCAGAGGAGCATCAGAGTAGCATCAGAGGAGCATCAGAGGTGCATCAGAGGAGCATCAGAGGAGCCTCAGAGGAGCATCAGAGGAGCATCTGAGGAGCATCATTGGAGCATCAGAGGAGCATCAGAGGAGCATCAGAGGAGCAACAGAGGAGCATCAGAGGAGCATCAGAGGAGCATCAGAGGAGCATCAGAGGAGCATCAGAGGTGCATCAGAGGAGCTGAGGAGCATCAGAGGAGCATCACAGGAGCATCAGAGGAGCATCAGAGGAGCATCAGAGGAGCATCAGAGGAGCATCAGAGGAGCCTCAGAGGAGCATCAGAGGAGTATCAGAGGAGCATCAGAGGAGCATCAGAGGAGCATTAGAGGAGCATCAGAGGTGCATCAGAGGAGCATCTGAGGAGCATCAGAGGAGCATCATAGGAGCATCAGAGGAGCATCAGAGGTGCATCAGAGGAGCATCTGAGGAGCATCAGTGGAGCATCAGAGGAGCATCAGAGGAGCATCAGAGGTGCATCAGAGGAGCATCGAGCAGGAGCAGGAGCATCAGAGGTGCAGGAGCAGGAGCCGGAGCAGGAGCCGGAGCAGGAGCCGGAGCAGGAGCAGGTGCAGGAGCAGGAGCAGGAGCAGGAGCAGGAGCAGGGGCAGGAGCATGAGCAGGAGCAGGAGCAGGAGCAGGAGCAGGAGCAGGAGCAGGAGCAGGAGCAGGAGCAGGAGCAGGAGCAGGAGCAGGAGCAGGAGCAGGAGCATCAAAGGAGCATCAGAGGAGCATCAGAGGAACATCAGAGGAGCATCAGAGGAGCATCAGAGGAGCATCAGAGGAGCATCAGAGGAGATTCAGAGGAGCATCAGAGGAGCATCAGAGGAGCATCAGTGGAGCATCAGAGGAGGATCAGAGGAGCATCAGCGGAGCATCAGAGGAGAATCAGAGGAGCATCAGAGGAGCATCACAGAGGCATCAGAGGAGCATCAGAGGAGCATCAGAGGAGCATCAGAGGAACATCTAAGGAGCATCAGAGGAGTATCAGAGGAGCATCAGAGGAGCATCAGAGGTGCATCAGAGGAGCATCAGAGGTGCAGGAGCAGGAGCAGCAGCAGGAGCAGGAACAGGAGCAGGAGCAGGAGCAGGAGCAGGAGCAGGGTCAGGAGCAGGAGCAGGAGCAGGAGCAGGAGCAGGAGCAGGAGCAGGAGCAGGAGCATCAGAGGAGCATCAGAGGAGCATCAGAGGAGCATCAGAGGAGCATCAGAGGAGCATCAGAGGAGCATCAGAGGAGGATCAGAGGAGCATCAGAGGAGCATCAGAGGAGCATCAGAGGAGCATCAGAGGAGCATCAGAGGAGCATCAGAGGAGCATCAGAGGAGCATCATAGGAGCATCAGAGGAGCATCAGAGGAGCATCAGAGGAGTATCAGAGGAGCATCAGAGGAGGATCAGAGGAGCATCAGAGGAGCATCAGAGGAGCCTCAGAGGAGCATCAGAGGAGCATCAGAGGAGCATCAGAGGAGCATCAGAGGAACATCAGAGGAACAGCAGAGCAGCATCACAGGAGCATCAGAGGAGCATCACAGGAGCATCAGAGGAGCATCAGAGGAGCATCAGAGGAGCATCAGAAGAGAATCAGAGGAGCCTCAGAGGTGCCTCAGAGGAGCATCAGAGGAGCATCAGAGGAGCATCAGAAGAGCATCAGAGGAGCATCAGAGGAGCATCAGAGGAGCACCAGAGGAGGATCAGAGGAGCATCAGAGGAGCATCAGAGGAGCATCAGAGGAGGATCACAGGATCATCAGAGGAGCATCACAGGAGCATCAGAGGAGCATCAGAGGAGCATCAGAGGAGCATCAGAGGAGCATCAGAGGAGCATCAGAGGAGCATCAGAGGCGCCTCAGAGGAGCATCAGAGGAGCATCAGAGGAGCATCAGAGGAGCATCAGAGGAGCATCAGAGGAGGATCAGAGGAGCATCAGAGGAGCATCAGAGGAGCATCAGAGGAGCATCAGAGGAGCATCAGAGGAGCATCAGAGGAGCATCAGAGGAGCATCAGAGTAGCATCAGAGGAGCATCAGAGGAGCATCAGAGGAGCATCAGAGGAGCATCAGAGGAGCATCAGAGGAGGATCAGAGGAGCATAAGAGGAGCATCAGAGGAGCATCAGAGGAGCATCAGAGGAGAATCAGAGGAGCATCAGATGAGCATCAGAGGAGCAGCAGAGGAGCATCAGAGGAGCATCACAGGAGCATCAGAGGAGCATCAGAGGAGCATCAGAGTAGCATCAGAGGTGGATCAGAGGAGCATCAGAGGAGCATCAGAGGAGCATCAGAGGAGCATCAGAGGAGAATCAGAGGAGCATCAGATGAGCATCAGAGGAGCAGCAGAGGAGCATCAGAGGAGCATCACAGGAGCATCAGAGGAGCATCAGAGGAGTATCAGAGGAGCATCAGAGGAGCATCAGAGGAGCATCAGAGGAGCATCAGAGGAGCCTCAGAGGAGCATCAGAGGAGCATTAGAGGAGCATCAGAGGAGCATCAGAGGAGCATCAGAGGAGCATCAGAGGAACATCACAGGAGCATCAGAGGAGCATCAGAGGAGTATCAGACGAGCATCAGAGGAGCATCAGAGGAGCATCAGAGGAGCATCAGAGGAGCCTCAGAGGAGCATCAGAGGAGCATTAGAGGAGCATCAGAGGAGCATCAGAGGAGGATCAGAGGAGCATCAGAGGAGCAGCAGAGGAGCATCAGAGGAGCATCAGAGGAGCATCAGAGGAGAATCAGATCAGCATCAGAGGAGCAGCAGAGGAGCATCAGAGGAGCATCACAGGAGCATCAGAGGAGCATCAGAGGAGCATCAGAGGAGCATCACAGGAGCATCAGAGGAGCATCAGAGAAGCATCAGAGGAGCATCAGAGGAGCATCAGAGGAGCATCAGAGGAGCATCAGAGGAGCATCAGAGGAGCATCAGAGGAGCATCAGAGGAGCATCAGAGGAGCATCAGAGGAGCATTACAGGAGCATCACAGGAGCATCAGAGGAGCATCAGTGGAGCATCAGAGGAGGATCAGAGGATCATCAGAGGAGCATCAGAGGAGCATCAGAGGAGCATCAGCGGAGCATCAGAGGAGAATCAGAGGAGCATCAGAGGAGCATTACAGAGGCATCAGAGGAGCATCAGAGGAGCATCAGAGGAGTATCAGAGGAGCATCTAAGGAGCATCAGAGGAGTATCAGAGGAGCATCAGAGGAGCATCAGAGGTGCATCAGAGGAGCATCAGAGGTGCAGGAGCAGGAGCAGCAGCAGGAGCAGGAACAGGAGCAGGAGCAGGAGCAGGAGCAGGAGCAGGAGCAGGAGCAGGAGCAGGAGCAGGAACAGGAGCAGGATCAGGGGCAGGAGCATGAGCAGGAGCAGGAGCAGGAGCAGGAGCAGGAGCAGGAGCAGGAGCAGGAGCAGGAGCAGGAGCAGGAGCATCAAAGGAGCATCAGAGGAGCATCAGAGGAACATCAGAGGAGCATCAGAGGAGCATCAGAGGAGCATCAGAGGAGCATCAGAGGAGCATCAGAGGAGCATCAGAGGAGCATCAGAAGAGAATCAGAGGACCATTACAGGAGCATCACAGGAGCATCAGAGGAGCATCAGTGGAGCATCAGAGGAGGATCAGAGGATCATCAGAGGAGCATCAGAGGAGCATCAGAGGAGCATCAGCGGAGCATCAGAGGAGAATCAGAGGAGCATCAGAGGAGCATCACAGAGGCATCAGAGGAGCATCAGAGGAGCATCAGAGGAGCATCAGAGGAGCATCTAAGGAGCATCAGAGGAGTATCAGAGGAGCATCAGAGGAGCATCAGAGGTGCATCAGAGGAGCATCAGAGGTGCAGGAGCAGGAGCAGCAGCAGGAGCAGGAACAGGAGCAGGAGCAGGAGCAGGAGCAGGAGCAGGAGCAGGAGCAGGAGCAGGAGCAGGAGCAGGAGCAGGAGCAGGAGCAGGAGCAGGAGCATCAGAGTAGCATCAGAGGAGCATCAGAGGAGCATCAGAGGAGCATCAGAGGAGCATCAGAGGAGCATCAGAGGAGGATCAGAGGAGCATCAGAGGAGCATCAGAGGAGCATCAGAGGAGCATCAGAGGAGGATCAGAGGAGCATCAGAGGAGCATCAGAGGAGCATCAGAGGAGCATCAGAGGAGCATCAGAGGAGCATCAGAGGAGCATCAGAGGAGCATCAGAGGAGCATCATAGGAGCATCAGAGGAGCATCAGAGGAGCATCAGAGGAGTATCAGAGGAGCATCAGAGGAGGATCAGAGGAGCATCAGAGGAGCATCAGAGGAGCCTCAGAGGAGCATCAGAGGAGCATCAGAGGAGCATCAGAGGAGCATCAGAGGAACATCAGAGGAACAGCAGAGGAGCATCACAGGAGCATCAGAGGAGCATCACAGGAACATCAGAGGAGCATCAGAGGAGCATCAGAGGAGCATCAGAAGAGAATCAGAGGAGCCTCAGAGGTGCCTCAGAGGAGCATCAGAGGAGCATCAGAGGAGCATCAGAGGAGCATCAGAGGAGCATCAGAGGAGCATCAGAGGAGCATCAGAGGAGGATCAGAGGAGCATCGGAGGAGCATCAGAGGAGCATCAGAGGAGGATCACAGGAGCATCAGAGGAGCATCACAGGAGCATCAGAGGAGCATCAGAGGAGCATCAGAGGAGCATCAGAGGAGCATCAGAGGAGCATCAGAGGAGCCTCAGAGGAGCATCAGAGGAGCATCAGAGGACCATCAGAGGAGCATCAGAGGAGCATCAGAGGAGCATCAGAGGATCAACAGAGTAGCATCAGAGGAGCATCAGAGGAGGATCAGAGGAGCATAAGAGGAGCATCAGAGGAGCATCAGATTAGCATCAGAGGAGAATCAGAGGAGCATTAGATGAGCATCAGAGGAGCAGCAGAGGAGCATCAGAGGAGCATCACAGGAGCATCAGAGGAGCATCAGAGGAGCATCAGAGGAGCATCATAGGAGCATCATAGGAGCATCAGAGGAGCATCAGAGGAGCATCAGAGGAGTATCAGAGGAGCATCAGAGGAGGATCAGAGGAGCATCAGAGGAGCATCAGAGGAGCCTCAGAGGAGCATCAGAGGAGCATCAGAGGAGCATCAGAGGAGCATCAGAGGAACATCAGAGGAACAGCAGAGGAGCATCACAGGAGCATCAGAGGAGCATCACAGGAGCATCAGAGGAGCATCAGAGGAGCATCAGAGGAGCATCAGAGGAGCATCAGAGTAGCATCAGAGGAGCCTCAGAGATGCCTCAGAGGAGCATCAGAGGAGCATCAGAGGAGCATCAGAGGAGCATCAGAGGAGCATCAGAGGAGCATCAGAGGAGCATCAGAGGAGCATCGGAGGAGCATCAGAGGAGCATCAGAGGAGGATCACAGGAGCATCAGAGGAGCATCACAGGAGCATCAGAGGAGCATCAGAGGAGCATCAGAGGAGCATCAGAGGAGAATCAGAGGAGCATCAGAGAAGCATCAGAGGAGCCTCAGAGGAGCATCAGAGGAGCAACAGAGGAGCATCAGAGGAGCATCAGAGGAGCATCAGAAGAGCATCAGAGGAGCAACAGAGTAGCATCAGAGGAGCATCAGAGGAGGATCAGAGGAGCATAAGAGGAGCATCAGAGGAGCATCAGAGGAGCATCAGAGGAGAATCAGAGGAGCATTAGATGAGCATCAGAGGAGCAGCAGAGGAGCATCAGAGGAGCATCACAGGAGCATCAGAGGAGCATCAGAGGAGCATCAGAGGAGCATCAGAGGTGGATCAGAGGAGCATCAGAGGAGCATCAGAGGAGCATCAGAGGAGCATCAGAGGAGCATCAGAGGAGAATCAGAGGATCATCAGATGAGCATCAGAGGAGCAGCAGAGGAGCATCAGAGGAGCATCACAGGAGCATCAGAGGAGCATCAGAGGAGTATCAGAGGAGCATCAGAGGAGCATCAGAGGAGCATCAGAGGAGCATCAGAGGAGCATCAGAGGAGCCTCAGAGGAGCATCAGAGGAGCATCAGAGGAGCATCAGAGGAGCATCAGAGGAGGATCAGAGGAGCATCAGAGGAGCATCAGAGGAGCATCAGAGGAGCATCAGAGGAGAATCAGATCAGCATCAGAGGAGCAGCAGAGGAGCATCAGAGGAGCATCACAGGAGCATCAGAGGAGCATCAGAGGAGCATCAGAGGAGCATCACAGGAGCATCAGAGGAGCATCAGAGGAGCATCAGAGGAGGATCAGAGGAGCATCAGAGGAGAATCAGAGGAGCATCAGAGGAGGATCACAGGAGCATCAGAGGAGCATCACAGGAGCATCAGAGGAGCATCAGAGGAGCATCAGAGGAGCATCAGAGGAGCATCAGAGGAGCATCAGAGGAGCATCAGAGGAGCCTCAGAGGGGCATCAGAGGAGCATCAGAGGAGCATCAGAGGAGCATCAGAGGAGCAGCAGAGGAGGATCAGAGGAGCATCAGAGGAGCATCAGAGGAGCATCAGAGGAGCATCAGAGGAGCATCAGAGGAGCAACAGAGTAGCATCAGAGGAGCATCAGAGGAGGATCAGAGGAGCATAAGAGGAGCATCAGAGGAGCATCAGAGGAGCATCAGAGGAGCATCAGAGGAGAATCAGAGGAGCATCAGATGAGCATCAGAGGAGCAGCAGAGGAGCATCAGAGGAGCATCACAGGAGCATCAGAAGAGCATCAGAGGAGCATCAGAGGAGCATCAGAGGAGCATCAGAGGAGCATAAGAGGAGCCTCAGAGGAGCATCAGAGGAGCATTAGAGGAGCATCAGAGGAGGATCAGAGGAGCATCAGAGGAGCATCAGAGGAGCATCAGAGGAGCATCAGAGGGGCAGCAGAGAAGGATCAGAGGAGCATCAGAGGAGCGTCAGAGGAGCATCAGAGGAGCATCAGAGGAGCATCAGAGGAGCATCAGAGGAGCATCAGAGGAGCATCAGAGGAGCATCAGTGGAGCATCAGAGGAGCATCAGTGGAGCATCAGAGGAGGATCAGAGGAGCATCAGAGGAGCATCAGAGGAGCATCAGAGGAGCATCAGAGGAGCATCAGAGGAGCATCAGAGGAGCATCAGAGGAGCATCAGAGGAGCAGGAGCAGGAGCAGGAGCAGGAGCAGGAGCAGGAGCAGGAGCATCAGAGGAGCATCAGAGGAGCATCAGAGGAGCATCAGAGGAGCATCAGTGGAGCATCAGAGGAGGATCAGAGGAGCATCAGAGGAGCATCAGAGGAGCATTAGAGGAGCATCAGAGGAGCATCAGAGGAGCATCAGAGGAGCATCAGAGGAGCATCAGAGGAGGATCAGAGGAGCATCAGAGGAGCATCAGAGGAGCATCAGAGGAGCATCAGAGGAGCATCAGAGGAGCATCAGAGGAGCATCAGAGGAGGATCAGAGGAGCATCAGAGGAGCATCAGAGGAGCATCAGAGGAGCATCAGAGGAGCATCAGAGGAGCATCTGAGGAGCATCAGAGGAGTATCAGAGGAGCATCAGAGGAGCATCTGAGGAGCATCAGAGGAGTATCAGAGGAGCATCAGAGGAGCATCAGAGGTGCATCAGAGGAGCATCAGAGGTGCATCAGAGGAGCATCAGAGGAGCATCAGAGGAGCATCAGAGGAGCATCAGAGGAGCATCTGAGGAGCATCAGAGGAGTATCAGAGGAGCATCAGAGCAGCATCAGAGGAGCATCAGAGGAGCATCTGAGGAGCATCAGAGGAGTATCAGAGGAGAATCAGAGGAGCATCAGAGGTGCATCAGAGGAGCATCAGAGGTGCAGGAGCAGGAGCAGGAGCAGGAACAGGAGCAGGAGCAGGAGCAGGAGCAGGAGCAGGAGCAGGAGCAGGAGCAGGAGCAGGAGCAGGAGCAGGAGCAGGAGCAGGAGCAGGAGCAGGAGCAGGAGCAGGAGCAGGAGCAGGAGCAGGAGCAGGAGCAGGAGCAGGAGCAGGAGCAGGGGCAGGAGCATGAGCAGGAGCAGGAGCATCAGAGGAGCATCAGAGGAGCATCAGAGGAGCATCAGAGGAGCATCAGAGGAGCATCAGAGGAGCATCAGAGGAGCATCAGAGGAGCATCAGAGGAGGATCAGAGGAGCATCAGAGGAGCATCAGAGGAGCATCATAGGAGGATCACAGGAGCATCAGAGGAGCATCACAGGAGCATCAGAGGAGCATCAGAGGAACATCAGAGGAGCATCAGAGGAGCATCAGAGGAGCATCAGAGGAGCATCAGAGGAGCCTCAGAGGAGCATCAGAGGAGCATCAGAGGAGCATCAGAGGAGCATCAAAGGGGCAGCAGAGAAGGATCAGAGGAGCATCAGAGGAGCATCAGAGGAGCATCAGAGGAGCATCAGAGGAGCATCAGAGGAGCATCAGAGGAACATCAGAGGAGCATCAGAGTAGCATCAGAGGAGCATCAGAGGAGCATCAGAGGAGCATCAGAGGAGCATCAGAGGAGGATCAGAGGAGCATCAGAGGAGCATCAGAGGAGCATCAGAGGAGCATCAGAGGAGAATCAGATCAGCATCAGAGGAGCAGCAGAGGAGCATCAGAGGAGCATCACAGGAGCATCAGAGGAGCATCAGAGGAGCATCAGAGGAGCATCACAGGAGCATCAGAGGAGCATCAGAGGAGCATCAGAGGAGGATCAGAAGAGCATCAGAGGAGAATCAGAGGAGCAACAGAGGAGGATCACAGGAGCATCAGAGGAGCATCACAGGAGCATCAGAGGAGCATCAGAGGAGCATCAGAGGAGCATCAGAGGAGCATCAGAGGAGCATCAGAGGAGCATCAGAGGAGCCTCAGAGGGGCATCAGAGGAGCATCAGAGGAGCATCAGAGGAGCATCAGAGGAGCAGCAGAGGAGGATCAGAGGAGCATCAGAGGAGCATCAGAGGAGCATCAGAGGAGCATCAGAGGAGCATCAGAGGAGCAACAGAGTAGCATCAGAGGAGCATCAGAGGAGGATCAGAGGAGCATAAGAGGAGCATCAGAGGAGCATCAGAGGAGCATCAGAGGAGCATCAGAGGAGAATCAGAGGAGCATCAGATGAGCATCAGAGGAGCAGCAGAGGAGCATCAGAGGAGCATCACAGGAGCATCAGAGGAGCATCAGAGGAGCATCAGAGGAGCATCAGAGGAGCATCAGAGGAGCATAAGAGGAGCCTCAGAGGAGCATCAGAGGAGCATTAGAGGAGCATCAGAGGAGGATCAGAGGAGCATCAGAGGAGCATCAGAGGAGCATCAGAGGAGCATCAGAGGGGCAGCAGAGAAGGATCAGAGGAGCATCAGAGGAGCGTCAGAGGAGCATCAGAGGAGCATCAGAGGAGCATCAGAGGAGCATCAGAGGAGCATCAGAGGAGCATCAGTGGAGCATCAGAGGAGCATCAGTGGAGCATCAGAGGAGGATCAGAGGAGCATCAGAGGAGCATCAGAGGAGCATCAGAGGAGCATCAGAGGAGCATCAGAGGAGCATCAGAGGAGCATCAGAGGAGCATCAGAGGAGCAGGAGCAGGAGCAGGAGCAGGAGCAGGAGCAGGAGCAGGAGCAGGAGCAGGAGCATCAGAGGAGCATCAGAGGAGCATCAGAGGAGCATCAGAGGAGCATCAGTGGAGCATCAGAGGAGGATCAGAGGAGCATCAGAGGAGCATCAGAGGAGCATTAGAGGAGCATCAGAGGAGCATCAGAGGAGCATCAGAGGAGCATCAGAGGAGCATCAGAGGAGGATCAGAGGAGCATCAGAGGAGCATCAGAGGAGCATCAGAGGAGCATCTGAGGAGCATCAGAGGAGTATCAGAGGAGCATCAGAGGAGCATCAGAGGAGCATCTGAGGAGCATCAGAGGAGTATCAGAGGAGCATCAGAGGAGCATCTGAGGAGCATCAGAGGAGTATCAGAGGAGCATCAGAGGAGCATCAGAGGAGCATCAGAGGAGCATCAGAGGAGCATCTGAGGAGCATCAGAGGAGTATCAGAGGAGCATCAGAGGAGAATCAGAGGAGCATCAGAGGTGCATCAGAGGAGCATCAGAGGTGCAGGAGCAGGAGCAGGAGCAGGAGCAGGAGCAGGAGCAGGAGCAGGAGCAGGAGCAGGAGCAGGAGCAGGAGCAGGAGCAGGAGCAGGAGCAGGAGCAGGAGCAGGAGCAGGAGCAGGAGCAGGAGCAGGAGCAGGAGCATCAGAGGAGCATCAGAGGAGCATCAGAGGAGCATCAGAGGAGCATCAGAGGAGCATCAGAGGAGCATCAGAGGAGCATCAGAGGAGCATCAGAGGAGCATTACAGGAGCAAAACAGGAGCATCAGAGGAGCATCAGTGGAGCATCAGAGGAGGATCAGAGGATCATCAGAGGAGCATCAGAAGAGCATCAGAGGAGCATCAGCGGAGCATCAGAGGAGAATCAGAGGAGCATCAGAGGAGCATTACAGAGGCATCAGAGGAGCATCAGAGGAGCATCAGAGGAGCATCAGAGGAGCATCTAAGGAGCATCAGAGGAGTATCAGAGGAGCATCAGAGGTGCAGGAGCAGGAGCAGCAGCAGGAGCAGGAGCAGGAGCAGGAGCAGGAGCAGGAGCAGGAGCAGGAGCAGGAGCAGGAGCAGGAGCAGGAGCAGGAGCAGGAGCAGGGGCAGGAGCATGAGCAGGAGCAGGAGCAGGAGCAGGAGCAGGAGCAGGAGCAGGAGCAGGAGCAGGAGCAGGAGCAGGAGCAGGAGCAGGAGCATCAAAGGAGCATCAGAGGAGCATCAGAGGAACATCAGAGGAGCATCAGAGGAGCATCAGAGGAGCATCAGAGGAGCATCAGAGGAGCATCAGAGGAGCATCAGAGGAGCATCAGAGGAGAATCAGAGGAGCATTACAGGAGCATCACAGGAGCATCAGAGGAGCATCAGTGGAGCATCAGAGGAGGATCAGAGGATCATCAGAGGAGCATCAGAGGAGCATCAGAGGAGCATCAGCGGAGCATCAGAGGAGAATCAGAGGAGCATCAAAGGAGCATCACAGAGGCATCAGAGGAGCATCAGAGGAGCATCAGAGGAGCATCAGAGGAGCATCTAAGGAGCATCAGAGGAGTATCAGAGGAGCATCAGAGGAGCATCAGAGGTGTATCAGAGGAGCATCAGAGGTGCAGGAGCAGGAGCAGCAGCAGGAGCAGGAACAGGAGCAGGAGCAGGAGCAGGAGCAGGAGCAGGAGCAGGAGCAGGAGCAGGAGCAGGAGCAGGAGCAGGAGCAAGAGCATCAGAGGAGCATCAGAGGAGCATCAGAGGAGCATCAGAGGAGCATCAGAGGAGCATCAGAGGAGGATCAGAGGAGCATCAGAGGAGCATCAGAGGAGCATCAGAGGAGCATCAGAGGAGCATCAGAGGAGCATCAGAGGAGCATCAGAGGAGCATCATAGGAGCATCAGAGGAGCATCAGAGGAGCATCAGAGGAGTATCAGAGGAGCATCAGAGGAGGATCAGAGGAGCATCAGAGGAGCCTCAGAGGAGCATCAGAGGAGCATCAGAGGAGCATCAGAGGAGCATCAGAGGAACATCAGAGGAACAGCAGAGGAGCATCACAGGAGCATCAGAGGAGCATCACAGGAGCATCAGAGGAGCATCAGAGGAGCATCAGACGAGCATCAGAAGAGAATCAGAGGAGCCTCAGAGGTGCCTCAGAGGAGCATCAGAGGAGCATCAGAGGAGCATCAGAGGAGCATCAGAGGAGCATCAGAGGAGCATCAGAGGAGCATCAGAGGAGGATCAGTGGAGCATCAGAGGAGCATCAGAGGAGCATCATAGGAGGATCACAGGAGCATCAGAGGAGCATCACAGGAGCATCAGAGGAGCATCAGAGGAACATCAGAGGAGCATCAGAGGAGCATCAGAGGAGCATCAGAGGAGCATCAGAGGAGCCTCAGAGGAGCATCAGAGGAGCATCAGAGGAGCATCAGAGGAGCATCAGAGGGGCAGCAGAGAAGGATCAGAGGAGCATCAGAGGAGCATCAGAGGAGCATCAGAGGAGCATCAGAGGAGCATCAGAGGAGCATCAGAGGAGCATATGAGGAGCATCAGAGGAGCATCAGAGGAGGATCAGAGGAGCATAAGAGGAGCATCAGAGGAGCATCAGAGGAGCATCAGAGGAGAATCAGAGGAGCATCAGATGAGCATCAGAGGAGCAGCAGAGGAGCATCAGAGGAGCATCACAGGAGCATCAGAGGAGCATCAGAGGAGCATCAGAGGAGCATCAGAGGTGGATCAGAGGAGCATCAGAGGAGCATCAGAGGACCATCAGAGGAGCATCAGAGGAGCATCAGATGAGCATCAGAGGAGCAGCAGAGGAGCAACAGAGGAGCATCACAGGATCATCAGAGGAGCATCAGAGGAGTATCAGAGGAGCATCAGAGGAGCATCACAGGAGCATCAGAGGAGCATCAGAGGAGCATCAGAGGAGCCTCAGAGGAGCATCAGAGGAGCATCAGAGGAGCATCAGAGGAGCATCAGAGGAGGATCAGAGGAGCATCAGAGGAGCATCAGAGGAGCATCAGAGGAGCATCAGAGGAGCATCAGAGGAGAATCAGAGGAGAATCAGATCAGCATCAGAGGAGCAGCAGAGGAGCATCAGAGGAGCATCACAGGAGCATCAGAGGAGCATCAGAGGAGCATCACAGGAGCATCAGAGGAGCATCAGAGGAGCATCAGAGGAGCATCAGAGGAGCAGCAGAGGAGCATCAGAGGAGCATCACAGGAGCATCAGAGGAGCATCAGAGGAGCATCAGAGGAGCATCAGAGGTGGATCAGAGGAGCATCAGAGGAGCATCACAGGAGCATCAGAGGAGGATCAGAGGAGCATCAGAGGAGCATCAGAGGAGCATCAGAGGAGCATCAGAGGAGCATCAGAGGAGAATCAGATCAGCATCAGAGGAGCAGCAGAGGAGCATCAGAGGAGCATCACAGGAGCATCAGAGGAGCATCAGAGGAGCATCACAGGAGCATCAGAGGAGCCTCAGAGGAGCATCAGAGGAGCATCAGAGGAGCATCAGAGGAGGATCAGAGGAGCATCAGAGGAGCATCAGAGGAGCAGGAGCAGGAGCAGGAGCAGGAGCAGGAGCAGGAGCATCAGAGGTCATCAGAGGAGCATCAGAGGAGCAGGAGCAGGAGCAGGAGCATCAGAGGAGCATCAGAGGAGCATCAGAGGAGCGTCAGAGGAGCATCAGAGGAGCATCAGAGGAGCATCAGAGGAGCATCAGAGGTGCATCAGAGGAGCATCAGAGGAGCCTCAGAGGAGCATCAGAGGAGCATCTGAGGAGCATCATTGGAGCATCAGAGGAGCATCAGAGGAGCATCAGAGGAGCAACAGAGGAGCATCAGAGGAGCATCAGAGGAGCATCAGAGGAGCATCAGAGGAGCATCAGAGGTGCATCAGAGGAGCATCTGAGGAGCATCAGAGGAGCATCAGAGGAGCATCAGAGGAGGATCAGAGGAGCATCAGAGGAGCATCAGAGGAGCATCATAGGAGGATCACAGGAGCATCAGAGGAGCATCACAGGAGCATCAGAGGAGCATCAGAGGAACATCAGAGGAGCATCAGAGGAGCATCAGAGGAGCATCAGAAGAGCATCAGAGGAGCCTCAGAGGAGCATCAGAGGAGCATCAGAGGAGCATCAGAGGAGCATCAGAGGGGCAGCAGAGAAGGATCAGAGGAGCATCAGAGGAGCATCAGAGGAGCATCAGAGGAGCATCAGAGGAGCATCAGAGGAGCATCAGAGGAGCATCAGAGGAGCATCAGAGTAGCATCAGAGGAGCATCAGAGGAGCATCAGAGGAGCATCAGAGGAGCATCAGAGGAGGATCAGAGGAGCATAAGAGGAGCATCAGAGGAGCATCAGAGGAGCATCAGAGGAGAATCAGAGGAGCATCAGATGAGCATCAGAGGAGCAGCAGAGGAGCATCAGAGGAGCATCACAGGAGCATCAGAGGAGCATCAGAGGAGCATCAGAGGAGCATCAGAGGTGGATCAGAGGAGCATCAGAGGAGCATCAGAGGAGCATCAGAGGAGCATCAGAGGAGCATCAGATGAGCATCAGAGGAGCAGCAGAGGAGCATCAGAGGAGCATCACAGGAGCATCAGAGGAGCATCAGAGGAGTATCAGAGGAGCATCAGAGGAGCATCACAGGAGCATCAGAGGAGCATCAGAGGAGCATCAGAGGAGCCTCAGAGGAGCATCAGAGGAGCATCAGAGGAGCATCAGAGGAGCATCAGAGGAGGATCAGAGGAGCATCAGAGGAGCATCAGAGGAGCATCAGAGGAGCATCAGAGGAGCATCAGAGGAGAATCAGATCAGCATCAGAGGAGCAGCAGAGGAGCATCAGAGGAGCATCACAGGAGCATCAGAGGAGCATCAGAGGAGCATCACAGGAGCATCAGAGGAGCATCAGAGGAGCATCAGAGGAGCATCAGAGGAGCAGCAGAGGAGCATCAGAGGAGCATCACAGGAGCATCAGAGGAGCATCAGAGGAGCATCAGAGGAGCATCAGAGGTGGATCAGAGGAGCATCAGAGGAGCATCAGAGGAGCATCAGAGGAGGATCAGAGGAGCATCAGAGGAGCATCAGAGGAGCATCATAGGAGGATCACAGGAGCATCAGAGGAGCATCACAGGAGCATCAGAGGAGCATCAGAGGAACATCAGAGGAGCATCAGAGGAGCATCAGAGGAGCATCAGAGGAGCATCAGAGGAGCCTCAGAGGAGCATCAGAGGAGCATCAGAGGAGCATCAGAGGAGCATCAGAGGGGCAGCAGAGAAGGATCAGAGGAGCATCAGAGGAGCATCAGAGGAGCATCAGAGGAGCATCAGAGGAGCATCAGAGGAGCATCAGAGGAACATCAGAGGAGCATCAGAGTAGCATCAGAGGAGCATCAGAGGAGCATCAGAGGAGCATCAGAGGAGCATCAGAGGAGGATCAGAGGAGCATAAGAGGAGCATCAGAGGAGCATCAGAGGAGCATCAGAGGAGAATCAGAGGAGCATCAGATGAGCATCAGAGGAGCAGCAGAGGAGCATCAGAGGAGCATCACAGGAGCATCAGAGGAGCATCAGAGGAGCATCAGAGGAGCATCAGAGGTGGATCAGAGGAGCATCAGAGGAGCATCAGAGGAGCATCAGAGGAGCATCAGAGGAGCATCAGATGAGCATCAGAGGAGCAGCAGAGGAGCATCAGAGGAGCATCACAGGAGCATCAGAGGAGCATCAGAGGAGTATCAGAGGAGCATCAGAGGAGCATCACAGGAGCATCAGAGGAGCATCAGAGGAGCATCAGAGGAGCCTCAGAGGAGCATCAGAGGAGCATCAGAGGAGCATCAGAGGAGCATCAGAGGAGGATCAGAGGAGCATCAGAGGAGCATCAGAGGAGCATCAGAGGAGCATCAGAGGAGCATCAGAGGAGAATCAGATCAGCATCAGAGGAGCAGCAGAGGAGCATCAGAGGAGCATCACAGGAGCATCAGAGGAGCATCAGAGGAGCATCACAGGAGCATCAGAGGAGCATCAGAGGAGCATCAGAGGAGCATCAGAGGAGCAGCAGAGGAGCATCAGAGGAGCATCACAGGAGCATCAGAGGAGCATCAGAGGAGCATCAGAGGAGCATCAGAGGTGGATCAGAGGAGCATCAGAGGAGCATCAGAGGAGCATCAGAGGAGGATCAGAGGAGCATCAGAGGAGCATCAGAGGAGCATCAGAGGAGCATCAGAGGAGCATCAGAGGAGAATCAGATCAGCATCAGAGGAGCAGCAGAGGAGCATCAGAGGAGCATCACAGGAGCATCAGAGGAGCATCAGAGGAGCATCACAGGAGCATCAGAGGAGCCTCAGAGGAGCATCAGAGGAGCATCAGAGGAGCATCAGAGGAGGATCAGAGGAGCATCAGAGGAGCATCAGAGGAGCAGGAGCAGGAGCAGGAGCAGGAGCAGGAGCAGGAGCATCAGAGGTCATCAGAGGAGCATCAGAGGAGCAGGAGCAGGAGCAGGAGCATCAGAGGAGCATTAGAGGAGCATCAGAGGAGCGTCAGAGGAGCATCAGAGGAGCATCAGAGGAGCATCAGAGGAGCATCAGAGGTGCATCAGAGGAGCATCAGAGGAGCCTCAGAGGAGCATCAGAGGAGCATCTGAGGAGCATCATTGGAGCATCAGAGGAGCATCAGAGGAGCATCAGAGGAGCAACAGAGGAGCATCAGAGGAGCATCAGAGGAGCATCAGAGGAGCATCAGAGGAGCATCAGAGGTGCATCAGAGGAGCATCTGAGGAGCATCAGAGGAGCATCAGAGGAGCATCAGAGGAGCATCAGAGGAGCATCAGAGGAGCATCAGAGGAGCCTCAGAGGAGCATCAGAGGAGTATCAGAGGAGCATCAGAGGAGCATCAGAGGAGCATCAGAGGAGCATCAGAGGTGCATCAGAGGAGCATCTGAGGAGCATCAGAGGAGCATCATAGGAGCATCAGAGGAGCATCAGAGGTGCATCAGAGGAGCATCTGAGAAGCATCAGTGGAGCATCAGAGGAGCATCAGAGGAGCTTCAGAGGTGCATCAGAGGAGCATCGAGCAGGAGCAGGAGCATCAGAGGTGCAGGAGCAGGAGGCGGAGCAGGAGCCGGAGCAGGAGCCGGAGCAGGAGCAGGTGCAGGAGCAGGAGCAGGAGCAGGAGCAGGGGCAGGAGCATGAGCAGGAGCAGGAGCAGGAGCAGGAGCAGGAGCAGGAGCAGGAGCAGGAGCAGGAGCAGGAGCAGGAGCAGGAGCAGGAGCAGGAGCAGGAGCATCAAAGGAGCATCAGAGGAGCATCAGAGGAACATCAGAGGAGCATCAGAGGAGCATCAGAGGAGCATCAGAGGAGCATCAGAGGAGATTCAGAGGAGCATCAGAGGAGCATCAGAGGAGCATCAGTGGAGCATCAGAGGAGGATCAGAGGAGCATCAGCGGAGCATCAGAGGAGAATCAGAGGAGCATCAGAGGAGCATCACAGAGGCATCAGAGGAGCATCAGAGGAGCATCAGAGGAGCATCAGAGGAGCATCTAAGGAGCATCAGAGGAGTATCAGAGGAGCATCAGAGGAGCATCAGAGGTGCATCAGAGGAGCATCAGAGGTGCAGGAGCAGGAGCAGCAGCAGGAGCAGGAACAGGAGCAGGAGCAGGAGCAGGAGCAGGAGCAGGAGCAGGAGCAGGAGCAGGAGCAGGAGCAGGAGCATCAGAGGAGCATCAGAGGAGCATCAGAGGAGCATCAGAGGAGCATCAGAGGAGCATCAGAGGAGCATCAGAGGAGGGTCAGAGGAGCATCAGAGGAGCATCAGAGGAGCATCAGAGGAGCATCAGAGGAGCATCAGAGGAGCATCAGAGGAGCATCAGAGGAGCATCATAGGAGCATCAGAGGAGCATCAGAGGAGCATCAGAGGAGTATCAGAGGAGCATCAGAGGAGGATCAGAGGAGCATCAGAGGAGCATCAGAGGAGCCTAAGAGGAGCATCAGAGGAGCATCAGAGGAGCATCAGAGGAGCATCAGAGGAACATCAGAGGAACAGCAGAGCAGCATCACAGGAGCATCAGAGGAGCATCACAGGAGCATCAGAGGAGCATCAGAGGAGCATCAGAGGAGCATCAGAAGAGAATCAGAGGAGCCTCAGAGGTGCCTCAGAGGAGCATCAGAGGAGCATCAGAGGAGCATCAGAGGAGCATCAGAGGAGCATCAGAGGAGCATCAGAGGAGCACCAGAGGAGGATCAGAGGAGCATCAGAGGAGCATCAGAGGAGCATCAGAGGAGGATCACAGGAGCATCAGAGGAGCATCACAGGAGCATCAGAGGAGCATCAGCGGAGCATCAGAGGAGCATCAGAGGAGCATCAGAGGAGCATCAGAGGAGCATCAGAGGAGCAGCAGAGGAGGATCAGAGGAGCATCAGAGGAGCATCAGAGGAGCATCAGAGGAGCATCAGAGGAGCATCAGAGGAGCATCAGAGGAGCATCAGAGGAGCATCAGAGGAGCATCAGAGGAGGATCAGAGGAGCATAAGAGGAGCATCAGAGGAGCATCAGAGAAGCATCAGAGGAGAATCAGAGGAGCATCAGATGAGCATCAGAGGAGCAGCAGAGGAGCATCAGAGGAGCATCACAGGAGCATCAGAGGAGCATCAGAGGAGCATCAGAGGAGCATCAGAGGTGGATCAGAGGAGCATCAGAGGAGCATCAGAGGAGCATCAGAGGAGCATCAGAGGAGAATCAGAGGAGCATCAGATGAGCATCAGAGGAGCAGCAGAGGAGCATCAGAGGAGCATCACAGGAGCATCAGAGGAGCATCAGAGGAGCATCAGAGGAGCATCAGAGGAGCATCAGAGGAGCATCAGAGGAGCATCAGAGGAGCCTCAGAGGAGCATCAGAGGAGCATTAGAGGAGCATCAGAGGAGCATCAGAGGAGGATCAGAGGAGCATCAGAGGAGCATCAGAGGAGCATCAGAGGAGCATCAGAGGAGCATCAGAGGAGAATCAGATCAGCATCAGAGGAGCAGCAGAGGAGCATCAGAGGAGCATCACAGGAGCATCAGAGGAGCATCAGAGGAGCATCAGAGGAGCATCACAGGAGCATCAGAGGAGCATCAGAGAAGCATCAGAGGAGCATCAGAGGAGCATCAGAGGAGCATCAGAGGAGCATCAGAGGAGCATCAGAGGAGCATCAGAGGAGCATCAGAGGAGCATTACAGGAGCATCACAGGAGCATCAGAGGAGCATCAGTGGAGCATCAGAGGAGGATAAGAGGATCATCAGAGGAGCATCAGAGGAGCAACAGAGGAGCATCAGCGGAGCATCAGAGGAGAATCAGAGGAGCATCAGAGGAGCATTACAGAGGCATCAGAGGAGCATCAGAGGAGCATCAGAGGAGCATCAGAGGAGCATCTAAGGAGCATCAGAGGAGTATCAGAGGAGCATCAGAGGAGCATCAGAGGTGCATCAGAGGAGCATCAGAGGTGCAGGAGCAGGAGCAGCAGCAGGAGCAGGAACAGGAGCAGGAGCAGGAGCAGGAGCAGGAGCAGGAGCAGGAGCAGGAGCAGGAGCAGGAGCAGGAGCAGGGGCAGGAGCATGAGCAGGAGCAGGAGCAGGAGCAGGAGCAGGAGCAGGAGCAGGAGCAGGAGCAGGAGCAGGAGCAGGAGCAGGAGCAGGAGCAGGAGCAGGAGCAGGAGCATCAAAGGAGCATCAGAGGAGCATCAGAGGAACATCAGAGGAGCATCAGAGGAGCATCAGAGGAGCATCAGAGGAGCATCAGAGGAGCATCAGAGGAGCATCAGAGGAGAATCAGAGGAGCATTACAGGAGCATCACAGTAGCATCAGAGGAGCATCAGTGGAGCATCAGAGGAGGATCAGAGGAGCATCAGAGGAGCATCTAAGGAGCATCAGAGGAGTATCAGAGGAGCATCAGAGGAGCATCAGAGGTGCATCATAGGAGCATCAGAGGTGCAGGAGCAGGAGCAGCAGCAGGAGCAGGAACAGGAGCAGGAGCAGGAGCAGGAGCAGGAGCAGGAGCAGGAGCAGGTGCAGGAGCAGGAGCAGGAGCAGGAGCAGGAGCAGGAGCATCAGAGGAGCATCAGAGGAGCATCAGAGGAGCATCAGAGGAGCATCAGAGGAGCATCAGAGGAGCATCAGAGGAGGATCAGAGGAGCATCAGAGGAGCATCAGAGGAGCATCAGAGGAGCATCAGAGGAGCATCAGAGGAGCATCAGAGGAGCATCAGAGGAGCATCATAGGAGCATCAGAGGAGCATCAGAGGAGCATCAGAGGAGTATCAGAGGAGCATCAGAGGAGGATCAGAGCAGCATCAGAGGAGCATCAGAGGAGCCTCAGAGGAGCATCAGAGGAGCATCAGAGGAGCATCAGAGGAGCATCAGAGGAACATCAGAGGAACAGCAGAGGAGCATCACAGGAGCATCAGAGGAGCATCACAGGAGCATCAGAGGAGCATCAGAGGAGCATCAGAGGAGCATCAGAAGAGAATCAGAGGAGCCTCAGAGGTGCCTCAGAGGAGCATCAGAGGAGCATCAGAGGAGCATCAGAGGAGCATCAGAGGAGCATCAGAGGAGCATCAGAGGAGGATCAGAGGAGCATCAGAGGAGCATCAGAGGAGGATCAGAGGAGCATCAGAGGAGCATCAGAGGAGCATCAGAGGAGGATCACAGGAGCATCAGAGGAGCATCACAGGAGCATCAGAGGAGCATCAGAGGAGCATCAGAGGAGCATCAGAGGAGCATCAGAGGAGCATCAGAGGAGCATCAGAGGAGCATCAGAGGAGCAGCAGAGGAGGATCACAGGAGCATAAGAGGAGCATCACAGGAGCATCAGAGGAGCATCAGAGGAGCCTCAGAGGAGCATCAGAGGAGCATCAGAGGAGCATCAGAGGAGCATCAGAGGAGCAGCAGAGGAGCATCAGAGGAGCATCAGAGGAGCATCAGAGGAGCATCAGAGGAGCATCAGAGGAGGATCACAGGAGCATCAGAGGAGCATCACAGGAGCATCA
This sequence comes from Narcine bancroftii, assembly GCF_036971445.1. Lineage (NCBI taxonomy): Eukaryota > Metazoa > Chordata > Chondrichthyes > Torpediniformes > Narcinidae > Narcine > Narcine bancroftii. The sequence continues at coordinate 110,531,723 of NC_091474.1, read as the reverse complement.
GAGGAGCATCAGAGGAGCCTCAGAGGAGCATCAGAGGAGCATCAGAGGAGCATCAGAGGAGCAGCAGAGGAGGATCAGAGGAGCATCAGAGGAGCATCAGAGGAGCATCAGAGGAGCATCAGAGGAGCATCAGAGGAGTATCAGAGGAGCATCAGAGGAGGATCAGAGGAGCATCAGAGGAGCATCAGAGGAGCCTCAGAGGAGCATCAGAGGAGCATCAGAGGAGCATCAGAGGAGGATCAGAGGAGCATCAGAGGAGCATCAGAGGAGCCTCAGAGGAGCATCAGAGGAGCATCAGAGGAGCATCAGAGGAGCATCAGAGGAACATCAGAGGAACAGCAGAGGAGCATCACAGGAGCATCAGAGGAGCATCACAGGAGCATCAGAGGGGCATCAGAGGAGCATCAGAGGAGCATCAGAAGAGAATCAGAGGAGCCTCAGAGGTGCCTCAGAGGAGCATCAGAGGAGCATCAGAGGAGCATCAGAGGAGCATCAGAGGAGCATCAGAGGAGCATCAGAGGAGCATCAGAAGAGAATCAGAGGAGCCTCAGAGGTGCCTCAGAGGAGGATCACAGGAGCATCAGAGGAGCATCACAGGAGCATCAGAGGAGCATCAGAGGAGCATCAGAGGAGCATCAGAGGAGCATCAGAGGAGCATCAGAGGAGCATAAGAGGAGCAGCAGAGGAGGATCACAGGAGCATCAGAGGAGCATCACAGGAGCATCAGAGGAGCATCAGAGGAGCCTCAGAGGAGCATCAGAGGAGCATCAGAGGAGCATCAGAGGAGCATCAGAGGAGCAGCAGAGGAGCATCAGAGGAGCATCAGAGGAGCATCAGAGGAGCATCAGAGGAGCATCAGAGGAGGATCACAGGAGCATCAGAGGAGCATCACAGGAGAATCAGAGGAGCATCAGAGGAGCCTCAGAGGAGCATCAGAGGAGCATCAGAGGAGCATCAGAGGAGCATCAGAGGAGCAGCAGAGGAGGATCAGAGGAGCATCAGAGGAGCATCAGAGGAGCATCAGAGGAGCATCAGAGGAGCATCAGAGGAGCATCAGAGGAGCATCAGAGGAGCAACAGAGTAGCATCAGAGGAGCATCAGAGGAGGATCAGAGGAGCATAAGAGGAGCATCAGAGGAGCATCAGAGGAGCATCAGAGGAGAATCAGAGGAGCATCAGATGAGCATCAGAGGAGCAGCAGAGGAGCATCAGAGGAGCATCACAGGAGCATCAGAGGAGCATCAGAGGAGCATCAGAGGAGCATCAGAGGTGGATCAGAGGAGCATCAGAGGAGCATCAGAGGAGCATCAGAGGAGCATCAGAGGAGAATCAGAGGAGCATCAGATGAGCATCAGAGGAGCAGCAGAGGAGCATCAGAGGAGCATCACAGGAGCATCAGAGGAGCATCAGAGGAGTATCAGAGGAGCATCAGAGGAGCATCAGAGGAGCATCAGAGGAGCATCAGAGGAGCATCAGAGGAGCCTCAGAGGAGCATCAGAGGAGCATCAGAGGAGCATCAGAGGAGCATCAGAGGAGGATCAGAGGAGCATCAGAGGAGCATCAGAGGAGCATCAGAGGAGCATCAGAGGAGAATCAGATCAGCATCAGAGGAGCAGCAGAGGAGCATCAGAGGAGCATCACAGGAGCATCAGAGGAGCATCAGAGGAGCATCAGAGGAGCATCACAGGAGCATCAGAGGAGCATCAGAGGAGCATCAGAGGAGGATCAGAGGAGCATCAGAGGAGCATCAGAGGAGCATCAGAGGAGGATCACAGGAGCATCAGAGGAGCATCACAGGAGCATCAGAGGAGCATCAGAGGAGCATCAGAGGAGCATCAGAGGAGCATCAGAGGAGCATCAGAGGAGCATCAGAGGAGCCTCAGAGGAGCATCAGAGGAGCATCAGAGGAGCATCAGAGGAGCATCAGAGGAGCAGCAGAGGAGGATCAGAGGAGCATCAGAGGAGCATCAGAGGAGCATCAGAGGAGCATCAGAGGAGCATCAGAGGAGCATCAGAGGAGCAACAGAGTAGCATCAGAGGAGCATCAGAGGAGGATCAGAGGAGCATAAGAGGAGCATCAGAGGAGCATCAGAGGAGCATCAGAGGAGCATCAGAGGAGAATCAGAGGAGCATCAGAGGAGCATCAGAGGAGCAGCAGAGGAGCATCAGAGGAGCATCACAGGAGCATCAGAGGAGCATCAGAGGAGCATCAGAGGAGCATCAGAGGTGGATCAGAGGAGCAGCAGAGGAGGATCAGAGGAGCATCAGAGGAGCATCAGAGGAGCATCAGAGGAGCATCAGAGGAGCATCAGAGGAGCATCAGAGGAGCAACAGAGTAGCATCAGAGGAGCATCAGAGGAGGATCAGAGGAGCATAAGAGGAGCATAAGAGGAGCATCAGAGGAGCATCAGAGGAGCATCAGAGGAGAATCAGAGGAGCATCAGATGAGCATCGGAGGAGCAGCAGAGGAGAATCAGAGGAGCATCACAGGAGCATCAGAGGAGCATCAGAGGAGCATCAGAGGAGCATCAGAGGTGGATCAGAGGAGCATCAGAGGAGCATCAGAGGAGCATCAGAGGAGCATCAGAGGAGAATCAGAGGAGCATCAGATGAGCATCAGAGGAGCAGCAAAGGAGCATCAGAGGAGCATCACAGGAGCATCAGAGGAGCATCAGAGGAGTATCAGAGGAGCATCAGAGGAGCATCAGAGGAGCATCAGAGGAGCATCAGAGGAGCATCAGAGGAGCCTCAGAGGAGCATCAGAGGAGCATCAGAGGAGCATCAGAGGAGCATCAGAGGAGGATCACAGGAGCATCAGAGGAGCATCACAGGAGCATCAGAGGAGCATCAGAGGAGCATCAGAGGAGCATCAGAGGAGCATCAGAGGAGCATCAGAGGAGCCTCAGAGGAGCATCAGAGGAGCATCAGAGGAGCATCAGAGGAGCATCAGAGGAGCAGCAGAGGAGGATCAGAGGAGCATCAGAGGAGCATCAGAGGAGCATCAGAGGAGCATCAGAGGAGCATCAGAGGAGCATCAGAGGAGCAACAGAGTAGCATCAGAGGAGCATCAGAGGAGGATCAGAGGAGCATAAGAGGAGCATCAGAGGAGCATCAGAGGAGCATCAGAGGAGAATCAGAGGAGCATCAGATGAGCATCAGAGGAGCAGCAGAGGAGCATCAGAGGAGCATCACAGGAGCATCAGAGGAGCATCAGAGGAGCATCAGAGGAGCATCAGAGGTAGATCAGAGGAGCATCAGAGGAGCATCAGAGGAGCATCAGAGGAGCATCAGAGGAGAATCAGAGGAGCATCAGATGAGCATCAGAGGAGCAGCAGAGGAGCATCAGAGGAGCATCACAGGAGCATCAGAGGAGCATCAGAGGAGTATCAGAGGAGCATCAGAGGAGCATCAGAGGAGCATCAGAGGAGCATCAGAGGAGGATCACAGGAGCATCAGAGGAGCATCAGAGGAGCATCAGAGGAGCATCAGAGGAGCATCAGAGGAGCATCAGAGGAGCATCAGAGGAGCATCAGAAGAGAATCAGAGGAGCCTCAGAGGTGCCTCAGAGGAGGATCACAGGAGCATCAGAGGAGCATCACAGGAGCATCAGAGGAGCATCAGAGGAGCATCAGAGGAGCATCAGAGGAGCATCAGAGGAGCATCAGAGGAGCAGCAGAGGAGGATCACAGGAGCATCAGAGGAGCATCACAGGAGCATCAGAGGAGCATCAGAGGAGCCTCAGAGGAGCATCAGAGGAGCATCAGAGGAGCATCAGAGGAGCATCAGAGGAGCAGCAGAGGAGCATCAGAGGAGCATCAGAGGAGCATCAGAGGAGCATCAGAGGAGCATCAGAGGAGGATCACAGGAGCATCAGAGGAGCATCACAGGAGCATCAGAGGAGCATCAGAGGAGCCTCAGAGGAGCATCAGAGGAGCATCAGAGGAGCATCAGAGGAGCATCAGAGGAGCAGCAGAGGAGGATCAGAGGAGCATCAGAGGAGCATCAGAGGAGCATCAGAGGAGCATCAGAGGAGCATCAGAGGAGCATCAGAGGAGCATCAGAGGAGCAACAGAGTAGCATCAGAGGAGCATCAGAGGAGGATCAGAGGAGCATAAGAGGAGCATCAGAGGAGCATCAGAGGAGCATCAGAGGAGAATCAGAGGAGCATCAGATGAGCATCAGAGGAGCAGCAGAGGAGCATCAGAGGAGCATCACAGGAGCATCAGAGGAGCATCAGAGGAGCATCAGAGGAGCATCAGAGGTGGATCAGAGGAGCATCAGAGGAGCATCAGAGGAGCATCAGAGGAGCATCAGAGGAGAATCAGAGGAGCATCAGATGAGCATCAGAGGAGCAGCAGAGGAGCATCAGAGGAGCATCAGAGGAGCATCAGAGGAGCATCAGAGGAGTATCAGAGGAGCATCAGAGGAGCATCAGAGGAGCATCAGAGGAGCATCAGAGGAGCATCAGAGGAGCATCAGAGGAGCATCAGAGGAGCATCAGAGGAGGATCAGAGGAGCATCAGAGGAGCATCAGAGGAGCATCAGAGGAGCATCAGAGGAGAATCAGATCAGCATCAGAGGAGCAGCAGAGGAGCATCAGAGGAGCATCACAGGAGCATCAGAGGAGCATCAGAGGAGCATCAGAGGAGCATCACAGGAGCATCAGAGGAGCATCAGAGGAGCATCAGAGGAGGATCAGAGGAGCATCAGAGGAGCATCAGAGGAGCATCAGAGGAGGATCACAGGAGCATCAGAGGAGCATCACAGGAGCATCAGAGGAGCATCAGAGGAGCATCAGAGGAGCATCAGAGGAGCATCAGAGGAGCATCAGAGGAGCATCAGAGGAGCCTCAGAGGGGCATCAGAGGAGCATCAGAGGAGCCTCAGAGGAGCATCAGAGGAGCAGCAGAGGAGGATCAGAGGAGCATAGAGGAGCATCAGAGGAGCATCAGAGGAGCATCAGAGGAGCATCAGAGGAGCATCAGAGGAGCATCAGAGGAGCAACAGAGTAGCATCAGAGGAGCATCAGAGGAGGATCAGAGGAGCATAAGAGGAGCATCAGAGGAGCATCAGAGGAGCATCAGAGGAGCATCAGAGGAGAATCAGAGGAGCATCAGAGGAGCATCAGAGGAGCAGCAGAGGAGCATCAGAGGAGCATCACAGGAGCATCAGAGGAGCATCAGAGGAGCATCAGAGGAGCATCAGAGGTGGATCAGAGGAGCAGCAGAGGAGGATCAGAGGAGCATCAGAGGAGCATCAGAGGAGCATCAGAGGAGCATCAGAGGAGCATCAGAGGAGCATCAGAGGAGCATCAGAGGAGCAACAGAGTAGCATCAGAGGAGCATCAGAGGAGGATCAGAGGAGCATAAGAGGAGCATAAGAGATGCATCAGAGGAGCATCAGAGGAGCATCAGAGGAGAATCAGAGGAGCATCAGATGAGCATCAGAGGAGCAGCAGAGGAGCATCAGAGGAGCATCACAGGAGCATCAGAGGAGCATCAGAGGAGCATCAGAGGAGCATCAGAGGTGGATCAGAGGAGCATCAGAGGAGCATCAGAGGAGCATCAGAGGAGCATCAGAGGAGAATCAGAGGAGCATCAGATGAGCATCAGAGGAGCAGCAGAGGAGCATCAGAGGAGCATCACAGGAGCATCAGAGGAGCATCAGAGGAGTATCAGAGGAGCATCAGAGGAGCATCAGAGGAGCATCAGAGGAGCATCAGAGGAGCATCAGAGGAGCCTCAGAGGAGCATCAGAGGAGCATCAGAGGAGCATCAGAGGAGCATCAGAGGAGGATCACAGGAGCATCAGAGGAGCATCACAGGAGCATCAGAGGAGCATCAGAGGAGCATCAGAGGAGCATCAGAGGAGCATCAGAGGAGCATCAGAGGAGCATCAGAGGAGCCTCAGAGGAGCATCAGAGGAGCATCAGAGGAGCATCAGAGGAGCATCAGAGGAGCAGCAGAGGAGGATCAGAGGAGCATCAGAGGAGCATCAGAGGAGCATCAGAGGAGCATCAGAGGAGCATCAGAGGAGCATCAGAGGAGCATCAGAGGAGCAACAGAGTAGCATCAGAGGAGCATCAGAGGAGGATCAGAGGAGCATAAGAGGAGCATCAGAGGAGCATCAGAGGAGCATCAGAGGAGCATCACAGGAGCATCAGAGGAGCATCAGAGGAGCATCAGAGGAGCATCAGAGGTGGATCAGAGGAGCATCAGAGGAGCATCAGAGGAGCATCAGAGGAGCATCAGAGGAGAATCAGAGGAGCATCAGATGAGCATCAGAGGAGCAGCAGAGGAGCATCAGAGGAGCATCACAGGAGCATCAGAGGAACATCAGAGGAGTATCAGAGGAGCATCAGAGGAGCATCAGAGGAGCATCAGAGGAGCATGAGAGGAGCATCAGAGGAGCCTCAGAGGAGCATCAGAGGAGCATCAGAGGAGCATCAGAGGAGCATCAGAGGAGGATCAGAGGAGCATCAGAGGAGCATCAGAGGAGCATCAGAGGAGCATCACAGGAGCATCAGAGGAGAATCAGATCAGCATCAGAGGAGCAGCAGAGGAGCATCAGAGGAGCATCACAGGAGCATCAGAGGAGCATCAGAGGAGCATCAGAGGAGCATCACAGGAACATCAGAGGAGCATCAGAGGAGCATCAGAGGAGCATCAGAGGAGCATCAGAGGAGCATAAGAGGAGCCTCAGAGGAGCATCAGAGGAGCATCAGAGGAGCATCAGAGGATGATCAGAGGAGCATCAGAGGAGCATCAGAGGAGCAGGAGCAGGAGCAGGAGCAGGAGCAGGAGCAGGAGCATCAGAGGTCATCAGAGGAGCATCAGAGGAGCAGGAGCAGGAGCAGGAGCATCAGAGGAGCATCAGAGGAGCGTCAGAGGAGCATCAGAGGAGCATCAGAGGAGCATCAGAGGAGCATCAGAGGAGCATCAGAGGAGCATCAGTGGAGCATCAGAGGAGCATCAGTGGAGCATCAGAGGAGGATCAGAGGAGCATCAGAGGAGCATCAGAGGAGCATCAGAGGACCATCAGAGGAGCATCAGAGGAGCATCAGAGGAGCATCAGAGGACCATCAGAGGAGCAGGAGCAGGAGCAGGAGCAGGATTAGGAGCAGGAGCAGGAGCAGGAGCAGGAGCATCAGAGGAGCATCAGAGGAGCATCAGAGGAGCATCAGAGGAGCATCAGTGGAGCATCAGAGGAGGATCAGAGGAGCATCAGAGGAGCATCAGAGGAGCATTAGAGGAGCATCAGAGGAGCATCAGAGGAGCATCAGAGGAGCATCAGAGGAACATCAGAGGAGGATCAGAGGAGCATCAGAGGAGCATCAGAGGAGCATCAGAGGAGCATCAGAGGAGCATCAGAGGAGCATCAGAGGAGCATCAGAGGAGGATCAGAGGAGCATCAGAGGAGCATCAGAGGAGCATCAGAGGAGCATCAGAGGAGCATCAGAGGAGCATCTGAGGAGCATCAGAGGAGTATCAGAGGAGCATCAGAGGAGCATCTGAGGAGCATCAGAGGAGTATCAGAGGAGCATCAGAGGAGCATCAGAGGTGCATCAGAGGAGCATCAGAGGTGCATCAGAGGAGCATCAGAGGAGCATCAGAGGAGCATCAGAGGAGCATCAGAGGAGCATCTGAGGAGCATCAGAGGAGTATCAGAGGAGCATCAGAGCAGCATCAGAGGAGCATCAGAGGAGCATCTGAGGAGCATCAGAGGAGTATCAGAGGAGAATCAGAGGAGCATCAGAGGTGCATCAGAGGAGCATCAGAGGTGCAGGAGCAGGAGCAGGAGCTGGAACAGGAGCAGGAGCAGGAGCAGGAGCAGGAGCAGGAGCAGGAGCAGGAGCAGGAGCAGGAGCAGGAGCAGGAGCAGGAGCAGGAGCAGGAGCAGGAGCAGGAGCAGGAGCAGGAGCAGGAGCAGGAGCAGGAGCAGGAGCAGGAGCAGGAGCAGGAGCAGGAGCATCAGAGGAGCATCAGAGGAGCATCAGAGGAGCATCAGAGGAGCATCAGAGGAGCATCAGAGGAGCATCAGAGGAGCATCAGAGGAGCATTACAGGAGCAAAACAGGAGCATCAGAGGAGCATCAGAGGAGGATCAGAGGAGCATCTAAGGAGCATCAGAGGAGTATCAGAGGAGCATCAGAGGAGCATCAGAGGTGCATCAGAGGAGCATCAGAGGTGCAGGAGCAGGAGCAGCAGCAGGAGCAGGAACAGGAGCAGGAGCAGGAGCAGGAGCAGGAGCAGGAGCAGGAGCAGGAGCAGGAGCAGGAGCAGGAGCAGGAGCAGGGGCAGGAGCATGAGCAGGAGCAGGAGCAGGAGCAGGAGCAGGAGCAGGAGCAGGAGCAGGAGCAGGAGCAGGAGCAGGAGCAGGAGCAGGAGCAGGAGCAGGAGCATCAAAGGAGCATCAGATGAGCATCAGAGGAGCAGCAGAGGAGCATCAGAGGAGCATCACAGGAGCATCAGAGGAGCATCAGAGGAGCATCAGAGGAGCATCAGAGGAGCATCAGAGGAGCATCAGAGGTGCATCAGAGGAGCATCAGAGGAGCATCAGAGGAGCATCAGAGGAGGATCAGAGGAGGATCACAGGAGCATCAGAGGAGCATCACAGGAGCATCAGAGGAGCATCAGAGGAGCATCAGAGGAGCATCAGAGGAGCATCAGAGGAGCATCAGAGGAGCATCAGAGGAGCCTCAGAGGAGCATCAGAGGAGCATCAGAGGAGCATCAGAGGAGCATCAGAGGAGCAGCAGAGGAGGATCAGAGGAGCATCAGAGGAGCATCAGAGGAGCATCAGAGGAGCATCAGAGGAGCATCAGAGGAGCATCAGAGGAGCAACAGAGGAGGATCAGAGGAGCATAAGAGGAGCATCAGAGGAGCATCAGAGGAGCATCAGAGGAGAATCAGAGGAGCATCAGATGAGCATCAGAGGAGCAGCAGAGGAGCATCAGAGGAGCATCACAGGAGCATCAGAGGAGCATCAGAGGAGCATCAGAGGAGCATCACAGGAGCATCAGAGGAGCATCAGAGGAGCATCAGAGGAGCATCAGAGGTGGATCAGAGGAGCATCAGAGGAGCATCAGAGGAGCATCAGAGGAGCATCAGAGGAGAATCAGAGGAGCATCAGATGAGCATCAGAGGAGCAGCAGAGGAGCATCAGAGGAGTATCAGAGGAGCATCACAGGAGCATCAGAGGAGCATCAGAGGAGTATCAGAGGAGCATCAGAGGAGCATCACAGGAGCATCAGAGGAGCATCAGAGGAGCATCAGAGGAGCATCAGAGGTGGATCAGAGGAGCATCAGAGGAGCATCAGAGGAGCATCAGAGGAGCATCAGAGGAGAATCAGAGGAGCATCAGATGAGCATCAGAGGAGCAGCAGAGGAGCATCAGAGGAGCATCACAGGAGCATCAGAGGAGCATCAGAGGAGTATCAGAGGAGCATCAGAGGAGCATCAGAGGAGCATCAGAGGAGCATCAGAGGAGCATCAGAGGAGCCTCAGAGGAGCATCAGAGGAGCATCAGAGGAGCATCAGAGGAGCATCAGAGGAGGATCACAGGAGCATCAGAGGAGCATCACAGGAGCATCAGAGGAGCATCAGAGGAGCATCAGAGGAGCATCAGAGGAGCATCAGAGGAGCATCAGAGGAGCATCAGAGGAGCCTCAGAGGAGCATCAGAGGAGCATCAGAGGAGCATCAGAGGAGCATCAGAGGAGCAGCAGAGGAGGATCAGAGGAGCATCAGAGGAGCATCAGAGGAGCATCAGAGGAGCATCAGAGGAGCATCAGAGGAGCATCAGAGGAGCATCAGAGGAGCAACAGAGTAGCATCAGAGGAGCATCAGAGGAGGATCAGAGGAGCATAAGAGGAGCATCAGAGGAGCATCAGAGGAGCATCAGAGGAGCATCACAGGAGCATCAGAGGAGCATCAGAGGAGCATCAGAGGAGCATCAGAGGTGGATCAGAGGAGCATCAGAGGAGCATCAGAGGAGCATCAGAGGAGCATCAGAGGAGAATCAGAGGAGCATCAGATGAGCATCAGAGGAGCAGCAGAGGAGCATCAGAGGAGCATCACAGGAGCATCAGAGGAACATCAGAGGAGTATCAGAGGAGCATCAGAGGAGCATCAGAGGAGCATCAGAGGAGCATGAGAGGAGCATCAGAGGAGCCTCAGAGGAGCATCAGAGGAGCATCAGAGGAGCATCAGAGGAGCATCAGAGGAGGATCAGAGGAGCATCAGAGGAGCATCAGAGGAGCATCAGAGGAGCATCACAGGAGCATCAGAGGAGAATCAGATCAGCATCAGAGGAGCAGCAGAGGAGCATCAGAGGAGCATCACAGGAGCATCAGAGGAGCATCAGAGGAGCATCAGAGGAGCATCACAGGAACATCAGAGGAGCATCAGAGGAGCATCAGAGGAGCATCAGAGGAGCATCAGAGGAGCATAAGAGGAGCCTCAGAGGAGCATCAGAGGAGCATCAGAGGAGCATCAGAGGATGATCAGAGGAGCATCAGAGGAGCATCAGAGGAGCAGGAGCAGGAGCAGGAGCAGGAGCAGGAGCAGGAGCATCAGAGGTCATCAGAGGAGCATCAGAGGAGCAGGAGCAGGAGCAGGAGCATCAGAGGAGCATCAGAGGAGCGTCAGAGGAGCATCAGAGGAGCATCAGAGGAGCATCAGAGGAGCATCAGAGGAGCATCAGAGGAGCATCAGTGGAGCATCAGAGGAGCATCAGTGGAGCATCAGAGGAGGATCAGAGGAGCATCAGAGGAGCATCAGAGGAGCATCAGAGGACCATCAGAGGAGCATCAGAGGAGCATCAGAGGAGCATCAGAGGACCATCAGAGGAGCAGGAGCAGGAGCAGGAGCAGGAGTAGGAGCAGGAGCAGGAGCAGGAGCAGGAGCATCAGAGGAGCATCAGAGGAGCATCAGAGGAGCATCAGAGGAGCATCAGTGGAGCATCAGAGGAGGATCAGAGGAGCATCAGAGGAGCATCAGAGGAGCATTAGAGGAGCATCAGAGGAGCATCAGAGGAGCATCAGAGGAGCATCAGAGGAACATCAGAGGAGGATCAGAGGAGCATCAGAGGAGCATCAGAGGAGCATCAGAGGAGCATCAGAGGAGCATCAGAGGAGCATCAGAGGAGCATCAGAGGAGGATCAGAGGAGCATCAGAGGAGCATCAGAGGAGCATCAGAGGAGCATCAGAGGAGCATCAGAGGAGCATCTGAGGAGCATCAGAGGAGTATCAGAGGAGCATCAGAGGAGCATCTGAGGAGCATCAGAGGAGTATCAGAGGAGCATCAGAGGAGCATCAGAGGTGCATCAGAGGAGCATCAGAGGTGCATCAGAGGAGCATCAGAGGAGCATCAGAGGAGCATCAGAGGAGCATCAGAGGAGCATCTGAGGAGCATCAGAGGAGTATCAGAGGAGCATCAGAGCAGCATCAGAGGAGCATCAGAGGAGCATCTGAGGAGCATCAGAGGAGTATCAGAGGAGAATCAGAGGAGCATCAGAGGTGCATCAGAGGAGCATCAGAGGTGCAGGAGCAGGAGCAGGAGCTGGAACAGGAGAAGGAGCAGGAGCAGGAGCAGGAGCAGGAGCAGGAGCAGGAGCAGGAGCAGGAGCAGGAGCAGGAGCAGGAGCAGGAGCAGGAGCAGGAGCAGGAGCAGGAGCAGGAGCAGGAGCAGGAGCAGGAGCAGGAGCAGGAGCAGGAGCAGGAGCAGGAGCATCAGAGGAGCATCAGAGGAGCATCAGAGGAGCATCAGAGGAGCATCAGAGGAGCATCAGAGGAGCATCAGAGGAGCATCAGAGGAGCATTACAGGAGCAAAACAGGAGCATCAGAGGAGCATCAGAGGAGGATCAGAGGAGCATCTAAGGAGCATCAGAGGAGTATCAGAGGAGCATCAGAGGAGCATCAGAGGTGCATCAGAGGAGCATCAGAGGTGCAGGAGCAGGAGCAGCAGCAGGAGCAGGAACAGGAGCAGGAGCAGGAGCAGGAGCAGGAGCAGGAGCAGGAGCAGGAGCAGGAGCAGGAGCAGGAGCAGGAGCAGGGGCAGGAGCATGAGCAGGAGCAGGAGCAGGAGCAGGAGCAGGAGCAGGAGCAGGAGCAGGAGCAGGAGCAGGAGCAGGAGCAGGAGCAGGAGCAGGAGCAGGAGCATCAAAGGAGCATCAGATGAGCATCAGAGGAGCAGCAGAGGAGCATCAGAGGAGCATCACAGGAGCATCAGAGGAGCATCAGAGGAGCATCAGAGGAGCATCAGAGGAGCATCAGAGGAGCATCAGAGGTGCATCAGAGGAGCATCAGAGGAGCATCAGAGGAGCATCAGAGGAGGATCAGAGGAGCATCAGAGGAGGATCACAGGAGCATCAGAGGAGCATCACAGGAGCATCAGAGGAGCATCAGAGGAGCATCAGAGGAGCATCAGAGGAGCATCAGAGGAGCATCAGAGGAGCATCAGAGGAGCCTCAGAGGAGCATCAGAGGAGCATCAGAGGAGCATCAGAGGAGCATCAGAGGAGCAGCAGAGGAGGATCAGAGGAGCATCAGAGGAGCATCAGAGGAGCATCAGAGGAGCATCAGAGGAGCATCAGAGGAGCATCAGAGGAGCAACAGAGGAGGATCAGAGGAGCATAAGAGGAGCATCAGAGGAGCATCAGAGGAGCATCAGAGGAGAATCAGAGGAGCATCAGATGAGCATCAGAGGAGCAGCAGAGGAGCATCAGAGGAGCATCACAGGAGCATCAGAGGAGCATCAGAGGAGCATCAGAGGAGCATCACAGGAGCATCAGAGGAGCATCAGAGGAGCATCAGAGGAGCATCAGAGGTGGATCAGAGGAGCATCAGAGGAGCATCAGAGGAGCATCAGAGGAGCATCAGAGGAGAATCAGAGGAGCATCAGATGAGCATCAGAGGAGCAGCAGAGGAGCATCAGAGGAGTATCAGAGGAGCATCACAGGAGCATCAGAGGAGCATCAGAGGAGTATCAGAGGAGCATCAGAGGAGCATCACAGGAGCATCAGAGGAGCATCAGAGGAGCATCAGAGGAGCATCAGAGGTGGATCAGAGGAGCATCAGAGGAGCATCAGAGGAGCATCAGAGGAGCATCAGAGGAGCATCAGATGAGCATCAGAGGAGCAGCAGAGGAGCATCAGAGGAGCATCACAGGAGCATCAGAGGAGCATCAGAGGAGTATCAGAGGAGCATCAGAGGAGCATCACAGGAGCATCAGAGGAGCATCAGAGGAGCATCAGAGGAGCCTCAGAGGAGCATCAGAGGAGCATCAGAGGAGCATCAGAGGAGCATCAGAGGAGGATCAGAGGAGCATCAGAGGAGCATCAGAGGAGCATCAGAGGAGCATCAGAGGAGCATCAGAGGAGAATCAGATCAGCATCAGAGGAGCAGCAGAGGAGCATCAGAGGAGCATCACAGGAGCATCAGAGGAGCATCAGAGGAGCATCACAGGAGCATCAGAGGAGCATCAGAGGAGCATCAGAGGAGCATCAGAGGAGCAGCAGAGGAGCATCAGAGGAGCATCACAGGAGCATCAGAGGAGCATCAGAGGAGCATCAGAGGAGCATCAGAGGTGGATCAGAGGAGCATCAGAGGAGCATCAGAGGAGCATCAGAGGAGGATCAGAGGAGCATCAGAGGAGCATCAGAGGAGCATCATAGGAGGATCACAGGAGCATCAGAGGAGCATCACAGGAGCATCAGAGGAGCATCAGAGGAACATCAGAGGAGCAACAGAGGAGCATCAGAGGAGCATCAGAGGAGCATCAGAGGAGCCTCAGAGGAGCATCAGAGGAGCATCAGAGGAGCATCAGAGGAGCATCAGAGGGGCAGCAGAGAAGGATCAGAGGAGCATCAGAGGAGCATCAGAGGAGCATCAGAGGAGCATCAGAGGAGCATCAGAGGAGCATCAGAGGAACATCAGAGGAGCATCAGAGTAGCATCAGAGGAGCATCAGAGGAGCATCAGAGGAGCATCAGAGGAGCATCAGAGGAGGATCAGAGGAGCATAAGAGGAGCATCAGAGGAGCATCAGAGGAGCATCAGAGGAGAATCAGAGGAGCATCAGATGAGCATCAGAGGAGCAGCAGAGGAGCATCAGAGGAGCATCACAGGAGCATCAGAGGAGCATCAGAGGAGCATCAGAGGAGCATCAGAGGTGGATCAGAGGAGCATCAGAGGAGCATCAGAGGAGCATCAGAGGAGCATCAGAGGAGCATCAGATGAGCATCAGAGGAGCAGCAGAGGAGCATCAGAGGAGCATCACAGGAGCATCAGAGGAGCATCAGAGGAGTATCAGAGGAGCATCAGAGGAGCATCACAGGAGCATCAGAGGAGCATCAGAGGAGCATCAGAGGAGCCTCAGAGGAGCATCAGAGGAGCATCAGAGGAGCATCAGAGGAGCATCAGAGGAGGATCAGAGGAGCATCAGAGGAGCATCAGAGGAGCATCAGAGGAGCATCAGAGGAGAATCAGATCAGCATCAGAGGAGCAGCAGAGGAGCATCAGAGGAGCATCACAGGAGCATCAGAGGAGCATCAGAGGAGCATCACAGGAGCATCAGAGGAGCATCAGAGGAGCATCAGAGGAGCATCAGAGGAGCAGCAGAGGAGCATCAGAGGAGCATCACAGGAGCATCAGAGGAGCATCAGAGGAGCATCAGAGGAGCATCAGAGGTGGATCAGAGGAGCATCAGAGGAGCATCAGAGGAGCATCAGAGGAGGATCAGAGGAGCATCAGAGGAGCATCAGAGGAGCATCAGAGGAGCATCAGAGGAGCATCAGAGGAGAATCAGATCAGCATCAGAGGAGCAGCAGAGGAGCATCAGAGGAGCATCACAGGAGCATCAGAGGAGCATCAGAGGAGCATCACAGGAGCATCAGAGGAGCCTCAGAGGAGCATCAGAGGAGCATCAGAGGAGCATCAGAGGAGGATCAGAGGAGCATCAGAGGAGCATCAGAGGAGCAGGAGCAGGAGCAGGAGCAGGAGCAGGAGCAGGAGCATCAGAGGTCATCAGAGGAGCATCAGAGGAGCAGGAGCAGGAGCAGGAGCATCAGAGGAGCATCAGAGGAGCATCAGAGGAGCGTCAGAGGAGCATCAGAGGAGCATCAGAGGAGCATCAGAGGAGCATCAGAGGTGCATCAGAGGAGCATCAGAGGAGCCTCAGAGGAGCATCAGAGGAGCATCTGAGGAGCATCATTGGAGCATCAGAGGAGCATCAGAGGAGCAACAGAGGAGCATCAGAGGAGCATCAGAGGAGCATCAGAGGAGCATCAGAGGAGCATCAGAGGTGCATCAGAGGTGCATCAGAGGAGCATCAGAGGAGCATCAGAGGAGCATCAGAGGAGCATCAGAGGAGCATCAGAGGAGCATCAGAGGAGCCTCAGAGGAGCATCAGAGGAGTATCAGAGGAGCATCAGAGGAGCATCAGAGGAGCATCAGAGGAGCATCAGAGGTGCATCAGAGGAGCATCTGAGGAGCATCAGAGGAGCATCATAGGAGCATCAGAGGAGCATCAGAGGTGCATCAGAGGTGCATCTGAGAAGCATCAGTGGAGCATCAGAGGAGCATCAGAGGAGCTTCAGAGGTGCATCAGAGGAGCATCGAGCAGGAGCAGGAGCATCAGAGGTGCAGGAGCAGGAGGCGGAGCAGGAGCCGGAGCAGGAGCCGGAGCAGGAGCAGGTGCAGGAGCAGGAGCAGGAGCAGGAGCAGGGGCAGGAGCATGAGCAGGAGCAGGAGCAGGAGCAGGAGCAGGAGCAGGAGCAGGAGCAGGAGCAGGAGCAGGAGCAGGAGCAGGAGCAGGAGCAGGAGCAGGAGCATCAAAGGAGCATCAGAGGAGCATCAGAGGAACATCAGAGGAGCATCAGAGGAGCATCAGAGGAGCATCAGAGGAGCATCAGAGGAGATTCAGAGGAGCATCAGAGGAGCATCAGAGGAGCATCAGTGGAGCATCAGAGGAGGATCAGAGGAGCATCAGCGGAGCATCAGAGGAGAATCAGAGGAGCATCAGAGGAGCATCACAGAGGCATCAGAGGAGCATCAGAGGAGCATCAGAGGAGCATCAGAGGAGCATCTAAGGAGCATCAGAGGAGTATCAGAGGAGCATCAGAGGAGCATCAGAGGTGCATCAGAGGAGCATCAGAGGTGCAGGAGCAGGAGCAGCAGCAGGAGCAGGAACAGGAGCAGGAGCAGGAGCAGGAGCAGGAGCAGGAGCAGGAGCAGGAGCAGGAGCAGGAGCAGGAGCATCAGAGGAGCATCAGAGGAGCATCAGAGGAGCATCAGAGGAGCATCAGAGGAGCATCAGAGGAGCATCAGAGGAGGGTCAGAGGAGCATCAGAGGAGCATCAGAGGAGCATCAGAGGAGCATCAGAGGAGCATCAGAGGAGCATCAGAGGAGCATCAGAGGAGCATCATAGGAGCATCAGAGGAGCATCAGAGGAGCATCAGAGGAGTATCAGAGGAGCATCAGAGGAGGATCAGAGGAGCATCAGAGGAGCATCAGAGGAGCCTAAGAGGAGCATCAGAGGAGCATCAGAGGAGCATCAGAGGAGCATCAGAGGAACATCAGAGGAACAGCAGAGCAGCATCACAGGAGCATCAGAGGAGCATCACAGGAGCATCAGAGGAGCATCAGAGGAGCATCAGAGGAGCATCAGAAGAGAATCAGAGGAGCCTCAGAGGTGCCTCAGAGGAGCATCAGAGGTGCATCAGAGGAGCATCAGAGGAGCATCAGAGGAGCATCAGAGGAGCACCAGAGGAGGATCAGAGGAGCATCAGAGGAGCATCAGAGGAGCATCAGAGGAGGATCACAGGAGCATCAGAGGAGCATCACAGGAGCATCAGAGGAGCATCAGCGGAGCATCAGAGGAGCATCAGAGGAGCATCAGAGGAGCATCAGAGGAGCATCAGAGGAGCATCAGAGGAGCATCAGAGGAGCATCAGAGGAGCATCAGAGGAGCATCAGAGGAGCAGCAGAGGAGGATCAGAGGAGCATCAGAGGAGCATCAGAGGAGCATCAGAGGAGCATCAGAGGAGCATCAGAGGAGCATCAGAGGAGCATCAGAGGAGCATCAGAGGAGCATCAGAGGAGGATCAGAGGAGCATAAGAGGAGCATCAGAGGAGCATCAGAGAAGCATCAGAGGAGAATCAGAGGAGCATCAGATGAGCATCAGAGGAGCAGCAGAGGAGCATCAGAGGAGCATCACAGGAGCATCAGAGGAGCATCAGAGGAGCATCAGAGGAGCATCAGAGGTGGATCAGAGGAGCATCAGAGGAGCATCAGAGGAGCATCAGAGGAGCATCAGAGGAGAATCAGAGGAGCATCAGATGAGCATCAGAGGAGCAGCAGAGGAGCATCAGAGGAGCATCACAGGAGCATCAGAGGAGCATCAGAGGAGTATCAGAGGAGCATCAGAGGAGCATCAGAGGAGCATCAGAGGAGCATCAGAGGAGCATCAGAGGAGCCTCAGAGGAGCATCAGAGGAGCATTAGAGGAGCATCAGAGGAGCATCAGAGGAGGATCAGAGGAGCATCAGAGGAGCATCAGAGGAGCATCAGAGGAGCATCAGAGGAGCATCAGAGGAGAATCAGATCAGCATCAGAGGAGCAGCAGAGGAGCATCAGAGGAGCATCACAGGAGCATCAGAGGAGCATCAGAGGAGCATCAGAGGAGCATCACAGGAGAATCAGAGGAGCATCAGAGAAGCATCAGAGGAGCATCAGAGGAGCATCAGAGGAGCATCAGAGGAGCATCAGAGGAGCATCAGAGGAGCATCAGAGGAGCATCAGAGGAGCATTACAGGAGCATCACAGGAGCATCAGAGGAGCATCAGTGGAGCATCAGAGGAGGATCAGAGGATCATCAGAGGAGCATCAGAGGAGCAACAGAGGAGCATCAGCGGAGCATCAGAGGAGAATCAGAGGAGCATCAGAGGAGCATTACAGAGGCATCAGAGGAGCATCAGAGGAGCATCAGAGGAGCATCAGAGGAGCATCTAAGGAGCATCAGAGGAGTATCAGAGGAGCATCAGAGGAGCATCAGAGGTGCATCAGAGGAGCATCAGAGGTGCAGGAGCAGGAGCAGCAGCAGGAGCAGGAACAGGAGCAGGAGCAGGAGCAGGAGCAGGAGCAGGAGCAGGAGCAGGAGCAGGAGCAGGAGCAGGAGCAGGGGCAGGAGCATGAGCAGGAGCAGGAGCAGGAGCAGGAGCAGGAGCAGGAGCAGGAGCAGGAGCAGGAGCAGGAGCAGGAGCAGGAGCAGGAGCAGGAGCATCAAAGGAGCATCAGAGGAGCATCAGAGGAACATCAGAGGAGCATCAGAGGAGCATCAGAGGAGCATCAGAGGAGCATCAGAGGAGCATCAGAGGAGCATCAGAGGAGCATCAGAGGAGAATCAGAGGAGCATTACAGGAGCATCACAGTAGCATCAGAGGAGCATCAGTGGAGCATCAGAGGAGGATCAGAGGAGCATCAGAGGAGCATCTAAGGAGCATCAGAGGAGTATCAGAGGAGCATCAGAGGAGCATCAGAGGTGCATCATAGGAGCATCAGAGGTGCAGGAGCAGGAGCAGCAGCAGGAGCAGGAACAGGAGCAGGAGCAGGAGCAGGAGCAGGAGCAGGAGCAGGAGCAGGTGCAGGAGCAGGAGCAGGAGCAGGAGCAGGAGCAGGAGCATCAGAGGAGCATCAGAGGAGCATCAGAGGAGCATCAGAGGAGCATCAGAGGAGCATCAGAGGAGCATCAGAGGAGGATCAGAGGAGCATCAGAGGAGCATCAGAGGAGCATCAGAGGAGCATCAGAGGAGCATCAGAGGAGCATCAGAGGAGCATCAGAGGAGCATCAGAGGAGCATCATAGGAGCATCAGAGGAGCATCAGAGGAGCATCAGAGGAGTATCAGAGGAGCATCAGAGGAGGATCAGAGCAGCATCAGAGGAGCATCAGAGGAGACTCAGAGGAGCATCAGAGGAGCATCAGAGGAGCATCAGAGGAGCATCAGAGGAACATCAGAGGAACAGCAGAGGAGCATCACAGGAGCATCAGAGGAGCATCACAGGAGCATCAGAGGAGCATCAGAGGAGCATCAGAGGAGCATCAGAAGAGAATCAGAGGAGCCTCAGAGGTGCCTCAGAGGAGCATCAGAGGAGCATCAGAGGAGCATCAGAGGAGCATCAGAGGAGCATCAGAGGAGCATCAGAGGAGCATCAGAGGAGGATCAGAGGAGCATCAGAGGAGCATCAGAGGAGGATCAGAGGAGCATCAGAGGAGCATCAGAGGAGCATCAGAGGAGGATCACAGGAGCATCAGAGGAGCATCACAGGAGCATCAGAGGAGCATCAGAGGAGCATCAGAGGAGCATCACAGGAGCATCAGAGGAGCATCAGAGGAGCATCAGAGGAGCAGCAGAGGAGGATCACAGGAGCATAAGAGGAGCATCACAGGAGCATCAGAGGAGCATCAGAGGAGCCTCAGAGGAGCATCAGAGGAGCATCAGAGGAGCATCAGATGAGCATCAGAGGAGCAGCAGAGGAGCATCAGAGGAGCATCAGAGGAGCATCAGAGGAGCATCAGAGGAGCATCAGAGGAGGATCACAGGAGCATCAGAGGAGCATCACAGGAGCATCAGAGGAGCATCAGAGGAGCCTCAGAGGAGCATCAGAGGAGCATCAGAGGAGCATCAGAGGAGCATCAGAGGAGCAGCAGAGGAGGATCAGAGGAGCATCAGAGGAGCATCAGAGGAGCATCAGAGGAGCATCAGAGGAGCATCAGAGGAGTATCAGAGGAGCATCAGAGGAGGATCAGAGGAGCATCAGAGGAGCATCAGAGGAGCCTCAGAGGAGCATCAGAGGAGCATCAGAGGAGCATCAGAGGAGGATCAGAGGAGCATCAGAGGAGCATCAGAGGAGCCTCAGAGGAGCATCAGAGGAGCATCAGAGGAGCATCAGAGGAGCATCAGAGGAACATAAGAGGAACAGCAGAGGAGCATCACAGGAGCATCAGAGGAGCATCACAGGAGCATCAGAGGGGCATCAGAGGAGCATCAGAGGAGCATCAGAAGAGAATCAGAGGAGCCTCAGAGGTGCCTCAGAGGAGCATCAGAGGAGCATCAGAGGAGCATCAGAGGAGCATCAGAGGAGCATCAGAGGAGCATCAGAGGAGCATCAGAGGAGCATCAGAAGAGAATCAGAGGAGCCTCAGAGGTGCCTCAGAGGAGGATCACAGGAGCATCAGAGGAGCATCACAGGAGCATCAGAGGAGCATCAGAGGAGCATCAGAGGAGCATCAGAGGAGCATCAGAGGAGCATCAGAGGAGCATAAGAGGAGCAGCAGAGGAGGATCACAGGAGCATCAGAGGAGCATCACAGGAGCATCAGAGGAGCATCAGAGGAGCCTCAGAGGAGCATCAGAGGAGCATCAGAGGAGCATCAGAGGAGCATCAGAGGAGCAGCAGAGGAGCATCAGAGGAGCATCAGAGGAGCATCAGAGGAGCATCAGAGGAGCATCAGAGGAGGATCACAGGAGCATCAGAGGAGCATCAGAGGAGAATCAGAGGAGCATCAGAGGAGCCTCAGAGGAGCATCAGAGGAGCATCAGAGGAGCATCAGAGGAGCATCAGAGGAGCAGCAGAGGAGGATCAGAGGAGCATCAGAGGAGCATCAGAGGAGCATCAGAGGAGCATCAGAGGAGCATCAGAGGAGCATCAGAGGAGCATCAGAGGAGCAACAGAGTAGCATCAGAGGAGCATCAGAGGAGGATCAGAGGAGCATAAGAGGAGCATCAGAGGAGCATCAGAGGAGCATCAGAGGAGAATCAGAGGAGCATCAGATGAGCATCAGAGGAGCAGCAGAGGAGCATCAGAGGAGCATCACAGGAGCATCAGAGGAGCATCAGAGGAGCATCAGAGGAGCATCAGAGGTGGATCAGAGGAGCATCAGAGGAGCATCAGAGGAGCATCAGAGGAGCATCAGAGGAGAATCAGAGGTGCATCAGATGAGCATCAGAGGAGCAGCAGAGGAGCATCAGAGGAGCATCACAGGAGCATCAGAGGAGCATCAGAGGAGTATCAGAGGAGCATCAGAGGAGCATCAGAGGAGCATCAGAGGAGCATCAGAGGAGCATCAGAGGAGCCTCAGAGGAGCATCAGAGGAGCATCAGAGGAGCATCAGAGGAGCATCAGAGGAGGATCAGAGGAGCATCAGAGGAGCATCAGAGGAGCATCAGAGGAGCATCAGAGGAGAATCAGATCAGCATCAGAGGAGCAGCAGAGGAGCATCAGAGGAGCATCACAGGAGCATCAGAGGAGCATCAGAGGAGCATCAGAGGAGCATCACAGGAGCATCAGAGGAGCATCAGAGGAGCATCAGAGGAGGATCAGAGGAGCATCAGAGGAGCATCAGAGGAGCATCAGAGGAGGATCACAGGAGCATCAGAGGAGCATCACAGGAGCATCAGAGGAGCATCAGAGGAGCATCAGAGGAGCATCAGAGGAGCATCAGAGGAGCATCAGAGGAGCATCAGAGGAGCCTCAGAGGAGCATCAGAGGAGCATCAGAGGAGCATCAGAGGAGCATCAGAGGAGCAGCAGAGGAGGATCAGAGGAGCATCAGAGGAGCATCAGAGGAGCATCAGAGGAGCATCAGAGGAGCATCAGAGGAGCATCAGAGGAGCATCAGAGGAGCAACAGAGTAGCATCAGAGGAGCATCAGAGGAGGATCAGAGGAGCATAAGAGGAGCATCAGAGGAGCATCAGAGGAGCATCAGAGGAGCATCAGAGGAGAATCAGAGGAGCATCAGAGGAGCATCAGAGGAGCAGCAGAGGAGCATCAGAGGAGCATCACAGGAGCATCAGAGGAGCATCAGAGGAGCATCAGAGGAGCATCAGAGGTGGATCAGAGGAGCAGCAGAGGAGGATCAGAGGAGCATCAGAGGAGCATCAGAGGAGCATCAGAGGAGCATCAGAGGAGCATCAGAGGAGCATCAGAGGAGCAACAGAGTAGCATCAGAGGAGCATCAGAGGAGGATCAGAGGAGCATAAGAGGAGCATAAGAGGAGCATCAGAGGAGCATCAGAGGAGCATCAGAGGAGAATCAGAGGAGCATCAGATGAGCATCAGAGGAGCAGCAGAGGAGCATCAGAGGAGCATCACAGGAGCATCAGAGGAGCATCAGAGGAGCATCAGAGGAGCATCAGAGGTGGATCAGAGGAGCATCAGAGGAGCATCAGAGGAGCATCAGAGGAGCATCAGAGGAGAATCAGAGGAGCATCAGATGAGCATCAGAGGAGCAGCAGAGGAGCATCAGAGGAGCATCACAGGAGCATCAGAGGAGCATCAGAGGAGTATCAGAGGAGCATCAGAGGAGCATCAGAGGAGCATCAGAGGAGCATCAGAGGAGCATCAGAGGAGCCTCAGAGGAGCATCAGAGGAGCATCAGAGGAGCATCAGAGGAGCATCAGAGGAGGATCACAGGAGCATCAGAGGAGCATCACAGGAGCATCAGAGGAGCATCAGAGGAGCATCAGAGGAGCATCAGAGGAGCATCAGAGGAGCATCAGAGGAGCATCAGAGGAGCCTCAGAGGAGCATCAGAGGAGCATCAGAGGAGCATCAGAGGAGCATCAGAGGAGCAGCAGAGGAGGATCAGAGGAGCATCAGAGGAGCATCAGAGGAGCATCAGAGGAGCATCAGAGGAGCATCAGAGGAGCATCAGAGGAGCAACAGAGTAGCATCAGAGGAGCATCAGAGGAGGATCAGAGGAGCATAAGAGGAGCATCAGAGGAGCATCAGAGGAGCATCAGAGGAGAATCAGAGGAGCATCAGATGAGCATCAGAGGAGCAGCAGAGGAGCATCAGAGGAGCATCACAGGAGCATCAGAGGAGCATCAGAGGAGCATCAGAGGAGCATCAGAGGTAGATCAGAGGAGCATCAGAGGAGCATCAGAGGAGCATCAGAGGAGCATCAGAGGAGAATCAGAGGAGCATCAGATGAGCATCAGAGGAGCAGCAGAGGAGCATCAGAGGAGCATCACAGGAGCATCAGAGGAGCATCAGAGGAGTATCAGAGGAGCATCAGAGGAGCATCAGAGGAGCATCAGAGGAGGATCACAGGAGCATCAGAGGAGCATCAGAGGAGCATCAGAGGAGCATCAGAGGAGCATCAGAGGAGCATCAGAGGAGCATCAGAGGAGCATCAGAAGAGAATCAGAGGAGCCTCAGAGGTGCCTCAGAGGAGGATCACAGGAGCATCAGAGGAGCATCACAGGAGCATCAGAGGAGCATCAGAGGAGCATCAGAGGAGCATCAGAGGAGCATCAGAGGAGCATCAGAGGAGCATCAGAGGAGCAGCAGAGGAGGATCACAGGAGCATCAGAGGAGCATCACAGGAGCATCAGAGGAGCATCAGAGGAGCCTCAGAGGAGCATCAGAGGAGCATCAGAGGAGCATCAGAGGAGCATCAGAGGAGCAGCAGAGGAGCATCAGAGGAGCATCAGAGGAGC
Source organism: Narcine bancroftii (assembly GCF_036971445.1). NCBI lineage: Eukaryota > Metazoa > Chordata > Chondrichthyes > Torpediniformes > Narcinidae > Narcine > Narcine bancroftii. The sequence continues at coordinate 110,508,232 of NC_091474.1, read as the reverse complement.
ATCAGAGGAGCATCAGAGGAGCATCAGAGGAGGATCACAGGAGCATCAGAGGAGCATCACAGGAGCATCAGAGGAGCATCAGAGGAGCCTCAGAGGAGCATCAGAGGAGCATCAGAGGAGCATCAGAGGAGCATCAGAGGAGCAGCAGAGGAGGATCAGAGGAGCATCAGAGGAGCATCAGAGGAGCATCAGAGGAGCATCAGAGGAGCATCAGAGGAGCATCAGAGGAGCATCAGAGGAGCAACAGAGTAGCATCAGAGGAGCATCAGAGGAGGATCAGAGGAGCATAAGAGGAGCATCAGAGGAGCATCAGAGGAGCATCAGAGGAGAATCAGAGGAGCATCAGAGGAGCATCAGAGGAGGATCACAGGAGCATCAGAGGAGCATCACAGGAGCATCAGAGGAGCATCAGAGGAGCCTCAGAGGAGCATCAGAGGAGCATCAGAGGAGCATCAGAGGAGCATCAGAGGAGCAGCAGAGGAGGATCAGAGGAGCATCAGAGGAGCATCAGAGGAGCATCAGAGGAGCATCAGAGGAGCATCAGAGGAGCATCAGAGGAGCATCAGAGGAGCAACAGAGTAGCATCAGAGGAGCATCAGAGGAGGATCAGAGGAGCATAAGAGGAGCATCAGAGGAGCATCACAGGAGCATCAGAGGAGCATCAGAGGAGCCTCAGAGGAGCATCAGAGGAGCATCAGAGGAGCATCAGAGGAGCATCACAGGAGCATCAGAGGAGCCTCAGAGGAGCATCAGAGGAGCATCAGAGGTGCATCAGAGGAGCATCAGAGGTGCAGGAGCAGGAGCAGGAGCTGGAACAGGAGCAGGAGCAGGAGCAGGAGCAGGAGCAGGAGCAGGAGCAGGAGCAGGAGCAGGAGCAGGAGCAGGAGCAGGAGCAGGAGCAGGAGCAGGAGCAAGAGCAGGAGCAGGAGCAGGAGCAGGAGCAGGAGCAGGAGCAGGAGCAGGAGCAGGAGCAGGAGCATCAGAGGAGCATCAGAGGAGCATCAGAGGAGCATCAGAGGAGCATCAGAGGAGCATCAGAGGAGCATCAGAGGAGCATCAGAGGAGCATTACAGGAGCAAAACAGGAGCATCAGAGGAGCATCAGAGGAGGATCAGAGGAGCATCTAAGGAGCATCAGAGGAGTATCAGAGGAGCATCAGAGGAGCATCAGAGGTGCATCAGAGGAGCATCAGAGGTGCAGGAGCAGGAGCAGCAGCAGGAGCAGGAACAGGAGCAGGAGCAGGAGCAGGAGCAGGAGCAGGAGCAGGAGCAGGAACAGGAGCAGGAGCAGGAGCAGGAGCAGGGGCAGGAGCATGAGCAGGAGCAGGAGCAGGAGCAGGAGCAGGAGCAGGAGCAGGAGCAGGAGCAGGAGCAGGAGCAGGAGCAGGAGCAGGAGCAGGAGCATCAAAGGAGCATCAGATGAGCATCAGAGGAGCAGCAGAGGAGCATCAGAGGAGCATCACAGGAGCATCAGAGGAGAATCAGAGGAGCATCAGAGGAGCATCAGAGGAGCATCAGAGGAGCATCAGAGGTGCATCAGAGGAGCATCAGAGGAGCATCAGAGGAGCATCAGAGGAGGATCAGAGGAGCATCAGAGGAGGATCACAGGAGCATCAGAGGAGCATCACAGGAGCATCAGAGGAGCATCAGAGGAGCATCAGAGGAGCATCAGAGGAGCATCAGAGGAGCATCAGAGGAGCATCAGAGGAGCCTCAGAGGAGCATCAGAGGAGCATCAGAGGAGCATCAGAGGAGCAGCAGAGGAGGATCAGAGGAGCATCAGAGGAGCATCAGAGGAGCATCAGAGGAGCATCAGAGGAGCATCAGAGGAGCATCAGAGGAGCAACAGAGGAGGATCAGAGGAGCATAAGAGGAGCATCAGAGGAGCATCAGAGGAGCATCAGAGGAGAATCAGAGGAGCATCAGATGAGCATCAGAGGAGCAGCAGAGGAGCATCAGAGGAGCATCACAGGAGCATCAGAGGAGCATCAGAGGAGCATCAGAGGAGCATCACAGGAGCATCAGAGGAGCATCAGAGGAGCATCAGAGGAGCATCAGAGGTGGATCAGAGGAGCATCAGAGGAGCATCAGAGGAGCATCAGAGGAGCATCAGAGGAGAATCAGAGGAGCATCAGATGAGCATCAGAGGAGCAGCAGAGGAGCATCAGAGGAGTATCAGAGGAGCATCAGAGGAGCATCAGAGGAGCATCAGAGGAGCATCAGAGGAGCATCAGAGGAGCCTCAGAGGAGCATCAGAGGAGCATCAGAGGAGCATCAGAGGAGCATCAGAGGAGCATCAGAGGAGCATCAGAGGAGAATCAGATCAGCATCAGAGGAGCAGCAGAGGAGCATCAGAGGAGCATCACAGGAGCATCAGAGGATCATCAGAGGAGCATCAGAGGAGCATCACAGGAGCATCAGAGGAGCATCAGAGGAGCATCAGAGGAGCATCAGAGGAGCATCAGAGGAGCATAAGAGGAGCCTCAGAGGAGCATCAGAGGAGCATTAGAGGAGCATCAGAGGAGGATCAGAGGAGCATCAGAGGAGCATCAGAGGAGCAGGAGCAGGAGCAGGAGCAGGAGCAGGAGCAGGAGCAGGAGCAGGAGCATCAGAGGTCATCAGAGGAGCATCAGAGGAGCAGGAGCAGGAGCAGGAGCATCAGAGGAGCATCAGAGGAGCATCAGAGGAGCGTCAGAGGAGCATCAGAGGAGCATCAGAGGAGCATCAGAGGAGCATCAGAGGAGCATCAGAGGAGCATCAGTGGAGCATCAGAGGAGCATCAGTGGAGCATCAGAGGAGGATCAGAGGAGCATCAGAGGAGCATCAGAGGAGCATCAGAGGACCATCAGAGGAGCATCAGAGGAGCATCAGAGGAGCATCAGAGGAGCATCAGAGGAGCAGGAGCAGGAGCAGGAGCAGGAGCAGGAGCAGGAGCAGGAGCAGGAGCAGGAGCATCAGAGGAGCATCAGAGGAGCATCAGAGGAGCATCAGAGGAGCATCAGTGGAGCATCAGAGGAGGATCAGAGGAGCATCAGAGGAGCATCAGAGGAGCATTAGAGGAGCATCAGAGGAGCATCAGAGGAGCATCAGAGGAGCATCAGAGGAGCATCAGAGGAGGATCAGAGGAGCATCAGAGGAGCATCAGAGGAGCATCAGAGGAGCATCAGAGGAGCATCAGAGGAGCATCAGAGGAGCATCAGAGGAGGATCAGAGGAGCATCAGAGGAGCATCAGAGGAGCATCAGAGGAGCATCAGAGGAGCATCAGAGGAGAATCTGAGGAGCATCAGAGGAGTATCAGAGGAGCATCAGAGGAGCATCTGAGGAGCATCAGAGGAGTATCAGAGGAGCATCAGAGGAGCATCAGAGGTGCATCAGAGGAGCATCAGAGGTGCATCAGAGGAGCATCAGAGGAGCATCAGAGGAGCATCAGAGGAGCATCAGAGGAGCATCTGAGGAGCATCAGAGGAGTATCAGAGGAGCATCAGAGCAGCATCAGAGGAGCATCAGAGGAGCATCTGAGGAGCATCAGAGGAGTATCAGAGGAGAATCAGAGGAGCATCAGAGGTGCATCAGAGGAGCATCAGAGGTGCAGGAGCAGGAGCAGGAGCTGGAACAGGAGCAGGAGCAGGAGCAGGAGCAGGAGCAGGAGCAGGAGCAGGAGCAGGAGCAGGAGCAGGAGCAGGAGCAGGAGCAGGAGCAGGAGCAGGAGCAGGAGCAGGAGCAGGAGCAGGAGCAGGAGCAGGAGCAGGAGCAGGAGCAGGAGCAGGAGCAGGAGCAGGAGCATCAGAGGAGCATCAGAGGAGCATCAGAGGAGCATCAGAGGAGCATCAGAGGAGCATCAGAGGAGCATCAGAGGAGCATCAGAGGAGCATTACAGGAGCAAAACAGGAGCATCAGAGGAGCATCAGTGGAGCATCAGAGGAGGATCAGAGGATCATCAGAGGAGCATCAGAGGATCATCAGAGGAGCATCAGCGGAGCATCAGAGGAGAATCAGAGGAGCATCAGAGGAGCATTACAGAGGCATCAGAGGAGCATCAGAGGAGCATCAGAGGAGCATCACAGGAGCATCTAAGGAGCATCAGAGGAGTATCAGAGGAGCATCAGAGGAGCATCAGAGGTGCATCAGAGGAGCATCAGAGGTGCAGGAGCAGGAGCAGCAGCAGGAGCAGGAACAGGAGCAGGAGCAGGAGCAGGAGCAGGAGCAGGAGCAGGAGCAGGAGCAGGAGCAGGAGCAGGAGCAGGAGCAGGGGCAGGAGCATGAGCAGGAGCAGGAGCAGGAGCAGGAGCAGGAGCAGGAGCAGGAGCAGGAGCAGGAGCAGGAGCAGGAGCAGGAGCAGGAGCAGGAGCAGGAGCATCAAAGGAGCATCAGAGGAGCATCAGAGGAACATCAGAGGAGCATCAGAGGAGCATCAGAGGAGCATCAGAGGAGCATCAGAGGAGCATCAGAGGAGAATCAGAGGAGCATTACAGGAGCATCACAGGAGCATCAGAGGAGCATCAGTGGAGCATCAGAGGAGGATCAGAGGATCATCAGAGGAGCATCAGAGGAGCATCAGAGGAGCATCAGAGGAGCATCAGAGGAGCATCAGAGGAGCATCAGAGGAGCATCAGAGGAGCCTCAGAGGAGCATCAGAGGAGCATTAGAGGAGCATCAGAGGAGCATCAGAGGAGGATCAGAGGAGCATCAGAGGAGCATCAGAGGAGCATCAGAGGAGCATCAGAGGAGCATCAGAGGAGAATCAGATCAGCATCAGAGGAGCAGCAGAGGAGCATCAGAGGAGCATCACAGGAGCATCAGAGGAGCATCAGAGGAGCATCAGAGGAGCATCACAGGAGCATCAGAGGAGCATCAGAGGAGAATCAGATCAGCATCAGAGGAGCAGCAGAGGAGCATCAGAGGAGCATCACAGGAGCATCAGAGGAGCATCAGAGGAGCATCAGAGGAGCATCACAGGAGCATCAGAGGAGCATCAGAGAAGCATCAGAGGAGCATCAGAGGAGCATCAGAGGAGCATCAGAGGAGCATCAGAGGTGCATCAGAGGAGCATCAGAGGAGCATCAGAGGAGCATTACAGGAGCATCACAGGAGCATCAGAGGAGCATCAGTGGAGCATCAGAGGAGGATCAGAGGATCATCAGAGGAGCATCAGAGGAGCATCAGAGGAGCATCAGCGGAGCATCAGAGGAGAATCAGAGGAGCATCAGAGGAGCATTACAGAGGCATCAGAGGAGCATCAGAGGAGCCTCAGAGGAGCATCAGAGGAGCATCTAAGGAGCATCAGAGGAGTATCAGAGGAGCATGAGAGGAGCATCAGAGGTGCATCAGAGGAGCATCAGAGGTGCAGGAGCACGAGCAGCAGCAGGAGCAGGAACAGGAGCAGGAGCAGGAGCAGGAGCAGGAGCAGGAGCAGGAGCAGGAGCAGGAGCAGGAGCAGGAGCAGGGGCAGGAGCATGAGCAGGAGCAGGAGCAGGAGCAGGAGCAGGAGCAGGAGCAGGAGCAGGAGCAGGAGCAGGAGCAGGAGCAGGAGCAGGAGCAGGAGCAGGAGCAGGAGCATCAAAGGAGCATCAGAGGAGCATCAGAGGAACATCAGAGGAGCATCAGAGGAGCATCAGAGGAGCATCAGAGGAGCATCAGAGGAGCATCAGAGGAGCATCAGAGGAGCATCAGAGGAGAATCAGAGGAGCATTACAGGAGCATCACAGTAGCATCAGAGGAGCATCAGTGGAGCATCAGAGGAGGATCAGAGGAGCATCAGAGGAGCATCTAAGGAGCATCAGAGGAGTATCAGAGGAGCATCAGAGGAGCATCAGAGGTGCATCAGAGGAGCATCAGAGGTGCAGGAGCAGGAGCAGCAGCAGGAGCAGGAACAGGAGCAGGAGCAGGAGCAGGAGCAGGAGCAGGAGCAGGAGCAGGAGCAGGTGCAGGAGCAGGAGCAGGAGCAGGAGCAGGAGCAGGAGCATCAGAGGAGCATCAGAGGAGCATCAGAGGAGCATCAGAGGAGCATCAGAGGAGCATCAGAGGAGCATCAGAGGAGGATCAGAGGAGCATCAGACGAGCATCAGAGGAGCATCAGAGGAGCATCAGAGGAGCATCAGAGGAGCATCAGAGGAGCATCAGAGGAGCATCATAGGAGCATCAGAGGAGCATCAGAGGAGCATCAGAGGAGTATCAGAGGAGCATCAGAGGAGGATCAGAGGAGCATCAGAGGAGCATCAGAGGAGCCTCAGAGGAGCATCAGAGGAGCATCAGAGGAGCATCAGAGGAGCATCAGAGGAACATCAGAGGAACAGCAGAGGAGCATCACAGGAGCATCAGAGGAGCATCACAGGAGCATCAGAGGAGCATCAGAGGAGCATCAGAGGAGCATCAGAAGAGAATCAGAGGAGCCTCAGAGGTGCCTCAGAGGAGCATCAGAGGAGCATCAGAGGAGCATCAGAGGAGCATCAGAGGAGCATCAGAGGAGCATCAGAGGAGCATCAGAGGAGGATCAGAGGAGCATCAGAGGAGCATCAGAGGAGCATCAGAGGAGGATCACAGGAGCATCAGAGGAGCATCACAGGAGCATCAGAGGAGCATCAGAGGAGCATCAGAGGAGCATCAGAGGAGCATCAGAGGAGCATCAGAGGAGCATCAGTGGAGCAGCAGAGGAGGATCACAGGAGCATCAGAGGAGCATCACAGGAGCATCAGAGGAGCATCAGAGGAGCCTCAGAGGAGCATCAGAGGAGCATCAGAGGAGCATCAGAGGAGCATCAGAGGAGCAGCAGAGGAGCATCAGAGGAGCATCAGAGGAGCATCAGAGGAGCATCAGAGGAGCATCACAGGAGGATCACAGGAGCATCAGAGGAGCATCACAGGAGCATCAGAGGAGCATCAGAGGAGCCTCAGAGGAGCATCAGAGGAGCATCAGAGGAGCATCAGAGGAGCATCAGAGGAGCAGCAGAGGAGGATCAGAGGAGCATCAGAGGAGCATCAGAGGAGCATCAGAGGAGCATCAGAGGAGCATCAGAGGAGTATCAGAGGAGCATCAGAGGAGGATCAGAGGAGCATCAGAGGAGCATCAGAGGAGCCTCAGAGGAGCATCAGAGGAGCATCAGAGGAGCATCAGAGGAGGATCAGAGGAGCATCAGAGGAGCATCAGAGGAGCCTCAGAGGAGCATCAGAGGAGCATCAGAGGAGCATCAGAGGAACATCAGAGGAACAGCAGAGGAGCATCACAGGAGCATCAGAGGAGCATCACAGGAGCATCAGAGGGGCATCAGAGGAGCATCAGAGGAGCATCAGAAGAGAATCAGAGGAGCCTCAGAGGTGCCTCAGAGGAGCATCAGAGGAGCATCAGAGGAGCATCAGAGGAGCATCAGAGGAGCATCAGAAGAGAATCAGAGGAGCCTCAGAGGTGCATCAGAGGAGGATCACAGGAGCATCAGAGGAGCATCACAGGAGCATCAGAGGAGCATCAGAGGAGCATCAGAGGAGCATCAGAGGAGCATCAGAGGAGCATCAGAGGAGCATCAGAGGAGCAGCAGAGGAGGATCACAGGAGCATCAGAGGAGCATCACAGGAGCATCAGAGGAGCATCAGAGGAGCCTCAGAGGAGCATCAGAGGAGCATCAGAGGAGCATCAGAGGAGCATCAGAGGAGCAGCAGAGGAGCATCAGAGGAGCATCAGAGGAGCATCAGAGGAGCATCAGAGGAGCATCAGAGGAGGATCACAGGAGCATCAGAGGAGCATCAGAGGAGCATCAGAGGAGCATCAGAGGAGCCTCAGAGGAGCATCAGAGGAGCATCAGAGGAGCATCAGAGGAGCATCAGAGGAGGATCAGAGGAGCATCAGAGGAGCATCAGAGGAGCATCAGAGGAGCATCAGAGGAGAATCAGATCAGCATCAGAGGAGCAGCAGAGGAGCATCAGAGGAGCATCACAGGAGCATCAGAGGAGCATCAGAGGAGCATCAGAGGAGCATCATAGGAGCATCAGAGGAGCATCAGAGGAGCATCAGAGGAGGATCAGAGGAGCATCAGAGGAGCATCAGAGGAGCATCAGAGGAGGATCACAGGAGCATCAGAGGAGCATCACAGGAGCATCAGAGGAGCATCAGAGGAGCATCAGAGGAGCATCAGAGGAGCATCAGAGGAGCATCAGAGGAGCATCAGAGGAGCCTCAGAGGGGCATCAGAGGAGCATCAGAGGAGCATCAGAGGAGCATCAGAGGAGCAGCAGAGGAGGATCAGAGGAGCATCAGAGGAGCATCAGAGGAGCATCAGAGGAGCATCAGAGGAGCATCAGAGGAGCATCAGAGGAGCATCAGAGGAGCAACAGAGTAGCATCAGAGGAGCATCAGAGGAGGATCAGAGGAGCATAAGAGGAGCATCAGAGGAGCATCAGAGGAGCATCAGAGGAGCATCAGAGGAGAATCAGAGGAGCATCAGAGGAGCATCAGAGGAGCAGCAGAGGAGCATCAGAGGAGCATCACAGGAGCATCAGAGGAGCATCAGAGGAGCATCAGAGGTGCATCAGAGGTGGATCAGAGGAGCAGCAGAGGAGGATCAGAGGAGCATCAGAGGAGCATCAGAGGAGCATCAGAGGAGCATCAGAGGAGCATCAGAGGAGCATCAGAGGAGCAACAGAGTAGCATCAGAGGAGCATCAGAGGAGGATCAGAGGAGCATAAGAGGAGCATAAGAGGAGCATCAGAGGAGCATCAGAGGAGCATCAGAGGAGAATCAGAGGAGCATCAGATGAGCATCAGAGGAGCAGCAGAGGAGCATCAGAGGAGCATCACAGGAGCATCAGAGGAGCATCAGAGGAGCATCAGAGGAGCATCAGAGGTGGATCAGAGGAGCATCAGAGGAGCATCAGAGGAGCATCAGAGGAGCATCAGAGGAGAATCAGAGGAGCATCAGATGAGCATCAGAGGAGCAGCAGAGGAGCATCAGAGGAGCATCACAGGAGCATCAGAGGAGCATCAGAGGAGTATCAGAGGAGCATCAGAGGAGCATCAGAGGAGCATCAGAGGAGCATCAGAGGAGCATCAGAGGAGCCTCAGAGGAGCATCAGAGGAGCATCAGAGGAGCATCAGAGGAGCATCAGAGGAGGATCACAGGAGCATCAGAGGAGCATCACAGGAGCATCAGAGGAGCATCAGAGGAGCATCAGAGGAGCATCAGAGGAGCATCAGAGGAGCATCAGAGGAGCATCAGACGAGCCTCAGAGGAGCATCAGAGGAGCATCAGAGGAGCATCAGAGGAGCATCAGAGGAGCAGCAGAGGAGGATCAGAGGAGCATCAGAGGAGCATCAGAGGAGCATCAGAGGAGCATCAGAGGAGCATCAGAGGAGCATCAGAGGAGCATCAGAGGAGCAACAGAGTAGCATCAGAGGAGCATCAGAGGAGGATCAGAGGAGCATAAGAGGAGCATCAGAGGAGCATCAGAGGAGCATCAGAGGAGAATCAGAGGAGCATCAGATGAGCATCAGAGGAGCAGCAGAGGAGCATCAGAGGAGCAACAGAGTAGCATCAGAGGAGCATCAGAGGAGGATCAGAGGAGCATAAGAGGAGCATCAGAGGAGCATCAGAGGAGCATCAGAAGAGCATCAGAGGAGGATCACAGGAGCATCAGAGGAGCATCACAGGAGCATCAGAGGAGCATCAGAGGAGCATCAGAGGAGCATCAGAGGAGCATCAGAGGAGCATCAGAGGAGCATCAGACGAGCCTCAGAGGAGCATCAGAGGAGCATCAGAGGAGCATCAGAGGAGCATCAGAGGAGCAGCAGAGGAGGATCAGAGGAGCATCAGAGGAGCATCAGAGGAGCATCAGAGGAGCATCAGAGGAGCATCAGAGGAGCATCAGAGGAGCATCAGAGGAGCAACAGAGTAGCATCAGAGGAGCATCAGAGGAGGATCAGAGGAGCATAAGAGGAGCATCAGAGGAGCATCAGAGGAGCATCAGAGGAGAATCAGAGGAGCATCAGATGAGCATCAGAGGAGCAGCAGAGGAGCATCAGAGGAGCAACAGAGTAGCATCAGAGGAGCATCAGAGGAGGATCAGAGGAGCATAAGAGGAGCATCAGAGGAGCATCAGAGGAGCATCAGAGGAGAATCAGAGGAGCATCAGATGAGCATCAGAGGAGCAGCAGAGGAGCATCAGAGGAGCATCACAGGAGCATCAGAGGAGCATCAGAGGAGCATCAGAGGAGCATCAGAGGTGGATCAGAGGAGCATCAGAGGAGCATCAGAGGAGCATCAGAGGAACATCAGAGGAGAATCAGAGGAGCATCAGATGAGCATCAGAGGAGCAGCAGAAGAGCATCAGAGGAGCATCACAGGAGCATCAGAGGAGCATCAGAGGAGTATCAGAGGAGCATCAGAGGAGCATCAGAGGAGCATCAGAGGAGCATCAGAGGAGCATCAGAGGAGCATCAGAGGAGCATCAGAGGAGGATCAGAGGAGCATCAGAGGAGCATCAGAGGAGCATCAGAGGAGCATCAGAGGAGAATCAGATCAGCATCAGAGGAGCAGCAGAGGAGCATCAGAGGAGCATCACAGGAGCATCAGAGGAGCATCAGAGGAGCATCAGAGGAGCATCACAGGAGCATCAGAGGAGCATCAGAGGAGCATCAGAGGAGGATCAGAGGAGCATCAGAGGAGCATCAGAGGAGCATCAGAGGAGGATCACAGGAGCATCAGAGGAGCATCACAGGAGCATCAGAGGAGCATCAGAGGAGCATCAGAGGAGCATCAGAGGAGCATCAGAGGAGCATCAGAGGAGCATCAGAGGAGCATCAGAGGAGCAGCAGAGGAGGATCAGAGGAGCATCAGAGGAGCATCAGAGGAGCATCAGAGGAGCATCAGAGGAGCATCAGAGGAGCATCAGAGGAGCAACAGAGTAGCATCAGAGGAGCATCAGAGGAGGATCAGAGGAGCATAAGAGGAGCATCAGAGGAGCATCAGAGGAGCATCAGAGGAGCATCAGAGGAGAATCAGAGGAGCATCAGAGGAGCATCAGAGGAGCAGCAGAGGAGCATCAGAGGAGCATCACAGGAGCATCAGAGGAGCATCAGAGGAGCATCAGAGGAGCATCAGAGGTGGATCAGAGGAGCAGCAGAGGAGGATCAGAGGAGCATCAGAGGAGCATCAGAGGAGCATCAGAGGAGCATCAGAGGAGCATCAGAGGAGCATCAGAGGAGCATCAGAGGAGCAACAGAGTAGCATCAGAGGAGCATCAGAGGAGGATCAAAGGAGCATAAGAGGAGCATAAGAGGAGCATCAGAGGAGCATCAGAGGAGCATCAGAGGAGAATCAGAGGAGCATCAGATGAGCATCAGAGGAGCAGCAATGGAGCATCAGAGGAGCATCACAGGAGCATCAGAGGAGCATCAGAGGAGCATCAGAGGAGCATCAGAGGTGGATCAGAGGAGCATCAGAGGAGCATCACAGGAGCATCAGAGGAGCATCAGAGGAGAATCAGAGGAGCATCAGATGAGCATCAGAGGAGCAGCAGAGGAGCATCACAGGAGCATCACAGGAGCATCACAGGAGCATCAGAGGAGTATCAGTAGAGCATCAGAGGAGCATCAGAGGAGCATCAGAGGAGCATCAGAGGAGCATCAGAGGAGCCTCAGAAGAGCATCAGAGGAGCATCAGAGGAGCATCAGAGGAGCATCAGAGGAGGATCACAGGAGCATCAGAGGAGCATCACAGGAGCATCAGAGGAGCATCAGAGGAGCATCAGAGGAGCATCAGAGGAGCATCAGAGGAGCATCAGAGGAGCATCAGAGGAGCCTCAGAGGAGCATCAGAGGAGCATCAGAGGAGCATCAGAGGAGCATCAGAGGAGCAGCAGAGGAGGATCAGAGGAGCATCAGAGGAGCATCAGAGGAGCATCAGAGGAGCATCAGAGGAGCATCAGAGGAGCATCAGAGGAGCATCAGAGGAGCAACAGAGTAGCATCAGAGGAGCATCAGAGGAGGATCAGAGGAGCATAAGAGGAGCATCAGAGGAGCATCAGAGGAGCATCAGAGGAGAATCAGAGGAGCATCAGATGAGCATCAGAGGAGCAGCAGAGGAGCATCAGAGGAGCATCACAGGAGCATCAGAGGAGCATCAGAGGAGCATCAGAGGAGCATCAGAGGTGGATCAGAGGAGCATCAGAGGAGCATCAGAGGAGCATCAGAGGAGCATCAGAGGAGAATCAGAGGAGCATCAGATGAGCATCAGAGGAGCAGCAGAGGAGCATCAGAGGAGCATCACACGAGCATCAGAGGAGCATCAGAGGAGTATCAGAGGAGCATCAGAGGAGCATCAGAGGAGCATCAGAGGAGCATCAGAGGAGCATCAGAGGAGCCTCAGAGGAGCATCAGAGGAGCATCAGAGGAGCATCAGAGGAGCATCAGAGGAGGATCAGAGGAGCATCAGAGGAGCATCAGAGGAGCATCAGAGGAGCATCAGAGGAGCATCAGAGGAGAATCAGATCAGCATCAGAGGAGCAGCAGAGGAGCATCAGAGGAGCATCACAGGAGCATCAGAGGAGCATCAGAGGAGAATCAGATCAGCATCAGAGGAGCAGCAGAGGAGCATCAGAGGAGCATCACAGGAGCATCAGAGGAGCATCAGAGGAGCATCAGAGGAGCATCACAGGAGCATCAGAGGAGCATCAGAGAAGCATCAGAGGAGCATCAGAGGAGCATCAGAGGAGCATCAGAGGAGCATCAGAGGTGCATCAGAGGAGCATCAGAGGAGCATCAGAGGAGCATTACAGGAGCATCACAGGAGCATCAGAGGAGCATCAGTGGAGCATCAGAGGAGGATCAGAGGATCATCAGAGGAGCATCAGAGGAGCATCAGAGGAGCATCAGCGGAGCATCAGAGGAGAATCAGAGGAGCATCAGAGGAGCATTACAGAGGCATCAGAGGAGCATCAGAGGAGCCTCAGAGGAGCATCAGAGGAGCATCTAAGGAGCATCAGAGGAGTATCAGAGGAGCATGAGAGGAGCATCAGAGGTGCATCAGAGGAGCATCAGATGTGCAGGAGCACGAGCAGCAGCAGGAGCAGGAACAGGAGCAGGAGCAGGAGCAGGAGCAGGAGCAGGAGCAGGAGCAGGAGCAGGAGCAGGAGCAGGAGCAGGGGCAGGAGCATGAGCAGGAGCAGGAGCAGGAGCAGGAGCAGGAGCAGGAGCAGGAGCAGGAGCAGGAGCAGGAGCAGGAGCAGGAGCAGGAGCAGGAGCAGGAGCAGGAGCATCAAAGGAGCATCAGAGGAGCATCAGAGGAACATCAGAGGAGCATCAGAGGAGCATCAGAGGAGCATCAGAGGAGCATCAGAGGAGCATCAGAGGAGCATCAGAGGAGCATCAGAGGAGAATCAGAGGAGCATTACAGGAGCATCACAGTAGCATCAGAGGAGCATCAGTGGAGCATCAGAGGAGGATCAGAGGAGCATCAGAGGAGCATCTAAGGAGCATCAGAGGAGTATCAGAGGAGCATCAGAGGAGCATCAGAGGTGCATCAGAGGAGCATCAGAGGTGCAGGAGCAGGAGCAGCAGCAGGAGCAGGAACAGGAGCAGGAGCAGGAGCAGGAGCAGGAGCAGGAGCAGGAGCAGGAGCAGGTGCAGGAGCAGGAGCAGGAGCAGGAGCAGGAGCAGGAGCATCAGAGGAGCATCAGAGGAGCATCAGAGGAGCATCAGAGGAGCATCAGAGGAGCATCAGAGGAGCATCAGAGGAGCATCAGAGGAGGATCAGAGGAGCATCAGACGAGCATCAGAGGAGCATCAGAGGAGCATCAGAGGAGCATCAGAGGAGCATCAGAGGAGCATCAGAGGAGCATCATAGGAGCATCAGAGGAGCATCAGAGGAGCATCAGAGGAGTATCAGAGGAGCATCAGAGGAGGATCAGAGGAGCATCAGAGGAGCATCAGAGGAGCCTCAGAGGAGCATCAGAGGAGCATCAGAGGAGCATCAGAGGAGCATCAGAGGAACATCAGAGGAACAGCAGAGGAGCATCACAGGAGCATCAGAGGAGCATCACAGGAGCATCAGAGGAGCATCAGAGGAGCATCAGAGGAGCATCAGAAGAGAATCAGAGGAGCCTCAGAGGTGCCTCAGAGGAGCATCAGAGGAGCATCAGAGGAGCATCAGAGGAGCATCAGAGGAGCATCAGAGGAGCATCAGAGGAGCATCAGAGGAGGATCAGAGGAGCATCAGAGGAGCATCAGAGGAGCATCAGAGGAGGATCACAGGAGCATCAGAGGAGCATCACAGGAGCATCAGAGGAGCATCAGAGGAGCATCAGAGGAGCATCAGAGGAGCATCAGAGGAGCATCAGAGGAGCATCAGAGGAGCAGCAGAGGAGGATCACAGGAGCATCAGAGGAGCATCACAGGAGCATCAGAGGAGCATCAGAGGAGCCTCAGAGGAGCATCAGAGGAGCATCAGAGGAGCATCAGAGGAGCATCAGAGGAGCAGCAGAGGAGCATCAGAGGAGCATCAGAGGAGCATCAGAGGAGCATCAGAGGAGCATCACAGGAGGATCACAGGAGCATCAGAGGAGCATCACAGGAGCATCAGAGGAGCATCAGAGGAGCCTCAGAGGAGCATCAGAGGAGCATCAGAGGAGCATCAGAGGAGCATCAGAGGAGCAGCAGAGGAGGATCAGAGGAGCATCAGAGGAGCATCAGAGGAGCATCAGAGGAGCATCAGAGGAGCATCAGAGGAGTATCAGAGGAGCATCAGAGGAGGATCAGAGGAGCATCAGAGGAGCATCAGAGGAGCCTCAGAGGAGCATCAGAGGAGCATCAGAGGAGCATCAGAGGAGGATCAGAGGAGCATCAGAGGAGCATCAGAGGAGCCTCAGAGGAGCATCAGAGGAGCATCAGAGGAGCATCAGAGGAACATCAGAGGAACAGCAGAGGAGCATCACAGGAGCATCAGAGGAGCATCACAGGAGCATCAGAGGGGCATCAGAGGAGCATCAGAGGAGCATCAGAAGAGAATCAGAGGAGCCTCAGAGGTGCCTCAGAGGAGCATCAGAGGAGCATCAGAGGAGCATCAGAGGAGCATCAGAGGAGCATCAGAAGAGAATCAGAGGAGCCTCAGAGGTGCATCAGAGGAGGATCACAGGAGCATCAGAGGAGCATCACAGGAGCATCAGAGGAGCATCAGAGGAGCATCAGAGGAGCATCAGAGGAGCATCAGAGGAGCATCAGAGGAGCATCAGAGGAGCAGCAGAGGAGGATCACAGGAGCATCAGAGGAGCATCACAGGAGCATCAGAGGAGCATCAGAGGAGCCTCAGAGGAGCATCAGAGGAGCATCAGAGGAGCATCAGAGGAGCATCAGAGGAGCAGCAGAGGAGCATCAGAGGAGCATCAGAGGAGCATCAGAGGAGCATCAGAGGAGCATCAGAGGAGGATCACAGGAGCATCAGAGGAGCATCAGAGGAGCATCAGAGGAGCATCAGAGGAGCCTCAGAGGAGCATCAGAGGAGCATCAGAGGAGCATCAGAGGAGCATCAGAGGAGGATCAGAGGAGCATCAGAGGAGCATCAGAGGAGCATCAGAGGAGCATCAGAGGAGAATCAGATCAGCATCAGAGGAGCAGCAGAGGAGCATCAGAGGAGCATCACAGGAGCATCAGAGGAGCATCAGAGGAGCATCAGAGGAGCATCATAGGAGCATCAGAGGAGCATCAGAGGAGCATCAGAGGAGGATCAGAGGAGCATCAGAGGAGCATCAGAGGAGCATCAGAGGAGGATCACAGGAGCATCAGAGGAGCATCACAGGAGCATCAGAGGAGCATCAGAGGAGCATCAGAGGAGCATCAGAGGAGCATCAGAGGAGCATCAGAGGAGCATCAGAGGAGCCTCAGAGGGGCATCAGAGGAGCATCAGAGGAGCATCAGAGGAGCATCAGAGGAGCAGCAGAGGAGGATCAGAGGAGCATCAGAGGAGCATCAGAGGAGCATCAGAGGAGCATCAGAGGAGCATCAGAGGAGCATCAGAGGAGCATCAGAGGAGCAACAGAGTAGCATCAGAGGAGCATCAGAGGAGGATCAGAGGAGCATAAGAGGAGCATCAGAGGAGCATCAGAGGAGCATCAGAGGAGCATCAGAGGAGAATCAGAGGAGCATCAGAGGAGCATCAGAGGAGCAGCAGAGGAGCATCAGAGGAGCATCACAGGAGCATCAGAGGAGCATCAGAGGAGCATCAGAGGTGCATCAGAGGTGGATCAGAGGAGCAGCAGAGGAGGATCAGAGGAGCATCAGAGGAGCATCAGAGGAGCATCAGAGGAGCATCAGAGGAGCATCAGAGGAGCATCAGAGGAGCAACAGAGTAGCATCAGAGGAGCATCAGAGGAGGATCAGAGGAGCATAAGAGGAGCATAAGAGGAGCATCAGAGGAGCATCAGAGGAGCATCAGAGGAGAATCAGAGGAGCATCAGATGAGCATCAGAGGAGCAGCAGAGGAGCATCAGAGGAGCATCACAGGAGCATCAGAGGAGCATCAGAGGAGCATCAGAGGAGCATCAGAGGTGGATCAGAGGAGCATCAGAGGAGCATCAGAGGAGCATCAGAGGAGCATCAGAGGAGAATCAGAGGAGCATCAGATGAGCATCAGAGGAGCAGCAGAGGAGCATCAGAGGAGCATCACAGGAGCATCAGAGGAGCATCAGAGGAGTATCAGAGGAGCATCAGAGGAGCATCAGAGGAGCATCAGAGGAGCATCAGAGGAGCATCAGAGGAGCCTCAGAGGAGCATCAGAGGAGCATCAGAGGAGCATCAGAGGAGCATCAGAGGAGGATCACAGGAGCATCAGAGGAGCATCACAGGAGCATCAGAGGAGCATCAGAGGAGCATCAGAGGAGCATCAGAGGAGCATCAGAGGAGCATCAGAGGAGCATCAGACGAGCCTCAGAGGAGCATCAGAGGAGCATCAGAGGAGCATCAGAGGAGCATCAGAGGAGCAGCAGAGGAGGATCAGAGGAGCATCAGAGGAGCATCAGAGGAGCATCAGAGGAGCATCAGAGGAGCATCAGAGGAGCATCAGAGGAGCATCAGAGGAGCAACAGAGTAGCATCAGAGGAGCATCAGAGGAGGATCAGAGGAGCATAAGAGGAGCATCAGAGGAGCATCAGAGGAGCATCAGAGGAGAATCAGAGGAGCATCAGATGAGCATCAGAGGAGCAGCAGAGGAGCATCAGAGGAGCAACAGAGTAGCATCAGAGGAGCATCAGAGGAGGATCAGAGGAGCATAAGAGGAGCATCAGAGGAGCATCAGAGGAGCATCAGAGGAGCATCAGAGGAGGATCACAGGAGCATCAGAGGAGCATCACAGGAGCATCAGAGGAGCATCAGAGGAGCATCAGAGGAGCATCAGAGGAGCATCAGAGGAGCATCAGAGGAGCATCAGACGAGCCTCAGAGGAGCATCAGAGGAGCATCAGAGGAGCATCAGAGGAGCATCAGAGGAGCAGCAGAGGAGGATCAGAGGAGCATCAGAGGAGCATCAGAGGAGCATCAGAGGAGCATCAGAGGAGCATCAGAGGAGCATTAGAGGAGCATCAGAGGAGCAACAGAGTAGCATCAGAGGAGCATCAGAGGAGGATCAGAGGAGCATAAGAGGAGCATCAGAGGAGCATCAGAGGAGCATCAGAGGAGAATCAGAGGAGCATCAGATGAGCATCAGAGGAGCAGCAGAGGAGCATCAGAGGAGCAACAGAGTAGCATCAGAGGAGCATCAGAGGAGGATCAGAGGAGCATAAGAGGAGCATCAGAGGAGCATCAGAGGAGCATCAGAGGAGAATCAGAGGAGCATCAGATGAGCATCAGAGGAGCAGCAGAGGAGCATCAGAGGAGCATCACAGGAGCATCAGAGGAGCATCAGAGGAGCATCAGAGGAGCATCAGAGGTGGATCAGAGGAGCATCAGAGGAGCATCAGAGGAGCATCAGAGGAACATCAGAGGAGAATCAGAGGAGCATCAGATGAGCATCAGAGGAGCAGCAGAAGAGCATCAGAGGAGCATCACAGGAGCATCAGAGGAGCATCAGAGGAGTATCAGAGGAGCATCAGAGGAGCATCAGAGGAGCATCAGAGGAGCATCAGAGGAGCATCAGAGGAGCATCAGAGGAGCATCAGAGGAGGATCAGAGGAGCATCAGAGGAGCATCAGAGGAGCATCAGAGGAGCATCAGAGGAGAATCAGATCAGCATCAGAGGAGCAGCAGAGGAGCATCAGAGGAGCATCACAGGAGCATCAGAGGAGCATCAGAGGAGCATCAGAGGAGCATCACAGGAGCATCAGAGGAGCATCAGAGGAGCATCAGAGGAGGATCAGAGGAGCATCAGAGGAGCATCAGAGGAGCATCAGAGGAGGATCACAGGAGCATCAGAGGAGCATCACAGGAGCATCAGAGGAGCATCAGAGGAGCATCAGAGGAGCATCAGAGGAGCATCAGAGGAGCATCAGAGGAGCATCAGAGGAGCATCAGAGGAGCAGCAGAGGAGGATCAGAGGAGCATCAGAGGAGCATCAGAGGAGCATCAGAGGAGCATCAGAGGAGCATCAGAGGAGCATCAGAGGAGCAACAGAGTAGCATCAGAGGAGCATCAGAGGAGGATCAGAGGAGCATAAGAGGAGCATCAGAGGAGCATCAGAGGAGCATCAGAGGAGCATCAGAGGAGAATCAGAGGAGCATCAGAGGAGCATCAGAGGAGCAGCAGAGGAGCATCAGAGGAGCATCACAGGAGCATCAGAGGAGCATCAGAGGAGCATCAGAGGAGCATCAGAGGTGGATCAGAGGAGCAGCAGAGGAGGATCAGAGGAGCATCAGAGGAGCATCAGAGGAGCATCAGAGGAGCATCAGAGGAGCATCAGAGGAGCATCAGAGGAGCATCAGAGGAGCAACAGAGTAGCATCAGAGGAGCATCAGAGGAGGATCAAAGGAGCATAAGAGGAGCATAAGAGGAGCATCAGAGGAGCATCAGAGGAGCATCAGAGGAGAATCAGAGGAGCATCAGATGAGCATCAGAGGAGCAGCAATGGAGCATCAGAGGAGCATCACAGGAGCATCAGAGGAGCATCAGAGGAGCATCAGAGGAGCATCAGAGGTGGATCAGAGGAGCATCAGAGGAGCATCACAGGAGCATCAGAGGAGCATCAGAGGAGAATCAGAGGAGCATCAGATGAGCATCAGAGGAGCAGCAGAGGAGCATCACAGGAGCATCACAGGAGCATCACAGGAGCATCAGCTGAGTATCAGTAGAGCATCAGAGGAGCATCAGAGGAGCATCAGAGGAGCATCAGAGGAGCATCAGAGGAGCCTCAGAAGAGCATCAGAGGAGCATCAGAGGAGCATCAGAGGAGCATCAGAGGAGGATCACAGGAGCATCAGAGGAGCATCACAGGAGCATCAGAGGAGCATCAGAGGAGCATCAGAGGAGCATCAGAGGAGCATCAGAGGAGCATCAGAGGAGCATCAGAGGAGCCTCAGAGGAGCATCAGAGGAGCATCAGAGGAGCATCAGAGGAGCATCAGAGGAGCAGCAGAGGAGGATCAGAGGAGCATCAGAGGAGCATCAGAGGAGCATCAGAGGAGCATCAGAGGAGCATCAGAGGAGCATCAGAGGAGCATCAGAGGAGCAACAGAGTAGCATCAGAGGAGCATCAGAGGAGGATCAGAGGAGCATAAGAGGAGCATCAGAGGAGCATCAGAGGAGCATCAGAGGAGAATCAGAGGAGCATCAGATGAGCATCAGAGGAGCAGCAGAGGAGCATCAGAGGAGCATCACAGGAGCATCAGAGGAGCATCAGAGGAGCATCAGAGGAGCATCAGAGGTGGATCAGAGGAGCATCAGAGGAGCATCAGAGGAGCATCAGAGGAGCATCAGAGGAGAATCAGAGGAGCATCAGATGAGCATCAGAGGAGCAGCAGAGGAGCATCAGAGGAGCATCACACGAGCATCAGAGGAGCATCAGAGGAGTATCAGAGGAGCATCAGAGGAGCATCAGAGGAGCATCAGAGGAGCATCAGAGGAGCATCAGAGGAGCCTCAGAGGAGCATCAGAGGAGCATCAGAGGAGCATCAGAGGAGCATCAGAGGAGGATCAGAGGAGCATCAGAGGAGCATCAGAGGAGCATCAGAGGAGCATCAGAGGAGCATCAGAGGAGAATCAGATCAGCATCAGAGGAGCAGCAGAGGAGCATCAGAGGAGCATCACAGGAGCATCAGAGGAGCATCAGAGGAGCATCACAGGAGCATCACAGGAGCATCAGAGGAGCATCAGAGGAGCATCAGAGGAGCATCAGAGGAGCATCAGAGGAGCATAAGAGGAGCCTCAGAGGAGCATCAGAGGAGCATCAGAGGAGCATCAGAGGAAGATCAGAGGAGCATCAGAGGAGCATCAGAGGAGCAGGAGCAGGAGCAGGAGCAGGAGCAGGAGCATCAGAGGTCATCAGAGGAGCATCAGAGGAGCAGGAGCAGGAGCAGGAGCATCAGAGGAGCATCAGAGGAGTATCAGAGGAGCATCAGATGAGCATCAGAGGAGCATCAGAGGAGCATCAGAGGAGGATCAGAGGAGCATCAGAGGAGCATCAGAGGAGCCTCAGAGGAGCCTGAGAGGAGCATCAGAGGAGCATCAGAGGAGCATCAGAGGAGCATCAGAGGAGCATCAGAGGAGCATCAGAGGAGCCTCAGAGGAGCCTCAGAGGAGCCTCAGAGGAGCATCAGAGGACCATCAGAGGAGCATCAGAGGAGCATCAGAGGAGCATCAGAAGAGCATCAGTGGAGCATCAGAGGAGCATCAGAGGAGCATCAGGGGAGCATCAGAGGAGCAACAGAGGAGCATCAGAGGAGCATCAGAGGAGCATCAGAGGAGCATCAGAGGAGCATCAGAGGAGCATCAGAGGAGCATCAGAGGAACATCAGAGGAGCATCAGAGGAGCATCAGAGGAGCATCAGAGGAGCAGGAGCAGGAGCAGGAGCAGGAGCAGGAGCAGGAGCAGGAGCAGGAGCAGGAGCAGGAGCAGGAGCAGGAGCATCAGAGGAGCATCAGATGAGCAGGAGCAGGAGCAGGAGCAGGAGCAGGAGCAGGAGCAGGAGCAGGAGCAGGAGCAGGAGCAGGAGCAGGAGCATCAGAGGATCATAGGAAAAGCATCAGAGGAGCATCAGAGGAGCATCAGAGGAGCATCACAGGAGCATCAGAGGAGCATCAGAGGAGGATCACAGGAGCATCAGAGGAGCATCACAGGAGCATCAGAGGAGCATCAGAGGAGCCTCAGAGGAGCATCAGAGGAGCATCAGAGGAGCATCAGAGGAGCATCAGAGGAGCAGCAGAGGAGGATCAGAAGAGCATCAGAGGAGCATCAGAGGAGCATCAGAGGAGCATCAGAGGAGCATCAGAGGAGCATCAGAGGAGCATCAGAGGAGCAACAGAGTAGCATCAGAGGAGCATCAGAGGAGGATCAGAGGAGCATAAGAGGAGCATCAGAGGAGCATCAGAGGAGCATCAGAGGAGAATCAGAGGAGCATCAGATGAGCATCAGAGGAGCAGCAGAGGAGCATCAGAGGAGCATCACAGGAGCATCAGAGGAGCATCAGAGGAGCATCAGAGGAGCATCAGAGGTGGATCAGAGGAGCATCAGAGGAGCATCAGAGGAGCATCAGAGGAGCATCAGAGGAGAATCAGAGGAGCATCAGATGAGCATCAGAGGAGCAGCAGAGGAGCATCAGAGGAGCATCACAGGAGCATCAGAGGAGCATCAGAGGAGTATCAGAGGAGCATCAGAGGAGCATCAGAGGAGCATCAGAGGAGCATCAGAGGAGCATCAGAGGAGCATCAGAGGAGCATCAGAGGAGCATCAGAGGAGGATCAGAGGAGCATCAGAGGAGCATCAGAGGAGCATCAGAGGAGCATCAGAGGAGCATCAGAGGAGGATCACAGGAGCATCAGAGGAGCATCACAGGAGCATCAGAGGAGCATCAGAGGAGCCTCAGAGGAGCATCAGAGGAGCATCAGAGGAGCATCAGAGGAGCATCAGAGGAGCAGCAGAGGAGGATCAGAGGAGCATCAGAGGAGCATCAGAGGAGCATCAGAGGAGCATCAGAGGAGCATCAGAGGAGCATCAGAGGAGCATCAGAGGAGCATCAGAGGAGCATCAGAGGAGCCTCAGAGGAGCATCAGAGGAGCATCAGAGGAGCATCAGAGGAGCATCAGAGGAGCAGCAGAGGAGGATCAGAGGAGCATCAGAGGAGCATCAGAGGAGCATCAGAGGAGCATCAGAGGAGCATCAGAGGAGCATCAGAGGAGCATCAGAGGAGCAACAGAGTAGCATCAGAGGAGCATCAGAGGAGGATCAGAGGAGCATAAGAGGAGCATCAGAGGAGCATCAGAGGAGCATCAGAGGAGAATCAGAGGAGCATCAGATGAGCATCAGAGGAGCAGCAGAGGAGCATCAGAGGAGCATCACAGGAGCATCAGAGGAGCATCAGAGGAGCATCAGAGGAGCATCAGAGGTGGATCAGAGGAGCATCAGAGGAGCATCAGAGGAGCATCAGAGGAGCATCAGAGGAGAATCAGAGGAGCATCAGATGAGCATCAGAGGAGCAGCAGAGGAGCATCAGAGGAGCATCACAGGAGCATCAGAGGAGCATCAGAGGAGTATCAGAGGAGCATCAGAGGAGCATCAGAGGAGCATCAGAGGAGCATCAGAGGAGCATCAGAGGAGCCTCAGAGGAGCATCAGAGGAGCATCAGAGGAGCATCAGAGGAGCATCAGAGGAGGATCAGAGGAGCATCAGAGGAGCATCAGAGGAGCATCAGAGGAGCATCAGAGGAGCATCAGAGGAGAATCAGATCAGCATCAGAGGAGCAGCAGAGGAGCATCAGAGGAGCATCACAGGAGCATCAGAGGAGCATCAGAGGAGCATCGGAGGAGCATCACAGGAGCATCAGAGGAGCATCAGAGGAGCATCAGAGGAGCATCAGAGGAGCATCAGAGGAGCATAAGAGGAGCCTCAGAGGAGCATCAGAGGAGCATCAGAGGAGCATCAGAGGAGGATCAGAGGAGCATCAGAGGAGCATCAGAGGAGCAGGAGCAGGAGCAGGAGCAGGAGCAGGAGCAGGAGCATCAGAGGTCATCAGAGGAGCATCAGAGGAGCAGGAGCAGGAGCAGGAGCATCAGAGGAGCATGAGAGGAGTATCAGAGGAGCATCAGATGAGCATCAGAGGAGCATCAGAGGAGCATCAGAGGAGGATCAGAGGAGCATCAGAGGAGCATCAGAGGAGCCTCAGAGGAGCCTCAGAGGAGCATCAGAGGAGCATCAGAGGAGCATCAGAGGAGCATCAGAGGAGCATCAGAGGAGCATCAGAGGAGCCTCAGAGGAGCCTCAGAGGAGCCTCAGAGGAGCATCAGAGGACCATCAGAGGAGCATCAGAGGAGCATCAGAGGAGCATCAGAAGAGCATCAGTGGAGCATCAGAGGAGCATCAGAGGAGCATCAGGGGAGCATCAGAGGAGCAACAGAGGAGCATCAGAGGAGCATCAGAGGAGCATCAGAGGAGCATCAGAGGAGCATCAGAGGAGCATCAGAGGAGCATCAGAGGAACATCAGAGGAGCATCAGATGAGCATCAGAGGAGCATCAGAGGAGCAGGAGCAGGAGCAGGAGCAGGAGCAGGAGCAGGAGCAGGAGCAGGAGCAGGAGCAGGAGCATCAGAGGAGCATCAGATGAGCAGGAGCAGGAGCAGGAGCAGGAGCAGGAGCAGGAGCAGGAGCAGGAGCAGGAGCAGGAGCAGGAGCAGGAGCAGGAGCAGGAGCATCAGAGGATCATAGGAAAAGCATCAGAGGAGCATCAGAGGAGCATCAGAGGAGCATCAGAGGAGCATCAGAGGAGCATCAGAGGAGGATCACAGGAGCATCAGAGGAGCATCACAGGAGCATCAGAGGAGCATCAGAGGAGCCTCAGAGGAGCATCAGAGGAGCATCAGAGGAGCATCAGAGGAGCATCAGAGGAGCAGCAGAGGAGGATCAGAGGAGCATCAGAGGAGCATCAGAGGAGCATCAGTGGAGCATCAGAGGAGCATCAGAGGAGCATCAGAGGAGCATCAGAGGAGCAACAGAGTAGCATCAGAGGAGCATCAGAGGAGGATCAGAGGAGCATAAGAGGAGCATCAGAGGAGCATCAGAGGAGCATCAGAGGAGAATCAGAGGAGCATCAGATGAGCATCAGAGGAGCAGCAGAGGAGCATCAGAGGAGCATCACAGGAGCATCAGAGGAGCATCAGAGGAGCATCAGAGGAGCATCAGAGGTGGATCAGAGGAGCATCAGAGGAGCATCAGAGGAGCATCAGAGGAGCATCAGATGAGCATCAGAGGAGCAGCAGAGGAGCATCAGAGGAGCATCACAGGAGCATCAGAGGAGCATCAGAGGAGTATCAGAGGAGCATCAGAGGAGCATCAGAGGAGCATCAGAGGAGCATCAGAGGAGCATCAGAGGAGCATCAGAGGAGCATCAGAGGAGCATCAGAGGAGGATCAGAGGAGCATCAGAGGAGCATCAGAGGAGCATCAGAGGAGCATCAGAGGAGCATCAGAGGAGGATCACAGGAGCATCAGAGGAGCATCACAGGAGCATCAGAGGAGCATCAGAGGAGCAGCAGAGGAGGATCAGAGGAGCATCAGAGGAGCATCAGAGGAGCATCAGAGGAGCATCAGAGGAGCATCAGAGGAGCATCAGAGGAGCATCAGAGGAGCAACAGAGTAGCATCAGAGGAGCATCAGAGGAGGATCAGAGGAGCATAAGAGGAGAATCAGAGGAGCATCAGAGGAGCATCAGAGGAGAATCAGAGGAGCATCAGATGAGCATCAGAGGAGCAGCAGAGGAGCATCAGAGGAGCATCACAGGAGCATCAGAGGAGCATCAGAGGAGCATCAGAGGAGCATCAGAGGTGGATCAGAGGAGCATCAGAGGAGCATCAGAGGAGCATCAGAGGAGCATCAGAGGAGAATCAGAGGAGCATCAGATGAGCATCAGAGGAGCAGCAGAAGAGCATCAGAGGAGCATCACAGGAGCATCAGAGGAGCATCAGAGGAGTATCAGAGGAGCATCAGAGGAGCATCAGAGGAGCATCAGAGGAGCATCAGAGGAGCATCAGAGGAGCATCAGAGGAGCATCAGAGGAGCATCAGAGGAGGATCAGAGGAGCATCAGAGGAGCATCAGAGGAGCATCAGAGGAGCATCAGAGGAGAATCAGATCAGCATCAGAGGAGCAGCAGAGGAGCATCAGAGGAGCATCACAGGAGCATCAGAGGAGCATCAGAGGAGCATCAGAGGAGCATCACAGGAGCATCAGAGGAGCATCAGAGGAGCATCAGAGGAGGATCAGAGGAGCATCAGAGGAGCATCAGAGGAGCATCAGAGGAGGATCACAGGAGCATCAGAGGAGCATCACAGGAGCATCAGAGGAGCATCAGAGGAGCATCAGAGGAGCATCAGAGGAGCATCAGAGGAGCATCAGAGGAGCATCAGAGGAGCCTCAGAGGGGCATCAGAGGAGCATCAGAGGAGCATCAGAGGAGCATCAGAGGAGCAGCAGAGGAGGATCAGAGGAGCATCAGAGGAGCATCAGAGGAGCATCAGAGGAGCATCAGAGGAGCATCAGAGGAGCATCAGAGGAGCATCAGAGGAGCAACAGAGTAGCATCAGAGGAGCATCAGAGGAGGATCAGAGGAGCATAAGAGGAGCATCAGAGGAGCATCAGAGGAGCATCAGAGGAGCATCAGAGGAGAATCAGAGGAGCATCAGAGGAGCATCAGAGGAGCAGCAGAGGAGCATCAGAGGAGCATCACAGGAGCATCAGAGGAGCATCAGAGGAGCATCAGAGGAGCATCAGAGGTGGATCAGAGGAGCAGCAGAGGAGGATCAGAGGAGCATCAGAGGAGCATCAGAGGAGCATCAGAGGAGCATCAGAGGAGCATCAGAGGAGCATCAGAGGAGCATCAGAGGAGCAACAGAGTAGCATCAGAGGAGCATCAGAGGAGGATCAGAGGAGCATAAGAGGAGCATAAGAGGAGCATCAGAGGAGCATCAGAGGAGCATCAGAGGAGAATCAGAGGAGCATCAGATGAGCATCAGAGGAGCAGCAGAGGAGCATCAGAGGAGCATCACAGGAGCATCAGAGGAGCATCAGAGGAGCATCAGAGGAGCATCAGAGGTGGATCAGAGGAGCATCAGAGGAGCATCAGAGGAGCATCAGAGGAGCATCAGAGGAGAATCAGAGGAGCATCAGATGAGCATCAGAGGAGCAGCAGAGGAGCATCAGAGGAGCATCACAGGAGCATCAGAGGAGCATCAGAGGAGTATCAGAGGAGCATCAGAGGAGCATCAGAGGAGCAACAGAGGAGCCTCAGAGGAGCATCAGAGGAGCATCAGAGGAGCATCAGAGGAGCATCAGAGGAGGATCACAGGAGCATCAGAGGAGCATCACAGGAGCATCAGAGGAGCATCAGAGGAGCATCAGAGGAGCATCAGAGGAGCATCAGAGGAGCATCAGAGGAGCATCAGAGGAGCCTCAGAGGAGCATCAGAGGAGCATCAGAGGAGCATCAGAGGAGCATCAGAGGAGCAGCAGAGGAGGATCAGAGGAGCATCAGAGGAGCATCAGAGGAGCATCAGAGGAGCATCAGAGGAGCATCAGAGGAGCATCAGAGGAGCATCAGAGGAGCAACAGAGTAGCATCAGAGGAGCATCAGAGGAGGATCAGAGGAGCATAAGAGGAGCATCAGAGGAGCATCAGAGGAGCATCAGAGGAGAATCAGAGGAGCATCAGATGAGCATCAGAGGAGCAGCAGAGGAGCATCACAGGAGCATCAGAGGAGCATCAGAGGAGCATCAGAGGAGCATCAAAGGTGGATCAAAGGTGGATCAGAGGAGCATCAGAGGAGCATCAGAGGAGCATCAGAGGAGCATCAGAGGAGAATCAGAGGAGCATCAGATGAGCATCAGAGGAGCAGCGGAGGAGCATCAGAGGAGCATCACAGGAGCATCAGAGGAGCATCAGAGGAGTATCAGAGGAGCATCAGAGGAGCATCAGAGGAGCATCAGAGGAGCATCAGAGGAGCATCAGAGGAGCCTCAGAGGAGCATCAGAGGAGCATCAGAGGAGCATCAGAGGAGCATCAGAGGAGGATCAGAGGAGCATCAGAGGAGCATCAGAGGAGCATCAGAGGAGCATCAGAGGAGCATCAGAGGAGAATCAGATCAGCATCAGAGGAGCAGCAGAGGAGCATCAGAGGAGCATCACAGGAGCATCAGAGGAGCATCAGAGGAGCATCAGAGGAGCATCACAGGAGCATCAGAGGAGCATCAGAGGAGCATCAGAGGAGCATCAGAGGAGCATCAGAGGAGCATAAGAGGAGCCTCAGAGGAGCATCAGAGGAGCGTCAGAGGAGCATCAGAGGAGGATCAGAGGAGCATCAGAGGAGCATCAGAGGAGCAGGAGCAGGAGCAGGAGCAGGAGCAGGAGCAGGAGCATCAGAGGTCATCAGAGGAGCATCAGAGGAGCAGGAGCAGGAGCAGGAGCATCAGAGGAGCATCAGAGGAGTATCAGAGGAGCATCAGATGAGCATCAGAGGAGCATCAGAGGAGCATCAGAGGAGGATCAGAGGAGCATCAGAGGAGCATCAGAGGAGCCTCAGAGGAGCATCAGAGGAGCATCAGAGGAGCATCAGAGGAGCATCAGAGGAGCATCAGAGGAGCATCAGAGGAGCCTCAGAGGAGCCTCAGAGGAGCATCAGAGGACCATCAGAGGAGCATCAGAGGAGCATCAGAGGAGCATCAGAAGAGCATCAGTGGAGCATCAGAGGAGCATCAGAGGAGCATCAGGGGAGCATCAGAGGAGCAACAGAGGAGCATCAGAGGAGCATCAGAGGAGCATCAGAGGAGCATCAGAGGAGCATCAGAGGAGCATCAGAGGAGCATCAGAGGAACATCAGAGGAGCATCAGAGGAGCATCAGAGGAGCAGGAGCAGGAGCAGGAGCAGGAGCAGGAGCAGGAGCAGGAGCAGGAGCAGGAGCAGGAGCATCAGAGGAGCATCAGATGAGCAGGAGCAGGAGCAGGAGCAGGAGCAGGAGCAGGAGCAGGAGCAGGAGCAGGAGCAGGAGCAGGAGCATCAGAGGATCATAGGAAAAGCATCAGAGGAGCATCAGAGGAGCATCAGAGGAGCATCAGAGGAGCATCAGAGGAGCATCAGAGGAGGATCACAGGAGCATCAGAGGAGCATCACAGGAGCATCAGAGGAGCATCAGAGGAGCCTCAGAGGAGCATCAGAGGAGCATCAGAGGAGCATCAGAGGAGCATCAGAGGAGCAGCAGAGGAGGATCAGAGGAGCATCAGAGGAGCATCAGAGGAGCATCAGAGGAGCATCAGAGGAGCATCAGAGGAGCATCAGAGGAGCATCAGAGGAGCAACAGAGTAGCATCAGAGGAGCATCAGAGGAGGATCAGAGGAGCATAAGAGGAGCATCAGAGGAGCATCAGAGGAGCATCAGAGGAGAATCAGAGGAGCATCAGATGAGCATCAGAGGAGCAGCAGAGGAGCATCAGAGGAGCATCACAGGAGCATCAGAGGAGCATCAGAGGAGCATCAGAGGAGCATCAGAGGTGGATCAGAGGAGCATCAGAGGAGCATCAGAGGAGCATCAGAGGAGCATCAGAGGAGAATCAGAGGAGCATCAGATGAGCATCAGAGGAGCAGCAGAGGAGCATCAGAGGAGCATCACAGGAGCATCAGAGGAGCATCAGAGGAGTATCAGAGGAGCATCAGAGGAGCATCAGAGGAGCATCAGAGGAGCATCAGAGGAGCATCAGAGGAGCATCAGAGGAGCATCAGAGGAGCATCAGAGGAGGATCAGAGGAGCATCAGAGGAGCATCAGAGGAGCATCAGAGGAGCATCAGAGGAGAATCAGATCAGCATCAGAGGAGCAGCAGAGGAGCATCAGAGGAGCATCACAGGAGCATCAGAGGAGCATCAGAGGAGCAGCAGAGGAGCATCACAGGAGCATCAGAGGAGCATCAGAGGAGCATCAGAGGAGGATCAGAGGAGCATCAGAGGAGCATCAGAGGAGCATCAGAGGAGGATCACAGGAGCATCAGAGGAGCATCACAGGAGCATCAGAGGAGCATCAGAGGAGCATCAGAGGAGCATCAGAGGAGCATCAGAGGAGCATCAGAGGAGCATCAGAGGAGCCTCAGAGGGGCATCAGAGGAGCATCAGAGGAGCATCAGAGGAGCATCAGAGGAGCAGCAGAGGAGGATCAGAGGAGCATCAGAGGAGCATCAGAGGAGCATCAGAGGAGCATCAGAGGAGCATCAGAGGAGCATCAGAGGAGCATCAGAGGAGCAACAGAGTAGCATCAGAGGAGCATCAGAGGAGGATCAGAGGAGCATAAGAGGAGCATCAGAGGAGCATCAGAGGAGCATCAGAGGAGCATCAGAGGAGAATCAGAGGAGCATCAGAGGAGCATCAGAGGAGCAGCAGAGGAGCATCAGAGGAGCATCACAGGAGCATCAGAGGAGCATCAGAGGAGCCTCAGAGGAGCATCAGAGGTGGATCAGAGGAGCAGCAGAGGAGGATCAGAGGAGCATCTGAGGAGCATCAGAGGAGCATCAGAGGAGCATCAGAGGAGCATCAGAGGAGCATCAGAGGAGCATCAGAGGAGCAACAGAGTAGCATCAGAGGAGCATCAGAGGAGGATCAGAGGAGCATAAGAGGAGCATAAGAGGAGCATCAGAGGAGCATCAGAGGAGCATCAGAGGAGAATCAGAGGAGCATCAGATGAGCATCAGAGGAGCAGCAGAGGAGCATCAGAGGAGCATCACAGGAGCATCAGAGGAGCATCAGAGGAGCATCAGAGGAGCATCAGAGGTGGATCAGAGGAGCATCAGAGGAGCATCAGAGGAGCATCAGAGGAGCATCAGAGGAGAATCAGAGGAGCATCAGATGAGCATCAGAGGAGCAGCAGAGGAGCATCAGAGGAGCATCACAGGAGCATCAGAGGAGCATCAGAGGAGCATCAGAGGAGCATCAGAGGAGCATCAGAGGAGCATCAGAGGAGCCTCAGAGGAGCATCAGAGGAGCCTCAGAGGAGCATCAGAGGAGGATCAGAGGAGGATCACAGGAGCATCAGAGGAGCATCACAGGAGCATCAGAGGAGCATCAGAGGAGCATCAGAGGAGCATCAGAGGAGCATCAGAGGAGCATCAGAGGAGCATCAGAGGAGCCTCAGAGGAGCATCAGAGGAGCATCAGAGGAGCATCAGAGGAGCAGCAGAGGAGCATCAGAGGAGCATCAGAGGAGCATCAGAGGAGCATCAGAGGAGCATCAGAGGAGCATCAGAGGAGCATCAGAGGAGCATCAGAGGAGCAACAGAGGAACATCAGAGGAGCAACAGAGTAGCATCAGAGGAGCATCAGAGGAGGATCAGAGGAGCATAAGAGGAGCATCAGAGGAGCATCAGAGGAGCATCAGAGGAGAATCAGAGGAGCATCAGATGAGCATCAGAGGAGCAGCAGAGGAGCATCAGAGGAGCATCAGAGGAGCATCAGAGGAGCATCAGAGGTGGATCAGAGGAGCATCAGAGGAGCATCAGAGGAGCATCAGAGGAGAATCAGAGGAGCATCAGATGAGCATCAGAGGAGCATCAGAGGAGCATCAGAGGAGCATCACAGGAGCATCAGAGGAGCATCAGAGGAGTATCAGAGGAGCATCAGAGGAGCATCAGAGGAGCATCAGAGGAGCATCAGAGGAGCATCAGAGGAGCCTCAGAGGAGCATCAGAGGAGCATCAGAGGAGCATCAGAGGAGCATCAGAGGAGCATCAGAGGAGCATCAGAGGAGCATCAGAGGAACATCAGAGGAGCATCAGAGGAGCATCAGAGGAGAATCAGATCAGCATCAGAGGAGCAGCAGAGGAGCATCAGAGGAGCATCACAGGAGCATCAGAGGAGCATCAGAGGAGCATCAGAGGAGCATCACAGGAGCATCAGAGGAGCATCACAGGAGCATCAGAGGAGCATCAGAGGAGCATCAGAGGAGCATCAGAGGAGCATCAGAGGAGCATAAGAGGAGCCTCAGAGGAGCATCAGAGGAGGATCAGAGGAGCATCAGAGGAGGATCAGAGGAGCAGGAGCAGGAGCAGGAGCAGGAGCAGGAGCAGGAGCAGGAGCAGGAGCAGGAGCAGGAGCATCAGAGGTCATCAGAGGAGCATCAGAGGAGCAGGAGCAGGAGCAGGAGCATCAGAGGAGCATCAGAGGAGTATCAGAGGAGCATCAGATGAGCATCAGAGGAGCATCAGAGGAGCATCAGAGGAGGATCAGAGGAGCATCAGAGGAGCATCAGAGGAGCCTCAGAGGAGCCTCAGAGGAGCATCAGAGGAGCATCAGAGGAGCATCAGAGGAGCATCAGAGGAGCATCAGAGGAGCATCAGAGGAGCCTCAGAGGAGCCTCAGAGGAGCCTCAGAGGAGCATCAGAGGACCATCAGAGGAGCATCAGAGGAGCATCAGAGGAGCATCAGAAGAGCATCAGTGGAGCATCAGAGGAGCATCAGAGGAGCATCAGGGGAGCATCAGAGGAGCAACAGAGGAGCATCAGAGGAGCATCAGAGGAGCATCAGAGGAGCATCAGAGGAGCATCAGAGGAGCATCAGAGGAGCATCAGAGGAACATCAGAGGAGCATCAGAGGAGCATCAGAGGAGCATCAGAGGAGCAGGAGCAGGAGCAGGAGCAGGAGCAGGAGCAGGAGCAGGAGCAGGAGCAGGAGCAGGAGCAGGAGCAGGAGCATCAGAGGAGCATCAGATGAGCAGGAGCAGGAGCAGGAGCAGGAGCAGGAGCAGGAGCAGGAGCAGGAGCAGGAGCAGGAGCAGGAGCAGGAGCATCAGAGGATCATAGGAAAAGCATCAGAGGAGCATCAGAGGAGCATCAGAGGAGCATCAGAGGAGCATCAGAGGAGCATCAGAGGAGGATCAGAGGAGCATCAGAGGAGCATCAGAGGAGCATCAGAGGAGCATCAGAGGAGCATCAGAGGAGGATCAGAGGAGCATCAGAGGAGCATCAGAGGAGCATCAGAGGAGCATCAGAGGAGCATCAGAGGAGCTTCAGAGGAGCATCAGAGGAGCTTCAGAGGAGCATCAGAGGAGCATCAGAGGAGCATCAGAGGAGCATCAGAGGAGCATCAGAGGAGGATCAGAGGAGCATCAGAGGAGCATCAGAGGAGCCTCAGAGGAGCATCAGAGGAGCATCAGAGGAGCATCAGAGGAGCATCAGAGGAGCATCAGAGGAGCATCAGACGAGCATCAGAGGAGGATCAGAGGAGCATCAGAGGTGCATCAGAGGAGCCTCAGAGGAGCATCAGAGGAGCAGCAGAGGAGCATCAGAGGAGGATCACAGGAGCATCAGAGGAGCATCACAGGAGCATCAGAGGAGCATCAGAGGAGCATCAGAGGGGCATCAGAGGAGCATCAGAGGAGCATCAGAGGAGCATCAGAGGAGCATCAGAGGAGCCTCAGAGGAGCATCAGAGGAGCATCAGAGGAGCATCAGAGGAGCATCAGAGGAACAGCGAGGAGCATCAGATGAGCATCAGAGGAGCATCACATGAGCATCAGAGGAGCATCAGAGGAGCATCACAGGAGCATCAGAGGAGCATCATTGGAGCATCAGTGGAGCATCACAGGAACAGCAGAGGAGCATCAGATGAGCATCAGAGGAGCATCACAGGAGCATCAGAGGTGCATCAGAGGAGCATCACAGGAGCATCAGAGGAGCATCATTGGAGCATCAGAGGAGCATCAGAGGAGCATCAGAGGAGCATCAGAGGAGCATCAGAGGAGCATCAGAGGAGGATCAGAGGAGCATCAGAGGAGCATCAGAGGAGCATCAGAGGAGCATCAGAGAAGCATCAGAGGAGCATCAGAGGAGCATCAGAGGAGCATCAGAGGAGGATTAGAGGAGCATCAGAGGAGCATCAGAGGAGCCTCAGAGGAGCATCAGAGGAGCATCAGAGGAGCATCAGAGGAGCATCAGAGGAGCAGCAGAGGAGCATCAGAGGAGGATCACAGGAGCATCAGAGGAGCATCACAGGATCATCAGAGGAGCATCAGAGGAGCATCAGAGGAGCATCAGAGGAGCATCAGAGGAGCATCAGAGGAGCCTCAGAGGAGCATCAGAGGAGCATCAGAGGAGCATCAGAAGAGCATCAGAGGAGCATCAGAGGAGCATCAGAGGAGGATCAGAGGAGCATCAGAGGAGCATCAGAGGAGCATCAGAGGAGCATCAGAGGAGCATCAGAGGAGCATCAGAGGAGCATCAGAGGAGGATCAGAGGAGCATCAGAGGAGCATCAGAGGAGCATCAGAGGAGCATCAGAGGAGCATCAGAGGAGCATCAGAGGAGCATCAGAGGAGCATCAGAGGAGGATCAGAGGAGCATCAGAGGAGCATCAGAGGAGCATCAGAGGAGCATCAGAGGAGCATCAGAGGAGCATCTGAGGAGCATCAGAGGAGCATCAGAGGAGCATCTGAGGAGCATCAGAGGAGTATCAGAGGAGCATCAGAGGAGCATCAGAGGTGCATCAGAGGAGCATCAGAGGAGCATCAGAGGAGCATCAGAGGAGCATCAGAGGAGCATCAGAGGAGCATCTGAGGAGCATCAGAGGAGTATCAGAGGAGCATCAGAGGAGCATCAGAGGAGCATCAGAGGAGCATCTGAGGAGCATCAGAGGAGTATCAGAGGAGAATCAGAGGAGCATCAGAGGTGCATCAGAGGAGCATCAGAGGTGCAGGAGCAGGAGCAGGAGCAGGAACAGGAGCAGGAGCAGGAGCAGGAGCAGGAGCAGGAGCAGGAGCAGGAGCAGGAGCAGGAGCAGGAGCAGGAGCAGGAGCAGGAGCAGGAGCAGGAGCAGGAGCAGGAGCAGGAGCAGGAGCAGGAGCAGGAGCAGGAGCAGGAGCAGGAGCAGGAGCAGGAGCATCAGAGGAGCATCAGAGGAGCATCAGAGGAGCCTCAGAGGAGCATCAGAGGAGCATCAGAGGAGCATCAGAGGAGCAGCACAGGAGCATCAGAGGAGGATCACAGGAGCATCAGAGGAGCATCAGAGGAGCATCAGAGGAGCATCAGAGGAGCATCAGAGGAGCATCAGAGGAGCATCAGAGGAGCCTCAGAGGAGCCTCAGAGGAGCATCAGAGGAGCATCAGAGGAGCATCAGAGGAGCATCAGAGGAGCATCAGAGGAGCATCAGAGGAGCCTCAGAGGAGCCTCAGAGGAGCCTCAGAGGAGCATCAGAGGACCATCAGAGGAGCATCAGAGGAGCATCAGAGGAGCATCAGAAGAGCATCAGTGGAGCATCAGAGGAGCATCAGAGGAGCATCAGGGGAGCATCAGAGGAGCAACAGAGGAGCATCAGAGGAGCATCAGAGGAGCATCAGAGGAGCATCAGAGGAGCATCAGAGGAGCATCAGAGGAACATCAGAGGAGCATCAGAGGAGCATCAGAGGAGCATCAGAGGAGCAGGAGCAGGAGCAGGAGCAGGAGCAGGAGCAGGAGCAGGAGCAGGAGCAGGAGCAGGAGCAGGAGCAGGAGCATCAGAGGAGCATCAGATGAGCAGGAGCAGGAGCAGGAGCAGGAGCAGGAGCAGGAGCAGGAGCAGGAGCAGGAGCAGGAGCAGGAGCAGGAGCATCAGAGGATCATAGGAAGAGCATCAGAGGAGCATCAGAGGAGCATCAGAGGAGCATCAGAGGAGCATCAGAGGAGCATCAGAGGAGCATCAGACGAGCATCAGAGGAGGATCAGAGGAGCATCAGAGGTGCATCAGAGGAGCCTCAGAGGAGCATCAGAGGAGCAGCAGAGGAGCATCAGAGGAGGATCACAGGAGCATCAGAGGAGCATCACAGGAGCATCAGAGGAGCATCAGAGGAGCATCAGAGGGGCATCAGATGAGCATCAGAGGAGCATCAGAGGAGCATCAGAGGAGCATCAGAGGAGCCTCAGAGGAGCATCAGAGGAGCATCAGAGGAGCATCAGAGGAGCATCAGAGGAACAGCGAGGAGCATCAGATGAGCATCAGAGGAGCATCACAGGAGCATCAGAGGAGCATCAGAGGAGCATCACAGGAGCATCAGAGGAGCATCATTGGAGCATCAGTGGAGCATCAGAGGAACAGCAGAGGAGCATCAGATGAGCATCAGAGGAGCATCACAGGAGCATCAGAGGAGCATCAGAGGAGCATCACAGGAGCATCAGAGGAGCATCATTGGAGCATCAGAGGAGCATCAGAGGAGCATCAGAGGAGCATCAGAGGAGCATCAGAGGAGCATCAGAGGAGGATCAGAGGAGCATCAGAGGAGCATCAGAGGAGCATCAGAGGAGCATCAGAGGAGCATCAGAGGAGCATCAGAGGAGCATCAGAGGAGCATCAGAGGAGGATCAGAGGAGCATCAGAGGAGCATCAGAGGAGCCCCAGAGGAGCATCAGAGGAGCATCAGAGGAGCATCAGAGGAGCATCAGAGGAGCAGCAGAGGAGCATCAGAGGAGGATCACAGGAGCATCAGAGGAGCATCACAGGATCATCAGAGGAGCATCAGAGGAGCATCAGAGGAGCATCAGAGGAGCATCAGAGGAGCATCAGAGGAGCCTCAGAGGAGCATCAGAGGAGCATCAGAGGAGCATCAGAAGAGCATCAGAGGAGCATCAGAGGAGCATCAGAGGAGGATCAGAGGAGCATCAGAGGAGCATCAGAGGAGCATCAGAGGAGCATCAGAGGAGCATCAGAGGAGCATCAGAGTAGCATCAGAGGAGCATCAGAGGAGCATCAGAGGAGCATCAGAGGAGCATCAGAGGAGCATCAGAGGAGCATCAGAGAGGCATCAGAGGAGCATCAGAGGAGGATCAGAGGAGCATCAAAGGAGCATCAGAGGAGCATTAGAGGAGCATCAGAGGAGCATCAGAGGAGGATCAGAGGAGCATCAGAGGAGCATCAGAGGAGCATCAGAGGAGCCTGTGCGGAATCGGAGATGGGGAATCAGAGGCAGGGAATCAGAGGCGGGGAATCAGGGGCAGGGAATCAGAATCAGAAGCGGGGAATCAGAGGCCGGGAATCAGAGGCCGGGAATCAGATGCTGGGAATAAGAGGCCGGGAATCAGAGGTGGGGAATCAGAGTCCGGGAATCAGAGATGGGGATTCAGAGGCGGGGAATGAGATATGGAGAATCAGATGCGGGGAATCAGAGGCCGGGAAACAGAGGTGGGGAATCAGATATGGGGAATCAGAGGTGGCGAATCAAAGGCGGTGAATCAGAGATGGGGAATCAGAGGCGGGGAATCAGAGGCAGGGAATCAGATGCGGGGAATCAGAGGCGGGGAATCAGAGCTGGCGAATCAGAGGCGGGGAATCAGAGGTGGGCAATCAGAGGCGGGGAATCAGATATGGGGAATCAGAGGCGGGGAATCAGAGGCGGGGAAACAGAGGCGGGGAATCAAATATAGGGAATCAGAGGTGGGGAATCAGAGGTTGTGAATCAGAGATGGGGAATCAAGGCGGGGAATCAGAGGCAGGGAATCAGACACGGGGAATCAGAGGCGGGGATTCAGAGCTGGGGAATCAGAGGCGGGGAATCAGAGTTGGGGAATCAGAGGCAGGGAATCAGATATGGGGAATCAGAGGCGGGGAATCAGAGGCGGGGAAACAGAGGCGGGGAATCAGATATGGGGAATCAGAGGTGGGGATTCAGGGGCAGGGAATCAGTGGCAGGGAATCAGAGGCAGGGAATCAGAGGCGGGGAATCAGAGGCAGGGAATCAGACACGGGGAATCAGAGGCGGGGAATCAGAGATGGGGAATCAGAGGCGGGGAATCAGAGGCAGGGAATCGGACGCCGGGAATCAGAGTCGGGGAATCTGAGCTGGGGAATCAGAGGCGGGGAATCAGAGTTGGGGAATCAGAGGCGGGTATTCAGATATGGGGAAATAGAGGCGGGGAATCAGATATGGGGAATCAGAGGTGTGGAATCAGAGGTTGGGAATCAGAGGAAGGGAATCAGAGTTGGGGAAACAGAGGCGGGGAATCAGATATGTGGAATCAGAGGTGGCGAATCAAAGGCGGTGAAACAGAGATGGGGAATCAGGGCAGGGAATCAGAGGCAGGGAATCAAACACGGGGAATCAGAGCTGGGGAATCAGAGGCGGGGAATCAGAGTTGGGAATCAGAGGCGGGGAATCAGAGGCGGGGAAACAGAGGCGGGGAATCAGATATGGGGAATCAGAGGTGGGGAATCAGAGGTTGGGAATCAGAGGCAGGGAATCAGAGGCGGGGAATCAGAGGCGGGGAATCAGAGGAAGGGAATCAGATGTGCGGAATCGGAGATGGGGAATCAGAGGCAGGGAATCAGAGGCGGGGAATCAGAGGCGGGGAATCAGAGGCCGGGAATCAGATATGGGGAAACTGAGGCGGGGAATCCGAGGCGGGGAAACAGAGGCGGGGAATCAGATATGGGGAATCAGAGGTGGGGAATCAGAGGTTGGGAATCAGAGGCAGGGAATCAGAGGCTTGGGATCAGATGCAGGGAATCAGATGCGGGGCATCAGAGGCGGGGAATCAGAGCTGGGGAATCAGAGGTGGGGAATCTGATTTGGGGAATCAGAGGTGGGGACTTAGATATTGGGAAACAGAGGCGGGGAATCAGAGGCGGGGAAACAGAGGTGGGGAATCAGATATGGGGAATCAGAGGTGGGGAATCAGAGGCAGGGAATCAGATGTGCGGAATCAGAGATAGGGAATCAGAGGCAGGGAATCAGAATCAGAAGCAGGGAATCAGAGGCCGGGAATCAGAGGCCGGAATCAGATGATGGGAATCAGAGGCCTGGAATCAGAGGCGGGGAATCAGAGGCAGGGAATCAGAAGCAGGGAATCAGAGGCCGGGAATCAGAGGCCGGAATCAGATGATGGGAATCAGAGGCCTGGAATCAGAGGCGGGGAATCAGAGGCAGGGAATCAGATGCGGGGAATCAGAGGCGGGGAATCAGAGCTGGGGAATCAGAGGCGGGGTATTAGAGTTGGGGAATCAGAGGCGGGGAATCAGATATGGGGAAACAGAGGTAGGGAATCAGAGGCGGGGAAACAGAGGCAGGGAATCAGATATGGGGAATCAGAGGCGGGGAATCAGAGGTGGGGAAACATAGGCAGGGAATCGGATGTGCGGAATCAGAGATGGGGAATCAGAGGCCGGGAATCAGAGGTGGTGAATCAGAGATGGGGAATCAGAGGCGGGGAATCAGAGGCAGGGTATCAGACGCGGGGAATCAGAGGTGGGCAATCAGAGGCGGGGAATCAGATATGGGGAATCAGAGGCAGGGAATCAGAGGCGGGGAAACAGAGGCGGGGAATCAGATATGGGGAATCAGAGGTGGGGCATCAGAGGTTGTGAATCACAGATGGGGAATCAGAGGCGGGGAATCAGAGGCAGGGAATCAGACGCGGGGAATCAGAGGCGGGGATTCAGAGCTGGGGAATCAGAAGCGGGGAATCAGAGTTGGGGAATCAGATATGGGGAATCAGAGGCAGGGAATCAGAGGCGGGGAATCAGAGGCAGGGAATCAGACGCGGGGAATCTGAGGCGGGGAATCAGAGCTGGGGAATCAGAGGTGGGGAATCAGAGTTGGGGAATCAGAGGCAGGGAATTGGATGTGCGGAATCAGAGATGGGGAATCAGAGGTGGGAAATCAGAGGCGGTGAATCAGAGATGGGGAATCAGAGGCGGGGAATCAGAGGCAGGAAATCAGACACGGGGATTCAGAGGCTGGGAATCAGACGGGGGGAAACAAAGGCGGGGAATCAGAGCTGGGGAATCTGAGGCAGGGAATCAGAGTTGGGGATTCAGAGG
This sequence comes from Narcine bancroftii, assembly GCF_036971445.1. Classification (NCBI taxonomy): domain Eukaryota; kingdom Metazoa; phylum Chordata; class Chondrichthyes; order Torpediniformes; family Narcinidae; genus Narcine; species Narcine bancroftii. The sequence continues at coordinate 110,469,335 of NC_091474.1, read as the reverse complement.
CGGGGAATCAGATATGGGGAAACAGAGGCGGGGAATCAGAGGCGGGCAAACAGAGGCGGGGAATTAGATATGGGGAATCAGAGGTAGGGAATCAGAGGTGGTGAATCAGTGATGGGGAATCACAGGCGGGGAATCAGAGGCAGGGAATAGAACGCGGGGAATCAGAGGCAGGGAATCAGAGCTGGGGAATCAGAGGCTGGGAATCATAGTTGGGAATCAGAGTCGGGAATCAGATATGGGGAAACAGAGGCGGGGAATCAGAGGCGGGGAAACAGAGGCGGGGAATCAGATATGGGGAATCGGATGCATGGAATCAGAGGCGGGGAATCAGAGCTGGGGAATCAGAGGCGGGGAATCAGAGTTGGGGCATCAGAGGTGGGGAATTAGATATAGGGAAACAGAGGCGGGGAATCAGAGGCGGGGAAACAGAGGCGGGGAATCAGATATGGGGAATCAGAGGTGGGGAATCAGAGGCAGGGAATCAGATGTGCGGAATCAGAGATGGGGAATCAGAGACAGGGAATCAGAAGCGGGGAATCAGAGGCCGGGAATCAGAGGCCGGGAATCAGATGCTGGGAATAAGAGGCCGGGAATCAGAGGAGGGGAATCAGAGTCCGGGAATCAGAGATGGGGATTCAGAGGCGGGGAATGAGATATGGAGAATCAGAGGCGGGGAATCAGAGGCAGGGAATCAGATGCGGGGAATCAGAGGCGGGGAATCAGAGCTGGCGAATCAGAGGCGGGGAATCAGAGGTGGGCAATCAGAGGCGGGGAATCAGATATGGGGAATCAGAGGCGGGGAATCAGAGGCGGGGAAACAGAGGCGGGGAATCAAATATAGGGAATCAGAGGTGGGGAATCAGAGGTTGTGAATCAGAGATGGGGAATCAAGGCGGGGAATCAGAGGCAGGGAATCAGACACGGGGAATCAGAGGCGGGGATTCAGAGCTGGGGAATCAGAGGCGGGGAATCAGAGTTGGGGAATCAGAGGCAGGGAATCAGATATGGGGAATCAGAGGCGGGGAATCAGAGGCGGGGAAACAGAGGCGGGGAATCAGATATGGGGAATCAGAGGTGGGGATTCAGGGGCAGGGAATCAGTGGCAGGGAATCAGAGGCAGGGAATCAGAGGCGGGGAATCAGAGGCAGGGAATCAGACACGGGGAATCAGAGGCGGGGAATCAGAGATGGGGAATCAGAGGCGGGGAATCAGAGGCAGGGAATCGGACGCCGGGAATCAGAGTCGGGGAATCTGAGCTGGGGAATCAGAGGCGGGGAATCAGAGTTGGGGAATCAGAGGCGGGTATTCAGATATGGGGAAATAGAGGCGGGGAATCAGATATGGGGAATCAGAGGTGTGGAATCAGAGGTTGGGAATCAGAGGAAGGGAATCAGAGTTGGGGAAACAGAGGCGGGGAATCAGATATGTGGAATCAGAGGTGGCGAATCAAAGGCGGTGAAACAGAGATGGGGAATCAGGGCAGGGAATCAGAGGCAGGGAATCAAACACGGGGAATCAGAGCTGGGGAATCAGAGGCGGGGAATCAGAGTTGGGAATCAGAGGCGGGGAATCAGAGGCGGGGAAACAGAGGCGGGGAATCAGATATGGGGAATCAGAGGTGGGGAATCAGAGGTTGGGAATCAGAGGCAGGGAATCAGAGGCGGGGAATCAGAGGCGGGGAATCAGAGGAAGGGAATCAGATGTGCGGAATCGGAGATGGGGAATCAGAGGCAGGGAATCAGAGGCGGGGAATCAGAGGCGGGGAATCAGAGGCCGGGAATCAGATATGGGGAAACTGAGGCGGGGAATCCGAGGCGGGGAAACAGAGGCGGGGAATCAGATATGGGGAATCAGAGGTGGGGAATCAGAGGTTGGGAATCAGAGGCAGGGAATCAGAGGCTTGGGATCAGATGCAGGGAATCAGATGCGGGGCATCAGAGGCGGGGAATCAGAGCTGGGGAATCAGAGGTGGGGAATCTGATTTGGGGAATCAGAGGTGGGGACTTAGATATTGGGAAACAGAGGCGGGGAATCAGAGGCGGGGAAACAGAGGTGGGGAATCAGATATGGGGAATCAGAGGTGGGGAATCAGAGGCAGGGAATCAGATGTGCGGAATCAGAGATAGGGAATCAGAGGCAGGGAATCAGAATCAGAAGCAGGGAATCAGAGGCCGGGAATCAGAGGCCGGAATCAGATGATGGGAATCAGAGGCCTGGAATCAGAGGCGGGGAATCAGAGGCAGGGAATCAGATGCGGGGAATCAGAGGCGGGGAATCAGAGCTGGGGAATCAGAGGCGGGGTATTAGAGTTGGGGAATCAGAGGCGGGGAATCAGATATGGGGAAACAGAGGTAGGGAATCAGAGGCGGGGAAACAGAGGCAGGGAATCAGATATGGGGAATCAGAGGCGGGGAATCAGAGGTGGGGAAACATAGGCAGGGAATCGGATGTGCGGAATCAGAGATGGGGAATCAGAGGCCGGGAATCAGAGGTGGTGAATCAGAGATGGGGAATCAGAGGCGGGGAATCAGAGGCAGGGTATCAGACGCGGGGAATCAGAGGTGGGCAATCAGAGGCGGGGAATCAGATATGGGGAATCAGAGGCAGGGAATCAGAGGCGGGGAAACAGAGGCGGGGAATCAGATATGGGGAATCAGAGGTGGGGCATCAGAGGTTGTGAATCACAGATGGGGAATCAGAGGCGGGGAATCAGAGGCAGGGAATCAGACGCGGGGAATCAGAGGCGGGGATTCAGAGCTGGGGAATCAGAAGCGGGGAATCAGAGTTGGGGAATCAGATATGGGGAATCAGAGGCAGGGAATCAGAGGCGGGGAATCAGAGGCAGGGAATCAGACGCGGGGAATCTGAGGCGGGGAATCAGAGCTGGGGAATCAGAGGTGGGGAATCAGAGTTGGGGAATCAGAGGCAGGGAATTGGATGTGCGGAATCAGAGATGGGGAATCAGAGGTGGGAAATCAGAGGCGGTGAATCAGAGATGGGGAATCAGAGGCGGGGAATCAGAGGCAGGAAATCAGACACGGGGATTCAGAGGCTGGGAATCAGACGGGGGGAAACAAAGGCGGGGAATCAGAGCTGGGGAATCTGAGGCAGGGAATCAGAGTTGGGGATTCAGAGGCGGGGAATCAGATATGGGGAAACAGAGGCGGGGAATCAGAGGCGGGCAAACAGAGGCGGGGAATTAGATATGGGGAATCAGAGGTAGGGAATCAGAGGTGGTGAATCAGTGATGGGGAATCACAGGCGGGGAATCAGAGGCAGGGAATAGAACGCGGGGAATCAGAGGCAGGGAATCAGAGCTGGGGAATCAGAGGCTGGGAATCATAGTTGGGAATCAGAGTCGGGAATCAGATATGGGGAAACAGAGGCGGGGAATCAGAGGCGGGGAAACAGAGGCGGGGAATCAGATATGGGGAATCGGATGCATGGAATCAGAGGCGGGGAATCAGAGCTGGGGAATCAGAGGCGGGGAATCAGAGTTGGGGCATCAGAGGTGGGGAATTAGATATAGGGAAACAGAGGCGGGGAATCAGAGGCGGGGAAACAGAGGCGGGGAATCAGATATGGGGAATCAGAGGTGGGGAATCAGAGGCAGGGAATCAGATGTGCGGAATCAGAGATGGGGAATCAGAGACAGGGAATCAGAAGCGGGGAATCAGAGGCCGGGAATCAGAGGCCGGGAATCAGATGCTGGGAATAAGAGGCCGGGAATCAGAGGAGGGGAATCAGAGTCCGGGAATCAGAGATGGGGATTCAGAGGCGGGGAATGAGATATGGAGAATCAGAGGCGGGGAATCAGAGGCGGGGATACAGAGGTGGGGAATCAGATATGGGGAATCAGAGGTGGCGAATCAAAGGCGGTGAATCAGAGATGGGGAATCAGAGGCAGGGAATCAGAGGCAGGGAATCAGATGCGGGGAATCAGAGGCGGGGAATCAGAGCTGACGAATCAGAGGCTGGGAATCAGAGGTGGGCAATCAGAGGCGGGGAATCAGATATGGGGAATCAGAGGCGGGGAATCAGAGGCGGGGAAACAGAGGCGGGGAATCAAATATAGGGAATCAGAGGTGGGGAATCAGAGGTTGTGAATCAGAGATGGGGAATCAAGGCGGGGAATCAGAGGCAGGGAATCAGACGCGGGGAATCAGAGGCGGGGATTCAGAGCTGGGGAATCAGAGGCGGGGAATCAGAGTTGGGGAATCAGAGGCAGGGAATCAGATATGGGGAATCAGAGGCAGGGAATCAGAGGCCGGGAATCAGATATGGGGAAACAGAGGCGGGGAATCCGAGGCGGGGAAACAGAGGCGGGGAAACAGAGGCGGGGAAACAGAGGCGGGGAATCAGATATGGTGAATCAGAGGTGGGGAATTAGAGGCAGGGAAACAGAGGCGGGGAATCAGATATGGTGAATCAGAGGTGGGGAATCAGAGGCAGGGAATCAGATGTGCGGAATCAGAGATGGGGAATCAGAGGCAGGGAATCAGAATCAGAAGCAGGGAATCAGAGGCCGGGAATCAGAGGCCGGAATCAGATGCTGGGAATCAGAGGCCTGGAATCAGAGGCGGGGAATCAGAGGCAGGGAATCAGATGCGGGGAATCAGAGGCGGGGAATCAGAGCTGGGGATCAGAGGCGGGGTATTAGAGTTGGGGAATCAGAGGCGGGGAATCAGATATGGGGAAACAGAGGTGTGGAATCAGAGGCGAGGAAACAGAGGCAGGGAATCAGATATGGGGAATCAGAGGAGGGGCATCAGAGGTTGTGAATCACAGATGGGGAATCAGAGGCGGGGAATCAGAGGCAGGGAATCAGACGCGGGGAATCAGAGGCGGGGATTCAGAGCTGGGGAATCAGAAGCGGGGAATCAGAGTTTGGGAATCAGAGGCGGGGAATCAGATATGGGGAATCAGAGGCAGGGAATCAGAGGCGGGGAATCAGAGGCAGGGAATCAGACGCGGGGAATCTGAGGCGGGGAATCAGAGCTGGGGAATCAGAGGTGGGGAATCAGAGTTGTGGAATCAGAGGCAGGGAATTGGATGTGCGGAATCAGAGAGGGGGAATCAGAGGTGGGGAATCAGAGGCGGTGAATCAGAGATGGGGAATCAGAGGTGGGGAATCAGAGGCAGGAAATCAGACACGGGGATTCAGAGGCTGGGAATCAGACGGGGGGAATCAAAGGCGGGGAATCAGAGCTGGGGAATCTGAGGCAGGGAATCAGAGTTGGGGATTCAGAGGCGGGGAATCAGATATGGGGAAACAGAGGCGGGGAATCAGAGGCAGGCAAACAGAGGCGGGGAATTAGATATGGGGAATCAGAGGTAGGGAATCAGAGGTGGTGAATCAGTGATGGGGAATCACAGGCGGGGAATCAGAGGCAGGGAATAGAACGCGGGGAATCAGAGGCAGGGAATCAGAGCTGGGGAATCAGAGGAGGGGATTCATAGTTGGGAAACAGAGGCGGGGAATCAGAGGCGGTGAAACAGAGGCGGGGAATCAGATATGGGGAATCGGATGCAGGGAATCAGAGGCGGGGAATCAGAGCTGGGGAATCAGAGGTGGGGAATCAGCGTTGGGGCATCAGAGGTGGGGAATTAGATATAGGGAAACAGAGGCGGGGAATCAGAGGCGGGGAAACAGAGGCGGGGAATCAGATATGGGGAATCAGAGGTGGGGAATCAGAGGCAGGGAATCAGATGTGCGGAATCAGAGATGGGGAATAAGTGGCAGGGAATCAGAATCAGAAGCGGGGAATCAGAGGCCAGGAATCAGAGGCCGGGAATCAGATGCTGGGAATAAGAGGCCGGGAATCAGAGGTGGGGAATCAGATATGGGGAATCAGAGGTGGCGAATCAAAGGCGGTGAATCAGAGATGGGGAATCAGAGGCGGGGAATCAGAGGCAGGGAATCAGATGCGGGGAATCAGAGGCGGGGAATCAGAGCTGGCGAATCAGAGGCTGGGAATCAGAGGTGGGCAATCAGAGGCGGGGAATCAGATATGGGGAATCAGAGGCGGGGAATCAGAGGCGGGGAAACAGAGGCGGGGAATCAAATATAGGGAATCAGAGGTGGGAATCAGAGGTTGTGAATCAGAGATGGGGAATCAAGGCGGGGAATCAGAGGCAGGGAATCAGACGCGGGGAATCAGAGGCGGGGATTCAGAGCTGGGGAATCAGAGGCGGGGAATCAGAGTTGGGGAATCAGAGGCAGGGAATCAGATATGGGGAATCAGAGGCGGGGAATCAGAGGCGGGGAAACAGAGGCGGGGAATCAGATGTGGGGAATCAGAGGTGGGGAATCAGGGGCAGGGAATCAGTGGCAGGGAATCAGAGGCGGGGAATCAGAGGCGGGGAATCAAAGGCAGGGAATCAGACACGGGGAATCAGAGGCGGGGAATCAGAGATGGGGAATCAGAGGCAGGGAATCGTATGCCGGGAATCAGAGTCGGGGAATCAGAGCTGGGGAATCAGAGGCGGGGAATCAGAGTTGGGGAATCAGAGGCGGGGAATCAGATATGGGGAAATAGAGGCGGGGAATCAGATATGGGGAATCAGAGGTGTGGAATCAGAGGTTGGGAATCAGAGGCAGGGAATCAGAGTCGGGGAAACAGAGGCGGGTAATCAGATATGGGGAATCAGAGGTGGCGAATCAAAGGCGGTGAAACAGAGATGGGGAATCAGGGCAGGGAATCAGAGGCAGGGAATCAAACACGGGGAATCAGAGCTGGGGAATCAGAGGCGGGGAATCAGAGTTGGGAATCAGAGGCGGGGAATCAGAGGCGGGGAAACAGAGGCGGGGAATCAGATATGGGGAATCAGAGGTGGGGAATCCGAGGTTGGGAATCAGAGGCAGGGAATCAGAGGCGGAAAATTAGAGGCGGGGAATCAGAGGAAGGGAATCAGATGTGCGGAATCGGAGATGGGGAATCAGAGGCAGGGAATCAGAGGCGGGGAATCAGAGGCGGGGAATCAGAGGCCGGGAATCAGATATGGGGAAACAGAGGCGGGGAATCCGAGGCGGGGAAACAGAGGCGGGGAATCAGATATGGGGAATCAGAGGTGGGGAATCAGAGGTTGGGAATCAGAGGCAGGGAATCAGAGGCTTGGAATCAGATGCAGGGAATCAGATGCGGGGAATCAGAGGCGGGGAATCAGAGCTGGGGAATCAGAGGTGGGGAATCAGATTTGGGGAATCAGAGGCGGGGACTTAGATATTGGGAAACAGAGGCGGGGAATCAGAGGCGGGGAAACCCAGGCGGGGAATCAGATATGGGGAATCAGAGGTGGGGAATCAGAGGCAAGGAATCAGATGTGCGGAATCATAGATGGGGAAACAGAGGCAGGGAATCAGAATCAGAAGCAGGGAATCAGAGGCCGGGAATCAGAGGCCGGAATCAGATGCTGGGAATCAGAGGCCTGGAATCAGAGGCGGGGAATCAGAGGCAGGGAATCAGATGCGGGGAATCAGAGGCGGGGAATCAGAGCTGGGGAATCAGAGGCGGGGTATTAGAGTTGGGGAATCAGAGGAGGGGAATCAGATATGGGGAAACAGAGGTGGGGAATCAGACGCGGGGAAACAGAGGCAGGGAATCAGATATGGGGAATCAGAGGCGGGGAATCAGAGGTGGGGAATCATAGGCAGGGAATCGGATGTGCGGAATCAGAGATGGGGAATCAGAGGCTGGGAATCAGAGGTGGTGAATCAGAGATGGGGAATCAGATATGGGGAATCAGAGGCGGGGAATCAGAGGCGGGGAAACAGAGGCGGGGAATCAGATATGGGGAATCAGAGGTGGGGCATCAGAGGTTGTGAATCACAGATGGGGAATCAGAGGCGGGGAATCAGAGGCAGGGAATCAGATGCGGGGAACCAGAGGCGGGGATTCAGAGCTGGGGAATCAGAGGCTGGGAATCAGAGTTGGGGAATCAGAGGCGGGGAATCAGATATGGGGAATCAGAGGCAAGGAATCAGAGGCGGGGAATCAGATATGGGGAATCAGAGGCAGGGAATCAGAGGCAGGGAATCAGACACGGGGAATCAGAGGCGGGGAATCAGAGATGGGGAATCAGAGGCGGGGAATCAGAGGCAGGGAATCGGATGCCGGGAATCAGAGGCGGGAAATCAGAGCTGGGGAATCAGAGGCGGGGAATCAGAGTTGGGGAATCAGCGGCGGCGAAGCAGATATGGGGAAATAGAGGCGGGGAATCAGATATGGGGAATCAGAGGCGGGGAATCAGATATGGGGAATCAGAGGCTGGGAATCAGAGGGGGGGAAACGGAGGCGGGGAATAAGATATGGGGAATCAGAGGTGGGGAATCAGGGGCGGGGAATCAGTGGCAGGGAATCAGAGGCGGGGAATCAGAGGCGGGGAATCAAAGGAAGGGAATCAGACACGGGGAATCAGAGGTGGGGAATCAGAGATGGGGAATCAGAGGCGGGGAATCACAGGCAGGGAATCAGACGCGGGGAATCAGAGGCGGGGAATCAGAGCTGGGGAATCAGAGGTGGGGAATCAGAGTCGGGGAATCATAGGCAGGGAATCGGTTGTGCGGAATCAGAGATGGGGAATCAGATGTGGGGAATCAGAGGCAGTGAATCAGAGGCGGGGAAACAGAGGCGGGTAATCAAATATAGGGAATCAGAGGTGGGAATCAGAGGTTGTGAATCAGAGATGGGGAATCAAGGCGGGGAATCAGAGGCAGGGAATCAGACGCGGGGAATCAGAGGCGGGGATTCAGAGCTGGGGAATCAGAGGCGGTGAATCAGAGTTGGGGAATCAGAGGCAGGGAATCAGATATGGGGAATCAGAGGTGGCGAATCAGAGGCGGGGAAACAGAGGCGGGGAATCAGATATGGGGAATCAGAATTGGGGAATCAGGGGCAGGGAATCAGTGGCAGGGAAACAGAGGCGGGGAATCAGAGGCGGGGAATCGGAGGCAGGGAATCAGACACGGGGAATCAGAGGCGGGGAATCAGAGATGGGGAATCAGAGGCGGGGAATCAGCGGCAGGGAATCGGACTCCGGGAATCAGAGTCGGGGAATCAGAGTTGGGGAATCAGAGGCGGAAATCAGATATGGGGAAATAGAGGCGGGGAATCAGATATGGGGAATCAGAGGTGTGGAATCAGAGGTTGGGAATCAGAGGCAGGGAATCAGAGTCGGGGAAACAGAGGCGGGTAATCAGATATGGGGAATCAGAGGTGGCGAATCAAAGGCGGTGAAACAGAGATGGGGAATCAGGGCAGGGAATCAGAGGCAGGGAATCAAACACGGGGAATCAGAGCTGGGGAATCAGAGGCGGGAAATCAGAGTTGGGAATCAGAGGCGGGGAATCAGAGGCGGGGAAACAGAGGCGGGGAATCAGATATGGGGAATCAGAGGTGGGGAATCCGAGGTTGGGAATCAGAGGCAGGGAATCAGAGGCGGGGAATCAGAGGCGGGGAATCAGAGGAAGGGAATCAGATGTGCGGAATCGGAGATGGGGAATCAGAGGCAGGGAATCAGAGGCGGGGAATCAGAGGCGGGGAATCAGAGGCGGGGAATCAGAGGCGGGGAATCAGATATGGGGAATCAGAGGTGGGGAATCAGAGGTTGGGAATCAGAGGCAGGGAATCAGAGGCTTGGAATCAGATGCAGGGAATCAGATGCGGGGAATCAGAGGCGGGGAATCAGAGCTGGGGAATCAGAGGTGGAGAATCAGATTTGGGGAATCAGAGGCGGGGACTTAGAGATTGGGAAACAGAGGCGGGGAATCAGATATGGGGAATCAGAGGTGGGGAATCAGAGGCAAGGAATCAGATGTGCGGAATCATTGATGGGGAATCAGAGGCAGGGAATCAGAATCAGAAGCAGGGAATCAGAGGCCGGGAATTAGAGGCCGGAATCAGATGCTGGGAATCAGAGGCCTGGAATCAGAGGCGGGGAATCAGAGGCAGGGAATCAGATGCGGGGAATCAGAGGCGGGGAATCAGAGCTGGGGAATCAGAGGCGGGGTATTAGAGTTGGGGAATCAGAGGCGGGGAATCAGATATGGGGAAACAGAGGTGGGGAATCAGAGGCGGGGAAACAGAGGCAGGGAATCAGATATGGGGAATCAGAGGCAGGGAATCAGAGGTGGGGAATCATAGGCAGGGAATCGGATGTGCGGAATCAGAGATGGGGAATCAGAGGCTGGGAATCAGAGGTGGTGAATCAGAGATGGGGAATCAGAGGCGGGGAATCAGAGGCGGGGAATCAGACGCGGGGAATCAGAGGTGGGCAATCAGAGGCGGGGAATCAGAGGCAGGGAATCAGACGCGGGGAATCAGAGGCGGGGATTCAGAGCTGGGGAATCAGAGGCGGGGAATCAGAGTTGGGGAATCAGAGGCGGGGAATCAGATATGGGGAATCAGAGGCAGGGAATCAGAGGCGGGAAAACATAGGCGGGGAATCAGATATGGGGAATCAGAGGCGGGGAATCAGAGGCAGGGAATCAGACACGGGGAATCAGAGGCGGGGAATCAGAGATGGGGAATCAGAGGCGGGGAATCAGAGGCAGGGAATCGGATGCCGGGAATCAGAGGCGGGAAATCAGAGGCAGGAAATCAGACAGGGATTCAGAGGCTGGGAATCAGACGGGGGGAATCAAAGGCGGGGAATCAGAGCTGGTGAATCAGAGGCAGGGAATCAGAGTTGGGGATTCAGAGGTGGGGAATCAGATATGGGGAAACAGAGGCGGGGAATGAGAGGCGGGCAAGCAGAGGCGGGGAATTAGATATGGGGAATCAGAGGTGGGAAATCAGAGGTGGTGAATCAGAGATGGGGAATCACAGGCGGGGAATCAGAGGCAGCGAATAGAACGCGGGGAATCAGAGGCAGGGAATCAGAGCTGGGGAATCAGAGGCGGGGAATCAGATATGGGGAAACAGAAGCGGGGAATCAGAGGCGGGGAAACAGAGGCGGGGAATCAGACATGGGGAATCGGATGCGGGGAATCAGAGTCGGGGAATCAGAGCTGGGGAATCAGAGGTGGGGCATCAGAGTTTGGGCATCAGAGGTGGGGAATTAGATATGGGGAAACAGAGGCGGGGAATCAGAGGCGGGGAGACAGAGGCGGGGAATCAGATATGGGGAATCAGAGGTGGGGAATCAGAGGCAGGGAATCAGATGTGCGGAATCAGAGATGGGGAATCAGAGGCAGGGAATCAGAATCAGAAGCGGGGAATCAGAGGCCGGGAATCAGAGGCCGCGAATCAGATGCTGGGAATAAGAGGCCGGGAATCAGAGGTGGGGAATCAGAGTCTGGGAATCAGAGATGGGGATTCAGAGGTGGGGAATGAGATATGGAGAATCAGAGGCGGGGAATCAGAGGCGGGGAAACAGAGGTGGGGAATCAGATATGGGGAAATAGAGGCGGGGAATCAGATATGGGGAATCAGAGGTGTGGAATCAGAGGTTGGGGATCAGAGGCAGGGAATCAGAGTCGGGGAAACAGAGGCGGGTAATCAGATATGGGGAATCAGAGGTGGCGAATCAAGGGCGGTGAAACAGAGATGGGGAATCAGGGCAGGGAATCAGAGGCAGGGAATCAAACACGGGGAATCAGAGCTGGGGAATCAGAGGCGGGGAATCAGAGTTGGGAATCAGAGGCGGGGAATCAGAGGCGGGGAAACAGAGGCGGGGAATCAGATATGGGGAATCAGAGGTGGGGAATCCGAGGTTGGGAATCAGAGGCAGGGAATCAGAGGCGGGGAATCAGAGGCGGGGAATCAGAGGAAGGGAATCAGATGTGCGGAATCGGAGATGGGGAATCAGAGGCAGGGAATCAGAGGCGGGGAATCAGAGGCGGGGAATCAGAGGCGGGTAATCAAATATAGGGAATCAGAGGTGGGAATCAGAGGTTGTGAATCAGAGATGGGGAATCAAGGCGGGGAATCAGAGGCAGGGAATCAGACGCGGGGAATCAGAGGCGGGGATTCAGAGCTGGGGAATCAGAGGCGGTGAATCAGAGTTGGGGAATCAGAGGCAGGGAATCAGATATGGGGAATCAGAGGTGGCGAATCAGAGGCGGGGAAACAGAGGCGGGGAATCAGATATGGGGAATCAGAATTGGGGAATCAGGGGCAGGGAATCAGTGGCAGGGAAACAGAGGCGGGGAATCAGAGGCGGGGAATCGGAGGCAGGGAATCAGACACGGGGAATCAGAGGCGGGGAATCAGAGATGGGGAATCAGAGGCGGGGAATCAGCGGCAGGGAATCGGACTCCGGGAATCAGAGTCGGGGAATCAGAGTTGGGGAATCAGAGGCGGAAATCAGATATGGGGAAATAGAGGCGGGGAATCAGATATGGGGAATCAGAGGTGTGGAATCAGAGGTTGGGAATCAGAGGCAGGGAATCAGAGTCGGGGAAACAGAGGCGGGTAATCAGATATGGGGAATCAGAGGTGGCGAATCAAAGGCGGTGAAACAGAGATGGGGAATCAGGGCAGGGAATCAGAGGCAGGGAATCAAACACGGGGAATCAGAGCTGGGGAATCAGAGGCGGGAAATCAGAGTTGGGAATCAGAGGCGGGGAATCAGAGGCGGGGAAACAGAGGCGGGGAATCAGATATGGGGAATCAGAGGTGGGGAATCCGAGGTTGGGAATCAGAGGCAGGGAATCAGAGGCGGGGAATCAGAGGCGGGGAATCAGAGGAAGGGAATCAGATGTGCGGAATCGGAGATGGGGAATCAGAGGCAGGGAATCAGAGGCGGGGAATCAGAGGCGGGGAATCAGAGGCGGGGAATCAGAGGCGGGGAATCAGATATGGGGAATCAGAGGTGGGGAATCAGAGGTTGGGAATCAGAGGCAGGGAATCAGAGGCTTGGAATCAGATGCAGGGAATCAGATGCGGGGAATCAGAGGCGGGGAATCAGAGCTGGGGAATCAGAGGTGGAGAATCAGATTTGGGGAATCAGAGGCGGGGACTTAGAGATTGGGAAACAGAGGCGGGGAATCAGATATGGGGAATCAGAGGTGGGGAATCAGAGGCAAGGAATCAGATGTGCGGAATCATTGATGGGGAATCAGAGGCAGGGAATCAGAATCAGAAGCAGGGAATCAGAGGCCGGGAATTAGAGGCCGGAATCAGATGCTGGGAATCAGAGGCCTGGAATCAGAGGCGGGGAATCAGAGGCAGGGAATCAGATGCGGGGAATCAGAGGCGGGGAATCAGAGCTGGGGAATCAGAGGCGGGGTATTAGAGTTGGGGAATCAGAGGCGGGGAATCAGATATGGGGAAACAGAGGTGGGGAATCAGAGGCGGGGAAACAGAGGCAGGGAATCAGATATGGGGAATCAGAGGCAGGGAATCAGAGGTGGGGAATCATAGGCAGGGAATCGGATGTGCGGAATCAGAGATGGGGAATCAGAGGCTGGGAATCAGAGGTGGTGAATCAGAGATGGGGAATCAGAGGCGGGGAATCAGAGGCGGGGAATCAGACGCGGGGAATCAGAGGTGGGCAATCAGAGGCGGGGAATCAGAGGCAGGGAATCAGACGCGGGGAATCAGAGGCGGGGATTCAGAGCTGGGGAATCAGAGGCGGGGAATCAGAGTTGGGGAATCAGAGGCGGGGAATCAGATATGGGGAATCAGAGGCAGGGAATCAGAGGCGGGAAAACATAGGCGGGGAATCAGATATGGGGAATCAGAGGCGGGGAATCAGAGGCAGGGAATCAGACACGGGGAATCAGAGGCGGGGAATCAGAGATGGGGAATCAGAGGCGGGGAATCAGAGGCAGGGAATCGGATGCCGGGAATCAGAGGCGGGAAATCAGAGGCAGGAAATCAGACAGGGATTCAGAGGCTGGGAATCAGACGGGGGGAATCAAAGGCGGGGAATCAGAGCTGGTGAATCAGAGGCAGGGAATCAGAGTTGGGGATTCAGAGGTGGGGAATCAGATATGGGGAAACAGAGGCGGGGAATGAGAGGCGGGCAAGCAGAGGCGGGGAATTAGATATGGGGAATCAGAGGTGGGAAATCAGAGGTGGTGAATCAGAGATGGGGAATCACAGGCGGGGAATCAGAGGCAGCGAATAGAACGCGGGGAATCAGAGGCAGGGAATCAGAGCTGGGGAATCAGAGGCGGGGAATCAGATATGGGGAAACAGAAGCGGGGAATCAGAGGCGGGGAAACAGAGGCGGGGAATCAGACATGGGGAATCGGATGCGGGGAATCAGAGTCGGGGAATCAGAGCTGGGGAATCAGAGGTGGGGCATCAGAGTTTGGGCATCAGAGGTGGGGAATTAGATATGGGGAAACAGAGGCGGGGAATCAGAGGCGGGGAGACAGAGGCGGGGAATCAGATATGGGGAATCAGAGGTGGGGAATCAGAGGCAGGGAATCAGATGTGCGGAATCAGAGATGGGGAATCAGAGGCAGGGAATCAGAATCAGAAGCGGGGAATCAGAGGCCGGGAATCAGAGGCCGCGAATCAGATGCTGGGAATAAGAGGCCGGGAATCAGAGGTGGGGAATCAGAGTCTGGGAATCAGAGATGGGGATTCAGAGGTGGGGAATGAGATATGGAGAATCAGAGGCGGGGAATCAGAGGCGGGGAAACAGAGGTGGGGAATCAGATATGGGGAAATAGAGGCGGGGAATCAGATATGGGGAATCAGAGGTGTGGAATCAGAGGTTGGGGATCAGAGGCAGGGAATCAGAGTCGGGGAAACAGAGGCGGGTAATCAGATATGGGGAATCAGAGGTGGCGAATCAAGGGCGGTGAAACAGAGATGGGGAATCAGGGCAGGGAATCAGAGGCAGGGAATCAAACACGGGGAATCAGAGCTGGGGAATCAGAGGCGGGGAATCAGAGTTGGGAATCAGAGGCGGGGAATCAGAGGCGGGGAAACAGAGGCGGGGAATCAGATATGGGGAATCAGAGGTGGGGAATCCGAGGTTGGGAATCAGAGGCAGGGAATCAGAGGCGGGGAATCAGAGGCGGGGAATCAGAGGAAGGGATTCAGATGTGCGGAATCGGAGATGGGGAATCAGAGGCAGGGAATCAGAGGCGGGGAATCAGAGGCGGGGAATCAGAGGCCGGGAATCAGATATGGGGAAACAGAGGCGGGGAATCCGAGGCGGGGAAACAGAGGCGGGGAATCAGATATGGGGAATCAGAGGTGGGGAATCAGAGGTTGGGAATCAGAGGCAGG
Source organism: Narcine bancroftii (assembly GCF_036971445.1). NCBI lineage: Eukaryota > Metazoa > Chordata > Chondrichthyes > Torpediniformes > Narcinidae > Narcine > Narcine bancroftii. The sequence goes on along the minus strand of NC_091474.1, from coordinate 110,454,144 downwards.
GAATCAGAGGCTTGGAATCAGATGCAGGGAATTAGATGCGGGGAATCAGAGGCGGGGAATCAGAGCTGGGGAATCAGAGGTAGGGAATCAGATTTGGGGAATCAGAGGCGGGGACTTAGATATTGGGAAACAGAGGCGGGGAATCAGAGGCGGGGAAACCCAAGTGGGGAATCAGATATGGGGAATCAGAGGTGGGGAATCAGAGGCAAGGAATCAGATGTGCGGAATCAGAGATGGGGAATCAGAGGCAGGGTATCAGAATCAGAAGCAGGGAATCAGAGGCCGGGAATTAGAGGCCGGAATCAGATGCTGGGAATCAGAGGCCTGGAATCAGAGGCGGGGAATCAGAGGCAGGGAATCAGATGCGGGGAATCAGAGGCGGGGAATCAGAGCTGGGGAATCAGAGGCAGGGTATTAGAGTTGGGGAATCAGAGGCGGGGAATCAGATATGGGGAAACAGAGGTGGGGAATCAGAGGCGGGGAAACAGAGGCAGGGAATCAGATATGGGGAATCAGTGGCGGGGAATCAGAGGTGGGGAATCATAGGCAGGGAATCGGATGTGCGGAATCAGAGATGGGGAATCAGAGGCTGGGAATCAGAGGTGGTGAATCAGAGATGGGGAATCAGAGGCGGGGAATCAGAGGCGGGGAATCAGACGCGGGGAATCAGAGGTGGGCAATCAGAGGCGGGGAATCAGATATGGGGAATCAGAGGCGGGGAATCAGAGGCGGGGAAACAGAGGCGGGGGATCAGATATGGGGAATCAGAGGTGGGGCATCAGAGGTTGTGAATCACAGATGGGGAATCAGAGGCGGGGAATCAGAGGCAGGGAATCAGACGCGGGGAATCAGAGGCGGGGATTCAGAGCTGGGGAATCAGAGGCGGGGAATCAGAGTTGGGGAATCAGAGGCGGGGAATCAGATATGGGGAATCAGAGGCAGGGAATCTGAGGCGGGAAAACAGAGGCGGGGAATCAGATATGGGGAATCAGAGGCGGGGAATCAGAGGCAGGGAATCAGACACGGGGAATCAGAGGCGGGGAATCAGATATGGGGAATCAGAGGCGGGGAATTAGATATGGGGAATCAGAGGCTGGGAATCAGAGGGGGGGAAACAGAGGCGGGGAATAAGATATGGGGAATCAGAGGTGGGGAATCAGGGGCGGGGAATCTGTGGCAGGGAATCAGAGGCGGGGAATCAGAGGCGGGGAATCAAAGGAAGGGAATCAGACACGGGGAATCAGAGGTGGGGAATCAGAGACGGGGAATCAGAGGCGGGGAATCACAGGCAGGGAATCAGACGCGGGGAATCAGAGGCGGGGAATCAGAGCTGGGGAATCAGAGGTGGGGAATCAGAGTCGGGGAATCAGAGGAAGGGAATCAGTTGTGCGGAATCAGAGATTGGGAATCAGATGTGGGGAATCAGAGGCAGTGAATCAGAGATGGGGAATCAGAGGCGGGGAATCAGAGGCAGGAAATAAGTTAGGGATTCAGAGGCTGGGAATCAGACGGGGGGAATCAAAGGCGGGGAATCAGAGCTGGTGAATCAGAGGCAGGGAATCAGAGTTGGGGATTCAGAGGCGGGGAATCAGATATGGGGAAACAGAGGCGGGGAATGAGAGGCGGGCAAGCAGAGGCGGGGAATTAGATATGGGGAATCAGAGGTGGGAAATCAGAGGTGGTGAATCAGAGATGGGGAATCACAGGCGGGGAATCAGAGGCAGCGAATAGAACGCGGGGAATCAGAGGCAGGGAATCAGAGCTGGGGAATCAGAGGCGGGGAATCAGAGGCGGGGAAACAGAGGCGGGGAATCAGACATGGGGAATCGGATGTGGGGAATCAGAGGCGGGGAATCAGAGCTGGGGAATCAGAGGTGGGGAATCAGAGTTGGGGCATCAGAGGTGGGGAATTAGATATGGGGAAACAGGCGGGGAATCAGAGGCGGGGAAACAGAGGCGGGGAATCAGATATGGGGAATCAGAGGTGGGGAATCAGAGGCAGGGAATCAGATGTGCGGAATCAGAGATGGGGAATCAGAGGCAGGGAATCAGAATCAGAAGCGGGGAATCAGAGGCCGGGAATCAGATATGGGGAATCAGAGGCGGGGAATCAGAGGCGGGGAAACAGAGGCGGGGAATCAGATATGGGGAATCAGAGGTGGGGAATCAGGGGCAGGGAATCAGTGGCAGGGAATCAGAGGCGGGGAATCTGAGCCGGGGAATCAGATGCAGGGAATCAGACACGGGGAATCAGAGGCGGGGAATCAGAAACAGAAGCGGGGAATCAGAGGCCGGGAATCAGATATGGGGAATCAGAGGCGGGGAATCAGAGGCGGGGAAACAGAGGCGGGGAATCAGATATGGGGAATCAGAGGTGGGGAATCAGGGGCAGGGAATCAGTGGCAGGGAATCAGAGGCGAGGAATCTGAGCCGGGTAATCAGAGGCAGGGAATCAGACACGGGGAATCAGAGGCGGGGAATCAGAGATGGTGAATCAGAGGCGGGGAATCAGAGGCAGGGAATCGGACGCCGGGAATCAGAGGCGGGGAATCAGAGCTGGGGAATCAGAGGCGGGGAATCAGAGTTGGGGAATCAGAGGCGGGGAATCAGATATGGGGAAATAGAGGCGGGGAATCAGATATGGGGAATCAGAGGCGGGGAATCAGAGGCAGGGAATCAGACGCGGGGAATCAGAGGTGGGCAATCAGAGGCGTGGAATCAGATATGGGGAATCAGAGGCGGGGAATCAGAGGCGGGGAATCAGTGGCAGGGAATCAGAGCTGGGGAATCAGAGGTGGGGAATCAGAGCTGGGGAAACAGAGTCGGGGAATCAGATATGGGGAATCAGAGGTGGGGAATCAGGGGCGGGGAATCAGTGGCAGGGAATCAGAGGCCGGGAATAAAAGGCGGGGAATCAGAGCTGGGGAATCAGAGGCGGGGAATCAGAGTTGGGGAATCAGAGGAGGGGAATCAGATACGGGGAAACAGAGGCCGGGAATCAGAGGCAGGGAAACAGAGGCGGGGAATCAGATATGGGGAATCAGAGGTGCGGAATTTGAGGTTGCGAATCAGAGGCGGGGAATCAGAGGCGGGGAATCAGAGGCAGGGAATCGGATGTGCGGAATCAGAGATGGGGAATCAGAGGTGGGGATTCAGAGGTGGTGAATCAGAAAAGGGGAATCAGAGGCTGGGAATCAGAGGCAGGAAATCAGACACGGGGAATCAGAGGCGGGGAATCAGACGGGGGGAATCAAAGGCGGGGAATCAGAGGTGGGGAATCAGAGGCAGGGAATCAGATGTGCGGAATCAGAGATGGGGAATAAGTGGCAGGGAATCAGAATCAGAAGCGGGGAATCAGAGGCCAGGAATCAGAGGCCGGGAATCAGATGCTGGGAATAAGAGGCCGGGAATCAGAGGTGGGGAATCAGATATGGGGAATCAGAGGTGGCGAATCAAAGGCGGTGAATCAGAGATGGGGAATCAGAGGCGGGGAATCAGAGGCAGGGAATCAGATGCGGGGAATCAGAGGCGGGGAATCAGAGCTGGCGAATCAGAGGCTGGGAATCAGAGGTGGGCAATCAGAGGCGGGGAATCAGATATGGGGAATCAGAGGCGGGGAATCAGAGGCGGGGAAACAGAGGCGGGGAATCAAATATAGGGAATCAGAGGTGGGGAATCAGAGGTTGTGAATCAGAGATGGGGAATCAAGGCGGGGAATCAGAGGCAGGGAATCAGACGCGGGGAATCAGAGGCGGGGATTCAGAGCTGGGGAATCAGATGCGGGGAATCAGAGTTGGGGAATCAGAGGCAGGGAATCAGATATGGGGAATCAGAGGCGGGGAATCAGAGGCGGGGAAACAGAGGCGGGGAATCAGATGTGGGGAATCAGAGGTGGGGAATCAGGGGCAGGGAATCAGTGGCAGGGAATCAGAGGCGGGGAATCAGAGGCGGGGAATCAAAGGCAGGGAATCAGACACGGGGAATCAGAGGCGGGGAATCAGAGATGGGGAATCAGAGGCAGGGAATCGTATGCCGGGAATCAGAGTCGGGGAATCAGAGCTGGGGAATCAGAGGCGGGGAATCAGAGTTGGGGAATCAGAGGCGGGGAATCAGAGGCGGGGAATCGGAGGCAGGGAATCAGACACGGGGAATCAGAGGCGGGGAATCAGAGATGGGGAATCAGAGGCGGGGAATCAGCGGCAGGGAATCGGACTCCGGGAATCAGAGTCGGGGAATCAGAGCTGGGGAATCAGAGGCGGGGAATCAGAGTTGGGGAATCAGAGGCGGAAATCAGATATGGGGAAATAGAGGCGGGGAATCAGATATGGGGAATCAGAGGTGTGGAATCAGAGGTTGGGAATCAGAGGCAGGGAATCAGAGTCGGGGAAACAGAGGCGGGTAATCAGATATGGGGAATCAGAGGTGGCGAATCAAAGGCGGTGAAACAGAGATGGGGAATCAGGGCAGGGAATCAGAGGCAGGGAATCAAACACGGGGAATCAGAGCTGGGGAATCAGAGGCGGGAAATCAGAGTTGGGAATCAGAGGCGGGGAATCAGAGGCGGGGAAACAGAGGCGGGGAATCAGATATGGGGAATCAGAGGTGGGGAATCCGAGGTTGGGAATCAGAGGCAGGGAATCAGAGGCGGGGAATCAGAGGCGGGGAATCAGAGGAAGGGAATCAGATGTGCGGAATCGGAGATGGGGAATCAGAGGCAGGGAATCAGAGGCGGGGAATCAGAGGCGGGGAATCAGAGGCGGGGAATCAGAGGCGGGGAATCAGATATGGGGAATCAGAGGTGGGGAATCAGAGGTTGGGAATCAGAGGCAGGGAATCAGAGGCTTGGAATCAGATGCAGGGAATCAGATGCGGGGAATCAGAGGCGGGGAATCAGAGCTGGGGAATCAGAGGTGGAGAATCAGATTTGGGGAATCAGAGGCGGGGACTTAGAGATTGGGAAACAGAGGCGGGGAATCAGATATGGGGAATCAGAGGTGGGGAATCAGAGGCAAGGAATCAGATGTGCGGAATCATTGATGGGGAATCAGAGGCAGGGAATCAGAATCAGAAGCAGGGAATCAGAGGCCGGGAATTAGAGGCCGGAATCAGATGCTGGGAATCAGAGGCCTGGAATCAGAGGCGGGGAATCAGAGGCAGGGAATCAGATGCGGGGAATCAGAGGCGGGGAATCAGAGCTGGGGAATCAGAGGCGGGGTATTAGAGTTGGGGAATCAGAGGCGGGGAATCAGATATGGGGAAACAGAGGTGGGGAATCAGAGGCGGGGAAACAGAGGCAGGGAATCAGATATGGGGAATCAGAGGCAGGGAATCAGAGGTGGGGAATCATAGGCAGGGAATCGGATGTGCGGAATCAGAGATGGGGAATCAGAGGCTGGGAATCAGAGGTGGTGAATCAGAGATGGGGAATCAGAGGCGGGGAATCAGAGGCGGGGAATCAGACGCGGGGAATCAGAGGTGGGCAATCAGAGGCGGGGAATCAGAGGCAGGGAATCAGACGCGGGGAATCAGAGGCGGGGATTCAGAGCTGGGGAATCAGAGGCGGGGAATCAGAGTTGGGGAATCAGAGGCGGGGAATCAGATATGGGGAATCAGAGGCAGGGAATCAGAGGCGGGAAAACATAGGCGGGGAATCAGATATGGGGAATCAGAGGCGGGGAATCAGAGGCAGGGAATCAGACACGGGGAATCAGAGGCGGGGAATCAGAGATGGGGAATCAGAGGCGGGGAATCAGAGGCAGGGAATCGGATGCCGGGAATCAGAGGCGGGAAATCAGAGGCAGGAAATCAGACAGGGATTCAGAGGCTGGGAATCAGACGGGGGGAATCAAAGGCGGGGAATCAGAGCTGGTGAATCAGAGGCAGGGAATCAGAGTTGGGGATTCAGAGGTGGGGAATCAGATATGGGGAAACAGAGGCGGGGAATGAGAGGCGGGCAAGCAGAGGCGGGGAATTAGATATGGGGAATCAGAGGTGGGAAATCAGAGGTGGTGAATCAGAGATGGGGAATCACAGGCGGGGAATCAGAGGCAGCGAATAGAACGCGGGGAATCAGAGGCAGGGAATCAGAGCTGGGGAATCAGAGGCGGGGAATCAGATATGGGGAAACAGAAGCGGGGAATCAGAGGCGGGGAAACAGAGGCGGGGAATCAGACATGGGGAATCGGATGCGGGGAATCAGAGTCGGGGAATCAGAGCTGGGGAATCAGAGGTGGGGCATCAGAGTTTGGGCATCAGAGGTGGGGAATTAGATATGGGGAAACAGAGGCGGGGAATCAGAGGCGGGGAGACAGAGGCGGGGAATCAGATATGGGGAATCAGAGGTGGGGAATCAGAGGCAGGGAATCAGATGTGCGGAATCAGAGATGGGGAATCAGAGGCAGGGAATCAGAATCAGAAGCGGGGAATCAGAGGCCGGGAATCAGAGGCCGCGAATCAGATGCTGGGAATAAGAGGCCGGGAATCAGAGGTGGGGAATCAGAGTCTGGGAATCAGAGATGGGGATTCAGAGGTGGGGAATGAGATATGGAGAATCAGAGGCGGGGAATCAGAGGCGGGGAAACAGAGGTGGGGAATCAGATATGGGGAAATAGAGGCGGGGAATCAGATATGGGGAATCAGAGGTGTGGAATCAGAGGTTGGGGATCAGAGGCAGGGAATCAGAGTCGGGGAAACAGAGGCGGGTAATCAGATATGGGGAATCAGAGGTGGCGAATCAAGGGCGGTGAAACAGAGATGGGGAATCAGGGCAGGGAATCAGAGGCAGGGAATCAAACACGGGGAATCAGAGCTGGGGAATCAGAGGCGGGGAATCAGAGTTGGGAATCAGAGGCGGGGAATCAGAGGCGGGGAAACAGAGGCGGGGAATCAGATATGGGGAATCAGAGGTGGGGAATCCGAGGTTGGGAATCAGAGGCAGGGAATCAGAGGCGGGGAATCAGAGGCGGGGAATCAGAGGAAGGGAATCAGATGTGCGGAATCGGAGATGGGGAATCAGAGGCAGGGAATCAGAGGCGGGGAATCAGAGGCGGGGAATCAGAGGCCGGGAATCAGATATGGGGAAACAGAGGCGGGGAATCCGAGGCGGGGAAACAGAGGCGGGGAATCAGATATGGGGAATCAGAGGTGGGGAATCAGAGGTTGGGAATCAGAGGCAGGGAATCAGAGGCTTGGAATCAGATGCAGGGAATTAGATGCGGGGAATCAGAGGCGGGGAATCAGAGCTGGGGAATCAGAGGTAGGGAATCAGATTTGGGGAATCAGAGGCGGGGACTTAGATATTGGGAAACAGAGGCGGGGAATCAGAGGCGGGGAAACCCAAGTGGGGAATCAGATATGGGGAATCAGAGGTGGGGAATCAGAGGCAAGGAATCAGATGTGCGGAATCAGAGATGGGGAATCAGAGGCAGGGTATCAGAATCAGAAGCAGGGAATCAGAGGCCGGGAATTAGAGGCCGGAATCAGATGCTGGGAATCAGAGGCCTGGAATCAGAGGCGGGGAATCAGAGGCAGGGAATCAGATGCGGGGAATCAGAGGCGGGGAATCAGAGCTGGGGAATCAGAGGCAGGGTATTAGAGTTGGGGAATCAGAGGCGGGGAATCAGATATGGGGAAACAGAGGTGGGGAATCAGAGGCGGGGAAACAGAGGCAGGGAATCAGATATGGGGAATCAGTGGCGGGGAATCAGAGGTGGGGAATCATAGGCAGGGAATCGGATGTGCGGAATCAGAGATGGGGAATCAGAGGCTGGGAATCAGAGGTGGTGAATCAGAGATGGGGAATCAGAGGCGGGGAATCAGAGGCGGGGAATCAGACGCGGGGAATCAGAGGTGGGCAATCAGAGGCGGGGAATCAGATATGGGGAATCAGAGGCGGGGAATCAGAGGCGGGGAAACAGAGGCGGGGGATCAGATATGGGGAATCAGAGGTGGGGCATCAGAGGTTGTGAATCACAGATGGGGAATCAGAGGCGGGGAATCAGAGGCAGGGAATCAGACGCGGGGAATCAGAGGCGGGGATTCAGAGCTGGGGAATCAGAGGCGGGGAATCAGAGTTGGGGAATCAGAGGCGGGGAATCAGATATGGGGAATCAGAGGCAGGGAATCTGAGGCGGGAAAACAGAGGCGGGGAATCAGATATGGGGAATCAGAGGCGGGGAATCAGAGGCAGGGAATCAGACACGGGGAATCAGAGGCGGGGAATCAGATATGGGGAATCAGAGGCGGGGAATTAGATATGGGGAATCAGAGGCTGGGAATCAGAGGGGGGGAAACAGAGGCGGGGAATAAGATATGGGGAATCAGAGGTGGGGAATCAGGGGCGGGGAATCAGTGGCAGGGAATCAGAGGCGGGGAATCAGAGGCGGGGAATCAAAGGAAGGGAATCAGACACGGGGAATCAGAGGTGGGGAATCAGAGACGGGGAATCAGAGGCGGGGAATCACAGGCAGGGAATCAGACGCGGGGAATCAGAGGCGGGGAATCAGAGCTGGGGAATCAGAGGTGGGGAATCAGAGTCGGGGAATCAGAGGAAGGGAATCAGTTGTGCGGAATCAGAGATTGGGAATCAGATGTGGGGAATCAGAGGCAGTGAATCAGAGATGGGGAATCAGAGGCGGGGAATCAGAGGCAGGAAATAAGTTAGGGATTCAGAGGCTGGGAATCAGACGGGGGGAATCAAAGGCGGGGAATCAGAGCTGGTGAATCAGAGGCAGGGAATCAGAGTTGGGGATTCAGAGGCGGGGAATCAGATATGGGGAAACAGAGGCGGGGAATGAGAGGCGGGCAAGCAGAGGCGGGGAATTAGATATGGGGAATCAGAGGTGGGAAATCAGAGGTGGTGAATCAGAGATGGGGAATCACAGGCGGGGAATCAGAGGCAGCGAATAGAACGCGGGGAATCAGAGGCAGGGAATCAGAGCTGGGGAATCAGAGGCGGGGAATCAGATATGGGGAAACAGAGGCGGGGAATCAGAGGCGGGGAAACAGAGGCGGGGAATCAGACATGGGGAATCGGATGTGGGGAATCAGAGGCGGGGAATCAGAGCTGGGGAATCAGAGGTGGGGAATCAGAGTTGGGGCATCAGAGGTGGGGAATTAGATATGGGGAAACAGGCGGGGAATCAGAGGCGGGGAAACAGAGGCGGGGAATCAGATATGGGGAATCAGAGGTGGGGAATCAGAGGCAGGGAATCAGATGTGCGGAATCAGAGATGGGGAATCAGAGGCAGGGAATCAGAATCAGAAGCGGGGAATCAGAGGCCGGGAATCAGATATGGGGAATCAGAGGCGGGGAATCAGAGGCGGGGAAACAGAGGCGGGGAATCAGATATGGGGAATCAGAGGTGGGGAATCAGGGGCAGGGAATCAGTGGCAGGGAATCAGAGGCGGGGAATCTGAGCCGGGGAATCAGATGCAGGGAATCAGACACGGGGAATCAGAGGCGGGGAATCAGAAACAGAAGCGGGGAATCAGAGGCCGGGAATCAGATATGGGGAATCAGAGGCGGGGAATCAGAGGCGGGGAAACAGAGGCGGGGAATCAGATATGGGGAATCAGAGGTGGGGAATCAGGGGCAGGGAATCAGTGGCAGGGAATCAGAGGCGGGGAATCTGAGCCGGGTAATCAGAGGCAGGGAATCAGACACGGGGAATCAGAGGCGGGGAATCAGAGATGGTGAATCAGAGGCGGGGAATCAGAGGCAGGGAATCGGACGCCGGGAATCAGAGGCGGGGAATCAGAGCTGGGGAATCAGAGGCGGGGAATCAGAGTTGGGGAATCAGAGGCGGGGAATCAGATATGGGGAAATAGAGGCGGGGAATCAGATATGGGGAATCAGAGGCGGGGAATCAGAGGCAGGGAATCAGACGCGGGGAATCAGAGGTGGGCAATCAGAGGCGTGGAATCAGATATGGGGAATCAGAGGCGGGGAATCAGAGGCGGGGAATCAGTGGCAGGGAATCAGAGCTGGGGAATCAGAGGTGGGGAATCAGAGCTGGGGAAACAGAGTCGGGGAATCAGATATGGGGAATCAGAGGTGGGGAATCAGGGGCGGGGAATCAGTGGCAGGGAATCAGAGGCCGGGAATAAAAGGCGGGGAATCAGAGCTGGGGAATCAGAGGCGGGGAATCAGAGTTGGGGAATCAGAGGAGGGGAATCAGATACGGGGAAACAGAGGCCGGGAATCAGAGGCAGGGAAACAGAGGCGGGGAATCAGATATGGGGAATCAGAGGTGCGGAATTTGAGGTTGCGAATCAGAGGCGGGGAATCAGAGGCGGGGAATCAGAGGCAGGGAATCGGATGTGCGGAATCAGAGATGGGGAATCAGAGGTGGGGATTCAGAGGTGGTGAATCAGAAAAGGGGAATCAGAGGCTGGGAATCAGAGGCAGGAAATCAGACACGGGGAATCAGAGGCGGGGAATCAGACGGGGGGAATCAAAGGCGGGGAATCAGAGGTGGGGAATCAGAGGCAGGGAATCAGATGTGCGGAATCAGAGATGGGGAATAAGTGGCAGGGAATCAGAATCAGAAGCGGGGAATCAGAGGCCAGGAATCAGAGGCCGGGAATCAGATGCTGGGAATAAGAGGCCGGGAATCAGAGGTGGGGAATCAGATATGGGGAATCAGAGGTGGCGAATCAAAGGCGGTGAATCAGAGATGGGGAATCAGAGGCGGGGAATCAGAGGCAGGGAATCAGATGCGGGGAATCAGAGGCGGGGAATCAGAGCTGGCGAATCAGAGGCTGGGAATCAGAGGTGGGCAATCAGAGGCGGGGAATCAGATATGGGGAATCAGAGGCGGGGAATCAGAGGCGGGGAAACAGAGGCGGGGAATCAAATATAGGGAATCAGAGGTGGGGAATCAGAGGTTGTGAATCAGAGATGGGGAATCAAGGCGGGGAATCAGAGGCAGGGAATCAGACGCGGGGAATCAGAGGCGGGGATTCAGAGCTGGGGAATCAGATGCGGGGAATCAGAGTTGGGGAATCAGAGGCAGGGAATCAGATATGGGGAATCAGAGGCGGGGAATCAGAGGCGGGGAAACAGAGGCGGGGAATCAGATGTGGGGAATCAGAGGTGGGGAATCAGGGGCAGGGAATCAGTGGCAGGGAATCAGAGGCGGGGAATCAGAGGCGGGGAATCAAAGGCAGGGAATCAGACACGGGGAATCAGAGGCGGGGAATCAGAGATGGGGAATCAGAGGCAGGGAATCGTATGCCGGGAATCAGAGTCGGGGAATCAGAGCTGGGGAATCAGAGGCGGGGAATCAGAGTTGGGGAATCAGAGGCGGGGAATCAGATATGGGGAAATAGAGGCGGGGAATCAGAGCTGGGGAATCAGAGGCGGGGTTTTAGAGTTGGGGAATCAGAGGCGGGGAATCAGATATGGGGAAACAGAGGTGGGGAATCAGACGCGGGGAAACAGAGGCAGGGAATCAGATATGGGGAATCAGAGGCGGGGAATCAGAGGTAGGGAATCAGATTTGGGGAATCAGAGGCGGGGACTTAGATATTGGGAAACAGAGGCGGGGAATCAGAGGCGGGGAAACCCAAGTGGGGAATCAGATATGGGGAATCAGAGGTGGGGAATCAGAGGCAAGGAATCAGATGTGCGGAATCAGAGATGGGGAATCAGAGGCAGGGTATCAGAATCAGAAGCAGGGAATCAGAGGCCGGGAATTAGAGGCCGGAATCAGATGCTGGGAATCAGAGGCCTGGAATCAGAGGCGGGGAATCAGAGGCAGGGAATCAGATGCGGGGAATCAGAGGCGGGGAATCAGATATGGGGAATCAGAGGTGTGGAATCAGAGGTTGGGAATCAGAGGCAAGGAATCAGAGTCGGGGAAACAGAGGCGGGGAATCAGATATGGGGAATCAGAGGTGGCGAATCAAAGGCGGTGAAACAGAGATGGGGAATCAGGGCAGGGAATCAGAGGCAGGGAATCAAACACGGGGAATCAGAGCTGGGGAATCAGAGGCGGGGAATCAGAGTTGGGAATCAGAGGCGGGGAATCAGAGGCGGGGAAACAGAGGCGGGGAATCAGATATTGGGAATCAGAGGTGGGGAATCCGAGGTTGGGAATCAGAGGCAGGGAATCAGAGGCGGAAAATCAGAGGCGGGGAATCTGAGGAAGGGAATCAGATGTGCGGAATCGGAGATGGGGAATCAGAGGCATGGAATCAGAGGCGGGGAATCAGAGGCGGGGAATCAGAGGCCGGGAATCAGATATGGGGAAACAGAGGCGGGGAATCCGAGGCGGGGAAACAGAGGCGGGGAATCAGATATGGGGAATCAGAGGTGGGGAATCAGAGGTTGGGAATCAGAGGCAGGGAATCAGAGGCTTGGAATCAGATGCAGGGAATCAGATGCGGGGAATCAGAGGCGGGGAATCAGAGCTGGGGAATCAGAGGTGGGGAATCAGATTTGGGGAATCAGAGGCGGGGACTTAGATATTGGGAAACAGAGGCGGGGAATCAGAGGCGGGGAAACCCAGGCGGGGAATCAGATATGGGGAATCAGAGGTGGGGAATCAGAGGCAAGGAATCAGATGTGCGGAATCATAGATGGGGAAACAGAGGCAGGGAATCAGAATCAGAAGCAGGGAATCAGAGGCCGGGAATCAGAGGCCGGAATCAGATGCTGGGAATCAGAGGCCTGGAATCAGAGGCGGGGAATCAGAGGCAGGGAATCAGATGCGGGGAATCAGAGGCGGGGAATCAGAGCTGGGGAATCAGAGGCGGGGTTTTAGAGTTGGGGAATCAGAGGCGGGGAATCAGATATGGGGAAACAGAGGTGGGGAATCAGACGCGGGGAAACAGAGGCAGGGAATCAGATATGGGGAATCAGAGGCGGGGAATCAGAGGTAGGGAATCAGATTTGGGGAATCAGAGGCGGGGACTTAGATATTGGGAAACAGAGGCGGGGAATCAGAGGCGGGGAAACCCAAGTGGGGAATCAGATATGGGGAATCAGAGGTGGGGAATCAGAGGCAAGGAATCAGATGTGCGGAATCAGAGATGGGGAATCAGAGGCAGGGTATCAGAATCAGAAGCAGGGAATCAGAGGCCGGGAATTAGAGGCCGGAATCAGATGCTGGGAATCAGAGGCCTGGAATCAGAGGCGGGGAATCAGAGGCAGGGAATCAGATGCGGGGAATCAGAGGCGGGGAATCAGAGCTGGGGAATCAGAGGCAGGGTATTAGAGTTGGGGAATCAGAGGCGGGGAATCAGATATGGGGAAACAGAGGTGGGGAATCAGAGGCGGGGAAACAGAGGCAGGGAATCAGATATGGGGAATCAGTGGCGGGGAATCAGAGGTGGGGAATCATAGGCAGGGAATCGGATGTGCGGAATCAGAGATGGGGAATCAGAGGCTGGGAATCAGAGGTGGTGAATCAGAGATGGTGAATCACAGATGGGGAATCAGAGGCGGGGAATCAGAGGCAGGGAATCAGACGCGGGGAATCAGAGGCGGGGATTCAGAGCTGGGGAATCAGAGGCGGGGAATCAGAGTTGGGGAATCAGAGGCGGGGAATCAGATATGGGGAATCAGAGGCAGGGAATCTGAGGCGGGAAAACAGAGGCGGGGAATCAGATATGGGGAATCAGAGGCGGGGAATCAGAGGCAGGGAATCAGACACGGGGAATCAGAGGCGGGGAATCAGATATGGGGAATCAGAGGCGGGGAATTAGATATGGGGAATCAGAGGCTGGGAATCAGAGGGGGGGAAACAGAGGCGGGGAATAAGATATGGGGAATCAGAGGTGGGGAATCAGGGGCGGGGAATCAGTGGCAGGGAATCAGAGGCGGGGAATCAGAGGCGGGGAATCAAAGGAAGGGAATCAGACACGGGGAATCAGAGGTGGGGAATCAGAGACGGGGAATCAGAGGCGGGGAATCACAGGCAGGGAATCAGACGCGGGGAATCAGAGGCGGGGAATCAGAGCTGGGGAATCAGAGGTGGGGAATCAGAGTCGGGGAATCAGAGGAAGGGAATCGGTTGTGCGGAATCAGAGATTGGGAATCAGATGTGGGGAATCAGAGGCAGTGAATCAGAGATGGGGAATCAGAGGCGGGGAATCAGAGGCAGGAAATAAGTTAGGGATTCAGAGGCTGGGAATCAGACGGGGGGAATCAAAGGCGGGGAATCAGAGCTGGTGAATCAGAGGCAGGGAATCAGAGTTGGGGATTCAGAGGCGGGGAATCAGATATGGGGAAACAGAGGCGGGGAATGAGAGGCGGGCAAGCAGAGGCGGGGAATTAGATATGGGGAATCAGAGGTGGGAAATCAGAGGTGGTGAATCAGAGATGGGGAATCACAGGCGGGGAATCAGAGGCAGCGAATAGAACGCGGGGAATCAGAGGCAGGGAATCAGAGCTGGGGAATCAGAGGCGGGGAATCAGATATGGGGAAACAGAGGCGGGGAATCAGAGGCGGGGAAACAGAGGCGGGGAATCAGACATGGGGAATCGGATGTGGGGAATCAGAGGCGGGGAATCAGAGCTGGGGAATCAGAGGTGGGGAATCAGAGTTGGGGCATCAGAGGTGGGGAATTAGATATGGGGAAACAGGCGGGGAATCAGAGGCGGGGAAACAGAGGCGGGGAATCAGATATGGGGAATCAGAGGTGGGGAATCAGAGGCAGGGAATCAGATGTGCGGAATCAGAGATGGGGAATCAGAGGCAGGGAATCAGAATCAGAAGCGGGGAATCAGAAACCGGGAATCAGATATGGGGAATCAGAGGCGGGGAATCAGAGGCGGGGAAACAGAGGCGGTGAATCAGATATGGGGAATCAGAGGTGGGGAATCAGGGGCAGGGAATCAGTGGCAGGGAATCAGAGGCGGGGAATCTGAGCCGGGGAATCAGAGGCAGGGAATCAGACACGGGGAATCAGAGGCGGGGAATCAGAAACAGAAGCGGGGAATCAGAGGCCGGGAATCAGATATGGGGAATCAGAGGCGGGGAATCAGAGGCGGGGAAACAGAGGCGGGGAATCAGATATGGGGAATCAGAGGTGGGGAATCAGGGGCAGGGAATCAGTGGCAGGGAATCAGAGGCGGGGAATCTGAGCCGGGTAATCAGAGGCAGGGAATCAGACACGGGGAATCAGAGGCGGGGAATCAGAGATGGTGAATCAGAGGCGGGGAATCAGAGGCAGGGAATCGGACGCCGGGAATCAGAGGCGGGGAATCAGAGCTGGGGAATCAGAGGCGGGGAATCAGAGTTGGAGAATCAGAGGCGGGGAATCAGATATGGGGAAATAGAGGCGGGGAATCAGATATGGGGAATCAGAGGCGGGGAATCAGAGGCAGGGAATCAGACGCGGGGAATCAGAGGTGGGCAATCAGAGGTGGGGAATCAGAGCTGGGGAAACAGAGTCGGGGAATCAGATATGGGGAATCAGAGGTGGGGAATCAGGGGCGGGGAATCAGTGGCAGGGAATCAGAGGCCGGGAATAAAAGGCGGGGAATCAGAGCTGGGGAATCAGAGGCGGGGAATCAGAGTTGGGGAATCAGAGGAGGGGAATCAGATACGGGGAAACAGAGGCCGGGAATCAGAGGCAGGGAAACAGAGGCGGGGAATCAGATATGGGGAATCAGAGGTGCGGAATTTGAGGTTGCGAATCAGAGGCGGGGAATCAGAGGCGGGGAATCAGAGGCAGGGAATCGGATGTGCGGAATCAGAGATGGGGAATCAGAGGTGGGGATTCAGAGGTGGTGAATCAGAAAAGGGGAATCAGAGGCTGGGAATCAGAGGCAGGAAATCAGACACGGGGAATCAGAGGCGGGGAATCAGACGGGGGGAATCAAAGGCGGGGAATCAGAGGTGGGGAATCAGAGGCAGGGAATCAGATGTGCGGAATCAGAGATGGGGAATAAGTGGCAGGGAATCAGAATCAGAAGCGGGGAATCAGAGGCCAGGAATCAGAGGCCGGGAATCAGATGCTGGGAATAAGAGGCCGGGAATCAGAGGTGGGGAATCAGATATGGGGAATCAGAGGTGGCGAATCAAAGGCGGTGAATCAGAGATGGGGAATCAGAGGCGGGGAATCAGAGGCAGGGAATCAGATGCGGGGAATCAGAGGCGGGGAATCAGAGCTGGCGAATCAGAGGCTGGGAATCAGAGGTGGGCAATCAGAGGCGGGGAATCAGATATGGGGAATCAGAGGCGGGGAATCAGAGGCGGGGAAACAGAGGCGGGGAATCAAATATAGGGAATCAGAGGTGGGGAATCAGAGGTTGTGAATCAGAGATGGGGAATCAAGGCGGGGAATCAGAGGCAAGGAATCAGACGCGGGGAATCAGAGGCGGGGATTCAGAGCTGGGGAATCAGATGCGGGGAATCAGAGTTGGGGAATCAGAGGCAGGGAATCAGATATGGGGAATCAGAGGCGGGGAATCAGAGGCGGGGAAACAGAGGCGGGGAATCAGATGTGGGGAATCAGAGGTGGGGAATCAGGGGCAGCGAATCAGTGGCAGGGAATCAGAGGCGGGGAATCAGAGGCGGGGAATCAAAGGCAGGGAATCAGACACGGGGAATCAGAGGCGGGGAATCAGAGATGGGGAATCAGAGGCAGGGAATCGTATGCCGGGAATCAGAGTCGGGGAATCAGAGCTGGGGAATCAGAGGCGGGGAATCAGAGTTGGGGAATCAGAGGCGGGGAATCAGATATGGGGAAATAGAGGCGGGGAATCAGATATGGGGAATCAGAGGTGTGGAATCAGAGGTTGGGAATCAGAGGCAAGGAATCAGAGTCGGGGAAACAGAGGCGGGGAATCAGATATGGGGAATCAGAGGTGGCGAATCAAAGGCGGTGAAACAGAGATGGGGAATCAGGGCAGGGAATCAGAGGCAGGGAATCAAACACGGGGAATCAGAGCTGGGGAATCAGAGGCGGGGAATCAGAGTTGGGAATCAGAGGCGGGGAATCAGAGGCGGGGAAACAGAGGCGGGGAATCAGATATTGGGAATCAGAGGTGGGGAATCCGAGGTTGGGAATCAGAGGCAGGGAATCAGAGGCGGAAAATCAGAGGCGGGGAATCTGAGGAAGGGAATCAGATGTGCGGAATCGGAGATGGGGAATCAGAGGCATGGAATCAGAGGCGGGGAATCAGAGGCGGGGAATCAGAGGCCGGGAATCAGATATGGGGAAACAGAGGCGGGGAATCCGAGGCGGGGAAACAGAGGCGGGGAATCAGATATGGGGAATCAGAGGTGGGGAATCAGAGGTTGGGAATCAGAGGCAGGGAATCAGAGGCTTGGAATCAGATGCAGGGAATCAGATGCGGGGAATCAGAGGCGGGGAATCAGAGCTGGGGAATCAGAGGTGGGGAATCAGATTTGGGGAATCAGAGGCGGGGACTTAGATATTGGGAAACAGAGGCGGGGAATCAGAGGCGGGGAAACCCAGGCGGGGAATCAGATATGGGGAATCAGAGGTGGGGAATCAGAGGCAAGGAATCAGATGTGCGGAATCATAGATGGGGAAACAGAGGCAGGGAATCAGAATCAGAAGCAGGGAATCAGAGGCCGGGAATCAGAGGCCGGAATCAGATGCTGGGAATCAGAGGCCTGGAATCAGAGGCGGGGAATCAGAGGCAGGGAATCAGATGCGGGGAATCAGAGGCGGGGAATCAGAGCTGGGGAATCAGAGGCGGGGTTTTAGAGTTGGGGAATCAGAGGCGGGGAATCAGATATGGGGAAACAGAGGTGGGGAATCAGACGCGGGGAAACAGAGGCAGGGAATCAGATATGGGGAATCAGAGGCGGGGAATCAGAGGTGGGGAATCATAGGCAGGGAATCGGATGTGCGGAATCAGAGATGGGGAATCAGAGGCGGGGAATCAGAGGCGGGGAAACAGAGGCGGGGAATCAGATGTGGGGAATCAGAGGTGGGGAATCAGGGGCAGGGAATCAGTGGCAGGGAATCAGAGGCGGGGAATCAGAGGCGGGGAATCAAAGGCAGGGAATCAGACACGGGGAATCAGAGGCGGGGAATCAGAGATGGGGAATCAGAGGCAGGGAATCGTATGCCGGGAATCAGAGTCGGGGAATCAGAGCTGGGGAATCAGAGGCGGGGAATCAGAGTTGGGGAATCAGAGGCGGGGAATCAGATATGGGGAAATAGAGGCGGGGAATCAGATATGGGGAATCAGAGGTGTGGAATCAGAGGTTGGGAATCAGAGGCAAGGAATCAGAGTCGGGGAAACAGAGGCGGGGAATCAGATATGGGGAATCAGAGGTGGCGAATCAAAGGCGGTGAAACAGAGATGGGGAATCAGGGCAGGGAATCAGAGGCAGGGAATCAAACACGGGGAATCAGAGCTGGGGAATCAGAGGCGGGGAATCAGAGTTGGGAATCAGAGGCGGGGAATCAGAGGCGGGGAAACAGAGGCGGGGAATCAGATATTGGGAATCAGAGGTGGGGAATCCGAGGTTGGGAATCAGAGGCAGGGAATCAGAGGCGGAAAATCAGAGGCGGGGAATCTGAGGAAGGGAATCAGATGTGCGGAATCGGAGATGGGGAATCAGAGGCATGGAATCAGAGGCGGGGAATCAGAGGCGGGGAATCAGAGGCCGGGAATCAGATATGGGGAAACAGAGGCGGGGAATCCGAGGCGGGGAAACAGAGGCGGGGAATCAGATATGGGGAATCAGAGGTGGGGAATGAGAGGTTGGGAATCAGAGGCAGGGAATCAGAGGCTTGGAATCAGATGCAGGGAATCAGATGCGGGGAATCAGAGGCGGGGAATCAGAGCTGGGGAATCAGAGGTGGGGAATCAGATTTGGGGAATCAGAGGCGGGGACTTAGATATTGGGAAACAGAGGCGGGGAATCAGAGGCGGGGAAACCCAGGCGGGGAATCAGATATGGGGAATCAGAGGTGGGGAATCAGAGGCAAGGAATCAGATGTGCGGAATCATAGATGGGGAAACAGAGGCAGGGAATCAGAATCAGAAGCAGGGAATCAGAGGCCGGGAATCAGAGGCCGGAATCAGATGCTGGGAATCAGAGGCCTGGAATCAGAGGCGGGGAATCAGAGGCAGGGAATCAGATGCGGGGAATCAGAGGCGGGGAATCAGAGCTGGGGAATCAGAGGCGGGGTTTTAGAGTTGGGGAATCAGAGGCGGGGAATCAGATATGGGGAAACAGAGGTGGGGAATCAGACGCGGGGAAACAGAGGCAGGGAATCAGATATGGGGAATCAGAGGCGGGGAATCAGAGGTGGGGAATCATAGGCAGGGAATCGGATGTGCGGAATCAGAGATGGGGAATCAGAGGGTGGGAATCAGAGGTGGTGAATCAGAGATGGGGAATCAGAGGCGGGGAATCAGAGGCAGGGAATCAGACGCGGGGAATCAGAGGTGGGCAATCAGAGGCGTGGAATCAGATATGGGGAATCAGAGGCGGGGAATCAGAGGCGGGGAAACAGAGGCGGGGAATCAGATATGGGGAATCAGAGGTGGGGCATCAGAGGTTGTGAATCACAGATGGGGAATCAGAGGTGGGGAATCAGAGGCAGGGAATCAGACGCGGGGAATCAGAGGCGGGGATTCAGAGCTGGGGAATCAGAGGCTGGGAATCAGAGTTGGGGAATCAGAGGCGGGGAATCAGATATGGGGAATCAGAGGCAAGGAATCAGAGGCGGGAAAACAGAGGCGGGGAATCAGATATGGGGAATCAGAGGCGGGGAATCAGAGGCAGGGAATCAGACACGGGGAATCAGAGGTGGGGAATCAGAGATGGGGAATCAGAGGCGGGGAATCAGAGGCAGGGAATCGGATGCCGGGAATCAGAGGCGGGAAATCAGAGCTGGGGAATCAGAGGCGGGGAATCAGAGTTGGGGAATCAGAGGCGGCGAAGCAGATATGGGGAAATAGAGGCGGGGAATCAGATATGGGGAATCAGAGGCGGGGAATCAGATATGGGGAATCAGAGGCTGGGAATCAGAGGGGGGGAAACGGAGGCGGGGAATAAGATATGGGGAATCAGAGGTGGGGAATCAGGTGCGGGGAATCAGTGGCAGGGAATCAGAGGCGGGGAATCAGAGGCGGGGAATCAAAGGAAGGGAATCAGACACGGGGAATCAGAGGTGGGGAATCAGAGATGGGGAATCAGAGGCGGGGAATCACAGGCAGGGAATCAGACGCGGGGAATCAGAGGCGGGGAATCAGAGCTGGGGAATCAGAGGTGGGGAATCAGAGTCGGGGAATCATAGGCAGGGAATCGGTTGTGCGGAATCAGAGATGGGGAATCAGATGTGGGGAATCAGAGGCAGTGAATACGAGGCGGGGAAACAGAGGCGGGTAATCAAATATAGGGAATCAGAGGTGGGAATCAGAGGTTGTGAATCAGAGATGGGGAATCAAGGCGGGGAATCAGAGGCAGGGAATCAGACGCGGGGAATCAGAGGCGGGGTTTCAGAGCTGGGGAATCAGAGGCAGTGAATCAGAGTTGGGGAATCAGAGGCAGGGAATCAGATATGGGGAATCAGAGGTGGCGAATCAGAGGCGGGGAAACAGAGGCGGGGAATCAGATATGGGGAATCAGAATTGGGGAATCAGGGGCAGGGAATCAGTGGCAGGGAAACAGAGGCGGGGAATCTGAGGCGGGGAATCAGAGGCAGGGAATCAGACACGGGGAATCAGAGGCGGGGAATCAGAGATGGGGAATCAGAGGCGGGGAATCAGCGGCAGGGAATCGGACTCCGGGAATCAGAGTCGGGGAATCAGAGCTGGGGAATCAGAGGCGGGGAATCAGAGTTGGGGAATCAGAGGCGGAAATCAGATATGGGGAAATAGAGGCGGGGAATCAGATATGGGGAATCAGAGGTGTGGAATCAGAGGTTGGGAATCAGAGGCAGGGAATCAGAGTCGGGGAAACAGAGGCGGGTAATCAGATATGGGGAATCAGAGGTGGCGAATCAAAGGCGGTGAAACAGAGATGGGGAATCAGGGCAGGGAATCAGAGGCAGGGAATCAAACACGGGGAATCAGAGCTGGGGAATCAGAGGCGGGGAATCAGAGTTGGGAATCAGAGGCGGGGAATCAGAGGCGGGGAAACAGAGGCGGGGAATCAGATATGGGGAATCAGAGGTGGGGAATCCGAGGTTGGGAATCAGAGGCAGGGAATCAGAGGCGGGGAATCAGAGGCGGGGAATCAGAGGAAGGGAATCAGATGTGCGGAATCGGAGATGGGGAATCAGAGGCAGGGAATCAGAGGCGGGGAATCAGAGGCGGGGAATCAGAGGCCGGGAATCAGATATGGGGAAACAGAGGCGGGGAATCCGAGGCGGGGAAACAGAGGCGGGGAATCAGATATGGGGAATCAGAGGTGGGGAATCAGAGGTTGGGAATCAGAGGCAGGGAATCAGAGGCTTGGAATCAGATGCAGGGAATCAGATGCGGGGAATCAGAGGCGGGGAATCAGAGCTGGGGAATCAGAGGTGGAGAATCAGATTTGGGGAATCAGAGGCGGGGACTTAGATATTGGGAAACAGAGGCGGGGAATCAGAGGCGGGGAAACCCAGGCGGGGAATCAGATATGGGGAATCAGAGGTGGGGAATCAGAGGCAAGGAATCAGATGTGCGGAATCAGAGATGGGGAATCAGAGGCAGGGAATCAGAATCAGAAGCAGGGAATCAGAGGCCGGGAATTAGAGGCCGGAATCAGATGCTGGGAATCAGAGGCCTGGAATAAGAGGCGGGGAATCAGAGGCAGGGAATCAGATGCGGGGAATCAGAGGCGGGGAATCAGAGCTGGGGAATCAGAGGCGGGGTATTAGAGTTGGGGAATCAGAAGCGGGGAATCAGATATGGGGAAACAGAGGTGGGGAATCAGAGGCGGGGAAACAGAGGCAGGGAATCAGATATGGGGAATCAGAGGCGGGGAATCAGAGGTGGGGAATCATAGGCAGGGAATCGGATGTGTGGAATCAGAGATGGGGAATCAGAGGCTGGGAATCAGAGGTGGTGAATCAGAGATGGGGAATCAGAGGCGGGGAATCAGAGGCGGGGAATCAGACGCGGGGAATCAGAGGTGGGCAATCAGAGGCGGGGAATCAGATATGGGGAATCAGAGGCGGGGAATCAGAGGCGGGGAAACAGAGGCGGGGAATCAGATATGGGGTATCAGAGGTGGGGCATCAGAGGTTGTGAATCACAGATGGGGAATCAGAGGCGGGGAATCAGAGGCAGGGAATCAGACGCGGGGAATCAGAGGCGGGGATTCAGAGCTGGGGAATCAGAGGCGGGGAATCAGAGTTGGGGAATCAGAGGCGGGGAATCAGATATGGGGGATCAGAGGCAGGGAATCAGAGGCGGGAAAACAGAGGCGGGGAATCAGATATGGGGAATCAGAGGCGGGGAATCAGAGGCAGGGATTCAGACACGGGGAATCAGAGGCGGGGAATCAGAGATGGGGAATCAGAGGCGGGGAATCAGAGGCAGGGAATCGGATGCCGGGAATCAGTGGCGGGAAATCAGAGGCAGGAAATCAGACAGGGATTCAGAGGCTGGGAATCAGATGGGGGGAATCAAAGGCGGGGAATCAGAGCTGGTGAATCAGAGGCAGGGAATCAGAGTTGGGGATTCAGAGGCGGGGAATCAGATATTGGGAAACAGAGGCGGGGAATGAGAGGCGGTCAAGCAGAGGCGGGGAATTAGATATGGGGAATCAGAGGTGGGAAATCAGAGGTGGTGAATCAGAGATGGGGAATCACAGGCGGGGAATCAGAGGCAGCGAATAGAACGCGGGGAATCAGAGGCAGGGAATCAGAGCTGGGGAATCAGAGGCGGGGAATCAGATATGGGGAAACAGAGGCGGGGAATCAGAGGCGGGGAAACAGAGGCGGGGAATCAGACATGGGGAATCGGATGCGGGGAATCAGAGTCGGGGAATCAGAGCTGGGGAATCAGAGGTGGGGCATCAGAGTTGGGGCATCAGAGGTGGGGAATTAGATATGGGGAAACAGAGGCGGGGAATCAGAGATGGTGAATCAGAGGCGGGGAATCAGAGGCAGGGAATCGGACGCCGGGAATCAGAGGCGGGAAATCAGAGCTGGGGAATCAGAGGCGGGGAATCAGAGGCAGGGAATCGGACGCCGGGAATCAGAGGCGGGGAATCAGAGCTGGGGAATCAGAGGCGGGGAATCAGAGTTGGGGAATCAGAGGCGGGGAATCAGATATGGGGAAATAGAGGCGGGGAATCAGATATGGGGAATCAGAGGTGTGGAATCAGAGGTTGAAAATCAGAGGCAGGGAATCAGAGGCGGGGAAACAGAGATGGGGAATCAGGGCAGGGAATGAGAGGCAGGGAATCAGAGCTGGGGAAACAGAGGCGGGGAATCAGATATGGGGAATCAGAGGTGGGGAATCAGGGGCGGGGAATCAGTGGCAGGGAATCAGAGCTGCGAATCAGAGGTGGGGAATCAGAGCTGGGGAAACAGAGGCGGGGAATCAGATATGGGGAATCAGAGGTGGGGAATCAGGGGCGGGGAATCAGTGGCAGGGAATCAGAGGCCGGGAATAAAAGGCGGGGAATCAGAGCTGGGGAATCAGAGGCGGGGAATCAGAGTTGGGGAATCAGAGGAGGGGAATCAGATACGGGGAAACAGAGGCCGGGAATCAGAGGCAGGGAAACAGAGGCAGGGAATCAGATATGGGGAATCAGAGGTGCGGAATTTGAGGTTGCGAATCAGAGGCGGGGAATCAGAGGCGGGGAATCAGAGGCAGGGAATCGGATGTGCGGAATCAGAGATGGGGAATCAGAGGTGGGGATTCAGAGGTGGTGAATCAGAAAAGGGGAATCAGAGGCTGGGAATCAGAGGCAGGGAATCAGACGCAGGGAATCAGAGGCGGGGAATCATAGCTGGCGAATTAGTGGAGGGGAATAAGAGTTGGGGAATCAGAGGCGGGGAATCAGATATGGGGAAACAGAGGCGGGGAATCAGAGGCGGGGAAACAGAGGTAGGGAATCAGATATGGGGAATCAGAGGTGGGGAATGAGAGGCAGGGAATCAGATGTGCGGAATCAGAGATGGGGAATCAGAGGCAGGGAATCAGAATCTGAAGCAGGGAATCAGAGGCCGGGAATCAGAGGCCGGAATCAGATGCTGGGAATCAGAGGCCAGGAATCAGAGGCGGGGAATCAGAGGCAGGGAATCTGATGCGGGGAATCAGAGGCGGGGAATCAGAGGCGGGGAATCAGAGCTGGGGAATCAGAGGCAGGGTATTAGAGTTGGGGAATCAGAGGCGGGGAATCAGATATGGGGAAACAGAGGTGGGGAATCAGAGGCGGGGAAACAGAGGCAGGGAATCAGATATGGGGAATCAGAGGCGGGAATCAGAGGTGGGGAATCATAGGCAGGGAATCGGATGTGCAGAATCAGAGATGGGGAATCAGAGGCCGGGAATGAGAGGTGGTGAATCAGATATGGGGAATCAGAGGCGGGGAATCAGAGGCAGTGAATCAGATGCGGGGAATCAGAGGTGGGCAATCAGAGGCGGGGAATCAGATATGGGGAATCAGAGGCGGGGAATCAGAGGCGGGGAAACAGAGGCGGGGAATCAGATATGGGGAATCAGAGGTAGGGCATCAGAGGTTGTGAATCACAGATGGGGAATTAGAGGCGGGGAATCAGAGGCAGGGAATCAGACTCGGGGAATCAGAGTCGGGGATTCAGAGCTGGGGAATCAGAAGCGGGGAATCAGAGTTGGGGAATCAGAGGTGGGGAATCAGATATGGGGAATCAGAGGCAGGGAATCAGAGGCGGGGAATCAGAGGCAGGGAATCAGACGCGGGGAATCTGAGGCGGGGAATCAGAGCTGGGGAATCAGAGGTGGGGAATCAGAGTTGGGGAATCAGAGGCAGGGAATTGGATGTGCGGAATCAGAGATGGGGAATCAGAGGTGGGGAATCAGAGGCGGTGAATCAGAGATGGGGAATCAGAGGCGGGGAATCAGAGGCAGGAAATCAGACACGGGGATTCAGAGGCTGGGAATCAGACGGGGGGAATCAAAGGCGGGGAATCAGAGCTGGGGAATCTGAGGCAGGGAATCAGAGTTGGGGATTCAGAGGCGGGGAATCAGATATGGGGAAACAGAGGCGGGGAATCAGAGGCGGGAAAACAGAGGCGGGGAATTAGATATGGGGAATCAGAGGTGGGGAATCAGAGGTGGTGAATCAGAGATGGGGAATCAGAGGCGGGGAATCAGAGGCAGGGAATCGGACGCCGGGAATCAGAGGCGGGGAATCAGAGCTGGGGAATCAGAGGCGGGGAATCAGAGTTGGTGAATCAGAGGCGGGGAATCAGATATGGGGAAATAGAAGCGTGGAATCAGATATGGGGAATCAGAGGTGTGGAATCAGAGGTTGGGAATCAGAGGCAGGGAATAAGAGGCGGGGAAACAGAGGCGGGGAATCAGATATGGGGAATCAGAGGTGGCGAATCAAATGCGTTGAAACAGAGATGGGGAATCAGGGCAGGGAATCAGAGGCAGGGAATCAGAGCTGGGGAAACAGAGGCGGGGAATCAGATATGGGGAATCAGAGGTGGGGAATCAGGGGCGGGGAATCAGTGGCAGGGAATCAGAGCTGGGGAATCAGAGGTGGGGAATCAGAGCTGGGGAAACAGAGGCGGGGAATCAGATATGGGGAAACAGAGGTAGGGAATCAGAGGTGGTGAATCAGTGATGGGGAATCACAGGCGGGGAATCAGAGGCAGGGAATAGAACGCGGGGAATCAGAGGCAGGGAATCAGAGCTGGGGAATCAGAGGAGGGGATTCATAGTTGGGAATCAGAGGCGGGAATCAGATATGGGGAAACAGAGGCGGGGAATCAGAGGCGGTGAAACAGAGGCGGGGAATCAGATATGGGGAATCGGATGCAGGGAATCAGAGGCGGGGAATCAGAGCTGGGGAATCAGAGGCGGGGAATCAGAGTTGGGGCATCAGAGGTGGGGAATTAGATATAGGGAAACAGAGGCGGGGAATCAGAGGCGGGGAAACAGAGGCGGGGAATCAGATATGGGGAATCAGAGGTGGGGAATCAGAGGCAGGGAATCAGATGTGCGGAATCAAAGATGTGGAATAAGTGGCAGGGAATCAGAATCAGAAGCGGGGAATCAGAGGCCAGGAATCAGAGGCCGGGAATCAGATGCTGGGAATAAGAGGCCGGGAATCAGAGGTGGGGAATCAGATATGGGGAACCAGAGGTGGCGAATCAAAGGCGGTGAATCACAGATGGGGAATCAGAGGCGGGGAATCAGAGGCAGGGAATCAGATGCGGGGAATCAGAGGCGGGGAATCAGAGCTGGCGAATCAGAGGCTGGGAATAAGAGGTGGGCAATCAGAGGCGGGGAATCAGATATGGGGAATCAGAGGCGGGGAATCAGAGGCGGGGATACAGAGGCGGGGAATCAAATATAGGGAATCAGAGGTGGGGAATCAGAGGTTGTGAATCAGAGATGGGGAATCAAGGCGGGGAATCAGAGGCAGGGAATCAGACGCGGGGAATCAGAGGCGGGGATTCAGAGCTGGGGAATCAGAGGCGGGGAATCAGAGTTGGGGAATCAGAGGCAGGGAATCAGATATGGGGAATCAGAGGCGGGGAATCAGAGGCGGGGAAACAGAGGCGGGGAATCAGATGTGGGGAATCAGAGGTGGGGAATCAGGGGCAGGGAATCAGTGGCAGGGAATCAGAGGCGGGGAATCAGAGGCGGGGAATCAAAGGCAGGGAATCAGACACGGGGAATCAGAGGCGGGGAATCAGAGATGGGGAATCAGAGGCAGGGAATCGTATGCCGGGAATCAGAGTCGGGGAATCAGAGCTGGGGAATCAGAGGCGGGGAATCAGAGTTGGGGAATCAGAGGCGGGGAATCAGATATGGGGAAATAGAGGCGGGGAATCAGATATGGGGAATCAGAGGTGTGGAATCAGAGGTTGGGAATCAGAGGCAGGGAATCAGAGTCGGGGAAACAGAGGCGGGGAATCAGATATGGGGAATCAGAGGTGGCGAATCAAAGGCGGTGAAACAGAGATGGGGAATCAGGGCAGGGAATCAGAGGCAGGGAATCAAACACGGGGAATCAGAGCTGGGGAATCAGAGGCGGGGAATCAGAGTTGGGAATCAGAGGCGGGGAATCAGAGGCGGGGAAACAGAGGCGGGGAATCAGATATGGGGAATCAGAGGTGGGGAATCCGAGGTTGGGAATCAGAGGCAGGGAATCAGAGGCGGAAAATCAGAGGCGGGGAATCTGAGGAAGGGAATCAGATGTGCGGAATCGGAGATGGGGAATCAGAGGCAGGGAATCAGATATGGGGAAACAGAGGCGGGGAATCCGAGGTGGGGAAACAGAGGCGGGGAATCAGATATGGGGAATCAGAGGTGGGGAATCAGAGGTTGGGAATCAGAGGCAGGGAATCAGAGGCTTGGAATCAGATGCAGGGAATCAGATGCGGGGAATCAGAGGCGGGGAATCAGAGCTGGGGAATCAGAGGTGGGGAATCAGATTTGGGGAATCAGAGGCGGGGACTTAGATATTGGGAAACAGAGGCGGGGAATCAGAGGCGGGGAAACCCAGGCGGGGAATCAGATATGGGGAATCAGAGGTGGGGAATCAGAGGCAAGGAATCAGATGTGCGGAATCATAGATGGGGAAACAGAGGCAGGGAATCAGAATCAGAAGCAGGGAATCAGAGGCCGGGAATCAGAGGCCGGAATCAGATGCTGGGAATCAGAGGCCTGGAATCAGAGGCAGGGAATCAGATGCGGGGAATCAGAGGCGGGGAATCAGAGCTGGGGAATCAGAGGCGGGGTTTTAGAGTTGGGGAATCAGAGGCGGGTAATCAGATATGGGGAAACAGAGGTGGGGAATCAGACGCGGGGAAACAGAGGCAGGGAATCAGATATGGGGAATCAGAGGCGGGGAATCAGAGGTGGGGAATCATAGGCAGGGAATCGGATGTGCGGAATCAGAGATGGGGAATCAGAGGCTGGGAATCAGAGGTGGTGAATCAGAGATGGGGAATCAGAGGCGGGGAATCAGAGGCAGGGAATCAGACGCGGGGAATCGGAGGTGGGCAATCAGAGGCGTGGAATCAGATATGGGGAATCAGAGGCGGGGAATCAGAGGCGGCGAAGCAGATATGGGGAAATAGAGGCGGGGAATCAGATATGGGGAATCAGAGGCGGGGAATCAGATATGGGGAATCAGAGGCTGGGAATCAGAGGGGGGGAAACGGAGGCGGGGAATAAGATATGGGGAATCAGAGGTGGGGAATCAGGGGCGGGGAATCAGTGGCAGGGAATCAGAGGCGGGGAATCAGAGGCGGGGAATCAAAGGAAGGGAATCAGACACGGGGAATCAGAGGTGGGGAATCAGAGATGGGGAATCAGAGGCGGGGAATCACAGGCAGGGAATCAGACGCGGGGAATCAGAGGCGGGGAATCAGAGCTGGGGAATCAGAGGTGGGGAATCAGAGTCGGGGAATCATAGGCAGGGAATCGGTTGTGCGGAATCAGAGATGGGGAATCAGATGTGGGGAATCAGAGGCAGTGAATCAGAGGCGGGGAAACAGAGGCGGGTAATCAAATATAGGGAATCAGAGGTGGGAATCAGAGGTTGTGAATCAGAGATGGGGAATCAAGGCGGGGAATCAGAGGCAGGGAATCAGACGCGGGGAATCAGAGGCGGGGATTCAGAGCTGGGGAATCAGAGGCAGTGAATCAGAGTTGGGGAATCAGAGGCAGGGAATCAGATATTGGGAATCAGAGGTGGCGAATCAGAGGCGGGGAAACAGAGGCGGGGAATCAGATATGGGGAATCAGAATTGGGGAATCAGGGGCAGGGAATCAGTGGCAGGGAAACAGAGGCGGGGAATCTGAGGCGGGGAATCAGAGGCAGGGAATCAGACACGGGGAATCAGAGGCGGGGAATCAGAGATGGGGAATCAGAGGCGGGGAATCAGCGGCAGGGAATCGGACTCCGGGAATCAGAGTCGGGGAATCAGAGCTGGGGAATCAGAGGCGGGGAATCAGAGTTGGGGAATCAGAGGCGGAAATCAGATATGGGGAAATAGAGGCGGGGAATCAGATATGGGGAATCAGAGGTGTGGAATCAGAGGTTGGGAATCAGAGGCAGGGAATCAGAGTCGGGGAAACAGAGGCGGGTAATCAGATATGGGGAATCAGAGGTGGCGAATCAAAGGCGGTGAAACAGAGATGGGGAATCAGGGCAGGGAATCAGAGGCAGGGAATCAAACACGGGGAATCAGAGCTGGGGAATCAGAGGCGGGGAATCAGAGTTGGGAATCAGAGGCGGGGAATCAGAGGCGGGGAAACAGAGGCGGGGAATCAGATATGGGGAATCAGAGGTGGGGAATCCGAGGTTGGGAATCAGAGGCAGGGAATCAGAGGCGGAAAATCAGAGGCGGGGAATCTTAGGAAGGGAATCAGATGTGCGGAATCGGAGATGGGGAATCAGAGGCAGGGAATCAGAGGCGGGGAATCAGAGGCGGGGAATCAGAGGCCGGGAATCAGATATGGGGAAACAGAGGCGGGGAATCCGAGGCGGGGAAACAGAGGCGGGGAATCAGATATGGGGAATCAGAGGTGGGGAATCAGAGGTTGGGAATCAGAGGCAGGGAATCAGAGGCTTGGAATCAGATGCAGGGAATCAGATGCGGGGAATCAGAGGCGGGGAATCAGAGCTGGGGAATCAGAGGTGGGGAATCAGATTTGGGGAATCAGAGGCGGGGACTTAGATATTGGGAAACAGAGGCGGGGAATCAGAGGCGGGGAAACCCAGGCGGGGAATCAGATATGGGGAATCAGAGGTGGGGAATCAGAGGCAAGGAATCAGATGTGCGGAATCATAGATGGGGAAACAGAGGCAGGGAATCAGAATCAGAAGCAGGGAATCAGAGGCCGGGAATCAGAGGCCGGAATCAGATGCTGGGAATCAGAGGCCTGGAATCAGAGGCAGGGAATCAGATGCGGGGAATCAGAGGCGGGGAATCAGAGCTGGGGAATCAGAGGCGGGGTTTTAGAGTTGGGGAATCAGAGGCGGGGAATCAGATATGGGGAAACAGAGGTGGGGAATCAGACGCGGGGAAACAGAGGCAGGGAATCAGATATGGGGAATCAGAGGCGGGGAATCAGAGGTGGGGAATCATAGGCAGGGAATCGGATGTGCGGAATCAGAGATGGGGAATCAGAGGCTGGGAATCAGAGGTGGTGAATCAGAGATGGGGAATCAGAGGCGGGGAATCAGAGGCAGGGAATCAGACGCGGGGAATCGGAGGTGGGCAATCAGAGGCGTGGAATCAGATATGGGGAATCAGAGGCGGGGAATCAGAGGCGGGGAAACAGAGGCGGGGAATCAGATATGGGGAATCAGAGGTGGGGCATCAGAGGTTGTGAATCACAGATGGGGAATCAGAGGTGGGGAATCAGAGGCAGGGAATCAGACGCGGGGAATCAGAGGCGGGGATTCAGAGCTGGGGAATCAGAGGCTGGGAATCAGAGTCGGGGAATCAGAGGCGGGGAATCAGATATGGGGAATCAGAGGCAAGGAATCAGAGGCGGGAAAACAGAGGCGGGGAATCAGATATGGGGAATCAGAGGCGGGGAATCAGAGGCAGGGAATCAGACACGGGGAATCAGAGGCGGGGAATCAGAGATGGGGAATCAGAGGCGGGGAATCAGAGGCAGGGAATCGGATGCCGGGAATCAGAGGCGGGAAATCAGAGCTGGGGAATCAGAGGCGGGGAATCAGAGTTGGGGAATCAGAGGCGGCGAAGCAGATATGGGGAAATAGAGGCGGGGAATCAGATATGGGGAATCAGAGGCGGGGAATCAGATATGGGGAATCAGAGGCTGGGAATCAGAGGGGGGGAAACGGAGGCGGGGAATAAGATATGGGGAATCAGAGGTGGGGAATCAGGGGCGGGGAATCAGTGGCAGGGAATCAGAGGCGGGGAATCAGAGGCGGGGAATCAAAGGAAGGGAATCAGACACGGGGAATCAGAGGTGGGGAATCAGAGATGGGGAATCAGAGGCGGGGAATCACAGGCAGGGAATCAGACGCGGGGAATCAGAGGCGGGGAATCAGAGCTGGGGAATCAGAGGTGGGGAATCAGAGTCGGGGAATCATAGGCAGGGAATCGGTTGTGCGGAATCAGAGATGGGGAATCAGATGTGGGGAATCAGAGGCAGTGAATCAGAGGCGGGGAAACAGAGGCGGGTAATCAAATATAGGGAATCAGAGGTGGGAATCAGAGGTTGTGAATCAGAGATGGGGAATCAAGGCGGGGAATCAGAGGCAGGGAATCAGACGCGGGGAATCAGAGGCGGGGATTCAGAGCTGGGGAATCAGAGGCAGTGAATCAGAGTTGGGGAATCAGAGGCAGGGAATCAGATATGGGGAATCAGAGGTGGCGAATCAGAGGCGGGGAATCAGATATGGGGAATCAGAATTGGGGAATCAGGGGCAGGGAATCAGTGGCAGGGAAACAGAGGCGGGGAATCTGAGGCGGGGAATCAGAGGCAGGGAATCAGACACGGGGAATCAGAGGCGGGGAATCAGAGATGGGGTATCAGAGGCGGGGAATCAGCGGCAGGGAATCGGACTCCGGGAATCAGAGTCGGGGAATCAGAGCTGGGGAATCAGAGGCGGGGAATCAGAGTTGGGGAATCAGAGGCGGAAATCAGATATGGGGAAATAGAGGCGGGGAATCAGATATGGGGAATCAGAGGTGTGGAATCAGAGGTTGGGAATCAGAGGCAGGGAATCAGAGTCGGGGAAACAGAGGCGGGTAATCAGATATGGGGAATCAGAGGTGGCGAATCAAAGGCGGTGAAAC
This sequence comes from Narcine bancroftii, assembly GCF_036971445.1. NCBI lineage: Eukaryota > Metazoa > Chordata > Chondrichthyes > Torpediniformes > Narcinidae > Narcine > Narcine bancroftii. The sequence continues at coordinate 110,422,257 of NC_091474.1, read as the reverse complement.
AGAGATGGGGAATCAGGGCAGGGAATCAGAGGCAGGGAATCAAACACGGGGAATCAGAGCTGGGGAATCAGAGGCGGGGAATCAGAGTTGGGAATCAGAGGCGGGGAATCAGAGGCGGGGAAACAGAGGCGGGGAATCAGATATGGGGAATCAGAGGTGGGGAATCCGAGGTTGGGAATCAGAGGCAGGGAATCAGAGGCGGGGAATCAGAGGCGGGCAATCAGAGGAAGGGAATCAGATGTGCGGAATCGGAGATGGGGAATCAGAGGCAGGGAATCAGAGGCGGGGAATCAGAGGCGGGGAATCAGAGGCCGGGAATCAGATATGGGGAAACAGAGGCGGGGAATCCGAGGCGGGGAAACAGAGGCGGGGAATCAGATATGGGGAATCAGAGGTGGGGAATCAGAGGTTGGGAATCAGAGGCAGGGAATCAGAGGCTTGGAATCAGATGCAGGGAATCAGATGCGGGGAATCAGAGGCGGGGAATCAGAGCTGGGGAATCAGAGGTGGAGAATCAGATTTGGGGAATCAGAGGCGGGGACTTAGATATTGGGAAACAGAGGCGGGGAATCAGAGGCGGGGAAACCCAGGCGGGGAATCAGATATGGGGAATCAGAGGTGGGGAATCAGAGGCAAGGAATCAGATGTGCGGAATCAGAGATGGGGAATCAGAGGCAGGGAATCAGAATCAGAAGCAGGGAATCAGAGGCCGGGAATTAGAGGCCGGAATCAGATGCTGGGAATCAGAGGCCTGGAATCAGAGGCGGGGAATCAGAGGCAGGGAATCAGATGCGGGGAATCAGAGGCGGGGAATCAGAGCTGGGGAATCAGAGGCGGGGTATTAGAGTTGGGGAATCAGAGGCGGGGAATCAGATATGGGGAAACAGAGGTGGGGAATCAGAGGCGGGGAAACAGAAGCAGGGAATCAGATATGGGGAATCAGAGGCGGGGAATCAGAGGTGGGGAATCATAGGCAGGGAATCGGATGTGTGGAATCAGAGATGGGGAATCAGAGGCTGGGAATCAGAGGTGGTGAATCAGAGATGGGGAATCAGAGGCGGGGAATCAGAGGCAGGGAATCAGACGCGGGGAATCAGAGGTGGGCAATCAGAGGCGGGGAATCAGATATGGGGAATCAGAGGCGGGGAATCAGAGGCGGGGAAACAGAGGCGGGGAATCAGATATGGGGTATCAGAGGTGGGGCATCAGAGGTTGTGAATCACAGATGGGGAATCAGAGGCGGGGAATCAGAGGCAGGGAATCAGACGCGGGGAATCAGAGGCGGGGATTCAGAGCTGGGGAATCAGAGGCGGGGAATCAGAGTTGGGGAATCAGAGGCGGGGAATCAGATATGGGGAATCAGAGGCAGGGAATCAGAGGCGGGAAAACAAAGGCGGGGAATAAGATATGGGGAATCAGAGGCGGGGAATCAGAGGCAGGGAATCAGACACGGGGAATCAGAGGCGGGGAATCAGAGATGGGGAATCAGAGGCGGGGAATCAGAGGCAGGGAATCGGATGCCGGGAATCAGAGGCGGGAAATCAGAGGCAGGAAATCAGACAGGGATTCAGAGGCTGGGAATCAGACGGGGGGAATCAAAGGCGGGGAATCAGAGCTGGTGAATCAGAGGCAGGGAATCAGAGTTGGGGATTCAGAGGCGGGGAATCAGATATGGGGAAACAGAGGCGGGGAATGAGAGGCGGGCAAGCAGAGGTGGGGAATTAGATATGGGGAATCAGAGGTGGGAAATCAGAGGTGGTGAATCAGAGATGGGGAATCACAGGCGGGGAATCAGAGGCAGCGAATAGAACGCGGGGAATCAGAGGCAGGGAATCAGAGCTGGGGAATCAGAGGCGGGGAATCAGATATGGGGAAACAGAGGCGGGGAATCAGAGGCGGGGAAACAGAGGCGGGGAATCAGACATGGGGAATCGGATGCGGGGAATCAGAGTCGGGGAATCAGAGCTGGGGAATCAGAGGTGGGGCATCAGAGTTGGGGCATCAGAGGTGGGGAATTAGATATGGGGAAACAGAGGCGGGGAATCAGAGGCGGGGAAACAGAGGCGGGGAATCAGATATGGGGAATCAGAGGTGGGGAATCAGAGGCATGGAATCAGATGTGCGGAATCAGAGATGGGGAATCAGAGGCAGGGAATCAGAATCAGAAGCGGGGAATCAGAGGCCGGGAATCAGAGGCCGGGAATCAGATGCTGGGAATAAGAGGCCGGGAATCAGAGGTGGGGAATCAGAGTCTGGGAATCAGAGATGGGGATTCAGAGGTGGGGAATGAGATATGGAGAATCAGAGGCGGGGAATCAGAGGCGGGGAAACAGAGGTGGGGAATCAGATATGGGGAAATAGAGGCGGGGAATCAGATATGGGGAATCAGAGGTGTGGAATCAGAGGTTGGGAATCAGAGGCAGGGAATCAGAGTCGGGGAAACAGAGGCGGGTAATCAGATATGGGGAATCAGAGGTGGCGAATCAAGGGCGGTGAAACAGAGATGGGGAATCAGGGCAGGGAATCAGAGGCAGGGAATCAAACACGGGGAATCAGAGCTGGGGAATCAGAGGCGGGGAATCAGAGTTGGGAATCAGAGGCGGGGAATCAGAGGCGGGGAAACAGAGGCGGGGAATCAGATATGGGGAATCAGAGGTGGGGAATCCGAGGTTGGGAATCAGAGGCAGGGAATCAGAGGCGGGGAATCAGAGGCGGGGAATCAGAGGAAGGGAATCAGATGTGCGGAATCGGAGATGGGGAATCAGAGGCAGGGAATCAGAGGCGGGGAATCAGAGGCGGGGAATCAGAGGCCGGGAATCAGATATGGGGAAACAGAGGCGGGGAATCCGAGGCGGGGAAACAGAGGCGGGGAATCAGATATGGGGAATCAGAGGTGGGGAATCAGAGGTTGGGAATCAGAGGCAGGGAATCAGAGGCTTGGAATCAGATGCAGGGAATCAGATGCGGGGAATCAGAGGCGGGGAATCAGAGCTGGGGAATCAGAGATAGGGAATCAGATTTGGGGAATCAGAGGCGGGGACTTAGATATTGGGAAACAGAGGCGGGGAATCAGAGGCGGGGAAACCCAGGCGGGGAATCAGATATGGGGAATCAGAGGTGGGGAATCAGAGGCAAGGAATCAGATGTGCGGAATCAGAGATGGGGAATCAGAGGCAGGGAATCAGAATCAGAAGCAGGGAATCAGAGGCTGGGAATTAGAGGCCGGAATCAGATGCTGGGAATCAGAGGCCTGGAATCAGAGGCGGGGAATCAGAGGCAGGGAATCAGATGCGGGGAATCAGAGGCGGGGAATCAGAGCTGGGGAATCAGAGGCAGGGTATTAGAGTTGGGGAATCAGAGGCGGGGAATCAGATATGGGGAAACAGAGGTGGGGAATCAGAGGCGGGGAAACAGCGGCAGGGAATCAGATATGGGGAATCAGAGGCGGGGAATCAGAGGTGGGGAATCAAACACGGGGAATCAGAGCTGGGGAATCAGAGGCGGGGAATCAGAGTTGGGAATCAGAGGCGGGGAATCAGAGGCGGGGAAACAGAGGCGGGGAATCAGATATGGGGAATCAGAGGTGGGGAATCCGAGGTTGGGAATCAGAGGCAGGGAATCAGAGGCGGAAAATCAGAGGCGGGGAATCAGAGGAAGGGAATCAGATGTGCGGAATCGGAGATGGGGAATCAGAGGCAGGGAATCAGAGGCGGGTAATCAGAGGCGGGGAATCAGAGGCCGGGAATCAGATATGGGGAAACAGAGGCGGGGAATCCGAGGCGGGGAAACAGAGGCGGGGAATCAGATATGGGGAATCAGAGGTGGGGAATCAGAGGTTGGGAATCAGAGGCAGGGAATCAGAGGCTTGGAATCAGATGCAGGGAATCAGATGCGGGGAATCAGAGGCGGGGAATCAGAGCTGGGGAATCAGAGGTGGGGAATCAGATTTGGGGAATCAGAGGCGGGGACTTAGATATTGGGAAACAGAGGCGGGGAATCAGAGGCGGGGAAACCCAGGCGGGGAATCAGAGGCGGGGAATCAGAGGCAGGGAATCAGACACGGGGAATCAGAGGCGGGGAATCAGAGATGGGGAATCAGAGGCGGGGAATCAGCGGCAGGGAATCGGACTCCGGGAATCAGAGTCGGGGAATCAGAGCTGGGGAATCAGAGGCGGGGAATCAGAGTTGGGGAATCAGAGGCGGAAATCAGATATGGGGAAATAGAGGCGGGGAATCAGATATGGGGAATCAGAGGTGTGGAATCAGAGGTTGGGAATCAGAGGCAGGGAATCAGAGTCGGGGAAACAGAGGCGGGTAATCAGATATGGGGAATCAGAGGTGGCGAATCAAAGGCGGTGAAACAGAGATGGGGAATCAGGGCAGGGAATCAGAGGCAGGGAATCAAACACGGGGAATCAGAGCTGGGGAATCAGAGGCGGGGAATCAGAGTTGGGAATCAGAGGCGGGGAATCAGAGGCGGGGAAACAGAGGCGGGGAATCAGATATGGGGAATCAGAAGTGGGGAATCCGAGGTTGGGAATCAGAGGCAGGGAATCAGAGGCGGGGAATCAGAGGCGGGGAATCAGAGGAAGGGAATCAGATGTGCGGAATCGGAGATGGGGAATCAGAGGCAGGGAATCAGAGGCGGGGAATCAGAGGCGGGGAATCAGAGGCCGGGAATCAGATATGGGGAAACAGAGGCGGGGAATCCGAGGCGGGGAAACAGAGGCGGGGAATCAGATATGGGGAATCAGAGGTGGGGAATCAGAGGTTGGGAATCAGAGGCAGGGAATCAGAGGCTTGGAATCAGATGCAGGGAATCAGATGCGGGGAATCAGAGGCGGGGAATCAGAGCTGGGGAATCAGAGGTGGAGAATCAGATTTGGGGAATCAGAGGCGGGGACTTAGATATTGGGAAACGGAGGCGGGGAATCAGAGGCGGGGAAACCCAGGCGGGGAATCAGATATGGGGAATCAGAGGTGGGGAATCAGAGGCAAGGAATCAGATGTGCGGAATCAGAGATGGGGAATCAGAGGCAGGGAATCAGAATTAGAAGCAGGGAATCAGAGGCCGGGAATTAGAGGCCGGAATCAGATGCTGGGAATCAGAGGCCTGGAATCAGAGGCGGGGAATCAGAGGCAGGGAATCAGATGCGGGGAATCAGAGGCGGGGAATCAGAGCTGGGGAATCAGAGGCGGGGTATTTGAGTTGGGGACTCAGAGGCGGGGAATCAGATATGGGGAAACAGAGGTGGGGAATCAGAGGCGGGGAAACAGAGGCAGGGAATCAGATATGGGGAATCAGAGGCGGGGAATCAGAGGTGGGGAATCATAGGCAGGGAATCGGATGTGCGGAATCAGAGATGGGGAATCAGAGGCTGGGAATCAGAGGTGGTGAATCAGAGATGGGGAATCAGAGGCGGGGAATCAGAGGCGGGGAATCAGACGCGGGGAATCAGAGGTGGGCAATCAGAGGCGGGGAATCAGATATGGGGAATCAGAGGCGGGGAATCAGAGGCGGGGAAACAGAGGCGGGGAATCATATATGGGGTATCAGAGGTGGGGCATCAGAGGTTGTGAATCACAGATGGGGAATCAGAGGCGGGGAATCAGAGGCAGGGAATCAGACGCGGGGAATCAGAGGCGGGGATTCAGAGCTGGGGAATCAGAGGCGGGGAATCAGAGTTGGGGAATCAGAGGCGGGGAATCAGATATGGGGAATCAGAGGCAGGGAATCAGAGGCGGGAAAACAGAGGCGGGGAATCAGATATGGGGCATCAGAGGCGGGGAATCAGAGGCAGGGAATCAGACACGGGGAATCAGAGGCGGGGAATCAGAGATGGGGAATCAGAGGCGGGGAATCAGAGGCAGGGAATCGGATGCCGGGAATCAGAGGCGGGAAATCAGAGGCAGGAAATCAGACAGGGATTCAGAGGCTGGGAATCAGACGGGGGGAATCAAAGGCGGGGAATCAGAGCTGGTGAATCAGAGGCAGGGAATCAGAGTTGGGGATTCAGAGGCGGGGAATCAGATATGGGGAAACAGAGGCGGGGAATGAGAGGCGGGCAAGCAGAGGCGGGGAATTAGATATGGGGAATCAGAGGTGGGAAATCAGAGGTGGTGAATCAGAGATGGGGAATCACAGGCGGGGAATCAGAGGCAGCGAATAGAACGCGGGGAATCAGAGGCAGGGAATCAGAGCTGGGGAATCTGAGGCGGGGAATCAGATATGGGGAAACAGAGGCGGGGAATCAGAGGCGGGGAAACAGAGGCGGGGAATCAGACATGGGGAATCGGATGCGGGGAATCAGAGTCGGGGAATCAGAGCTGGGGAATCAGAGGTGGGGCATCAGAGTTGGGGCATCAGAGGTGGGGAATTAGATATGGGGAAACAGAGGCGGGGAATCAGAGGCGGGGAAACAGAGGCGGGGAATCAGATATGGGGAATCAGAGGTGGGGAATCAGAGGCAGGGAATCAGATGTGCGGAATCAGAGATGGGGAATCAGAGGCAGGGAATCAGAATCAGAAGCGGGGAATCAGAGGCCGGGAATCAGACGCCGGGAATCAGATGCTGGGAATAAGAGGCCGGGAATCAGAGGTGGGGAATCAGAGTCTGGGAATCAGAGATGGGGATTCAGAGGTGGGGAATGAGATATGGAGAATCAGAGGCGGGGAATCAGCGGCAGGGAATCGGACTCCGGGAATCAGAGTCGGGGAATCAGAGCTGGGGAATCAGAGGCGGGGAATCAGAGTTGGGGAATCAGAGGCGGAAATCAGATATGGGGAAATAGAGGCGGGGAATCAGATATGGGGAATCAGAGGTGTGGAATCAGAGGTTGGGAATCAGAGGCAGGGAATCAGAGTCGGGGAAACAGAGGCGGGTAATCAGATATGGGGAATCAGAGGTGGCGAATCAAAGGCGGTGAAACAGAGATGGGGAATCAGGGCAGGGAATCAGAGGCAGGGAATCAAACACGGGGAATCAGAGCTGGGGAATCAGAGGCGGGGAATCAGAGTTGGGAATCAGAGGCGGGGAATCAGAGGCGGGGAAACAGAGGCGGGGAATCAGATATGGGGAATCAGAGGTGGGGAATCCGAGGTTGGGAATCAGAGGCAGGGAATCAGAGGCGGGGAATCAGAGGCGGGCAATCAGAGGAAGGGAATCAGATGTGCGGAATCGGAGATGGGGAATCAGAGGCAGGGAATCAGAGGCGGGGAATCAGAGGCGGGGAATCAGAGGCCGGGAATCAGATATGGGGAAACAGAGGCGGGGAATCCGAGGCGGGGAAACAGAGGCGGGGAATCAGATATGGGGAATCAGAGGTGGGGAATCAGAGGTTGGGAATCAGAGGCAGGGAATCAGAGGCTTGGAATCAGATGCAGGGAATCAGATGCGGGGAATCAGAGGCGGGGAATCAGAGCTGGGGAATCAGAGGTGGAGAATCAGATTTGGGGAATCAGAGGCGGGGACTTAGATATTGGGAAACAGAGGCGGGGAATCAGAGGCGGGGAAACCCAGGCGGGGAATCAGATATGGGGAATCAGAGGTGGGGAATCAGAGGCAAGGAATCAGATGTGCGGAATCAGAGATGGGGAATCAGAGGCAGGGAATCAGAATCAGAAGCAGGGAATCAGAGGCCGGGAATTAGAGGCCGGAATCAGATGCTGGGAATCAGAGGCCTGGAATCAGAGGCGGGGAATCAGAGGCAGGGAATCAGATGCGGGGAATCAGAGGCGGGGAATCAGAGCTGGGGAATCAGAGGCGGGGTATTAGAGTTGGGGAATCAGAGGCGGGGAATCAGATATGGGGAAACAGAGGTGGGGAATCAGAGGCGGGGAAACAGAGGCAGGGAATCAGATATGGGGAATCAGAGGCGGGGAATCAGAGGTGGGGAATCATAGGCAGGGAATCGGATGTGTGGAATCAGAGATGGGGAATCAGAGGCTGGGAATCAGAGGTGGTGAATCAGAGATGGGGAATCAGAGGCGGGGAATCAGAGGCGGGGAATCAGACGCGGGGAATCAGAGGTGGGCAATCAGAGGCGGGGAATCAGATATGGGGAATCAGAGGCGGGGAATCAGAGGCGGGGAAACAGAGGCGGGGAATCAGATATGGGGTATCAGAGGTGGGGCATCAGAGGTTGTGAATCACAGATGGGGAATCAGAGGCGGGGAATCAGAGGCAGGGAATCAGACGCGGGGAATCAGAGGCGGGGATTCAGAGCTGGGGAATCAGAGGCGGGGAATCAGAGTTGGGGAATCAGAGGCGGGGAATCAGATATGGGGAATCAGAGGCAGGGAATCAGAGGCGGGAAAACAAAGGCGGGGAATCAGATATGGGGAATCAGAGGCGGGGAATCAGAGGCAGGGAATCAGACACGGGGAATCAGAGGCGGGGAATCAGAGATGGGGAATCAGAGGCGGGGAATCAGAGGCAGGGAATCGGATGCCGGGAATCAGAGGTGGGAAATCAGAGGCAGGAAATCAGACAGGGATTCAGAGGCTGGGAATCAGACGGGGGGAATCAAAGGCGGGGAATCAGAGCTGGTGAATCAGAGGCAGGGAATCAGAGTTGGGGATTCAGAGGCGGGGAAACAGATATGGGGAAACAGAGGCGGGGAATGAGAGGCGGGCAAGCAGAGGTGGGGAATTAGATATGGGGAATCAGAGGTGGGAAATCAGAGGTGGTGAATCAGAGATGGGGAATCACAGGCGGGGAATCAGAGGCAGCGAATAGAACGCGGGGAATCAGAGGCAGGGAATCAGAGCTGGGGAATCAGAGGCGGGGAATCAGATATGGGGAAACAGAGGCGGGGAATCAGAGGCGGGGAAACAGAGGCGGGGAATCAGACATGGGGAATCGGATGCGGGGAATCAGAGTCGGGGAATCAGAGCTGGGGAATCAGAGGTGGGGCATCAGAGTTGGGGCATCAGAGGTGGGGAATTAGATATGGGGAAACAGAGGCGGGGAATCAGAGGCGGGGAAACAGAGGCGGGGAATCAGATATGGGGAATCAGAGGTGGGGAATCAGAGGCATGGAATCAGATGTGCGGAATCAGAGATTGGGAATCAGAGGCAGGGAATCAGAATCAGAAGCGGGGAATCAGAGGCCGGGAATCAGAGGCCGGGAATCAGATGCTGGGAATAAGAGGCCGGGAATCAGAGGTGGGGAATCAGAGTCTGGGAATCAGAGATGGGGATTCAGAGGTGGGGAATGAGATATGGAGAATCAGAGGCGGGGAATCAGAGGCGGGGAAACAGAGGTGGGGAATCAGATATGGGGAAATAGAGGCGGGGAATCAGATATGGGGAATCAGAGGTGTGGAATCAGAGGTTGGGAATCAGAGGCAGGGAATCAGAGTCGGGGAAACAGAGGCGGGTAATCAGATATGGGGAATCAGAGGTGGCGAATCAAGGGCGGTGAAACAGAGATGGGGAATCAGGGCAGGGAATCAGAGGCAGGGAATCAAACACGGGGAATCAGAGCTGGGGAATCAGAGGCGGGGAATCAGAGTTGGGAATCAGAGGCGGGGAATCAGAGGCGGGGAAACAGAGGCGGGGAATCAGATATGGGGAATCAGAGGTGGGGAATCCGAGGTTGGGAATCAGAGGCAGGGAATCAGAGGCGGGGAATCAGAGGCGGGGAATCAGAGGAAGGGAATCAGATGTGCGGAATCGGAGATGGGGAATCAGAGGCAGGGAATCAGAGGCGGGGAATCAGAGGCGGGGAATCAGAGGCCGGGAATCAGATATGGGGAAACAGAGGCGGGGAATCCGAGGCGGGGAAACAGAGGCGGGGAATCAGATATGGGGAATCAGAGGTGGGGAATCAGAGGTTGGGAATCAGAGGCAGGGAATCAGAGGCTTGGAATCAGATGCAGGGAATCAGATGCGGGGAATCAGAGGCGGGGAATCAGAGCTGGGGAATCAGAGATAGGGAATCAGATTTGGGGAATCAGAGGCGGGGACTTAGATATTGGGAAACAGAGGCGGGGAATCAGAGGCGGGGAAACCCAGGCGGGGAATCAGATATGGGGAATCAGAGGTGGGGAATCAGAGGCAAGGAATCAGATGTGCGGAATCAGAGATGGGGAATCAGAGGCAAGGAATCAGAATCAGAAGCAGGGAATCAGAGGCTGGGAATTAGAGGCCGGAATCAGATGCTGGGAATCAGAGGCCTGGAATCAGAGGCGGGGAATCAGAGGCAGGGAATCAGATGCGGGGAATCAGAGGCGGGGAATCAGAGCTGGGGAATCAGAGGCAGGGTATTAGAGTTGGGGAATCAGAGGCGGGGAATCAGATATGGGGAAACAGAGGTGGGGAATCAGAGGCGGGGAAACAGAGGCAGGGAATCAGATATGGGGAATCAGAGGCGGGGAATCAGAGGTGGGGAATCAAACACGGGGAATCAGAGCTGGGGAATCAGAGGCGGGGAATCAGAGTTGGGAATCAGAGGCGGGGAATCAGAGGCGGGGAAACAGAGGCGGGGAATCAGATATGGGGAATCAGAGGTGGGGAATCCGAGGTTGGGAATCAGAGGCAGGGAATCAGAGGCGGAAAATCAGAGGCGGGGAATCAGAGGAAGGGAATCAGATGTGCGGAATCGGAGATGGGGAATCAGAGGCAGGGAATCAGAGGCGGGTAATCAGAGGCGGGGAATCAGAGGCCGGGAATCAGATATGGGGAAACAGAGGCGGGGAATCCGAGGCGGGGAAACAGAGGCGGGGAATCAGATATGGGGAATCAGAGGTGGGGAATCAGAGGTTGGGAATCAGAGGCAGGGAATCAGAGGCTTGGAATCAGATGCAGGGAATCAGATGCGGGGAATCAGAGGCGGGGAATCAGAGCTGGGGAATCAGAGGTGGGGAATCAGATTTGGGGAATCAGAGGCGGGGACTTAGATATTGGGAAACAGAGGCGGGGAATCAGAGGCGGGGAAACCCAGGCGGGGAATCAGAGGCGGGGAATCAGAGGCAGGGAATCAGACACGGGGAATCAGAGGCGGGGAATCAGAGATGGGGAATCAGAGGCGGGGAATCAGCGGCAGGGAATCGGACTCCGGGAATCAGAGTCGGGGAATCAGAGCTGGGGAATCAGAGGTGGGGAATCAGAGTTGGGGAATCAGAGGCGGAAATCAGATATGGGGAAATAGAGGCGGGGAATCAGATATGGGGAATCAGAGGTGTGGAATCAGAGGTTGGGAATCAGAGGCAGGGAATCAGAGTCGGGGAAACAGAGGCGGGTAATCAGATATGGGGAATCAGAGGTGGCGAATCAAAGGCGGTGAAACAGAGATGGGGAATCAGGGCAGGGAATCAGAGGCAGGGAATCAAACACGGGGAATCAGAGCTGGGGAATCAGAGGCGGGGAATCAGAGTTGGGAATCAGAGGCGGGGAATCAGAGGCGGGGAAACAGAGGCGGGGAATCAGATATGGGGAATCAGAAGTGGGGAATCCGAGGTTGGGAATCAGAGGCAGGGAATCAGAGGCGGGGAATCAGAGGCGGGGAATCAGAGGAAGGGAATCAGATGTGCGGAATCGGAGATGGGGAATCAGAGGCAGGGAATCAGAGGCGGGGAATCAGAGGCGGGGAATCAGAGGCCGGGAATCAGATATGGGGAAACAGAGGCGGGGAATCCGAGGCGGGGAAACAGAGGCGGGGAATCAGATATGGGGAATCAGAGGTGGGGAATCAGAGGTTGGGAATCAGAGGCAGGGAATCAGAGGCTTGGAATCAGATGCAGGGAATCAGATGCGGGGAATCAGAGGCGGGGAATCAGAGCTGGGGAATCAGAGGTGGAGAATCAGATTTGGGGAATCAGAGGCGGGGACTTAGATATTGGGAAACAGAGGCGGGGAATCAGAGGCGGGGAAACCCAGGCGGGGAATCAGATATGGGGAATCAGAGGTGGGGAATCAGAGGCAAGGAATCAGATGTGCGGAATCAGAGATGGGGAATCAGAGGCAGGGAATCAGAATCAGAAGCAGGGAATCAGAGGCCGGGAATTAGAGGCCGGAATCAGATGCTGGGAATCAGAGGCCTGGAATCAGAGGCGGGGAATCAGAGGCAGGGAATCAGATGCGGGGAATCAGAGGCGGGGAATCAGAGCTGGGGAATCAGAGGCGGGGTATTTGAGTTGGGGAATCAGAGGCGGGGAATCAGATATGGGGAAACAGAGGTGGGGAATCAGAGGCGGGGAAACAGAGGCAGGGAATCAGATATGGGGAATCAGAGGCGGGGAATCAGAGGTGGGGAATCATAGGCAGGGAATCGGATGTGCGGAATCAGAGATGGGGAATCAGAGGCTGGGAATCAGAGGTGGTGAATCAGAGATGGGGAATCAGAGGCGGGGAATCAGAGGCGGGGAATCAGACGCGGGGAATCAGAGGTGGGCAATCAGAGGCGGGGAATCAGATATGGGGAATCAGAGGCGGGGAATCAGAGGTGGGGAAACAGAGGCGGGGAATCATATATGGGGTATCAGAGGTGGGGCATCAGAGGTTGTGAATCACAGATGGGGAATCAGAGGCGGGGAATCAGAGGCAGGGAATCAGACGCGGGGAATCAGAGGCGGGGATTCAGAGCTGGGGAATCAGAGGCGGGGAATCAGAGTTGGGGAATCAGAGGCGGGGAATCAGATATGGGGAATCAGAGGCAGGGAATCAGAGGCGGGAAAACAGAGGCGGGGAATCAGATATGGGGAATCAGAGGCGGGGAATCAGAGGCAGGGAATCAGACACGGGGAATCAGAGGCGGGGAATCAGAGATGGGGAATCAGAGGCGGGGAATCAGAGGCAGGGAATCGGATGCCGGGAATCAGAGGCGGGAAATCAGAGGCAGGAAATCAGACAGGGATTCAGAGGCTGGGAATCAGACGGGGGGAATCAAAGGCGGGGAATCAGAGCTGGTGAATCAGAGGCAGGGAATCAGAGTTGGGGATTCAGAGGCGGGGAATCAGATATGGGGAAACAGAGGCGGGGAATGAGAGGCGGGCAAGCAGAGGCGGGGAATTAGATATGGGGAATCACAGGCGGGGAATCAGAGGCAGCGAATAGAACGCGGGGAATCAGAGGCAGGGAATCAGAGCTGGGGAATCTGAGGCGGGGAATCAGATATGGGGAAACAGAGGCGGGGAATCAGAGGCGGGGAAACAGAGGCGGGGAATCAGACATGGGGAATCGGATGCGGGGAATCAGAGTCGGGGAATCAGAGCTGGGGAATCAGAGGTGGGGTATCAGAGTTGGGGCATCAGAGGTGGGGAATTAGATATGGGGAAACAGAGGCGGGGAATCAGAGGCGGGGAAACAGAGGCGGGGAATCAGATATGGGGAATCAGAGGTGGGGAATCAGAGGCAGGGAATCAGATGTGCGGAATCAGAGATGGGGAATCAGAGGCAGGGAATCAGAATCAGAAGCGGGGAATCAGAGGCCGGGAATCAGACGCCGGGAATCAGATGCCGGGAATCAGAGGTGGGGAATCAGAGTCTGGGAATCAGAGATGGGGATTCAGAGGTGGGGAATGAGATATGGAGAATCAGAGGCGGGGAATCAGCGGCAGGGAATCGGACTCCGGGAATCAGAGTCGGGGAATCAGAGCTGGGGAATCAGAGGCGGGGAATCAGAGTTGGGGAATCAGAGGCGGAAATCAGATATGGGGAAATAGAGGCGGGGAATCAGATATGGGGAATCAGAGGTGTGGAATCAGAGGTTGGGAATCAGAGGCAGGGAATCAGAGTCGGGGAAACAGAGGCGGGTAATCAGATATGGGGAATCAGAGGTGGCGAATCAAAGGCGGTGAAACAGAGATGGGGAATCAGGGCAGGGAATCAGAGGCAGGGAATCAAACACGGGGAATCAGAGCTGGGGAATCAGAGGCGGGGAATCAGAGTTGGGAATCAGAGGCGGGGAATCAGAGGCGGGGAAACAGAGGCGGGGAATCAGATATGGGGAATCAGAGGTGGGGAATCCGAGGTTGGGAATCAGAGGCAGGGAATCAGAGGCGGGGAATCAGAGGCGGGCAATCAGAGGAAGGGAATCAGATGTGCGGAATCGGAGATGGGGAATCAGAGGCAGGGAATCAGAGGCGGGGAATCAGAGGCGGGGAATCAGAGGCCGGGAATCAGATATGGGGAAACAGAGGCGGGGCATCCGAGGCGGGGAAACAGAGGCGGGGAATCAGATATGGGGAATCAGAGGTGGGGAATCAGAGGTTGGGAATCAGAGGCAGGGAATCAGAGGCTTGGAATCAGATGCAGGGAATCAGATGCGGGGAATCAGAGGCGGGGAATCAGAGCTGGGGAATCAGAGGTGGAGAATCAGATTTGGGGAATCAGAGGCGGGGACTTAGATATTGGGAAACAGAGGCGGGGAATCAGAGGCGGGGAAACCCAGGCGGGGAATCAGATATGGGGAATCAGAGGTGGGGAATCAGAGGCAAGGAATCAGATGTGCGGAATCAGAGATGGGGAATCAGAGGCAGTGAATCAGAATCAGAAGCAGGGAATCAGAGGCCGGGAATTAGAGGCCGGAATCAGATGCTGGGAATCAGAGGCCTGGAATCAGAGGCGGGGAATCAGAGGCAGGGAATCAGATGCGGGGAATCAGAGGCGGGGAATCGGAGCTGGGGAATCAGAGGCGGGGTATTAGAGTTGGGGAATCAGAGGCGGGGAATCAGATATGGGGAAACAGAGGTGGGGAATCAGAGGCGGGGAAACAGAGGCAGGGAATCAGATATGGGGAATCAGAGGCGGGGAATCAGAGGTGGGGAATCATAGGCAGGGAATCGGATGTGTGGAATCAGAGATGGGGAATCAGAGGCTGGGAATCAGAGGTGGTGAATCAGAGATGGGGAATCAGAGGCGGGGAATCAGAGGCGGGGAATCAGACGCGGGGAATCAGAGGTGGGCAATCAGAGGCGGGGAATCAGATATGGGGAATCAGAGGCGGGGAATCAGAGGCGGGGAAACAGAGGCGGGGAATCAGATATGGGGTATCAGAGGTGGGGCATCAGAGGTTGTGAATCACAGATGGGGAATCAGAGGCGGGGAATCAGAGGCAGGGAATCAGACGCGGGGAATCAGAGGCGGGGATTCAGAGCTGGGGAATCAGAGGCGGGGAATCAGAGTTGGGGAATCAGAGGCGGGGAATCAGATATGGGGAATCAGAGGCAGGGAATCAGAGGCGGGAAAACAAAGGCGGGGAATCAGATATGGGGAATCAGAGGCGGGGAATCAGAGGCAGGGAATCAGACACGGGGAATCAGAGGCGGGGAATCAGAGATGGGGAATCAGAGGCGGGGAATCAGAGGCAGGGAATCGGATGCCGGGAATCAGAGGCGGGAAATCAGAGGCAGGAAATCAGACAGGGATTCAGAGGCTGGGAATCAGACGGGGGGAATCAAAGGCGGGGAATCAGAGCTGGTGAATCAGAGGCAGGGAATCAGAGTTGGGGATTCAGAGGCGGGGAAACAGATATGGGGAAACAGAGGCGGGGAATGAGAGGCGGGCAAGCAGAGGTGGGGAATTAGATATGGGGAATCAGAGGTGGGAAATCAGAGGTGGTGAATCAGAGATGGGGAATCACAGGCGGGGAATCAGAGGCAGCGAATAGAACGCGGGGAATCAGAGGCAGGGAATCAGAGCTGGGGAATCAGAGGCGGGGAATCAGATATGGGGAAACAGAGGCGGGGAATCAGAGGCGGGGAAACAGAGGCGGGGAATCAGACATGGGGAATCGGATGCGGGGAATCAGAGTCGGGGAATCAGAGCTGGGGAATCAGAGGTGGGGCATCAGAGTTGGGGCATCAGAGGTGGGGAATTAGATATGGGGAAACAGAGGCGGGGAATCAGAGGCGGGGAAACAGAGGCGGGGAATCAGATATGGGGAATCAGAGGTGGGGAATCAGAGGCATGGAATCAGATGTGCGGAATCAGAGATGGGGAATCAGAGGCAGGGAATCAGAATCAGAAGCGGGGAATCAGAGGCCGGGAATCAGAGGCCGGGAATCAGATGCTGGGAATAAGAGGCCGGGAATCAGAGGTGGGGAATCAGAGTCTGGGAATCAGAGATGGGGATTCAGAGGTGGGGAATGAGATATGGAGAATCAGAGGCGGGGAATCAGAGGCGGGGAAACAGAGGTGGGGAATCAGATATGGGGAAATAGAGGCGGGGAATCAGATATGGGGAATCAGAGGTGTGGAATCAGAGGTTGGGAATCAGAGGCAGGGAATCAGAGTCGGGGAAACAGAGGCGGGTAATCAGATATGGGGAATCAGAGGTGGCGAATCAAGGGCGGTGAAACAGAGATGGGAAATCAGGGCAGGGAATCAGAGGCAGGGAATCAAACACGGGGAATCAGAGCTGGGGAATCAGAGGCGGGCAATCAGAGTTGGGAATCAGAGGCGGGGAATCAGAGGCGGGGAAACAGAGGCGGGGAATCAGATATGGGGAATCAGAGGTGGGGAATCCGAGGTTGGGAATCAGAGGCAGGGAATCAGAGGCGGGGAATCAGAGGCGGGGAATCAGAGGAAGGGAATCAGATGTGCGGAATCGGAGATGGGGAATCAGAGGCAGGGAATCAGAGGCGGGGAATCAGAGGCGGGGAATCAGAGGCCGGGAATCAGATATGGGGAAACAGAGGCTTGGAATCCGAGGCGGGGAAACAGAGGCGGGGAATCAGATATGGGGAATCAGAGGTGGGGAATCAGAGGTTGGGAATCAGAGGCAGGGAATCAGAGGCTTGGAATCAGATGCAGGGAATCAGATGCGGGGAATCAGAGGCGGGGAATCAGAGCTGGGGAATCAGAGATAGGGAATCAGATTTGGGGAATCAGAGGCGGGGACATAGATATTGGGAAACAGAGGCGGGGAATCAGAGGCGGGGAAACCCAGGCGGGGAATCAGATATGGGGAATCAGAGGTGGGGAATCAGAGGCAAGGAATCAGATGTGCGGAATCAGAGATGGGGAATCAGAGGCAGGGAATCAGAATCAGAAGCAGGGAATCAGAGGCTGGGAATTAGAGGCCGGAATCAGATGCTGGGAATCAGAGGCCTGGAATCAGAGGCGGGGAATCAGAGGCAGGGAATCAGATGCGGGGAATCAGAGGCGGGGAATCAGAGCTGGGGAATCAGAGGCAGGGTATTAGAGTTGGGGAATCAGAGGCGGGGAATCAGATATGGGGAAACAGAGGTGGGGAATCAGAGGCGGGGAAACAGAGGCAGGGAATCAGATATGGGGAATCAGAGGCGGGGAATCAGAGGTGGGGAATCAAACACGGGGAATCAGAGCTGGGGAATCAGAGGCGGGGAATCAGAGTTGGGAATCAGAGGCGGGGAATCAGAGGCGGGGAAACAGAGGCGGGGAATCAGATATGGGGAATCAGAGGTGGGGAATCCGAGGTTGGGAATCAGAGGCAGGGAATCAGAGGCGGAAAATCAGAGGCGGGGAATCAGAGGAAGGGAATCAGATGTGCGGAATCGGAGATGGGGAATCAGAGGCGGGTAATCAGAGGCGGGGAATCAGAGGCCGGGAATCAGATATGGGGAAACAGAGGCGGGGAATCCGAGGCGGGGAAACAGAGGTGGGGAATCAGATATGGGGAATCAGAGGTGGGGAATCAGAGGTTGGGAATCAGAGGCAGGGAATCAGAGGCTTGGAATCAGATGCAGGGAATCAGATGCGGGGAATCAGAGGCGGGGAATCAGAGCTGGGGAATCAGAGGTGGGGAATCAGATTTGGGGAATCAGAGGCGGGGACTTAGATATTGGGAAACAGAGGCGGGGAATCAGAGGCGGGGAAACCCAGGCGGGGAATCAGAGGCGGGGAATCAGAGGCAGGGAATCAGACACGGGGAATCAGAGGCGGGGAATCAGAGATGGGGAATCAGAGGCGGGGAATCAGCGGCAGGGAATCGGACTCCGGGAATCAGAGTCGGGGAATCAGAGCTGGGGAATCAGAGGCGGGGAATCAGAGTTGGGGAATCAGAGGCGGAAATCAGATATGGGGAAATAGAGGCGGGGAATCAGATATGGGGAATCAGAGGTGTGGAATCAGAGGTTGGGAATCAGAGGCAGGGAATCAGAGTCGGGGAAACAGAGGCGGGTAATCAGATATGGGGAATCAGAGGTGGCGAATCAAAGGCGGTGAAACAGAGATGGGGAATCAGGGCAGGGAATCAGAGGCAGGGAATCAAACACGGGGAATCAGAGCTGGGGAATCAGAGGCGGGGAATCAGAGTTGGGAATCAGAGGCGGGGAATCAGAGGCGGGGAAACAGAGGCGGGGAATCAGATATGGGGAATCAGAAGTGGGGAATCCGAGGTTGGGAATCAGAGGCAGGGAATCAGAGGCGGGGAATCAGAGGCGGGGAATCAGAGGAAGGGAATCAGATGTGCGGAATCGGAGATGGGGAATCAGAGGCAGGGAATCAGAGGCGGGGAATCAGAGGCGGGGAATCAGAGGCCGGGAATCAGATATGGGGAAACAGAGGCGGGGAATCCGAGGCGGGGAAACAGAGGCGGGGAATCAGATATGGGGAATAAGAGGTGGGGAATCAGAGGTTGGGAATCAGAGGCAGGGAATCAGAGGCTTGGAATCAGATGCAGGGAATCAGATGCGGGGAATCAGAGGCGGGGAATCAGAGCTGGGGAATCAGAGGTGGAGAATCAGATTTGGGGAATCAGAGGCGGGGACTTAGATATTGGGAAACAGAGGCGGGGAATCAGAGGCGGGGAAACCCAGGCGGGGAATCAGATATGGGGAATCAGAGGTGGGGAATCAGAGGCAAGGAATCAGATGTGCGGAATCAGAGATGGGGAATCAGAGGCAGGGAATCAGAATCAGAAGCAGGGAATCAGAGGCCGGGAATTAGAGGCCGGAATCAGATGCTGGGAATCAGAGGCCTGGAATCAGAGGCGGGGAATCAGAGGCAGGGAATCAGATGCGGGGAATCAGAGGCGGGGAATCAGAGCTGGGGAATCAGAGGCGGGGTATTTGAGTTGGGGAATCAGAGGCGGGGAATCAGATATGGGGAAACAGAGGTGGGGAATCAGAGGCGGGGAAACAGAGGCAGGGAATCAGATATGGGGAATCAGAGGCGGGGAATCAGAGGTGGGGAATCATAGGCAGGGAATCGGATGTGCGGAATCAGAGATGGGGAATCAGAGGCTGGGAATCAGAGGTGGTGAATCAGAGATGGGGAATCAGAGGCGGGGAATCAGAGGCGGGGAATCAGACGCGGGGAATCAGAGGTGGGCAATCAGAGGCGGGGAATCAGATATGGGGAATCAGAGGCGGGGAATCAGAGGCGGGGAAACAGAGGCGGGGAATCATATATGGGGTATCAGAGGTGGGGCATCAGAGGTTGTGAATCACAGATGGGGAATCAGAGGCGGGGAATCAGAGGCAGGGAATCAGACGCGGGGAATCAGAGGCGGGGATTCAGAGCTGGGGAATCAGAGGCGGGGAATCAGAGTTGGGGAATCAGAGGCGGGGAATCAGATATGGGGAATCAGAGGCAGGGAATCAGAGGCGGGAAAACAGAGGCGGGGAATCAGATATGGGGAATCAGAGGCGGGGAATCAGAGGCAGGGAATCAGACACGGGGAATCAGAGGCGGGGAATCAGAGATGGGGAATCAGAGGCGGGGAATCAGAGGCAGGGAATCGGATGCCGGGAATCAGAGGCGGGAAATCAGAGGCAGGAAATCAGACAGGGATTCAGAGGCTGGGAATCAGACGGGGGGAATCAAAGGCGGGGAATCAGAGCTGGTGAATCAGAGGCAGGGAATCAGAGTTGGGGATTCAGAGGCGGGGAATCAGATATGGGGAAACAGAGGCGGGGAATGAGAGGCGGGCAAGCAGAGGCGGGGAATTAGATATGGGGAATCAGAGGTGGGAAATCAGAGGTGGTGAATCAGAGATGGGGAATCACAGGCGGGGAATCAGAGGCAGCGAATAGAACGCGGGGAATCAGAGGCAGGGAATCAGAGCTGGGGAATCTGAGGCGGGGAATCAGATATGGGGAATCAGAGGCGGGGAATCAGAGGTGGGGAATCATAGGCAGGGAATCGGATGTGCGGAATCAGAGATGGGGAATCAGAGGCTGGGAATCAGAGGTGGTGAATCAGAGATGGGGAATCAGAGGCGGGGAATCAGAGGCGGGGAATCAGACGCGGGGAATCAGAGGTGGGCAATCAGAGGCGGGGAATCAGATATGGGGAATCAGAGGCGGGGAATCAGAGGCGGGGAAACAGAGGCGGGGAATCATATATGGGGTATCAGAGGTGGGGCATCAGAGGTTGTGAATCACAGATGGGGAATCAGAGGCGGGGAATCAGAGGCAGGGAATCAGACGCGGGGAATCAGAGGCGGGGATTCAGAGCTGGGGAATCAGAGGCGGGGAATCAGAGTTGGGGAATCAGAGGCGGGGAATCAGATATGGGGAATCAGAGGCAGGGAATCAGAGGCGGGAAAACAGAGGCGGGGAATCAGATATGGGGAATCAGAGGCGGGGAATCAGAGGCAGGGAATCAGACACGGGGAATCAGAGGCGGGGAATCAGAGATGGGGAATCAGAGGCGGGGAATCAGAGGCAGGGAATCGGATGCCGGGAATCAGAGGCGGGAAATCAGAGGCAGGAAATCAGACAGGGATTCAGAGGCTGGGAATCAGACGGGGGGAATCAAAGGCGGGGAATCAGAGCTGGTGAATCAGAGGCAGGGAATCAGAGTTGGGGATTCAGAGGCGGGGAATCAGATATGGGGAAACAGAGGCGGGGAATGAGAGGCGGGCAAGCAGAGGCGGGGAATTAGATATGGGGAATCAGAGGTGGGAAATCAGAGGTGGTGAATCAGAGATGGGGAATCACAGGCGGGGAATCAGAGGCAGCGAATAGAACGCGGGGAATCAGAGGCAGGGAATCAGAGCTGGGGAATCTGAGGCGGGGAATCAGATATGGGGAAACAGAGGCGGGGAATCAGAGGCGGGGAAACAGAGGCGGGGAATCAGACATGGGGAATCGGATGCGGGGAATCAGAGTCGGGGAATCAGAGCTGGGGAATCAGAGGTGGGGCATCAGAGTTGGGGCATCAGAGGTGGGGAATTAGATATGGGGAAACAGAGGCGGGGAATCAGAGGCGGGGAAACAGAGGCGGGGAATCAGATATGGGGAATCAGAGGTGGGGAATCAGAGGCAGGGAATCAGATGTGCGGAATCAGAGATGGGGAATCAGAGGCAGGGAATCAGAATCAGAAGCGGGGAATCAGAGGCCGGGAATCAGACGCCGGGAATCAGATGCTGGGAATAAGAGGCCGGGAATCAGAGGTGGGGAATCAGAGTCTGGGAATCAGAGATGGGGATTCAGAGGTGGGGAATGAGATATGGAGAATCAGAGGCGGGGAATCAGAGGCGGGGAAACAGAGGTGGGGAATCAGATATGGGGAAATAGAGGCGGGGAATCAGATATGGGGAATCAGAGGTGTGGAATCAGAGGTTGGGAATCAGAGGCAGGGAATCAGAGTCGGGGAAACAGAGGCGGGTAATCAGATATGTGGAATCAGAGGTGGCGAATCAAGGGCGGTGAAACAGAGATGGGGAATCAGGGCAGGGAATCAGAGGCAGGGAATCAAACACGGGGAATCAGAGCTGGGGAATCAGAGGCGGGGAATCAGAGTTGGGAATCAGAGGCGGGGAATCAGAGGCGGGGAAACAGAGGCGGGGAATCAGATATGGGGAATCAGAGGTGGGGAATCCGAGGTTGGGAATCAGAGGCAGGGAATCAGAGGCGGGGAATCAGAGGCGGGGAATCAGAGGAAGGGAATCAGATGTGCGGAATCGGAGATGGGGAATCAGAGGCAGGGAATCAGAGGCGGGGAATCAGAGGCGGGGAATCAGAGGCCGGGAATCAGATATGGGGAAACAGAGGCGGGGAATCCGAGGCGGGGAAACAGAGGCGGGGAATCAGATATGGGGAATCAGAGGTGGGGAATCAGAGGTTGGGAATCAGAGGCAGGGAATCAGAGGCTTGGAATCAGATGCAGGGAATCAGATGCGGGGAATCAGAGGCGGGGAATCAGAGCTGGGGAATCAGAGGTAGGGAATCAGATTTGGGGAATCAGAGGCGGGGACGTAGATATTGGGAAACAGAGGCGGGGAATCAGAGGCGGGGAAACCCAGGCGGGGAATCAGATATGGGGAATCAGAGGTGGGGAATCAGAGGCAAGGAATCAGATGTGCGGAATCAGAGATGGGGAATCAGAGGCAGGGAATCAGAATCAGAAGCAGGGAATCAGAGGCCGGGAATTAGAGGCCGGAATCAGATGCTGGGAATCAGAGGCCTGGAATCAGAGGCGGGGAATCAGAGGCAGGGAATCAGATGCGGGGAATCAGAGGCGGGGAATCAGACCTGGGGAATCAGAGGCAGGGTATTAGAGTTGGGGAATCAGAGGCGGGGAATCAGGTATGGGGAAACAGAGGTGGGGAATCAGAGGCGGGGAAACAGAGGCAGGGAATCAGATATGGGGAATCAGAGGCGGGGAATCAGAGGTGGGGAATCATAGGCAGGGAATTGGATGTGCGGAATCAGAGATGGGGAATCAGAGGCTGGGAATCAGAGGTGGTGAATCAGAGATGGGGAATCAGAGGCGGGGAATAAGAGGCGGGGAATCAGACGCGGGGAATCAGAGGTGGGCAATCAGAGGCGGGGAATCAGATATGGGGAATCAGAGGTGGGGAATCAGAGGCGGGGAAACAGAGGCGGGGAATCAGGCATGGGGAATCAGAGGTGGGGCATCAGAGGTTGTGAATCACAGATGGGGAATCAGAGGCGGGGAATCAGAGGCAGGGAATCAGACGCGGGGAATCAGAGGCGGGGATTCAGAGCTGGGGAATCAGAGGCGGGGAATCAGAGTTGGGGAATCAGAGGCGGGGAATCAGATATGGGGAATCAGAGGCAGGGAATCTGAGGCGGGAAAACAGAGGCGGGGAATCAGATATGGGGAATCAGAGGCGGGGAATCAGAGGCAGGGAATCAGACACGGGGAATCAGAGGCGGGGAATCAGATATGGGGAATCAGAGGCGGGGAATTAGATATGGGGAATCAGAGGCTGGGAATCAGAGGGGGGGAAACAGAGGCGGGGAATAAGATATGGGGAATCAGAGGTGGGGAATCAGGGGCGGGGAATAAGTGGCAGGGAATCAGAGGCGGGGAATCAGAGGCGGGGAATCAAAGGAAGGGAATCAGACACGGGGAATCAGAGGTGGGGTATCAGAGATGGGGAATCAGAGGCGGGGAATCACAGGCAGGGAATCAGACGCGGGGAATCAGAGGCGGGGAATCAGAGCTGGGGAATCAGAGGTGGGGAATCAGAGTCGGGGAATCAGAGGAAGGGAATCGGTTGTGCGGAATCAGAGATTGGGAATCAGATGTGGGGAATCAGAGGCAGTGAATCAGAGATGGGGAATCAGAGGCGGGGAATCAGAGGCAGGAAATAAGACAGGGATTCAGAGGCTGGGAATCAGACGGGGGGAATCAAAGGCGGGGAATCAGAGCTGGTGAATCAGAGGCAGGGAATCAGAGTTGGGGATTCAGAGGCGGGGAATCAGATATGGGGAAACAGAGGCGGGGAATGAGAGGCGGGCAAGCAGAGGCGGGGAATTAGATATGGGGAATCAGAGGTGGGAAATCAGAGGTGGTGAATCAGAGATGGGGAATCACAGGCGGGGAATCAGAGGCAGCGAATAGAACGCGGGGAATCAGAGGCAGGGAATCAGAGCTGGGGAATCAGAGGCGGGGAATCAGATATGGGGAAACAGAGGCGGGGAATCAGAGGCGGGGAAACAGAGGCGGGGAATCAGACATGGGGAATCGGATGTGGGGAATCAGAGGCGGGGAATCAGAGCTGGGGAATCAGAGGTGGGGAATCAGAGTTGGGGCATCAGAGGTGGGGAATTAGATATGGGGAAACAGGCGGGGAATCAGAGGCGGGGAAACAGTGGCGGGGAATCAGATATGGGGAATCAGAGGTGGGGAATCAGAGGCAGGGAATCAGATGTGCGGAATCAGAGATGGGGAATCAGAGGCAGGGAATCAGAATCAGAAGCGGGGAATCAGAGGCCGGGAATCAGGTATGGGGAATCAGAGGCGGGGAATCAGATGCGGGGAAACAGAGGCGGGGAATCAGATATGGGGAATCAGAGGTGGGGAATCAGGGGCAGGGAATCAGTGGCAGGGAATCAGAGGCGGGGAATCTGAGCCGGGGAATCAGAGGCAGGGAATCAGACACGGGGAATCAGAGGCGGGGAATCAGAGATGGTGAATCAGAGGCGGGGAATCAGAGGCAGGGAATCGGACGCCGGGAATCAGAGGCGGGGAATCAGAGCTGGGGAATCAGAGGCGGGGAATCAGAGTTGGGGAATCAGAGGCGGGGAATCAGATATGGGGAAATAGAGGCGGGGAATCAGATATGGGGAATCAGAGGTGTGGAATCAGAGGTTGGGAATCAGAGGCAGGGAATCAGAGGCGGGGAAACAGAGGCGGGGAATCAGATATGGGGAATCAGAGGTGGCGAATCAAAGGCGGTGAAACAGAGATGGGGAATCAGGGCAGGGAATCAGAGGCAGGGAATCAGTGCTGGGGAAACAGAGGTGGGGAATCAGATATGGGGAATCAGAGGTGGGGAATCAGGGGCGGGGAATCAGTGGCAGGGAATCAGAGCTGGGGAATCAGAGGTGGGGAATCAGAGCTGGGGAAACAGAGGCGGGGAATCAGATATGGGGAATCAGAGGTGGGGAATCAGGGGCGGGGAATCAGTGGCAGGGAATCAGAGGCCGGGAATAAAAGGCGGGGAATCAGAGCTGGGGAATCAGAGGCGGGGAATCAGAGTTGGGGAATCAGAGGAGGGGAATCAGATATGGGGAAACAGAGGCCGGGAATCATAGGCAGGGAAACAGAGGCGGGGAATCAGATATGGGGAATCAGAGGTGCGGAATTTGAGGTTGCGAATCAGAGGCGGGGAATCAGAGGCAGGGAATCGGATGTGCGGAATCAGAGATGGGGAATCAGAGGTGGGGATTCAGAGGTGGTGAATCAGAAAAGGGGAATCAGAGGCTGGGAATCAGAGGCAGGGAATCAGACGTAGGGAATCAGAGGCGGGGAATCATAGCTGGCGAATTAGTGGAGGGGAATAAGAGTTGGGGAATCAGAGGCGGGGAATCAGATATGGGGAAACAGAGGCGGGGAATCAGAGGCGGGGAAACAGAGGTAGGGAATCAGATATGGGGAATCAGAGGTGGGGAATCAGAGGCAGGGAATCAGATGTGCGGAATCAGAGATGGGGAATCAGAGGCAGGGAATCAGAATCTGAAGCAGGGAATCAGAGGCCGGGAATCAGTGGCCGGAATCAGATGCTGGGAATCAGAGGCCTGGAATCAGAGGCGGGGAATCAGAGGCAGGGAATCTGATGCGGGGAATCAGAGGCGGGGAATCAGAGGCGGGGAATCAGAGCTGGGGAATCAGAGGCAGGGTATTAGAGTAGGGGAATCAGAGGCGGGGAATCAGATATGGGGAAACAGAGGTGGGGAATCAGAGGCGGGGAAACAGAGGCAGGGAATCAGACATGGGGAATCAGAGGCGGGAATCAGAGGTGGGGAATCATAGGCAGGCAATCGGATGTGCGGAATCAGAGATGGGGAATCAGAGGCCGGGAATTAGAGGTGGTGAATCAGATATGGGGAATCAGAGGCGGGGAATCAGAGGCAGTGAATCAGATGCGGGGAATCAGAGGTGGGCAATCAGAGGCGGGGTATCAGATATGGGGAATCAGAGGCGGGGAATCAGAGGCGGGGAAACGGAGGTGGGGAATCAGATATGGGGAATCAGAGGTGGGGCATCAGAGGTTGTGAATCACAGATGGGGAATTAGAGGCGGGGAATCAGAGGCAGGGAATCAGACTCGGGGAATCAGAGTCGGGGATTCAGAGCTGGGGAATCAGAAGCGGGGAATCAGAGTTGGGGAATCAGAGGTGGGGAATCAGATATGGGGAATCAGAGGCAGGGAATCAGAGGCGGGGAATCAGAGGCAGGGAATCAGACGCGGGGAATCTGAGGCGGGGAATCAGAGCTGGGGAATCAGAGGTGGGGAATCAGAGTTGGGGAATCAGAGGCAGGGAATTGGATGTGCGGAATCAGAGATGGGGAATCAGAGGTGGGGAATCAGAGGCGGTGAATCAGAGATGGGGAATCAGAGGCGGGGAATCAGAGGCAGGAAATCAGACACGGGGATTCAGAGGCTGGGAATCAGACGGGGGGAATCAAAGGCGGGGAATCAGAGCTGGGGAATCTGAGGCAGGGAATCAGAGTTGGGGATTCAGAGGCGGGGAATCAGATATGGGGAAACAGAGGCGGGGAATCAGAGGTGGGAAAACAGAGGCGGGGAATTAGATATGGGGAATCAGAGGTGGGGAATCAGAGGTGGTGAATCAGAGATGGGGAATCAGAGGCGGGGAATCAGAGGCAGGGAATCGGACGCCGGGAATCAGAGGCGGGGAATCAGAGCTGGGGAATCAGAGGCGGGGAATCAGAGTTGGTGAATCAGAGGCGGGGAATCAGATATGGGGAAATAGAAGCGTGGAATCAGATATGGGGAATCAGAGGTGTGGAATCAGAGGTTGGGAATCAGAGGCAGGGAATAAGAGGCGGGGAAACAGAGGCGGGGAATCAAATATGGGGAATCAGAGGTGGCGAATCAAATGCGTTTAAACAGAGATGGGGAATCAGGGCAGGGAATCAGAGGCAGGGAATCAGAGCTGGGGAAACAGAGGCGGGGAATCAGATATGGGGAATCAGAGGTGGGGAATCAGGGGCGGGGAATCAGTGGCAGGGAATCAGAGCTGGGGAATCAGAGGTGGGGAATCAGAGCTGTGGAAACAGAGGCGGGGAATCAGATATGGGGAATCAGAGGTGGGGAATCCGGGGCGGGGAATCAGTGGCAGGGAATCAGAGGCCGGGAATAAAAGGCGGGGAATCAGAGCTGGGGAATCAGAGGCGGGGAATCAGAGTTGGGGAATCAGAGGAGGGGAATCAGATATGGGGAAACAGAGGCCGGAATCAGAGGCAGGGAAACAGAGGCGGGGAATCAGATATGGGGAATCAGATGCTGGGAATAAGAGGCCGGGAATCAGAGGTGGGGAATCAGAGTCTGGGAATCAGAGATGGGGATTCAGAGGCGGGGAATGAGATATGGAGAATCAGAGGCGGGGAATCAGGGGCGGGGAAACAGAGGTGGAGAATCAGATAAGGGGAATCAGAGGTGGCGAATCAAAGGCGGTGAATCAGAGATGGGGAATCAGAGGCAGGGAATCAGATGCGGGGATTCAGAGGCGGGGAATCAGAGCTGGCGAATCAGAGGCGGGGAATCAGAGGTGGGCAATCAGAGCCGGGGAATCAGATATGGGGAATCAGAGGCGGGGAATCAGAGGTGGGGAAACAGAGGCTTGGAATCAGATATGGGGAATCAGAGGTGGGGAATCAGAGATGGGGAATCAAGGCGGGGAATCAGAGGGAGGGAATCAGACGCGGGGAATCAGAGGCGGGGATTCAGAGCTGGGGAATCAGAGGCGGGGAATCAGAGTTCGGGAATCAGAGGCAGGGAATCAGATATGGGGAATCAGAGGCGGGGAATCAGAGGCGGGGAAACAGAGGCGGGGAATCAGATATGGGGAATCAGAGGTGGGGAATCAGGGGCAGGGAATCAGTGGCAGGGAATCAGAGGCGGGGAATCTGAGGCGGGGAATCAGAGGCTGGGAATCAGACACGGGGAATCAGAGGCGGGGAATCAGAGATGGGGAATCAGAGGCGGGGAATCAGAGGCAGGGAATCGGACGCCGGGAATCAGAGGCAGGGAATCAGAGCTGGGGAATCAGAGGCGGGGAATCAGAGTTGGGGAATCAGAGGCGGGGAATCAGATATGGGGAAACAGAGGCGGGGAATCAGATATGGGGAATCAGAGGTGGCGAATCAAAGGCGGTGAAACAGAGATGGGGAATCAGAGGCGGGGAATCAGAGGCAGGGAATCAGAGCTGGGGAAACAGAGGCGGGGAATCAGATATGGGGAATCAGAGGTGGGGAATCAGGGGCGGGGAATCAGTGGCAGGGAATCAGAGGCCGGGAATAAAAGGCGGGGAATCAGAGCTGGGGAAACAGAGGCGGGGAATCAGATATGGGGAATCAGAGGTGGGGAATTAGAGGTTGCGAATCAGAGGCGGGGAATCAGAGGCAGGGAATCAGAGGCAGGGAATCGGATGTGCGGAATCAGAGATGGGGAATCAGAGGTGGGGATTCAGAGGTGGTGAATCAGAGAAGGGGAATCAGAGGCTGGGAATCAGAGGCAGGGAATCAGACGCAGGGAATCAGAGGCGGGGAATCATAGCTGGCGAATTAGAGGAGGGGAATCAGAGTTGGGGAATCAGAGTCGGGGAATCAGATATGGGGAAACAGAGGCGGGGAATCAGAGGCGGGGAATCAGAGGCGGGGAATCAGATATGGGGAATCAGAGGTGGGGAATCAGAGGCAGGGAATCAGATGTGCGGAATCAGAGATGGGGAATCAGAGGCAGGGAATCAGAATCAGAAGCAGGGAATCAGAGGCCTGGAATCAGAGGCCGGAATCAGATGCTGGGAATCAGAGGCCTGTAATCAGAGGCGGGGAATCAGAGGCAGGGAATCAGATGCTGGGAATCAGAGGCGGGGAATCAGAGCTGGGGAATCAGAGGCAGGGTATTAGAGTTGGGGAATCAGAGGCGGGGAATCAGATATGGGGAAGCAGAGGTGGGGAATCAGAGGCGGGGAAACAGAGGCAGGGAATCAGATATGGGGAATCAGAGGCGGGGAATCAGAGGTGGGGAATCATAGGCAGGGAATCGGATGTGCGGAATCAGAGATGGGGAATCAGAAGCCGGGAATGAGAGGTGGTGAATCAGATATGGGGAATCAGAGGCGGGGAATCAGAGGCAGGGAATCAGACGCGGGGAATCAGAGGTGGGCAATCAGAGGCGGGGAATCAGATATGGGGAATCAGAGGCGGGGAATCAGAGGCGGGGAAACAGAGGCGGGGAATCAGATATGGGGAATCAGAGGTGGGGCATCAGAAGTTGTGAATCACAGATGGGGAATTAGAGGCGGGGAATCAGAGGCAGGGAATCAGACGCGGGGAATCAGAGGCGGGGATTCAGAGCTGGGGAATCAGAAGCGGGGTATCAGAGTTGGGGAATCAGAGGCGGGGAATCAGATATGGGGAATCAGAGGCAGGGAATCAGAGGCGGGGAATCAGAGGCAGGGAATCAGACGCGGGGAATCTGAGGCGGGGAATCAGAGCTGGGGAATCAGAGGTGGGGAATCAGAGTTGGTGAATCAGAGGCGGGGAATCAGATATGGGGAAATAGAAGCGTGGAATCAGATATGGGGAATCAGAGGTGTGGAATCAGAGGTTGGGAATCAGAGGCAGGGAATAAGAGGCGGGGAAACAGAGGCGGGGAATCAGATATGGGGAATCAGAGGTGGCGAATCAAATGCGTTGAAACAGAGATGGGGAATCAGGGCAGGGAATCAGAGGCAGGGAATCAGAGCTGGGGCAACAGAGGCGGGGAATCAGATATGGGGAATCAGAGGTGGGGAATCAGGGGCGGGGAATCAGTGGCAGGGAATCAGAGCTGGGGAATCAGAGGTGGGGAATCAGAGCTGTGGAAACAGAGGCGGGGAATCAGATATGGGGAATCAGAGGTGGGGAATCAGGGGCGGGGAATCAGTGGCAGGGTATCAGAGGCCGGGAATAAAAGGCGGGGAATCAGAGCTGGGGAATCAGAGGCGGGGAATCAGAGTTGGGGAATCAGAGGAGGGGAATCAGATATGGGGAAACAGAGGCCGGAATCTGAGGCAGGGAAACAGAGGCGGGGAATCAGATATGGGGAATCAGATGCTGGGAATAAGAGGCCGGGAATCAGAGGTGGGGAATCAGAGTCTGGGAATCAAAGATGGGGATTCAGAGGCGGGGAATGAGATATGGAGAATCAGAGGCGGGGAATCAGGGGCGGGGAAACAGAGGTGGAAAATCAGATATGGGGAATCAGAGGTGGCGAATCAAAGGCGGTGAATCAGAGATGGGGAATCAGAGGCAGGGAATCAGATGCGGGGATTCAGAGGCGGGGAATCAGAGCTGGCGAATCAGAGGCGGGGAATCAGAGGTGGGCAATCAGAGCCGGGGAATCAGATATGGGGAATCAGAGGCGGGGAATCAGAGGCGGGGAAACAGAGGCGGGGAATCAGATATGGGGAATCAGAGGTGGGGAATCAGAGATGGGGAATCAAGGCGGGGAATCAGAGGGAGGGAATCAGACGCGGGGAATCAGAGGCGGGGATTCAGAGCTGGGGAATCAGAGGCGGGGAATCAGAGTTCGGGAATCAGAGGCAGGGAATCAGATATGGGGAATCAGAGGCGGGGAATCAGAGGCGGGGAAACAGAGGCGGGGAATCAGATATGGGGAATCAGAGGTGGGGAATCAGGGGCAGGGAATCAGTGGCATGGAATCAGAGGCGGGGAATCTGAGGCGGGGAATCAGAGGCTGGGATTCAGACACGGGGAATCAGAGGCGGGGAATCAGAGATGGGGAATCAGAGGCGGGGAATCAGAGGCAGGGAATCGGATGCCGGGAATCAGAGGCGGGGAATCAGAGCTGGGGAATCAGAGGCGGGGAATCAGAGTTGGGGAATCAGAGGCGGGGAATCAGATATGGGGAAATAGAGGCGGGGAATCAGATATGGGGAATCAGAGGTGTGGAATCAGAGGTTGGGAATCAGAGGCAGGGAATCAGAGGCGGGGAAACAGAGGCGGGGAATCAGATATGGGGAATCAGAGGTGGCGAATCAAAGGCGGTGAAACAGAGATGGGGAATCAGAGGCGGGGAATCAGAGGCAGGGAATCAGAGCTGGGGAAACAGAGGCGGGGAATCAGATATGGGGAATCAGAGGTGGGGAATCAGGGGCGGGGAATCAGTGGCAGGGAATCAGAGGCCGGGAATAAAAGGCGGGGAATCAGAGCTGGGGAATCAGAGGCGGGGAATCAGAGTTGGGGAATCAGAGGAGGGGAATCAGATATGGGGAAACAGAGGCCGGGAATCAGAGGCAGGGAAACAGAGGCGGGGAATCAGATATGGGGAATCAGAGGTGGGGAATTAGAGGTTGCGAATCAGAGGCGGGGAATCAGAGGCAGGGAATCAGAGGCAGGGAATCGGATGTGCGGAATCAGAGATGGGGAATCAGAGGTGGGGATTCAGAGGTGGTGAATCAGAGAAGGGGAATCAGAGGCTGGGAATCAGAGGCAGGGAATCAGACGCAGGGAATCAGAGGCGGGGAATCATAGCTGGCGAATTAGAGGAGGGGAATCAGAGTTGGGGAATCAGAGTCGGGGAATCAGATATGGGGAAACAGAGGCGGGGAATCAGAGGCGGGGAATCAGAGGCGGGTAATCAGATATGGGGAATCAGAGGTGGGGAATCAGAGGCAGGGAATCAGAATCAGAAGCAGGGAATCAGAGGCCGGGAATCAGAGGCCGGAATCAGATGCTGGGAATCAGAGGCCTGGAATCAGAGGCGGGGAATCAGAGGCAGGGAATCAGATGCGGGGAATCAGAGGCGGGGAATCAGAGCTGGGGAATCAGAGGCAGGGTATTAGAGTTGTGGAATCAGAGGCGGGGAATCAGATATGGGGAAGCAGAGGTGGGGAATCAGAGGCGGGGAAACAGAGGCAGGGAATCAGATATGGGGAATCAGAGGCGGGGAATCAGAGGTGGGGAATCATAGGCAGGGAATCGGATGTGCGGAATCAGAGATGGGGAATCAGAAGCCGGGAATGAGAGGTGGTGAATCAGATATGGGGAATCAGAGGCGGGGAATCAGAGGCAGGGAATCAGACGCGGGGAATCAGAGGTGGGCAATCAGAGGCGGGGAATCAGATATGGGGAATCAGAGGCGGGGAATCAGAGGCGGGGAAACAGAGGCGGGGAATCAGATATGGGGAATCAGAGGTGGGGCATCAGAAGTTGTGAATCACAGATGGGGAATTAGAAGCGGGGAATCAGAGGCAGGGAATCAGACGCGGGGAAGCGGAGGCGGGGATTCAGAGCTGGGGAATCAGAAGCGGGGAATCAGAGTTGGGGAATCAGAGGCGGGGAATCAGATATGGGGAATCAGAGGCAGGGAATCAGAGGCGGGGAATCAGAGGCAGGGAATCAGACGCTGGGAATCTGAGGCGGGGAATCAGAGCTGGGGAATCAGAGGTGGGGAATCAGAGTTGGGGAATCAGAGGCAGGGAATTGGATGTGCGGAATCAGAGATGGGGAATCAGAGGTGGGGAATCAGAGGCGGTGAATCAGAGATGGGGAATCAGAGGCGGGGAATCAGAGGCAGGAAATCAGACACGGGGATTCAGAGGCTGGGAATCAGACGGGGGGAATCAAAGGCGGGGAAACAGAGCTGGGGAATATGAGGCAGGGAATCAGAGTTGGGGAATCAGAGGTGGGGAATCAGATATGGGGAATCAGAGGCAGGGAATCAGAGGCGGGGAATCAGATATGGGGAAACAGAGGCAGGGAATCAGAGGCGGGAAAACAGAGGCGGGGAATTAGATATGGGGAATCAGAGGTGGGGAATCAGAGGTGGTGAATCAGAGATGGGGAATCAGAGGCGGGGAATCAGAGGCGGGGAATCAGAGCTGGGGAATCAGAGGCGGGGAATCAGAGTTAGGGAAATAGAGGCGGGGAATCACATATGGGGAATCAGAGGTGTGGAATCAGAGGTTGGGAATCAGAGGCAGGGAATCAGAGGCTTGGAATCAGATGCAGGGTATCAGATGCGGGGAATCAGAGGCGGGGAATCAGAGCTGGGGAATCAGAGGTGGGGAATCAGATTTGGGGAATCAGAGGTGGGGACTTAGATATTGGGAAACAGAGGCGGGGAATCAGAGGCGGGGAAACAGAGGCGTGGAATCAGATATGGGGAATCAGAGGTGGGGAATCAGAGGCAGGGAATGAGATGTGCGGAATCAGAGATGGGGAATCAGAGGCAGGGAATCAGAATCAGAAGAAGGGAATCAGAGGCCGGGAATCAGAGGCCGGAATCAGATGGTGGGAATCAGAGGCCTGGAATCAGAGGCGGGGAATCAGAGGCAGGGAATCAGATGCGGGGAATCAGAGGCGGGGAATCAGAGCTGGGGAATCAGAGGCGGGGTATTAGAGTTGGGGAATCAGAGGCGGGGAATCAGATATGGGGAAACAGAGGTGGGGAATCAGAGGTGGGGAAACAGAGGCAGGGAATCAGATATGGGGAATCAGAGGTGGGGCATCAGAGGTTGTGAATCACAGATGGGGAATCAGAGGCGGGGAATCAGAGGCAGGGAATCAGATGCGGGGAATCAGAGGCGGGGATTCAGAGCTGGGGAATCAGAAGCAGGGAATCAGAGTTGGGGAATCAGAGGCGGGGAATCAGATATGGGGAATCAGAGGCAGGGAATCAGAGGCGGGGAATCAGAGGCAGGGAATCAGACGCGGGGAATCTGAGGCGGGGAATCAGAGCTGGGGAATCAGAGGTGGGGAATCAGAGTTGGGGAATCAGAGGCAGGGAATTGGATGTGCGGAATCAGAGAGGGGGAATCAGAGGTGGGGAATCAGAGGCGGTGAATCAGAGATGGGGAATCAGAGGCGGGGAATCAGAGGCAGGAAATCAGACACGGGGATTCAGAGGCTGGGAATCAGACGGGGGGAATCAAAGGCGGGGAATCAGAGCTGGGGAATCTGAGGCAGGGAATCAGAGTTGGGGATTCAGAGGCGGGGAATCAGATATGGGGAAACAGAGGCGGGGAATCAGAGGCGGGCAAACAGAGGCGGGGAATTAGATATGGGGAATCAGAGTTGGGGAATCAGAGGTGGTGAATCAGAGAAGGGGAATCAGAGGCTGGGAATCAGAGGCAGGGAATCAGACGCAGGGAATCAGAGGCGGGGAATCATAGCTGGCGAATTAGAGGAGGGGAATCAGAGTTGGGGAATCAGAGTCGGGGAATCAGATATGGGGAAACAGAGGCGGGGAATCAGAGGCGGGGAATCAGAGGCGGGTAATCAGATATGGGGAATCAGAGGTGGGGAATCAGAGGCAGGGAATCAGAATCAGAAGCAGGGAATCAGAGGCCGGGAATCAGAGGCCAGAATCAGATGCTGGGAATCAGAGGCCTGGAATCAGAGGCGGGGAATCAGAGGCAGGGAATCAGATGCAAGGAATCAGAGGCGGGGAATCAGAGCTGGGGAATCAGAGGCAGGGTATTAGAGTTGTGGAATCAGAGGCGGGGAATCAGATATGGGGAAGCAGAGGTGGGGAATCAGAGGCGGGGAAACAGAGGCAGGGAATCAGATATGGGGAATCAGAGGCGGGGAATCAGAGGTGGGGAATCAGAGGCGGGGAATCAGAGGCAGGGAATCGGACGCCGGGAATCAGAGGCGGGGAATCAGAGCTGTGGAATCAGAGGCGGGGAATCAGAGGTGGTGAATCAGAGATGGGGAATCAGAGGCGGGGAATCAGAGGCAGGGAATCGGACGCCGGGAATCAGAGGCGGGGAATCAGAGCTGGGGAAACAGAGGCGGGGAATCAGATATGGGGAATCAGAGGTGGGGAATCAGGGGCGGGGAATCAGAGCTGTGGAATCAGAGGCGGGGAATCAGAGGTGGTGAATCAGAGATGGGGAATCAGAGGCGGGGAATCAGAGGCAGGGAATCGGACGCCGGGAATCAGAGGCGGGGAATCAGAGCTGGGGAAACAGAGGCGGGGAATCAGATATGGGGAATCAGAGGTGGGGAATCAGAGGCGGGGAATCAGAGCTGTGGAATCAGAGGCGGGGAATCAGAGGTGGTGAATCAGAGATGGGGAATCAGAGGCGGGGAATCAGAGGCAGGGAATCGGACGCCGGGAATCAGAGGCGGGGAATCAGAGCTGGGGAAACAGAGGCGGGGAATCAGATATGGGGAATCAGAGGCGGGGAATCAGATATGGGGAAATAGAGGCGGGGAATCACATATGGGGAATCAGAGGTGTGGAATCAGAGGTTGGGAATCAGAGGCAGGGAATCAGAGGCTTGGAATCAGATGCAGGGTATCAGATGCGGGGAATCAGAGGCGGGGAATTAGAGCTGGGGAATCAGAGGTGGGGAATCAGATTTGGGGAATCAGAGGTGGGGACTTAGATATTGGGAAACAGAGGCGGGGAATCAGAGGCGGGGAAACAGAGGCGTGGAATCAGATATGGGGAATCAGAGGTGGGGAATCAGAGGCAGGGAATGAGATGTGCGGAATCAGAGATGGGGAATCAGAGGCAGGGAATCAGAATCAGAAGAAGGGAATCAGAGGCCGGGAATCAGAGGCCGGAATCAGATGGTGGGAATCAGAGGCCTGGAATCAGTGGCGGGGAATCAGAGGCAGGGAATCAGATGCGGGGAATCAGAGGCGGGGAATCAGAGCTGGGGAATCAGAGGCGGGGTATTAGAGTTGGGGAATCAGAGGCGGGGAATCAGATATGGGGAAACAGAGGTGGGGAATCAGAGGCGGGGAAACAGAGGCAGGGAATCAGATATGGGGAATCAGAGGTGGGGCATCAGAGGTTGTGAATCACAGATGGGGAATCAGAGGCGGGGAATCAGAGGCAGGGAATCAGATGCGGGGAATCAGAGGCGGGGATTCAGAGCTGGGGAATCAGAAGCAGGGAATCAGAGTTGGGGAATCAGAGGCGGGGAATCAGATATGGGGAATCAGAGGCAGGGAATCAGAGGCGGGGAATCAGAGGCAGGGAATCAGACGCGGGGAATCTGAGGCGGGGAATCAGAGCTGGGGAATCAGAGGTGGGGAATCAGAGTTGGGGAATCAGAGGCAGGGAATTGGATGTGCGGAATCAGAGAGGGGGAATCAGAGGTGGGGAATCAGAGGCGGTGAATCAGAGATGGGGAATCAGAGGCGGGGAATCAGAGGCAGGAAATCAGACTCGGGGATTCAGAGGCTGGGAATCAGACGGGGGGAATCAAAGGCGGGGAATCAGAGCTGGGGAATCTGAGGCAGGGAATCAGAGTTGGGGATTCAGAGGCGGGGAATCAGATATGGGGAAACAGAGGCGGGGAATCAGAGGCGGGCAAACAGAGGCGGGGAATTAGATATGGGGAATCAGAGGTGGGGAATCAGAGGTGGTGAATCAGAGAAGGGGAATCAGAGGCTGGGAATCAGAGGCAGGGAATCAGACGCAGGGAATCAGAGGCGGGGAATCATAGCTGGCGAATTAGAGGAGGGGAATCAGAGTTGGGGAATCAGAGTCGGGGAATCAGATATGGGGAAACAGAGGCGGGGAATCAGAGGCGGGGAATCAGAGGCGGGTAATCAGATATGGGGAATCAGAGGTGGGGAATCAGAGGCAGGGAATCAGAATCAGAAGCAGGGAATCAGAGGCCGGGAATCAGAGGCCGGAATCAGATGCTGGGAATCAGAGGACTGGAATCAGAGGCGGGGAATCAGAGGCAGGGAATCAGATGCGGGGAATCAGAGGCGGGGAATCAGAGCTGGGGAATCAGAGGCAGGGTATTAGAGTTGTGGAATCAGAGGCGGGGAATCAGATATGGGGAAGCAGAGGTGGGGAATCAGAGGCGGGGAAACAGAGGCAGGGAATCAGATATGGGGAATCAGAGGCGGGGAATCAGAGATGGGGAATCAGAGGCGGGGAATCAGAGGCAGGGAATCGGACGCCGGGAATCAGAGGCGGGGAATCAGAGCTGTGGAATCAGAGGCGGGGAATCAGAGGTGGTGAATCAGAGATGGGGAATCAGAGGCGGGGAATCAGAGGCAGGGAATCGGACGCCGGGAATCAGAGGCGGGGAATCAGAGCTGGGGAAACAGAGGCGGGGAATCAGATATGGGGAATCAGAGGTGGGGAATCAGGGGCGGGGAATCAGTGGCAGGGAATCAGAGGCCGGGAATAAAAGGCGGGGAATCAGAGCTGGGGAATCAGAGGCGGGGAATCAGAGTTGGGAATCAGAGGAGGGGAATCAGATATGGGGAAACAGAGGCCGGGAATCAGAGGCAGGGTAACAGAGGCGGGGAATCAGATATGGGGAATCAGAGGTGGGGAATTAGAGGTTGTGAATCAGAGATGGGGAATCAAGGCGGGGAATCAGAGGCAGGGAATCAGACGCGGGGAATCAGAGGCGGGGATTCAGAGCTTGGGAATCAGAGGCGGTGAATCAGAGTTGGGGAATCAGAGGCAGGGAATCAGATATGGGGAATCAGAGGCGGGGAATCAGAGGCGGGGAAACAGAGTTGGGGAATCAGAGGCGGGGAATCAGATATGGGGAAATAGAGGCGGGGAATCACATATGGGGAATCAGAGGTGTGGAATCAGAGGTTGGGAATCAGAGGCAGGGAATCAGAGGCTTGGAATCAGATGCAGGGTATCAGATGCGGGGAATCAGAGGCGGGGAATCAGAGCTGGGGAATCAGAGGTGGGGAATCAGATTTGGGGAATCAGAGGTGGGGACTTAGATATTGGGAAACAGAGGCGGGGAATCAGAGGCGGGGAAACAGAGGCGTGGAATCAGATATGGGGAATCAGAGGTGGGGAATCAGAGGCAGCGAATGAGATGTGCGGAATCAGAGATGGGGAATCAGAGGCAGGGAATCAGAATCAGAAGAAGGGAATCAGAGGCCGGGAATCAGAGGCCGGAATCAGATGGTGGGAATCAGAGGCCTGGAATCAGAGGCGGGGAATCAGAGGCAGTGAATCAGATGCGGGGAATCAGAGGCGGGGAATCAGAGCTGGGGAATCAGAGGCGGGGTATTAGAGTTGGGGAATCAGAGGCGGGGAATCAGATATGGGGAAACAGAGGTGGGGAATCAGAGGCGGGGAAACAGAGGCAGGGAATCAGATATGGGGAATCAGAGGTGGGGCATCAGAGGTTGTGAATCACAGATGGGGAATCAGAGGCGGGGAATCAGAGGCAGGGAATCAGATGCGGGGAATCAGAGGCGGGGATTCAGAGCTGGGGAATCAGAAGCAGGGAATCAGAGTTGGGGAATCAGAGGCGGGGAATCAGATATGGGGAATCAGAGGCAGGGAATCAGAGGCGGGGAATCAGAGGCAGGGAATCAGACGCTGGGAATCTGAGGCGGGGAATCAGAGCTGGGGAATCAGAGGTGGGGAATCAGAGTTGGGGAATCAGAGGCAGGGAATTGGATGTGCGGAATCAGAGAGGGGGAATCAGAGGTGGGGAATCAGAGGCGGTGAATCAGAGATGGGGAATCAGAGGCGGGGAATCAGAGACAGGAAATCAGACACGGGGATTCAGAGGCTGGGAATCAGATGGGGGGAATCAAAGGCGGGGAATCAGAGCTGGGGAATCTGAGGCAGGGAATCAGAGTTGGGGATTCAGAGGCGGGGAATCAGATATGGGGAAACAGAGGCGGGGAATCAGAGGCGGGCAAACAGAGGCGGGGAATTAGATATGGGGAATCAGAGGTGGGGAATCAGAGGTGGTGAATCAGTGATGGGGAATCACAGGCGGGGAATCAGAGGCAGGGAATAGGACGCGGGGAATCAGAGGCAGGGAATCAGAGCTGTGGAATCAGAGGATGGGATTCATAGTTGGGAATCAGAGGCGGGAATCAGATATGGGGAAACAGAGGCGGGGAATCAGAGGCGGTGAAACAGAGGCGGGGAATCAGATATGGGGAATCGGATGCAGGGAATCAGAGGCGGGGAATCAGAGCTGGGGAATCAGAGGCGGGGAATCAGATATGGGGAATCAGAGGTGGGGAATCAGAGGCAGGGAATCAGATGTGCGGAATCAGAGATGGGGAATAAGAGGCAGGGAATCAGAATCAGAAGCGGGGAATCAGAGGCCGGGAATCAGAGGCCGGGAATCAGATGCTGGGAATATGAGGCCGGGAATCAGAGGTGGGGAATCAGATATGGGGAATCAGAGGTGGCGAATCAAAGGCGGTGAATCAGAGATGGGGAATCAGAGGCGGGGAATCAGAGGCAGGGAATCAGATGCGGGGAATCAGAGGCGGGGAATCAGAGCTGGCGAATCAGAGGCTGGGAATCAGAGGTGGGCAATCAGAGGCGGGGAATCAGATATGGGGAATCAGAGGCGGGGAATCAGAGGCGGGGAAACAGAGGCGGGGAATCAAATATAGGGAATCAGAGGTGGGGAATCAGAGGTTGTGAATCAGAGATGGGGAATCAAGGCGGGGAATCAGAGGCAGGGAATCAGACGCGGGGAATCAGAGGCGGGGATTCAGAGCTGGGGAATCAGAGGCGGGGAATCAGAGTTGGGGAATCAGAGGCAGGGAATCAGATATGGGGAATCAGAGGCGGGGAATCAGAGGCGGGGAAACAGAGGCGGGGAATCAGATGTGGGGAATCAGAGGTGGGGAATCAGGGGCAGGGAATCAGTGGCAGGGAATCAGAGGCGGGGAATCAGAGGCGGGGAATCAAAGGCAGGGAATCAGACACGGGGAATCAGAGGCGGGGAATCAGAGATGGGGAATCAGAGGCGGGGAATCAGAGGCAGGGAATCGGATGCCGGGAATCAGAGTCGGGGAATCAGAGCTGGGGAATCAGAGGCGGGGAATCAGAGTTGGGGAATCAGAGGCGGGGAATCAGATATGGGGAAATAGAGGCGGGGAATCAGATATGGGGAATCAGAGGTGTGGAATCATAGGTTGGGCATCAGAGGCAGGGAATCAGAGTCGGGGAAACAGAGGCGGGGAATCAGATATGGGGAATCAGAGGTGGCGAATCAAAGGCGGTGAAACAGAGATGGGGAATCAGGGCAGGGAATCAGAGGCAGGGAATCAAACACGGGGAATCAGAGCTGGGGAATCAGAGGCGGGGAATCAGAGTTGGGAATCAGAGGCGGGGAATCTGAGGCGGGGAAACAGAGGCGGGGATTCAGATATGGGGAATCAGAGGTGGGGAATCCGAGGTTGGGAATCAGAGGCAGGGAATCAGAGGCGGAAAATCAGAGGCGGGGAATCAGAGGAAGGGAATCAGATGTGCGGAATCGGAGATGGGGAATCAGAGGCAGGGAATCAGAGGCG
The DNA here is from genome assembly GCF_036971445.1 of Narcine bancroftii. NCBI lineage: Eukaryota > Metazoa > Chordata > Chondrichthyes > Torpediniformes > Narcinidae > Narcine > Narcine bancroftii. The sequence continues at coordinate 110,382,091 of NC_091474.1, read as the reverse complement.
GGGAATCAGAGGCGGGGAATCAGAGGCCGGGAATCAGATATGGGGAAACAGATGCGGGGAATCCGAGGCGGGGAAACAGAGGCGGGGAATCAGATATGGGGAATCAGAGGTGGGGAATCAGAGGTTGGGAATCAGAGGCAGGGAATCAGAGGCTTGGAATCAGATGCAGGGAATCAGATGCGGGGAATCAGAGGCGGGGAATCAGAGCTGGGGAATCAGAGGTGGGGAATCAGATTTGGGGAATCAGAGGCGGGGACTTAGATATTGGGAAACAGAGGCGGGGAATCAGAGGCGGGGAAACCCAGGCGGGGATTCAGATATGGGGAATCAGAGGTGGGGAATCAGAGGCAAGGAATCAGATGTGCGGAATCAGAGATGGGGAATCAGAGGCAGGGAATCAGAATCAGAAGCAGGGAATCAGAGGCCGGGAATCAGAGGCCGGAATCAGATGCTGGGAATCAGAGGCCTGGAATCAGAGGCGGGGAATTAGAGGCAGGGAATCAGATGCGGGGAATCAGAGGCGGGGAATCAGAGCTGGGGAATCAGAGGCGGGGTATTAGAGTTGTGGAATCAGAGGCGGGGAATCAGATATGGGGAAACAGAGGTGGGGAATCAGAGGCGGGGAAACAGAGGGAGGGAATCAAATATGGGGAATCAGAGGCGGGGAATCAGAGGTGGGGAATCATAGGCAGGGAATCGGATGTGCGGAATCAGAGATGGGGAATCAGAGGCTGGGAATCAGAGGTGGTGAATCAGAGATGGGGAATCAGAGGCGGGGAATCAGAGGCAGGGAATCAGACGCGGGGAATCAGAGGTGGGTAATCAGATATGGGGAATCAGAGGCGGGGAGTCAGAGTTGGGGAATCAGAGGCAGGGAATCAGATATGGGGAATCAGAGGCGGGGAATCAGAGGCGGGGAAACAGAGGCGGGGAATCAGATGTTGGGAATCAGAGGTGGGGAATCAGGGGCAGGAAATCAGTGGCAGGGAATCAGAGGCGGGGAATCAGAGGCGGGGAATCAGAGGCGGGGAATCAAAGGCAGGGAATCAGACACGGGGAATCAGAGGCGGGGAATCAGAGATGGGGAATCAGAGGCGGGAAATCAGAGGCAGGGAATCGGATGCCGGGAATCAGAGTCGGGGAATCAGAGCTGGGGAATCAGAGGCGGGGAATCAGAGTTGGGGAATCAGAGGTGGGGAATCAGAGGTTGGGAATCAGAGGCAGGGAATCAGAGGCTTGGAATCAGATGCAGGGAATCAGATGCGGGGAATCAGAGGCGGGGAATCAAAGGAAGGGAATCAGACACGGGGAATCAGAGGTGGGGAATCAGAGATGGGGAATCAGAGGCGGGGAATCACAGGCAGGGAATCAGAAGCGGGGAATCAGAGGCGGGGAATCAGAGCTGGGGAATCAGAGGTGGGGAATCAGAGTCGGGGAATCATAGGCAGGGAATCGGTTGTGCGGAATCAGAGATGGGGAATCAGATGTGGGGAATCAGAGGCAGTGAATCAGAGGCGGGGAAACAGAGGCGGGGAATCAAATATAGGGAATCAGAGGTGGGGAATCAGAGGTTGTGAATCAGAGATGGGGAATCAAGGCGGGGAATCAGAGGCAGGGAATCAGACGCGGGGAATCAGAGGCGGGGATTCAGAGCTGGGGAATCAGAGGCGGTGAATCAGAGTTGGGGAATCAGAGGCAGGGAATCAGATATGGGGAATCAGAGGTGGGGAATCAGAGGCGGGGAAACAGAGGCGGGGAATCAGATATGGGGAATCAGAATTGGGGAATCAGGGGCAGGGAATCAGTGGCAGGGAATCAGAGGCGGGGAATCAGAGGCGGGGAATCAGAGGCAGGGAATCAGACACGGGGAATCAGAGGCGGGGAATCAGAGATGGGGAATCAGAGGCGGGGAATCAGAGGCAGGGAATCGGACTCCGGGAATCAGAGTCGGGGAATCAGAGCTGGGGAATCAGAGGCAGGGAATCAGAGTTGGGGAATCAGAGGCGGGGAATCAGATATGGGGAAATAGAGGCGGGGAATCAGATATGGGGAATCAGAGGTGTGGAATCAGAGGTTGGGAATCAGAGGCAGGGAATCAGAGTCGGGGAAACAGAGGTGGGGAATCAGATATGGGGAATCAGAGGTGGCGAATCAAAGGCGGTGAATCAGAGATGGGGAATCAGAGGCGGGGAATCAGAGGCAGGGAATCAGATGCGGGGAATCAGAGGCGGGGAATCAGAGCTGGCGAATCAGAGGCGGGGAATCAGAGGTGGGCAATCAGAGGCGGGGAATCAGATATGGGGAATCAGAGGCGGGGAATCAGAGGCGGGGAAACAGAGGCGGGGAATCAAATATAGGTAATCAGAGATGGGGAATCAGGGCAGGGAATCAGAGGCAGGGAATCAAACACGGGGAATCAGAGCTGGGGAATCAGAGGCGGGGAATCAGAGTTGGGAATCAGAGGCGGGGAATCAGAGGCGGGGAAACAGAGGCGGGGAATCAGATATGGGGAATCAGAGGTGGGGAATCAGAGGTTGGGAATCAGAGGCAGGGAATCAGAGGCGGGGAATCAGAGGCGGGGAATCAGAGGAAGGGAATCAGATGTGCGGAATCGGAGATGGGGAATCAGAGGCAGGGAATCAGAGGCGGGGAATCAGAGGCGGGGAATCAGAGGCCGGGAATTAGATATGGGGAAACTGAGGCGGGGAATCCGAGGCGGGGAAACAGAGGCGGGGAATCAGATATGGGGAATCAGAGGTGGGGAATCAGAGGTTGGGAATCAGAGGCAGGGAATCAGAGGCTTGGAATCAGATGCAGGGAATCAGATGCGGGGCATCAGAGGCGGGGAATCAGAGCTGGGGAATCAGAGGTGGGGAATCAGATTTGGGGAATCAGAGGTGGGGACTTAGATATTGGGAAACAGGGGCGGGGAATCAGAGGCGGGGAAACAGAGGCAGGGAATCAGATATGGGGAATCAGAGGTGGGGAATCAGAGGCAGGGAATCAGATGTGCGGAATCAGAGATGGGGAATCAGAGGCAGGGAATCAGAATCAGAAGCAGGGAATCAGAGGCCGGGAATCAGAGGCCGGAATCAGATGATGGGAATCAGAGGCCTTGAATCAGAGGCGGGGAATCAGAGGCAGGGAATCAGATGCGGGGAATCAGAGGCGGGGAATCAGAGCTGGGGAATCAGAGGCGGGGTATTTGAGTTGGGGAATCAGATGCGGGGAATCAGATATGGGGAAACAGAGGTAGGGAATCAGAGGCGGGGAAACAGAGGCAGGGAATCAGATATGGGGAATCAGAGGCGGGGAATCAGAGGTGGGGAAACATAGGCAGGGAATCGGATGTGCGGAATCAGAGATGGGGAATCAGAGGCCGGGAATCAGAGGTGGTGAATCAGAGATGGGGAATCAGAGGCGGGGAATCAGAGGCAGGGTATCAGACGCGGGGAATCAGAGGTGGGCAATCAGAGGCGGGGAATCAGATATGGGGAATCAGAGGCGGGGAATCAGAGGCGGGGAAACAGAGGCGGGGAATCAGATATGGGGAATCAGAGGTGGGGCATCAGAGGTTGTGAATCACAGATGGGGAATCAGAGGCGGGGAATCAGAGGCAGGGAATCAGACGCGGGGAATCAGAGGCGGGGATTCAGAGTTGGGGAATCAGAAGCGGGGAATCAGAGTTGGGGAATCAGAGGCGGGGAATCAGATATGGGGAATCAGAGGCAGGGAATCAGAGGCGGGGAATCAGAGGCAGGGAATCAAACGCGGGGAATCTGAGGCGGGGAATCAGAGCTGGGGAATCAGAGGTGGGGAATCAGAGTTGGGGAATCAGAGGCAGGGAATTGGATGTGCGGAATCAGAGATGGGGAATCAGAGGTGGGGAATCAGAGGCGGTGAATCAGAGATGGGGAATCAGAGGCGGGGAATCAGAGGCAGGAAATCAGACACGGGGATTCAGAGGCTGGGAATCAGAGGCAGGGAATCAGACGCGGGGAATCTGAGGCGGGGAATCAGAGCTGGGGAATCTGAGGCAGGGAATCAGAGTTGGGGATTCAGAGGCGGGGAATCAGATATGGGGAAACAGAGGCGGGGAATCAGAGGCGGACAAACAGAGGCGGGGAATTAGATATGGCGAATCAGAGGTAGGGAATCAGAGGTGGTGAATCAGTGATGGGGAATCACAGGCGGGGAATCAGAGGCAGGGAATAGAACGCGGGGAATCAGAGGCAGGGAATCAGAGCTGGGGAATCAGAGGCGGGGAATCATAGTTGGGAATCAGAGGCGGGAATCAGATATGGGGAAACAGAGGCGGGGAATCAGAGGCGGGGAAACAGAGGCGGGGAATCAGATATGGGGAATCGGATGCAGGGAATCAGAGGCGGGGAATCAGAGCTGGGGAATCAGAGGCGGGGAATCAGAGTTGGGGCATCAGAGGTGGGGAATTAGATATAGGGAAACAGAGGCGGGGAATCAGAGGCGGGGAAACAGAGGCGGGGAATCAGATATGGGGAATCAGAGGTGGGGAATCAGAGGCAGGGAATCAGATGTGCGGAATCAGAGATGGGGAATCAGAGGCAGGGAATTAGAAGCGGGGAATAAGAGGCCGGGAATCAGAGGCCGGGAATCAGATGCTGGGAATAAGAGGCCGGGAATCAGAGGAGGGGAATCAGAGTCCGGGAATCAGAGATGGGGATTCAGAGGCGGGGAATGAGATATGGAGAATCAGAGGCGGGGAATAAGAGGCGGGGAAACAGAGGTGGGGAATCAGATATGGGGAATCATATGTGGCGAATCAAAGGCGGTGAATCAGAGATGGGGAATCAGAGGCGGGGAATCAGAGGCAGGGAATCAGATGTGGGGAATCAGAGGTGGGAATCAGAGGCGGGGAATCAGAGGCGGAGAATCAGAGGCGGGCAATCAGATGCAGGGAATCAGAGGCAGGGAATCAGAGGCGGAGAATCAGAGGCGGGCAATCAGATGCAGGGAATCAGAGGCAGGGAATCAGAGGCAGGGAATCAGAAGCGGGGAATCAGAGGTGGGGAATCAGAGGCGGGGAATCAGAGGCAGGGAATCAGAAGCGGGGAATCAGAGGTGGGGAATCAGAGGTGGGGAATCAGAGGCGGAGAATCAGAGGCGGGCAATCAGATGCAGGGAATCAGAGGCAGGGAATCAGAGGCAGGGAATCAGAGGCATGGAATCTGAGGCAGGGAATCTGAGGTGGGGAATCAGAGGCGGGGAAACAGGTGGGTAAACAGCGGCGGGTAAACATAGGCAGGGAATCAGAGGCGCGGAATCAGAGGCGGGGAATCAGAGGCAGGGAATCAGAGGCGGGGAATCAGAGGCGGGGAATCAGATGCGGGGAATCAGAGGTGGGGAATCAGAGGCGGGGTATCAGAGGAGGGGAATCAGAGGTGGGGAATCAGAGGCGGGGAATCAGAGGCGGGGAATCAGAGGCGTGCAATCAGAGGCGGGGAATCAGAGGTGGGGAATCAGAAGTGTGGAATCAGAGGCGGGGAAACAGAGGCGGGGAATCAGATATGGGGAATCAGAGGTGGGGCATCAGAGGTTGTGAATCACAGATGGGGAATCAGAGGCGGGGAATCAGAGGCGGGGAATCAGACGCGGGGAATCAGAGGCGGGGATTCAGAGCTGGGGAATCAGAGGCGGGGAATCAGAGTTGGGGAATCAGAGGCGGGGAATCAGATATGGGGAATCAGAGGCAGGGAATCAGAGGCGGGAAAACAGAGGCGGGGAATCAGATATGGGGAATCAGAGGCGGGGAATCAGAGGCAGGGAATTAGACACGGGGAATCAGAGGCGGGGAATCAGAGATGGGGAATCAGAGGCGGGGAATCAGAGGCAGGGAATCGGATGCCGGGAATCAGAGGCGGGAAATCAGAGCTGGGTAATCAGAGGCGGGGAATCAGAGTTGGGGAATCAGAGGCGGCGAAGCAGATATGGGGAAATAGAGGCGGGGAATCAGATATGGGGAATCAGAGGCGGGGAATCAGATATGGGGAATCAGAGGCTGGGAATCAGAGGGGGGGAAACAGAGGCGGGGAATAAGATATGGGGAATCAGATGTGGGGAATCAGGGGCGGGGAATCAGTGGCAGGGAATCAGAGGCGGGGAATCAAAGGAAGGGAATCAAAGGAAGGGAATCAGACACGGGGAATCAGAGGTGGGGAATCACAGGCAGGGAATCAGACGCGGGGAATCAGAGGCGGGGAATCAGAGCTGGGGAATCAGAGGTGGGGAATCAGAGTCGGGGAATCAGAGGCTGGGAATCGTTTGTGCAGAATCAGTGATGGGGAATCAGATGTGGGGAATCAGAGGCAGTGAATCAGAGATGGGGAATCAGAGGCGGGGAATCAGAGGCAGGAAATCAGACAGGGATTCAGAGGCTGGGAATCAGACGGGGGGAATCAAAGGCGGGGAATCAGAGCTGGTGAATCAGAGGCAGGGAATCAGAGTTGGGGATTCAGAGGCGGGGAATCAGATATGGGGAAACAGAGGCGGGGAATGAGAGGCGGGCAAGCAGAGGCGGGGAATTAGATATGGGGAATCAGAGGTGGGAAATCAGACATGGGGAATCGGATGCGGGGAATCAGAGGCGGGGAATCAGAGCTGGGGAATCAGATGTGGGGAATCAGAGTTGGGGCATCAGAGGTGGGGAATTAGATATGGGGAATCAGAGGCGGGGAATCAGAGGCGGGGAAACAGAGGCGGGGAATCAGACATGGGGAATCGGATGCGGGGAATCAGAGGCGGGGAATCAGAGCTGGGGAATCAGAGGTGGGGAATCAGAGTTGGGGCATCAGAGGTGGGGAATAAGATATGGGGAAACAGAGGCGGGGAATCAGAGGCGGGGAAACAGAGGCGGGGAATCAGATATGGGGAATCAGAGGTGGGGAATCAGAGGCAGGGAATCAGATGTGCGGAATCAGAGATGGGGAATCAGAGGCAGGGAATCAGAATCAGAAGCGGGGAATCAGAGGCCGGGAATCAGAGGCCGGGAATCAGATGCTGGGAATAAGAGGCCGGGAATCAGAGGTGGGGATTCAGAGTCTGGGAATCAGAGATGGGGATTCAGAGGCGGGGAATGAGATATTGAGAATCAGAGGCGGGGAATCAGAGGCGGGGAAACAGAGGTGGGGAATCAGATATGGGGAATCAGAGGTGGCGAATCAAAGGCAGTGAATCAGAGATGGGGAATCAGAGGCGGGGAATCAGAGGCAGGGAATCAGATGCGGGGATTCAGAGGCGTGGAATCAGAGCTGGCGAATCAGAGGCGGGGAATCAGAGGTGGGCAATCAGAGCCGGGGAATCAGATATGGGGAATCAGAGGCGGGGAAACAGAGGCGGGGAATCAGATATGGGGAATCAGATGTGGGGAATCAGAGGTTGTGATTCAGAGATGGGGAATCAAGGCGGGGAATCAGAGGGAGGGAATCAGACGCGGGGAATCAGAGGCGGGGATTCAGAGCTGGGGAATCAGAGGCGGGGAATCAGAGTTGGGGAATCAGAGGCAGGGAATCAGATATGGGGAATCAGAGGCGGGGAATCAGAGGCGGGGAAACAGAGGCGGGGAATCAGATATGGGGAATCAGAGGTGGGGAATCAGGGGCAGGGAATCAGTGGCAGGGAATCAGAGGCGGGGAATCTGAGGCGGGGAAACAGAGGTGGGGAATCAGATATGGGGAATCAGAGGTGGCGAATCAAAGGCAGTGAATCAGAGATGGGGAATCAGAGGCGGAGAATCAGAGGCAGGGAATCAGATGCGGGGATTCAGAGGCGGGGAATCAGAGCTGGCGAATCAGAGGCGGGGAATCAGAGGTGGGCAATCAGAGCCGGGGAATCAGATATGGGGAATCAGAGGCGGGGAAACAGAGGCGGGGAATCAGATATGGGGAATCAGAGGTGGGGAATCAGAGGTTGTGAATCAGAGATGGGGAATCAAGGCGGGGAATCAGAGGGAGGGAATCAGACGCGGGGAATCAGAGGCGGGGATTCAGAGCTGGGGAATCAGAGGCGGGGAATCAGAGTTGGGGAATCAGAGGCAGGGAATCAGATATGGGGAATCAGAGGCGGGGAATCAGAGGCGGGGAAACAGAGGCGGGGAATCAGATATGGGGAATCAGAGGTGGGGAATCAGGGGCAGGGAATCAGTGGCAGGGAATCAGAGGCGGGGAATCTGAGCCGGGGAATCAGAGGCAGGGAATCAGACACGGGGAATCAGAGGCGGGGAATCAGAGATGGTGAATCAGAGGCGGGGAATCAGAGGCAGGGAATCGGACGCCGGGAATCAGAGGCGGGGAATCAGAGCTGGGGAATCAGAGGCGGGGAATCAGAGTTGGGGAATCAGAGGCGGGGAATCAGATATGGGGAAATAGAGGCGGGGAATCAGATATGGGGAATCAGAGGTGTGGAATCAGAGGTTGGGAATCAGAGGCAGGGAATCAGAGTCGGGGAAACAGAGGCGAGGAATCAGATATGGGGAATCAGAGGTGGCGAATCAAAGGCGGTGAAACAGAGATGGGGAATCAGGGCAGGGAATCAGAGGCAGGGAATCAGAGCTGGGGAAACAGAGGCGGGGAATCAGATATGGGGAATCAGAGGTGGGGAATCAGGGGCGGGGAATCAGTTGCAGGGAATCAGAGCTGGGGAATCAGAGGTGGGGAATCAGAGCTGGGGAAACAGAGGCGGGGAATCAGATATGGGGAATCAGAGGTGGGGAATCAGGGGCGGGGAATCAGTGGCAGGGAATCAGAGGCCGGGAATAAAAGGCGGGGAATCAGAGCTGGGGAATCAGAGGCGGGGAATCTGAGTTGGGGAATCAGAGGAGGGGAATCAGATATGGGGAAACAGAGGCCGGGAATCAGAGGCAGGGAAACAGAGGCGGGGAATCAGATATGGGGAATCAGAGGTGGGGAATTTGAGGTTGCGAATCAGAGGCGGGGAATCAGAGGCGGGGAATCAGAGGCAGGGAATCGGATGTGCTGAATCAGAGATGGGGAATCAGAGGTGGGGATTCAGAGGTGGTGAATCAGAAAATGGGAATCAGAGGCTGGGAATCAGAGGCAGGGAATCAGACGCAGGGAATCAGAGGCGGGGAATCATAGCTGGCGAATTAGAGGAGGGGAATCAGAGTTGGGGAATCAGAGGCGGGGAATCAGATATGGGGAAACAGTCGGGGAATCAGAGGCGGGGAAACAGAGGCGGGGAATCAGATATGGGGAATCAGAGGTGGGGAATCAGAGGCAGGGAATCAGATGTGCGGAATTGGAGATGGGGAATCAGAGGCAGGGAATCAGAATCAGAAACAGGGAATCAGAGGCCGGGAATCAGAGGCAGGGAATCAGATGCGGGGAATCAGAGGCGGGGAATCAGAGCTGGCGAATCAGAGGCTGGGAATCAGAGGTGGGCAATCAGAGGCGGGGAATCAGATATGGGGAATCAGACACGGGGAATCAGAGGCGGGGAATCAGAGATGGGGAATCAGAGGCGGGGAATCAGAGGCAGGGAATCGGATGCCGGGAATCAGAGTCGGGGAATCAGAGCTGGGGAATCAGAGGCGGGGAATCAGAGTTGGGGAATCAGAGGCGGGGATTCAGATATGGGGAAATAGAGGCGGGGAATCAGATATGGGGAATCAGAGGTGTGGAATCAGAGGTTGGGAATCAGAGGAAGGGAATCAGAGTCGGGGAAACAGAGGCGGGGAATCAGATATGTGGAATCAGAGGTGGCGAATCAAAGGCGGTGAAACAGAGATGGGGAATCAGGGCAGGGAATCAGAGGCAGGGAATCAAACACGGGGAATCAGAGCTGGGGAATCAGAGGCGGGGAATCAGAGTTGGGAATCAGAGGCGGGGAATCAGAGGCGGGGAAACAGAGGCGGGGAATCAGAGGTGGGGAATCAGAGGTTGGGAATCAGAGGCAGGGAATCAGAGGCGGGGAATCAGAGGCGGGGAATCAGAGGAAGGGAATCAGATGTGCGGAATCGGAGATGGGGAATCAGAGGCAGGGAATCAGAGGCGGGGAATCAGAGGCGGGGAATCAGAGGCCGGGAATCGGAGGCCGGGAATCAGATATGGGGAAACTGAGGCGGGGAATCCGAGGCGCGGAAACAGAGGCGGGGAATCAGATATGGGGAATCAGAGGTGGGGAATCAGAGGTTGGGAATCAGAGGCAGGGAATCAGAGGCTTGGAATCAGATGCAGGGAATCAGATGCGGGGCATCAGAGGCGGGGAATCAGAGCTGGGGAATCAGAGGTGGGGAATCAGATTTGGGGAATCAGAGGTGGGGACTTAGATATTGGGAAACAGAGGCGTGGAATCAGAGGCGGGGAAACAGAGGCGGGGAATCAGAGGTGGGGAATCAGAGGCAGGGAATCAGATGTGCGGAATCAGAGATGGGGAATCAGAGGCAGGGAATCAGAATCAGAAGCAGGGAATCAGAGGCCGGGAATCAGAGGCCGGAATCAGATGATGGGAATCAGAGGCCTGGAATCAGAGGCGGGGAATCAGAGGCAGGGAATCAGATGCGGGGAATCAGAGGCGGGGAATCAGAGCTGGGGAATCAGAGGCGGGGTATTAGAGTTGGGGAATCAGAGGCGGGGAATCAGATATGGGGAAACAGAGGTAGGGAATCAGAGGCGGGGAAACAGAGGCAGGGAATCAGATATGGGGAATCAGAGGCGGGGAATCAGAGGTGGGGAAACATAGGCAGGGAATCGGATGTGCGGAATCAGAGATGGGGAAGCAGAGGCCGGGAATCAGAGGTGGTGAATCAGAGATGGGGAATCAGAGGCGGGGAATCAGAGGCAGGGTATCAGACGCGGGGAATCAGAGGTGGGCAATCAGAGGCGGGGAATCAGATATGGGGAATCAGAGGCGGGGAATCAGAGGCGGGGAAACAGAGGCGGGGAATCAGATATGGGGAATCAGAGGTGGGGCATCAGAGGTTGTGAATCACAGATGGGGAATCAGAGGCGGGGAATCAGAGGCAGGGAATCAGACGCGGGGAATCAGAGGCGGGGATTCAGAGCTGGGGAATCAGAGGCGGGGAATCAGAGTTGGGGAATCAGAGGCGGGGAATCAGATATGGGGAATCAGAGGCAGGGAATCAGAGGCGGGGAATCAGAAGCAGGGAATCAGACGCGGGGAATCTGAGGCGGGGAATCAGAGCTGGGGAATCAGAGGTGGGGAATCAGAGGCAGGGAATCAGATATGGGGAATCAGAGGCAGGGAATCAGAGGCGGGGAATCAGAGACAGGGAATCAGACGCGGGGAATCTGAGGCGGGGAATCAGAGCTGGGGAATCAGAGGTGGTGAATCAGAGTTGGGGAATCAGAGGCAGGGAATTGGATGTGCGGAATCAGAGAGGGGGAATCAGAGGTGGGGAATCAGAGGCGGTGAATCAGAGATGGGGAATCAGAGGCGGGGAATCAGAGGCAGGAAATCAGACACGGGAATTCAGAGGCTGGGAATCAGACGGGGGGAATCAAAGGCGGGGAATCAGAGCTGGGGAATCTGAGGAAGGGAATCAGAGTTGGGGTTTCAGAGGCGGGGAATCAGATATGGGGAAACAGAGGCGGGGAATCAGAGGCGGGCAAACAGAGGCGGGGAATTAGATATGGGGAATCAGAGGTAGGGAATCAGAGGTGGTGAATCAGTGATGGGGAATCACAGGCGGGGAATCAGAGGCAGGAAATAGGACGCGGGGAATCAGAGGCAGGGAATCAGAGCTGGGGAATCAGAGGAGGGGATTCATAGTGGGGAATCAGAGGAGGGGATTCATAGTTGGGAATCAGAGGCGGGAATCAGATATGGGGAAACAGAGGCGGGGAATCAGAGGCGGTGAAACAGAGGCGGGGAATCAGATATGGGGAATCGGATGCAGGGAATCAGAGGCGGGGAATCAGAGCTGGGGAATCAGAGGCGGGGAATCAGAGTTGGGGCATCAGAGGTGGGGAATTAGATATAGGGAAACAGAGGCGGGGAATCAGAGGCGGGGAAACAGAGGCGGGGAATCAGATATGGGGAATCAGAGGTGGGGAATCAGAGGCAGGGAATCAGATGTGCAGAATCAGAGATGGGGAATAAGAGGCAGGGAATCAGAATCAGAAGCGGGGAATCAGAGGCCGGGAATCAGAGGCCGGGAATCAGATGCTGGGAATAAGAGGCCGGGAATCAGAGGTGGGGAATCAGATATGGGGAATCAGAGGTGGCGAATCAAAGGCGGTGAATCAGAGATGGGGAATCAGAGGCGGGGAATCAGAGGCAGGGAATCAGATGCGGGGAATCAGAGGCGGGGAATCAGAGCTGGCGAATCAGAGGCTGGGAATCAGAGGTGGGCAATCAGAGGCGGGGAATCAGATATGGGGAATCAGAGGAGGGGAATCAGAGGCGGGGAAACAGAGGCGGGGAATCAAATATAGGGAATCAGAGGTGGGGAATCAGAGGTTGTGAATCAGAGATGGGGAATCAAGGCGGGGAATCAGAGGCAGGGAATCAGATGCGGGGAATCAGAGGCGGGGATTCAGAGCTGGGGAATCAGAGGCGGGGAATCAGAGTTGGGGAATCAGAGGCAGGGAATCAGATATGGGGAATCAGAGGCGGGGAATCAGAGGCGGGGAAACAGAGGCGGGGAATCAGATGTGGGGAATCAGAGGTGGGGAATCAGGGGCAGGGAATCAGTGGCAGGGAATCAGAGGCGGGGAATCAGAGGCGGGGAATCAAAGGCAGGGAATCAGACACGGGGAATCAGAGGCGGGGAATCAGAGATGGGGAATCAGAGGCGGGGAATCAGAGGCAGGGAATCGGATGCCGGGAATCAGAGTCGGGGAATCAGAGCTGGGGAATCAGAGGCGGGGAATCAGAGTTGGGGAATCAGAGGCGGGGAATCAGATATGGGGAAATAGAGGCGGGGAATCAGATATGGGGAATCAGAGGTGTGGAATCAGAGGTTGGGAATCAGAGGCAGGGAGTCAGAGTCGGGGAAACAGAGGCGGGGAATCAGATATGGGGAATCAGAGGTGGCGAATCAAAGGCGGTGAAACAGAGATGGGGAATCAGGGCAGGGAATCAGAGGCAGGGAATCAAACACGGGGAATCAGAGCTGGGGAATCAGAGGCGGGGAATCAGAGTTGGGAATCAGAGGCGGGGAATCTGAGGCGGGGAAACCGAGGCGGGGAATCAGATATGGGGAATCAGAGGTGGGGAATCTGAGGTTGGGAATCAGAGGCAGGGAATCAGAGGCGGAAAATCAGAGGCGGGGAATCAGAGGAAGGGAATCAGATGTGCGGAATCGGAGATGGGGAATCAGAGGCAGGGAATCAGAGGCGGGGAATCAGAGGCGGGGAATCAGAGGCCGGGAATCAGATATGGGGAAACAGAGGCGGGGAATCCGAGGCGGGGAAACAGAGGCGGGGAATCAGATATGGGGAATCAGAGGTGGGGAATCAGAGGTTGGGAATCAGAGGCAGGGAATCAGAGGCTTGGAATCAGATGCAGGGAATCTGATGCGGGGAATCAGAGGCGGGGAATTAGAGCTGGGGAATCAGAGGTGGGGAATCAGATTTGGGGAATCAGAGGCGGGGACTTAGATATTGGGAAACAGAGGCGGGGAATCAGAGGCGGGGAAACCCAGGCGGGGAATCAGATATGGGTTATCAGAGGTGGGGAATCAGAGGCAAGGAATCAGATGTGCGGAATCAGAGATGGGGAATCAGAGGCAAGGAATCAGAATCAGAAGCAGGGAATCAGAGGCCGGGAATCAGAGGCCGGAATCAGATGCTGGGAATCAGAGGCCTGGAATCAGAGGCGGGGAATCAGAGGCAGGGAATCAGATGCGGGGAATCAGAGGCGGGGAATCAGAGCTGGGGAATCAGAGGCGGGGTATTAGAGTTGGGGAATCAGAGGCGGGGAATCAGATATGGGGAAACAGAGGTGGGGAATCAGAGGCGGGGAAACAGAGGCAGGGAATCAGATATGGGGAATCAGAGGCGGGGAATCAGAGGTGGAGAATCATAGGCAGGGAATCGGATGTGCGGAATCAGAGATGGGGAATCAGAGGCTGGGAATCAGAGGTGGTGAATCAGAGATGGGGAATCAGAGGCGGGGAATCAGAGGCAGGGAATCAGACGCGGGGAATCAGAGGTGGGCAATCAGAGGCGGGGAATCAGATATGGGGAATCAGAGGCGGGGAATCAGAGGCGGGGAAACAGAGGCGGGGAATCAGATATGGGGAATCAGAGGTGGGGCATCAGAGGTTGTGAATCACAGATGGGGAATCAGAGGCGGGGAATCAGAGGCAGGGAATCAGACGCGGGGAATCAGAGGCGGGGATTCAGAGCTGGGGAATCAGAGGCTGGGAATCAGAGTTGGGGAATCAGAGGCGGGGAATCAGATATGGGGAATCAGAGGCAGGGAATCAGAGGCGGGAAAACAGAGGCGGGGAATCAGATATGGGGAATCAGAGGCGGGGAATCAGAGGCAGGGAATCAGACACGGGGAATCAGAGGCGGGGAATCAGAGATGGGGAATCAGAGGCGGGGAATCAGAGGCAGGGAATCGGATGCCGGGAATCAGAGGCGGGAAATCAGAGCTGGGGAATCAGAGGCGGGGAATCAGAGTTGGGGAATAAGAGGCGGCGAAGCAGATATGGGGAAATAGAGGCGGGGAATCAGATATGGGGAATCAGAGGCGGGGTATCAGATATGGGGAATCAGAGGCTGGGAATCAGAGGGGGGGAAACAGAAGCGGGGAATAAGATATGGGGAATCAGAGGTGGGGAATCAGGGGCGGGGAATCAGTGGCAGGGAATCAGAGGCGGGGAATCAGAGGTGGGGAATCAAAGGAAGGGAATCAGACACGGGGAATCAGAGGTGGGGAATCAGAGATGGGGAATCAGAGGCGGGGAATCACAGGCAGGGAATCAGACGCGGGGAATCAGAGGCGGGGAATCAGAGCTGGGGAATCAGAGGTGGGGAATCAGAGTCGGGGAATCATAGGCAGGGAATCGGTTGTGCGGAATCAGAGATGGGGAATCAGATGTGGGGAATCAGAGGCAGTGAATCAGACGCGGGGAAACAGAGGCTGGGAATCAAATATAGGGAATCAGAGGTGAGGAATCAGAGGTTGTGAATCAGAGATGGGGAATCAGAGGCGGGGAAACAGAGGCAGGGAATCAGATATGGGGAATCAGAGGCGGGGAATCAGAGGTGGGGAAACATAGGCAGGGAATCGGATGTGCGGAATCAGAGATGGGGAAGCAGAGCCCGGGAATCAGAGGTGGTGAATCAGAGATGGGGAATCAGAGGCGGGGAATCAGAGGCAGGGTATCAGACGCGGGGAATCAGAGGTGGGCAATCAGAGGCGGGGAATCAGATATGGGGAATCAGAGGCGGGGAATCAGAGGCGGGGAAACAGAGGCGGGGAATCAGATATGGGGAATCAGAGGTGGGGCATCAGAGGTTGTGAATCACAGATGGGGAATCAGAGGCGGGGAAACAGAGGCAGGGAATCAGACGCGGGGAATCAGAGGCGGGGATTCAGAGCTGGGGAATCAGAGGCGGGGAATCAGAGTTGGGGAATCAGAGGCGGGGAATCAGATATGGGGAATCAGAGGCAGGGAATCAGAGGCGGGGAATCAGAAGCAGGGAATCAGACGCGGGGAATCTGAGGCGGGGAATCAGAGCTGGGGAATCAGAGGTGGGGAATCAGAGGCAGGGAATCAGATATGGGGAATCAGAGGCAGGGAATCAGAGGCGGGGAATCAGAGACAGGGAATCAGACGCGGGGAATCTGAGGCGGGGAATCAGAGCTGGGGAATCAGAGGTGGTGAATCAGAGTTGGGGAATCAGAGGCAGGGAATTGGATGTGCGGAATCAGAGAGGGGGAATCAGAGGTGGGGAATCAGAGGCGGTGAATCAGAGATGGGGAATCAGAGGCGGGGAATCAGAGGCAGGAAATCAGACACGGGAATTCAGAGGCTGGGAATCAGACGGGGGGAATCAAAGGCGGGGAATCAGAGCTGGGGAATCTGAGGAAGGGAATCAGAGTTGGGGATTCAGAGGCGGGCAAACAGAGGCGGGGAATTAGATATGGGGAATCAGAGGTAGGGAATCAGAGGTGGTGAATCAGTGATGGGGAATCACAGGCGGGGAATCAGAGGCAGGGAATAGGACGCGGGGAATCAGAGGCAGGGAATCAGAGCTGGGGAATCAGAGGAGGGGATTCATAGTGGGGAATCAGAGGAGGGGATTCATAGTTGGGAATCAGAGGCGGGAATCAGATATGGGGAAACAGAGGCGGGGAATCAGAGGCGGTGAAACAGAGGCGGGGAATCAGATATGGGGAATCGGATGCAGGGAATCAGAGGCGGGGAATCAGAGCTGGGGAATCAGAGGCGGGGAATCAGAGTTGGGGCATCAGAGGTGGGGAATTAGATATAGGGAAACAGAGGCGGGGAATCAGAGGCGGGGAAACAGAGGCGGGGAATCAGATATGGGGAATCAGAGGTGGGGAATCAGAGGCAGGGAATCAGATGTGCAGAATCAGAGATGGGGAATAAGAGGCAGGGAATCAGAATCAGAAGCGGGGAATCAGAGGCCGGGAATCAGAGGCCGGGAATCAGATGCTGGGAATAAGAGGCCGGGAATCAGAGGTGGGGAATCAGATATGGGGAATCAGAGGTGGCGAATCAAAGGCGGTGAATCAGAGATGGGGAATCAGAGGCGGGGAATCAGAGGCAGGGAATCAGATGCGGGGAATCAGAGGCGGGGAATCAGAGCTGGCGAATCAGAGGCTGGGAATCAGAGGTGGGCAATCAGAGGCGGGGAATCAGATATGGGGAATCAGAGGAGGGGAATCAGAGGCGGGGAAACAGAGGCGGGGAATCAAATATAGGGAATCAGAGGTGGGGAATCAGAGGTTGTGAATCAGAGATGGGGAATCAAGGCGGGGAATCAGAGGCAGGGAATCAGACGCGGGGAATCAGAGGCGGGGATTCAGAGCTGGGGAATCAGAGGCGGGGAATCAGAGTTGGGGAATCAGAGGCAGGGAATCAGATATGGGGAATCAGAGGCGGGGAATCAGAGGCGGGGAAACAGAGGCGGGGAATCAGATGTGGGGAATCAGAGGTGGGGAATCAGGGGCAGGGAATCAGTGGCAGGGAATCAGAGGCGGGGAATCAGAGGCGGGGAATCAAAGGCAGGGAATCAGACACGGGGAATCAGAGGCGGGGAATCAGAGATGGGGAATCAGAGGCGGGGAATCAGAGGCAGGGAATCGGATGCCGGGAATCAGAGTCGGGGAATCAGAGCTGGGGAATCAGAGGCGGGGAATCAGAGTTGGGGAATCAGAGGCGGGGAATCAGATATGGGGAAATAGAGGCGGGGAATCAGATATGGGGAATCAGAGGTGTGGAATCAGAGGTTGGGAATCAGAGGCAGGGAATCAGAGTCGGGGAAACAGAGGCGGGGAATCAGATATGGGGAATCAGAGGTGGCGAATCAAAGGCGGTGAAACAGAGATGGGGAATCAGGGCAGGGAATCAGAGGCAGGGAATCAAACACGGGGAATCAGAGCTGGGGAATCAGAGGCGGGGAATCAGAGTTGGGAATCAGAGGCGGGGAATCTGAGGCGGGGAAACAGAGGCGGGGAATCAGATATGGGGAATCAGAGGTGGGGAATCTGAGTTTGGGAATCAGAGGCAGGGAATCAGAGGCGGAAAATCAGAGGCGGGGAATCAGAGGAAGGGAATCAGATGTGCGGAATCGGAGATGGGGAATCAGAGGCAGGGAATCAGAGGCGGGGAATCAGAGGCGGGGAATCAGAGGCCGGGAATCAGATATGGGGAAACAGAGGTGGGGAATCCGAGGCGGGGAAACAGAGGCGGGGAATCAGATATGGGGAATCAGAGGTGGGGAATCAGAGGTTGGGAATCAGAGGCAGGGAATCAGAGGCTTGGAATCAGATGCAGGGAATCTGATGCGGGGAATCAGAGGCGGGGAATTAGAGCTGGGGAATCAGAGGTGGGGAATCAGATTTGGGGAATCAGAGGCGGGGACTTAGATATTGGGAAACAGAGGCGGGGAATCAGAGGCGGGGAAACCCAGGCGGGGAATCAGATATGGGTTATCAGAGGTGGGGAATCAGAGGCAAGGAAACAGATGTGCGGAATCAGAGATGGGGAATCAGAGGCAGGGAATCAGAATCAGAAGCAGGGAATCAGAGGCCGGGAATCAGAGGCCGGAATCAGATGCTGGGAATCAGAGGCCTGGAATCAGAGGCGGGGAATCAGAGGCAGGGAATCAGATGCGGGGAATCAGAGGCGGGGAATCAGAGCTGGGGAATCAGAGGCGGGGTATTAGAGTTGGGGAATCAGAGGCGGGGAATCAGATATGGGGAAACAGAGGTGGGGAATCAGAGGCGGGGAAACAGAGGCAGGGAATCAGATATGGGGAATCAGAGGCGGGGAATCAGAGGTGGAGAATCATAGGCAGGGAATCGGATGTGCGGAATCAGAGATGGGGAATCAGAGGCTGGGAATCAGAGGTGGTGAATCAGAGATGGGGAATCAGAGGCGGGGAATCAGAGGCAGGGAATCAGACGCGGGGAATCAGAGGTGGGCAATCAGAGGCGGGGAATCAGATATGGGGAATCAGAGGCGGGGAATCAGAGGCGGGGAAACAGAGGCGGGGAATCAGATATGGGGAATCAGAGGTGGGGCATCAGAGGTTGTGAATCACAGATGGGGAATCAGAGGCGGGGAATCAGAGGCAGGGAATCAGACGCGGGGAATCAGAGGCGGGGATTCAGAGCTGGGGAATCAGAGGCTGGGAATCAGAGTTGGGGAATCAGAGGCGGGGAATCAGATATGGGGAATCAGAGGCAGGGAATCAGAGGCGGGAAAACAGAGGCGGTGAATCAGATATGGGGAATCAGAGGCGGGGAATCAGAGGCAGGGAATCAGACACGGGGAATCAGAGGCGGGGAATCAGAGATGGGGAATCAGAGGCGGGGAATCAGAGGCAGGGAATCGGATGCCGGGAATCAGAGGCGGGAAATCAGAGCTGGGGAATCAGAGGCGGGGAATCAGAGTTGGGGAATCAGAGGCGGCGAAGCAGATATGGGGAAATAGAGGCGGGGAATCAGATATGGGGAATCAGAGGCGGGGTATCAGATATGGGGAATCAGAGGCTGGGAATCAGAGGGGGGGAAACAGAAGCGGGGAATAAGATATGGGGAATCAGAGGTGGGGAATCAGGGGCGGGGAATCAGTGGCAGGGAATCAGAGGCGGGGAATCAGAGGTGGGGAATCAAAGGAAGGGAATCAGACACGGGGAATCAGAGGTGGGGAATCAGAGATGGGGAATCAGAGGCGGGGAATCACAGGCAGGGAATCAGACGCGGGGAATCAGAGGCGGGGAATCAGAGCTGGGGAATCAGAGGTGGGGAATCAGAGTCGGGGAATCATAGGCAGGGAATCGGTTGTGCGGAATCGGAGATGGGGAATCAGATGTGGGGTATCAGAGGCAGTGAATCAGACGCGGGGAAACAGAGGCTGGGAATCAAATATAGGGAATCAGAGGTGAGGAATCAGAGGTTGTGAATCAGAGATGGGGAATCAAGGCGGGGAATCAGAGGCAGGGAATCAGACGCGGGGAATCAGAGGCGGGGATTCAGAACTGGGGAATCAGAGGCGGTGAATCAGAGTTGGGGAATCAGAGGCAGGGAATCAGATATGGGGAATCAGAGGTGGGGAATCAGAGGCGGGGAAACAGAGGCGGGGAATCAGATATGGGGAATCAGAATTGGGGAATCAGGGGCAGGGAATCAGTGGCAGGGAATCAGAGGCGGGGAATCAGAGGCGGGGAATCAGAGGCAGGGAATCAGACACGGGGAATCAGAGGCGGGGAATCAGAAATGGGGAATCAGAGGCGGGGAATCAGAGGCAGGGAATCGGACTCCGGGTATCAGAGTCGGGGAATCAGAGCTGGGGAATCAGAGGCGGGGAATCAGAGTTGGGGAATCAGAGGCGGGGAATCAGATATGGGGAAATAGAGGCGGGGAATCAGATATGGGGAATCAGAGGTGTGGAATCAGAGGTTGGGAATCAGAGGCAGGGAATCAGAGTCGGGGAAACAGAGGCGGGTAATCAGATATGGGGAATCAGAGGTGGCGAATCAAAGGCGGTGAAACAGAGATGGGGAATCAGGGCAGGGAATCAGAGGCAGGGAGTCAAACACGGGGAATCAGAGCTGGGGAATCAGAGGCGGGGAATCAGAGTTGGGAATCAGAGGCGGGGAATCAGAGGCGGGGAAACAGAGGCGGGGAATCAGATATGGGGAATCAGAGGTGGGGAATCCGAGGTTGGGAATCAGAGGCAGGGAATCAGAGGCGGGGAATCAGAGGCGGGGAATCAGAGGAAGGGAATCAGATGTGCGGAATCGGAGATGGGGAATCAGAGGCAGGGAATCAGAGGCGGGGAATCAGATGCTGGGAATAAGAGGCCGGGAATCAGAGGTGGGGAATCAGATATGGGGAATCAGAGGTGGCGAATCAAAGGCGGTGAATCAGAGATGGGGAATCAGAGGCGGGGAATCAGAGGCAGGGAATCAGATGCGGGGAATCAGAGGCGGGGAATCAGAGCTGGCGAATCAGAGGCTGGGAATCAGAGGTGGGCAATCAGAGGCGGGGAATCAGATATGGGGTATCAGAGGCGGGGAAACAGAGGCGGGGAATCAAATATAGGGAATCAGAGGTGGGGAATCAGAGGTTGTGAATCAGAGATGGGGAATCAAGGCGGGGAATCAGAGGCAGGGAATCAGACGCGGGGAATCAGAGGCGGGGATTCAGAGCTGGGGAATCAGAGGCGGGGAATCAGAGTTGGGGAATCAGAGGCAGGGAATCAGATATGGGGAATCAGAGGCGGGGAATCAGAGGCGGGGAATCAGAGGCGGGGAATCAAAGGCAGGGAATCAGACACGGGGAATCAGAGGCGGGGAATCAGAGATGGTGAATCAGAGGCGGGGAATCAGAGGCAGGGAATCGGATGCCGGGAATCAGAGTCGGGGAATCAGAGCTGGGGAATCAGAGGCGGGGAATCAGAGCTGGGGAATCAGAGGCGGGGAATCAGAGGCGGGGAATCAGATGTGCGGAATCAGAGATGGGGAATAAGAGGCAGGGAATCAGAATCAGAAGCGGGGAATCAGAGGCCGGGAATCAGAGGCCGGGAATCAGATGCTGGGAATAAGAGGCCGGGAATCAGAGGTGGGGAATCAGATATGGGGAATCAGAGGTGGCGAATCAAAGGCGGTGAATCAGAGGTGGGGAAACATAGGCAGGGAATCGGATGTGCGGAATCAGAGATGGGGAAGCAGAGGCCGGGAATCAGAGGTGGTGAATCAGAGATGGGGAATCAGAGGCGGGGAATCAGAGGCAGGGTATCAGACGCGGGGAATCAGAGGTGGGCAATCAGAGGCGGGGAATCAGATATGGGGAATCAGAGGCGGGGAATCAGAGGCGGGGAAACAGAGGCGGGGAATCAGATATGGGGAATCAGAGGTGGGGCATCAGAGGTTGTGAATCACAGATGGGGAATCAGAGGCGGGGAATCAGAGGCAGGGAATCAGACGCGGGGAATCAGAGGCGGGGATTCAGAGCTGGGGAATCAGAGGCGGGGAATCAGAGTTGGGGAATCAGAGGCGGGGAATCAGATATGGGGAATCAGAGGCAGGGAATCAGAGGCGGGGAATCAGAAGCAGGGAATCAGACGCGGGGAATCTGAGGCGGGGAATCAGAGCTGGGGAATCAGAGGTGGGGAATCAGAGGCAGGGAATCAGATATGGGGAATCAGAGGCAGGGAATCAGAGGCGGGGAATCAGAGACAGGGAATCAGACGCGGGGAATCTGAGGCGGGGAATCAGAGCTGGGGAATCAGAGGTGGTGAATCAGAGTTGGGGAATCAGAGGCAGGGAATTGGATGTGCGGAATCAGAGAGGGGGAATCAGAGGTGGGGAATCAGAGGCGGTGAATCAGAGATGGGGAATCAGAGGCGGGGAATCAGAGGCAGGAAATCAGACACGGGAATTCAGAGGCTGGGAATCAGACGGGGGGAATCAAAGGCGGGGAATCAGAGCTGGGGAATCTGAGGAAGGGAATCAGAGTTGGGGATTCAGAGGCGGGGAATCAGATATGGGGAAACAGAGGCGGGGAATCAGAGGCGGGCAAACAGAGGCGGGGAATTAGATATGGGGAATCAGAGGTAGGGAATCAGAGGTGGTGAATCAGTGATGGGGAATCACAGGCGGGGAATCAGAGGCAGGGAATAGGACGCGGGGAATCAGAGGCAGGGAATCAGAGCTGGGGAATCAGAGGAGGGGATTCATAGTGGGGAATCAGAGGAGGGGATTCATAGTTGGGAATCAGAGGCGGGAATCAGATATGGGGAAACAGAGGCGGGGAATCAGAGGCGGTGAAACAGAGGCGGGGAATCAGATATGGGGAATCGGATGCAGGGAATCAGAGGCGGGGAATCAGAGCTGGGGAATCAGAGGCGGGGAATCAGAGTTGGGGCATCAGAGGTGGGGAATTAGATATAGGGAAACAGAGGCGGGGAATCAGAGGCGGGGAAACAGAGGCGGGGAATCAGATATGGGGAATCAGAGGTGGGGAATCAGAGGCAGGGAATCAGATGTGCAGAATCAGAGATGGGGAATAAGAGGCAGGGAATCAGAATCAGAAGCGGGGAATCAGAGGCCGGGAATCAGAGGCCGGGAATCAGATGCTGGGAATAAGAGGCCGGGAATCAGAGGTGGGGAATCAGATATGGGGAATCAGAGGTGGCGAATCAAAGGCGGTGAATCAGAGATGGGGAATCAGAGGCGGGGAATCAGAGGCAGGGAATCAGATGCGGGGAATCAGAGGCGGGGAATCAGAGCTGGCGAATCAGAGGCTGGGAATCAGAGGTGGGCAATCAGAGGCGGGGAATCAGATATGGGGAATCAGAGGAGGGGAATCAGAGGCGGGGAAACAGAGGCGGGGAATCAAATATAGGGAATCAGAGGTGGGGAATCAGAGGTTGTGAATCAGAGATGGGGAATCAAGGCGGGGAATCAGAGGCAGGGAATCAGACGCGGGGAATCAGAGGCGGGGATTCAGAGCTGGGGAATCAGAGGCGGGGAATCAGAGTTGGGGAATCAGAGGCAGGGAATCAGATATGGGGAATCAGAGGCGGGGAATCAGAGGCGGGGAAACAGAGGCGGGGAATCAGATGTGGGGAATCAGAGGTGGGGAATCAGGGGCAGGGAATCAGTGGCAGGGAATCAGAGGCGGGGAATCAGAGGCGGGGAATTAAAGGCAGGGAATCAGACACGGGGAATCAGAGGCGGGGAATCAGAGATGGGGAATCAGAGGCGGGGAATCAGAGGCAGGGAATCGGATGCCGGGAATCAGAGTCGGGGAATCAGAGCTGGGGAATCAGAGGCGGGGAATCAGAGTTGGGGAATCAGAGGCGGGGAATCAGATATGGGGAAATAGAGGCGGGGAATCAGATATGGGGAATCAGAGGTGTGGAATCAGAGGTTGGGAATCAGAGGCAGGGAATCAGAGTCGGGGAAACAGAGGCGGGGAATCAGATATGGGGAATCAGAGGTGGCGAATCAAAGGCGGTGAAACAGAGATGGGGAATCAGGGCAGGGAATCAGAGGCAGGGAATCAAACACGGGGAATCAGAGCTGGGGAATCAGAGGCGGGGAATCAGAGTTGGGAATCAGAGGCGGGGAATCTGAGGCGGGGAAACAGAGGCGGGGAATCAGATATGGGGAATCAGAGGTGGGGAATCTGAGGTTGGGAATCAGAGGCAGGGAATCAGAGGCGGAAAATCAGAGGCGGGGAATCAGAGGAAGGGAATCAGATGTGCGGAATCGGAGATGGGGAATCAGAGGCAGGGAATCAGAGGCGGGGAATCAGAGGCGGGGAATCAGAGGCCGGGAATCAGATATGGGGAAACAGAGGCGGGGAATCCGAGGCGGGGAAACAGAGGCGGGGAATCAGATATGGGGAATCAGAGGCGGGGACTTAGATATTGGGAAACAGAGGCGGAAAATCAGAGGCGGGGAATCAGAGGAAGGGAATCAGATGTGCGGAATCGGAGATGGGGAATCAGAGGCAGGGAATCAGAGGTTGGGAATCAGAGGCAGGGAATCAGAGGCTTGGAATCAGATGCAGGGAATCTGATGCGGGGAATCAGAGGCGGGGAATTAGAGCTGGGGAATCAGAGGTGGGGAATCAGATTTGGGGAATCAGAGGCGGGGACTTAGATATTGGGAAACAGAGGCGGGGAATCAGAGGCGGGGAAACCCAGGCGGGGAATCAGATATGGGTTATCAGAGGTGGGGAATCAGAGGCAAGGAATCAGATGTGCGGAATCAGAGATGGGGAATCAGAGGCAGGGAATCAGAATCAGAAGCAGGGAATCAGAGGCCGGGAATCAGAGGCCGGAATCAGATGCTGGGAATCAGAGGCCTGGAATCAGAGGCGGGGAATCAGAGGCAGGGAATCAGATGCGGGGAATCAGAGGCGGGGAATCAGAGCTGGGGAATCAGAGGCGGGGTATTAGAGTTGGGGAATCAGAGGCGGGGAATCAGATATGGGGAAACAGAGGTGGGGAATCAGAGGCGGGGAAACAGAGGCAGGGAATCAGATATGGGGAATCAGAGGCGGGGAATCAGAGGTGGAGAATCATAGGCAGGGAATCGGATGTGCGGAATCAGAGATGGGGAATCAGAGGCTGGGAATCAGAGGTGGTGAATCAGAGATGGGGAATCAGAGGCGGGGAATCAGAGGCAGGGAATCAGACGCGGGGAATCAGAGGTGGGCAATCAGAGGCGGGGAATCAGATATGGGGAATCAGAGGCGGGGAATCAGAGGCGGGGAAACAGAGGCGGGGAATCAGATATGGGGAATCAGAGGTGGGGCATCAGAGGTTGTGAATCACAGATGGGGAATCAGAGGCGGGGAATCAGAGGCAGGGAATCAGACGCGGGGAATCAGAGGCGGGGATTCAGAGCTGGGGAATCAGAGGCTGGGAATCAGAGTTGGGGAATCAGAGGCGGGGAATCAGATATGGGGAATCAGAGGCAGGGAATCAGAGGCGGGAAAACAGAGGCGGTGAATCAGATATGGGGAATCAGAGGCGGGGAATCAGAGGCAGGGAATCAGACACGGGGAATCAGAGGCGGGGAATCAGAGATGGGGAATCAGAGGCGGGGAATCAGAGGCAGGGAATCGGATGCCGGGAATCAGAGGCGGGAAATCAGAGCTGGGGAATCAGAGGCGGGGAATCAGAGTTGGGGAATCAGAGGCGGCGAAGCAGATATGGGGAAATAGAGGCGGGGAATCAGATATGGGGAATCAGAGGCGGGGTATCAGATATGGGGAATCAGAGGCTGGGAATCAGAGGGGGGGAAACAGAAGCGGGGAATAAGATATGGGGAATCAGAGGTGGGGAATCAGGGGCGGGGAATCAGTGGCAGGGAATCAGAGGCGGGGAATCAGAGGTGGGGAATCAAAGGAAGGGAATCAGACACGGGGAATCAGAGGTGGGGAATCAGAGATGGGGAATCAGAGGCGGGGAATCACAGGCAGGGAATCAGACGCGGGGAATCAGAGGCGGGGAATCAGAGCTGGGGAATCAGAGGTGGGGAATCAGAGTCGGGGAATCATAGGCAGGGAATCGGTTGTGCTGAATCGGAGATGGGGAATCAGATGTGGGGAATCAGAGGCAGTGAATCAGACGCGGGGAAACAGAGGCTGGGAATCAAATATAGGGAATCAGAGGTGAGGAATCAGAGGTTGTGAATCAGAGATGGGGAATCAAGGCGGGGAATCAGAGGCAGGGAATCAGACGCGGGGAATCAGAGGCGGGGATTCAGAACTGGGGAATCAGAGGCGGTGAATCAGAGTTGGGGAATCAGAGGCAGGGAATCAGATATGGGGAATCAGAGGTGGGGAATCAGAGGCGGGGAAACAGAGGCGGGGAATCAGATATGGGGAATCAGAATTGGGGAATCAGGGGCAGGGAATCAGTGGCAGGGAATCAGAGGCGGGGAATCAGAGGCGGGGAATCAGAGGCAGGGAATCAGACACGGGGAATCAGAGGCGGGGAATCAGAAATGGGGAATCAGAGGCGGGGAATCAGAGGCAGGGAATCGGACTCCGGGTATCAGAGTCGGGGAATCAGAGCTGGGGAATCAGAGGCGGGGAATCAGAGTTGGGGAATCAGAGGCGGGGAATCAGATATGGGGAAATAGAGGCGGGGAATCAGATATGGGGAATCAGAGGTGTGGAATCAGAGGTTGGGAATCAGAGGCAGGGAATCAGAGTCGGGGAAACAGAGGCGGGTAATCAGATATGGGGAATCAGAGGTGGCGAATCAAAGGCGGTGAAACAGAGATGGGGAATCAGGGCAGGGAATCAGAGGCAGGGAGTCAAACACGGGGAATCAGAGCTGGGGAATCAGAGGCGGGGAATCAGAGTTGGGAATCAGAGGCGGGGAATCAGAGGCGGGGAAACAGAGGCGGGGAATCAGATATGGGGAATCAGAGGTGGGGAATCCGAGGTTGGGAATCAGAGGCAGGGAATCAGAGGCGGGGAATCAGAGGCGGGGAATCAGAGGAAGGGAATCAGATGTGCGGAATCGGAGATGGGGAATCAGAGGCAGGGAATCAGAGGCGGGGAATCAGATGCTGGGAATAAGAGGCCGGGAATCAGAGGTGGGGAATCAGATATGGGGAATCAGAGGTGGCGAATCAAAGGCGGTGAATCAGAGATGGGGAATCAGAGGCGGGGAATCAGAGGCAGGGAATCAGATGCGGGGAATCAGAGGCGGGGAATCAGAGCTGGCGAATCAGAGGCTGGGAATCAGAGGTGGGCAATCAGAGGCGGGGAATCAGATATGGGGTATCAGAGGCGGGGAAACAGAGGCGGGGAATCAAATATAGGGAATCAGAGGTGGGGAATCAGAGGTTGTGAATCAGAGATGGGGAATCAAGGCGGGGAATCAGAGGCAGGGAATCAGACGCGGGGAATCAGAGGCGGGGATTCAGAGCTGGGGAATCAGAGGCGGGGAATCAGAGTTGGGGAATCAGAGGCAGGGAATCAGATATGGGGAATCAGAGGCGGGGAATCAGAGGCGGGGAATCAGAGGCGGGGAATCAAAGGCAGGGAATCAGACACGGGGAATCAGAGGCGGGGAATCAGAGATGGTGAATCAGAGGCGGGGAATCAGAGGCAGGGAATCGGATGCCGGGAATCAGAGTCGGGGAATCAGAGCTGGGGAATCAGAGGCGGGGAATCAGAGCTGGGGAATCAGAGGCGGGGAATCAGAGGCGGGGAATCAGATGTGCGGAATCAGAGATGGGGAATAAGAGGCAGGGAATCAGAATCAGAAGCGGGGAATCAGAGGCCGGGAATCAGAGGCCGGGAATCAGATGCTGGGAATAAGAGGCCGGGAATCAGAGGTGGGGAATCAGATATGGGGAATCAGAGGTGGCGAATCAAAGGCGGTGAATCAGAGATGGGGAATCAGAGGCGGGGAATCAGAGGCAGGGAATCAGATGCGGGGAATCAGAGGCGGGGAATCAGAGCTGGCGAATCAGAGGCTGGGAATCAGAGGTGGGCAATCAGAGGCGGGGAATCAGATATGGGGAATCAGAGGCGGGGAATCAGAGGCGGGGAAACAGAGGCGGGGAATCAAATATAGGGAATCAGAGGTGGGGAATCAGAGGTTGTGAATCAGAGATGGGGAATCAAGGCGGGGAATCAGAGGCAGGGAATCAGACGCGGGGAATCAGAGGCGGGGATTCAGAGCTGGGGAATCAGAGGCGGGGAATCAGAGTTGGGGAATCAGAGGCAGGGAATCAGATATGGGGAATCAGAGGCGGGGAATCAGAGGCGGGGAAACAGAGGCGGGGAATCAGATGTGGGGAATCAGAGGTGGGGAATCAGGGGCAGGAAATCAGTGGCAGGGAATCAGAGGCGGGGAATCAGAGGCGGGGAATCAAAGGCAGGGAATCAGACACGGGGAATCAGAGGCGGGGAATCAGAGATGGGGAATCAGAGGCGGGGAATCAGAGGCAGGGAATCGGATGCCGGGAATCAGAGTCGGGGAATCAGAGCTGGGGAATCAGAGGCGGGGAATCAGAGTTGGGGAATCAGAGGCGGGGAATCAGATATGGGGAAATAGAGGCGGGGAATCAGATATGGGGAATCAGAGGTGTGGAATCAGAGGTTGGGAATCAGAGGCAGGGAATCAGAGTCGGGGAAACAGAGGCGGGGAATCAGATATGGGGAATCAGAGGTGGCGAATCAAAGGCGGTGAAACAGAGATGGGGAATCAGGGCAGGGAATCAGAGGCAGGGAATCAAACACGGGGAATCAGAGCTGGGGAATCAGAGGCGGGGAATCAGAGTTGGGAATCAGAGGCGGGGAATCAGAGGCGGGGATACAGAGGAAGGGAATCAGATATGTGGAATCAGAGGCAGGGAATCAGAATCAGAAGAAGGGAATCAGAGGCCGGGAATCAGAGGCCGGAATCAGATGCTGGGAATCAGAGGCCTGGAATCAGAGGCGGGGAATCATAGGCAGGGAATCAGATGCGGGGAATCAGAGGCGGGGAATCAGAGCTGGGGAATCAGAGGCGGGGTATTAGAGTTGGGGAATCAGAGGCGGGGAATCAGATATGGGGAAACAGAGGTGGGGAATCAGAGGCGGGGCAACAGAGGCAGGGAATCAGATATGGGGAATCAGAGGTGGGGCATCAGAGGTTGTGAATCACAGATGGGGAATCAGAGGCGGGGAATCAGAGGCAGGGAATCAGACGCGGGGAATCAGAGGCGGGGATTCAGAGCTGGGGAATCAGAAGCGGGGAATCAGAGTTGGGGAATCAGAGGCGGGGAATCAGATATGGGGAATCAGAGGCAGGGAATCAGAGGCGGGGAATCAGAGGCAGGGAATCAGACGCGGGGAATCTGAGGCGGGGAATCAGAGCTGGGGAATCAGAGGTGGGGAATCAGAGTTGGGGAATCAGAGGCAGGGAATTGGATGTGCGGAATCAGAGAGGGGGAATCAGAGGTGGGGAATCAGAGGCGGTGAATCAGAGATGGGGAATCAGAGGCGGGGAATCAGAGGCAGGAAATCAGACACGGGGATTCAGAGGCTGGGAATCAGACGGGGGGAATCAAAGGCGGGGAATCAGAGCTGGGGAATCTGAGGCAGGGAATCAGAGTTGGGGATTCAGAGTCGGGGAATCAGATATGGGGAAACAGAGGCGGGGAATCAGAGGCGGGCAAACAGAGGCGGGGAATTAGATATGGGGAATCAGAGGTAGGGAATCAGAGGTGGTGAATCAGTGATGGGGAATCACAGGCGGGGAATCAGAGGCAGGGAATAGGACGCGGGGAATCAGAGGCAGGGAATCAGAGCTGGGGAATCAGAGGAGGGGATTCATTGTTGGGAATCAGAGGCGGGAATCAGATATGGGGAAACAGAGGCGGGGAATCAGAGGCGGTGAAACAGAGGCGGGGAATCAGATATGGGGAATCGGATGCAGGGAATCAGAGGCGGGGAATCAGAGCTGGGGAATCAGAGGCGGGGAATCAGAGTTGGGGCATCAGAGGTGGGGAATTAGATATAGGGAAACAGAGGCGGGGAATCAGAGGCGGGGAAACAGAGGCGGGGAATCAGATATGGGGAATCAGAGGTTGGGAATCAGAGGAAGGGAATCAGATGTGCGGAATCAGAGATGGGGAATAAGAGGCAGGGAATCAGAATCAGAAGCGGGGAATCAGAGGCCGGGAATCAGAGGCCGGGAATCAGATGCTGGGAATAAGAGGCCGGGAATCAGAGGTGGGGAATCAGATATGGGGAATCAGAGGTGGCGAATCAAAGGCGGTGAATCAGAGATGGGGAATCAGAGGCGGGGAATCAGAGGCAGGGAATCAGATGCGGGGAATCAGAGGCGGGGAATCAGAGCTGGCGAATCAGAGGCTGGGAATCAGAGGTGGGCAATCAGAGGCGGGGAATCAGATATGGGGAATCAGAGGCGGGGAATCAGAGGCGGGGAAACAGAGGCGGGGAATCAAATATAGGGAATCAGAGGTGGGGAATCAGAGGTTGTGAATCAGAGATGGGGAATCAAGGCGGGGAATCAGAGGCAGGGAATCAGACGCGGGGAATCAGAGGCGGGGATTCAGAGCTGGGGAATCAGAGGCGGGGAATCAGAGTTGGGGAATCAGAGGCAGGGAATCAGATATGGGGAATCAGAGGCGGGGAATCAGAGGCGGGGAAACAGAGGCGGGGAATCAGATGTGGGAATCAGAGGTGGGGAATCAGGGGCAGGGAATCAGTGGCAGGGAATCAGAGGCGGGGAATCAGAGGCGGGGAATCAAAGGCAGGGAATCAGACACGGGGAATCAGAGGCGGGGAATCAGAGATGGGGAATCAGAGGCGGGGAATCAGAGGCAGGGAATCGGATGCCGGGAATCAGAGTCGGGGAATCAGAGCTGGGGAATCAGAGGCGGGGAATCAGAGTTGGGGAATCAGAGGCGGGGAATCAGATATGGGGAAATAGAGGCGGGGAATCAGATATGGGGAATCAGAGGTGTGGAATCATAGGTTGGGCATCAGAGGCAGGGAATCAGAGTCGGGAAAACAGAGGCGGGGAATCAGATATGGGGAATCAGAGGTGGCGAATCAAAGGCGGTGATACAGAGATGGGGAATCAGGGCAGGGAATCAGAGGCAGGGAATCAAACACGGGGAATCAGAGCTGGGGAATCAGAGGCGGGGAATCAGAGTTGGGAATCAGAGGCGGGGAATCTGAGGCGGGGAAACAGAGGCGGGGAATCAGATATGGGGAATCAGAGGTGGGGAATCCGAGGTTGGGAATCAGAGGCAGGGAATCAGAGGCGGAAAATCAGAGGCGGGGAATCAGAGGAAGGGAATCAGATGTGCGGAATCGGAGATGGGGAATCAGAGGCAGGGAATCAGAGGCGGGGAATCAGAGGCGGGGAATCAGAGGCCGGGAATCATATATGGGGAAACAGAGGCGGGGAATCCGAGGCGGGGAAACAGAGGCGGGGAATCAGATATGGGGAATCAGAGGTGGGGAATCAGTGGTTGGGAATCAGAGGCAGGGAATCAGAGGCGGGGAATCAGAGGCGGAGAATCAGAGGCCGGGAATCAGATATGGGGAAACAGAGGCGGGGAATCCGAGGCGGGGAAACAGAGGCGGGGAATCAGATATGGGGAATCAGAGGTGGGGAATCAGTGGTTGGGAATCAGAGGCAGGGAATCAGAGGCTTGGAATCAGATGCAGGGAATCAGATGCGGGGAATCAGAGGCGGGGAATCAGAGCTGGGGAATCAGAGGTGGGGAATCAGATTTGGGGAATCAGAGGCGGGGACTTAGATATTGGGAAACAGAGGCGGGGAATCAGAGGCGGGGAAACCCAGGCGGGGATTCAGATATGGGGAATCAGAGGTGGGGAATCAGAGGCAAGGAATCAGATGTGCGGAATCAGAGATGGGGAATCAGAGGCAGGGAATCAGAATCAGAAGCAGGGAATCAGAGGCCGGGAATCAGAGGCCGGAATCAGATGCTGGGAATCAGAGGCCTGGAATCAGAGGCGGGGAATCAGAGGCAGGGAATCAGATGCGGGGAATCAGAGGCGGGGAATCAGAGCTGGGGAATCAGAGGCGGGGTATTAGAGTTGGGGAATCAGAGGCGGGGAATCAGATATGGGGAAACAGAGGTGGGGAATCAGAAGCGGGGAAACAGAGGGAGGGAATCAAATATGGGGAATCAGAGGCGGGGAATCAGAGGTGGGGAATCATAGGCAGGGAATCGGATGTGCGGAATCAGAGATGGGGAATCAAAGGCTGGGAATCAGAGGTGGTGAATCAGAGATGGGGAATCAGAGGCGGGGAATCAGAGGCAGGGAATCAGACGCGGGGAATCAGAGGTGGGCAATCAGAGGCGGGGAATCAGATATGGGGAATCAGAGGCGGGGAATCAGAGGCGGGGAAACAGAGGTGGGGAATCAGATATGGGGAATCAGAGGTGGGGCATCAGAGGTTGTGAATCACAGATGGGGAATCAGAGGCGGGGAATCAGAGGCAGGGAATCAGACGCGGGGAATCAGAGGCAGGGATTCAGAGCTGGGGAATCAGAGGCTGGGAATCAGAGTTGGGGAATCAGAGGCGGGGAATCAGATATGGGGAATCAGAGGCGGGGAGTCAGAGTTGGGGAATCAGAGGCAGGGAATCAGATATGGGGAATCAGATGCGGGGAATCAGAGGCGGGGAAACAGAGGCGGGGAATCAGATGTGGGGAATCAGAGGTGGGGAATCAGGGGCAGGAAATCAGTGGCAGGGAATCAGAGGCGGGGAATCAGAGGCGGGGAATCAAAGGCAGGGAATCAGACACGGGGAATCAGAGGCGGGGAATCAGAGATGGGGAATCAGAGGCGGGGAATCAGAGTTGGGGAATCAGAGGTGGGGAATCAGAGGTTGGGAATCAGAGGCAGGGAATCAGAGGCTTGGAATCAGATGCAGGGAATCAGATGCGGGGTATCAGAGGCGGGGAATCAAAGGAAGGGAATCAGACACGGGGAATCAGAGGTGGGGAATCAGAGATGGGGAATCAGAGGCGGGGAATCACAGGCAGGGAATCAGACGCGGGGAATCAGAGGCGGGGAATCAGAGCTGGGGAATCAGAGGTGGGGAATCAGAGTCGGGGAATCATAGGCAGGGAATCGGTTGTGCGGAATCAGAGATGGGGAATCAGATGTGGGGAATCAGAGGCAGTGAATCAGAGGCGGGGAAACAGAGGCGGGGAATCAAATATAGGGAATCAGAGGTGGGGAATCAGAGGTTGTGAATCAGAGATGGGGAATCAAGGCGGGGAATCAGAGGCAGGGAATCAGACGCGGGGAATCAGAGGCGGGGATTCAGAGCTGGGGAATCAGAGGCGGTGAATCAGAGTTGGGGAATCAGAGGCAGGGAATCAGATATGGGGAATCAGAGGTGGGGAATCAGAGGCGGGGAAACAGAGGCGGGGAATCAGATATGGGGAATCAGAATTGGGGAATCAGGGGCAGGGAATCAGTGGCAGGGAATCAGAGGCGGGGAATCAGAGGCGGGGAATCAGAGGCAGGGAATCAGACACGGGGAATCAGAGGCGGGGAATCAGAGATGGGGAATCAGAGGCGGGGAATCAGAGGCAGGGAATCGGACTCCGGGAATCAGAGTCGGGGAATCAGAGCTGGGGAATCAGAGGCGGGGAATCAGAGTTGGGGAATCAGAGGCGGGGAATCAGATATGGGGAAATAGAGGCGGGGAATCAGATATGGGGAATCAGAGGTGTGGAATCAGAGGTTGGGAATCAGAGGCAGGGAATCAGAGTCGGGGAAACAGAGGTGGGGAATCAGATATGGGGAATCAGAGGTGGCGAATCAAAGGCGGTGAATCAGAGATGGGGAATCAGAGGCGGGGAATCAGAGGCAGGGAATCAGATGCGGGGAATCAGAGGCGGGGAATCAGAGCTGGCGAATCAGAGGCGGGGAATCAGAGGTGGGCAATCAGAGGCGGGGAATCAGATATGGGGAATCAGAGGCGGGGAATCAGAGGCGGGGAAACAGAGGCGGGGAATCAAATATAGGTAATCAGAGGTGGGGAATCAGAGGTTGTGAATCAGAGATGGGGAATCAAGGCGGGGAATCAGAGGCAGGGAATCAGACACGGGGAATCAGAGGCGGGGATTCAGAGCTGGGGAATCAGAGGCGGGGAATCAGAGTTGGGGAATCAGAGGCAGGGAATCAGATATGGGGAATCAGAGGCGGGGAATCAGAGGCGGGGAAACAGAGGCGGGGAATCAGATATGGGGAATCAGAGGTGGGGAATCAGGGGCAGGGAATCAGTGGCAGGGAATCAGAGGCGGGGAATCAGAGGCGGGGAATCAGAGGCAGGGAATCAGACACGGGGAATCAGAGGCGGGGAATCAGAGATGGGGTATCAGAGGCGGGGAATCAGAGGCAGGGAATCGGACGCCGGGAATCAGAGTTGGGGAATCAGAGCTGGGGAATCAGAGGCGGGGAATCAGAGTTGGGGAATCAGAGGCGGGGATTCAGATATGGGGAAATAGAGGCGGGGAATCAGATATGGGGAATCAGAGGTGTGGAATCAGAGGTTGGGAATCAGAGGAAGGGAATCAGAGTCGGGGAAACAGAGGCGGGGAATCAGATATGTGGAATCAGAGGTGGCGAATCAAAGGCGGTGAAACAGAGATGGGGAATCAGGGCAGGGAATCAGAGGCAGGGAATCAAACACGGGGAATCAGAGCTGGGGAATCAGAGGCGGGGAATCAGAGTTGGGAATCAGAGGCGGGGAATCAGAGGTGGGGAAACAGAGGCGGGGAATCAGATATGGGGAATCAGAGGTGGGGAATCAGAGGTTGGGAATCAGAGGCAGGGAATCAGAGGCGGGGAATCAGAGGCGGGGAATCAGAGGAAGGGAATCAGATGTGCGGAATCGGAGATGGGGAATCAGAGGCAGGGAATCAGAGGCGGGGAATCAGAGGCGGGGAATCAGAGGCCGGGAATCAGATATGGGGAAACTGAGGCGGGGAATCCGAGGCGGGGAAACAGAGGCGGGGAATCAGATATGGGGAATCAGAGGTGGGGAATCAGAGGTTGGGAATCAGAGGCAGGGAATCAGAGGCTTGGAATCAGATGCAGGGAATCAGATGCGGGGCATCAGAGGCGGGGAATCAGAGCTGGGGAATCAGAGGTGGGGAATCAGATTTGGGGAATCAGAGGTGGGGACTTAGATATTGGGAAACAGAGGCGGGGAATCAGAGGCGGGGAAACAGAGGCGGGGAATCAGATATGGGGAATCAGAGGTGGGGAATCAGAGGCAGGGAATCAGATGTGCGGAATCAGAGATGGGGAATCAGAGGCAGGGAATCAGAATCAGAAGCAGGGAATCAGAGGCCGGGAATCAGAGGCCGGAATAAGATGAATGGAATCAGAGGCCTGGAATCAGAGGCGGGGAATCAGAGGCAGGGAATCAGATGCGGGGAATCAGAGGCGGGGAATCAGAGCTGGGGAATCAGAGGCGGGGTATTTGAGTTGGGGAATCAGAGGCGGGGAATCAGATATGGGGAAACAGAGGTAGGGAATCAGAGGCGGGGAAACAGAGGCAGGGAATCAGATATGGGGAATCAGAGGCGGGGAATCAGAGGTGGGGAAACATAGGCAGGGAATCGGATGTGCGGAATCAGAGATGGGGAATCAGAGGCCGGGAATCAGAGGTGGTGAATCAGAGATGGGGAATCAGAGGCGGGGAATCAGAGGCAGGGTATCAGATGCGGGGAATCAGAGGTGGGCAATCAGAGGCGGGGAATCAGATATGGGGAATCAGAGGCGGGGTATCAGAGGCGGGGAAACAGAGGCGGGGAATCAGATATGGGGAATCAGAGGTGGGGCATCAGAGGTTGTGAATCACAGATGGGGAATCAGAGGCGGGGAATCAGAGGCAGGGAATCAGACGCGGGGAATCAGAGGCGGGGATTCAGAGCTGGGGAATCAGAAGCGGGGAATCAGAGTTGGGGAATCAGAGGCGTGGAATCAGATATGGGGAATCAGAGGCAGGGAATCAGAGGCGGGGAATCAGAGGCAGGGAATCAGAGGCAGGGAATTGGATGTGCGGAATCAGAGATGGGGAATCAGAGGTGGGGAATCAGAGGCGGTGAATCAGAGATGGGGAATCAGAGGCGGGGAATCAGAGTTGGGGCATCAGAGGTGGGGAATTAGATATAGGGAAACAGAGGCGGGGAATCAGAGGCAGGCAAACAGAGGCGGGGAATTAGATATGGGGAATCAGAGGTAGGGAATCAGAGGTGGTGAATCAGTGATGGGGAATCACAGGCGGGGAATCAGAGGCAGGGAATAGAACGCGGGGAATCAGAGGCAGGGAATCAGAGCTGGGGAATCAGAGGCGGGGAATCATAGTTGGGAATCAGAGGCGGGAATCAGATATGGGGAAACCGAGGCGGGGAATCAGAGGCGGGGAAACAGAGGCGGGGAATCAGATATGGGGAATCGGATGCAGGGAATCAGAGGCGGGGAATCAGAGCTGGGGAATCAGAGGCGGGGAATCAGAGTTGGGGCATCAGAGGTGGGGAATTAGATATAGGGAAACAGAGGCGGGGAATCAGAGGCGGGGAAACAGAGGCGGGGAATCAGATATGGGGAATCAGAGGTGGGGAATCAGAGGCAGGGAATCAGATGTGCGGAATCAGAGATGGGGAATCAGAGGCAGGGAATCAGAAGCGGGGAATCAGAGGCCGGGAATCAGAGGCCGGGAATCAGATGCTGGGAATAAGAGGCCGGGAATCAGAGGAGGGGAATCAGAGTCCGGGAATCAGAGATGGGGATTCAGAGGTGGGTAATGAGATATGGAGAATCAGAGGCGGGGAATAAGAGGCGGGGAAACAGAGGTGGGGAATCAGATATGGGGAATCAGATGTGGCGAATCAAAGGCGGTGAATCAGAGATGGGGAATCAGAGGCGGGGAATCAGAGGCAGGGAATCAGATGTGGGGAATCAGAGGTGGGGAATCAGAGGCGGGGAATCAGAGGCGGAGAATCAGAGGCGGGCAATCAGATGCAGGGAATCAGAGGCAGGGAATCAGAGGCGGAGAATCAGAGGCGGGCAATCAGATGCAGGGAATCAGAGGCAGGGAATCAGAGGCAGGGAATCAGAAGCGGGGAATCAGAGGTGGGGAATCAGAGGCGGGGAATCAGAGGCAGGGAATCAGAAGCGGGGAATCAGAGGTGGGGAATCAGAGGCGGGGAATCAGAGGCGGAAAATCAGAGGCGGGCAATCAGATGCAGGGAATCAGAGGCAGGGAATCAGAGGCAGGGAATCAGAGGCATGGAATCTGAGGCAGGGAATCTGAGGTGGGGAATCAGAGGCGGGGAAACAGGTGGGTAAACAGAGGCGGGTAAACATAGGCGGGGAATCAGAGGCGCGGAATCAGAGGCGGGGAATCAGAGGCAGGGAATCAGAGGCGGGGAATCAGAGGCGGGGAATCAGATGCGGGGAATCAGAGGTGGGGAATCAGAGGCGGGGTATCAGAGGAGGGGAATCAGAGGCGGGGAATCAGAGGCGGGGAATCAGAGGCGGGGAATCAGAGGCGTGCAATCAGAGGCGGGGAATCAGAGGTGGGGAATCAGAAGTGTGGAATCAGAGGCGGGGAAACAGAGGCGGGGAATCAGATATGGGGAATCAGAGGTGGGGCATCAGAGGTTGTGAATCACAGATGGGGAATCAGAGGCGGGGAATCAGAGGCAGGGAATCAGACACGGGGAATCAGAGGCGGGGATTCAGAGCTGGGGAATCAGAGGCGGGGAATCAGAGTTGGGGAATCAGAGGCGGGGAATCAGATATGGGGAATCAGAGGCAGGGAATCAGAGGCGGGAAAACAGAGGCGGGGAATCAGATATGGGGTATCAGAGGCGGGGAATCAGAGGCAGGGAATTAGACACGGGGAATCAGAGGCGGGGAATCAGAGATGGGGAATCAGAGGCGGGGAATCAGAGGCAGGGAATCGGATGCCGGGAATCAGAGGCGGGAAATCAGAGCTGGGTAATCAGAGGCGGGGAATCAGAGTTGGGGAATCAGAGGCGGCGAAGCAGATATGGGGAAATAGAGGCGGGGAATCAGATATGGGGAATCAGAGGCGGGGAATCAGATATGGGGAATCAGAGGCTGGGAATCAGAGGGGGGGAAACAGAGGCGGGGAATAAGATATGGGGAATCAGAGGTGGGGAATCAGGGGCGGGGAATCAGTGGCAGGGAATCAGAGGCGGGGAATCAGAGGCGGGGAATCAAAGGAAGGGAATCAAAGGAAGGGAATCAGACACGGGGAATCAGAGGTGGGGAATCAGAGATGGGGAATCAGAGGCGGGGAATCACAGGCAGGGAATCAGACGCGGGGAATCAGAGGCGGGGAATCAGAGCTGGGGAATCAGAGGTGGGGAATCAGAGTCGGGGAATCAGAGGCAGGGAATCGGTTGTGCAGAATCAGAGATGGGGAATCAGATGTGGGGAATCAGAGGCAGTGAATCAGATGGGGAATCAGAGGCGGGGAATCAGAGGCAGGAAATCAGACAGGGATTCAGAGGCTGGGAATCAGACGGGGGGAATCAAAGGCGGGGAATCAGAGCTGGTGAATCAGAGGCAGGGAATCAGAGTTGGGGATTCAGAGGCGGGGAATCAGATATGGGGAAACAGAGGCGGGGAATGAGAGGCGGGCAAGCAGAGGCGGGGAATTAGATATGGGGAATCAGAGGTGGGAAATCAGACATGGGGAATCGGATGCGGGGAATCAGAGGCGGGGAATCAGAGCTGGGGAATCAGAGGTGGGGAATCAGAGTTGGGGCATCAGAGGTGGGGAATAAGATATGGGGAAACAGAGGCGGGGAATCAGAGGCGGGGAAACAGAGGCGGGGAATCAGATATGGGGAAACAGAGGTGGGGAATCAGAGGCGGGGAAACAGAGGCGGGGAATCAGACATGGGGAATCGGATGCGAGGAATCAGAGGCGGGGAATCAGAGCTGGGGAATCAGAGGTGGGGAATCAGAGTTGGGGCATCAGAGGTGGGGAATAAGATATGGGGAAACAGAGGCGGGGAATCAGAGGCGGGGAAACAGAGGCGGGGAATCAGATATGGGGAATCAGAGGTGGGGAATCAGAGGCAGGGAATCAGATGTGCGGAATCAGAGATGGGGAATCAGAGGCAGGGAATCAGAATCAGAAGCGGGGAATCAGAGGCCGGGAATCAGAG
The DNA here is from genome assembly GCF_036971445.1 of Narcine bancroftii. Taxonomy (NCBI): domain Eukaryota; kingdom Metazoa; phylum Chordata; class Chondrichthyes; order Torpediniformes; family Narcinidae; genus Narcine; species Narcine bancroftii. The sequence goes on along the minus strand of NC_091474.1, from coordinate 110,343,167 downwards.
GCCGGGAATCAGATGCTGGGAATAAGAGGCCGGGAATCAGAGGTGGGGATTCAGAGTCTGGGAATCAGAGATGGGGATTCAGAGGCGGGGAATGAGATATGGAGAATCAGAGGCGGGGAATCAGAGGCGGGGAAACAGAGGTGGGGAATCAGATATGGGGAATCAGAGGTGGCGAATCAAAGGCAGTGAATCAGAGATGGGGAATCAGAGGCGGGGAATCAGAGGCAGGGAATCAGATGCGGGGATTCAGAGGCGGGGAATCAGAGCTGGCGAATCAGAGGCGGGGAATCAGAGGTGGGCAATCAGAGCCGGGGAATCAGATATGGGGAATCAGAGGCGGGGAAACAGAGGCGGGGAATCAGATATGGGGAATCAGAGGTGGGGAATCAGAGGTTGTGAATCAGAGATGGGGAATCAAGGCGGGGAATCAGAGGGAGGGAATCAGACGCGGGGAATCAGAGGCGGGGATTCAGAGCTGGGGAATCAGAGGCGGGGAATCTGAGCCGGGGAATCAGAGGCAGGGAATCAGACACGGGGAATCAGAGGCGGGGAATCAGAGATGGTGAATCAGAGGCGGGGAATCAGAGGCAGGGAATCGGACGCCGGGAATCAGAGGCGGGGAATCAGAGCTGGGGAATCAGAGGCGGGGAATCAGAGTTGGGGAATCAGAGGCGGGGAATCAGATATGGGGAAATAGAGGCGGGGAATCAGATATGGGGAATCAGAGGTGTGGAATCAGAGGTTGGGAATCAGAGGCAGGGAATCAGAGGCGGGGAAACAGAGGCGGGGAATCAGATATGGGGAATCAGAGGTGGCGAATCAAAGGCGGTGAAACAGAGATGGGGAATCAGGGCAGGGAATCAGAGGCAGGGAATCAGAGCTGGGGAAACAGAGGCGGGGAATCAGATATGGGGAATCAGAGGTGGGGAATCAGGGGCGGGGAATCAGTTGCAGGGAATCAGAGCTGGGGAATCAGAGGTGGGGAATCAGAGCTGGGGAAACAGAGGCGGGGAATCAGATATGGGGAATCAGAAGTGGGGAATCAGGGGCGGGGAATCAGTGGCAGGGAATCAGAGGCCGGGAATAAAAGGCGGGGAATCAGAGCTGGGGAATCAGAGGCGGGGAATCAGAGTTGGGGAATCAGAGGAGGGGAATCAGATATGGGGAAACAGAGGCCGGGAATCAGAGGCAGGGAAACAGAGGCGGGGAATCAGATATGGGGAATCAGAGGTGGGGAATTTGAGGTTGCGAATCAGAGGCGGGGAATCAGAGGCGGGGAATCAGAGGCAGGGAATCGGATGTGCGGAATCAGAGATGGGGAATCAGAGGTGGGGATTCAGAGGTGGTGAATCAGAAAAGGGGAATCAGAGGCTGGGAATCAGAGGCAGGGAATCAGACGCAGGGAATCAGAGGCGGGGAATCATAGCTGGCGAATTAGAGGAGGGGAATCAGAGTTGGGGAATCAGAGGCGGGGAATCAGATATGGGGAAACAGTCGGGGAATCAGAGGCGGGGAAACAGAGGCGGGGAATCAGATATGGGGAATCAGAGGTGGGGAATCAGAGGCAGGGAATCAGATGTGCGGAATCAGAGATGGGGAATCAGAGGCAGGGAATCAGAATCAGAAGCAGGGAATCAGAGGCCAGGAATCAGAGGCAGGGAATCAGATGCGGGGATTCAGAGGCGGGGAATCAGAGCTGGCGAATCAGAGGCTGGGAATCAGAGGTGGGCAATCAGAGGCGGGGAATCAGATATGGGGAATCAGACACGGGGAATCAGAGGCGGGGAATCAGAGATGGGGAATCAGAGGCGGGGAATCAGAGGCAGGGAATCGGACGCCGGGAATCAGAGTCGGGGAATCAGAGCTGGGGAATCAGAGGCGGGGAATCAGAGTTGGGGAATCAGAGGCGGGGATTCAGATATGGGGAAATAGAGGCGGGGAATCAGATATGGGGAATCAGAGGTGTGGAATCAGAGGTTGGGAATCAGAGGAAGGGAATCAGAGTCGGGGAAACAGAGGCGGGGAATCAGATATGTGGAATCAGAGGTGGCGAATCAAAGGCGGTGAAACGGAGATGGGGAATCAGGGCAGGGAATCAGAGGCAGGGAATCAAACACGGGGAATCAGAGCTGGGGAATCAGAGGCGGGGAATCAGAGTTGGGAATCAGAGGCGGGGAATCAGAGGCGGGGAAACAGAGGCGGGGAATCAGAGGTGGGGAATCAGAGGTTGGGAATCAGAGGCAGGGAATCAGAGGCGGGGAATCAGAGGCGGGGAATCAGAGGAAGGGAATCAGATGTGCGGAATCGGAGATGGGGAATCAGAGGCAGGGAATCAGAGGCGGGGAATCAGAGGCGGGGAATCAGAGGCCGGGAATCAGAGGCCGGGAATCAGATATGGGGAAACTGAGGCGGGGAATCCGAGGCGGGGAAACAGAGGCGGGGAATCAGATATGGGGAATCAGAGGTGGGGAATCAGAGGTTGGGAATCAGAGGCAGGGAATCAGAGGCTTGGAATCAGATGCAGGGAATCAGATGCGGGGCATCAGAGGCGGGGAATCAGAGCTGGGGAATCAGAGGTGGGGAATCAGATTTGGGGAATCAGAGGTGGGGACTTAGATATTGGGAAACAGAGGCGGGGAATCAGAGGCGGGGAAACAGAGGCGGGGAATCAGATATGGGGAATCAGAGGTGGGGAATCAGAGGCAGGGAATCAGATGTGCGGAATCAGAGATGGGGAATCAGAGGCAGGGAATCAGAATCAGAAGCAGGGAATCAGAGGCCGGGAATCAGAGGCCGGAATCAGATGATGGGAATCAGAGGCCTGGAATCAGAGGCGGGGGATCAGAGGCAGGGAATCAGATGCGGGGAATCAGAGGCGGGGAATCAGAGCTGGGGAATCAGAGGCGGGGTATTAGAGTTGGGGAATCAGAGGTGGGGAATCAGATATGGGGAAACAGAGGTAGGGAATCAGAGGCGGGGAAACAGAGGCAGGGAATCAGATATGGGGAATCAGAGGCGGGGAATCAGAGGTGGGGAAACATAGGCAGGGAATCGGATGTGCGGAATCAGAGATGGGGAAGCAGAGGCCGGGAATCAGAGGTGGTGAATCAGAGATGGGGAATCAGAGGCGGGGAATCAGAGGCAGGGTATCTGACGCGCGGAATCAGAGGTGGGCAATCAGAGGCGGGGAATCAGATATGGGGAATCAGAGGCGGGGAATCAGAGGCGGGGAAACAGAGGCGGGGAATCAGATATGGGGAATCAGAGGTGGGGCATGAGGTTGTGAATCACAGATGGGGAATCAGAGGCGGGGAATCAGAGGCAGGGAATCAGACGCGGGGAATCAGAGGCGGGGATTCAGAGCTGGGGAATCAGAGGCGGGGAATCAGAGTTGGGGAATCAGAGGCGGGGAATCAGATATGGGGAATCAGTGGCAGGGAATCAGAGGCGGGGAATCAGAGGCAGGGAATCAGACGCGGGGAATCTGAGGCGGGGAATCAGAGGTGGGGAATCAGAGGTGGGGAATCAGAGTTGGGGAATCAGAGGCAGGGAATTGGATGTGCGGAATCAGAGATGGGGAATCAGAGGTGGGGAATCAGAGGCGGTGAATCAGAGATGGGGAATCAGAGGCGGGGAATCAGAGGCAGGAAATCAGACACGGGGATTCAGAGGCTGGGAATCAGAGGCAGGGAATCAGACGCGGGGAATCTGAGGCGGGGAATCAGAGCTGGGGAATCTGAGGCAGGGAATCAGAGTTGGGGATTCAGAGGCGGGGAATCAGATATGGGGAAACAGAGGCGGGGAATCAGAGGCGGGCAAACAGAGGCGGGGAATTAGATATGGGGAATCAGAGGTAGGGAATCAGAGGTGGTGAATCAGTGATGGGGAATCACAGGCGGGGAATCAGAGGCAGGGAATAGAACGCGGGGAATCAGAGGCAGGGAATCAGAGCTGGGGTATCGGAGGCGGGGAATCATAGTTGGGAATCAGAGGCGGGAATCAGATATGGGGAAACAGAGGCGGGGAATCAGAGGCGGGGAAACAGAGGCGGGGAATCAGATATGGGGAATCGGATGCAGGGAATCAGAGGCGGGGAATCAGAGCTGGGGAATCAGAGGCGGGTAATCAGAGTTGGGGCATCAGAGGTGGGGAATTAGATATAGGGAAACAGAGGCGGGGAATCAGAGGCGGGGAAACAGAGGTGGGGAATCAGATATGGAGAATCAGAGGTGGGGAATCAGAGGCAGGGAATCAGATGTGCGGAATCAGAGATGGGGAATCAGAGGCAGGGAATCAGAAGCGGGGAATCAGAGGCCGGGAATCAGAGGCCGGGAATCAGATGCTGGGAATAAGAGGCCGGGAATCAGAGGAGGGGAATCAGAGTCCGGGAATCAGAGATGGGGATTCAGAGGCGGGGAATGAGATATGGAGAATCAGAGGCGGGGAATAAGAGGCGGGGAAACAGAGGTGGGGAATCAGATATGGGGAATCAGAGGTGGCGAATCAAAGGCGGTGAATCAGAGATGGGGAATCAGAGGCGGGGAATCAGAGGCAGGGAATCAGATGCGGGGAATCAGAGGCGGGGAATCAGAGCTGGCGAATCTGAGGCTGGGAATCAGAGGTGGGCAATCAGAGGCGGGGAATCAGATATGGGGAATCAGAGGCGGGGAATCAGAGGCGGGGAAACAGAGGCGGGGAATCAAATATAGGGAATCAGAGGTGGGGAATCAGAGGTTGTGAATCAGAAATGGGGAATCAAGGCGGGGAATCAGAGGCAGGGAATCAGACGCGGGGAAACAGCGGCGGGGATTCAGAGCTAGGGAATCAGAGGCGGGGAATCAGAGTTGGGGAATCAGAGGCAGGGAATCAGATATGGGGAATCAGAGGCGGGGAATCAGAGGCCGGGAATCAGATATGGGGAAACAGAGGCGGGGAATCCGAGGCGGGGAAACAGAGGCGGGGAATCAGAGGCGGGGAATCAGATATGGGGAATCAGAGGTGGGGAATCAGAGGCAGGGAATGAGATGTGCGGAATCAGAGATGGGGAATCAGAGGCAGGGAATCAGAATCAGAAGAAGGGAATCAGAGGCCGGGAATCAGAGGCCGGAATCAGATGCTGGGAATCAGAGGCCTGGAATCAGAGGCGGGGAATCAGAGGCAGGGAATCAGATGCGGGGAATCAGAGGCGGGGAATCAGAGCTGGGGAATCAGAGGCGGGGTATTAGAGTTGGGGAATCAGAGGCGGGGAATCAGATATGGGGAAACAGAGGTGGGGAATCAGAGGCGGGGAAACAGAGGCAGGGAATCAGATATGGGGAATCAGAGGTGGGGCATCAGAGGTTGTGAATCACAGATGGGGAATCAGAGGCGGGGAATCAGAGGCAGGGAATCAGACGCGGGGAATCAGAGGCGGGGATTCAGAGCTGGGGAATCAGAAGCGGGGAATCAGAGTTGGGGAATCAGAGGCGGGGAATCAGATATGGGGAATCAGAGGCAGGGAATCAGAGGCGGGGAATCAGAGGCAGGGAATCAGACGCGGGGAATCTGAGGCGGGGAATCAGAGCTGGGGAATCAGAGGTGGGGAATCAGAGTTGGGGAATCAGAGGCAGGGAATTGGATGTGCGGAATCAGAGAGGGGGAATCAGAGGTGGGGAATCAGAGGCGGTGAATCAGAGATGGGGAATCAGAGGCGGGGAATCAGAGGCAGGAAATCAGACACGGGGATTCAGAGGCTGGGAATCAGACGGGGGGAATCAAAGGCGGGGAATCAGAGCTGGGGAATCTGAGGCAGGGAATCAGAGTTGGGGATTCAGAGGCGGGGAATCAGATATGGGGAAACAGAGGCGGGGAATCAGAGGCGGGCAAACAGAGGCGGGGAATTAGATATGGGGAATCAGAGGTAGGGAATCAGAGGTGGTGAATCAGTGATGGGGAATCACAGGCGGGGAATCAGAGGCAGGGAATAGGACGCGGGGAATCAGAGGCAGGGAATCAGAGCTGGGGAATCAGAGGAGGGGATTCATAGTTGGGAATCAGAGGCGGGAATCAGATATGGGGAAACAGAGGCGGGGAATCAGAGGCGGTGAAACAGAGGCGGGGAATCAGATATGGGGAATCGGATGCAGGGAATCAGAGGCGGGGAATCAGAGCTGGGGAATCAGAGGCGGGGAATCAGAGTTGGGGCATCAGAGGTGGGGAATTAGATATAGGGAAACAGAGGCGGGGAATCAGAGGCGGGGAAACAGAGGCGGGGAATCAGATATGGGGTATCAGAGGTGGGGAATCAGAGGCAGGGAATCAGATGTGCGGAATCAGAGATGGGGAATAAGAGGCAGGGAATCAGAATCAGAAGCGGGGAATCAGAGGCCGGGAATCAGAGGCCGGGAATCAGATGCTGGGAATAAGAGGCCGGGAATCAGAGGTGGGGAATCAGATATGGGGAATCAGAGGTGGCGAATCAAAGGCGGTGAATCAGAGATGGGGAATCAGAGGCGGGGAATCAGAGGCAGGGAATCAGATGCGGGGAATCAGAGGCGGGGAATCAGAGCTGGCGAATCAGAGGCTGGGAATCAGAGGTGGGCAATCAGAGGCGGGGAATCAGATATGGGGAATCAGAGGCGGGGAATCAGAGGCGGGGAAACAGAGGCGGGGAATCAAATATAGGGAATCAGAGGTGGGGAATCAGAGGTTGTGAATCAGAGATGGGGAATCAAGGCGGGGAATCAGAGGCAGGGAATCAGACGCGGGGAATCAGAGTCGGGGATTCAGAGCTGGGGAATCAGAGGCGGGGAATCAGAGTTGGGGAATCAGAGGCAGGGAATCAGATATGGGGAATGAGAGGCGGGGAATCAGAGGCGGGGAAACAGAGGCGGGGAATCAGATGTGGGGAATCAGAGGTGGGGAATCAGGGGCAGGAAATCAGTGGCAGGGAATCAGAGGCGGGAAATCAGAGGCGGGGAATCAAAGGCAGGGAATCAGACACGGGGAATCAGAGGCGGGGAATCAGAGATGGGGAATCAGAGGCGGGGAATCAGAGGCAGGGAATCGGATGCCGGGAATCAGAGTCGGGGAATCAGAGCTGGGGAATCAGAGGCGGGGAATCAGAGTTGGGGAATCAGAGGCGGGGAATCAGATATGGGGAAATAGAGGCGGGGAATCAGATATGGGGAATCAGAGGTGTGGAATCAGAGGTTGGGAATCAGAGGCAGGGAATCAGAGTCGGGGAAACAGAGGCGGGGAATCAGATATGGGGAATCAGAGGTGGCGAATCAAAGGCGGTGAAACAGAGATGGGGAATCAGGGCAGGGAATCAGAGGCAGGGAATCAAACACGGGGAATCAGAGCTGGGGAATCAGAGGCGGGGAATCAGAGTTGGGAATCAGAGGCGGGGAATCAGAGGCGGGGAAACAGAGGCAGGGAATCAGATATGGGGAATCAGAGGCAGGGAATCAGAATCAGAAGAAGGGAATCAGAGGCGGGGAATCAGAGGCAGGGAATCAGATGCGGGGAATCAGAGGCGGGGAATCAGAGCTGGGGAATCAGAGGCGGGGTATTAGAGTTGGGGAATCAGAGGCGGGGAATCAGATATGGGGAAACAGAGGTGGGGAATCAGAGTCGGGGAAACAGAGGCAGGGAATCAGATATGGGGAATCAGAGGTGGGGCATCAGAGGTTGTGAATCACAGATGGGGAATCAGAGGCGGGGAATCAGAGGCAGGGAATCAGACGAGGGGAATCAGAGGCGGGGATTCAGAGCTGGTGAATCAGAAGCGGGGAATCAGAGTTGGGGAATCAGAGGCGGGGAATCAGATATGGGGAATCAGAGGCAGGGAATCAGAGGCATGGAATCAGAGGCAGGGAATCAGACGCGGGGAATCTGAGGCGGGGAATCAGAGCTGGGGAATCAGAGGTGGGGAATCAGAGTTGGGGAATCAGAGGCAGGGAATTGGATGTGCGGAATCAGAGAGGGGGAATCAGAGGTGGGGAATCAGAGGCGGTGAATCAGAGATGGGGAATCAGAGGCGGGGAATCAGAGGCAGGAAATCAGACACGGGAATTCAGAGGCTGGGAATCAGACGGGGGGAATCAAAGGCGGGGAATCAGAGCTGGGGAATCTGAGGAAGGGAATCAGAGTTGGGGATTCAGAGGCGGGGAATCAGATATGGGGAAACAGAGGCGGGGAATCAGAGGCGAGCAAACAGAGGCGGGGTATTATATATGGGGAATCAGAGGTAGGGAATCAGAGGTGGTGAATCAGTGATGGGGAATCACAGGCGGGGAATCAGAGGCAGGGAATAGGACGCGGGGAATCAGAGGCAGGGAATCAGAGCTGGGGAATCAGAGGAGGGGATTCATAGTTGGGAATCAGAGGCGGGAATCAGATATGGGGAAACAGAGGCGGGGAATCAGAGGCGGTGAAACAGAGGCGGGGAATCAGATATGGGGAATCGGATGCAGGGAATCAGAGGCGGGGAATCAGAGCTGGGGAATCAGAGGCGGGGAATCAGAGTTGGGGCATCAGAGGTGGGGAATTAGATATAGGGAAACAGAGGCGGGGAATCAGAGGCGGGGAAACAGAGGCGGGGAATCAGATATGGGGAATCAGAGGTGGGGAATCAGAGGCAGGGAATCAGATGTGCAGAATCAGAGATGGGGAATAAGAGGCAGGGAATCAGAATCAGAAGCGGGGAATCAGAGGCCGGGAATCAGAGGCCGGGAATCAGATGCTGGGAATAAGAGGCCGGGAATCAGAGGTGGGGAATCAGATATGGGGAATCAGAGGTGGCGAATCAAAGGCGGTGAATCAGAGATGGGGAATCAGAGGCGGGGAATCAGAGGCAGGGAATCAGATGCGGGGAATCAGAGGCGGGGAAGCTGGCGAATCAGAGGCTGGGAATCAGAGGTGGGCAATCAGAGGCGGGGAATCAGATATGGGGAATCAGAGGAGGGGAATCAGAGGCGGGGAAACAGAGGCGGGGAATCAAATATAGGGAATCAGAGGTGGGGAATCAGAGGTTGTGAATCAGAGATGGGGAATCAAGGCGGGGAATCAGAGGCAGGGAATCAGACGCGGGGAATCAGAGGCGGGGATTCAGAGCTGGGGAATCAGAGGCGGGGAATCAGAGTTGGGGAATCAGAGGCAGGGAATCAGATATGGGGAATCAGAGGCTGGGAATCAGAGGCGGGGAAACAGAGGCGGGGAATCAGATGTGGGGAATCAGAGGTGGGGAATCAGGGGCAGGGAATCAGTGGCAGGGAATCAGAGGCGGGGAATCAGAAGCGGGGAATCAAAGGCAGGGAATCAGACACGGGGAATCAGAGGCGGGGAATCAGAGATGGGGAATCAGAGGCGGGGAATCAGAGGCAGGGAATCGGATGCCGGGAATCAGAGTCGGGGAATCAGAGCTGGGGAATCAGAGGCGGGGAATCAGAGTTGGGGAATCAGAGGCGGGGAATCAGATATGGGGAAATAGAGGCGGGGAATCAGATATGGGGAATCAGAGGTGTGGAATCAGAGGTTGGGAATCAGAGGCAGGGAATCAGAGTCGGGGAAACAGAGGCGGGGAATCAGATATGGGGAATCAGAGGTGGCGAATCAAAGGCGGTGAAACAGAGATGGGGAATCAGGGCCGGGAATCAGAGGCAGGGAATCAAACACGGGGAATCAGAGCTGGGGAATCAGAGGCGGGGAATCAGAGTTGGGAATCAGAGGCGGGGAATCTGAGGCGGGGAAACAGAGGCGGGGAATCAGATATGGGGAATCAGAGGTGGGGAATCCGAGGTTGGGAATCAGAGGCAGGGAATCAGAGGCGGAAAATCAGAGGCGGGGAATCAGAGGAAGGGAATCAGATGTGCGGAATCGGAGATGGGGAATCAGAGGCAGGGAATCAGAGGCGGGGAATCAGAGGCGGGGAATCAGAGGCCGGGAATCAGATATGGGGAAACAGAGGCGGGGAATCCGAGGCGGGGAAACAGAGGCGGGGAATCAGATATGGGGAATCAGAGGTGGGGAATCAGAGGTTGGGAATCAGAGGCAGGGAATCAGAGGCTTGGAATGAGATGCAGGGAATCAGATGCGGGGAATCAGAGGCGGGGAATTAGAGCTGGGGAATCAGAGGTGGGGAATCAGATTTGGGGAATCAGAGGCGGGGACTTAGATATTGGGAAACAGAGGCGGGGAATCAGAGGCGGGGAAACCCAGGCGGGGAATCAGATATGGGTTATCAGAGGTGGGGAATCAGAGGCAAGGAATCAGATGTGCGGAATCAGAGATGGGGAATCAGAGGCAGGGAATCAGAATCAGAAGCAGGGAATCAGAGGCCGGGAATCAGAGGCCGGAATCAGATGCTGGGAATCAGAGGCCTGGAATCAGAGGCGGGGAATCAGAGGCAGGGAATCAGATGCGGGGAATCAGAGGCGGGGAATCAGAGCTGGGGAATCAGAGGCGGGGTATTAGAGTTGGGGAATCAGAGGCGGGGAATCAGATATGGGGAAACAGAGGTGGGGAATCAGAGGCGGGGAAACAGAGGCAGGGAATCAGATATGGGGAATCAGAGGCGGGGAATCAGAGGTGGGGAATCATAGGCAGGGAATCGGATGTGCGGAATCAGAGATGGGGAATCAGAGGCTGGGAATCAGAGGTGGTGAATCAGAGATGGGGAATCAGAGGCGGGGAATCAGAGGTGGGCAATCAGAGGCGGGGAATCAGATATGGGGAATCAGAGGCGGGGAATCAGAGGCGGGGAAACAGAGGCGGGGAATCAGATATGGGGAATCAGAGGTGGGGCATCAGAGGTTGTGAATCACAGATGGGGAATCAGAGGCGGGGAATCAGAGGCAGGGAATCAGACGCGGGGAATCAGAGGCGGGGATTCAGAGCTGGGGAATCAGAGGCTGGGAATCAGAGTTGGGGAATCAGAGGCGGGGAATCAGATATGGGGAATCAGAGGCAGGGAATCAGAGGCGGGAAAACAGAGGCGGGGAATCAGATATGGGGAATCAGAGGCGGGGAATCAGAGGCAGGGAATCAGACACGGGGAATCAGAGGCGGGGATTCAGAGATGGGGAATCAGAGGAGGGGAATCAGAGGCAGGGAATCGGATGCCGGGAATCAGAGGCGGGAAATCAGAGCTGGGGAATCAGAGGCAGGGAATCAGAGTTGGGGAATCAGAGGCGGCGAAGCAGATATGGGGAAATAGAGGCGGGGAATCAGATATGGGGAATCAGAGACGGGATATCAGATATGGGGAATCAGAGGCTGGGAATCAGAGGGGGGGAAACAGAGGCGGGGAATAAGATATGGGGAATCAGAGGTGGGGAATCAGGGGCGGGGAATCAGTGGCAGGGAATCAGAGGCGGGGAATCAGAGGCGGGGAATCAAAGGAAGGGAATCAGACACGGGGAATCAGAGGTGGGGAATCAGAGATGGGGAATCAGAGGCGGGGAATCACAGGCAGGGAATCAGACGCGGGGAATCAGAGGCGGGGAATCAGAGCTGGGGAATCAGAGGTGGGGAATCAGAGTCGGGGAATCATAGGCAGGGAATCGGTTGTGCGGAATCAGAGATGGGGAATCAGATGTGGGGAATCAGAGGCAGTGAATCAGACGCGGGGAAACAGAGGCGGGGAATCAAATATAGGGAATCAGAGGTGAGGAATCAGAGGTTGTGAATCAGAGATGGGGAATCAAGGCGGGGAATCAGAGGCAGGGAATCAGACGCGGGGAATCAGAGGTGGGGATTCAGAACTGGGGAATCAGAGGCGGTGAATCAGAGTTGTGGTATCAGAGGCAGGGAATCAGATATGGGGAATCAGAGGTGGGGAATCAGAGGCGGGGAAACAGAGGCGGGGAATCAGATATGGGGAATCAGAATTGGGGAATCAGGGGCAGGGAATCAGTGGCAGGGAATCAGAGGCGGGGAATCAGAGGCGGGGAATCAGAGGCAGGGAATCAGACACGGGGAATCAGAGGCGGGGAATCAGAGATGGGGAATCAGAGGCGGGGAATCAGAGGCAGGGAATCGGACTCCGGGAATCAGAGTCGGGGAATCAGAGCTGGGGAATCAGAGGCGGGGAATCAGAGTTGGGGAATCAGAGGCGGGGAATCAGATATGGGGAAATAGAGGCGGGGAATCAGATATGGGGAATCAGAGGTGTGGAATCAGAGGTTGGGAATCAGAGGCAGGGAATCAGAGTCGGGGAAACAGAGGCGGGTAATCAGATATGGGGAATCAGAGGTGGCGAATCAAACGCGGTGAAACAGAGATGGGGAATCAGGGCAGGGAATCAGAGGCAGGGAGTCAAACACGGGGAATCAGAGCTGGGGAATCAGAGGCGGGGAATCAGAGTTGGGAATCAGAGGCGGGGAATCAGAGGCGGGGAAACAGAGGCGGGGAATCAGATATGGGGAATCAGAGGTGGGGAATCCGAGGTTGGGAATCAGAGGCAGGGAATCAGAGGCGGGGAATCAGAGGCGGGGAATCAGAGGAAGGGAATCAGATGTGCGGAATCGGAGATGGGGAATCAGAGGCAGGGAATCAGAGGCGGGGAATCAGATGCTGGGAATAAGAGGCCGGGAATCAGAGGTGGGGAATCAGATATGGGGAATCAGAGGTGGCGAATCAAAGGCGGTGAATCAGAGATGGGGAATCAGAGGCGGGGAATCAGAGGCAGGGAATCAGATGCGGGGAATCAGAGGCGGGGAATCAGAGCTGGCGAATCAGAGGCTGGGAATCAGAGGTGGGCAATCAGAGGCGGGGAATCAGATATGGGGTATCAGAGGCGGGGAATCAGAGGCGGGGAAACAGAGGCGGGGAATCAAATATAGGGAATCAGAGGTGGGGAATCAGAGGTTGTGAATCAGAGATGGGGAATCAAGGCGGGGAATCAGAGGCAGGGAATCAGACGCGGGGAATCAGAGGCGGGGATTCAGAGCTGGGGAATCAGAGGCGGGGAATCAGAGTTGGGGAATCAGAGGCGGGGAATCAGAGGCGGGGAATCAGAGGCGGGGAATCAAAGGCAGGGAATCAGACACGGGGAATCAGAGGCGGGGAATCAGAGATGGGGAATCAGAGGCGGGGAATCAGAGGCAGGGAATCGGATGCCGGGAATCAGAGTCGGGGAATCAGAGCTGGGGAATCAGAGGCGGGGAATCAGAGGCGGGCAATCAGATGTGGGGAATCAGAGGTGGGGAATCAGGGGCAGGGAATCAGTGGCAGGGAATCAGAGGCGGGGTATCAGAGGCGGGGAATCAAAGGCAGGGAATCAGACACGGGGAATCAGAGGCGGGGAATCAGAGATGGGGAATCTGAGGCGGGGAATCAGAGGCAGGGAATCGGATGCCGGGAATCAGAGTCGGGGAATCAGAGCTGGGGAATCAGAGGCGGGGAATCAGAGTTGGGGAATCAGAGGCGGGGAATCAGATATGGGGAAATAGAGGCGGGGAATCAGATATGGGGAAACAGAGGTGTGGAATCAGAGGTTGGGAATCAGAGGCAGGGAATCAGAGTCGGGGAAACAGAGGCGGGGAATCAGATATGGGGAATCAGAGGTGGCGAATCAAAGGCGGTGAAACAGAGATGGGGAATCAGGGCAGGGAATCAGAGGCAGGGAATCAAACACGGGGAATCAGAGCTGGGGAATCAGAGGCGGGGAATCAGAGTTGGGAATCAGAGGCGGGGAATCTGAGGCGGGGAAACAGAGGCGGGGAATCAGATATGGGGAATCAGAGGTGGGGAATCCGAGGTTGGGAATCAGAGGCAGGGAATCAGAGGCGGAAAATCAGAGGCGGGGAATCAGAGGAAGGGAATCAGATGTGCGGAATCGGAGATGGGGAATCAGAGGCAGGGAATCAGAGGCGGGGAATCAGAGGCGGGGAATCAGAGGCCGGGAATCAGATATGGGGAAACAGAGGCGGGGAATCAGATATGGGGAATCAGAGGTGGGGAATCAGAGTTTGGGAATCAGAGGCAGGGAATCAGAGGCTTGGAATCAGATGCAGGGAATCAGATGCGGGGAATCAGAGGCGGGGAATCAGAGCTGGGGAATCAGAGGTGGGGAATCAGATTTGGGGAATCAGAGGCGGGGACTTAGATATTGGGAAACAGAGGCGGGGAATCAGAGGCGGGGAAACCCAGGCGGGGAATCAGATATGGGGAATCAGAGGTGGGGAATCAGAGGCAAGGAATCAGATGTGCGGAATCAGAGATGGGGAATCAGAGGCAGGGAATCAGAATCAGAAGCAGGGAATCAGAGGCCGGGAATCAGAGGCCGGAATCAGATGCTGGGAATCAGAGGCCTGGAATCAGAGGCGGGGAATCAGAGGCAGGGAATCAGATGCGGGGAATCAGAGGCGGGGAATCAGAGCTGGGGAATCAGAGGCGGGGTATTAGAGTTGGGGAATCAGAGGCGGGGAATCAGATATGGGGAAACAGAGGTGGGGAATCAGAGGCGGGGAAACAGAGGCAGGGAATCAGATATGGGGAATCAGAGGCGGGGAATCAGAGGTGGTGAATCATAGGCAGGGAATCGGATGTGCGGAATCAGAGATGGGGAATCAGAGGCTGGGAATCAGAGGTGGTGAATCAGAGATGGGGAATCAGAGGCGGGGAATCAGAGGCAGGGAATCAGACGCGGGGAATCAGAGGTGGGCAATCAGAGGCGGGGAATCAGATATGGGGAATCAGAGGCGGGGAATCAGAGGCGGGGAAACAGAGGCGGGGAATCAGATATGGGGAATCAGAGGTGGGGCATCAGAGGTTGTGAATCACAGGTGGGGAATCAGAGGCGGGGAATCAGAGGCAGGGAATCAGACGCGGGGAATCAGAGGCGGGGATTCAGAGCTGGGGAATCAGAGGCTGGGAATCAGAGTTGGGGAATCAGAGGCGGGGAATCAGATATGGGGAATCAGAGGCAGGGAATCAGAGGCGGGAAAACAGAGGCGGGGAATCAGATATGGGGAATCAGAGTCGGGGAATCAGAGGCAGGGAATCAGACACGGGGAATCAGAGGCGGGGAATCAGAGATGGGGAATCAGAGGCGGGGAATCAGAGGCAGGGAATCGGATGCCGGGAATCAGAGGCAGGAAATCAGAGCTGGGGAATCAGAGGCGGGGAATCAGAGTTGGGGAATCAGAGGCGGCGAAGCAGATAGGGGGAAATAGAGGCGGGGAATCTGATATGGGGAATCAGAGGCGGGGAATCAGATATGGGGAATCAGAGGCTGGGAATCAGAGGGGGGGAAACAGAGGCGGGGAATAAGATATGGGGAATCAGAGGTGGGGAATCAGGGGCGGGGAATCAGTGGCAGGGAATCAGAGGCGGGGAATCAGAGGCGGGGAATCAAAGGAAGGGAATCAGACACGGGGAATCAGAGGTGGGGAATCAGAGATCGGGAATCAGAGGCGGGGAATCACAGGCAGCGAATCAGACGCGGGGAATCAGAGGCGGGGAATCAGAGCTGGGGAATCAGAGGTGGGGAATCAGAGTCGGGGAATCATAGGCAGGGAATCGGTTGTGCGGAATCAGAGATGGGGAATCAGATGTGGGGAATCAGAGGCAGTGAATCAGAGGCGGGGAAACAGAGGCGGGGAATCAAATATAGGGAATCAGAGGTGGGGAATCAGAGGTTGTGAATCAGAGATGGGGAATCAAGGCGGGGAATCAGAGGCAGGGAATCAGACGCGGGGAATCAGAGGCGGGGATTCAGAGCTGGGGAATCGGAGGCGGTGAATCAGAGTTGGGGAATCAGAGGCAGGGAATCAGATATGGGGAATCAGAGGTGGGGAATCAGAGGCGGGGAAACAGAGGCGGGGAATCAGATATGGGGAATCAGAATTGGGGAATCAGGGGCAGGGAATCAGTGGCAGGAAATCAGAGGCGGGGAATCAGAGGCGGGGAATCAGAGGCAGGGAATCAGACACGGGGAATCAGAGGCGGGGAATCAGAGATGGGGAATCAGAGGCGGGGAATCAGAGGCAGGGAATCGGACTCCGGGAATCAGAGTCGGGGAATCAGAGCTGGGGTATCAGAGGCGGGGAATCGGAGTTGGGGAATCAGAGGCGGGGAATCAGATATGGGGAAATAGAGGCGGGGAATCAGATATGGGGAATCAGAGGTGTGGAATCAGAGGTTGGGAATCAGAGGCAGGGAATCAGAGTCGGGGAAACAGAGGCGGGTAATCAGATATGGGGAATCAGAGGTGGCGAATCAAAGGCGGTGAAACAGAGATGGGGAATCAGGGCAGGGAATCAGAGGCAGGGAATCAAACACGGGGAATCAGAACTGGGGAATCAGAGGCGGGGAATCAGAGTTGGGAATCAGAGGCGGGGAATCAGAGGCGGGGAAACAGAGGCGGGGAATCAGATATGGGGAATCAGAGGTGGGGAATCCGAGGTTGGGAATCAGAGGCAGGGAATCAGAGGCGGGGAATCAGAGGCGGGGAATCAGAGGAAGGGAATCAGATGTGCGGAATCGGAGATGGGGAATCAGAGGCAGGGAATCAGAGGCGGGGAATCAGAGGCGGGGAATCAGAGGCCGGGAATCAGATATGGGGAAACAGAGGCGGGGAATCCGAGGCGGGGAAACAGAGGCGGGGAATCAGATATGGGGAATCAGAGGTGGGGAATCAGAGGTTGGGAATCAGAGGCAGGGAATCAGAGGCTTGGAATCAGATGCAGGGAATCAGATGCGGGGAATCAGAGGCGGGGAATCAGAGCTGGGGAATCAGAGGTGGGGAATCAGATTTGGGGAATCAGAGGCGGGGACTTAGATATTGGGAAACAGAGGCGGGGAATCAGAGGCGGGGAAACCCAGGCGGGGAATCAGATATGGGGAATCAGAGGTGGGGAATCAGAGGCAAGGAATCAGATGTGCGGAATCAGAGATGGGGAATCAGAGGCAGGGAATCAGAATCAGAAGCAGGGAATCAGAGGCCGGGAATTAGAGGCCGGAATCAGATGCTGGGAATCAGAGGCCTGGAATCAGATGCGGGGATTCAGAGGCAGGGAATCAGATGCGGGGAATCAGAGGCGGGGAATCAGAGCTGGGGAATCAGAGGCGGGGTATTAGAGTTGGGGAATCAGAGGCGGGGAATCAGATATGGGGAAACAGAGGTGGGGAATCAGAGGCGGGGAAACAGAGGCAGGGAATCAGATATGGGGAATCAGAGGCGGGGAATCAGAGGTGGGGAATCAGAGGCGGGGAATCAGAGGCGGGGAATCAGAGGCGGGGAATCAGAAGTGGGGAATCAGAGGTGGGGAATCAGAGGCGGGGAATCAGAGGCGGGGAATCAGAAGCGGGCAATCAGATGCAGGGAATCAGAGGCAGGGAATCAGAGGCAGGGAACCAGACGCAGGGAATCAAATGAAGGGAATCTGATGCAGGGAATCTGAGGCAGGGAATCTGAGGCAGGGAATCTGTGGTGGGGAATCAGAGGCGGGAAAACAGGCGGTTAAACAGAGGCGGGTAAACATAGGCGGGGATTCAGAGGCGTGGATTCAGAGGCGGGAAATCAGAGGCGGGGAAAGATATGTGGGGAAAAGTAGGCCAGGAAAGTTGAGCGGAAAGGGAGGCATTGAATCAGAGGCGGGGAATCAGAGGCAGGGAATCAGAAGCGGGGAATCAGAGGTGGGGAATCAGAGGCGGGGAATCAGAGGCGGAGAATCAGAGGCGGGCAATCAGATGCAGGGAATCAGAGGCAGGGAATCAGAGGCAGGGAATCAGAGGCATGGAATCTGAGGCAGGGAATCTGAGGTGGGGAATCAGAGGCGGGGAAACAGGTGGGTAAACAGAGGCGGGTAAACATAGGCGGGGAATCAGAGGCGCGGAATCAGAGGCGGGGAATCAGAGGCAGGGAATCAGAGGCGGGGAATCAGAGGCGGGGAATCAGATGCGGGGAATCAGAGGTGGGGAATCAGAGGCGGGGTATCAGAGTAGGGGAATCAGAGGCGGGGAATCAGAGGCGGGGAATCAGAGGCGGGGAATCATAGGCGTGCAATCAGAGGCGGGGAATCAGAGGTGGGGAATCAGAAGTGTGGAATCAGAGGCGGGGAAACAGAGGCGGGGAATCAGATATGGGGAATCAGAGGTGGGGCATCAGAGGTTGTGAATCACAGATGGGGAATCAGAGGCGGGGAATCAGAGGCAGGGAATCAGACGCGGGGAATCAGAGGCGGGGATTCAGAGCTGGGAAATCAGAGGCGGGGAATCAGAGTTAGGGAATCAGAGGCGGGGAATCAGATATGGGGAATCAGAGGCAGGGAATCAGAGGCGGGAAAACAGAGGCGGGGAATCAGATATGGGGAATCAGAGGCGGGGAATCAGAGGCAGGGAATTAGACACGGGGAATCAGAGGCGGGGAATCAGAGATGGGGAATCAGAGGCGGGGAATCAGAGGCAGGGAATCGGATGCCGGGAATCAGAGGCGGGAAATCAGAGCTGGGTAATCAGAGGCGGGGAATCAGAGTTGGGGAATCAGAGGCGGCGAAGCAGATATGGGGAAATAGAGGCGGGGAATCAGATATGGGGAATCAGAGGCGGGGAATCAGATATGGGGAATCAGAGGCTGGGAATCAGAGGGGGGGAAACAGAGGCGGGGAATAAGATATGGGGAATCAGAGGTGGGGAATCAGGGGCGGGGAATCAGTGGCAGGGAATCAGAGGCGGAGAATCAGAGGCGGGGAATCAAAGGAAGGGAATCAGACACGGGGAATCAGAGGTGGGGAATCAGAGATGGGGAATCAGAGGCGGGGAATCACAGGCAGGGAATCAGACACGGGGAATCAGAGGCGGGGAATCAGAGCTGGGGAATCAGAGGTGGGGAATCAGAGTCGGGGAATCAGAGGCAGGGAATCGGTTGTGCGGAATCAGAGATGGGGAATCAGATGTGGGGAATCAGAGGCAGTGAATCAGAGATGGGGAATCAGAGGCGGGGAATCAGAGGCAGGAAATTAGACAGGGATTCAGAGGCTGGGAATCAGACGGGGGGAATCAAAGGCGGGGAATCAGAGCTGGTGAATCAGAGGCAGGGAATCAGAGTTGGGGATTCAGAGGCGGGGAATCAGATATGGGGAAACAGAGGCGGGGAATGAGAGGCGGGCAAGCAGAGGCGGGGAATTAGATATGGGGAATCAGAGGTGGGAAATCAGACATGGGGAATCGGATGCGGGGAATCAGAGGCTGGGAATCAGAGCTGGGGAATCAGACGTGGGGAATCAGAGTTGGGGCATCAGAGGTGGGGAATTAGATATGGGAAACAGAGGCGGGGATTCAGAGGCGGGGAAACAGAGGCAGGGAATCAGACGCGGGGAATCAGAGGCGGGGATTCAGAGCTGGGGAATCAGAGGCTGGGAATCAGAGTTGGGGAATCAGAGGCGGGGAATCAGATATGGGGAATCAGAGGCAGGGAATCAGAGGCGGGAAAACAGAGGCGGGGAATCAGATATGGGGAATCAGAGGCGGGGAATCAGAGGCAGGGAATCAGACACGGGGAATCAGAGGCGGGGAATCAGAGATGGGGAATCAGAGGCGGGGAATCAGAGGCAGGGAATCGGATGCCGGGAATCAGAGGCGGGAAATCAGAGCTGGGGAATCAGAGGCGGGGAATCAGAGTTGGGGAATCAGAGGCGGCGAAGCAGATATGGGGAAATAGAGGCGGGGAATCAGATATGGGGAATCAGAAGCGGGGAATCAGATATGGGGAATCAGAGGCTGGGAATCAGAGGGGGGGAAACAGAGGCGGGGAATAAGATATGGGGAATCAGAGGTGGGGAATCAGGGGCGGGGAATCAGTGGCAGGGAATCAGAGGCGGGGAATCAGAGGCGGGGAATCAAAGGAAGGGAATCAGACACGGGGAATCAGAGGTGGGGAATCAGAGATCGGGAATCAGAGGCGGGGAATCACAGGCAGGGAATCAGACGCGGGGAATCAGAGGCGGGGAATCAGAGCTGGGGAATCAGAGGTGGGGAATCAGAGTCGGGGAATCATAGGCAGGGAATCGGTTGTGCGGAATCAGAGATGGGGAATCAGATGTGGGGAATCAGAGGCAGTGAATCAGAGGCGGGGAAACAGAGGCGGGGAATCAAATATAGGGAATCAGAGGTGGGGAATCAGAGGTTGTGAATCAGAGATGGGGAATCAAGGCGGGGAATCAGAGGCAGGGAATCAGACGCGGGGAATCAGAGGCGGGGATTCAGAGCTGGGGAATCAGAGGCGGTGAATCAGAGTTGGGGAATCAGAGGCAGGGAATCAGATATGGGGAATCAGAGGTGGGGAATCAGAGGCGGGGAAACAGAGGCGGGGAATCAGATATGGGGAATCAGAATTGGGGAATCAGGGGCAGGGAATCAGTGGCAGGGAATCAGAGGCGGGGAATCAGAGGCGGGGAATCAGAGGCAGGGAATCAGACACGGGGAATCAGAGGCGGGGAATCAGAGATGGGGAATCAGAGGCGGGGAATCAGAGGCAGGGAATCGGACTCCGGGAATCAGAGTCGGGGAATCAGAGCTGGGGAATCAGAGGCGGGGAATCAGAGTTGGGGAATCAGAGGCGGGGAATCAGATATGGGGAAATAGAGGCGGGGAATCAGATATGGGGAATCTGAGGTGTGGAATCAGAGGTTGGGAATCAGAGGCAGGGAATCAGAGTCGGGGAAACAGAGGCGGGTAATCAGATATGGGGAATCAGAGGTGGCGAATCAAAGGCGGTGAAACAGAGATGGGGAATCAGGGCAGGGAATCAGAGGAAGGGAATCAAACACGGGGAATCAGAACTGGGGAATCAGAGGCGGGGAATCAGAGTTGGGAATCAGAGGCGGGGAATCAGAGGTGGGGAAACAGAGGCGGGGAATCAGATATGGGGAATCAGAGGTGGGGAATCCGAGGTTGGGAATCAGAGGCAGGGAATCAGAGGCGGGGAATCAGAGGCGGGGAATCAGAGGAAGGGAATCAGATGTGCGGAATCGGAGATGGGGAATCAGAGGCAGGGAATCAGATATGGGGAAACAGAGGCGGGGAATCCGAGGCGGGGAAACAGAGGCGGGGAATCAGATATGGGGAATCAGAGGTGGGGAATCAGTGGTTGGGAATCAGAGGCAGGGAATCAGAGGCTTGGAATCAGATGCAGGGAATCAGATGCGGGGAATCAGAGGCGGGGAATCAGAGCTGGGGAATCAGAGGTGGGGAATCAGATTTGGGGAATCAGAGGCGGGGACTTAGATATTGGGAAACAGAGGCGGGGAATCAGAGGCGGGGAAACCCAGGCGGGGAATCAGATATGGGGAATCAGAGGTGGGGAATCAGAGGCAAGGAATCAGATGTGCGGAATCAGAGATGGGGAATCAGAGGCAGGGAATCAGAATCAGAAGCAGGGAATCAGAGGCCGGGAATTAGAGGCCGGAATCAGATGCTGGGAATCAGAGGCCTGGAATCAGAGGCGGGGATTCAGAGGCAGGGAATCAGATGCGGGGAATCAGAGGCCGGGAATCAGATATGGGGAATCAGAGGTGGGGAATCCGAGGTTGGGAATCAGAGGCAGGGAATCAGAGGCGGGGAATCAGAGGCGGGGAATCAGAGGAAGGGAATCAGATGTGCGGAATCGGAGATGGGGAATCAGAGGCAGGGAATCAGAGGCGGGGAATCAGAGGCGGGGAATCAGAGGCCGGGAATCAGATATGGGGAAACAGAGGCGGGGAATCCGAGGCGGGGAAACAGAGGCGGGGAATCAGATATGGGGAATCAGAGGTGGGGAATCAGAGGTTTGGAATCAGAGGCAGGGAATCAGAGGCTTGGAATCAGATGCAGGGAATCAGATGCGGGGAATCAGAGGCGGGGAATCAGAGCTGGGGAATCAGAGGTGGGGAATCAGATTTGGGGAATCAGAGGCGGGGACTTAGATATTGGGAAACAGAGGCGGGGAATCAGAGGCGGGGAAACCCAGGCGGGGAATCAGATATGGGGAATCAGAGGTGGGGAATCAGAGGCAAGGAATCAGATGTGCGGAATCAGAGATGGGGAATCAGAGGCAGGGAATCAGAATCAGAAGCAGGGAATCAGAGGCCGGGAATTAGAGGCCGGAATCAGATGCTGGGAATCAGAGGCCTGGAATCAGATGCGGGGATTCAGAGGCAGGGAATCAGATGCGGGGAATCAGAGGCGGGGAATCAGAGCTGGGGAATCAGAGGCGGGGTATTAGAGTTGGGGAATCAGAGGCGGGGAATCAGATATGGGGAAACAGAGGTGGGGAATCAGAGGCGGGGAAACAGAGGCAGGGAATCAGATATGGGGAATCAGAGGCGGGGAATCAGAGGTGGGGAATCAGAGGCGGGGAATCAGAGGCGGGGAATCAGAGGCGGGGAATCAGAAGTGGGGAATCAGAGGTGGGGAATCAGAGGCGGGGAATCAGAGGCGGGGAATCAGAAGCGGGCAATCAGATGCAGGGAATCAGAGGCAGGGAATCAGAGGCAGGGAACCAGACGCAGGGAATCAAATGAAGGGAATCTGATGCAGGGAATCTGAGGCAGGGAATCTGAGGCAGGGAATCTGTGGTGGGGAATCAGAGGCGGGAAAACAGGCGGTTAAACAGAGGCGGGTAAACATAGGCGGGGATTCAGAGGCGTGGATTCAGAGGCGGGAAATCAGAGGCGGGGAAAGATATGTGGGGAAAAGTAGGCCAGGAAAGTTGAGCGGAAAGGGAGGCATTGAATCAGAGGCGGGGAATCAGAGGCAGGGAATCAGAAGCGGGGAATCAGAGGTGGGGAATCAGAGGCGGGGAATCAGAGGCGGAGAATCAGAGGCGGGCAATCAGATGCAGGGAATCAGAGGCAGGGAATCAGAGGCAGGGAATCAGAGGCATGGAATCTGAGGCAGGGAATCTGAGGTGGGGAATCAGAGGCGGGGAAACAGGTGGGTAAACAGAGGCGGGTAAACATAGGCGGGGAATCAGAGGCGCGGAATCAGAGGCGGGGAATCAGAGGCAGGGAATCAGAGGCGGGGAATCAGAGGCGGGGAATCAGATGCGGGGAATCAGAGGTGGGGAATCAGAGGCGGGGTATCAGAGTAGGGGAATCAGAGGCGGGGAATCAGAGGCGGGGAATCAGAGGCGGGGAATCATAGGCGTGCAATCAGAGGCGGGGAATCAGAGGTGGGGAATCAGAAGTGTGGAATCAGAGGCGGGGAAACAGAGGCGGGGAATCAGATATGGGGAATCAGAGGTGGGGCATCAGAGGTTGTGAATCACAGATGGGGAATCAGAGGCGGGGAATCAGAGGCAGGGAATCAGACGCGGGGAATCAGAGGCGGGGATTCAGAGCTGGGAAATCAGAGGCGGGGAATCAGAGTTGGGGAATCAGAGGCGGGGAATCAGATATGGGGAATCAGAGGCAGGGAATCAGAGGCGGGAAAACAGAGGCGGGGAATCAGATATGGGGAATCAGAGGCGGGGAATCAGAGGCAGGGAATTAGACACGGGGAATCAGAGGCGGGGAATCAGAGATGGGGAATCAGAGGCGGGGAATCAGAGGCAGGTAATCGGATGCCGGGAATCAGAGGCGGGAAATCAGAGCTGGGTAATCAGAGGCGGGGAATCAGAGTTGGGGAATCAGAGGCGGCGAAGCAGATATGGGGAAATAGAGGCGGGGAATCAGATATGGGGAATCAGAGGCGGGGAATCAGATATGGGGAATCAGAGGCTGGGAATCAGAGGGGGGGAAACAGAGGCGGGGAATAAGATATGGGGAATCAGAGGTGGGGAATCAGGGGCGGGGAATCAGTGGCAGGGAATCAGAGGCGGAGAATCAGAGGCGGGGAATCAAAGGAAGGGAATCAGACACGGGGAATCAGAGGTGGGGAATCAGAGATGGGGAATCAGAGGCGGGGAATCACAGGCAGGGAATCAGACACGGGGAATCAGAGGCGGGGAATCAGAGCTGGGGAATCAGAGGTGGGGAATCAGAGTCGGGGAATCAGAGGCAGGGAATCGGTTGTGCGGAATCAGAGATGGGGAATCAGATGTGGGGAATCAGAGGCAGTGAATCAGAGATGGGGAATCAGAGGCGGGGAATCAGAGGCAGGAAATTAGACAGGGATTCAGAGGCTGGGAATCAGACGGGGGGAATCAAATGCGGGGAATCAGAGCTGGTGAATCAGAGGCAGGGAATCAGAGTTGGGGATTCAGAGGCGGGGAATCAGATATGGGGAAACAGAGGCGGGGAATGAGAGGCGGGCAAGCAGAGGCGGGGAATTAGATATGGGGAATCAGAGGTGGGAAATCAGACATGGGGAATCGGATGCGGGGAATCAGAGGCTGGGAATCAGAGCTGGGGAATCAGACGTGGGGAATCAGAGTTGGGGCATCAGAGGTGGGGAATTAGATATGGGAAACAGAGGCGGGGATTCAGAGGCGGGGAAACAGAGGCAGGGAATCAGACGCGGGGAATCAGAGGCGGGGATTCAGAGCTGGGGAATCAGAGGCTGGGAATCAGAGTTGGGGAATCAGAGGCGGGGAATCAGATATGGGGAATCAGAGGCAGGGAATCAGAGGCGGGAAAACAGAGGCGGGGAATCAGATATGGGGAATCAGAGGCGGGGAATCAGAGGCAGGGAATCAGACACGGGGAATCAGAGGCGGGGAATCAGAGATGGGGAATCAGAGGCGGGGAATCAGAGGCAGGGAATCGGATGCCGGGAATCAGAGGCGGGAAATCAGAGCTGGGGAATCAGAGGCGGGGAATCAGAGTTGGGGAATCAGAGGCGGCGAAGCAGATATGGGGAAATAGAGGCGGGGAATCAGATATGGGGAATCAGAAGCGGGGAATCAGATATGGGGAATCAGAGGCTGGGAATCAGAGGGGGGGAAACAGAGGCGGGGAATAAGATATGGGGAATCAGAGGTGGGGAATCAGGGGCGGGGAATCAGTGGCAGGGAATCAGAGGCGGGGAATCAGAGGCGGGGAATCAAAGGAAGGGAATCAGACACGGGGAATCAGAGGTGGGGAAGCAGAGATCGGGAATCAGAGGCGGGGAATCACAGGCAGGGAATCAGACGCGGGGAATCAGAGGCGGGGAATCAGAGCTGGGGAATCAGAGGTGGGGAATCAGAGTCGGGGAATCATAGGCAGGGAATCGGTTGTGCGGAATCAGAGATGGGGAATCAGATGTGGGGAATCAGAGGCAGTGAATCAGAGGCGGGGAAACAGAGGCGGGGAATCAAATATAGGGAATCAGAGGTGGGGAATCAGAGGTTGTGAATCAGAGATGGGGAATCAAGGCGGGGAATCAGAGGCAGGGAATCAGACGCGGGGAATCAGAGGCGGGGATTCAGAGCTGGGGAATCAGAGGCGGTGAATCAGAGTTGGGGAATCAGAGGCAGGGAATCAGATATGGGGAATCAGAGGTGGGGAATCAGAGGCGGGGAAACAGAGGCGGGGAATCAGATATGGGGAATCAGAATTGGGGAATCAGGGGCAGGGAATCAGTGGCAGGGAATCAGAGGCGGGGAATCAGAGGCGGGGAATCAGAGGCAGGGAATCAGACACGGGGAATCAGAGGCGGGGAATCAGAGATGGGGAATCAGAGGCGGGGAATCAGAGGCAGGGAATCGGACTCCGGGAATCAGAGTCGGGGAATCAGAGCTGGGGAATCAGAGGCAGGGAATCAGAGTTGGGGAATCAGAGGCGGGGAATCAGATATGGGGAAATAGAGGCGGGGAATCAGATATGGGGAATCTGAGGTGTGGAATCAGAGGTTGGGAATCAGAGGCAGGGAATCAGAGTCGGGGAAACAGAGGCGGGTAATCAGATATGGGGAATCAGAGGTGGCGAATCAAAGGCGGTGAAACAGAGATGGGGAATCAGGGCAGGGAATCAGAGGAAGGGAATCAAACACGGGGAATCAGAACTGGGGAATCAGAGGCGGGGAATCAGAGTTGGGAATCAGAGGCGGGGAATCAGAGGTGGGGAAACAGAGGCGGGGAATCAGATATGGGGAATCAGAGGTGGGGAATCCGAGGTTGGGAATCAGAGGCAGGGAATCAGAGGCGGGGAATCAGAGGCGGGGAATCAGAGGAAGGGAATCAGATGTGCGGAATCGGAGATGGGGAATCAGAGGCCGGGAATCAGATATGGGGAAACAGAGGCGGGGAATCCGAGGCGGGGAAACAGAGGCGGGGAATCAGATATGGGGAATCAGAGGTGGGGAATCAGAGGTTGGGAATCAGAGGCAGGGAATCAGAGGCTTGGAATCAGATGCAGGGAATCAGATGCGGGGAATCAGAGGCGGGGAATCAGAGCTGGGGAATCAGAGGTGGGGAATCAGATTTGGGGAATCAGAGGCGGGGACTTAGATATTGGGAAACAGAGGCGGGGAATCAGAGGCGGGGAAACCCAGGCGGGGAATCAGATATGGGGAATCAGAGGTGGGGAATCAGAGGCAAGGAATCAGATGTGCGGAATCAGAGATGGGGAATCAGAGGCAGGGAATCAGAATCAGAAGCAGGGAATCAGAGGCCGGGAATTAGAGGCCGGAATCAGATGCTGGGAATCAGAGGCCTGGAATCAGAGGCGGGGATTCAGAGGCAGGGAATCAGATGCGGGGAATCAGAGGCGGGGAATCAGAGCTGGGGAATCAGAGGCGGGGTATTAGAGTTGGGGAATCAGAGGCGGGGAATCAGATATGGGGAAACAGAGGTGGGGAATCAGAGGCGGGGAAACAGAGGCAGGGAATCAGATATGGGGAATCAGAGGCGGGGAATCAGAGGTGGGGAATCAGAGGCGGGGAATCAGAGGCGGGGAATCAGAGGCGGGGAATCAGAAGTGGGGAATCAGAGGTGGGGAATCAGAGGCGGGGAATCAGAGGCGGGGAATCAGAGGCGGGCAATCAGATGCAGGGAATCAGAGGCAGGGAATCAGAGGCAGGGAACCAGACGCAGGGAATCAAATGAAGGGAATCTGATGCAGGGAATCTGAGGCAGGGAATCTGAGGCAGGGAATCTGTGGTGGGGAATCAGAGGCGGGAAAACAGGCGGTTAAACAGAGGCGGGTAAACATAGGCGGGGATTCAGAGGCGGGAAATCAGAGGCGGGGAAAGATATGTGGGGAAAAGTAGGCCAGGAAAGTTGAGCGGAAAGGGAGGCATTGAATCAGAGGCGGGGAATCAGAGGCAGGGAATCAGAAGCGGGGAATCAGAGGTGGGGAATCAGAGGCGGGGAATCAGAGGCGGAGAATCAGAGGCGGGCAATCAGATGCAGGGAATCAGAGGCAGGGAATCAGAGGCAGGGAATCAGAGGCATGGAATCTGAGGCAGGGAATCTGAGGTGGGGAATCAGAGGCGGGGAAACAGGTGGGTAAACAGAGGCGGGTAAACATAGGCGGGGAATCAGAGGCGCGGAATCAGAGGCGGGGAATCAGAGGCAGGGAATCAGAGGCGGGGAATCAGAGGCGGGGAATCAGATGCGGGGAATCAGAGGTGGGGAATCAGAGGCGGGGTATCAGAGTAGGGGAATCAGAGGCGGGGAATCAGAGGCGGGGAATCAGAGGCGGGGAATCAGAGGCGTGCAATCAGAGGCGGGGAATCAGAGGTGGGGAATCAGAAGTGTGGAATCAGAGGCGGGGAAACAGAGGCGGGGAATCAGATATGGGGAATCAGAGGTGGGGCATCAGAGGTTGTGAATCACAGATGGGGAATCAGAGGCGGGGAATCAGAGGCAGGGAATCAGACGCGGGGAATCAGAGGCGGGGATTCAGAGCTGGGAAATCAGAGGCGGGGAATCAGAGTTGGGGAATCAGAGGCGGGGAATCAGATATGGGGAATCAGAGGCAGGGAATCAGAGGCGGGAAAACAGAGGCGGGGAATCAGATATGGGGAATCAGAGGCGGGGAATCAGAGGCAGTGAATCAGAGATGGGGAATCAGAGGCGGGGAATCAGAGGCAGGAAATTAGACAGGGATTCAGAGGCTGGGAATCAGACGGGGGGAATCAAAGGCGGGGAATCAGAGCTGGTGAATCAGAGGCAGGGAATCAGAGTTGGGGATTCAGAGGCGGGGAATCAGATATGGGGAAAGAGAGGCGGGGAATGAGAGGCGGGCAAGCAGAGGCGGGGAATTAGATATGGGGAATCAGAGGTGGGAAATCAGACATGGGGAATCGGATGCGGGGAATCAGAGGCTGGGAATCAGAGCTGGGGAATCAGATGTGGGGAATCAGAGTTGGGGCATCAGAGGTGGGGAATTAGATATGGGGAATCAGAGGTGTGGAATCAGGGGCGGGGAATCAGTGGCAGGGAATCAGAGGCGGGGAATCAGAGGCGGGGAATCAAAGGAAGGGAATCAGACACGGGGAATCAGAGGTGGGGAATCAGAGATCGGGAATCAGAGGCGGGGAATCACAGGCAGGGAATCAGACGCGGGGAATCAGAGGCGGGGAATCAGAGCTGGGGAATCAGAGGTGGGGAATCAGAGTCGGGGAATCATAGGCAGGGAATCGGTTGTGCGGAATCAGAGATGGGGAATCAGATGTGGGGAATCAGAGGCAGTGAATCAGAGGCGGGGAAACAGAGGCGGGGAATCAAATATAGGGAATCAGAGGTGGGGAATCAGAGGTTGTGAATCAGAGATGGGGAATCAAGGCGGGGAATCAGAGGCAGGGAATCAGACGCGGGGAATCAGAGGCGGGGATTCAGAGCTGGGGAATCAGAGGCGGTGAATCAGAGTTGGGGAATCAGAGGCAGGGAATCAGATATGGGGAATCAGAGGTGGGGAATCAGAGGCGGGGAAACAGAGGCGGGGAATCAGATATGGGGAATCAGAATTGGGGAATCAGGGGCAGGGAATCAGTGGCAGGGAATCAGAGGCGGGGAATCAGAGGCGGGGAATCAGAGGCAGGGAATCAGACACGGGGAATCAGAGGCGGGGAATCAGAGATGGGGAATCAGAGGCGGGGAATCAGAGGCAGGGAATCGGACTCCGGGAATCAGAGTCGGGGAATCAGAGCTGGGGAATCAGAGGCGGGGAATCAGAGTTGGGGAATCAGAGGCGGGGAATCAGATATGGGGAAATAGAGGCGGGGAATCAGATATGGGGAATCAGAGGTGTGGAATCAGAGGTTGGGAATCAGAGGCAGGGAATCAGAGTCGGGGAAATAGAGGCGGGTAATCAGATATGGGGAATCAGAGGTGGCGAATCAAAGGCGGTGAAACAGAGATGGGGAATCAGGGCAGGGAATCAGAGGCAGGGAATCAAACACGGGGAATCAGAACTGGGGAATCAGAGGCGGGGAATCAGAGTTGGGAATCAGAGGCGGGGAATCAGAGGCGGGGAAACAGAGGCGGGGAATCAGATATGGGGAATCAGAGGTGGGGAATCCGAGGTTGGGAATCAGAGGCAGGGAATCAGAGGCGGGGAATCAGAGGCGGGGAATCAGAGGAAGGGAATCAGATGTGCGGAATCGGAGATGGGGAATCAGAGGCAGGGAATCAGAGGCGGGGAATCAGAGGCGGGGAATCAGAGGCCGGGAATCAGATATGGGGAAACAGAGGCGGGGAATCCGAGGCGGGGAAACAGAGGCGGGGAATCAGATATGGGGAATCAGAGGTGGGGAATCAGAGGTTGGGAATCAGAGGCAGGGAATCAGAGGCTTGGAATCAGATGCAGGGAATCAGATGCGGGGAATCAGAGGCGGGGAATCAGAGCTGGGGAATCAGAGGTGGGGAATCAGATTTGGGGAATCAGAGGCGGGGACTTAGATATTGGGAAACAGAGGCGGGGAATCAGAGGCGGGGAAACCCAGGCGGGGAATCAGATATGGGGAATCAGAGGTGGGGAATCAGAGGCAAGAAATCAGATGTGCGGAATCAGAGATGGGGAATCAGAGGCAGGGAATCAGAATCAGAAGCAGGGAATCAGAGGCCGGGAATTAGAGGCCGGAATCAGATGCTGGGAATCAGAGGCCTGGAATCAGAGGCGGGGTTCAGAGGCAGGGAATCAGATGCGGGGAATCAGAGGCGGGGAATCAGAGCTGGGGAATCAGAGGCAGGGAATCAGAGGCGGGGAATCAGAGGCGGGGAATCAGAAGTGGGGAATCAGAGGTGGGGAATCAGAGGCGGGGAATCAGAGGCGGGGAATCAGAGGCGGGCAATCAGATGCAGGGAATCAGAGGCAGGGAATCAGAGGCAGGGAACCAGACGCAGGGAATCAAATGAAGGGAATCTGATGCAGGGAATCTGAGGCAGGGAATCTGAGGCAGGGAATCTGTGGTGGGGAATCAGAGGCGGGAAAACAGGCGGTTAAACAGAGGCGGGTAAACATAGGCGGGGATTCAGAGGCGTGGATTCAGAGGCGGGAAATCAGAGGCGGGGAAAGATATGTGGGGAAAAGTAGGCCAGGAAAGTTGAGCGGAAAGGGAGGCATTGAATCAGAGGCGGGGAATCAGAGGCAGGGAATCAGAAGCGGGGAATCAGAGGTGGGGAATCAGAGGCGGGGAATCAGAGGCGGAGAATCAGAGGCGGGCAATCAGATGCAGGGAATCAGAGGCAGGGAATCAGAGGCAGGGAATCAGAGGCATGGAATCTGAGGCAGGGAATCTGAGGTGGGGAATCAGAGGCGGGGAAACAGGTGGGTAAACAGAGGCGGGTAAACATAGGCGGGGAATCAGAGGCGCGGAATCAGAGGCGGGGAATCAGAGGCAGGGAATCAGAGGCGGGGAATCAGAGGCGGGGAATCAGATGCGGGGAATCAGAGGTGGGGAATCAGAGGCGGGGTATCAGAGTAGGGGAATCAGAGGCGGGGAATCAGAGGCGGGGAATCAGAGGCGGGGAATCAGAGGCGTGCAATCAGAGGCGGGGAATCAGAGGTGGGGAATCAGAAGTGTGGAATCAGAGGCGGGGAAACAGAGGCGGGGAATCAGATATGGGGAATCAGAGGTGGGGAATCAGAGGCAAGGAATCAGATGTGCGGAATCAGAGATGGGGAATCAGAGGCAGGGAATCAGAATCAGAAGCAGGGAATCAGAGGCCGGGAATCAGAGGCCGGAATCAGATGCTGGGAATCAGAGGCCTGGAATCAGAGGCAGGGAACCAGACGCAGGGAATCAAATGAAGGGAATCTGATGCAGGGAATCTGAGGCAGGGAATCTGAGGCAGGGAATCTGTGGTGGGGAATCAGAGGCGGGAAAACAGGCGGTTAAACAGAGGCGGGTAAACATAGGCGGGGATTCAGAGGCGGGAAATCAGAGGCGGGGAAAGATATGTGGGGAAAAGTAGGCCAGGAAAGTTGAGCGGAAAGGGAGGCATTGAATCAGAGGCGGGGAATCAGAGGCAGGGAATCAGAAGCGGGGAATCAGAGGTGGGGAATCAGAGGCGGGGAATCAGAGGCGGAGAATCAGAGGCGGGCAATCAGATGCAGGGAATCAGAGGCAGGGAATCAGAGGCAGGGAATCAGAGGCATGGAATCTGAGGCAGGGAATCTGAGGTGGGGAATCAGAGGCGGGGAAACAGGTGGGTAAACAGAGGCGGGTAAACATAGGCGGGGAATCAGAGGCGCGGAATCAGAGGCGGGGAATCAGAGGCAGGGAATCAGAGGCGGGGAATCAGAGGCGGGGAATCAGATGCGGGGAATCAGAGGTGGGGAATCAGAGGCGGGGTATCAGAGTAGGGGAATCAGAGGCGGGGAATCAGAGGCGGGGAATCAGAGGCGGGGAATCAGAGGCGTGCAATCAGAGGCGGGGAATCAGAGGTGGGGAATCAGAAGTGTGGAATCAGAGGCGGGGAAACAGAGGCGGGGAATCAGATATGGGGAATCAGAGGTGGGGCATCAGAGGTTGTGAATCACAGATGGGGAATCAGAGGCGGGGAATCAGAGGCAGGGAATCAGACGCGGGGAATCAGAGGCGGGGATTCAGAGCTGGGAAATCAGAGGCGGGGAATCAGAGTTGGGGAATCAGAGGCGGGGAATCAGATATGGGGAATCAGAGGCAGGGAATCAGAGGCGGGAAAACAGAGGCGGGGAATCAGATATGGGGAATCAGAGGCGGGGAATCAGAGGCAGTGAATCAGAGATGGGGAATCGGAGGCGGGGAATCAGAGGCAGGAAATTAGACAGGGATTCAGAGGCTGGGAATCAGACGGGGGGAATCAAAGGCGGGGAATCAGAGCTGGTGAATCAGAGGCAGGGAATCAGAGTTGGGGATTCAGAGGCGGGGAATCAGATATGGGGAAAGAGAGGCGGGGAATGAGAGGCGGGCAAGCAGAGGCGGGGAATTAGATATGGGGAATCAGAGGTGGGAAATCAGACATGGGGAATCGGATGCGGGGAATCAGAGGCTGGGAATCAGAGCTGGGGAATCAGATGTGGGGAATCAGAGTTGGGGCATCAGAGGTGGTGAATTAGATATGGGGAATCAGAGGTGTGGAATCAGGGGCGGGGAATCAGTGGCAGGGAATCAGAGGCGGGGAATCAGAGGCGGGGAATCAAAGGAAGGGAATCAGACACGGGGAATCAGAGGTGGGGAATCAGAGATCGGGAATCAGAGGCGGGGAATCACAGGCAGGGAATCAGACGCGGGGAATCAGAGGCGGGGAATCAGAGCTGGGGAATCAGAGGTGGGGAATCAGAGTCGGGGAATCATAGGCAGGGAATCGGTTGTGCGGAATCAGAGATGGGGAATCAGATGTGGGGAATCAGAGGCAGTGAATCAGAGGCGGGGAAACAGAGGCGGGGAATCAAATATAGGGAATCAGAGGTGGGGAATCAGAGGTTGTGAATCAGAGATGGGGAATCAAGGCGGGGAATCAGAGGCAGGGAATCAGACGCGGGGAATCAGAGGCGGGGATTCAGAGCTGGGGAATCAGAGGCGGTGAATCAGAGTTGGGGAATCAGAGGCAGGGAATCAGATATGGGGAATCAGAGGTGGGGAATCAGAGGCGGGGAAACAGAGGCGGGGAATCAGATATGGGGAATCAGAATTGGGGAATCAGGGGCAGGGAATCAGTGGCAGGGAATCAGAGGCGGGGAATCAGAGGCGGGGAATCAGAGGCAGGGAATCAGACACGGGGAATCAGAGGCGGGGAATCAGAGATGGGGAATCAGAGGCGGGGAATCAGAGGCAGGGAATCGGACTCCGGGAATCAGAGTCGGGGAATCAGAGCTGGGGAATCAGAGGCGGGGAATCAGAGTTGGGGAATCAGAGGCGGGGAATCAGATATGGGGAAATAGAGGCGGGGAATCAGATATGGGGAATCAGAGGTGTGGAATCAGAGGTTGGGAATCAGAGGCAGGGAATCAGAGTCGGGGAAATAGAGGCGGGTAATCAGATATGGGGAATCAGAGGTGGCGAATCAAAGGCGGTGAAACAGAGATGGGGAATCAGGGCAGGGAATCAGAGGCAGGGAATCAAACACGGGGAATCAGAACTGGGGAATCAGAGGCGGGGAATCAGAGTTGGGAATCAGAGGCGGGGAATCAGAGGCGGGGAAACAGAGGCGGGGAATCAGATATGGGGAATCAGAGGTGGGGAATCCGAGGTTGGGAATCAGAGGCAGGGAATCAGAGGCGGGGAATCAGAGGCGGGGAATCAGAGGAAGGGAATCAGATGTGCGGAATCGGAGATGGGGAATCAGAGGCAGGGAATCAGAGGCGGGGAATCAGAGGCGGGGAATCAGAGGCCGGGAATCAGATATGGGGAAACAGAGGCGGGGAATCCGAGGCGGGGAAACAGAGGCGGGGAATCAGATATGGGGAATCAGAGGTGGGGAATCAGAGGTTGGGAATCAGAGGCAGGGAATCAGAGGCTTGGAATCAGATGCAGGGAATCAGATGCGGGGAATCAGAGGCGGGGAATCAGAGCTGGGGAATCAGAGGTGGGGAATCAGATTTGGGGAATCAGAGGCGGGGACTTAGATATTGGGAAACAGAGGCGGGGAATCAGAGGCGGGGAAACCCAGGCGGGGAATCAGATATGGGGAATCAGAGGTGGGGAATCAGAGGCAAGAAATCAGATGTGCGGAATCAGAGATGGGGAATCAGAGGCAGGGAATCAGAATCAGAAGCAGGGAATCAGAGGCCGGGAATTAGAGGCCGGAATCAGATGCTGGGAATCAGAGGCCTGGAATCAGAGGCGGGGTTCAGAGGCAGGGAATCAGATGCGGGGAATCAGAGGCGGGGAATCAGAGCTGGGGAATCAGAGGCAGGGAATCAGAGGCGGGGAATCAGAGGCGGGGAATCAGAAGTGGGGAATCAGAGGTGGGGAATCAGAGGCGGGGAATCAGAGGCGGGGAATCAGAGGCGGGCAATCAGATGCAGGGAATCAGAGGCAGGGAATCAGAGGCAGGGAACCAGACGCAGGGAATCAAATGAAGGGAATCTGATGCAGGGAATCTGAGGCAGGGAATCTGAGGCAGGGAATCTGTGGTGGGGAATCAGAGGCGGGAAAACAGGCGGTTAAACAGAGGCGGGTAAACATAGGCGGGGATTCAGAGGCGTGGATTCAGAGGCGGGAAATCAGAGGCGGGGAAAGATATGTGGGGAAAAGTAGGCCAGGAAAGTTGAGCGGAAAGGGAGGCATTGAATCAGAGGCGGGGAATCAGAGGCAGGGAATCAGAAGCGGGGAATCAGAGGTGGGGAATCAGAGGCGGGGAATCAGAGGCGGAGAATCAGAGGCGGGCAATCAGATGCAGGGAATCAGAGGCAGGGAATCAGAGGCAGGGAATCAGAGGCATGGAATCTGAGGCAGGGAATCTGAGGTGGGGAATCAGAGGCGGGGAAACAGGTGGGTAAACAGAGGCGGGTAAACATAGGCGGGGAATCAGAGGCGCGGAATCAGAGGCGGGGAATCAGAGGCAGGGAATCAGAGGCGGGGAATCAGAGGCGGGGAATCAGATGCGGGGAATCAGAGGTGGGGAATCAGAGGCGGGGTATCAGAGTAGGGGAATCAGAGGCGGGGAATCAGAGGCGGGGAATCAGAGGCGGGGAATCAGAGGCGTGCAATCAGAGGCGGGGAATCAGAGGTGGGGAATCAGAAGTGTGGAATCAGAGGCGGGGAAACAGAGGCGGGGAATCAGATATGGGGAATCAGAGGTGGGGCATCAGAGGTTGTGAATCACAGATGGGGAATCAGAGGCGGGGAATCAGAGGCAGGGAATCAGACGCGGGGAATCAGAGGCGGGGATTCAGAGCTGGGAAATCAGAGGCGGGGAATCAGAGTTGGGGAATCAGAGGCGGGGAATCAGATATGGGGAATCAGAGGCAGGGAATCAGAGGCGGGAAAACAGAGGCGGGGAATCAGATATGGGGAATCAGAGGCGGGGAATCAGAGGCAGGGAATTAGACACGGGGAATCAGAGGCGGGGAATCAGAGATGAGGAATCAGAGGCGGGGAATCAGAGGCAGGGAATAGGATGCCGGGAATCAGAGGCGGGAAATCAGAGCTGGGTAATCAGAGGCGGGGAATCAGAGTTGGGGAATCAGAGGCGGCGAAGCAGATATGGGGAAATAGAGGCGGGGAATCAGATATGGGGAATCAGAGGCGGGGAATCAGATATGGGGAATCAGAGGCTGGGAATCAGAGGGGGGGAAACAGAGGCGGGGAATAAGATATGGGGAATCAGAGGTGGGGAATCAGGGGCGGGTAATCAGTGGCAGGGAATCAGAGGCGGAGAATCAGAGGCGGGGAATCAAAGGAAGGGAATCAGACACGGGGAATCAGAGGTGGGGAATCAGAGATGGGGAATCAGAGGCGGGGAATCACAGGCAGGGAATCAGACACGGGGAATCAGAGGCGGGGAATCAGAGCTGGGGAATCAGAGGTGGGGAATCAGAGTCGGGGAATCAGAGGCAGGGAATCGGTTGTGCGGAATCAGAGATGGGGAATCAGATGTGGGGAATCAGAGGCAGTGAATCAGAGATGGGGAATCAGAGGCGGGGAATCAGAGGCAGGAAATTAGACAGGGATTCAGAGGCTGGGAATCAGACGGGGGGAATCAAAGGCGGGGAATCAGAGCTGGTGAATCAGAGGCAGGGAATCAGAGTTGGGGATTCAGAGGCGGGGAATCAGATATGGGGAAACAGAGGCGGGGAATGAGAGGCGGGCAAGCAGAGGCGGGGAATTAGATATGGGGAATCAGAGGTGGGAAATCAGACATGGGGAATCGGATGCGGGGAATCAGAGGCTGGGAATCAGAGCTGGGGAATCAGACGTGGGGAATCAGAGTTGGGGCATCAGAGGTGGGGAATTAGATATGGGAAACAGAGGCGGGGAATCAGAGGCGGGGAAACAGAGGCGGGGAATCAGATATGGGGAATCAGAGGTGGGGCATCAGAGGTTGAGAATCACAGATGGGGAATCAGAGGCGGGGAATCAGAGGCAGGGAATCAGACGCGGGGAATCAGAGGCGGGGATTCAGAGCTGGGGAATCAGAGGCTGGGAATCAGAGTTGGGGAATCAGAGGCGGGGAATCAGATATGGGGAATCAGAGGCAGGGAATCAGAGGCGGGAAAACAGAGGCGGGGAATCAGATATGGGGAATCAGAGGCGGGGAATCAGAGGCAGGGAATCAGACACGGGGAATCAGAGGCGGGGAATCAGAGATGGGGAATCAGAGGCGGGGAATCAGAGGCAGGGAATCGGATGCCGGGAATCAGAGGCGGGAAATCAGAGCTGGGGAATCAGAGGCGGGGAATCAGAGTTGGGGAATCAGAGGCGGCGAAGCAGATATGGGGAAATAGAGGCGGGGAATCAGATATGGGGAATCAGAGGCGGGGAATCAGATATGGGGAATCAGAGGCTGGGAATCAGAGGGGGGGAAACAGAGGCGGTGAATAAGATATGGGGAATCAGAGGTGGGGAATCAGGGGCGGGGAATCAGTGGCAGGGAATCAGAGGCGGGGAATCAGAGGCGGGGAATCAAAGGAAGGGAATCAGACACGGGGAATCAGAGGTGGGGAATCAGAGATCGGGAATCAGAGGCGGGGAATCACAGGCAGGGAATCAGACGCGGGGAATCAGAGGCGGGGAATCAGAGCTGGGGAATCAGAGGTGGGGAATCAGAGTCGGGGAATCATAGGCAGGGAATCGGTTGTGCGGAATCAGAGATGGGGAATCAGATGTGGGGAATCAGAGGCAGTGAATCAGAGGCGGGGAAACAGAGGCGGGGAATCAAATATAGGGAATCAGAGGTGGGGAATCAGAGGTTGTGAATCAGAGATGGGGAATCAAGGCGGGGAATCAGAGGCAGGGAATCAGACGCGGGGAATCAGAGGCGGGGATTCAGAGCTGGGGAATCAGAGGCGGTGAATCAGAGTTGGGGAATCAGAGGCAGGGAATCAGATATGGGGAATCAGAGGTGGGGAATCAGAGGCGGGGAAACAGAGGCGGGGAATCAGATATGGGGAATCAGAATTGGGGAATCAGGGGCAGGGAATCAGTGGCAGGGAATCAGAGGCGGGGAATCAGAGGCGGGGAATCAGAGGCAGGGAATCAGACACGGGGAATCAGAGGCGGGGAATCAGAGATGGGGAATCAGAGGCGGGGAATCAGAGGCAGGGAATCGGACTCCGGGAATCAGAGTCGGGGAATCAGAGCTGGGGAATCAGAGGCGGGGAATCAGAGTTGGGGAATCAGAGGCGGGGAATCAGATATGGGGAAATAGAGGCGGGGAATCAGATATGGGGAATCTGAGGTGTGGAATCAGAGGTTGGGAATCAGAGGCAGGGAATCAGAGTCGGGGAAACAGAGGCGGGTAATCAGATATGGGGAATCAGAGGTGGCGAATCAAAGGCGGTGAAACAGAGATGGGGAATCAGGGCAGGGAATCAGAGGAAGGGAATCAAACACGGGGAATCAGAACTGGGGAATCAGAGGCGGGGAATCAGAGTTGGGAATCAGAGGCGGGGAATCAGAGGCGGGGAAACAGAGGCGGGGAATCAGATATGGGGAATCAGAGGTGGGGAATCCGAGGTTGGGAATCAGAGGCAGGGAATCAGAGGCGGGGAATCAGAGGCGGGGAATCAGAGGAAGGGAATCAGATGTGCGGAATCGGAGATGGGGAATCAGAGGCAGGGAATCAGAGGCGGGGAATCAGAGGCGGGGAATCAGAGGCCGGGAATCAGATATGGGGAAACAGAGGCGGGGAATCCGAGGCGGGGAAACAGAGGCGGGGAATCAGATATGGGGAATCAGAGGTGGGGAATCAGAGGTTGGGAATCAGAGGCAGGGAATCAGAGGCTTGGAATCAGATGCAGGGAATCAGATGCGGGGAATCAGAGGCGGGGAATCAGAGCTGGGGAATCAGAGGTGGGGAATCAGATTTGGGGAATCAGAGGCGGGGACTTAGATATTGGGAAACAGAGGCGGGGAATCAGAGGTGGGGAAACCCAGGCGGGGAATCAGATATGGGGAATCAGAGGTGGGGAATCAGAGGCAAGGAATCAGATGTGCGGAATCAGAGATGGGGAATCAGAGGCAGGGAATCAGAATCAGAAGCAGGGAATCAGAGGCCGGGAATTAGAGGCCGGAATCAGATGCTGGGAATCAGAGGCCTGGAATCAGAGGCGGGGATTCAGAGGCAGGGAATCAGATGCGGGGAATCAGAGGCGGGGAATCAGAGCTCGGGAATCAGAGGCGGGGTATTAGAGTTGGGGAATCAGAGGCGGGGAATCAGATATGGGGAAACAGAGGTGGGGAATCAGAGGCGGGGAAACAGAGGCAGGGATTCAGATATGGGGAATCAGAGGCGGGGAATCAGAGGTGGGGAATCAGAGGCGGGGAATCAGAGGCGGGGAATCAGAGGCGGGGAATCAGAAGTGGGGAATCAGAGGTGGGGAATCAGAGGCGGGGAATCAGAGGCGGGGAATCAGAGGCGGGCAATCAGATGCAGGGAATCAGAGGCAGGGAATCAGAGGCAGGGAACCAGACGCAGGGAATCAAATGAAGGGAATCTGATGCAGGGAATCTGAGGCAGGCAATCTGAGGCAGGGAATCTGTGGTGGGGAATCAGAGGCGGGAAAACAGGCGGTTAAACAGAGGCGGGTAAACATAGGCGGGGATTCAGAGGCGTGGATTCAGAGGCGGGAAATCAGAGGCGGGGAAAGATATGTGGGGAAAAGTAGGCCAGGAAAGTTGAGCGGAAAGGGAGGAATTGAATCAGAGGCGGGGAATCAGAGGCAGGGAATCAGAAGCGGGGAATCAGAGGTGGGGAATCAGAGGCGGGGAATCAGAGGCGGAGAATCAGAGGCGGGCAATCAGATGCAGGGAATCAGAGGCAGGGAATCAGAGGCAGGGAATCAGAGGCATGGAATCTGTGGCAGGGAATCTGAGGTGGGGAATCAGAGGCGGGGAAACAGGTGGGTAAACAGAGGCGGGTAAACATAGGCGGGGAATCAGAGGCGCGGAATCAGAGGCGGGGAATCAGAGGCAGGGAATCAGAGGCGGGGAATCAGAGGCGGGGAATCAGATGCGGGGAATCAGAGGTGGGGAATCAGAGGCGGGGTATCAGAGTAGGGGAATCAGAGGCGGGGAATCAGAGGCGGGGAATCAGAGGCGGGGAATCAGAGGCGTGCAATCAGAGGCGGGGAATCAGAGGTGGGGAATCAGAAGTGTGGAATCAGAGGCGGGGAAACAGAGGCGGGGAATCAGATATGGGGAATCAGAGGTGGGGCATCAGAGGTTGTGAATCACAGATGGGGAATCAGAGGCGGGGAATCAGAGGCAGGGAATCAGACGCGGGGAATCAGAGGCGGGGATTCAGAGCTGGGAAATCAGAGGCGGGGAATCAGAGTTGGGGAATCAGAGGCGGGGAATCAGATATGGGGAATCAGAGGCAGGGAATCAGAGGCGGGAAAACAGAGGCGGGGAATCAGATATGGGGAATCAGAGGCGGGGAATCAGAGGCAGTGAATCAGAGATGGGGAATCAGAGGCGGGGAATCAGAGGCAGGAAATTAGACAGGGATTCCGAGGCTGGGAATCAGACGGGGGGAATCAAAGGCGGGGAATCAGAGCTGGTGAATCAGAGGCAGGGAATCAGAGTTGGGGATTCAGAGGCGGGGAATCAGATATGGGGAAAGAGAGGCGGGGAATGAGAGGCGGGTAAGCAGAGGCGGGGAATTAGATATGGGGAATCAGAGGTGGGAAATCAGACATGGGGAATCGGATGCGGGGAATCAGAGGCTGGGAATCAGACCTGGGGAATCAGATGTGGGGAATCAGAGTTGGGGCATCAGAGGTGGGGAATTAGATATGGGAAACAGAGGCGGGGAATCAGAGGCGGGGAAACAGAGGCGGGGAATCAGATATGGGGAATCAGAGGTGGGGCATCAGAGGTTGTGAATCACAGATGGGGAATCAGAGGCGGGGAATCAGAGGCAGGGAATCAGACGCGGGGAATCAGAGGCGGGGATTCAGAGCTGGGGAATCAGAGGCTGGGAATCAGAGTTGGGGAATCAGAGGCGGGGAATCAGATATGGGGAATCAGAGGCAGGGAATCAGAGGCGGGAAAACAGAGGCGGGGAATCAGATATGGGGAATCAGAGGCGGGGAATCAGAGGCAGGGAATCAGACACGGGGAATCAGAGGCGGGGAATCAGAGATGGGGTATCAGAGGCGGGGAATCAGAGGCAGGGAATCGGATGCCGGGAATCAGAGGCGGGAAATCAGAGCTGGGGAATCAGAGGCGGGGAATCAGAGTTGGGGAATCAGAGGCGGCGAAGCAGATATGGGGAAATAGAGGCGGGGAATCAGATATGGGGAATCAGAGGCGGGGAATCAGATATGGGGAATCAGAGGCTGGGAATCAGAGGGGGGGAAACAGAGGCGGGGAATAAGATATGGGGAATCAGAGGTGGGGAATCAGGGGCGGGGAATCAGTGGCAGGGAATCAGAGGCGGGGAATCAGAGGCGGGGAATCAAAGGAAGGGAATCAGACACGGGGAATCAGAGGTGGGGAATCAGAGATCGGGAATCAGAGGCGGGGAATCACAGGCAGGGAATCAGACGAGGGGAATCAGAGGCGGGGAATCAGAGCTGGGGAATCAGAGGTGGGGAATCAGAGTCGGGGAATCATAGGCAGGGAATCGGTTGTGCGGAATCAGAGATGGGGAATCAGATGTGGGGAATCAGAGGCAGTGAATCAGAGGCGGGGAAACAGAGGCGGGGAATCAAATATAGGGAATCAGAGGTGGGGAATCAGAGGTTGTGAATCAGAGATGGGGAATCAAG
This sequence comes from Narcine bancroftii, assembly GCF_036971445.1. Lineage (NCBI taxonomy): Eukaryota > Metazoa > Chordata > Chondrichthyes > Torpediniformes > Narcinidae > Narcine > Narcine bancroftii. Next base: position 110,301,978 of record NC_091474.1, on the reverse strand, counting down.
GCGGGGAATCAGAGGCAGGGAATCAGACGCGGGGAATCAGAGGCGGGGATTCAGAGCTGGGGAATCAGAGGCGGTGAATCAGAGTTGGGGAATCAGAGGCAGGGAATCAGATATGGGGAATCAGAGGTGGGGAATCAGAGGCGGGGAAACAGAGGCGGGGAATCAGATATGGGGAATCAGAATTGGGGAATCAGGGGCAGGGAATCAGTGGCAGGGAATCAGAGGCGGGGAATCAGAGGCGGGGAATCAGAGGCAGGGAATCAGACACGGGGAATCAGAGGCGGGGAATCAGAGATGGGGAATCAGAGGCGGGGAATCAGAGGCAGGGAATCGGACTCCGGGAATCAGAGTCGGGGAATCAGAGCTGGGGAATCAGAGGCGGGGAATCAGAGTTGGGGAATCAGAGGCGGGGAATCAGATATGGGGAAATAGAGGCGGGGAATCAGATATGGGGAATCAGAGGTGTGGAATCAGAGGTTGGGAATCAGAGGCAGGGAATCAGAGTCGGGGAAACAGAGGCGGGTAATCAGATATGGGGAATCAGAGGTGGCGAATCAAAGGCGGTGAAACAGAGATGGGGAATCAGGGCAGGGAATCAGAGGCAGGGAATCAAACACGGGGAATCAGAACTGGGGAATCAGAGGCGGGGAATCAGAGTTGGGAATCAGAGGCGGGGAATCAGAGGCGGGGAAACAGAGGCGGGGAATCAGATATGGGGAATCAGAGGTGGGGAATCCGAGGTTGGGAATCAGAGGCAGGGAATCAGAGGCGGGGAATCAGAGGCGGGGAATCAGAGGAAGGGAATCAGATGTGCGGAATCGGAGATGGGGAATCAGAGGCGGGGAATCAGAGGCGGGGAATCAGAGGCGGGGAATCAGAGGCCGGGAATCAGATATGGGGAAACAGAGGCGGGGAATCCGAGGCGGGGAAACAGAGGCGGGGAATCAGATATGGGGAATCAGAGGTGGGGAATCAGAGGTTGGGAATCAGAGGCAGGGAATCAGAGGCTTGGAATCAGATGCAGGGAATCAGATGCGGGGAATCAGAGGCGGGGAATAAGAGCTGGGGAATCAGAGGTGGGGAATCAGATTTGGGGAATCAGAGGCGGGGACTTAGATATTGGGAAACAGAGGCGGGGAATCAGAGGCGGGGAAACCCAGGCGGGGAATCAGATATGGGGAATCAGAGGTGGGGAATCAGAGGCAAGGAATCAGATGTGCGGAATCAGAGATGGGGAATCAGAGGCAGGGAATCAGAATCAGAAGCAGGGAATCAGAGGCCGGGAATTAGAGGCCGGAATCAGATGCTGGGAATCAGAGGCCTGGAATCAGAGGCGGGGATTCAGAGGCAGGGAATCAGATGCGGGGAATCAGAGGCGGGGAATCAGAGCTGGGGAATCAGAGGCGGGGTATTAGAGTTGGGGAATCAGAGGTGGGGAATCAGATATGGGGAAACAGAGGTTGGGAATCAGAGGCGGGGAAACAGAGGCAGGGAATCAGATATGGGGAATCAGAGGCGGGGAATCAGAGGTGGGGAATCAGAGGCGGGGAATCAGAGGCGGGGAATCAGAGGCGGGGAATCAGAAGTGGGGAATCAGAGGTGGGGAATCAGAGGCGGGGAATCAGAGGCGGGGAATCAGAGGCGGGCAATCAGATGCAGGGAATCAGAGGCAGGGAATCAGAGGCAGGGAACCAGACGCAGGGAATCAAATGAAGGGAATCTGATGCAGGGAATCTGAGGCAGGGAATCTGAGGCAGGGAATCTGTGGTGGGGAATCAGAGGCGGGAAAACAGGCGGTTAAACAGAGGCGGGTAAACATAGGCGGGGATTCAGAGGCGTGGATTCAGAGGCGGGAAATCAGAGGCGGGGAAAGATATGTGGGGAAAAGTAGGCCAGGAAAGTTGAGCGGAAAGGGAGGCATTGAATCAGAGGCGGGGAATCAGAGGCAGGGAATCAGAAGCGGGGAATCAGAGGTGGGGAATCAGAGGCGGGGAATCAGAGGCGGAGAATCAGAGGCGGGCAATCAGATGCAGGGAATCAGAGGCAGGGAATCAGAGGCAGGGAATCAGAGGCATGGAATCTGAGGCAGGGAATCTGAGGTGGGGAATCAGAGGCGGGGAAACAGGTGGGTAAACAGAGGCGGGTAAACATAGGCGGGGAATCAGAGGCGCGGAATCAGAGGCGGGGAATCAGAGGCAGGGAATCAGAGGCGGGGAATCAGAGGCGGGGAATCAGATGCGGGGAATCAGAGGTGGGGAATCAGAGGCGGGGTATAAGAGTAGGGGAATCAGAGGCGGGGAATCAGAGGCGGGGAATCAGAGGCGGGGAATCAGAGGCGTGCAATCAGAGGCGGGGAATCAGAGGTGGGGAATCAGAAGTGTGGAATCAGAGGCGGGGAAACAGAGGCGGGGAATCAGATATGGGGAATCAGAGGTGGGGCATCAGAGGTTGTGAATCACAGATGGGGAATCAGAGGCGGGGAATCAGAGGCAGGGAATCAGACGCGGGGAATCAGAGGCGGGGATTCAGAGCTGGGAAATCAGAGGCGGGGAATCAGAGTTGGGGAATCAGAGGCGGGGAATCAGATATGGGGAATCAGAGGCAGGGAATCAGAGGCGGGAAAACAGAGGCGGGGAATCAGATATGGGGAATCAGAGGCGGGGAATCAGAGGCAGTGAATCAGAGATGGGGAATCAGAGGCGGGGAATCAGAGGCAGGAAATTAGACAGGGATTCCGAGGCTGGGAATCAGACGGGGGGAATCAAAGGCGGGGAATCAGAGCTGGTGAATCAGAGGCAGGGAATCAGAGTTGGGGATTCAGAGGCGGGGAATCAGATATGGGGAAAGAGAGGCGGGGAATGAGAGGCGGGCAAGCAGAGGCGGGGAATTAGATATGGGGAATCAGAGGTGGGAAATCAGACATGGGGAATCGGATGCGGGGAATCAGAGGCTGGGAATCAGACCTGGGGAATCAGATGTGGGGAATCAGAGTTGGGGCATCAGAGGTGGGGAATTAGATATGGGAAACAGAGGCGGGGAATCAGAGGCGGGGAAACAGAGGCGGGGAATCAGATATGGGGAATCAGAGGTGGGGCATCAGAGGTTGTGAATCACAGATGGGGAATCAGAGGCGGGGAATCAGAGGCAGGGAATCAGACGCGGGGAATCAGAGGCGGGGATTCAGAGCTGGGGAATCAGAGGCTGGGAATCAGAGTTGGGGAATCAGAGGCGGGGAATCAGATATGGGGAATCAGAGGCAGGGAATCAGAGGCGGGAAAACAGAGGCGGGGAATCAGATATGGGGAATCAGAGGCGGGGAATCAGAGGCAGGGAATCAGACACGGGGAATCAGAGGCGGGGAATCAGAGATGGGGAATCAGAGGCGGGGAATCAGAGGCAGGGAATCGGATGCCGGGAATCAGAGGCGGGAAATCAGAGCTGGGGAATCAGAGGCGGGGAATCAGAGTTGGGAATCAGAGGCGGCGAAGCAGATATGGGGAAATAGAGGCGGGGAATCAGATATGGGGAATCAGAGGCGGGGAATCAGATATGGGGAATCAGAGGCTGGGAATCAGAGGGGGGGAAACAGAGGCGGGGAATAAGATATGGGGAATCAGAGGTGGGGAATCAGGGGCGGGGAATCAGTGGCAGGGAATCAGAGGCGGGGAATCAGAGGCGGGGAATCAAAGGAAGGGAATCAGACACGGGGAATCAGAGGTGGGGAATCAGAGATCGGGAATCAGAGGCGGGGAATCACAGGCAGGGAATCAGACGAGGGGAATCAGAGGCGGGGAATCAGAGCTGGGGAATCAGAGGTGGGGAATCAGAGTCGGGGAATCATAGGCAGGGAATCGGTTGTGCGGAATCAGAGATGGGGAATCAGATGTGGGGAATCAGAGGCAGTGAATCAGAGGCGGGGAAACAGAGGCGGGGAATCAAATATAGGGAATCAGAGGTGGGGAATCAGAGGTTGTGAATCAGAGATGGGGAATCAAGGCGGGGAATCAGAGGCAGGGAATCAGACGCGGGGAATCAGAGGCGGGGATTCAGAGCTGGGGAATCAGAGGCGGTGAATCAGAGTTGGGGAATCAGAGGCAGGGAATCAGATATGGGGAATCAGAGGTGGGGAATCAGAGGCGGGGAAACAGAGGCGGGGAATCAGATATGGGGAATCAGAATTGGGGAATCAGGGGCAGGGAATCAGTGGCAGGGAATCAGAGGCGGGGAATCAGAGGCGGGGAATCAGAGGCAGGGAATCAGACACGGGGAATCAGAGGCGGGGAATCAGAGATGGGGAATCAGAGGCGGGGAATCAGAGGCAGGGAATCGGACTCCGGGAATCAGAGTCGGGGAATCAGAGCTGGGGAATCAGAGGCGGGGAATCAGAGTTGGGGAATCAGAGGCGGGGAATCAGATATGGGGAAATAGAGGCGGGGAATCAGATATTGGGAATCAGAGGTGTGGAATCAGAGGTTGGGAATCAGAGGCAGGGAATCAGAGTCGGGGAAACAGAGGCGGGTAATCAGATATGGGGAATCAGAGGTGGCGAATCAAAGGCGGTGAAATAGAGATGGGGAATCAGGGCAGGGAATCAGAGGCAGGGAATCAAACACGGGGAATCAGAACTGGGGAATCAGAGGCGGGGAATCAGAGTTGGGAATCAGAGGCGGGGAATCAGAGGCGGGGAAACAGAGGCGGGGAATCAGATATGGGGAATCAGAGGTGGGGAATCCGAGGTTGGGAATCAGAGGCAGGGAATCAGAGGCGGGGAATCAGAGGCGGGGAATCAGAGGAAGGGAATCAGATGTGCGGAATCGGAGATGGGGAATCAGAGGCAGGGAATCAGAGGCGGGGAATCAGAGGCGGGGAATCAGAGGCCGGGAATCAGATATGGGGAAACAGAGGCGGGGAATCCGAGGCGGGGAAACAGAGGCGGGGAATCAGATATGGGGAATCAGAGGTGGGGAATCAGAGGTTGGGAATCAGAGGCAGGGAATCAGAGGCTTGGAATCAGATGCAGGGAATCAGATGCGGGGAATCAGAGGCGGGGAATCAGAGCTGGGGAATCAGAGGTGGGGAATCAGATTTGGGGAATCAGAGGCGGGGACTTAGATATTGGGAAACAGAGGCGGGGAATCAGAGGCGGGGAAACCCAGGCGGGGAATCAGATATGGGGAATCAGAGGTGGGGAATCAGAGGCAAGGAATCAGATGTGCGGAATCAGAGATGGGGAATCAGAGGCAGGGAATCAGAATCAGAAGCAGGGAATCAGAGGCCGGGAATTAGAGGCCGGAATCAGATGCTGGGAATCAGAGGCCTGGAATCAGAGGCGGGGATTCAGAGGCAGGGAATCAGATGCGGGGAATCAGAGGCGGGGAATCAGAGCTGGGGAATCAGAGGCGGGGTATTAGAGTTGGGGAATCAGAGGCGGGTAATCAGATATGGGGAAACAGAGGTGGGGAATCAGAGGCGGGGAAACAGAGGCAGGGAATCAGATATGGGGAATCAGAGGCGGGGAATCAGAGGTGGGGAATCAGAGGCGGGGAATCAGAGGCGGGGAATCAGAGGCGGGGAATCAGAAGTGGGGAATCAGAGGTGGGGAATCAGAGGCGGGGAATCAGAGGCGGGGAATCAGAGGCGGGCAATCAGATGCAGGGAATCAGAGGCAGGGAATCAGAGGCAGGGAACCAGACGCAGGGAATCAAATGAAGGGAATCTGATGCAGGGAATCTGAGGCAGGGAATCTGAGGCAGGGAATCTGTGGTGGGGAATCAGAGGCGGGAAAACAGGCGGTTAAACAGAGGCGGGTAAACATAGGCGGGGATTCAGAGGCGTGGATTCAGAGGCGGGAAATCAGAGGCGGGGAAAGATATGTGGGGAAAAGTAGGCCAGGAAAGTTGAGCGGAAAGGGAGGCATTGAATCAGAGGCGGGGAATCAGAGGCAGGGAATCAGAAGCGGGGAATCAGAGGTGGGGAATCAGAGGCGGGGAATCAGAGGCGGAGAATCAGAGGCGGGCAATCAGATGCAGGGAATCAGAGGCAGGGAATCAGAGGCAGGGAATCAGAGGCATGGAATCTGAGGCAGGGAATCTGAGGTGGGGAATCAGAGGCGGGGAAACAGGTGGGTAAACAGAGGCGGGTAAACATAGGCGGGGAATCAGAGGCGCGGAATCAGAGGCGGGGAATCAGAGGCAGGGAATCAGAGGCGGGGAATCAGAGGCGGGGAATCAGATGCGGGGAATCAGAGGTGGGGAATCAGAGGCGGGGTATAAGAGTAGGGGAATCAGAGGCGGGGAATCAGAGGCGGGGAATCAGAGGCGGGGAATCAGAGGCGTGCAATCAGAGGCGGGGAATCAGAGGTGGGGAATCAGAAGTGTGGAATCAGAGGCGGGGAAACAGAGGCGGGGAATCAGATATGGGGAATCAGAGGTGGGGCATCAGAGGTTGTGAATCACAGATGGGGAATCAGAGGCGGGGAATCAGAGGCAGGGAATCAGACGCGGGGAATCAGAGGCGGGGATTCAGAGCTGGGAAATCAGAGGCGGGGAATCAGAGTTGGGGAATCAGAGGCGGGGAATCAGATATGGGGAATCAGAGGCAGGGAATCAGAGGCGGGAAAACAGAGGCGGGGAATCAGATATGGGGAATCAGAGGCGGGGAATCAGAGGCAGTGAATCAGAGATGGGGAATCAGAGGCGGGGAATCAGAGGCAGGAAATTAGACAGGGATTCAGAGGCTGGGAATCAGACGGGGGGAATCAAAGGCGGGGAATCAGAGCTGGTGAATCAGAGGCAGGGAATCAGAGTTGGGGATTCAGAGGCGGGGAATCAGATATGGGGAAAGAGAGGCGGGGAATGAGAGGCGGGCAAGCAGAGGCGGGGAATTAGATATGGGGAATCAGAGGTGGGAAATCAGACATGGGGAATCGGATGCGGGGAATCAGAGGCTGGGAATCAGAGCTGGGGAATCAGATGTGGGGAATCAGAGTTGGGGCATCAGAGGTGGGGAATTAGATATGGGAAACAGAGGCGGGGAATCAGAGGCGGGGAAACAGAGGCGGGGAATCAGATATGGGGAATCAGAGGTGGGGCATCAGAGGTTGTGAATCACAGATGGGGAATCAGAGGCGGGGAATCAGAGGCAGGGAATCAGACGCGGGGAATCAGAGGCGGGGATTCAGAGCTGGGGAATCAGAGGCTGGGAATCAGAGTTGGGGAATCAGAGGCGGGGAATCAGATATGGGGAATCAGAGGCAGGGAATCAGAGGCGGGAAAACAGAGGCGGGGAATCAGATATGGGGAATCAGAGGCGGGGAATCAGAGGCAGGGAATCAGACACGGGGAATCAGAGGCGGGGAATCAGAGATGGGGAATCAGAGGCGGGGAATCAGAGGCAGGGAATCGGATGCCGGGAATCAGAGGCGGGAAATCAGAGATGGGGAATCAGAGGCGGGGAATCAGAGTTGGGGAATCAGAGGCGGCGAAGCAGATATGGGGAAATAGAGGCGGGGAATCAGATATGGGGAATCAGAGGCGGGGAATCAGATATGGGGAATCAGAGGCTGGGAATCAGAGGGGGGGAAACAGAGGCGGGGAATAAGATATGGGGAATCAGAGGTGGGGAATCAGGGGCGGGGAATCAGTGGCAGGGAATCAGAGGCGGGGAATCAGAGGCGGGGAATCAAAGGAAGGGAATCAGACACGGGGAATCAGAGGTGGGGAATCAGAGATCGGGAATCAGAGGCGGGGAATCACAGGCAGGGAATCAGACGCGGGGAATCAGAGGCGGGGAATCAGAGCTGGGGAATCAGAGGTGGGGAATCAGAGTCGGGGAATCATAGGCAGGGAATCGGTTGTGCGGAATCAGAGATGGGGAATCAGATGTGGGGAATCAGAGGCAGTGAATCAGAGGCGGGGAAACAGAGGCGGGGAATCAAATATAGGGAATCAGAGGTGGGGAATCAGAGGTTGTGAATCAGAGATGGGGAATCAAGGCGGGGAATCAGAGGCAGGGAATCAGACGCGGGGAATCAGAGGCGGGGATTCAGAGCTGGGGAATCAGAGGCGGTGAATCAGAGTTGGGGAATCAGAGGCAGGGAATCAGATATGGGGAATCAGAGGTGGGGAATCAGAGGCGGGGAAACAGAGGCGGGGAATCAGATATGGGGAATCAGAATTGGGGAATCAGGGGCAGGGAATCAGTGGCAGGGAATCAGAGGCGGGGAATCAGAGGCGGGGAATCAGAGGCAGGGAATCAGACACGGGGAATCAGAGGCGGGGAATCAGAGATGGGGAATCAGAGGCGGGGAATCAGAGGCAGGGAATCGGACTCCGGGAATCAGAGTCGGGGAATCAGAGCTGGGGAATCAGAGGCGGGGAATCAGAGTTGGGGAATCAGAGGCGGGGAATCAGATATGGGGAAATAGAGGCGGGGAATCAGATATGGGGAATCAGAGGTGTGGAATCAGAGGTTGGGAATCAGAGGCAGGGAATCAGAGTCGGGGAAACAGAGGCGGGTAATCAGATATGGGGAATCAGAGGTGGCGAATCAAAGGCGGTGAAACAGAGATGGGGAATCAGGGCAGGGAATCAGAGGCAGGGAATCAAACACGGGGAATTAGAACTGGGGAATCAGAGGCGGGGAATCAGAGTTGGGAATCAGAGGCGGGGAATCAGAGGCGGGGAATCAGAGGCGGGGATTCAGAGCTGGGAAATCAGAGGCGGGGAATCAGAGTTGGGGAATCAGAGGCGGGGAATCAGATATGGGGAATCAGAGGCAGGGAATCAGAGGCGGGAAAACAGAGGCGGGGAATCAGATATGGGGAATCAGAGGCGGGGAATCAGAGGCAGTGAATCAGAGATGGGGAATCAGAGGCGGGGAATCAGAGGCAGGAAATTAGACAGGGATTCAGAGGCTGGGAATCAGACGGGGGGAATCAAAGGCGGGGAATCAGAGCTGGTGAATCAGAGGCAGGGAATCAGAGTTGGGGATTCAGAGGCGGGGAATCAGATATGGGGAAAGAGAGGCGGGGAATGAGAGGCGGGCAAGCAGAGGCGGGGAATTAGATATGGGGAATCAGAGGTGGGAAATCAGACATGGGGAATCGGATGCGGGGAATCAGAGGCTGGGAATCAGAGCTGGGGAATCAGATGTGGGGAATCAGAGTTGGGGCATCAGAGGTGGGGAATTAGATATGGGAAACAGAGGCGGGGAATCAGAGGCGGGGAAACAGAGGCGGGGAATCAGATATGGGGAATCAGAGGTGGGGCATCAGAGGTTGTGAATCACAGATGGGGAATCAGAGGCGGGGAATCAGAGGCAGGGAATCAGACGCGGGGAATCAGAGGCGGGGATTCAGAGCTGGGGAATCAGAGGCGGGGAATCAGAGGCAGGGAATCGGATGCCGGGAATCAGAGGCGGGAAATCAGAGATGGGGAATCAGAGGCGGGGAATCAGAGTTGGGGAATCAGAGGCGGCGAAGCAGATATGGGGAAATAGAGGCGGGGAATCAGATATGGGGAATCAGAGGCGGGGAATCAGATATGGGGAATCAGAGGCTGGGAATCAGAGGGGGGGAAACAGAGGCGGGGAATAAGATATGGGGAATCAGAGGTGGGGAATCAGGGGCGGGGAATCAGTGGCAGGGAATCAGAGGCGGGGAATCAGAGGCGGGGAATCAAAGGAAGGGAATCAGACACGGGGAATCAGAGGTGGGGAATCAGAGATCGGGAATCAGAGGCGGGGAATCACAGGCAGGGAATCAGACGCGGGGAATCAGAGGCGGGGAATCAGAGCTGGGGAATCAGAGGTGGGGAATCAGAGTCGGGGAATCATAGGCAGGGAATCGGTTGTGCGGAATCAGAGATGGGGAATCAGATGTGGGGAATCAGAGGCAGTGAATCAGAGGCGGGGAAACAGAGGCGGGGAATCAAATATAGGGAATCAGAGGTGGGGAATCAGAGGTTGTGAATCAGAGATGGGGAATCAAGGCGGGGAATCAGAGGCAGGGAATCAGACGCGGGGAATCAGAGGCGGGGATTCAGAGCTGGGGAATCAGAGGCGGTGAATCAGAGTTGGGGAATCAGAGGCAGGGAATCAGATATGGGGAATCAGAGGTGGGGAATCAGAGGCGGGGAAACAGAGGCGGGGAATCAGATATGGGGAATCAGAATTGGGGAATCAGGGGCAGGGAATCAGTGGCAGGGAATCAGAGGCGGGGAATCAGAGGCGGGGAATCAGAGGCAGGGAATCAGACACGGGGAATCAGAGGCGGGGAATCAGAGATGGGGAATCAGAGGCGGGGAATCAGAGGCAGGGAATCGGACTCCGGGAATCAGAGTCGGGGAATCAGAGCTGGGGAATCAGAGGCGGGGAATCAGAGTTGGGGAATCAGAGGCGGGGAATCAGATATGGGGAAATAGAGGCGGGGAATCAGATATGGGGAATCAGAGGTGTGGAATCAGAGGTTGGGAATCAGAGGCAGGGAATCAGAGTCGGGGAAACAGAGGCGGGTAATCAGATATGGGGAATCAGAGGTGGCGAATCAAAGGCGGTGAAACAGAGATGGGGAATCAGGGCAGGGAATCAGAGGCAGGGAATCAAACACGGGGAATTAGAACTGGGGAATCAGAGGCGGGGAATCAGAGTTGGGAATCAGAGGCGGGGAATCAGAGGCGGGGAAACAGAGGCGGGGAATCAGATATGGGGAATCAGAGGTGGGGAATCCGAGGTTGGGAATCAGAGGCAGGGAATCAGAGGCGGGGAATCAGAGGCGGGGAATCAGAGGAAGGGAATCAGATGTGCGGAATCGGAGATGGGGAATCAGAGGCAGGGAATCAGAGGCGGGGAATCAGAGGCGGGGAATCAGAGGCCGGGAATCAGATATGGGGAAACAGAGGCGGGGAATCCGAGGCGGGGAAACAGAGGCGGGGAATCAGATATGGGGAATCAGAGGTGGGGAATCAGAGGTTGGGAATCAGAGGCAGGGAATCAGAGGCTTGGAATCAGATGCAGGGAATCAGATGCGGGGAATCAGAGGCGGGGAATCAGAGCTGGGGAATCAGAGGTGGGGAATCAGATTTGGGGAATCAGAGGCGGGGACTTAGATATTGGGAAACAGAGGCGGGGAATCAGAGGCGGGGAAACCCAGGCGGGGAATCAGATATGGGGAATCAGAGGTGGGGAATCAGAGGCAAGGAATCAGATGTGCAGAATCAGAGATGGGGAATCAGAGGCAGGGAATCAGAATCAGAAGCAGGGAATCAGAGGCCGGGAATTAGAGGCCGGAATCAGATGCTGGGAATCAGAGGCCTGGAATCAGAGGCGGGGATTCAGAGGCAGGGAATCAGATGCGGGGAATCAGAGGCGGGGAATCAGAGCTGGGGAATCAGAGGCGGGGTATTAGAGTTGGGGAATCAGAGGCGGGGAATCAGATATGGGGAAACAGAGGTGGGGAATCAGAGGCGGGGAAACAGAGGCAGGGAATCAGATATGGGGAATCAGAGGCGGGGAATCAGAGGTGGGGAATCAGAGGCGGGGAATCAGAGGCGGGGAATCAGAGGCGGGGAATCAGAAGTGGGGAATCAGAGGTGGGGAATCAGAGGCGGGGAATCAGAGGCGGGGAATCAGAGGCGGGCAATCAGATGCAGGGAATCAGAGGCAGGGAATCAGAGGCAGGGAACCAGACGCAGGAAATCAAATGAAGGGAATCTGATGCAGGGAATCTGAGGCAGGGAATCTGAGGCAGGGAATCTGTGGTGGGGAATCAGAGGCGGGAAAACAGGCGGTTAAACAGAGGCGGGTAAACATAGGCGGGGATTCAGAGGCGTGGATTCAGAGGCGGGAAATCAGAGGCGGGGAAAGATATGTGGGGAAAAGTAGGCCAGGAAAGTTGAGCGGAAAGGGAGGCATTGAATCAGAGGCGGGGAATCAGAGGCAGGGAATCAGAAGCGGGGAATCAGAGGTGGGGAATCAGAGGCGGGGAATCAGAGGCGGAGAATCAGAGGCGGGCAATCAGATGCAGGGAATCAGAGGCAGGGAATCAGAGGCAGGGAATCAGAGGCATGGAATCTGAGGCAGGGAATCTGAGGTGGGGAATCAGAGGCGGGGAAACAGGTGGGTAAACAGAGGCGGGTAAACATAGGCGGGGAATCAGAGGCGCGGAATCAGAGGCGGGGAATCAGAGGCAGGGAATCAGAGGCGGGGAATCAGAGGCGGGGAATCAGATGCGGGGAATCAGAGGTGGGGAATCAGAGGCGGGGTATCAGAGTAGGGGAATCAGAGGCGGGGAATCAGAGGCGGGGAATCAGAGGCGGGGAATCAGAGGCGTGCAATCAGAGGTGGGGAATCAGAGGTGGGGAATCAGAAGTGTGGAATCAGAGGCGGGGAAACAGAGGCGGGGAATCAGATATGGGGAATCAGAGGTGGGGCATCAGAGGTTGTGAATCACAGATGGGGAATCAGAGGCGGGGAATCAGAGGCAGGGAATCAGACGCGGGGAATCAGAGGCGGGGATTCAGAGCTGGGAAATCAGAGGCGGGGAATCAGAGTTGGGGAATCAGAGGCGGGGAATCAGATATGGGGAATCAGAGGCAGGGAATCAGAGGCGGGAAAACAGAGGCGGGGAATCAGATATGGGGAATCAGAGGCGGGGAATCAGAGGCAGGGAATTAGACACGGGGAATCAGAGGCGGGGAATCAGAGATGGGGAATCAGAGGCGGGGAATCAGAGGCAGGGAATCGGATGCCGGGAATCAGAGGCGGGAAATCAGAGCTGGGTAATCAGAGGCGGGGAATCAGAGTTGGGGAATCAGAGGCGGCGAAGCAGATATGGGGAAATAGAGGCGGGGAATCAGATATGGGGAATCAGAGGCGGGGAATCAGATATGGGGAATCAGAGGCTGGGAATCAGAGGGGGGGAAACAGAGGCGGGGAATAAGATATGGGGAATCAGAGGTGGGGAATCAGGGGCGGGGAATCAGTGGCAGGGAATCAGAGGCGGAGAATCAGAGGCGGGGAATCAAAGGAAGGGAATCAGACACGGGGAATCAGAGGTGGGGAATCAGAGATGGGGAATCAGAGGCGGGGAATCACAGGCAGGGAATCAGACGCGGGGAATCAGAGGCGGGGAATCAGAGCTGGGGAATCAGAGGTGGGGAATCAGAGTCGGGGAATCAGAGGCAGGGAATCGGTTGTGCGGAATCAGAGATGGGGAATCAGATGTGGGGAATAAGAGGCAGTGAATCAGAGATGGGGAATCAGAGGCGGGGAATCAGAGGCAGGAAATTAGACAGGGATTCAGAGGCTGGGAATCAGACGGGGGGAATCAAAGGCGGGGAATCAGAGCTGGTGAATCAGAGGCAGGGAATCAGAGTTGGGGATTCAGAGGCGGGGAATCAGATATGGGGTAACAGAGGCGGGGAATGAGAGGCGGGCAAGCAGAGGCGGGGAATTAGATGTGGGGAATCAGAGGTGGGAAATCAGACATGGGGAATCGGATGCGGGGAATCAGAGGCTGGGAATCAGAGCTGGGGAATCAGATGTGGGGAATCAGAGTTGGGGCATCAGAGGTGGGGAATTAGATATGGGAAACAGAGGCGGGGAATCAGAGGCGGGGAAACAGAGGCGGGGAATCAGATATGGGGAAACAGAGGCGGGGAATCAGAGGCGGGGAAACAGAGGCGGGGAATCAGACATGGGGAATCGGATGCGGGGAATCAGAGGCGGGGAATCAGAGCTGGGGAATCAGAGGTGGGGAATCAGAGTTGGGGCATCAGAGGTGGGGAATTAGATATGGGGAAACAGAGGCGGGGAATCAGAGGCGGGGAAACAGAGGCGGGGAATCAGATATGGGGAATCAGAGGTGGGTAATCAGAGGCAGGGAATCAGATGTGCGGAATCAGAGATGGGGAATCAGAGGCAGGGAATCAGAATCAGAAGCGGGGAATCAGACGCCGGGAATCAGAGGCCGGGAATCAGATGCTGGGAATAAGAGGCCGGGAATCAGAGGTGGGGATTCAGAGTCTGGGAATCAGAGATGGGGATTCAGAGGCGGGGAATGAGATATGGAGAATCAGAGGCGGGGAATCAGAGGCGGGGAAACAGAGGTGGAGAATCAGATATGGGGAATCAGAGGTGGCGAATCAAAGGCGGTGAATCAGAGATGGGGAATAAGAGGCGGGGAATCAGAGGCAGGGAATCAGATGCGGGGATTCAGAGGCGGGGAATCAGAGCTGGCGAATCAGAGGTGGGGAATCAGAGGTGGGCAATCAGAGCCGGGGAATCAGATATGGGGAATCAGAGGCGGGGAAACAGAGGCAGGGAATCAGATATGGGGAATCAGAGGTGGGGAATCAGAGGTTGTGAATCAGAGATGGGGAATCAAGGCGGGGAAACAGAGAGAGGGAATCAGACGCGGGGAATCAGAGGCGGGGATTCAGAGCTGGGGAATCAGAGGCGGGGAATCAGAGTTGGGGAATCAGAGGCAGGGAATCAGATATGGGGAATCAGAGGCGGGGAATCAGAGGCGGGGAAACAGAGGCGGGGAATCAGATATGGGGAATCAGAGGTGGGGAATCAGGGGCAGGGAATCAGTGGCAGGGAATCAGAGGTGGGGAATCTGAGCCGGGGAATCAGAGGCAGGGAATCAGACACGGGGAATCAGAGGCGGGGAATCAGAGGCAGTGAATCGGACGCCGGGAATCAGAGGCGGGGAATCAGAGCTGGGGAATCAGAGGCGGGGAATCAGAGTCGGGGAATCAGAGGCGGGGAATCAGATATGGGGAAATAGAGGCGGGGAATCAGATATGGGGAATCAGAGGTGGCGAATCAAAGGCGGTGAAACAGAGATGGGGAATCAGGGCAGGGAATCAGAGGCAGGGAATCAGAGCTGGGGAAACAGAGGCGGGGAATCAGATATGGGGAATCAGAGGTGGGGAATCAGGGGCGGGGAATCAGTTGCAGGGAATCAGAGCTGGGGAATCAGAGGTGGGGAATCAGAGCTGGGGAAACAGAGGCGGGGAATCAGATATGGGGAATCAGAGGTGGGGAATCAGGGGCGGGGAATAGTGGCAGGGAATCAGAGGCCGGGAATAAAAGGCGGGGAATCAGAGCTGGGGAATCAGAGGCGGGGAATCAGAGTTGGGGAATCAGAGGAGGGGAATCAGATATGGGGAAACAGAGGCCGGGAATCAGAGGCAGGGAAACAGAGGCGGGGAATCAGATATGGGGAATCAGAGGTGGGGAATTTGAGGTTGCGAATCAGAGGCGGGGAATCAGAGGCGGGGAATCAGAGGCAGGGAATCGGATGTGCGGAATCAGAGATGGGGAATCAGAGGTGGGGATTCAGAGGTGGTGAATCAGAAAAGGGGAATCAGAGGCTGGGAATCAGAAGCAGGGAATCAGACGCAGGGAATCAGAGGCGGGGAATCATAGCTGGCGAATTAGAGGAGGGGAATCAGAGTTGGGGAATCAGAGGCGGGGAATCAGATATGGGGAAACAGTCGGGGAATCAGAGGTGGGGAAACAGAGGCGGGGAATCAGATATGGGGAATCAGAGGTGGGGAATCAGAGGCAGGGAATCAGATGTGCGGAATCAGAGATGGGGAATCAGAGGCAGGGAATCAGAGGCCGGAATCAGATGCTGGGAATCAGAGGCCTGGAATCAGAGGCAGGGAATCAGAGGCAGGGAATCTGATGCGGGGAATCAGAGGCGGGGAATCAGAGCTGGGGAATCATAGGCAGGGTATTAGAGTTGGGGAATCAGAGGCGGGGAATCAGATATGGGGAAACAGAGGTGGGGAATCAGAGGCGGGGAAACAGAGGCAGGGAATCAGATATGGGGAATCAGAGGCGGGAAACAGAGGTGGGGAATCATAGGCAGGGAATCGGATGTGCGGAATCAGAGATGGGGAATCAGAGGCCGGGAATGAGAGGTGGTGAATCAGATATGGGGAATCAGAGGCGGGGAATCAGAGGCAGTGAATCAGACGCGGGGAATCAGAGGTGGGCAATCAGAGGCGGGGAATCAGATATGGGGAATCAGAGGCGGGGAATCAGAGGCGGGGAATCAGAGGCGGGGAAACAGAGGCGGGTAATCAGATATGGGGAATCAGAGGTGGGGCATCAGAGGTTGTGAATCACAGATGGGGAATTAGAGGCGGGGAATCAGAGGCAGGGAATCAGACTCGGGGAATCAGAGTCGGGGATTCAGAGCTGGGGAATCAGAAGCGGGGAATCAGAGTTGGGGAATCAGAGGCGGGGAATCAGATATGGGGAATCAGAGGCAGGGAATCAGAGGCGGGGAATCAGAGGCAGGGAATCAGACGCGGGGAATCTGAGGCGGGGAATCAGAGCTGGGGAATCAGAGGTGGGGAATCAGAGTTGGGGAATCAGAGGCAGGGAATTAGATGTGCGGAATCAGAGATGGGGAATCAGAGGTGGGGAATCAGAGGCGGTGAATCAGAGATGGGGAATCAGAGGCGGGGAATCAGAGGCAGGAAATCAGACACGGGGATTCAGAGGCTGGGAATCAGACGGGGGGAATCAAAGGCGGGGAATCAGAGCTTGGGAATCTGAGGCAGGGAATCAGAGTTGGGGATTTAGAGGCGGGGAATCAGATATGGGGAAACAGAGGCGGGGAATCAGAGGCGGGAAAACAGAGGCGTGGAATTAGATATGGGGAATCAGAGGTGGGGAATCAGAGGTGGTGAATCAGAGATGGGGAATCAGAGGCGGGGAATCAGAGGCAGGGAATCGGACGCCGGGAATCAGAGGCGGGGAATCAGAGCTGGGGAATCAGAGTCGGGGAATCAGAGGTGGTGAATCAGAGATGGGGAATCAGAGGCGGGGAATCAGAGGCAGGGAATCGGACGCCGGGAATCAGAGGCGGGGAATCAGAGCTGGGGAAACAGAGGCGGGGAATCAGATATGGGGAATCAGAGGTGGGGAATCAGGGGCGGGGAATCAGTGGCAGGGAATCAGAGGCCGGGAATAAAAGGCGGGAAATCAGAGCTGGGGAAACAGAGGCCGGGAATCAGAGGCAGGGTAACAGAGGCGGGGAATCAGATATGGGGAATCAGAGGTGGGGAATTAGAGGTTGCGAATCAGAGGCGGGGAAACAGAGGCGGGGAATCAAATATAGGGAATCAGAGGTGGGGAATCAGAGGTTGTGAATCAGAGATGTGGAATCAAGGCGGGGAATCAGATATGGGGAATCAGAGGCGGGGAAACAGAGGCGGGGAATCAGATATGGGGAATCAGAGGTGGGGAATCAGAGGTTGTGAATCAGAGATGGGGAATCAAGGCGGGGAAACAGAGGGAGGGAATCAGATGCGGGGAATCAGAGGCGGGGATTCAGAGCTGGGGAATCAGAGGCGGGGAATCAGAGTTGGGGAATCAGAGGCAGGGAATCAGATATGGGGAATCAGAGGCGGGGAATCAGAGGCGGGGAAACAGAGGCGGGGAATCAGATATGGGGAATCAGAGGTGGGGAATCAGGGGCTGGGAATCAGTGGCAGGGAATCAGAGGCGGGGAATCTGAGCCGGGGAATCAGAGGCAGGGAATCAGACACGGGGAATCAGAGGCGGGGAATCAGAGATGGTGAATCAGAGGCGGGGAATCAGAGGCAGGGAATCGGACGCCGGGAATCAGAGGCGGGGAATCAGAGCTGGGGAATCAGAGGCGGGGAATCAGAGTCGGGGAATCAGAGGCGGGGAATCAGGTATGGGGAAATAGAGGCGGGGAATCAGATATGGGGAATCAGAGGTGTGGAATCAGAGGTTGGGAATCAGAGGCAGGGAATCAGAGGCGGGGAAACAGAGGCGGGGAATCAGATATGGGGAATCAGAGGTGGCGAATCAAAGGCGGTGAAACAGAGATGGGGAATCAGGGCAGGGAATCAGAGGCAGGGAATCAGAGCTGGGGAAACAGAGGCGGGGAATCAGATATGGGGAATCAGAGGTGGGGAATCAGGGGCGGGGAATCAGTTGCAGGGAATCAGAGCTGGGGAATCAGAGGTGGGGATTCAGAGCTGGGGAAACAGAGGCGGGGAATCAGATATGGGGAATCAGAGGTGGGGAATCAGGGGCGGGGAATAGTGGCAGGGAATCAGAGGCCGGGAATAAAAGGCGGGGAATCAGAGCTGGGGAATCAGAGGCTGGGAATCAGAGTTGGGGAATCAGAGGAGGGGAATCAGATATGGGGAAACAGAGGCCGGGAATCAGAGGCAGGGAAACAGAGGCGGGGAATCAGATATGGGGAATCAGAGGTGGGGAATTTGAGGTTGCGAATCAGAGGCGGGGAATCAGAGGCGGGGAATCAGAGGCAGGGAATCGGATGTGCGGAATCAGAGATGGGGAATCAGAGGTGGGGATTCAGAGGTGGTGAATCAGAAAAGGGGAATCAGAGGCTGGGAATCAGAGGCAGGGAATCAGACGCAGGGAATCAGAGGCGGGGAATCATAGCTGGCGAATTAGAGGAGGGGAATCAGAGTTGGGGAATCAGAGGCGGGGAATCAGATATGGGGAAACAGTCGGGGAATCAGAGGCGGGGAAACAGAGGCAGGGAATCAGATATGGGGAATCAGATGTGGGGAATCAGAGGCAGGGAATCAGATGTGCGGAATCAGAGATGGGGAATCAGAGGCAGGGAATCAGAATCAGAAGCAGGGAATCAGAGGCCGGGAATCAGAGGCCGGAATCAGATGCTGTGAATCAGAGGCCTGGAATCAGAGGCAGGGAATCAGAGGCAGGGAATCTGATGCGGGGATTCAGAGGCGGGGAATCAGAGCTGGGGAATCATAGGCAGGGTATTAGAGTTGGGGAATCAGAGGCGGGGAATCAGATATGGGGAAACAGAGGTGGGGAATCAGAGGCGGGGAAACAGAGGCAGGGAATCAGATATGGGGAATCAGAGGTGGGGCATCAGAGGTTGTGAATCACAGATGGGGAATTAGAGGCGGGGAATCAGAGGCAGGGAATCAGACTCGGGGAATCAGAGTCGGGGATTCAGAGCTGGGGAATCAGAGCGGGGAATCAGAGTTGGGGAATCAGAGGCGGGGAATCAGATATGGGGAATCAGAGGCAGGGAATCAGAGGCGGGGAATCAGAGGCAGGGAATCAGACGCGGGGAATCTGAGGCGGGGAATCAGAGCTGGGGAATCAGAGGTGGGGAATCAGAGATGGGGAATCAGAGGCAGGGAATTAGATGTGCGGAATCAGAGATGGGGAATCAGAGGTGGGGAATCAGAGGCGGTGAATCAGAGATGGGGAATCAGAGGCGGGGAATCAGAGGCAGGAAATCAGACACGGGGATTCAGAGGCTGGGAATCAGACGGGGGGAATCAAAGGCGGGGAATCAGAGCTGGGGAATCTGAGGCAGGGAATCAGAGTTGGGGATTCAGAGGCGGGGAATCAGATATGGGGAAACAGAGGCGGGGAATCAGAGGCGGGAAAACAGAGGCGGGGAATTAGATATGGGGAATCAGAGGTGGGGAATCAGAGGTGGTGAATCAGAGATGGGGAATCAGAGGCGGGGAATCAGAGGCAGGGAATCGGACGCCGGGAATCAGAGGCGGGGAATCAGAGCTGGGGAATCAGAGGCGGGGAATCAGAGGTGGTGAATCAGAGATGGGGAATCAGAGGCGGGGAATCAGAGGCAGGGAATCGGACGCCGGGAATCAGAGGCGGTGAATCAGAGCTGGGGAAACAGAGGCGGGGAATCAGATATGGGGAATCAGAGGTGGGGAATCAGGGGCGGGGAATCAGTGGCAGGGAATCAGAGGCCGGGAATAAAAGGCGGGAAATCAGAGCTGGGGAATCAGAGGCGGGGAATCAGAGTTGGGGAATCAGAGGAGGGGAATCAGATATGGGGAAACAGAGGCCGGGAATCAGAGGCAGGGTAACAGAGGCGGGGAATCAGATATGGGGAATCAGAGGTGGGGAATTAGAGGTTGCGAATCAGAGGCGGGGAAACAGAGGCGGGGAATCAAATATAGGGAATCAGAGGTGGGGAATCAGAGGTTGTGAATCAGAGATGGGGAATCAAGGCGGGGAATCAGAGGCAGGGAATCAGACGCGGGGAATCAGAGGCGGGGATTCAGAGCTGGGGAATCAGAGGCGGTGAATCAGAGTTGGGGAATCAGAGGCAGGGAATCAGATATGGGGAATCAGAGGCGTGGAATCAGAGGCGGGGAAACAGAGGCGGGGAATCAGATATGGGGAATCAGAATTGGGGAATCAGGGGCAGGGAATCAGTGGCAGGGAATCAGAGGCGTGGAATCAGAGGCGGGGAATCAGAGGCAGGGAATCAGACACGGGGAATCGGAGGCGGGGAATCAGAGATGGAGAATCAGAGGCGGGGAATCAGAGGCAGGGAATCGGACTCCGGGAATCAGAGTTGGGGAATCAGAGCTGGGGAATCAGAGGCGGGGAATCAGAGTTGGGGAATCAGAGGCGGGGAATCAGATATGGGGAAATAGAGGCGGGGAATCAGATATGGGGAATCAGAGGTGTGGAATCAGAGGTTGGGAATCAGAGGCAGGGAATCAGAGTCGGGGAAACAGAGGCGGGGAATCAGATATGGGGAATCAGAGGTGGCGAATCAAAGGCGGTGAAACAGAGATGGGGAATCAGGGCAGGGAATCAGAGGCAGGGAATCAAACACGGGGAATCAGAGCTGGGGAATCAGAGGCGGGGAATCAGAGTTGGGAATCAGAGGCGGGGAATCAGAGGCGGGGAAACAGAGGCGGGGAATCAGATATGGGGAATCAGAGGTGGGGAATCCGAGGTTGGGAATCAGAGGCAGGGAATCAGAGGCGGGGAATCAGAGGCGGGGAATCAGAGGAAGGGAATCAGATGTGCGGAATCGGAGATGGGGAATCAGAGGCAGGGAATCAGAGGCGGGGAATCAGAGGCGGGGAATCAGAGGCCGGGAATCAGATATGGGAAAACAGAGGCTGGGAATCCGAGGCGGGGAAACAGAGGCGGGGAATCAGATATGGGGAATCAGAGTTGGGGAATCAGAGGTTGGGAATCAGAGGCAGGGAATCAGAGGCTTGGAATCAGATGCAGGGAATCAGATGCGGGGAATCAGAGGCGGGGAATCAGAGCTGGGGAATCAGAGGTAGGGAATCAGATTTGGGGAATCAGAGGCGGGGACTTAGATATTGGGAAACAGAGGCGGGGAATGAGAGGCGGGGAAACCCAGGCGGGGAATCAGATATGGGGAATCAGAGGTGGGGAATCAGAGGCAAGGAATCAGATGTGCGGAATAAGAGATGGGGAATCAGATGCAGGGAATCAGATGCGGGGAATCAGAGGCGGGGAATCAGAGCTGGGGAATCAGAGGTAGGGAATCAGATTTGGGGAATCAGAGGCGGGGACTTAGATATTGGGAAACAGAGGCGGGGAATGAGAGGCGGGGAAACCCAGGCGGGGAATCAGATATGGGGAATCAGAGGTGGGGAATCAGAGGCAAGGAATCAGATGTGCGGAATAAGAGATGGGGAATCAGAGGCAGGGAATCAGAGGCGGGGAATCAGAGATGGTGAATCAGAGGCGGGGAATCAGAGGCAGGGAATCGGACGCCGGGAATCAGAGGCGGGGAATCAGAGCTGGGGAATCAGAGGCGGGGAATCAGAGTCGGGGAATCAGAGGCGGGGAATCAGGTATGGGGAAATAGAGGCGGGGAATCAGATATGGGGAATCAGAGGTGTGGAATCAGAGGTTGGGAATCAGAGGCAGGGAATCAGAGGCGGGGAAACAGAGGCGGGGAATCAGATATGGGGAATCAGAGGTGGCGAATCAAAGGCGGTGAAACAGAGATGGGGAATCAGGGCAGGGAATCAGAGGCAGGGAATCAGAGCTGGGGAAACAGAGGCGGGGAATCAGATATGGGGAATCAGAGGTGGGGAATCAGGGGCGGGGAATCAGTTGCAGGGAATCAGAGCTGGGGAATCAGAGGTGGGGATTCAGAGCTGGGGAAACAGAGGCGGGGAATCAGATATGGGGAATCAGAGGTGGGGAATCAGGGGCGGGGAATAGTGGCAGGGAATCAGAGGCCGGGAATAAAAGGCGGGGAATCAGAGCTGGGGAATCAGAGGCTGGGAATCAGAGTTGGGGAATCAGAGGAGGGGAATCAGATATGGGGAAACAGAGGCCGGGAATCAGAGGCAGGGAAACAGAGGCGGGGAATCAGATATGGGGAATCAGAGGTGGGGAATTTGAGGTTGCGAATCAGAGGCGGGGAATCAGAGGCGGGGAATCAGAGGCAGGGAATCGGATGTGCGGAATCAGAGATGGGGAATCAGAGGTGGGGATTCAGAGGTGGTGAATCAGAAAAGGGGAATCGGAGGCTGGGAATCAGAGGCAGGGAATCAGACGCAGGGAATCAGAGGCGGGGAATCATAGCTGGCGAATTAGAGGAGGGGAATCAGAGTTGGGGAATCAGAGGTGGGGAATCAGATATGGGGAAACAGTCGGGGAATCAGAGGCGGGGAAACAGAGGCAGGGAATCAGATATGGGGAATCAGATGTGGGGAATCAGAGGCAGGGAATCAGATGTGCGGAATCAGAGATGGGGAATCAGAGGCAGGGAATCAGAATCAGAAGCAGGGAATCAGAGGCCGGGAATCAGAGGCCGGAATCAGATGCTGTGAATCAGAGGCCTGGAATCAGAGGCAGGGAATCAGAGGCAGGGAATCTGATGCGGGGATTCAGAGGCGGGGAATCAGAGCTGGGGAATCATAGGCAGGGTATTAGAGTTGGGGAATCAGAGGCGGGGAATCAGATATGGGGAAACAGAGGTGGGGAATCAGAGGCGGGGAAACAGAGGCAGGGAATCAGATATGGGGAATCAGAGGTGGGGCATCAGAGGTTGTGAATCACAGATGGGGAATTAGAGGCGGGGAATCAGAGGCAGGGAATCAGACTCGGGGAATCAGAGTCGGGGATTCAGAGCTGGGGAATCAGAGCGGGGAATCAGAGTTGGGGAATCAGAGGCGGGGAATCAGATATGGGGAATCAGAGGCAGGGAATCAGAGGCGGGGAATCAGAGGCAGGGAATCAGACGCGGGGAATCTGAGGCGGGGAATCAGAGCTGGGGAATCAGAGGTGGGGAATCAGAGATGGGGAATCAGAGGCAGGGAATTAGATGTGCGGAATCAGAGATGGGGAATCAGAGGTGGGGAATCAGAGGCGGTGAATCAGAGATGGGGAATCAGAGGCGGGGAATCAGAGGCAGGAAATCAGACACGGGGATTCAGAGGCTGGGAATCAGACGGGGGGAATCAAAGGCGGGGAATCAGAGCTGGGGAATCTGAGGCAGGGAATCAGAGTTGGGGATTCAGAGGCGGGGAATCAGATATGGGGAAACAGAGGCGGGGAATCAGAGGCGGGAAAACAGAGGCGGGGAATTAGATATGGGGAATCAGAGGTGGGGAATCAGAGGTGGTGAATCAGAGATGGGGAATCAGAGGCGGGGAATCAGAGGCAGGGAATCGGACGCCGGGAATCAGAGGCGGGGAATCAGAGCTGGGGAATCAGAGGCGGGGAATCAGAGGTGGTGAATCAGAGATGGGGAATCAGAGGCGGGGAATCAGAGGCAGGGAATCGGACGCCGGGAATCAGAGGCGGTGAATCAGAGCTGGGGAAACAGAGGCGGGGAATCAGATATGGGGAATCAGAGGTGGGGAATCAGGGGCGGGGAATCAGTGGCAGGGAATCAGAGGCCGGGAATAAAAGGCGGGAAATCAGAGCTGGGGAATCAGAGGCGGGGAATCAGAGTTGGGGAATCAGAGGAGGGGAATCAGATATGGGGAAACAGAGGCCGGGAATCAGAGGCAGGGTAACAGAGGCGGGGAATCAGATATGGGGAATCAGAGGTGGGGAATTAGAGGTTGCGAATCAGAGGCGGGGAAACAGAGGCGGGGAATCAAATATAGGGAATCAGAGGTGGGGAATCAGAGGTTGTGAATCAGAGATGGGGAATCAAGGCGGGGAATCAGAGGCAGGGAATCAGACGCGGGGAATCAGAGGCGGGGATTCAGAGCTGGGGAATCAGAGGCGGTGAATCAGAGTTGGGGAATCAGAGGCAGGGAATCAGATATGGGGAATCAGAGGCGTGGAATCAGAGGCGGGGAAACAGAGGCGGGGAATCAGATATGGGGAATCAGAATTGGGGAATCAGGGGCAGGGAATCAGTGGCAGGGAATCAGAGGCGTGGAATCAGAGGCGGGGAATCAGAGGCAGGGAATCAGACACGGGGAATCGGAGGCGGGGAATCAGAGATGGAGAATCAGAGGCGGGGAATCAGAGGCAGGGAATCGGACTCCGGGAATCAGAGTTGGGGAATCAGAGCTGGGGAATCAGAGGCGGGGAATCAGAGTTGGGGAATCAGAGGCGGGGAATCAGATATGGGGAAATAGAGGCGGGGAATCAGATATGGGGAATCAGAGGTGTGGAATCAGAGGTTGGGAATCAGAGGCAGGGAATCAGAGTCGGGGAAACAGAGGCGGGGAATCAGATATGGGGAATCAGAGGTGGCGAATCAAAGGCGGTGAAACAGAGATGGGGAATCAGGGCAGGGAATCAGAGGCAGGGAATCAAACACGGGGAATCAGAGCTGGGGAATCAGAGGCGGGGAATCAGAGTTGGGAATCAGAGGCGGGGAATCAGAGGCGGGGAAACAGAGGCGGGGAATCAGATATGGGGAATCAGAGGTGGGGAATCCGAGGTTGGGAATCAGAGGCAGGGAATCAGAGGCGGGGAATCAGAGGCGGGGAATCAGAGGAAGGGAATCAGATGTGCGGAATCGGAGATGGGGAATCAGAGGCAGGGAATCAGAGGCGGGGAATCAGAGGCGGGGAATCAGAGGCCGGGAATCAGATATGGGAAAACAGAGGCTGGGAATCCGAGGCGGGGAAACAGAGGCGGGGAATCAGATATGGGGAATCAGAGTTGGGGAATCAGAGGTTGGGAATCAGAGGCAGGGAATCAGAGGCTTGGAATCAGATGCAGGGAATCAGATGCGGGGAATCAGAGGCGGGGAATCAGAGCTGGGGAATCAGAGGTAGGGAATCAGATTTGGGGAATCAGAGGCGGGGACTTAGATATTGGGAAACAGAGGCGGGGAATGAGAGGCGGGGAAACCCAGGCGGGGAATCAGATATGGGGAATCAGAGGTGGGGAATCAGAGGCAAGGAATCAGATGTGCGGAATAAGAGATGGGGAATCAGAGGCAGGGAATCAGAATCAGAAGCAGGGAATCAGAGGCCGGGAATCAGAGGCCGGAATCAGATGCTGGGAATCAGATGCCTGGAATCAGAGGCGGGGAATCAGAGGCAGGGAATCAGATGCGGGGAATCAGAGGCGGGGAATCAGAGCTGGGGAATCAGAGGTGGGGTATTAGAGTTGGGGAATCAGAGGCGGGGAATCAGATATGGGGAAACAGAGGTGGGGAATCAGAGGCGGGGAAACAGAGGCAGGGAATCAGATATGGGAAATCAGAGGTGGGGAATCAGAGATGGGGAATCAGAGGCGGTGAATCAGAGATGGGGAATCAGAGGCGGGGAATCAGAGGCAGGAAATCAGACACGGGGATTCAGAGGCTGGGAATCAGACGGGGGGAATCAAAGGCGGGGAATCAGAGCTGGGGAATCAGAGGCAGGGAATCAGAGGCGGGGAATCAGATATGGGGAATCAGAGGCTGGGATTCAGAGGCGGGGAATCAGAGGCAGGGAATCAGAAATGTGGAATCAGAGGTGGGGAATCAGAGATGGGGAATCAGAGGCGGGGAATCAGAGGCAGGGAATCAGACGCGGGGAATCTGAGGCGGGGAATCAGAGCTGGGGAATCAGAGGTGGGGAATCAGAGTTGGGGAATCAGAGGCAGGGAATCGGATGTGCGGAATCAGAGATGGGGAATCAGATGTGGGGAATCAGAGGAATCAGAGATGGGGAATCAGAGGCGGGGAATCAGAGGCAGGAAATCAGACACGGGGATTCAGAGGCTGGGAATCAGACGGGGGGAATCAAAGGCGGGGAATCAGAGCTGGGGAATCAGAGGCAGGGAATCAGAGTTGGGGATTCAGAGACGGGGAATCAGATATGGGGAAACAGAGGCGGGGAATCAGAGGCGGGCAAACAGAGGCGGGGAATTAGATATGGGGAATCAGAGGTGGGGAATCAGAGGTGGTGAATCAGTGATGGGGAATCACAGGCGGGGAATCAGAGGCAGGGAATAGAACGCAGGGAATCAGACGCAGGGAATCAGAGCTGGGGAATCAGAGGCGGGGAATCATAGTTGGGAATCAGAGGCGGGGAATCAGATATGGGGAAACAGAGGCGGGGAATCAGAGGCGGGGAAACAGAGGCGGGGAATCAGATATGGGGAATCGGATGCGGGGAATCAGAGGCGGGGAATCAGAGCTGGGGAATCAGAGGCGGGGAATCAGAGTTGGGGCATCAGAGGTGGGGAATTAGATATAGGGAAACAGAGGCGGGGAATCAGAGGCGGGGAAACAGAGGCGGGGAATCAGATATGGGGAATCAGAGGTGGGGAATCAGAGGCAGGGAATCAGATGTGCGGAATCAGAGATGGGGAATCAGAGGCAGGGAATCAGAATCAGAAGCGGGGAATCAGAGGCCGGGAATCAGAGGCCGGGAATCAGATGCTGGGAATAAGAGGCCGGGAATCAGAGGTGGGGAATCAGAGTCCGGGAATCAGAGATGGGGATTCAGAGGCGGGGAATGAGATATAGAGAATCGGAGGCGGGGAATCAGAGGCCGGGAAACAGAGGTGGGGAATCAGATATGGGGAATCAGAGGTGGCGAATCAAAGGCGGTGAATCAGAGATGGGGAATCAGAGGCGGGGAATCAGAGGCAGGGAATCAGATGCGGGGAATCAGAGGCGGGGAATCAGAGCTGGCGAATCAGAGGCGGGGAATCAGAGGTGGGCAATCAGAGGCGGGGAATCAGATATGGGGAATCAGAGGCGGGGAATCAGAGGCGGGGAAACAGAGGCGGGGAATCAAATATAGGGAATCAGAGGTGGGGAATCAGAGGTTGTGAATCAGAGATGGGGAATCAAGGCGGGGAATCAGAGGCAGGGAATCAGACACGGGGAATCAGAGGCGGGGATTCAGAGCTGGGGAATCAGAGGCGGGGAATAAGAGTTGGGGAATCAGAGGCAGGGAATCAGATATGGGGAATCAGAGGCGGGGAATCAGAGGCGGGGAAACAGAGGCGGGGAATCAGATATGGGGAATCCAAGGCGGGGAATCAGAGGCAGGGAATAAGACGCGGGGAATCAGAGGCGGTGATTCAGAGATGGGAAATCAGAGGCGGGGAATCAGTGTTGGGGAATCAGAGGCAGGGAATCAGATATGGGGAATCAGAGGCGGGGAATCAGAGGCCGGGAATCAGATATGGGGAAACAGAGGCGGGGAATCCGAGGCGGGGAAACAGAGGCGGGGAATCAGATATGGGGAATCAGAGGTGGGGAATCAGAGGCGGGGAATCAGAGGCGGGGAATCAGAGGAAGGGAATCAGATGTGCAGAATCGGAGATGGGGAATCAGAGGAAGGGAATCAGAGTCGGGGAAACAGAGGCGGGGAATCAGATATGTGGAATCAGAGGTGGCGAATCAAAGGCGGTGAAACAGAGATGGGGAATCAGGGCAGGGAATCAGAGGCAGGGAATCAAACACGGGGAATCAGAGCTGGGGAATCAGAGGCGGGGAATCAGAGTTGGGAATCAGAGGCGGGGAATCAGAGGCGGGGAAACAGAGGCGGGGAATCAGATATGGGGAATCAGAGGTGGGGAATCAGAGGTTGGGAATCAGAGGCAGGGAATCAGAGGCGGGGAATCAGAGGCGGGGAATCAGAGGAAGGGAATCAGATGTGCAGAATCGGAGATGGGGAATCAGAGGCAGGGAATCAGAGGCGGGGAATCAGAGGCGGGGAATCAGAGGCCAGGAATCAGATATGGGGAAACTGAGGCGGGGAATCCGAGGCGGGGAAACAGAGGCGGGGAATCAGATATGGGGAATCAGAGGTGGGGAATCAGAGGTTGGGAATCAGAGGCAGGGAATCAGAGGCTTGGAATCAGATGCAGGGAATCAGATGAGGGGCATCAGAGGCGGGGAATCAGAGCTGGGGAATCAGAGGTGGGGAATCAGATTTGGGGAATCAGAGGTGGGGACTTAGATATTGGGAAACAGAGGCGGGGAATCAGAGGCGGGGAAACAGAGGTGGGGAATCAGATATGGGGAATCAGAGGTGGGGAATCAGAGGCAGGGAATCAGATGTGCGGAATCAGAGATAGGGAATCAGAGGCAGGGAATCAGAATGAGAAGCAGGGAATCAGAGGCCGGGAATCAGAGGCCGGAATCAGATGATGGGAATCAGAGGCCTGGAATCAGAGGCGGGGAATCAGAGGCAGGGAATCAGATGCGGGGAATCAGAGGCGGGGAATCAGAGCTGGGGAATCAGAGGCGGGGTATTAGAGTTGGGGAATCAGAGGCGGGGAATCAGATATGGGGAAACAGAGGTAGGGAATCAGAGGCGGGGAAACAGAGGCAGGGAATCAGATATGGGGAATCAGAGGCGGGGAATCAGAGGTGGGGAAACATAGGCAGGGAATCGGATGTGCGGAATCAGAGATGGGGAATCAGAGGCCGGGAATCAGAGGTGGTGAATCAGAGATGGGGAATCAGAGGCGGGGAATCAGAGGCAGGGTATCAGACGCGGGGAATCAGAGGTGGGCAATCAGAGGCGGGGAATCAGATATGGGTAATCAGAGGCAGGGAATCAGAGGCGGGGAAACAGAGGCGGGGAATCAGATATGGGGAATCAGAGGTGGGGCATCAGAGGTTGTGAATCACAGATGGGGAATAAGAGGCGGGGAATCAGAGGCAGGGAATCAGACGCGGGGAATCAGAGGCGGGGATTCAGAGCTGGGGAATCAGAAGCGGGGAATCAGAGTTGGGGAATCAGAGGCGGGGAATCAGATATGGGGAACCAGAGGCAGGGAATCAGAGGCGGGGAATCAGAGGCAGGGAATCAGACGCGGGGAATCTGAGGCGGGGAATCAGAGCTGGGGAATCAGAGGTGGGGAATCAGAGTTGGGGAATCAGAGGCAAGGAATTGGATGTGCGGAATCAGAGATGGGGAATCAGAGGCGGGGAATCAGAGGCAGGAAATCAGACACGGGGATTCAGAGGCTGGGAATCAGACGGGGGGAATCAAAGGCGGGGAATCAGAGCTGGGGAATCTGAGGCAGGGAATCAGAGTTGGGGATTCAGAGGCGGGGAATCAGATATGGGGAAACAGAGGCGGGGAATCAGAGGCGGGCAAACAGAGGCGGGGAATTAGATATGGGGAATCAGAGGTAGGGAATCAGAGGTGGTGAATCAGTGATGGGGAATCACAGGCGGGGAATCAGAGGCAGGGAATAGAACGCGGGGAATCAGAGGCAGGGAATCAGAGCTGGGGAATCAGAGGCGGGGAATCATAGTTGGGAATCAGAGGCGGGAATCAGATATGGGGAAACAGAGGCGGGGAATCAGAGGCGGGGAAACAGAGGCGGGGAATCAGATATGGGGAATCGGATGCAGGGAATCAGAGGCGGGGAATCAGAGCTGGGGAATCAGAGGCGGGGAATCAGAGTTGGGGCATCAGAGGTGGGGAATTAGATATACGGAAACAGAGGCGGGGAATCAGAGGCGGGGAAACAGAGGCGGGGAATCAGATATTGGGAATCAGAGGTGGGGAATCAGAGGCAGGGAATCAGATGTGCGGAATCAGAGATGGGGAATCAGAGGCAGGGAATCAGAAGCGGGGAATCAGAGGCCGGGAATCAGAGGCCGGGAATCAGATGCTGGGAATAAGAGGCCGGGAATCAGAGGAGGGGAATCAGAGTCCGGGAATCAGAGATGGGGATTCAGAGGCGGGGAATGAGATATGGAGAATCAGAGGCGGGGAATCAGAGGCGGGGAAACAGAGGTGGGGAATCAGATATGGGGAATCAGAGGTGGCGAATCAAAGGCAGTGAATCAGAGATGGGGAATCAGAGGCAGGGAATCAGAGGCAGGGAATCAGATGCGGGGAATCAGAGGCGGGGAATCAGAGCTGGCGAATCAGAGGCTGGGAATCAGAGGTGGGCAATCAGAGGCGGGGAAATAGATATGGGGAATCAGAGGCGGGGAATCAGAGGCGGGGAAACAGAGGCGGGGAATCAAATATAGGGAATCAGAGGTGGAGAATCAGAGGTTGTGAATCAGAGATGGGGAATCAAGGCGGGGAATCAGAGGCAGGGAATAAGACGCGGGGAATCAGAGGCGGTGATTCAGAGCTGGGGAATCAGAAGCGGGGAATCAGAGTTGGGGAATCAGAGGCAGGGAATCAGATGCGGGGAATCAGAGGCGGGGAATCAGAGCTGGCGAATCAGAGGCGGGGAATCAGAGGTGGGCAATCAGAGGCGGGGAATCAGATATGGGGAATCAGAGGCGGGGAATCAGAGGCGGGGAAACAGAGGCGGGGAATCAAATATAGGGAATCAGAGGTGGGGAATCAGAGGTTGTGAATCAGAGATGGGGAATCAAGGCGGGGAATCAGAGGCAGGGAATCAGACACGGGGAATCAGAGGCGGGGATTCAGAGCTGGGGAATCAGAGGCGGGGAATAAGAGTTGGGGAATCAGAGGCAGGGAATCAGATATGGGGAATCAGAGGCGGGGAATCAGAGGCGGGGAAACAGAGGCGGGGAATCAGATATGGGGAATCCAAGGCGGGGAATCAGAGGCAGGGAATAAGACGCGGGGAATCAGAGGCGGTGATTCAGAGATGGGGAATCAGAGGCGGGGAATCAGTGTTGGGGAATCAGAGGCAGGGAATCAGATATGGGGAATCAGAGGCGGGGAATCAGAGGCCGGGAATCAGATATGGGGAAACAGAGGCGGGGAATCCGAGGCGGGGAAACAGAGGCGGGGAATCAGATATGGGGAATCAGAGGTGGGGAATCAGAGGCGGGGAATCAGAGGCGGGGAATCAGAGGAAGGGAATCAGATGTGCAGAATCGGAGATGGGGAATCAGAGGAAGGGAATCAGAGTCGGGGAAACAGAGGCGGGGAATCAGATATGTGGAATCAGAGGTGGCGAATCAAAGGCGGTGAAACAGAGATGGGGAATCAGGGCAGGGAATCAGAGGCAGGGAATCAAACACGGGGAATCAGAGCTGGGGAATCAGAGGCGGGGAATCAGAGTTGGGAATCAGAGGCGGGGAATCAGAGGCGGGGAAACAGAGGCGGGGAATCAGATATGGGGAATCAGAGGTGGGGAATCAGAGGTTGGGAATCAGAGGCAGGGAATCAGAGGCGGGGAATCAGAGGCGGGGAATCAGAGGAAGGGAATCAGATGTGCAGAATCGGAGATGGGGAATCAGAGGCAGGGAATCAGAGGCGGGGAATCAGAGGCGGGGAATCAGAGGCCGGGAATCAGATATGGGGAAACTGAGGCGGGGAATCCGAGGCGGGGAAACAGAGGCGGGGAATCAGATATGGGGAATCAGAGGTGGGGAATCAGAGGTTGGGAATCAGAGGCAGGGAATCAGAGGCTTGGAATCAGATGCAGGGAATCAGATGAGGGGCATCAGAGGCGGGGAATCAGAGCTGGGGAATCAGAGGTGGGGAATCAGATTTGGGGAATCAGAGGTGGGGACTTAGATATTGGGAAACAGAGGCGGGGAATCAGAGGCGGGGAAACAGAGGTGGGGAATCAGATATGGGGAATCAGAGGTGGGGAATCAGAGGCAGGGAATCAGATGTGCGGAATCAGAGATAGGGAATCAGAGGCAGGGAATCAGAATGAGAAGCAGGGAATCAGAGGCCGGGAATCAGAGGCCGGAATCAGATGATGGGAATCAGAGGCCTGGAATCAGAGGCGGGGAATCAGAGGCAGGGAATCAGATGCGGGGAATCAGAGGCGGGGAATCAGAGCTGGGGAATCAGAGGCGGGGTATTAGAGTTGGGGAATCAGAGGCGGGGAATCAGATATGGGGAAACAGAGGTAGGGAATCAGAGGCGGGGAAACAGAGGCAGGGAATCAGATATGGGGAATCAGAGGCGGGGAATCAGAGGTGGGGAAACATAGGCAGGGAATAGGATGTGCGGAATCAGAGATGGGGAATCAGAGGCCGGGAATCAGAGGTGGTGAATCAGAGATGGGGAATCAGAGGCGGGGAATCAGAGGCAGGGTATCAGACGCGGGGAATCAGAGGTGGGCAATCAGAGGCGGGGAATCAGATATGGGTAATCAGAGGCAGGGAATCAGAGGCGGGGAAACAGAGGCGGGGAATCAGATATGGGGAATCAGAGGTGGGGCATCAGAGGTTGTGAATCACAGATGGGGAATAAGGGGCGGGGAATCAGAGGCAGGGAATCAGACGCGGGGAATCAGAGGCGGGGATTCAGAGCTGGGGAATCAGAAGCGGGGAATCAGAGTTGGGGAATCAGAGGCGGGGAATCAGATATGGGGAACCAGAGGCAGGGAATCAGAGGCGGGGAATCAGAGGCAGGGAATCAGACGCGGGGA
The DNA here is from genome assembly GCF_036971445.1 of Narcine bancroftii. Lineage (NCBI taxonomy): Eukaryota > Metazoa > Chordata > Chondrichthyes > Torpediniformes > Narcinidae > Narcine > Narcine bancroftii. The sequence continues at coordinate 110,269,395 of NC_091474.1, read as the reverse complement.
ATCTGAGGCGGGGAATCAGAGCTGGGGAACTAGAGGTGGGGAATCAGAGTTGGGGAATCAGAGGCAGGGAATTGGATGTGCGGAATCAGAGATGGGGAATCAGAGGCGGGGAATCAGAGGCAGGAAATCAGACACGGGGATTCAGAGGCTGGGAATCAGACGGGGGGAATCAAAGGCGGGGAATCAGAGCTGGGGAATCTGAGGCAGGGAATCAGAGTTGGGGATTCAGAGGCGGGGAATCAGATATGGGGAAACAGAGGCGGGGAATCAGAGGCGGGCAAACAGAGGCGGGGAATTAGATATGGGGAATCAGAGGTAGGGAATCAGAGGTGGTGAATCAGTGATGGGGAATCACAGGCGGGGAATCAGAGGCAGGGAATAGAACGCGGGGAATCAGAGGCAGGGAATCAGACGCGGGGAATCAGAGGCGGGGATTCAGAGCTGGGGAATCAGAGGCGGTGAATCAGAGTTGGGGAATCAGAGGCAGGGAATCAGATATGGGGAATCAGAGGCGTGGAATCAGAGGCGGGGAAACAGAGGCGGGGAATCAGATATGGGGAATCAGAATTGGGGAATCAGGGGCAGGGAATCAGTGGCAGGGAATCAGAGGCGTGGAATCAGAGGCGGGGAATCAGAGGCAGGGAATCAGACACGGGGAATCGGAGGCGGGGAATCAGAGATGGAGAATCAGAGGCGGGGAATCAGAGGCAGGGAATCGGACTCCGGGAATCAGAGTTGGGGAATCAGAGCTGGGGAATCAGAGGCGGGGAATCAGAGTTGGGGAATCAGAGGCGGGGAATCAGATATGGGGAAATAGAGGCGGGGAATCAGATATGGGGAATCAGAGGTGTGGAATCAGAGGTTGGGAATCAGAGGCAGGGAATCAGAGTCGGGGAAACAGAGGCGGGGAATCAGATATGGGGAATCAGAGGTGGCGAATCAAAGGCGGTGAAACAGAGATGGGGAATCAGGGCAGGGAATCAGAGGCAGGGAATCAAACACGGGGAATCAGAGCTGGGGAATCAGAGGCGGGGAATCAGAGTTGGGAATCAGAGGCGGGGAATCAGAGGCGGGGAAACAGAGGCGGGGAATCAGATATGGGGAATCAGAGGTGGGGAATCCGAGGTTGGGAATCAGAGGCAGGGAATCAGAGGCGGGGAATCAGAGGCGGGGAATCAGAGGAAGGGAATCAGATGTGCGGAATCGGAGATGGGGAATCAGAGGCAGGGAATCAGAGGCGGGGAATCAGAGGCGGGGAATCAGAGGCCGGGAATCAGATATGGGAAAACAGAGGCTGGGAATCCGAGGCGGGGAAACAGAGGCGGGGAATCAGATATGGGGAATCAGAGTTGGGGAATCAGAGGTTGGGAATCAGAGGCAGGGAATCAGAGGCTTGGAATCAGATGCAGGGAATCAGATGCGGGGAATCAGAGGCGGGGAATCAGAGCTGGGGAATCAGAGGTAGGGAATCAGATTTGGGGAATCAGAGGCGGGGACTTAGATATTGGGAAACAGAGGCGGGGAATGAGAGGCGGGGAAACCCAGGCGGGGAATCAGATATGGGGAATCAGAGGTGGGGAATCAGAGGCAAGGAATCAGATGTGCGGAATAAGAGATGGGGAATCAGAGGCAGGGAATCAGAATCAGAAGCAGGGAATCAGAGGCCGGGAATCAGAGGCCGGAATCAGATGCTGGGAATCAGATGCCTGGAATCAGAGGCGGGGAATCAGAGGCAGGGAATCAGATGCGGGGAATCAGAGGCGGGGAATCAGAGCTGGGGAATCAGAGGTGGGGTATTAGAGTTGGGGAATCAGAGGCGGGGAATCAGATATGGGGAAACAGAGGTGGGGAATCAGAGGCGGGGAAACAGAGGCAGGGAATCAGATATGGGAAATCAGAGGTGGGGAATCAGAGATGGGGAATCAGAGGCGGTGAATCAGAGATGGGGAATCAGAGGCGGGGAATCAGAGGCAGGAAATCAGACACGGGGATTCAGAGGCTGGGAATCAGACGGGGGGAATCAAAGGCGGGGAATCAGAGCTGGGGAATCAGAGGCAGGGAATCAGAGGCGGGGAATCAGATATGGGGAATCAGAGGCTGGGATTCAGAGGCGGGGAATCAGAGGCAGGGAATCAGAAATGTGGAATCAGAGGTGGGGAATCAGAGATGGGGAATCAGAGGCGGGGAATCAGAGGCAGGGAATCAGACGCGGGGAATCTGAGGCGGGGAATCAGAGCTGGGGAATCAGAGGTGGGGAATCAGAGTTGGGGAATCAGAGGCAGGGAATCGGATGTGCGGAATCAGAGATGGGGAATCAGATGTGGGGAATCAGAGGAATCAGAGATGGGGAATCAGAGGCGGGGAATCAGAGGCAGGAAATCAGACACGGGGATTCAGAGGCTGGGAATCAGACGGGGGGAATCAAAGGCGGGGAATCAGAGCTGGGGAATCAGAGGCAGGGAATCAGAGTTGGGGATTCAGAGACGGGGAATCAGATATGGGGAAACAGAGGCGGGGAATCAGAGGCGGGCAAACAGAGGCGGGGAATTAGATATGGGGAATCAGAGGTGGGGAATCAGAGGTGGTGAATCAGTGATGGGGAATCACAGGCGGGGAATCAGAGGCAGGGAATAGAACGCAGGGAATCAGACGCAGGGAATCAGAGCTGGGGAATCAGAGGCGGGGAATCATAGTTGGGAATCAGAGGCGGGGAATCAGATATGGGGAAACAGAGGCGGGGAATCAGAGGCGGGGAAACAGAGGCGGGGAATCAGATATGGGGAATCGGATGCGGGGAATCAGAGGCGGGGAATCAGAGCTGGGGAATCAGAGGCGGGGAATCAGAGTTGGGGCATCAGAGGTGGGGAATTAGATATAGGGAAACAGAGGCGGGGAATCAGAGGCGGGGAAACAGAGGCGGGGAATCAGATATGGGGAATCAGAGGTGGGGAATCAGAGGCAGGGAATCAGATGTGCGGAATCAGAGATGGGGAATCAGAGGCAGGGAATCAGAATCAGAAGCGGGGAATCAGAGGCCGGGAATCAGAGGCCGGGAATCAGATGCTGGGAATAAGAGGCCGGGAATCAGAGGTGGGGAATCAGAGTCCGGGAATCAGAGATGGGGATTCAGAGGCGGGGAATGAGATATAGAGAATCAGAGGCGGGGAATCAGAGGCCGGGAAACAGAGGTGGGGAATCAGATATGGGGAATCAGAGGTGGCGAATCAAAGGCGGTGAATCAGAGATGGGGAATCAGAGGCGGGGAATCAGAGGCAGGGAATCAGATGCGGGGAATCAGAGGCGGGGAATCAGAGCTGGCGAATCAGAGGCGGGGAATCAGAGGTGGGCAATCAGAGGCGGGGAATCAGATATGGGGAATCAGAGGCGGGGAATCAGAGGCGGGGAAACAGAGGCGGGGAATCAAATATAGGGAATCAGAGGTGGGGAATCAGAGGTTGTGAATCAGAGATGGGGAATCAAGGCGGGGAATCAGAGGCAGGGAATCAGACACGGGGAATCAGAGGCGGGGATTCAGAGCTGGGGAATCAGAGGCGGGGAATAAGAGTTGGGGAATCAGAGGCAGGGAATCAGATATGGGGAATCAGAGGCGGGGAATCAGAGGCGGGGAAACAGAGGCGGGGAATCAGATATGGGGAATCCAAGGCGGGGAATCAGAGGCAGGGAATAAGACGCGGGGAATCAGAGGCGGTGATTCAGAGATGGGAAATCAGAGGCGGGGAATCAGTGTTGGGGAATCAGAGGCAGGGAATCAGATATGGGGAATCAGAGGCGGGGAATCAGAGGCCGGGAATCAGATATGGGGAAACAGAGGCGGGGAATCCGAGGCGGGGAAACAGAGGCGGGGAATCAGATATGGGGAATCAGAGGTGGGGAATCAGAGGCGGGGAATCAGAGGCGGGGAATCAGAGGAAGGGAATCAGATGTGCAGAATCGGAGATGGGGAATCAGAGGAAGGGAATCAGAGTCGGGGAAACAGAGGCGGGGAATCAGATATGTGGAATCAGAGGTGGCGAATCAAAGGCGGTGAAACAGAGATGGGGAATCAGGGCAGGGAATCAGAGGCAGGGAATCAAACACGGGGAATCAGAGCTGGGGAATCAGAGGCGGGGAATCAGAGTTGGGAATCAGAGGCGGGGAATCAGAGGCGGGGAAACAGAGGCGGGGAATCAGATATGGGGAATCAGAGGTGGGGAATCAGAGGTTGGGAATCAGAGGCAGGGAATCAGAGGCGGGGAATCAGAGGCGGGGAATCAGAGGAAGGGAATCAGATGTGCAGAATCGGAGATGGGGAATCAGAGGCAGGGAATCAGAGGCGGGGAATCAGAGGCGGGGAATCAGAGGCCGGGAATCAGATATGGGGAAACTGAGGCGGGGAATCCGAGGCGGGGAAACAGAGGCGGGGAATCAGATATGGGGAATCAGAGGTGGGGAATCAGAGGTTGGGAATCAGAGGCAGGGAATCAGAGGCTTGGAATCAGATGCAGGGAATCAGATGAGGGGCATCAGAGGCGGGGAATCAGAGCTGGGGAATCAGAGGTGGGGAATCAGATTTGGGGAATCAGAGGTGGGGACTTAGATATTGGGAAACAGAGGCGGGGAATCAGAGGCGGGGAAACAGAGGTGGGGAATCAGATATGGGGAATCAGAGGTGGGGAATCAGAGGCAGGGAATCAGATGTGCGGAATCAGAGATAGGGAATCAGAGGCAGGGAATCAGAATGAGAAGCAGGGAATCAGAGGCCGGGAATCAGAGGCCGGAATCAGATGATGGGAATCAGAGGCCTGGAATCAGAGGCGGGGAATCAGAGGCAGGGAATCAGATGCGGGGAATCAGAGGCGGGGAATCAGAGCTGGGGAATCAGAGGCGGGGTATTAGAGTTGGGGAATCAGAGGCGGGGAATCAGATATGGGGAAACAGAGGTAGGGAATCAGAGGCGGGGAAACAGAGGCAGGGAATCAGATATGGGGAATCAGAGGCGGGGAATCAGAGGTGGGGAAACATAGGCAGGGAATCGGATGTGCGGAATCAGAGATGGGGAATCAGAGGCCGGGAATCAGAGGTGGTGAATCAGAGATGGGGAATCAGAGGCGGGGAATCAGAGGCAGGGTATCAGACGCGGGGAATCAGAGGTGGGCAATCAGAGGCGGGGAATCAGATATGGGTAATCAGAGGCAGGGAATCAGAGGCGGGGAAACAGAGGCGGGGAATCAGATATGGGGAATCAGAGGTGGGGCATCAGAGGTTGTGAATCACAGATGGGGAATAAGAGGCGGGGAATCAGAGGCAGGGAATCAGACGCGGGGAATCAGAGGCGGGGATTCAGAGCTGGGGAATCAGAAGCGGGGAATCAGAGTTGGGGAATCAGAGGCGGGGAATCAGATATGGGGAACCAGAGGCAGGGAATCAGAGGCGGGGAATCAGAGGCAGGGAATCAGACGCGGGGAATCTGAGGCGGGGAATCAGAGCTGGGGAATCAGAGGTGGGGAATCAGAGTTGGGGAATCAGAGGCAAGGAATTGGATGTGCGGAATCAGAGATGGGGAATCAGAGGCGGGGAATCAGAGGCAGGAAATCAGACACGGGGATTCAGAGGCTGGGAATCAGACGGGGGGAATCAAAGGCGGGGAATCAGAGCTGGGGAATCTGAGGCAGGGAATCAGAGTTGGGGATTCAGAGGCGGGGAATCAGATATGGGGAAACAGAGGCGGGGAATCAGAGGCGGGCAAACAGAGGCGGGGAATTAGATATGGGGAATCAGAGGTAGGGAATCAGAGGTGGTGAATCAGTGATGGGGAATCACAGGCGGGGAATCAGAGGCAGGGAATAGAACGCGGGGAATCAGAGGCAGGGAATCAGAGCTGGGGAATCAGAGGCGGGGAATCATAGTTGGGAATCAGAGGCGGGAATCAGATATGGGGAAACAGAGGCGGGGAATCAGAGGCGGGGAAACAGAGGCGGGGAATCAGATATGGGGAATCGGATGCAGGGAATCAGAGGCGGGGAATCAGAGCTGGGGAATCAGAGGCGGGGAATCAGAGTTGGGGCATCAGAGGTGGGGAATTAGATATACGGAAACAGAGGCGGGGAATCAGAGGCGGGGAAACAGAGGCGGGGAATCAGATATTGGGAATCAGAGGTGGGGAATCAGAGGCAGGGAATCAGATGTGCGGAATCAGAGATGGGGAATCAGAGGCAGGGAATCAGAAGCGGGGAATCAGAGGCCGGGAATCAGAGGCCGGGAATCAGATGCTGGGAATAAGAGGCCGGGAATCAGAGGAGGGGAATCAGAGTCCGGGAATCAGAGATGGGGATTCAGAGGCGGGGAATGAGATATGGAGAATCAGAGGCGGGGAATCAGAGGCGGGGAAACAGAGGTGGGGAATCAGATATGGGGAATCAGAGGTGGCGAATCAAAGGCAGTGAATCAGAGATGGGGAATCAGAGGCAGGGAATCAGAGGCAGGGAATCAGATGCGGGGAATCAGAGGCGGGGAATCAGAGCTGGCGAATCAGAGGCTGGGAATCAGAGGTGGGCAATCAGAGGCGGGGAAATAGATATGGGGAATCAGAGGCGGGGAATCAGAGGCGGGGAAACAGAGGCGGGGAATCAAATATAGGGAATCAGAGGTGGAGAATCAGAGGTTGTGAATCAGAGATGGGGAATCAAGGCGGGGAATCAGAGGCAGGGAATAAGACGCGGGGAATCAGAGGCGGTGATTCAGAGCTGGGGAATCAGAAGCGGGGAATCAGAGTTGGGGAATCAGAGGCAGGGAATCAGATGCGGGGAATCAGAGGCGGGGAATCAGAGCTGGCGAATCAGAGGCGGGGAATCAGAGGTGGGCAATCAGAGGCGGGGAATCAGATATGGGGAATCAGAGGCGGGGAATCAGAGGCGGGGAAACAGAGGCGGGGAATCAAATATAGGGAATCAGAGGTGGGGAATCAGAGGTTGTGAATCAGAGATGGGGAATCAAGGCGGGGAATCAGAGGCAGGGAATCAGACACGGGGAATCAGAGGCGGGGATTCAGAGCTGGGGAATCAGAGGCGGGGAATAAGAGTTGGGGAATCAGAGGCAGGGAATCAGATATGGGGAATCAGAGGCGGGGAATCAGAGGCGGGGAAACAGAGGCGGGGAATCAGATATGGGGAATCCAAGGCGGGGAATCAGAGGCAGGGAATAAGACGCGGGGAATCAGAGGCGGTGATTCAGAGATGGGGAATCAGAGGCGGGGAATCAGTGTTGGGGAATCAGAGGCAGGGAATCAGATATGGGGAATCAGAGGCGGGGAATCAGAGGCCGGGAATCAGATATGGGGAAACAGAGGCGGGGAATCCGAGGCGGGGAAACAGAGGCGGGGAATCAGATATGGGGAATCAGAGGTGGGGAATCAGAGGCGGGGAATCAGAGGCGGGGAATCAGAGGAAGGGAATCAGATGTGCAGAATCGGAGATGGGGAATCAGAGGAAGGGAATCAGAGTCGGGGAAACAGAGGCGGGGAATCAGATATGTGGAATCAGAGGTGGCGAATCAAAGGCGGTGAAACAGAGATGGGGAATCAGGGCAGGGAATCAGAGGCAGGGAATCAAACACGGGGAATCAGAGCTGGGGAATCAGAGGCGGGGAATCAGAGTTGGGAATCAGAGGCGGGGAATCAGAGGCGGGGAAACAGAGGCGGGGAATCAGATATGGGGAATCAGAGGTGGGGAATCAGAGGTTGGGAATCAGAGGCAGGGAATCAGAGGCGGGGAATCAGAGGCGGGGAATCAGAGGAAGGGAATCAGATGTGCAGAATCGGAGATGGGGAATCAGAGGCAGGGAATCAGAGGCGGGGAATCAGAGGCGGGGAATCAGAGGCCGGGAATCAGATATGGGGAAACTGAGGCGGGGAATCCGAGGCGGGGAAACAGAGGCGGGGAATCAGATATGGGGAATCAGAGGTGGGGAATCAGAGGTTGGGAATCAGAGGCAGGGAATCAGAGGCTTGGAATCAGATGCAGGGAATCAGATGAGGGGCATCAGAGGCGGGGAATCAGAGCTGGGGAATCAGAGGTGGGGAATCAGATTTGGGGAATCAGAGGTGGGGACTTAGATATTGGGAAACAGAGGCGGGGAATCAGAGGCGGGGAAACAGAGGTGGGGAATCAGATATGGGGAATCAGAGGTGGGGAATCAGAGGCAGGGAATCAGATGTGCGGAATCAGAGATAGGGAATCAGAGGCAGGGAATCAGAATGAGAAGCAGGGAATCAGAGGCCGGGAATCAGAGGCCGGAATCAGATGATGGGAATCAGAGGCCTGGAATCAGAGGCGGGGAATCAGAGGCAGGGAATCAGATGCGGGGAATCAGAGGCGGGGAATCAGAGCTGGGGAATCAGAGGCGGGGTATTAGAGTTGGGGAATCAGAGGCGGGGAATCAGATATGGGGAAACAGAGGTAGGGAATCAGAGGCGGGGAAACAGAGGCAGGGAATCAGATATGGGGAATCAGAGGCGGGGAATCAGAGGTGGGGAAACATAGGCAGGGAATAGGATGTGCGGAATCAGAGATGGGGAATCAGAGGCCGGGAATCAGAGGTGGTGAATCAGAGATGGGGAATCAGAGGCGGGGAATCAGAGGCAGGGTATCAGACGCGGGGAATCAGAGGTGGGCAATCAGAGGCGGGGAATCAGATATGGGTAATCAGAGGCAGGGAATCAGAGGCGGGGAAACAGAGGCGGGGAATCAGATATGGGGAATCAGAGGTGGGGCATCAGAGGTTGTGAATCACAGATGGGGAATAAGGGGCGGGGAATCAGAGGCAGGGAATCAGACGCGGGGAATCAGAGGCGGGGATTCAGAGCTGGGGAATCAGAAGCGGGGAATCAGAGTTGGGGAATCAGAGGCGGGGAATCAGATATGGGGAACCAGAGGCAGGGAATCAGAGGCGGGGAATCAGAGGCAGGGAATCAGACGCGGGGAATCTGAGGCGGGGAATCAGAGCTGGGGAATCAGAGGTGGGGAATCAGAGTTGGGGAATCAGAGGCAGGGAATTGGATGTGCGGAATCAGAGATGGGGAATCAGAGGCGGGGAATCAGAGGCAGGAAATCAGACACGGGGATTCAGAGGCTGGGAATCAGACGGGGGGAATCAAAGGCGGGGAATCAGAGCTGGGGAATCTGAGGCAGGGAATCAGAGTTGGGGATTCAGAGGCGGGGAATCAGATATGGGGAAACAGAGGCGGGGAATCAGAGGCGGGCAAACAGAGGCGGGGAATTAGATATGGGGAATCAGAGGTAGGGAATCAGAGGTGGTGAATCAGTGATGGGGAATCACAGGCGGGGAATCAGAGGCAGGGAATAGAACGCGGGGAATCAGAGGCAGGGAATCAGAGCTGGGGAATCAGAGGCGGGGAATCATAGTTGGGAATCAGAGGCGGGAATCAGATATGGGGAAACAGAGGCGGGGAATCAGAGGCGGGGAAACAGAGGCGGGGAATCAGATATGGGGAATCGGATGCAGGGAATCAGAGGCGGGGAATCAGAGCTGGGGAATCAGAGGCGGGGAATCAGAGTTGGGGCATCAGAGGTGGGGAATTAGATATACGGAAACAGAGGCGGGGAATCAGAGGCGGGAAAACAGAGGCGGGGAATCAGATATTGGGAATCAGAGGTGGGGAATCAGAGGCAGGGAATCAGATGTGCGGAATCAGAGATGGGGAATCAGAGGCAGGGAATCAGAAGCGGGGAATCAGAGGCCGGGAATCAGAGGCCGGGAATCAGATGCTGGGAATAAGAGGCCGGGAATCAGAGGAGGGGAATCAGAGTCCGGGAATCAGAGATGGGGATTCAGAGGCGGGGAATGAGATATGGAGAATCAGAGGCGGGGAATCAGAGGCGGGGAAACAGAGGTGGGGAATCAGATATGGGGAATCAGAGGTGGCGAATCAAAGGCAGTGAATCAGAGATGGGGAATCAGAGGCAGGGAATCAGAGGCAGGGAATCAGATGCGGGGAATCAGAGGCGGGGAATCAGAGCTGGCGAATCAGAGGCTGGGAATCAGAGGTGGGCAATCAGAGGCGGGGAAATAGATATGGGGAATCAGAGGCGGGGAATCAGAGGCGGGGAAACAGAGGCGGGGAATCAAATATAGGGAATCAGAGGTGGAGAATCAGAGGTTGTGAATCAGAGATGGGGAATCAAGGCGGGGAATCAGAGGCAGGGAATAAGACGCGGGGAATCAGAGGCGGTGATTCAGAGCTGGGGAATCAGAAGCGGGGAATCAGAGTTGGGGAATCAGAGGCAGGGAATCAGATATGGGGAATCAGAGGCGGGGAATCCGAGGCGGGGAAACAGAGGCGGGGAATCAGATATGGGGAATCAGAGGTGGGGAATCAGAGGTTTGGAATCAGAGGCAGGGAATCAGAGGCTTGGAATCAGATGCAGGGTATCAGATGCGGGGAATCAGAGGCGGGGAATCAGAGCTGGGGAATCAGAGGTGGGGAATCAGATTTGGGGAGTCAGAGGTGGGGACTTAGATATTGGGAACAGAGGCGGGGAATCAGAGGCGGGGAAACAGAGGCGGGGAATCAGATATGGTGAATCAGAGGTGGGGAATCAGAGGCAGGGAATCAGATGTGCGGAATCAGAGATGGGGAATCAGAGGAAGGGAATCAGAATCAGAAGCAGGGAATCAGAGGCCGGGAATCAGAGGCCGGAATCAGATGCTGGGAATCAGAGGCCTGGAATCAGAGGCGGGGAATCAGAGGCAGGGAATCAGATGCGGGGAATCAGAGGCGGGGAATCAGAGCTGGGGAATCAGAGGCGGGGTATTAGAGTTGGGGAATCAGAGGCGGGGAATCAGATATGGGGAAACAGAGGTGGGGAATCAGAGGCGGGGAAACAGAGGCAGGGAATCAGATATGGGGAATCAGAGGTGGGGCATCAGAGGTTGTGAATCACAGATGGGGAATCAGAGGCGGGGAATCAGAGGCAGGGAATCAGACACGGGGAATCAGAGGCGGGGATTCAGAGCTGGGGAATCAGAAGCGGGGAATCAGAGTTGGGGAATCAGAGGCGGGGAATCAGATATGGGGAATCAGAGGCAGGGAATCAGAGGCGGGGAATCAGAGGCAGGGAATCAGACGCGGGGAATCTGAGGCGGGGAATCAGAGCTGGGGAATCGGAGGTGGGGAATCAGAGTTGGGGAATCAGAGGCAGGGAATTGGATGTGCGGAATCAGAGAGGGGGAATCAGAGGTGGGGAATCAGAGGCGGTGAATCAGAGATGGGGAATCAGAGGCGGGGAATCAGAGGCAGGAAATCAGACTCGGGGATTCAGAGGCTGGGAATCAGACGGGGGGAATCAAAGGCGGGGAATCAGAGCTGGGGAATCTGAGGCAGGGAATCAGAGTTGGGGATTCAGAGGCGGGGAATCTGATATGGGGAAACAGAGGCGGGGAATCAGAGGCGGGCAAACAGAGGCGGGGAATTAGATATGGGGAATCAGAGGTAGGGAATCAGAGGTGGTGAATCAGTGATGGGGAATCACAGGCGGGGAATCAGAGGCAGGGAATAGAACGCGGGGAATCAGAGGCAGGGAATCAGAGCTGGGGAATCAGAGGAGGGGATTCATAGTTGGGAATCAGAGGCGGGTATCAGATATGGGGAAACAGAGGCGGGGAATCAGAGGCGGTGAAACAGAGGCGGGGAATCAGATATGGGGAATCGGATGCAGGGAATCAGAGGCGGGGAATCAGAGCTGGGGAATCAGAGGCGGGGAATCAGAGTTGGGGCATCAGAGGTGGGGAATTAGATATAGGGAAACAGAGGCGGGGAATCAGAGGCGGGGAAACAGAGGCGGGGAATCAGATATGGGGAATCAGAGGTGGGGAATCAGAGCCAGGGAATCAGATGTGCGGAATCAGAGATGGGGAATAAGAGGCAGGGAATCAGAATCAGAAGCGGGGAATCAGAGGCCAGGAATCAGAGGCCGGGAATCAGATGCTGGGAATAAGAGGCCGGGAATCAGAGGTGGGGAATCAGATATGGGGAATCAGAGGTGGCGAATCAAAGGCGGTGAATCAGAGATGGGGAATCAGAGGCGGGGAATCAGAGGCAGGGAATCAGATGCGGGGAATCAGAGGCGGGGAATCAGAGCTGGCGAATCAGAGGCTGGGAATCAGAGGTGGGCAATCAGTGGCGGGGAATCAGATATGGGGAATCAGAGGCGGGGAATCAGAGGCGGGGAAACAGAGGTGGGGAATCAAATATAGGGAATCAGAGGTGGGGAATCAGAGGTTGTGAATCAGAGATGGGGAATCAAGGCGGGGAATCAGAGGCAGGGAATCAGACGCGGGGAATCAGAGGCGGGGATTCAGAGCTGGGGAATCAGAGGCGGGGAATCAGAGTTGGGGAATCAGAGGCAGGGAATCAGATATGGGGAATCAGAGGCGGGGAATCAGAGGCGGGGAAACAGAGGCGGGGAATCAGATGTGGGGAATCAGAGGTGGGGAATCAGGGGCAGGGAATCAGTGGCAGGGAATCAGAGGCGGGGAATCAGAGGCGGGGAATCAAAGGCAGGGAATCAGACACGGGGAATCAGAGGCGGGGAATCAGAGATGGGGAATCAGAGGCAGGGAATCGTATGCCGGGAATCAGAGTCAGGGAATCAGAGCTGGGGAATCAGAGGCGGGGAATCAGAGTTGGGGAATCAGAGGCGGGGAATCAGATATGGGGAAATAGAGGCGGGGAATCAGATATGGGGAATCAGAGGTGTTGAATCAGAGGTTGGGAATCAGAGGCAGGGAATCAGAGTCGGGGAAACAGAGGCGGGGAATCAGATATGGGGAATCAGAGGTGGCGAATCAAAGGCGGTGAAACAGAGATGGGGAATCAGGGCAGGGAATCAGAGGCAGGGAATCAAACACGGGGAATCAGAGCTGGGGAATCAGAGGCGGGGAATCAGAGTTGGGAATCAGAGGCGGGGAATCAGAGGCGGGGAAACAGAGGCGGGGAATCAGATATGGGGAATCAGAGGTGGGGAATCCGAGGTTGGGAATCAGAGGCAGGGAATCAGAGGCGGAAAATCAGAGGCGGGGAATCAGAGGAAGGGAATCAGATGTGCGGAATCGGAGATGGGGAATCAGAGGCAGGGAATCAGAGGCGGGGAATCAGAGGCGGGGAATCAGAGGCCGGGAATCAGATATGGGGAAACAGAGACGTGGAAACCGAGGCGGGGAAACAGAGGCGGGGAATCAGATATGGGGAATCAGAGGTGGGGAATCAGAGGTTGGGAATCAGAGGCAGGGAATCAGAGGCTTGGAATCAGATGCAGGGAATCAGATGCGGGGAATCAGAGGCGGGGAATCAGAGCTGGGGAATCAGAGGTGGGGAATCAGATTTGGGGAATCAGAGGCGGGGACTTAGATATTGGGAAACAGAGGCGGGGAATCAGAGGCGGGGAAACCCAGGCAGCGAATCAGATATGGGGAATCAGAGGTGGGGAATCAGAGGCAAGGAATCAGATGTGCGGAATCAGAGATGGGGAATCAGAGGCAGGGAATCAGAATCAGAAGCAGGGAATCAGAGGCCGGGAATCAGAGGCCGGAATCAGATGCTGGGAATCAGAGGCCTGGAATCAGAGGCGGGGAATCAGAGGCAGGGAATCAGATGCGGGGAATCAGAGGCGGGGAATCAGAGCTGGGGAATCAGAGGCGGGGTATTAGAGTTGGGGAATCAGAGGCGGGGAATCAGATATGGGGAAACAGAGGTGGGGAATCAGAGGCGGGGAAACAGAGGCAGGGAATCAGATATGGGGAATCAGAGGCGGGGAATCAGAGGTGGGGAATCATAGGCCGGGAATCGGATGTGCGGAATCAGAGATGGGGAATCAGAGGCTGGGAATCAGAGGTGGTGAATCAGAGATGGGGAATCAGACGCGGGGAATCAGAGGCAGGGAATCAGACGCGGGGAATCAGAGGTGGGCAATCAGAGGCGGGGAATCAGATATGGGGAATCAGAGGCGGGGAATCAGAGGCGGGGAAACAGAGGTGGGGAATCAGATATGGGGAATCAGAGGTGGGGCATCAGAGGTTGTGAATCACAGATGGGGAATCAGAGGCGGGGAATCAGAGGCAGGGAATCAGACGCGGGGAATCAGAGGCGGGGATTCAGAGCTGGGGAATCAGAGGCTGGGAATCAGAGTTGGGGAATCAGAGGCAGGGAATCAGATATGGGGAATCAGAGGCAGGGAATCAGAGGCGGGAAAACAGAGGCGGGGAATCAGATATGGGGAATCAGAGGCGGGGAATCAGAGGCGGGGAATCAGAGATGGGGAATCAGAGGCGGGGAATCAGAGGCAGGGAATCGGATGCCGGGAATCAGAGGCGGGAAATCAGAGCTGGGGAATCAGAGGCGGGGAATCAGAGTTGGGGAATCAGAGGCGGCGAAGCAGATATGGGGAAATAGAGGCGGGGAATCAGATATGGGGAATCAGAGGCTGGGAATCAGAGGGGGGGAAACAGAGGCGGGAATAAGATATGGGGAATCAGAGGTGGGGAATCAGGGGCGGGGAATCAGTGGCAGGGAATCAGAGGCGGGGAATCAGAGGCGGGGAATCACAGGCAGGGAATCAGACGCGGGGAATCAGAGGCGGGGAATCAGAGCTGGGGAATCAGAGGTGGGGAATCAGAGTCGGGGAATCATAGGCAGGGAATCGGTTGTGCGGAATCAGAGATGGGGAATCAGATGTGGGGAATCAGAGGCAGTGAATCAGAGGCGGGGAAACAGAGGCGGGGAATCAAATATAGGGAATCAGAGGTGGGGAATCAGAGGTTGAGAATCAGAGATGGGGAATCAAGGCGGGGAATCAGAGGCAGGGAATCAGACGCGGGGAATCAGAGGCGGGGATTCAGAGCTGGGGAATCAGAGGCGGTGAATCAGAGTTGGGGAATCAGAGGCAGGGAATCAGATATGGGGAATCAGAGGTGGCGAATCAGAGGCGGGGAAACAGAGGCGGGGAATCAGATATGGGGAATCAGAATTGGGGAATCAGGGGCAGGGAATCAGTGGCAGGGAATCAGAGGCGGGGAATCAGAGGCGGGGAATCAGAGGCAGGGAATCAGACACGAGGAATCATAGGCGGGGAATCAGAGATGGGGAATCAGAGGCGGGGAATCAGAGGCAGGGAATCGGACTCCCGGAATCAGAGTCGGGGAATCAGAGCTGGGGAATCAGAGGCGGGGAATCAGAGTTGGGGAATCAGAGGCGGGGAATCAGATATGGGGAAATAGAGGCGGGGAATCAGATATGGGGAATCAGAGGTGTGGAATCAGAGGTTGGGAATCAGAGGCAGGGAATCAGAGTCGGGGAAACAGAGGTGGGTAATCAGATATGGGGAATCAGAGGTGGCGAATCAAAGGCGGTGAAACAGAGATGGGGAATCAGGGCAGGGAATCAGAGGCAGGGAATCAAACACGGGGAATCAGAGCTGGGGAATCAGAGGCGGGGAATCAGAGTTGGGAATCAGAGGCGGGGAATCAGAGGCGGGGAAACAGAGGCGGGGAATCAGATATGGGGAATCAGAGGGGGGGAATCCGAGGTTGGGAATCAGAGGCAGGGAATCAGAGGCGGGGAATCAGAGGCGGGGAATCAGAGGAAGGGAATCAGATGTGCGGAATCGGAGATGGGGAATCAGAGGCAGGGAATCAGAGGCGGGGAATCAGAGGCTGGGAATCAGATGCCGGGAATCAGATATGGGGAAACAGAGGCGGGGAATCCGAGGCGGGGAAACAGAGGCGGGGAATCAGATATGGGGAATCAGAGGTGGGGAATCAGAGGTTGGGAATCAGAGGCAGGGAATCAGAGGCTTGGAATCAGATGCAGGGAATCAGATGCGGGGAATCAGAGGCGGGGAATCAGAGCTGGGGAATCAGAGGTGGGGAATCAGATTTGGGGAATCAGAGGCGGGGACTTAGATATTGGGAAACAGAGGCGGGGAATCAGAGGCGGGGAAACCCAGGCGGGGAATCAGATATGGGGAATCAGAGGTGGGGAATCAGAGGCAAGGAATCAGATGTGCGGAATCAGAGATGGGGAATCAGAGGCAGGGAATCAGATGCGGGGAATCAGAGGCGGGGAATCAGAGCTGGGGAATCAGAGGCGGGGTATTAGAGTTGGGGAATCAGAGGCGGGGAATCAGATATGGGGAAACAGAGGTGGGGAATCAGAGGCGGAGAAACAGAGGCAGGGAATCAGATATGGGGAATCAGAGGCGGGGAATCAGAAGTGGGGAATCAAAGGCAGGGAATCGGATGTGCGGAATCAGAGATGGGGAATCAGAGGCTGGGAATCAGAGGTGGTGAATCAGAGATGGGGAATCAGAGGCGGGGAATCAGAGGCGGGGAATCAGACGCGGGGAATCAGAGGTGGGCAATCAGAGGCGGGGAATCAGATATGGGGAATCAGAGGCGGGGAATCAGAGGCGGGGAAACAGAGGCGGGGAATCAGATATGGGGAATCAGAGGTGGGGCATCAGAGGTTGTGAATCACAGATGGGGAATCAGAGGCGGGGAATCAGAGGCAGGGAATCAGACGCAGGGAATCAGAGGCGGGAATTCAGAGCTGGGGAATCAGAGGCGGGGAATCAGAGTTGGGGAATCAGAGGCGGGGAATCAGATATGGGGAATCAGAGGCAGGGAATCAGAGGCGGGAAAACAGAGGCGGGGAATCAGATATGGGGAATCAGAGGCGGGGAATCAGAGGCAGGGAATCAGACACGGGGAATCAGAGGCGGGGAATCAGAGATGGGGAATCAGAGGCGGGGAATCAGAGGCAGGGAATCGGATGCCGGGAATCAGAGGCGGGAAATCAGAGGCAGGAAATCAGACAGGGATTCAGAGGCTGGGAATCAGACGGGGGGAATCAGAGGCGGGGAATCAGAGGCGGGGAATCAGAGGCGGGGAATCAGAAGTGGGGAATCAGAGGTGGGGAATCAGAGGCGGGGAATCAGAGGCGGGGAATCAGAGTTGGGGATTCAGAGGCGGGGAATCAGATATGGGGAAACAGAGGCGGGGAATGAGAGGCGGGCAAGCAGAGGCGGGGAATTAGATATGGGGAATCAGAGGTGGGAAATCAGAGGTGGTGAATCAGAGATGGGAAATCACAGGCGGGGAATCAGAGGCAGCGAATAGAACGCGGGGAATCAGAGGCAGGGAATCAGAGCTGGGGAATCAGAGGCGGGGAATCAGATATGGGGAAACAGAGGCGGGGAATCAGAGGCGGGGAAACAGAGGCGGGGAATCAGACATGGGGAATCGGATGCGGGGAATCAGAGGCGGGGAATCAGAGCTGGGGAATCAGAGGTGGGGAATCAGAGTTGGGGCATCAGAGGTGGGGAATTAGATATGGGGAAACAGAGGCGGGGAATCAGAGGCGGGGAAACAGAGGCAGGGAATCAGATATGGGGAATCAGAGGTGGGGAATCAGAGGCAGGGAATCAGATGTGCGGAATCAGAGATGGGGAATCAGAGGCAGGAAATCAGAATCAGAAGCGGGGAATCAGAGGCCGGGAATCAGAGGCCGGGAATCAGATGCTGGGAATAAGAGGCCGGGAATCAGAGGTGGGGAATCAGAGTCTGGGAATCAGAGATGGGGATTCAGAGGTGTGGAATGAGATATGGAGAATCAGAGGCGGGGAATCAGAGGCGGGGAATCAGAGGCGGGGAAACAGAGGTGGGGAATCAAATATAGGGAATCAGAGGTGGGGAATCAGAGGTTGTGAATCAGAGATGGGGAATCAAGGCGGGGAATCAGAGGCAGGGAATCAGACGCGGGGAATCAGAGGCGGGGATTCAGAGCTGGGGAATCAGAGGCGGGGAATCAGAGTTGGGGAATCAGAGGCAGGGAATCAGATATGGGGAATCAGAGGCGGGGAATCAGAGGCGGGGAAACAGAGGCGGGGAATCAGATGTGGGGATTCAGAGGTGGGGAATCAGGGGCAGGGAATCAGTGGCAGGGAATCAGAGGCGGGGAATCAGAGGCGGGGAATCAAAGGCAGGGAATCAGACACGGGGAATCAGAGGCGGGGAATCAGAGATGGGGAATCAGAGGCAGGGAATCGTATGCCGGGAATCAGAGTCAGGGAATCAGAGCTGGGGAATCAGAGGCGGGGAATCAGAGTTGGGGAATCAGAGGCGGGGAATCAGATATGGGGAAATAGAGGCGGGGAATCAGATATGGGGAATCAGAGGTGTTGAATCAGAGGTTGGGAATCAGAGGCAGGGAATCAGAGTCGGGGAAACAGAGGCGGGGAATCAGATATGGGGAATCAGAGGTGGCGAATCAAAGGCGGTGAAACAGAGATGGGGAATCAGGGCAGGGAATCAGAGGCAGGGAATCAAACACGGGGAATCAGAGCTGGGGAATCAGAGGCGGGGAATCAGAGTTGGGAATCAGAGGCGGGGAATCAGAGGCGGGGAAACAGAGGCGGGGAATCAGATATGGGGAATCAGAGGTGGGGAATCCGAGGTTGGGAATCAGAGGCAGGGAATCAGAGGCGGAAAATCAGAGGCGGGGAATCAGAGGAAGGGAATCAGATGTGCGGAATCGGAGATGGGGAATCAGAGGCAGGGAATCAGAGGCGGGGAATCAGAGGCGGGGAATCAGAGGCCGGGAATCAGATATGGGGAAACAGAGACGTGGAATCCGAGGCGGGGAAACAGAGGCGGGGAATCAGATATGGGGAATCAGAGGTGGGGAATCAGAGGTTGGGAATCAGAGGCAGGGAATCAGAGGCTTGGAATCAGATGCAGGGAATCAGATGTGGGGAATCAGAGGCGGGGAATCAGAGCTGGGGAATCAGAGGTGGGGAATCAGATTTGGGGAATCAGAGGCGGGGACTTAGATATTGGGAAACAGAGGCGGGGAATCAGAGGCGGGGAAACCCAGGCAGCGAATCAGATATGGGGAATCAGAGGTGGGGAATCAGAGGCAAGGAATCAGATGTGCGGAATCAGAGATGGGGAATCAGAGGCAGGGAATCAGAATCAGAAGCAGGGAATCAGAGGCCGGGAATCAGAGGCCGGAATCAGATGCTGGGAATCAGAGGCCTGGAATCAGAGGCGGGGAATCAGAGGCAGGGAATCAGATGCGGGGAATCAGAGGCGGGGAATCAGAGCTGGGGAATCAGAGGCGGGGTATTAGAGTTGGGGAATCAGAGGCGGGGAATCAGATATGGGGAAACAGAGGTGGGGAATCAGAGGCGGGGAAACAGAGGCAGGGAATCAGATATGGGGAATCAGAGGCGGGGAATCAGAGGTGGGGAATCATAGGCAGGGAATCGGATGTGCGGAATCAGAGATGGGGAATCAGAGGCTGGGAATCAGAGGTGGTGAATCAGAGATGGGGAATCAGACGCGGGGAATCAGAGGCAGGGAATCAGACGCGGGGAATCAGAGGTGGGCAATCAGAGGCGGGGAATCAGATATGGGGAATCAGAGGCGGGGAATCAGAGGCGGGGAAACAGAGGTGGGGAATCAGATATGGGGAATCAGAGGTGGGGCATCAGAGGTTGTGAATCACAGATGGGGAATCAGAGGCGGGGAATCAGAGGCAGGGAATCAGACGCGGGGAATCAGAGGCGGGGATTCAGAGCTGGGGAATCAGAGGCTGGGAATCAGAGTTGGGGAATCAGAGGCGGGGAATCAGATATGGGGAATCAGAGGCAGGGAATCAGAGGCGGGAAAACAGAGGCGGGGAATCAGATATGGGGAATCAGAGGCGGGGAATCAGAGGCGGGGAATCAGAGATGGGGAATCAGAGGCGGGGAATCAGAGGCAGGGAATCGGATGCCGGGAATCAGAGGCGGGAAATCAGAGCTGGGGAATCAGAGGCGGGGAATCAGAGTTGGGGAATCAGAGGCGGCGAAGCAGATATGGGGAAATAGAGGCGGGGAATCAGATATGGGGAATCAGAGGCTGGGAATCAGTGGGGGGGAAACAGAGGCGGGAATAAGATATGGGGAATCAGAGGTGGGGAATCAGGGGCGGGGAATCAGTGGCAGGGAATCAGAGGCGGGGAATCAGAGGCGGGGAATCACAGGCAGGGAATCAGACGCGGGGAATCAGAGGCGGGGAATCAGAGCTGGGGAATCAGAGGTGGGGAATCAGAGTCGGGGAATCATAGGGAGGGAATCGGTTGTGCGGAATCAGAGATGGGGAATCAGATGTGGGGAATCAGAGGCAGTGAATCAGAGGCGGGGAAACAGAGGCGGGGAATCAAATATAGGGAATCAGAGGTGGGGAATCAGAGGTTGAGAATCAGAGATGGGGAATCAAGGCGGGGAATCAGAGGCAGGGAATCAGACGCGGGGAATCAGAGGCGGGGATTCAGAGCTGGGGAATCAGAGGCGGTGAATCAGAGTTGGGGAATCAGAGGCAGGGAATCAGATATGGGGAATCAGAGGTGGCGAATCAGAGGCGGGGAAACAGAGGCGGGGAATCAGATATGGGGAATCAGAATTGGGGAATCAGGGGCAGGGAATCAGTGGCAGGGAATCAGAGGCGGGGAATCAGAGGCGGGGAATCAGAGGCAGGGAATCAGACACGAGGAATCATAGGCGGGGAATCAGAGATGGGGAATCAGAGGCGGGGAATCAGAGGCAGGGAATCGGACTCCCGGAATCAGAGTCGGGGAATCAGAGCTGGGGAATCAGAGGCGGGGAATCAGAGTTGGGGAATCAGAGGCGGGGAATCAGATATGGGGAAATAGAGGCGGGGAATCAGATATGGGGAATCAGAGGTGTGGAATCAGAGGTTGGGAATCAGAGGCAGGGAATCAGAGTCGGGGAAACAGAGGTGGGTAATCAGATATGGGGAATCAGAGGTGGCGAATCAAAGGCGGTGAAACAGAGATGGGGAATCAGGGCAGGGAATCAGAGGCAGGGAATCAAACACGGGGAATCAGAGCTGGGGAATCAGAGGCGGGGAATCAGAGTTGGGAATCAGAGGCGGGGAATCAGAGGCGGGGAAACAGAGGCGGGGAATCAGATATGGGGAATCAGAGGGGGGGAATCCGAGGTTGGGAATCAGAGGCAGGGAATCAGAGGCGGGGAATCAGAGGCGGGGAATCAGAGGAAGGGAATCAGATGTGCGGAATCGGAGATGGGGAATCAGAGGCAGGGAATCAGAGGCGGGGAATCAGAGGCTGGGAATCAGATGCCGGGAATCAGATATGGGGAAACAGAGGCGGGGAATCCGAGGCGGGGAAACAGAGGCGGGGAATCAGATATGGGGAATCAGAGGTGGGGAATCAGAGGTTGGGAATCAGAGGCAGGGAATCAGAGGCTTGGAATCAGATGCAGGGAATCAGATGCGGGGAATCAGAGGCGGGGAATCAGAGCTGGGGAATCAGAGGTGGGGAATCAGATTTGGGGAATCAGAGGCGGGGACTTAGATATTGGGAAACAGAGGCGGGGAATCAGAGGCGGGGAAACCCAGGCGGGGAATCAGATATGGGGAATCAGAGGTGGGGAATCAGAGGCAAGGAATCAGATGTGCGGAATCAGAGATGGGGAATCAGAGGCAGGGAATCAGATGCGGGGAATCAGAGGCGGGGAATCAGAGCTGGGGAATCAGAGGCGGGGTATTAGAGTTGGGGAATCAGAGGCGGGGAATCAGATATGGGGAAACAGAGGTGGGGAATCAGAGGCGGAGAAACAGAGGCAGGGAATCAGATATGGGGAATCAGAGGCGGGGAATCAGAAGTGGGGAATCAAAGGCAGGGAATCGGATGTGCGGAATCAGAGATGGGGAATCAGAGGCTGGGAATCAGAGGTGGTGAATCAGAGATGGGGAATCAGAGGCGGGGAATCAGAGGCGGGGAATCAGACGCGGGGAATCAGAGGTGGGCAATCAGAGGCGGGGAATCAGATATGGGGAATCAGAGGCGGGGAATCAGATGCGGGGAATCAGAGGCGGGGAATCAGAGCTGGGGAATCAGAGGTGGGGAATCAGATTTGGGGAATCAGAGGCGGGGACTTAGATATTGGGAAACAGAGGCGGGGAATCAGAGGCGGGGAAACCCAGGCGGGGAATCAGATATGGGGAATCAGAGGTGGGGAATCAGAGGCAAGGAATCAGATGTGTGGAATCAGAGATGGGGAATCAGAGGCAGGGAATCAGAATCAGAAGCAGGGAATCAGAGGCCGGGAATTAGAGGCCGGAATCAGATGCTGGGAATCAGAGGCCTGGAATCAGAGGCGGGGAATCAGAGGCAGGGAATCAGATGCGGGGAATCAGAGGCGGGGAATCAGATCTGGGGAATCAGAGGCGGGGTATTAGAGTTGGGGAATCAGAGGCGGGGAATCAGATATGGGGAAACAGAGGTGGGGAATCAGAGGCGGGGAAACAGAGGCAGGGAATCAGATATGGGGAATCAGAGGCGGGGAATCAGAGGTGGGGAATCTAAGGCAGGGAATCGGATGTGCGGAATCAGAGATGGGGAATCAGAGGCTGGGAATCAGAAGTGGTGAATCAGAGATGGGGAATCAGAGGCGGGAATCAGAGGCGGGGAATCAGACGCGGGGAATCAGAGGTGGGCAATCAGAGGCGGGGAATCAGATATGGGGAATCAGAGGCGGGGAATCAGAGGCGGGGAAACAGAGGCGGGGAATCAGATATGGGGAATCAGAGGTGGGGCATCAGAGGTTGTGAATCACAGATGGGGAATCAGAGGCGGGGAATCAGAGGCAGGGAATCAGACGCGGGGAATCAGAGGCGGGGATTCAGAGCTGGGGAATCAGAGGCGGGGAATCAGAGTTGGGGAATCAGAGGCGGGGAATCAGATATGGGGAATCAGAGGCAGGGAATCAGAGGCGGGAAAACAGAGGCGGGGAATCAGATATGGGGAATCAGAGGCGGGGAATCAGAGGCAGGGAATCAGACACGGGGAATCAGAGGCGGGGAATCAGAGATGGGGAATCAGAGGCGGGGAATCAGAGGCAGGGAATCGGATGCCGGGAATCAGAGGCGGGAAATCAGAGCTGGGGAATCAGACGCGGGGAATCAGAGTTGGGGAATCAGAGGCAGCGAAGCAGATATGGGGAAATAGAGGCGGGGAATCAGATATGGGGAATCAGAGGCGGGGAATTAGATATGGGGAATCAGAGGCTGGGAATCAGAGGGGGGGAAACAGAGGCGGGGAATAAGATATGGGGAATCAGAGGTGGGGAATCAGGGGCGGGGAATCAGTGGCAGGGAACAGGAGGCGGGGAATCAGAGGCGGGGAATCAAAGGAAGGGAATCAGGCACGGGGAATCAGAGGTGGGGAATCAGAGATGGGGAATCAGAGGCGGGGAATCACAGGCAGGGAATCAGACGCGGGGAATCAGAGGCGGGGAATCAGAGCTGGGGAATCAGAGGTGGGGAATCAGAGTCGGGGAATCAGAGGCAGGGAATCGGTTGTGCGGAATCAGAGATGGGGAATCAGATGTGGGGAATCAGAGGCAGTGAATCAGAGATGGGGAATCAAAGGCGGGGAATCAGAGCTGGTGAATCAGAGGCAGGGAATCAGAGTTGGGGATTCAGAGGCGGGGAATCAGATATGGGGAAACAGAGGCGGGGAATGAGAGGCGGGCAAGCAGAGGCGGGGAATTAGATATGGGGAATCAGAGGTGGGAAATCAGAGATGGTGAATCAGAGATGGGGAATCACAGGCGGGGAATCAGAGGCAGCGAATAGAACGCGGGGAATCAGAGGCAGGGAATCAGAGCTGGGGAATCAGAGGCGGGGAATCAGATATGGGGAAACAGAGGCGGGGAATCAGAGGCGGGGAAACAGAGGCGGGGAATCAGACATGGGGAATCGGATGCGGGGAATCAGAGGCGGGGAATCAGAGCTGGGGAATCAGAGGTGGGGAATCAGAGTTGGGGCATCAGAGGTGGGGAATTAGATATGGGGAAACAGAGGCGGGGAATCAGAGGCGGGGAAACAGAGGCGGGGAATCAGATATGGGGAATCAGAGGTGGGGAATCAGAGGCAGGGAATCAGATGTGCGGAATCAGAGATGGGGAATCAGAGGCAGGGAATCAGAATCAGAAGCGGGGAATCAGAGGCCGGGAATCAGAGGCCGGGAATCAGATGCTGGGAATAAGAGGCCGGGAATCAGAGGTGGGGAATCAGAGTCTCGGAATCAGAAATGGGGATTCAGAGGCGGGGAATGAGATATGAAGAATCAGAGGCGGGGAATCAGAGGCGGGGAAACAGAGGTGGGGAATCAGATATGGGGAATCAGAGGTGGCGAATCAAAGGCGGTGAATCAGAGATGGGGAATCAGAGGCGGGGAATCAGAGGCAGGGAATCAGATGCGGGGATTCAGAGGCGGGGAATCAGAGCTGGCGAATCAGAGGCGGGGAATCAGAGGTGGGCAATCAGAGCCGGGGAATCAGATATGGGGAATCAGAGGCGGGGAAACAGAGGCGGGGAATCAGATATGGGGAATCAGAGGTGGGGAATCAGAGATGGTGAATCAGAGATGGGGAATCAAGGCGGGGAATCAGAGGGAGGGAATCAGACGCGGGGAATCAGAGGCGGGGATTCAGAGCTGGGGAATCAGAGGCGGGGAATCAGAGTTGGGGAATCAGAGGCAGGGAATCAGATATGGGGAATCAGAGGCGGGGAATCAGAGGCGGGGAAACAGAGGCGGGGAATCAGATATGGGGAATCAGAGGTGGGGAATCAGGGGCAGGGAATCAGTGGCAGGGAATCAGAGGCGGGGAATCTGAGCCGGGGAATCAGAGGCAGGGAATCAGACACGGGGAATCAGAGGCGGGGAATCAGAGATGGTGAATCAGAGGCGGGGAATCAGAGGCAGGGAATCGGACGCCGGGAATCAGAGGCGGGGAATCAGAGCTGGGGAATCAGAGGCGGGGAATCAGAGTTGGGGAATCAGAGGCGGGGAATCAGATATGGGGAAATAGAGGCGGGTAATCAGATATGGGGAATAAGAGGTGTGGAATCAGAGGTTGGGAATCAGAGGTAGGGAATCAGAGGCGGGGAAACAGAGGCGGGGAATCAGATATGGGGAATCAGAGGTGGCGAATCAAAGGCGGTGAAACAGAGATGGGGAATCAGGGCAGGGAATCAGAGGCAGGGAATCAGAGCTGGGGAAACAGAGGCGGGGAATCAGATATGGGGAATCAGAGGTGGGGAATCAGGGGCGGGGAATGAGTGGCAGGGAATTAGAGCTGGGGAATCAGAGGTGGGGAATCAGAGCTGGGGAAACAGAGGCGGGGAATCAGATATGGGGAATCAGAGGTGGGGAATCAGGGGCGGGGAATCAGTGGCAGGGAATCAGAGGCCGGGAATAAAAGGCGGGGAATCAGAGCTGGGGAATCAGAGGCGGGGAATCAGAGTTGGGAATCAGAGGCGGGGAATCAGAGGCGGTGAAACAGAGATGGGGAATCAGGGCAGGGAAACAGAGGCGGGGAATCAGATATGGGGAATCAGAGGTGGGGAATTTGAGGTTGCGAATCAGAGGCGGGGAATCAGAGGCGGGGAATCAGAGGCAGGGAATCGGATATGGGGAATCAGAGGTGGGGATTCAGAGGTGGTGAATCAGAAAAGGGGAATCAGAGGCTGGGAATCAGAGGCAGGGAATCAGACGCAGGGAATCAGAGGCGGGGAATCATAGCTGGCGAATTAGTGGAGGGGAATCAGAGTTGGGGAATCAGAGGCGGGGAATCAGATATGGGGAAACAGAGGCGGGGAATGAGAGGCGGGCAAGCAGAGGCGGGGAATTAGATATGGGGAATCAGAGGTGGGAAATCAGAGGTGGTGAATCAGAGATGGGGAATCACAGGCGGGGAATCAGAGGCAGCGAATAGAACGCGGGGAATCAGAGGCAGGGAATCAGAGCTGGGGAATCAGAGGCGGGGAATCAGATATGGGGAAACAGAGGCGGGGAATCAGAGGCGGGGAAACAGAGGCGGGGAATCAGACATGGGGAATCGGATGCGGGGAATCAGAGGTGGGGAATCAGAGCTGGGGAATCAGAGGTGGGGAATCAGAGTTGGGGCATCAGAGGTGGGGAATTAGATATGGGGAAACAGAGGCGGGGAATCAGAGGCGGGGAAACAGAGGCAGGGAATCAGATATGGGGAATCAGAGGTGGGGAATCAGAGGCAGGGAATCAGATGTGCGGAATCAGAGATGGGGAATCAGAGGCAGGGAATCAGAATCAGAAGCGGGGAATCAGAGGCCGGGAATCAGAGGCCGGGAATCAGATGCTGGGAATAAGAGGCCGGGAATCAGAGGTGGGGAATCAGAGTCTGGGAATCAGAGATGGGGATTCAGAGGTGGGGAATGAGATATGGAGAATCAGAGGCGGGGAATCAGAGGCGGGGAAACAGAGGTGGGGAATCAGATATGGGGAAATAGAGGCGGGGAATCATATATGGGGAATCAGAGGTGTGGAATCAGAGGTTGGGAATCAGAGGCAGGGAATCAGATCGGGGAAACAGAGGCGGGTAATCAGATATGGGGAATCAGAGGTGGCGAATCAAAGGCGGTGAAACAGAGATGGGGAATCAGGGCAGGGAATCAGAGGCAGGGAATCAAACACGGGGAATCAGAGCTGGGGAATCAGAGGCGGGGAATCAGAGTTGGGAATCAGAGGCGGGGAATCAGAGGCGGGGAAACAGAGGCGGGGAATCAGATATGGGGAATCAGAGGTGGGGAATCCGAGGTTGGGAATCAGAGGCAGGGAATCAGAGGCGGGGAATCAGAGGCGGGGAATCAGAGGAAGGGAATCAGATGTGCGGAATCGGAGATGGGGAATCAGAGGCAGGGAATCAGAGGCGGGGAATCAGAGGCGGGGAATCAGAGGCCGGGAATCAGATATGGGGAAACAGAGGCGGGGAATCCGAGGCGGGGAAACAGAGGCGGGGAATCAGATATGGGGAATCAGAGGTGGGGAATCAGAGGTTGGGAATCAGAGGCAGGGAATCAGAGGCTTGGAATCAGATGCAGGGAATCAGATGCGGGGAATCAGAGGCGGGGAATCAGAGCTGGGGAATCAGAGGTGGGGAATCAGATTTGGGGAATCAGAGGCGGGGACTTAGATATTGGGAAACAGAGGCGGGGAGTCAGAGGCGGGGAAACCCAGGCGGGGAATCAGATATGGGGAATCAGAGGTGGGGAATCAGAGGCAAGGAATCAGATGTGCGGAATCAGAGATGGGGAATCAGAGGCAGGGAATCAGAATCAGAAGCAGGGAATCAGAGGCCGGGAATTAGAGGCCGGAATCAGATGCTGGGAATCAGAGGCCTGGAATCAGAGGCGGGGAATCAGAGGCAGGGAATCAGATGCGGGGAATCAGAGGCGGGGAATCAGAGCTGGGGAATCAGAGGCGGGGTATTAGAGTTGGGGAATCAGAGGCGGGGAATCAGATATGGGGAAACAGAGGTGGGGAATCAGAGGCGGGGAAACAGAGGCAGGGAATCAGATATGGGGAATCAGAGGCGGGGAATCAGACGTGGGGAATCTAAGGCAGGGAATCGGATGTGCGGAATCAGAGATGGGGAATCAGAGGCTGGGAATCAGAGGTGGTGAATCAGAGATGGGGAATCAGAGGCGGGAATCAGAGGCGGGGAATCAGACGCGGGGAATCAGAGGTGGGCAATCAGAGGCGGGGAATCAGATATGGGGAATCAGAGGCGGGGAATCAGAGGCGGGGAAACAGAGGCGGGGAATCAGATATGGGGAATCAGAGGTGGGGCATCAGAGGTTGTGAATCACAGATGGGGAATCAGAGGCGGGGAATCAGAGGCAGGGAATCAGACGCGGGGAATCAGAGGCGGGGATTCAGAGCTGGGGAATCAGAGGCGGGGAATCAGAGTTGGGGAATCAGAGGCGGGGAATCAGATATGGGGAATCAGAGGCAGGGAATCAGAGGCGGGAAAACAGAGGCGGGGAATCAGATATGGGGAATCAGAGGCGGGGAATCAGAGGCAGGGAATCAGACACGGGGAATCAGAGGCGGGGAATCAGAGATGGGGAATCAGAGGCGGGGAATCAGAGGCAGGGAATCGGATGCCGGGAATCAGAGGCGGGAAATCAGAGCTGGGGAATCAGAGGCGGGGAATCAGAGTTGGGGAATCAGAGGCGGCGAAGCAGATATGGGGAAATAGAGGCGGGGAATCAGATATGGGGAATCAGAGGCGGGGAATTAGATATGGGGAATCAGAGGCTGGGAATCAGAGGGGGGGAAACAGAGGCGGGGAATAAGATATGGGGAATCAGAGGTGGGGAATCAGGGGCGGGGAATCAGTGGCAGGGAACAGGAGGCGGGGAATCAGAGGCGGGGAATCAAAGGAAGGGAATCAGGCACGGGGAATCTGAGGTGGGGAATCAGAGATGGGGAATCAGAGGCGGGGAATCACAGGCAGGGAATCAGACGCGGGGAATCAGAGGCGGGGAATCAGAGCTGGGGAATCAGAGGTGGGGAATCAGAGTCGGGGAATCAGAGGCAGGGAATCGGTTGTGCGGAATCAGAGATGGGGAATCAGATGTGGGGAATCAGAGGCAGTGAATCAGAGATGGGGAATCAGAGGCGGGGAATCAGAGGCAGGAAATAAGACAGGGATTCAGAGGCTGGAAATCAGACGGGGGGAATCAAAGGCGGGGAATCAGAGCTGGTGAATCAGAGGCAGGGAATCAGAGTTGGGGATTCAGAGGCGGGGAATCAGATATGGGGAAACAGAGGCGGGGAATGAGAGGCGGGCAAGCAGAGGCGGGGAATTAGATATGGGGAATCAGAGGTGGGAAATCAGAGGTGGTGAATCAGAGATGGGGAATCACAGGCGGGGAATCAGAGGCAGCGAATAGAACGCGGGGAATCAGAGGCAGGGAATCAGAGCTGGGGAATCAGAGGCGGGGAATCAGATATGGGGAAACAGAGGCGGGGAATCAGAGGCGGGGAAACAGAGGCGGGGAATCAGACATGGGGAATCGGATGCGGGGAATCAGAGGCGGGGAATCAGAGCTGGGGAATCAGAGGTGGGGAATCAGAGTTGGGGCATCAGAGGTGGGGAATTAGATATGGGGAAACAGAGGCGGGGAATCAGAGGCGGGGAAACAGAGGCGGGGAATCAGATATGGGGAATCAGAGGTGGGGAATCAGAGGCAGGGAATCAGATGTGCGGAATCAGAGATGGGGAATCAGAGGCAGGGAATCAGAATCAGAAGCGGGGAATCAGAGGCCGGGAATCAGAGGCCGGGAATCAGATGCTGGGAATAAGAGGCCGGGAATCAGAGGTGGGGAATCAGAGTCTGGGAATCAGAGATGGGGATTCAGAGGCGGGGAATGAGATATGGAGAATCAGAGGCGGGGAATCAGAGGCGGGGAAACAGAGGTGGGGAATCAGATATGGGGAATCAGAGGTGGCGAATCAAAGGCGGTGAATCAGAGATGGGGAATCAGAGGCGGGGAATCAGAGGCAGGGAATCAGATGCGGGGATTCAGAGGCGGGGAATCAGAGCTGGCGAATCAGAGGCGGGGAATCAGAGGTGGGCAATCAGAGCCGTGGAATCAGATATGGGGAATCAGAGGCGGGGAAACAGAGGCGGGGAATCAGATATGGGGAATCAGAGGTGGGGAATCAGAGGTTGTGAATCAGAGATGGGGAATCAAGGCGGGGAATCAGAGGGAGGGAATCAGAGCTGGGGAATCAGAGGCGGGGAATCAGATATGGGGAAACAGAGGCGGGGAATCAGAGGCGGGGAAACAGAGGCGGGGAATCAGACATGGGGAATCGGATGCGGGGAATCAGAGGCGGGGAATCAGAGCTGGGGAATCAGAGGTGGGGAATCAGAGTTGGGGCATCAGAGGTGGGGAATTAGATATGGGGAAACAGAGGCGGGGAATCAGAGGCGGGGAAACAGAGGCGGGGAATCAGATATGGGGAATCAGAGGTGGGGAATCAGAGGCAGGGAATCAGATGTGCGGAATCAGAGATGGGGAATCAGAGGCAGGGAATCAGAATCAGAAGCGGGGAATCAGAGGCCGGGAATCAGAGGCCGGGAATCAGATGCTGGGAATAAGAGGCCGGGAATCAGAGGTGGGGAATCAGAGTCTGGGAATCAGAGATGGGGATTCAGAGGCGGGGAATGAGATATGGAGAATCAGAGGCGGGGAATCAGAGGCGGGGAAACAGAGGTGGGGAATCAGATATGGGGAATCAGAGGTGGCGAATCAAAGGCGGTGAATCAGAGATGGGGAATCAGAGGCGGGGAATCAGAGGCAGGGAATCAGATGCGGGGATTCAGAGGCGGGGAATCAGAGCTGGCGAATCAGAGGCGGGGAATCAGAGGTGGGCAATCAGAGCCGGGGAATCAGATATGGGGAATCAGAGGCGGGGAAACAGAGGCGGGGAATCAGATATGGGGAATCAGAGGTGGGGAATCAGAGGTTGTGAATCAGAGATGGGGAATCAAGGCGGGGAATCAGAGGGAGGGAATCAGACGCGGGGAATCAGAGGCCGGGATTCAGAGCTGGGGAATCAGAGGCGGGAATCAGAGTTGGGGAATCAGAGGCAGGGAATCAGATATGGGTAATCAGAGGCGGGGAATCAGAGGCGGGGTAACAGAGGCGGGGAATCAGATATGGGGAATCAGAGGTGGGGAATCAGGGGCAGGGAATCAGTGGCAGGGAATCAGAGGCGGGGAATCTGAGCCAGGGAATCAGAGGCAGGGAATCAGACACAGGGAATCAGAGGCGGGGAATCAGAGATGGTGAATCAGAGGCGGGGAATCAGAGGCAGGGAATCGGACGCCGGGAATCAGAGGCGGGGAATCAGAGCTGGGGAATCAGAGGCGGGGAATCAGAGTTGGGGAATCAGAGGCGGGGAATCAGATATGGGGAAATAGAGGCGGGGAATCAGATATGGGGAATCAGAGGTGTGGAATCAGAGGTT
This sequence comes from Narcine bancroftii, assembly GCF_036971445.1. NCBI lineage: Eukaryota > Metazoa > Chordata > Chondrichthyes > Torpediniformes > Narcinidae > Narcine > Narcine bancroftii. The sequence continues at coordinate 110,238,430 of NC_091474.1, read as the reverse complement.
GGGAATCAGAGGTAGGGAATCAGAGGCGGGGAAACAGAGGCGGGGAATCAGATATGGGAAATCAGAGGTGGCGAATCAAAGGCGGTGAAACAGAGATGGGGAATCAGGGCAGGGAATCAGAGGCAGGGAATCAGAGCTGGGGAAACAGAGGCGGGGAATCAGATATGGGGAATCAGAGGTGGGGAATCAGGGGCGGGGAATGAGTGGCAGGGAATTAGAGCTGGGGAATCAGAGGTGGGGTATCAGAGCTGGGGAAACAGAGGCGGGGAATCAGATATGGGGAATCAGAGGTGGGGAATCAGGGGCGGGGAATCAGTGGCAGGGAATCAGAGGCCGGGAATAAAAGGCGGGGAATCAGAGCTGGGGAATCAGAGGCGGGGAATCAGAGTTGGGAATCAGAGGCGGGGAATCAGAGGCGGTGAAACAGAGATGGGGAATCAGGGCAGGGAAACAGAGGCGGGGAATCAGATATGGGGAATCAGAGGTGGGGAATTTGAGGTTGCGAATCAGAGGCGGGGAATCAGAGGCGGGGAATCAGAGGCAGGGAATCGGATATGGGGAATCGGAGGTGGGGATTCAGAGGTGGTGAATCAGAAAAGGGGAATCAGAGGCTGGGAATCAGAGGCAGGGAATCAGACGCAGTGAATCAGAGGCGGGGAATCATAGCTGGCGAATTAGTGGAGGGGAATCAGAGTTGGGGAATCAGAGGCGGGGAATCAGATATGGGGAAACAGAGGCGGGGAATCAGAGGCGGGGAAACAGAGGCGGGGAATCCGATATGGGGAATCAGAGGTGGGGAATCAGAGGCAGGGAATCAGATGTGCGGAATCAGAGTTGGGGAATCAGAGGCAGGGAATCAGAATCTGAAGCAGGGAATCAGAGGCCGGGAATCAGAGGCCGGAATCAGATGCTGGGAATCAGAGGCCTGGAATCAGAGGCGGGGAATCAGAGGCAGGGAATCTGATGCGGGGAATCAGAGGCGGGGAATCAGAGCTGGTGAATCAGAGGCAGGGTATTAGAGTTGGGGAATCAGAGGCGGGGAATCAGATATGGGGAAACAGAGGTGGTGAATCAGAGGCGGGGAAACAGAGGCAGGGAATCAGATATGGGGAATCAGAGGCGGGAATCAGAGGTGGGGAATCAAAGGCAGGGAATCGGATGTGCGGAATCAGAGATGGGGAATCAGAGGCCGGGAATGAGAGGTGGTGAATCAGATATGGGGAATCAGAGGTGGGGAATCAGAGGCAGTGAATCAGACGCGGGGAATCAGAGGTGGGCAATCAGAGGCGGGGAATCAGATATGGGGAATCAGAGGCGGGGAATCAGAGGCGGGGAAACAGAGGTGGGGAATCAGATATGGGGAATCAGAGGTGGGGCATCAGAGGTTGTGAATCACAGATGGGGAATTAGAGGCGGGGAATCAGAGGCAGGGAATCAGACTCGGGGAATCAGAGTCGGGGATTCAGAGCTGGGGAATCAGAAGCGGGGAATCAGAGTTGGGGAATCAGAGGCGGGGAATCAGATATGGGGAATCAGAGGCAGGGAATCAGAGGCGGGGAATCAGAGGCAGGGAATCAGACGCGGGGAATCTGAGGCGGGGAATCAGAGCTGGGGAATCAGAGGTGGGGAATCAGAGTTGGGGAATCAGAGGCAGGGAATTGGATGTGCGGAATCAGAGATGGGGAATCAGAGGTGGGGAATCAGAGGCGGTGAATCAGAGATGGGGAATCAGAGGCGGGGAATCAGAGGCAGGAAATCAGACACGGGGATTCAGAGGCTGGGAATCAGAGCTGGGGAATCAGAGGCGGGGAATCAGAGTTGGGGAATCAGAGGCGGGGAATCAGATATGGGGAAATAGAAGCGGGGAATCAGAGTTGGGGAATCAGAGGCGGGGAATCATATATGGGGAAACAGAGGCGGGGAATCAGAGGCGGGAAAACAGAGGCGGGGAATTAGATATGGGGAATCAGAGGTGGGGAATCAGAGGTGGTGAATCAGAGATGGGGAATCAGAGGCGGGGAATCAGAGGCAGGGAATCGGACGCCGGGAATCAGAGGCGGGGAATCAGAGCTGGGGAAACAGAGGCGGGGAATCAGAGTTGGGGAATCAGAGGCGGGGAATCAGATATGGGGAAATAGAAGCGGGGAATCAGATATGGGGAATCAGAGGTGTGGAATCAGAGGTTGGGAATCAGAGGCAGGGAATAAGAGGCGTGGAAACAGAGGCGGGGAATCAGATATGGGGAATCAGAGGTGGCGAATCAAATGCGGTGAAACAGAGATGGGGAATCAGGGCAGGGAATCAGAGGCAGGGAATCAGAGCTGGGGAAACAGAGGCGGGGAATCAGATATGGGGAATCAGAGGTGGGGAATCCGGGGCGGGGAATCAGTGGCATGGAATCAGAGGCCGGGAATAAAAGGCGGGGAATCAGAGCTGGGGAATCAGAGGCGGGGAATCAGAGTTGGGGAATCAGAGGAGGGGAATCAGATATGGGGAAACAGAGGCCGGAATCAGAGGCAGGGAAACAGAGGCGGAGAATCAGATATGGGGAATCAGATGCTGGGAATAAGAGGCCGGGAATCAGAGGTGGGGAATCAGAGTCTGGGAATCAGAGATGGGGATTCAGAGGCGGGGAATGAGATATGGAGAATCAGAGGCGGGGTATCAGGGGCGGGGAAACAGAGGTGGGGAATCAGATATGGGGAATCAGAGGTGGCGAATCAAAGGCGGTGAATCAGAGATGGGGAATCAGAGGCGGGGAATCAGAGGCAGGGAATCAGATGCGGGGATTCAGAGGCGGGGAATCAGAGCTGGCGAATGAGAGGCGGGGAATCAGAGGTGGGCAATCAGAGCCGGGGAATCAGATATGGGGAATCAGAGGCGGGGAATCAGAGGCGGGGAAACAGAGGCGGGGAATCAGATATGGGGAATCAGAGGTGGGGAATCAGAGGTTGTGAATCAGAGATGGGGAATCAAGGCGGGGAATCAGAGGGAGGGAATCAGACGCGGGGAATCAGAGGCGGGGATTCAGAGCTGGGGAATCAGAGGCGGGGAATCAGAGTTGGGGAATCAGAGGCAGGGAATCAGATATGGGGAATCAGAGGCGGGGAATCAGAGGCGGGGAAACAGAGGCGGGGAATCAGATATGGGGAATCAGAGGTGGGGAATCAGGGGCAGGGAATCAGTGGCAGGGAAACAGAGGCGGGGAATCTGAGGAGGGGAATCAGAGGCTGGGAATCAGACACGGGGAATCAGAGGCGGGGAATCAGAGATGGGGAATCAGAGGCGGGGAATCAGAGGCAGGGAATCGGATGCCGGGAATCAGAGGCGGGGAATAAGAGCTGGGGAATCAGAGGCGGGGAATCAGAGTTGGGGAATCAGAGGCGGGGAATCAGATATGGGGAAATAGAAGCGGGGAATCAGAGTTGGGGAATCAGAGGCGGGGAATCAGAGGTTGGGAATCAGAGGCAGGGAATCAGAGGCGGGGAAACAGAGGCGGGGAATCAGATATGGGGAATCAGAGGTGGCGAATCAAAGGCGGTGAAACAGAGATGGGGAATCAGAGGCGGGGAATCAGAGGCAGGGAATCAGAGCTGGGGAAACAGAGGCGGGGAATCAGATATGGGGAATCAGAGGTGGGGAATCAGGGGCGGGGAATCAGTGGCAGGGAATCAGAGGCCGGGAATAAAAGGCGGGGAATCAGAGCTGGGGAATAAGAGGCGGGGAATCAGAGTTGGGGAATCAGAGGAGGGGAATCAGATATGGGGAAACAGAGGCCGGGAATCAGAGGCAGGGAAACAGAGGCGGGGAATCAGATATGGGGAATCAGAGGTGGGGAATTAGAGGTTGCGAATCAGAGGCGGGGAATCAGAGGCGGGGAATCAGAGGCAGGGAATCGGTTGTGCGGAATCAGAGATGGGGAATCAGAGGTGGGGATTCAGAGGTGGTGAAACAGAGAAGGGGAATCAGAGGCTGGGAATCAGAGGCAGGGAATCAGACGCAGGGAATCAGAGGCGGGGAATCATAGCTGGCGAACTAGAGGAGGGGAATCAGAGTTGGGGAATCAGAGTCGGGGAATCAGATATGGGGAAACAGAGGCGGGGAATCAGAGGCGGGGAAACAGAGGCGGGTAATCAGATATGGGGAATCAGAGGTGGGGAATCAGAGGCAGGGAATCAGATGTGCGGAATCAGAGATGGGGAATCAGAGGCAGGGAATGAGAATCAGAAGCAGGGAATCAGAGGCCGGGAATCAGAGGCCGGAATCAGATGCTGGGAATCAGAGGCCTGGAATCAGAGGCGGGGAATCAGAGGCAGGGAATCAGATGCGGGGAATCAGAGGCGGGGAATCAGAGCTGGGGAATCAGAGGCAGGGTATTAGAGTTGGGGAATCAGAGGCGGGGAATCAGATATGGGGAAACAGAGGTGGGGAATCAGAGGCGGGGAAACAGAGGCAGGGTATCAGATATGGGGAATCAGAGGCGGGGAATCAGAGGTGGGGAATCATAGGCAGGGAATCGGATGTGCGGAATCAGAGATGGGGAATCAGAGGCCGGGAATGAGAGGTGGTGAATCAGATATGGGGAATCAGAGGCGGGGAATCAGAGGCAGGGAATCAGACGCGGGGAATCAGAGGTGGGCAATCAGAGGCGGGGAATCAGATATGGGGAATCAGAGGCGGGGAATCAGAGGCGGGGAAACAGAGGCGGGGAATCAGATATGGGGAATCAGAGGTGGGGCATCAGAAGTTGTGAATCACAGATGGGGAATTAGAGGCGGGGAATCAGAGGCAGGGAATCAGACGCGGGGAATCAGAGGCGGGGATTCAGAGCTGGGGAATCAGAAGCGGGGAATCAGAGTTGGGGAATCAGAGGCGGGGAATCAGATATGGGGAATCAGAGGCAGGGAATCAGAGGCGGGGAATCAGAGGCAGGGAATCAGACGCAGGGAATCTGAGGCGGGGAATCAGAGCTGGGGAATCAGAGGTGGGGAATCAGAGTTGGGGAATCAGAGGCAGGGAATTGGATGTGCGGAATCAGAGATGGGGAATCAGAGGTGGGGAATCAAAGGCGGGGAATCAAGCTGGGGAATATGAGGCAGGGAATCAGAGTTGGGGAATCAGAGGCGGGGAATCAGATATGGGGAATCAGAGGCAGGGAATCAGAGGCGGGGAATCAGATATGGGGAAACAGAGGCGGGGAATCAGAGGCGGGAAAACAGAGGCGGGGTATTAGATATGGGGAATCAGAGGTGGGGAATAAGAGGTGGTGAATCAGAGAAGGGGAATCAGAGGCGGGGAATCAGAGGCAGGGAATCGGACGCCGGGAATCAGAGGCGGGGAATCAGAGCTGGGGAATCAGAGGCGGGGAATCAGAGTTGGGGAATCAGAGGCGGGGAATCAGATATGGGGAAATAGAGGCGGGGAATCAGATATGGGGAATCAGAGGTGTGGAATCAGAGGTTGGGAATCAGAGGCAGGGAATCAGAGGCGGGGAAACAGAGGCGGGGAAACAGATATGGGGAATCAGAGGTGGCGAATCAAAGGCGGTGAAACAGAGATGGGGAATCAGGGCAGGGAATCAGAGGCAGGGAATCAGAGCTGGGGAAACAGAGGCGGGGAATCAGATATGGGGAATCAGAGGTGGGGAATCAGGGGCGGGGAATCAGTGGCAGGGAATCAGAGCTGGGGAATCAGAGGTGGGGAATCAGAGCTGGGGAAACAGAGGCGGGGAATCAGATATGGGGAATCAGAGGTGGGGAATCAGGGGTGGGGAATCAGTGGCAGGGAATCAGAGGCCGGGAATAAAAGGCGGGGAATCAGAGCTGGGGAATCAGAGGCGGGGAATCAGAGTTGGGGAATCAGAGGAGGGGAATCAGATATGGGGAAACAGAGGCCGGGAATCAGAGGCAGGGAAACAGAGGCGGGGAATCAGATATGGGGAATCAGAGGTGGGGAATTAGAGGTTGCGAATCAGAGGCGGGGAATCAGAGGCGGGGAATCAGAGGCAGGGAATCGGATGTGCGGAATCAGAGATGGGGATTCAGAGGTGGGGATTCAGAGGTGGTGAATCAGAGAAGGGGAATCAGAGGCTGGGAATCAGAGGCAGGGAATCAGACGCAGGAAATCAGAGGCGGGGAATCATAGCTGGCGAATTAGAGGAGGGGAATCAGAGTTGGGGAATCAGAGGCGGGGAATCAGATATGGGGAAACAGAGGCGGGGAATCAGAGGCGGGGAAACAGAGGCGGGGAATCAGATATGGGGAATCAGAGGTGGGGAATCAGAGGCAGGGAATCAGAAGTGCGGAATCAGAGATGGGGAATCAGAGGCAGGGAATCAGAATCAGAAGCAGGGAATCAGAGGCTGGGAATCAGAGGCCGGAATCAGATGCTGGGATCAGAGGCCTGGAATCAGAGGCGGGGAATCAGAGGCAGGGAATCAGATGCGGGAAATCAGAGGCCTGGAATAAGAGGCGGGGAATCAGAGGCAGGGAATCAGATGCGGGGAATCAGAGGCGGGGAATCAGAGCTGGGGAATCAGAGGCAGGGTATTAGAGTTGGGGAATCAGAGGCGGGGAATCAGATATGGGGAAACAGAGGTGGGGAATCAGAGGCGGGGAAACAGAGGCAGGGAATCAGATATGGGGAATCAGAGGCGGGGAATCAGAGGTGGGGAATCATAGGCAGGGAATCGGATGTGCGGAATCAGAGATGGGGAATCAGAGGCCGGGAATCAGAGGTGGTGAATCAGATATGGGGAATCAGAGGCGGGGAATCAGAGGCAGGGAATCAGACGCGGGGAATCAGAGGTGGGCAATCAGAGGCGGGGAATCAGATATGGGGAAACAGAGGCGGGGAATCAGAGGCGGGGAAACAGAGGCGGGGAATCAGATATGGGGAATCAGAGGTGGGGCATCAGAGGTTGTGAATCACAGATGGGGAATTAGAGGCGGGGAATCAGAGGCAGGGAATCAGAACGGGGAATCAGAGGCCGGGATTCAGAGCTGGAGAATCAGAAGCGGGGAATCAGAGTTGGGGAATCAGAGGCGGGGAATCAGATATGGGGAATCAGAGGCAGGGAATCAGAGGCGGGGAATCAGAGGCAGGGAATCAGACGCGGGGAATCTGAGGCGGGGAATCAGAGCTGGGGAATCAGAGGTGGGGAATCAGAGTTGGGGAATCAGAGGCAGGGAATTGGATGTGCGGAATCAGAGATGGGGAATCAGAGGTGGGGAATCAGAGGCGGTGAATCAGAGATGGGGAATCAGAGGCGGGGAATCAGAGGCAGGAAATCAGACACGGGGATTCAGAGGCTGGGAATCAGACGGGGGGAATCAAAGGCGGGGAATCAGAGCTGGGGAATCTGAGGCAGGGAATCAGAGTTGGGGATTCAGAGGCGGGGTATCAGATATGGGGAAACAGAGGCGGGGAATCAGAGGCGGGAAAACGGAGGCGGGGAATTAGATATGGGGAATCAGAGGTGGGGAATCAGAGGTGGTGAATCAGTGATGGGGAATCACAGGCGGGGAATCAGAGGCAGGGAATAGAACGCGGGGAATCAGAGGCAGGGAATCAGAGCTGGGGAATCAGAGGCGGGGAATCATAGTTGGGAATCAGAGGCGGGGAATCAGATATGGGGAAACAGAGGCGGGGAATCAGTGGCGGGGAAAGAGAGGCGGGGAATCAGATATGGGGAATCGGATGCAGGGAATCAGAGGCGGGGAATCAGAGCTGGGGAATCAGAGGCGGGGAATCAGAGTTGGGGCATCAGAGGTGGGGAATTAGATATAGGGAAACAGAGGCGGGGAATCAGAGGCGGGGAAACAGAGGCGGGGAAACAGAGGCGGGGAATCAGATATGGGGAATCAGAGGTGGGGAATCCGAGGTTGGGAATCAGAGGCAGGGAATCAGAGGCGGGGAATCAGAGGCGGGGAAACAGATGCGGGGAATCAGATATGGGGAATCAGAGGTGGGGCATCAGAAGTTGTGAATCACAGATGGGGAATTAGAGGCGGGGAATCAGAGGCAGGGAATCAGACGCGGGGAATCAGAGGCGGGGATTCAGAGCTGGGGAATCAGAAGCGGGGAATCAGAGTTGGGGAATGAGAGGCGGGGAATCAGATATGGGGAATCAGAGGCAGGGAATCAGAGGCGGGGAATCAGAGGCAGGGAATCAGACGCGGGGAATCTGAGGCGGGGAATCAGAGCTGGGGAATCAGAGGTGGGGAATCAGAGTTGGGGAATCAGAGGCAGGGAATTGGATGTGCGGAATCAGAGATGGGGAATCAGAGGTGGGGAATCAGAGGCGGTGAATCAGAGATGGGGAATCAGAGCTGGGGAATCTGAGGCAGGGAATCAGAGTTGGGGATTCAGAGGCGGGGAATCAGATATGGGGAAACAGAGGCGGGAATCAGAGGCGGGAAAACAGAGGCGGGGAATTAGATATGGGGAATCAGAGGTGTGGAATCAGAGGTGGTGAATTAGAGATGGGGAATCAGAGGCGGGGAATCAGAGGCAGGGAATCGGACGCCGGGAATCAGAGGCGGGGAATCAGAGCTGGGGAAATAGAGGCGGGGAATCAGATATGGGGAATCAGAGGTGTGGAATCAGAGGTTGGGAATCAGAGGCAGGGAATCAGAGGCGGGGAAACAGAGGCGGGGAATCAGATATGGGGAATCAGAGGTGGCGAATCAAAGGCGGTGAAACAGAGATGGGGAATCAGGGCAGGGAATCAGAGGCAGGGAATCAGAGCTGGGGAAACAGAGGCGGGGAATCAGATATGGGGAATCAGAGGTGGGGAATCAGGGGCGGGGAATCAGTGGCAGGGAATCAGAGCTGGGGAATCAGAGGTGGGGAATCAGAGCTGGGGAATCAGAGGCGGGGAATCAGATATGGGGAATCAGAGGTGGGGAATCAGGGGCGGGGAATCAGTGGCAGGGAATCAGAGGCCGGGAATAAAAGGCGGGGAATCAGAGCTGGGGAATCAGAGGCGGGGAATCAGAGTTGGGGAATCAGAGGAGGGGAATCAGATATGGGGAAACAGAGGCCGGGAATCAGAGGCAGGGAAACAGAGGCGGGGAATCAGATATGGGGAATCAGAGGTGGGGAATTAGAGATTGCGAATCAGAGGCGGGGAATCAGAGGCGGGGAATCAGAGGCAGGGAATCGGATGTGCGGAATCAGAGATGGGGAATCAGAGGTGGGGATTCAGAGGTGGTGAATCAGAGAAGGGAAATCAGAGGCTGGGAATCAGAGGCAGGGAATCAGACGCAGGGAATCAGAGGCGGGGAATCATAGCTGGCGAATTAGAGGAGGGCAATCAGAGTTGGGGAATCAGAGGCGGGGAATCAGATATGGGGAATCAGAGGTGGGGAATCAGAGGCAGGGAATCAGATGTGCGGAATCAGAGATGGGGAATCAGAGGCAGGGAATCAGAATCAGAAGCAGGGAATCAGAGGCCAGGAATGAGAGGCCGGAATCAGATGCTGCGAATCAGAGGCCTGGAATCAGAGGCGGGGAATCAGAGGCAGGGAATCAGATGCGGGAAATCAGAGGCCTGGAATCAGAGGCGGGGAATCAGAGGCAGGGAATCAGATGCGGGGAATCAGAGGCGGGGAATCAGAGCTGGGGAATCAGAGGCAGGGTATTAGAGTTGGGGAATTAGAGGCGGGGAATCAGATATGGGGAAACAGAGGTGGGGAATCAGAGGCGGGGAAACAGAGGCAGGGAATCAGATATGGGGAATCAGAGGCGGGGAATCAGAGGTGGGGAATCATAGGCAGGGAATCGGATGTGCGGAATCAGAGATGGGGAATCAGAGGCCGGGAATCAGAGGTGGTGAATCAGATATGGGGAATCAGAGGCGGGGAATCAGAGGCAGGGAATCAGACGCGGGGAATCAGAGGTGGGCAATCAGAGGCGGGGAATCAGATATGGGGAATCAGAGGCGGGGAATCAGAGGCGGGGAAACAGAGGCGGGGAATCAGATATGGGGAATCAGAGGTGGGGCATCAGAGGTTGTGAATCACAGATGGGGAATTAGAGGCGGGGAATCAGAGGCAGGGAATCAGACGCGGGGAATCAGAGGCGGGGATTCAGAGCTGGGGAATCAGAAGCGGGGAATCAGAGTTGGGGAATCAGAGGCGGGCAATCAGATATGTGGAATCAGAGGCAGGGAATCAGAGGCGGGGAATCAGAGGCAGGGAATCAGACGCGGGGAATCTGAGGCGGGGAATCAGAGCTGGGGAATCAGAGGTGGGGAATCAGAGTTGGGGAATCAGAGGCAGGGAATTGGATGTGCGGAATCAGAGATGGGGAATCAGAGGTGGGGAATCAGAGGCGGTGAATCAGAGATGGGGAATCAGAGGCGGGGAATCAGAGGCAGGAAATCAGACACGGGGATTCAGAGGCTGGGAATCAGACGGGGGGAATCAATGGCGGGGAAACAGAGGCGGGTAATCAGATATGGGGAAACAGAGGCGGGGAATCAGAGGCGGGGAAACAGAGGCGGGTAATCAGATATGGGGAATCAGAGGTGGGGAATCAGAGGCAGGGAATCAGATGTGCGGAATCAGAGATGGGGAATCAGAGGCAGGGAATGAGAATCAGAAGCAGGGAATCAGAGGCCGGGAATCAGAGGCCGGAATCAGATGCTGGGAATCAGAGGCCTGGAATCAGAGGCGGGGAATCAGAGGCAGGGAATCAGATGCGGGGAATCAGAGGCGGGGAATCAGAGCTGGGGAATCAGAGGCAGGGTATTAGAGTTGGGGAATCAGAGGCGGGGAATCAGATATGGGGAAACAGAGGTGGGGAATCAGAGGCGGGGAAACAGAGGCAGGGTATCAGATATGGGGAATCAGAGGCGGGGAATCAGAGGTGGGGAATCATAGGCAGGGAATCGGATGTGCGGAATCAGAGATGGGGAATCAGAGGCCGGGAATGAGAGGTGGTGAATCAGATATGGGGAATCAGAGGCGGGGAATCAGAGGCAGGGAATCAGACGCGGGGAATCAGAGGTGGGCAATCAGAGGCGGGGAATCAGATATGGGGAATCAGAGGCGGGGAATCAGAGGCGGGGAAACAGAGGCGGGGAATCAGATATGGGGAATCAGAGGTGGGGCATCAGAAGTTGTGAATCACAGATGGGGAATTAGAGGCGGGGAATCAGAGGCAGGGAATCAGACGCGGGGAATCAGAGGCGGGGATTCAGAGCTGGGGAATCAGAAGCGGGGAATCAGAGTTGGGGAATCAGAGGCGGGGAATCAGATATGGGGAATCAGAGGCAGGGAATCAGAGGCGGGGAATCAGAGGCAGGGAATCAGACGCAGGGAATCTGAGGCGGGGAATCAGAGCTGGGGAATCAGAGGTGGGGAATCAGAGTTGGGGAATCAGAGGCAGGGAATTGGATGTGCGGAATCAGAGATGGGGAATCAGAGGTGGGGAATCAAAGGCGGGGAATCAAGCTGGGGAATATGAGGCAGGGAATCAGAGTTGGGGAATCAGAGGCGGGGAATCAGATATGGGGAATCAGAGGCAGGGAATCAGAGGCGGGGAATCAGATATGGGGAAACAGAGGCGTGGAATCAGAGGCGGGAAAACAGAGGCGGGGTATTAGATATGGGGAATCAGAGGTGGGGAATAAGAGGTGGTGAATCAGAGATGGGGAATCAGAGGCGGGGAATCAGAGGCAGGGAATCGGACGCCGGGAATCAGAGGCGGGGAATCAGAGCTGGGGAATCAGAGGCGGGGAATCAGAGTTGGGGAATCAGAGGCGGGGAATCAGATATGGGGAAATAGAGGCGGGGAATCAGATATGGGGAATCAGAGGTGTGTAATCAGAGGTTGGGAATCAGAGGCAGGGAATCAGAGGCGGGGAAACAGAGGCGGGGAAACAGATATGGGGAATCAGAGGTGGCGAATCAAAGGCGGTGAAACAGAGATGGGGAATCAGGGCAGGGAATCAGAGGCAGGGAATCAGAGCTGGGGAAACAGAGGCGGGGAATCAGATATGGGGAATCAGAGGTGGGGAATCAGGGGCGGGGAATCAGTGGCAGGGAATCAGAGCTGGGGAATCAGAGGTGGGGAATCAGAGCTGGGGAAACAGAGGCGGGGAATCAGATATGGGGAATCAGAGGTGGGGAATCAGGGGTGGGGAATCAGTGGCAGGGAATCAGAGGCCGGGAATAAAAGGCGGGGAATCAGAGCTGGGGAATCAGAGGCGGGGAATCAGAGTTGGGGAATCAGAGGAGGGGAATCAGATATGGGGAAACAGAGGCCGGGAATCAGAGGCAGGGAAACAGAGGCGGGGAATCAGATATGGGGAATCAGAGGTGGGGAATTAGAGGTTGCGAATCAGAGGCGGGGAATCAGAGGCGGGGAATCAGAGGCAGGGAATCGGATGTGCGGAATCAGAGATGGGGAATCAGAGGTGGGGATTCAGAGGTGGTGAATCAGAGAAGGGGAATCAGAGGCTGGGAATCAGAGGCAGGGAATCAGAGGCAGGAAATCAGAGGCGGGGAATCATAGCTGGCGAATTAGAGGAGGGGAATCAGAGTTGGGGAATCAGAGGCGGGGAATCAGATATGGGGAAACAGAGGCGGGGAATCAGAGGCGGGGAAACAGAGGCGGGGAATCAGATATGGGGAATCAGAGGTGGGGAATCAGAGGCAGGGAATCAGAAGTGCGGAATCAGAGATGGGGAATCAGAGGCAGGGAATCAGAATCAGAAGCAGGGAATCAGAGGCTGGGAATCAGAGGCCGGAATCAGATGCTGGGATCAGAGGCCTGGAATCAGAGGCGGGGAATCAGAGGCAGGGAATCAGATGCGGGAAATCAGAGGCCTGGAATCAGAGGCGGGGAATCAGAGGCAGGGAATCAGATGCGGGGAATCAGAGGCGGGGAATCAGAGCTGGGGAATCAGAGGCAGGGTATTAGAGTTGGGGAATCAGAGGCGGGGAATCAGATATGGGGAAACAGAGGTGGGGAATCAGAGGCGGGGAAACAGAGGCAGGGAATCAGATATGGGGAATCAGAGGCGGGGAATCAGAGGTGGGGAATCATAGGCAGGGAATCGGATGTGCGGAATCAGAGATGGGGAATCAGAGGCCGGGAATCAGAGGTGGTGAATCAGATATGGGGAATCAGAGGCGGGGAATCAGAGGCAGGGAATCAGACGCGGGGAATCAGAGGTGGGCAATCAGAGGCGGGGAATCAGATATGGGGAATCAGAGGCGGGGAATCAGAGGCGGGGAAACAGAGGCGGGGAATCAGATATGGGGAATCAGAGGTGGGGCATCAGAGGTTGTGAATCACAGATGGGGAATTAGAGGCGGGGAATCAGAGGCAGGGAATCAGAACGGGGAATCAGAGGCGGGGATTCAGAGCTGGAGAATCAGAAGCGGGGAATCAGAGTTGGGGAATCAGAGGCGGGGAATCAGATATGGGGAATCAGAGGCAGGGAATCAGAGGCGGGGAATCAGAGGCAGGGAATCAGACGCGGGGAATCTGAGGCGGGGAATCAGAGCTGGGGAATCAGAGGTGGGGAATCAGAGTTGGGGAATCAGAGGCAGGGAATTGGATGTGCGGAATCAGAGATGGGGAATCAGAGGTGGGGAATCAGAGGCGGTGAATCAGAGATGGGGAATCAGAGGCGGGGAATCAGAGGCAGGAAATCAGACACGGGGATTCAGAGGCTGGGAATCAGACGGGGGGAATCAAAGGCGGGGAATCAGAGCTGGGGAATCTGAGGCAGGGAATCAGAGTTGGGGATTCAGAGGCGGGGTATCAGATATGGGGAAACAGAGGCGGGGAATCAGAGGCGGGAAAACGGAGGCGGGGAATTAGATATGGGGAATCAGAGGTGGGGAATCAGAGGTGGTGAATCAGTGATGGGGAATCACAGGCGGGGAATCAGAGGCAGGGAATAGAACGCGGGGAATCAGAGGCAGGGAATCAGAGCTGGGGAATCAGAGGCGGGGAATCATAGTTGGGAATCAGAGGCGGGGAATCAGATATGGGGAAACAGAGGCGGGGAATCAGTGGCGGGGAAAGAGAGGCGGGGAATCAGATATGGGGAATCGGATGCAGGGAATCAGAGGCGGGGAATCAGAGCTGGGGAATCAGAGGCGGGGAATCAGAGTTGGGGCATCAGAGGTGGGGAATTAGATATAGGGAAACAGAGGCGGGGTATCAGAGGCGGGGAAACAGAGGCGGGGAAACAGAGGCGGGGAATCAGATATGGGGAATCAGAGGTGGGGCATCAGAAGTTGTGAATCACAGATGGGGAATTAGAGGCGGGGAATCAGAGGCAGGGAATCAGACGCGGGGAATCAGAGGCGGGGATTCAGAGCTGGGGAATCAGAAGCGGGGAATCAGAGTTGGGGAATCAGAGGCGGGGAATCAGATATTGGGAATCAGAGGCAGGGAATCAGAGGCGGGGAATCAGAGGCAGGGAATCAGACGCGGGGAATCTGAGGCGGGGAATCAGAGCTGGGGAATCAGAGGTGGGGAATCAGAGTTGGGGAATCAGAGGCAGGGAATTGGATGTGCGGAATCAGAGATGGGGAATCAGAGGTGGGGAATCAGAGGCGGTGAATCAGAGATGGGGAATCAGAGCTGGGGAATCTGAGGCAGGGAATCAGAGTTGGGGATTCAGAGGCGGGGAATCAGATATGGGGAAACAGAGGCGGGGAATCAGAGGCGGGAAAACAGAGGCGGGGAATTAGATATGGGGAATCAGAGGTGTGGAATCAGAGGTGGTGAATTAGAGATGGGGAATCAGAGGCGGGGAATCAGAGGCAGGGAATCGGACGCCGGGAATCAGAGGCGGGGAATCAGAGCTGGGGAATCAGAGGCGGGGAATCAGAGTTGGGGAATCAGAGGCGGGGAATCAGATATGGGGAAATAGAGGCGGGGAATCAGATATGGGGAATCAGAGGTGTGGAATCAGAGGTTGGGAATCAGAGGCAGGGAATCAGAGGCGGGGAAACAGAGGCGGGGAATCAGATATGGGGAATCAGAGGTGGCGAATCAAAGGCGGTGAAACAGAGATGGGGAATCAGGGCAGGGAATCAGAGGCAGGGAATCAGAGCTGGGGAAACAGAGGCGGGGAATCAGATATGGGGAATCAGAGGTGGGGAATCAGGGGCGGGGAATCAGTGGCAGGGAATCAGAGCTGGGGAATCAGAGGTGGGGAATCAGAGCTGGGGAATCAGAGGCGGGGAATCAGATATGGGGAATCAGAGGTGGGGAATCAGGGGCGGGGAATCAGTGGCAGGGAATCAGAGGCCGGGAATAAAAGGCGGGGAATCAGAGCTGGGGAATCAGAGGCGGGGAATCAGAGTTGGGGAATCAGAGGAGGGGAATCAGATATGGGGAAACAGAGGCCGGGAATCAGAGGCAGGGAAACAGAGGCGGGGAATCAGATATGGGGAATCAGAGGTGGGGAATTAGAGGTTGCGAATCAGAGGCGGGGAATCAGAGGCGGGGAATCAGAGGCAGGGAATCGGATGTGCGGAATCAGAGATGGGGAATCAGAGGTGGGGATTCAGAGGTGGTGAATCAGAGAAGGGAAATCAGAGGCTGGGAATCAGAGGCAGGGAATCAGACGCAGGGAATCAGAGGCGGGGAATCATAGCTGGCGAATTAGAGGAGGGCAATCAGAGTTGGGGAATCAGAGGCGGGGTATCAGATATGGGGAAACAGAGGCGGGGAATCAGAGGCGGGGAAACAGAGGCGGGGAATCAGATATGGGGAATCAGAGGTGGGGAATCAGAGGCAGGGAATCAGATGTGCGGAATCAGAGATGGGGAATCAGAGGCAGGGAATCAGAATCAGAAGCAGGGAATCAGAGGCCAGGAATGAGAGGCCGGAATCAGATGCTGCGAATCAGAGGCCTGGAATCAGAGGCGGGGAATCAGAGGCAGGGTATCAGATGCGGGAAATCAGAGGCCTGGAATCAGAGGCGGGGAATCAGAGGCAGGGAATCAGATGCGGGGAATCAGAGGCGGGGAATCAGAGCTGGGGAATCAGAGGCAGGGTATTAGAGTTGGGGAATTAGAGGCGGGGAATCAGATATGGGGAAACAGAGGTGGGGAATCAGAGGCGGGGAAACAGAGGCAGGGAATCAGATATGGGGAATCAGAGGCGGGGAATCAGAGGTGGGGAATCATAGGCAGGGAATCGGATGTGCGGAATCAGAGATGGGGAATCAGAGGCCGGGAATCAGAGGTGGTGAATCAGATATGGGGAATCAGAGGCGGGGAATCAGAGGCAGGGAATCAGACGCGGGGAATCAGAGGTGGGCAATCAGAGGCGGGGAATCAGATATGGGGAATCAGAGGCGGGGAATCAGAGGCGGGGAAACAGAGGCGGGGAATCAGATATGGGGAATCAGAGGTGGGGCATCAGAGGTTGTGAATCACAGATGGGGAATTAGAGGCGGGGAATCAGAGGCAGGGAATCAGACGCGGGGAATCAGAGGCGGGGATTCAGAGCTGGGGAATCAGAAGCGGGGAATCAGAGTTGGGGAATCAGAGGCGGGCAATCAGATATGGGGAATCAGAGGCAGGGAATCAGAGGCGGGGAATCAGAGGCAGGGAATCAGACGCGGGGAATCTGAGGCGGGGAATCAGAGCTGGGGAATCAGAGGTGGGGAATCAGAGTTGGGGAATCAGAGGCAGGGAATTGGATGTGCGGAATCAGAGATGGGGAATCAGAGGTGGGGAATCAGAGGCGGTGAATCAGAGATGGGGAATCAGAGGCGGGGAATCAGAGGCAGGAAATCAGACACGGGGATTCAGAGGCTGGGAATCAGACGGGGGGAATCAAAGGCGGGGAATCAAGCTGGGGAATATGAGGCAGGGAATCAGAGTTGGGGAATCAGAGGCGGGGAATCAGATATGGGGAATCAGAGGCAGGGAATCAGAGGCGGGGAATCAGATATGGGGAAACAGAGGCGGGGAATCAGAGGCGGGAAAACAGAGGCGGGGTATTAGATATGGGGAATCAGAGGTGTGGAATCAGAGGTGGTGAATTAGAGATGGGGAATCAGAGGCGGGGAATCAGAGGCAGGGTATCGGACGCCGGGAATCAGAGGCGGGGAATCAGAGCTGGGGAATCAGAGGCGGGGAATCAGAGTTGGGGAATCAGAGGCGGGGAATCAGATATGGGGAAATAGAGGCGGGGAATCAGATATGGGGAATCAGAGGTGTGGAATCAGAGGTTGGGAATCAGAGGCAGGGAATCAGAGGCGGGGAAACAGAGGTGGGGAATCAGATATGGGGAATCAGAGGTGGCGAATCAAAGGCGGTGAAACAGAGATGGGGAATCAGGGCAGGGAATCAGAGGCAGGGAATCAGAGCTGGGGAAACAGAGGCGGGGAATCAGATATGGGGAATCAGAGGTGGGGAATCAGGGGCGGGGAATCAGTGGCAGGGAATCAGAGCTGGGGAATCAGAGGTGGGGAATCAGAGCTGGGGAATCAGAGGCGGGGAATCAGATATGGGGAATCAGAGGTGGGGAATCAGGGGCGGGGAATCAGTGGCAGGGAATCAGAGGCCGGGAATAAAAGGCGGGGAATCAGAGCTGGGGAATCAGAGGCGGGGAATCAGAGTTGGGGAATCAGAGGAGGGGAATCAGATATGGGGAAACAGAGGCCGGGAATCAGAGGCAGGGAAACAGAGGCGGGGAATCAGATATGGGGAATCAGAGGTGGGGAATTAGAGGTTGCGAATCAGAGGCGGGGAATCAGAGGCGGGGAATCAGAGGCAGGGAATCGGATGTGCGGAATCAGAGATGGGGAATCAGAGGTGGGGATTCAGAGGTGGTGAATCAGAGAAGGGAAATCAGAAGCTGGGAATCAGAGGCAGGGAATCAGACGCAGGGAATCAGAGGCGGGGAATCATAGCTGGCGAATTAGAGGAGGGCAATCAGAGTTGGGGAATCAGAGGCGGGGTATCAGATATGGGGAAACAGAGGCGGGGAATCAGAGGCGGGGAAACAGAGGCGGGGAATCAGATATGGGGAATCAGAGGTGGGGAATCAGAGGCAGGGAATCAGATGTGCGGAATCAGAGATGGGGAATCAGAGGCAGGGAATCAGAATCAGAAGCAGGGAATCAGAGGCCAGGAATGAGAGGCCGGAATCAGATGCTGCGAATCAGAGGCCTGGAATCAGAGGCGGGGAATCAGAGGCAGGGAATCAGATGCGGGAAATCAGAGGCCTGGAATCAGAGGCGGGGAATCAGAGGCAGGGAATCAGATGCGGGGAATCAGAGGCGGGGAATCAGAGCTGGGGAATCAGAGGCAGGGTATTAGAGTTGGGGAATTAGAGGCGGGGAATCAGATATGGGGAAACAGAGGTGGGGAATCAGAGGCGGGGAAACAGAGGCAGGGAATCAGATATGGGGAATCAGAGGCGGGGAATCAGAGGTGGGGAATCATAGGCAGGGAATCGGATGTGCGGAATCAGAGATGGGGAATCAGAGGCCGGGAATCAGAGGTGGTGAATCAGATATGGGGAATCAGAGGCGGGGAATCAGAGGCAGGGAATCAGACGCGGGGAATCAGAGGTGGGCAATCAGAGGCGGGGAATCAGATATGGGGAATCAGAGGCGGGGAATCAGAGGCGGGGAAACAGAGGCGGGGAATCAGATATGGGGAATCAGAGATGGGGAATCAGAGGCAGGGAATGAGAATCAGAAGCAGGGAATCAGAGGCCGGGAATCAGAGGCCGGAATCAGATGCTGGGAATCAGAGGCCTGGAATCAGAGGCGGGGAATCAGAGGCAGGGAATCAGATGCGGGGAATCAGAGGCGGGGAATCAGAGCTGGGGAATCAGAGGCAGGGTATTAGAGTTGGGGAATCAGAGGCGGGGAATCAGATATGGGGAAACAGAGGTGGGGAATCAGAGGCGGGGAAACAGAGGCAGGGTATCAGATATGGGGAATCAGAGGCGGGGAATCAGAGGTGGGGAATCATAGGCAGGGAATCGGATGTGCGGAATCAGAGATGGGGAATCAGAGGCCGGGAATGAGAGGTGGTGAATCAGATATGGGGAATCAGAGGCGGGGAATCAGAGGCAGGGAATCAGACGCGGGGAATCAGAGGTGGGCAATCAGAGGCGGGGAATCAGATATGGGGAATCAGAGGCGGGGAATCAGAGGCGGGGAAACAGAGGCGGGGAATCAGATATGGGGAATCAGAGGTGGGGCATCAGAAGTTGTGAATCACAGATGGGGAATTAGAGGCGGGGAATCAGAGGCAGGGAATCAGACGCGGGGAATCAGAGGCGGGGATTCAGAGCTGGGGAATCAGAAGCGGGGAATCAGAGTTGGGGAATCAGAGGCGGGGAATCAGATATGGGGAATCAGAGGCAGGGAATCAGAGGCGGGGAATCAGAGGCAGGGAATCAGACGCAGGGAATCTGAGGCGGGGAATCAGAGCTGGGGAATCAGAGGTGGGGAATCAGAGTTGGGGAATCAGAGGCAGGGAATTGGATGTGCGGAATCAGAGATGGGGAATCAGAGGTGGGGAATCAAAGGCGGGGAATCAAGCTGGGGAATATGAGGCAGGGAATCAGAGTTGGGGAATCAGAGGCGGGGAATCAGATATGGGGAATCAGAGGCAGGGAATCAGAGGCGGGGAATCAGATA
Organism: Narcine bancroftii; assembly: GCF_036971445.1. Taxonomy (NCBI): domain Eukaryota; kingdom Metazoa; phylum Chordata; class Chondrichthyes; order Torpediniformes; family Narcinidae; genus Narcine; species Narcine bancroftii. The sequence goes on along the minus strand of NC_091474.1, from coordinate 110,218,782 downwards.
TGGGGAAACAGAGGCGTGGAATCAGAGGCGGGAAAACAGAGGCGGGGTATTAGATATGGGGAATCAGAGGTGGGGAATAAGAGGTGGTGAATCAGAGATGGGGAATCAGAGGCGGGGAATCAGAGGCAGGGAATCGGACGCCGGGAATCAGAGGCGGGGAATCAGAGCTGGGGAATCAGAGGCGGGGAATCAGAGTTGGGGAATCAGAGGCGGGGAATCAGATATGGGGAAATAGAGGCGGGGAATCAGATATGGGGAATCAGAGGTGTGTAATCAGAGGTTGGGAATCAGAGGCAGGGAATCAGAGGCGGGGAAACAGAGGCGGGGAAACAGATATGGGGAATCAGAGGTGGCGAATCAAAGGCGGTGAAACAGAGATGGGGAATCAGGGCAGGGAATCAGAGGCAGGGAATCAGAGCTGGGGAAACAGAGGCGGGGAATCAGATATGGGGAATCAGAGGTGGGGAATCAGGGGCGGGGAATCAGTGGCAGGGAATCAGAGCTGGGGAATCAGAGGTGGGGAATCAGAGCTGGGGAAACAGAGGCGGGGAATCAGATATGGGGAATCAGAGGTGGGGAATCAGGGGTGGGGAATCAGTGGCAGGGAATCAGAGGCCGGGAATAAAAGGCGGGGAATCAGAGCTGGGGAATCAGAGGCGGGGAATCAGAGTTGGGGAATCAGAGGAGGGGAATCAGATATGGGGAAACAGAGGCCGGGAATCAGAGGCAGGGAAACAGAGGCGGGGAATCAGATATGGGGAATCAGAGGTGGGGAATTAGAGGTTGCGAATCAGAGGCGGGGAATCAGAGGCGGGGAATCAGAGGCAGGGAATCGGATGTGCGGAATCAGAGATGGGGAATCAGAGGTGGGGATTCAGAGGTGGTGAATCAGAGAAGGGGAATCAGAGGCTGGGAATCAGAGGCAGGGAATCAGAGGCAGGAAATCAGAGGCGGGGAATCATAGCTGGCGAATTAGAGGAGGGGAATCAGAGTTGGGGAATCAGAGGCGGGGAATCAGATATGGGGAAACAGAGGCGGGGAATCAGAGGCGGGGAAACAGAGGCGGGGAATCAGATATGGGGAATCAGAGGTGGGGAATCAGAGGCAGGGAATCAGAAGTGCGGAATCAGAGATGGGGAATCAGAGGCAGGGAATCAGAATCAGAAGCAGGGAATCAGAGGCTGGGAATCAGAGGCCGGAATCAGATGCTGGGATCAGAGGCCTGGAATCAGAGGCGGGGAATCAGAGGCAGGGAATCAGATGCGGGAAATCAGAGGCCTGGAATCAGAGGCGGGGAATCAGAGGCAGGGAATCAGATGCGGGGAATCAGAGGCGGGGAATCAGAGCTGGGGAATCAGAGGCAGGGTATTAGAGTTGGGGAATCAGAGGCGGGGAATCAGATATGGGGAAACAGAGGTGGGGAATCAGAGGCGGGGAAACAGAGGCAGGGAATCAGATATGGGGAATCAGAGGCGGGGAATCAGAGGTGGGGAATCATAGGCAGGGAATCGGATGTGCGGAATCAGAGATGGGGAATCAGAGGCCGGGAATCAGAGGTGGTGAATCAGATATGGGGAATCAGAGGCGGGGAATCAGAGGCAGGGAATCAGACGCGGGGAATCAGAGGTGGGCAATCAGAGGCGGGGAATCAGATATGGGGAATCAGAGGCGGGGAATCAGAGGCGGGGAAACAGAGGCGGGGAATCAGATATGGGGAATCAGAGGTGGGGCATCAGAGGTTGTGAATCACAGATGGGGAATTAGAGGCGGGGAATCAGAGGCAGGGAATCAGAACGGGGAATCAGAGGCGGGGATTCAGAGCTGGAGAATCAGAAGCGGGGAATCAGAGTTGGGGAATCAGAGGCGGGGAATCAGATATGGGGAATCAGAGGCAGGGAATCAGAGGCGGGGAATCAGAGGCAGGGAATCAGACGCGGGGAATCTGAGGCGGGGAATCAGAGCTGGGGAATCAGAGGTGGGGAATCAGAGTTGGGGAATCAGAGGCAGGGAATTGGATGTGCGGAATCAGAGATGGGGAATCAGAGGTGGGGAATCAGAGGCGGTGAATCAGAGATGGGGAATCAGAGGCGGGGAATCAGAGGCAGGAAATCAGACACGGGGATTCAGAGGCTGGGAATCAGACGGGGGGAATCAAAGGCGGGGAATCAGAGCTGGGGAATCTGAGGCAGGGAATCAGAGTTGGGGATTCAGAGGCGGGGTATCAGATATGGGGAAACAGAGGCGGGGAATCAGAGGCGGGAAAACGGAGGCGGGGAATTAGATATGGGGAATCAGAGGTGGGGAATCAGAGGTGGTGAATCAGTGATGGGGAATCACAGGCGGGGAATCAGAGGCAGGGAATAGAACGCGGGGAATCAGAGGCAGGGAATCAGAGCTGGGGAATCAGAGGCGGGGAATCATAGTTGGGAATCAGAGGCGGGGAATCAGATATGGGGAAACAGAGGCGGGGAATCAGTGGCGGGGAAAGAGAGGCGGGGAATCAGATATGGGGAATCGGATGCAGGGAATCAGAGGCGGGGAATCAGAGCTGGGGAATCAGAGGCGGGGAATCAGAGTTGGGGCATCAGAGGTGGGGAATTAGATATAGGGAAACAGAGGCGGGGTATCAGAGGCGGGGAAACAGAGGCGGGGAAACAGAGGCGGGGAATCAGATATGGGGAATCAGAGGTGGGGCATCAGAAGTTGTGAATCACAGATGGGGAATTAGAGGCGGGGAATCAGAGGCAGGGAATCAGACGCGGGGAATCAGAGGCGGGGATTCAGAGCTGGGGAATCAGAAGCGGGGAATCAGAGTTGGGGAATCAGAGGCGGGGAATCAGATATGGGGAATCAGAGGCAGGGAATCAGAGGCGGGGAATCAGAGGCAGGGAATCAGACGCGGGGAATCTGAGGCGGGGAATCAGAGCTGGGGAATCAGAGGTGGGGAATCAGAGTTGGGGAATCAGAGGCAGGGAATTGGATGTGCGGAATCAGAGATGGGGAATCAGAGGTGGGGAATCAGAGGCGGTGAATCAGAGATGGGGAATCAGAGCTGGGGAATCTGAGGCAGGGAATCAGAGTTGGGGATTCAGAGGCGGGGAATCAGATATGGGGAAACAGAGGCGGGGAATCAGAGGCGGGAAAACAGAGGCGGGGAATTAGATATGGGGAATCAGAGGTGTGGAATCAGAGGTGGTGAATTAGAGATGGGGAATCAGAGGCGGGGAATCAGAGGCAGGGAATCGGACGCCGGGAATCAGAGGCGGGGAATCAGAGCTGGGGAATCAGAGGCGGGGAATCAGAGTTGGGGAATCAGAGGCGGGGAATCAGATATGGGGAAATAGAGGCGGGGAATCAGATATGGGGAATCAGAGGTGTGGAATCAGAGGTTGGGAATCAGAGGCAGGGAATCAGAGGCGGGGAAACAGAGGCGGGGAATCAGATATGGGGAATCAGAGGTGGCGAATCAAAGGCGGTGAAACAGAGATGGGGAATCAGGGCAGGGAATCAGAGGCAGGGAATCAGAGCTGGGGAAACAGAGGCGGGGAATCAGATATGGGGAATCAGAGGTGGGGAATCAGGGGCGGGGAATCAGTGGCAGGGAATCAGAGCTGGGGAATCAGAGGTGGGGAATCAGAGCTGGGGAATCAGAGGCGGGGAATCAGATATGGGGAATCAGAGGTGGGGAATCAGGGGCGGGGAATCAGTGGCAGGGAATCAGAGGCCGGGAATAAAAGGCGGGGAATCAGAGCTGGGGAATCAGAGGCGGGGAATCAGAGTTGGGGAATCAGAGGAGGGGAATCAGATATGGGGAAACAGAGGCCGGGAATCAGAGGCAGGGAAACAGAGGCGGGGAATCAGATATGGGGAATCAGAGGTGGGGAATTAGAGGTTGCGAATCAGAGGCGGGGAATCAGAGGCGGGGAATCAGAGGCAGGGAATCGGATGTGCGGAATCAGAGATGGGGAATCAGAGGTGGGGATTCAGAGGTGGTGAATCAGAGAAGGGAAATCAGAGGCTGGGAATCAGAGGCAGGGAATCAGACGCAGGGAATCAGAGGCGGGGAATCATAGCTGGCGAATTAGAGGAGGGCAATCAGAGTTGGGGAATCAGAGGCGGGGTATCAGATATGGGGAAACAGAGGCGGGGAATCAGAGGCGGGGAAACAGAGGCGGGGAATCAGATATGGGGAATCAGAGGTGGGGAATCAGAGGCAGGGAATCAGATGTGCGGAATCAGAGATGGGGAATCAGAGGCAGGGAATCAGAATCAGAAGCAGGGAATCAGAGGCCAGGAATGAGAGGCCGGAATCAGATGCTGCGAATCAGAGGCCTGGAATCAGAGGCGGGGAATCAGAGGCAGGGTATCAGATGCGGGAAATCAGAGGCCTGGAATCAGAGGCGGGGAATCAGAGGCAGGGAATCAGATGCGGGGAATCAGAGGCGGGGAATCAGAGCTGGGGAATCAGAGGCAGGGTATTAGAGTTGGGGAATTAGAGGCGGGGAATCAGATATGGGGAAACAGAGGTGGGGAATCAGAGGCGGGGAAACAGAGGCAGGGAATCAGATATGGGGAATCAGAGGCGGGGAATCAGAGGTGGGGAATCATAGGCAGGGAATCGGATGTGCGGAATCAGAGATGGGGAATCAGAGGCCGGGAATCAGAGGTGGTGAATCAGATATGGGGAATCAGAGGCGGGGAATCAGAGGCAGGGAATCAGACGCGGGGAATCAGAGGTGGGCAATCAGAGGCGGGGAATCAGATATGGGGAATCAGAGGCGGGGAATCAGAGGCGGGGAAACAGAGGCGGGGAATCAGATATGGGGAATCAGAGGTGGGGCATCAGAGGTTGTGAATCACAGATGGGGAATTAGAGGCGGGGAATCAGAGGCAGGGAATCAGACGCGGGGAATCAGAGGCGGGGATTCAGAGCTGGGGAATCAGAAGCGGGGAATCAGAGTTGGGGAATCAGAGGCGGGCAATCAGATATGGGGAATCAGAGGCAGGGAATCAGAGGCGGGGAATCAGAGGCAGGGAATCAGACGCGGGGAATCTGAGGCGGGGAATCAGAGCTGGGGAATCAGAGGTGGGGAATCAGAGTTGGGGAATCAGAGGCAGGGAATTGGATGTGCGGAATCAGAGATGGGGAATCAGAGGTGGGGAATCAGAGGCGGTGAATCAGAGATGGGGAATCAGAGGCGGGGAATCAGAGGCAGGAAATCAGACACGGGGATTCAGAGGCTGGGAATCAGACGGGGGGAATCAAAGGCGGGGAATCAAGCTGGGGAATATGAGGCAGGGAATCAGAGTTGGGGAATCAGAGGCGGGGAATCAGATATGGGGAATCAGAGGCAGGGAATCAGAGGCGGGGAATCAGATATGGGGAAACAGAGGCGGGGAATCAGAGGCGGGAAAACAGAGGCGGGGTATTAGATATGGGGAATCAGAGGTGTGGAATCAGAGGTGGTGAATTAGAGATGGGGAATCAGAGGCGGGGAATCAGAGGCAGGGTATCGGACGCCGGGAATCAGAGGCGGGGAATCAGAGCTGGGGAATCAGAGGCGGGGAATCAGAGTTGGGGAATCAGAGGCGGGGAATCAGATATGGGGAAATAGAGGCGGGGAATCAGATATGGGGAATCAGAGGTGTGGAATCAGAGGTTGGGAATCAGAGGCAGGGAATCAGAGGCGGGGAAACAGAGGTGGGGAATCAGATATGGGGAATCAGAGGTGGCGAATCAAAGGCGGTGAAACAGAGATGGGGAATCAGGGCAGGGAATCAGAGGCAGGGAATCAGAGCTGGGGAAACAGAGGCGGGGAATCAGATATGGGGAATCAGAGGTGGGGAATCAGGGGCGGGGAATCAGTGGCAGGGAATCAGAGCTGGGGAATCAGAGGTGGGGAATCAGAGCTGGGGAATCAGAGGCGGGGAATCAGATATGGGGAATCAGAGGTGGGGAATCAGGGGCGGGGAATCAGTGGCAGGGAATCAGAGGCCGGGAATAAAAGGCGGGGAATCAGAGCTGGGGAATCAGAGGCGGGGAATCAGAGTTGGGGAATCAGAGGAGGGGAATCAGATATGGGGAAACAGAGGCCGGGAATCAGAGGCAGGGAAACAGAGGCGGGGAATCAGATATGGGGAATCAGAGGTGGGGAATTAGAGGTTGCGAATCAGAGGCGGGGAATCAGAGGCGGGGAATCAGAGGCAGGGAATCGGATGTGCGGAATCAGAGATGGGGAATCAGAGGTGGGGATTCAGAGGTGGTGAATCAGAGAAGGGAAATCAGAAGCTGGGAATCAGAGGCAGGGAATCAGACGCAGGGAATCAGAGGCGGGGAATCATAGCTGGCGAATTAGAGGAGGGCAATCAGAGTTGGGGAATCAGAGGCGGGGTATCAGATATGGGGAAACAGAGGCGGGGAATCAGAGGCGGGGAAACAGAGGCGGGGAATCAGATATGGGGAATCAGAGGTGGGGAATCAGAGGCAGGGAATCAGATGTGCGGAATCAGAGATGGGGAATCAGAGGCAGGGAATCAGAATCAGAAGCAGGGAATCAGAGGCCAGGAATGAGAGGCCGGAATCAGATGCTGCGAATCAGAGGCCTGGAATCAGAGGCGGGGAATCAGAGGCAGGGAATCAGATGCGGGAAATCAGAGGCCTGGAATCAGAGGCGGGGAATCAGAGGCAGGGAATCAGATGCGGGGAATCAGAGGCGGGGAATCAGAGCTGGGGAATCAGAGGCAGGGTATTAGAGTTGGGGAATTAGAGGCGGGGAATCAGATATGGGGAAACAGAGGTGGGGAATCAGAGGCGGGGAAACAGAGGCAGGGAATCAGATATGGGGAATCAGAGGCGGGGAATCAGAGGTGGGGAATCATAGGCAGGGAATCGGATGTGCGGAATCAGAGATGGGGAATCAGAGGCCGGGAATCAGAGGTGGTGAATCAGATATGGGGAATCAGAGGCGGGGAATCAGAGGCAGGGAATCAGACGCGGGGAATCAGAGGTGGGCAATCAGAGGCGGGGAATCAGATATGGGGAATCAGAGGCGGGGAATCAGAGGCGGGGAAACAGAGGCGGGGAATCAGATATGGGGAATCAGAGGTGGGGCATCAGAGGTTGTGAATCACAGATGGGGAATTAGAGGCGGGGAATCAGAGGCAGGGAATCAGACGCGGGGAATCAGAGGCGGGGATTCAGAGCTGGGGAATCAGAAGCGGGGAATCAGAGTTGGGGAATCAGAGGCGGGCAATCAGATATGGGGAATCAGAGGCAGGGAATCAGAGGCGGGGAATCAGAGGCAGGGAATCAGACGCGGGGAATCTGAGGCGGGGAATCAGAGCTGGGGAATCAGAGGTGGGGAATCAGAGTTGGGGAATCAGAGGCAGGGAATTGGATGTGCGGAATCAGAGATGGGGAATCAGAGGTGGGGAATCAGAGGCGGTGAATCAGAGATGGGGAATCAGAGGCGGGGAATCAGAGGCAGGAAATCAGACACGGGGATTCAGAGGCTGGGAATCAGACGGGGGGAATCAAAGGCGGGGAATCAAGCTGGGGAATATGAGGCAGGGAATCAGAGTTGGGGAATCAGAGGCGGGGAATCAGATATGGGGAATCAGAGGCAGGGAATCAGAGGCGGGGAATCAGATATGGGGAAACAGAGGCGGGGAATCAGAGGCGGGAAAACAGAGGCGGGGTATTAGATATGGGGAATCAGAGGTGTGGAATCAGAGGTGGTGAATTAGAGATGGGGAATCAGAGGCGGGGAATCAGAGGCAAGGTATCGGACGCCGGGAATCAGAGGCGGGGAATCAGAGCTGGGGATCAGAGGCGGGGAATCAGAGTTGGGGAATCAGAGGCGGGGAATCAGATATGGGGAAATAGAGGCGGGGAATCAGATATGGGGAATCAGAGGTGTGGAATCAGAGGTTGGGAATCAGAGGCAGGGAATCAGAGGCGGGGAAACAGAGGCGGGGAATCAGATATGGGGAATCAGAGGTGGCGAATCAAAGGCGGTGAAACAGAGATGGGGAATCAGGGCAGGGAATCAGAGGCAGGGAATCAGAGCTGGGGAAACAGAGGCGGGGAATCAGATATGGGGAATCAGAGGTGGGGAATCAGGGGCGGGGAATCAGTGGCAGGGAATCAGAGCTGGGGAATCAGAGGTGGGGAATCAGAGCTGGGGAATCAGAGGCGGGGAATCAGATATGGGGAATCAGAGGTGGGGAATCAGGGGCGGGGAATCAGTGGCAGGGAATCAGAGGCCGGGAATAAAAGGCGGGGAATCAGAGCTGGGGAATCAGAGGCGGGGAATCAGAGTTGGGGAATCAGAGGAGGGGAATCAGATATGGGGAAACAGAGGACGGGAATCAGAGGCAGGGAAACAGAGGCGGGGAATCAGATATGGGGAATCAGAGGTGGGGAATTAGAGGTTGCGAATCAGAGGCGGGGAATCAGAGGCGGGGAATCAGAGGCAGGGAATCGGATGTGCGGAATCAGAGATGGGGAATCAGAGGTGGGGATTCAGAGGTGGTGAATCAGAGAAGGGAAATCAGAGGCTGGGAATCAGAGGCAGGGAATCAGACGCAGGGAATCAGAGGCGGGGAATCATAGCTGGCGAATTAGAGGAGGGCAATCAGAGTTGGGGAATCAGAGGCGGGGTATCAGATATGGGGAAACAGAGGCGTGGAATCAGAGGCGGGGAAACAGAGGCGGGGAATCAGATATGGGGAATCAGAGGTGGGGAATCAGAGGCAGGGAATCAGATGTGCGGAATCAGAGATGGGGAATCAGAGGCAGGGAATCAGAATCAGAAGCAGGGAATCAGAGGCCAGGAATGAGAGGCCGGAATCAGATGCTGGGAATCAGAGGCCTGGAATCAGAGGCGGGGAATCAGAGGCAGGGAATCAGATGCGGGAAATCAGAGGCCTGGAATCAGAGGCGGGGAATCAGAGGCAGGGAATCAGATGCGGGGAATCAGAGGCGGGGAATCAGAGCTGGGGAATCAGAGGCAGGGTATTAGAGTTGGGGAATTAGAGGCGGGGAATCAGATATGGGGAAACAGAGGTGGGGAATCAGAGGCGGGGAAACAGAGGCAGGGAATCAGATATGGGGAATCAGAGGCGGGGAATCAGAGGTGGGGAATCATAGGCAGGGAATCGGATGTGCGGAATCAGAGATGGGGAATCAGAGGCCGGGAATCAGAGGTGGTGAATCAGATATGGGGAATCAGAGGCGGGGAATCAGAGGCAGGGAATCAGACGCGGGGAATCAGAGGTGGGCAATCAGAGGCGGGGAATCAGATATGGGGAATCAGAGGCGGGGAATCAGAGGCGGGGAAACAGAGGCGGGGAATCAGATATGGGGAATCAGAGGTGGGGCATCAGAGGTTGTGAATCACAGATGGGGAATTAGAGGCGGGGAATCAGAGGCAGGGAATCAGACGCGGGGAATCAGAGGCGGGGATTCAGAGCTGGGGAATCAGAAGCGGGGAATCAGAGTTGGGGAATCAGAGGCGGGCAATCAGATATGGGGAATCAGAGGCAGGGAATCAGAGGCGGGGAATCAGAGGCAGGGAATCAGAGGTGGTGAATCAGATATGGGGAATCAGAGGCGGGGAATCAGAGGCAGTGAATCAGTCGCGGGGAATCAGAGGTGGGCAATCAGAGGCGGGGAATCAGATATGGGGAATCAGAGGTGTGGAATCAGAGGTTGGGAATCAGAGGCAGGGAATCAGAGTCGGGGAAACAGAGGCGGGGAATCAGATATGGGGAATCAGAGGTGGCGAATCAAAGGCGGTGAAACAGAGATGGGGAATCAGGGCAGGGAATCAGAGGCAGGGAATCAAACACGGGGAATCAGAGCTGGGGAATCAGAGGCGGGGAATCAGAGTTGGGAATCAGAGGCGGGGAATCAGAGGCGGGGAAACAGAGGCGGGGAATCAGATGTGGGGAATCAGAGGCGGGGAATCCGAGGTTGGGAATCAGAGGCAGGGAATCAGTGGCGGAAAATCAGAGGCGGGGAATCAGAGGAAGGGAATCAGATGTGCGGAATCAGAGATGGGGAATCAGAGGCAGGGAATCAGAGGCAGGGAATCAGAGGCGGGGAATCAGAGGCCGGGAATCAGATATGGGGAAACAGAGGCGGGGAATCCGAGGCGGGGAAACAGAGGCGGGGAATCAGATATGGGGAATCAGAGGTGGGGAATCAGAGGTTGGGAATCAGAGGCAGGGAATCAGAGGCTTGGAATCAGATGCAGGGAATCAGATGCGGGGAATCAGAGGCGGGGAATCTGAGCTGGGGAATCAGAGGTGGGGAATCAGATTTGGGGAATCAGAGGCGGGGACTTAGATATTGGGAAACAGAGGCGGGGAATCAGAGGCGGGGAAACCCAGGCGGGGAATCAGATATGGGGAATCAGAGGTGGGGAATCAGAGGCAAGGAATCAGATGTGCGGAATCAGAGTTGGGGAATCAGAGGCGGGCAATCAGATATGGGGAATCAGAGGTGGGGAATCAGAGGCAGGGAATTGGATGTGCGGAATCAGAGATGGGGAATCAGAGGTGGGGAATCAGAGGCGGTGAATCAGAGATGGGGAATCAGAGGCGGGGAATCAGAGGCAGGAAATCAGACACGGGGATTCAGAGGCTGGGAATCAGACGGGGGGAATCAAAGGCGGGGAAACAGAGGCGGGTAATCAGATATGGGGAAACAGAGGCGGGGAATCAGAGGCGGGGAAACAGAGGCGGGTAATCAGATATGGGGAATCAGAGGTGGGGAATCAGAGGCAGGGAATCAGATGTGCGGAATCAGAGATGGGGAATCAGAGGCAGGGAATGAGAATCAGAAGCAGGGAATCAGAGGCCGGGAATCAGAGGCCGGAATCAGATGCTGGGAATCAGAGGCCTGGAATCAGAGGCGGGGAATCAGAGGCAGGGAATCAGATGCGGGGAATCAGAGGCGGGGAATCAGAGCTGGGGAATCAGAGGCAGGGTATTAGAGTTGGGGAATCAGAGGCGGGGAATCAGATATGGGGAAACAGAGGTGGGGAATAAGAGGCGGGGAAACAGAGGCAGGGTATCAGATATGGGGAATCAGAGGCGGGGAATCAGAGGTGGGGAATCATAGGCAGGGAATCGGATGTGCGGAATCAGAGATGGGGAATCAGAGGCCGGGAATGAGAGGTGGTGAATCAGATATGGGGAATCAGAGGCGGGGAATCAGAGGCAGGGAATCAGACGCGGGGAATCAGAGGTGGGCAATCAGAGGCGGGGAATCAGATATGGGGAATCAGAGGCGGGGAATCAGAGGCGGGGAAACAGAGGCGGGGAATCAGATATGGGGAATCAGAGGTGGGGCATCAGAAGTTGTGAATCACAGATGGGGAATTAGAGGCGGGGAATCAGAGGCAGGGAATCAGACGCGGGGAATCAGAGGCGGGGATTCAGAGCTGGGGAATCAGAAGCGGGGAATCAGAGTTGGGGAATCAGAGGCGGGGAATCAGATATGGGGAATCAGAGGCAGGGAATCAGAGGCGGGGAATCAGAGGCAGGGAATCAGACGCAGGGAATCTGAGGCGGGGAATCAGAGCTGGGGAATCAGAGGTGGGGAATCAGAGTTGGGGAATCAGAGGCAGGGAATTGGATGTGCGGAATCAGAGATGGGGAATCAGAGGTGGGGAATCAAAGGCGGGGAATCAAGCTGGGGAATATGAGGCAGGGAATCAGAGTTGGGGAATCAGAGGCGGGGAATCAGATATGGGGAATCAGAGGCAGGGAATCAGAGGCGGGGAATCAGATATGGGGAAACAGAGGCGGGGAATCAGAGGCGGGAAAACAGAGGCGGGGTATTAGATATGGGGAATCAGAGGTGGGGAATAAGAGGTGGTGAATCAGAGATGGGGAATCAGAGGCGGGGAATCAGAGGCAGGGAATCGGACGCCGGGAATCAGAGGCGGGGAATCAGAGCTGGGGAATCAGAGGCGGGGAATCAGAGTTGGGGAATCAGAGGCGGGGAATCAGATATGGGGAAATAGAGGCGGGGAATCAGATATGGGGAATCAGAGGTGTGGAATCAGAGGTTGGGAATCAGAGGCAGGGAATCAGAGGCGGGGAAACAGAGGCGGGGAAACAGATATGGGGAATCAGAGGTGGCGAATCAAAGGCGGTGAAACAGAGATGGGGAATCAGGGCAGGGAATCAGAGGCAGGGAATCAGAGCTGGGGAAACAGAGGCGGGGAATCAGATATGGGGAATCAGAGGTGGGGAATCAGGGGCGGGGAATCAGTGGCAGGGAATCAGAGCTGGGGAATCAGAGGTGGGGAATCAGAGCTGGGGAAACAGAGGCGGGGAATCAGATATGGGGAATCAGAGGTGGGGAATCAGGGGTGGGGAATCAGTGGCAGGGAATCAGAGGCCGGGAATAAAAGGCGGGGAATCAGAGCTGGGGAATCAGAGGCGGGGAATCAGAGTTGGGGAATCAGAGGAGTGGAATCAGATATGGGGAAACAGAGGCCGGGAATCAGAGGCAGGGAAACAGAGGCGGGGAATCAGATATGGGGAATCAGAGGTGGGGAATTAGAGGTTGCGAATCAGAGGCGGGGAATCAGAGGCGGGGAATCAGAGGCAGGGAATCGGATGTGCGGAATCAGAGATGGGGAATCAGAGGTGGGGATTCAGAGGTGGTGAATCAGAGAAGGGGAATCAGAGGCTGGGAATCAGAGGCAGGGAATCAGAGGCAGGAAATCAGAGGCGGGGAATCATAGCTGGCGAATTAGAGGAGGGGAATCAGAGTTGGGGAATCAGAGGCGGGGAATCAGATATGGGGAAACAGAGGCGGGGAATCAGAGGCGGGGAAACAGAGGCGGGGAATCAGATATGGGGAATCAGAGGTGGGGAATCAGAGGCAGGGAATCAGAAGTGCGGAATCAGAGATGGGGAATCAGAGGCAGGGAATCAGAATCAGAAGCAGGGAATCAGAGGCTGGGAATCAGAGGCCGGAATCAGATGCTGGGATCAGAGGCCTGGAATCAGAGGCGGGGAATCAGAGGCAGGGAATCAGATGCGGGAAATCAGAGGCCTGGAATCAGAGGCGGGGAATCAGAGGCAGGGAATCAGATGCGGGGAATCAGAGGCGGGGAATCAGAGCTGGGGAATCAGAGGCAGGGTATTAGAGTTGGGGAATCAGAGGCGGGGAATCAGATATGGGGAAACAGAGGTGGGGAATCAGAGGCGGGGAAACAGAGGCAGGGAATCAGATATGGGGAATCAGAGGCGGGGAATCAGAGGTGGGGAATCATAGGCAGGGAATCGGATGTGCGGAATCAGAGATGGGGAATCAGAGGCCGGGAATCAGAGGTGGTGAATCAGATATGGGGAATCAGAGGCGGGGAATCAGAGGCAGGGAATCAGACGCGGGGAATCAGAGGTGGGCAATCAGAGGCGGGGAATCAGATATGGGGAATCAGAGGCGGGGAATCAGAGGCGGGGAAACAGAGGCGGGGAATCAGATATGGGGAATCAGAGGTGGGGCATCAGAGGTTGTGAATCACAGATGGGGAATTAGAGGCGGGGAATCAGAGGCAGGGAATCAGAACGGGGAATCAGAGGCGGGGATTCAGAGCTGGAGAATCAGAAGCGGGGAATCAGAGTTGGGGAATCAGAGGCGGGGAATCAGATATGGGGAATCAGAGGCAGGGAATCAGAGGCGGGGAATCAGAGGCAGGGAATCAGACGCGGGGAATCTGAGGCGGGGAATCAGAGCTGGGGAATCAGAGGTGGGGAATCAGAGTTGGGGAATCAGAGGCAGGGAATTGGATGTGCGGAATCAGAGATGGGGAATCAGAGGTGGGGAATCAGAGGCGGTGAATCAGAGATGGGGAATCAGAGGCGGGGAATCAGAGGCAGGAAATCAGACACGGGGATTCAGAGGCTGGGAATCAGACGGGGGGAATCAAAGGCGGGGAATCAGAGCTGGGGAATCTGAGGCAGGGAATCAGAGTTGGGGATTCAGAGGCGGGGTATCAGATATGGGGAAACAGAGGCGGGGAATCAGAGGCGGGAAAACGGAGGCGGGGAATTAGATATGGGGAATCAGAGGTGGGGAATCAGAGGTGGTGAATCAGTGATGGGGAATCACAGGCGGGGAATCAGAGGCAGGGAATAGAACGCGGGGAATCAGAGGCAGGGAATCAGAGCTGGGGAATCAGAGGCGGGGAATCATAGTTGGGAATCAGAGGCGGGGAATCAGATATGGGGAAACAGAGGCGGGGAATCAGTGGCGGGGAAAGAGAGGCGGGGAATCAGATATGGGGAATCGGATGCAGGGAATCAGAGGCGGGGAATCAGAGCTGGGGAATCAGAGGCGGGGAATCAGAGTTGGGGCATCAGAGGTGGGGAATTAGATATAGGGAAACAGAGGCGGGGAATCAGAGGCGGGGAAACAGAGGCGGGGAAACAGAGGCGGGGAATCAGATATGGGGAATCAGAGGTGGGGCATCAGAAGTTGTGAATCACAGATGGGGAATTAGAGGCGGGGAATCAGAGGCAGGGAATCAGACGCGGGGAATCAGAGGCGGGGATTCAGAGCTGGGGAATCAGAAGCGGGGAATCAGAGTTGGGGAATCAGAGGCGGGGAATCAGATATGGGGAATCAGAGGCAGGGAATCAGAGGCGGGGAATCAGAGGCAGGGAATCAGACGCGGGGAATCTGAGGCGGGGAATCAGAGCTGGGGAATCAGAGGTGGGGAATCAGAGTTGGGGAATCAGAGGCAGGGAATTGGATGTGCGGAATCAGAGATGGGGAATCAGAGGTGGGGAATCAGAGGCGGTGAATCAGAGATGGGGAATCAGAGCTGGGGAATCTGAGGCAGGGAATCAGAGTTGGGGATTCAGAGGCGGGGAATCAGATATGGGGAAACAGAGGCGGGGAATCAGAGGCGGGAAAACAGAGGCGGGGAATTAGATATGGGGAATCAGAGGTGTGGAATCAGAGGTGGTGAATTAGAGATGGGGAATCAGAGGCGGGGAATCAGAGGCAGGGAATCGGACGCCGGGAATCAGAGGCGGGGAATCAGAGCTGGGGAATCAGTGGCGGGGAATCAGAGTTGGGGAATCAGAGGCGGGGAATCAGATATGGGGAAATAGAGGCGGGGAATCAGATATGGGGAATCAGAGGTGTGGAATCAGAGGTTGGGAATCAGAGGCAGGGAATCAGAGGCGGGGAAACAGAGGCGGGGAATCAGATATGGGGAATCAGAGGTGGCGAATCAAAGGCGGTGAAACAGAGATGGGGAATCAGGGCAGGGAATCAGAGGCAGGGAATCAGAGCTGGGGAAACAGAGGCGGGGAATCAGATATGGGGAATCAGAGGTGGGGAATCAGGGGCGGGGAATCAGTGGCAGGGAATCAGAGCTGGGGAATCAGAGGTGGGGAATCAGAGCTGGGGAATCAGAGGCGGGGAATCAGATATGGGGAATCAGAGGTGGGGAATCAGGGGCGGGGAATCAGTGGCAGGGAATCAGAGGCCGGGAATAAAAGGCGGGGAATCAGAGCTGGGGAATCAGAGGCGGGGAATCAGAGTTGGGGAATCAGAGGAGGGGAATCAGATATGGGGAAACAGAGGCCGGGAATCAGAGGCAGGGAAACAGAGGCGGGGAATCAGATATGGGGAATCAGAGGTGGGGAATTAGAGGTTGCGAATCAGAGGCGGGGAATCAGAGGCGGGGAATCAGAGGCAGGGAATCGGATGTGCGGAATCAGAGATGGGGAATCAGAGGTGGGGATTCAGAGGTGGTGAATCAGAGAAGGGAAATCAGAGGCTGGGAATCAGAGGCAGGGAATCAGACGCAGGGAATCAGAGGCGGGGAATCATAGCTGGCGAATTAGAGGAGGGCAATCAGAGTTGGGGAATCAGAGGCGGGGTATCAGATATGGGGAAACAGAGGCGGGGAATCAGAGGCGGGGAAACAGAGGCGGGGAATCAGATATGGGGAATCAGAGGTGGGGAATCAGAGGCAGGGAATCAGATGTGCGGAATCAGAGATGGGGAATCAGAGGCAGGGAATCAGAATCAGAAGCAGGGAATCAGAGGCCAGGAATGAGAGGCCGGAATCAGATGCTGCGAATCAGAGGCCTGGAATCAGAGGCGGGGAATCAGAGGCAGGGTATCAGATGCGGGAAATCAGAGGCCTGGAATCAGAGGCGGGGAATCAGAGGCAGGGAATCAGATGCGGGGAATCAGAGGCGGGGAATCAGAGCTGGGGAATCAGAGGCAGGGTATTAGAGTTGGGGAATTAGAGGCGGGGAATCAGATATGGGGAAACAGAGGTGGGGAATCAGAGGCGGGGAAACAGAGGCAGGGAATCAGATATGGGGAATCAGAGGCGGGGAATCAGAGGTGGGGAATCATAGGCAGGGAATCGGATGTGCGGAATCAGAGATGGGGAATCAGAGGCCGGGAATCAGAGGTGGTGAATCAGATATGGGTATCAGAGGCGGGGAATCAGAGGCAGGGAATCAGACGCGGGGAATCAGAGGTGGGCAATCAGAGGCGGGGAATCAGATATGGGGAATCAGAGGCGGGGAATCAGAGGCGGGGAAACAGAGGCGGGGAATCAGATATGGGGAATCAGAGGTGGGGCATCAGAGGTTGTGAATCACAGATGGGGAATTAGAGGCGGGGAATCAGAGGCAGGGAATCAGACGCGGGGAATCAGAGGCGGGGATTCAGAGCTGGGGAATCAGAAGCGGGGAATCAGAGTTGGGGAATCAGAGGCGGGCAATCAGATATGGGGAATCAGAGGCAGGGAATCAGAGGCGGGGAATCAGAGGCAGGGAATCAGACGCGGGGAATCTGAGGCGGGGAATCAGAGCTGGGGAATCAGAGGTGGGGAATCAGAGTTGGGGAATCAGAGGCAGGGAATTGGATGTGCGGAATCAGAGATGGGGAATCAGAGGTGGGGAATCAGAGGCGGTGAATCAGAGATGGGGAATCAGAGGCGGGGAATCAGAGGCAGGAAATCAGACACGGGGATTCAGAGGCTGGGAATCAGACGGGGGGAATCAAAGGCGGGGAATCAAGCTGGGGAATATGAGGCAGGGAATCAGAGTTGGGGAATCAGAGGCGGGGAATCAGATATGGGGAATCAGAGGCAGGGAATCAGAGGCGGGGAATCAGATATGGGGAAACAGAGGCGGGGAATCAGAGGCGGGAAAACAGAGGCGGGGTATTAGATATGGGGAATCAGAGGTGTGGAATCAGAGGTGGTGAATTAGAGATGGGGAATCAGAGGCGGGGAATCAGAGGCAGGGTATCGGACGCCGGGAATCAGAGGCGGGGAATCAGAGCTGGGGAATCAGAGGCGGGGAATCAGAGTTGGGGAATCAGAGGCGGGGAATCAGATATGGGGAAATAGAGGCGGGGAATCAGATATGGGGAATCAGAGGTGTGGAATCAGAGGTTGGGAATCAGAGGCAGGGAATCAGAGGCGGGGAAACAGAGGCGGGGAATCAGATATGGGGAATCAGAGGTGGCGAATCAAAGGCGGTGAAACAGAGATGGGGAATCAGGGCAGGGAATCAGAGGCAGGGAATCAGAGCTGGGGAAACAGAGGCGGGGAATCAGATATGGGGAATCAGAGGTGGGGAATCAGGGGCGGGGAATCAGTGGCAGGGAATCAGAGCTGGGGAATCAGAGGTGGGGAATCAGAGCTGGGGAATCAGAGGCGGGGAATCAGATATGGGGAATCAGAGGTGGGGAATCAGGGGCGGGGAATCAGTGGCAGGGAATCAGAGGCCGGGAATAAAAGGCGGGGAATCAGAGCTGGGGAATCAGAGGCGGGGAATCAGAGTTGGGGAATCAGAGGAGGGGAATCAGATATGGGGAAACAGAGGCCGGGAATCAGAGGCAGGGAAACAGAGGCGGGGAATCAGATATGGGGAATCAGAGGTGGGGAATTAGAGGTTGCGAATCAGAGGCGGGGAATCAGAGGCGGGGAATCAGAGGCAGGGAATCGGATGTGCGGAATCAGAGATGGGGAATCAGAGGTGGGGATTCAGAGGTGGTGAATCAGAGAAGGGAAATCAGAGGCTGGGAATCAGAGGCAGGGAATCAGACGCAGGGAATCAGAGGCGGGGAATCATAGCTGGCGAATTAGAGGAGGGCAATCAGAGTTGGGGAATCAGAGGCGGGGTATCAGATATGGGGAAACAGAGGCGGGGAATCAGAGGCGGGGAAACAGAGGCGGGGAATCAGATATGGGGAATCAGAGGTGGGGAATCAGAGGCAGGGAATCAGATGTGCGGAATCAGAGATGGGGAATCAGAGGCAGGGAATCAGAATCAGAAGCAGGGAATCAGAGGCCAGGAATGAGAGGCCGGAATCAGATGCTGCGAATCAGAGGCCTGGAATCAGAGGCGGGGAATCAGAGGCAGGGAATCAGATGCGGGAAATCAGAGGCCTGGAATCAGAGGCGGGGAATCAGAGGCAGGGAATCAGATGCGGGGAATCAGAGGCGGGGAATCAGAGCTGGGGAATCAGAGGCAGGGTATTAGAGTTGGGGAATTAGAGGCGGGGAATCAGATATGGGGAAACAGAGGTGGGGAATCAGAGGCGGGGAAACAGAGGCAGGGAATCAGATATGGGGAATCAGAGGCGGGGAATCAGAGGTGGGGAATCATAGGCAGGGAATCGGATGTGCGGAATCAGAGATGGGGAATCAGAGGCCGGGAATCAGAGGTGGTGAATCAGATATGGGGAATCAGAGGCGGGGAATCAGAGGCAGGGAATCAGACGCGGGGAATCAGAGGTGGGCAATCAGAGGCGGGGAATCAGATATGGGGAATCAGAGGCGGGGAATCAGAGGCGGGGAAACAGAGGCGGGGAATCAGATATGGGGAATCAGAGGTGGGGCATCAGAGGTTGTGAATCACAGATGGGGAATTAGAGGCGGGGAATCAGAGGCAGGGAATCAGACGCGGGGAATCAGAGGCGGGGATTCAGAGCTGGGGAATCAGAAGCGGGGAATCAGAGTTGGGGAATCAGAGGCGGGCAATCAGATATGGGGAATCAGAGGCAGGGAATCAGAGGCGGGGAATCAGAGGCAGGGAATCAGATGCGGGGAATCTGAGGCGGGGAATCAGAGCTGGGGAATCAGAGGTGGGGAATCAGAGTTGGGGAATCAGAGGCAGGGAATTGGATGTGCGGAATCAGAGATGGGGAATCAGAGGTGGGGAATCAGAGGCGGTGAATCAGAGATGGGGAATCAGAGGCGGGGAATCAGAGGCAGGAAATCAGACACGGGGATTCAGAGGCTGGGAATCAGACGGGGGGAATCAAAGGCGGGGAATCAAGCTGGGGAATATGAGGCAGGGAATCAGAGTTGGGGAATCAGAGGCGGGGAATCAGATATGGGGAATCAGAGGCAGGGAATCAGAGGCGGGGAATCAGATATGGGGAAACAGAGGCGGGGAATCAGAGGCGGGAAAACAGAGGCGGGGTATTAGATATGGGGAATCAGAGGTGTGGAATCAGAGGTGGTGAATTAGAGATGGGGAATCAGAGGCGGGGAATCAGAGCTGGGGATCAGAGGCGGGGAATCAGAGTTGGGGAATCAGAGGCGGGGAATCAGATATGGGGAAATAGAGGCGGGGAATCAGATATGGGGAATCAGAGGTGTGGAATCAGAGGTTGGGAATCAGAGGCAGGGAATCAGAGGCGGGGAAACAGAGGCGGGGAATCAGATATGGGGAATCAGAGGTGGCGAATCAAAGGCGGTGAAACAGAGATGGGGAATCAGGGCAGGGAATCAGAGGCAGGGAATCAGAGCTGGGGAAACAGAGGCGGGGAATCAGATATGGGGAATCAGAGGTGGGGAATCAGGGGCGGGGAATCAGTGGCAGGGAATCAGAGCTGGGGAATCAGAGGTGGGGAATCAGAGCTGGGGAATCAGAGGCGGGGAATCAGATATGGGGAATCAGAGGTGGGGAATCAGGGGCGGGGAATCAGTGGCAGGGAATCAGAGGCCGGGAATAAAAGGCGGGGAATCAGAGCTGGGGAATCAGAGGCGGGGAATCAGAGTTGGGGAATCAGAGGAGGGGAATCAGATATGGGGAAACAGAGGACGGGAATCAGAGGCAGGGAAACAGAGGCGGGGAATCAGATATGGGGAATCAGAGGTGGGGAATTAGAGGTTGCGAATCAGAGGCGGGGAATCAGAGGCGGGGAATCAGAGGCAGGGAATCGGATGTGCGGAATCAGAGATGGGGAATCAGAGGTGGGGATTCAGAGGTGGTGAATCAGAGAAGGGAAATCAGAGGCTGGGAATCAGAGGCAGGGAATCAGACGCAGGGAATCAGAGGCGGGGAATCATAGCTGGCGAATTAGAGGAGGGCAATCAGAGTTGGGGAATCAGAGGCGGGGTATCAGATATGGGGAAACAGAGGCGGGGAATCAGAGGCGGGGAAACAGAGGCGGGGAATCAGATATGGGGAATCAGAGGTGGGGAATCAGAGGCAGGGAATCAGATGTGCGGAATCAGAGATGGGGAATCAGAGGCAGGGAATCAGAATCAGAAGCAGGGAATCAGAGGCCAGGAATGAGAGGCCGGAATCAGATGCTGGGAATCAGAGGCCTGGAATCAGAGGCGGGGAATCAGAGGCAGGGAATCAGATGCGGGAAATCAGAGGCCTGGAATCAGAGGCGGGGAATCAGAGGCAGGGAATCAGATGCGGGGAATCAGAGGCGGGGAATCAGAGCTGGGGAATCAGAGGCAGGGTATTAGAGTTGGGGAATTAGAGGCGGGGAATCAGATATGGGGAAACAGAGGTGGGGAATCAGAGGCGGGGAAACAGAGGCAGGGAATCAGATATGGGGAATCAGAGGCGGGGAATCAGAGGTGGGGAATCATAGGCAGGGAATCGGATGTGCGGAATCAGAGATGGGGAATCAGAGGCCGGGAATCAGAGGTGGTGAATCAGATATGGGGAATCAGAGGCGGGGAATCAGAGGCAGGGAATCAGACGCGGGGAATCAGAGGTGGGCAATCAGAGGCGGGGAATCAGATATGGGGAATCAGAGGCGGGGAATCAGAGGCGGGGAAACAGAGGCGGGGAATCAGATATGGGGAATCAGAGGTGGGGCATCAGAGGTTGTGAATCACAGATGGGGAATTAGAGGCGGGGAATCAGAGGCAGGGAATCAGACGCGGGGAATCAGAGGCGGGGATTCAGAGCTGGGGAATCAGAAGCGGGGAATCAGAGTTGGGGAATCAGAGGCGGGCAATCAGATATGGGGAATCAGAGGCAGGGAATCAGAGGCGGGGAATCAGAGGCAGGGAATCAGAGGTGGTGAATCAGATATGGGGAATCAGAGGCGGGGAATCAAAGGCAGTGAATCAGTCGCGGGGAATCAGAGGTGGGCAATCAGAGGCGGGGAATCAGATATGGGGAATCAGAGGTGTGGAATCAGAGGTTGGGAATCAGAGGCAGGGAATCAGAGTCGGGGAAACAGAGGCGGGGAATCAGATATGGGGAATCAGAGGTGGCGAATCAAAGGCGGTGAAACAGAGATGGGGAATCAGGGCAGGGAATCAGAGGCAGGGAATCAAACACGGGGAATCAGAGCTGGGGAATCAGAGGCGGGGAATCAGAGTTGGGAATCAGAGGCGGGGAATCAGAGGCGGGGAAACAGAGGCGGGGAATCAGATGTGGGGAATCAGAGGCGGGGAATCCGAGGTTGGGAATCAGAGGCAGGGAATCAGTGGCGGAAAATCAGATGCGGGGAATCAGAGGAAGGGAATCAGATGTGCGGAATCAGAGATGGGGAATCAGAGGCAGGGAATCAGAGGCAGGGAATCAGAGGCGGGGAATCAGAGGCCGGGAATCAGATATGGGGAAACAGAGGCGGGGAATCCGAGGCGGGGAAACAGAGGCGGGGAATCAGATATGGGGAATCAGAGGTGGGGAATCAGAGGTTGGGAATCAGAGGCAGGGAATCAGAGGCTTGGAATCAGATGCAGGGAATCAGATGCGGGGAATCAGAGGCGGGGAATCTGAGCTGGGGAATCAGAGGTGGGGAATCAGATTTGGGGAATCAGAGGCGGGGACTTAGATATTGGGAAACAGAGGCGGGGAATCAGAGGCGGGGAAACCCAGGCGGGGAATCAGATATGGGGAATCAGAGGTGGGGAATCAGAGGCAAGGAATCAGATGTGCGGAATCAGAGATGGGGAATCAGAGGCAGGGAATCAGAATCAGAAGCAGGGAATCAGAGGCCGGGAATCAGAGGCCGGAATCAGATGCTGGGAATCAGAGGCCTGGAATCAGAGGCGGGGAATCAGAGGCAGGGAATCAGATGCGGGGAATCAGAGGCGGGGAATCAGAGCTGGGGAATCAGAGGCGGGGATTCAGAGTTGGGGAATCAGAGGCGGGGAATCAGAGGCGGGGAAACAGAGGCGGGGAATCAGATATGGGGAATCAGAGGTGGGGCATCAGAGGTTGTGAATCACAGATGGGGAATTAGAGGCGGGGAATCAGAGGCAGGGAATCAGACTCGGGGAATCAGAGTCGGGGATTCAGAGCTGGGGAATCAGAGCGGGGAATCAGAGTTGGGGAATCAGAGGCGGGGAATCAGATATGGGGAATCAGAGGCAGGGAATCAGAGGCGGGGAATCAGAGGCAGGGAATCAGACGCGGGGAATCTGAGGCGGGGAATCAGAGCTGGGGAATCAGAGGTGGGGAATCAGAGTTGGGGAATCAGAGGCAGGGAATTAGATGTGCGGAATCAGAGATGGGGAATCAGAGGTGGGGAATCAGAGGCGGTGAATCAGAGATGGGGAATCAGAGGCGGGGAATCAGAGGCAGGAAATCAGACACGGGGATTCAGAGGCTGGGAATCAGACGGGGGGGAATCAAAGGCGGGGAATCAGAGCTGGGGAATCTGAGGCAGGGAATCAGAGTTGGGGATTCAGAGGCGGGGAATCAGATATGGGGAAACAGAGGCGGGGAATCAGAGGCGGGAAAACAGAGGCGGGGAATTAGATATGGGGAATCAGAGGTGGGGAATCAGAGGTGGTGAATCAGAGATGGGGAATCAGAGGCGGGGAATCAGAGGCAAGGAATCGGACGCCGGGAATCAGAGGCGGGGAATCAGAGCTGGGGAATCAGAGGCGGGGAATCAGAGGTGGTGAATCAGAGATGGGGAATCAGAGGCGGGGAATCAGAGGCAGGGAATCGGACGCCGGGAATCAGAGGCGGTGAATCAGAGCTGGGGAAACAGAGGCGGGGAATCAGATATGGGGAATCAGAGGTGGGGAATCAGGGGCGGGGAATCAGTGGCAGGGAATCAGAGGCCGGGAATAAAAGGCGGGAAATCAGAGCTGGGGAATCAGAGGCGGGGAATCAGAGTTGGGGAATCAGAGGAGGGGAATCAGATATGGGGAAACAGAGGCCGGGAATCAGAGGCAGGGTAACAGAGGCGGGGAATCAGATATGGGGAATCAGAGGTGGGGAATTAGAGGTTGCGAATCAGAGGCGGGGAAACAGAGGCGGGGAATCAAATATAGGGAATCAGAGGTGGGGAATCAGAGGTTGTGAATCAGAGATGGGGAATCAAGGCGGGGAATCAGAGGCAGGGAATCAGACGCGGGGAATCAGAGGCGGGGATTCAGAGCTGGGGAATCAGAGGCGGTGAATCAGAGTTGGGGAATCAGAGGCAGGGAATCAGATATGGGGAATCAGAGGCGTGGAATCAGAGGCGGGGAAACAGAGGCGGGGAATCAGATATGGGGAATCAGAATTGGGGAATCAGGGGAAGGGAATCAGTGGCAGGGAATCAGAGGCGTGGAATCAGAGGCGGGGAATCAGAGGCAGGGAATCAGACACGGGGAATCGGAGGTGGGGAATCAGAGATGGGGAATCAGAGGCGGGGAATCAGAGGCAGGGAATCGGACTCCGGGAATCAGAGTTGGGGAATCAGAGCTGGGGAATCAGAGGCGGGGAATCAGAGTTGGGGAATCAGAGGCGGGGAATCAGATATGGGGAAATAGAGGCGGGGAATCAGATATGGGGAATCAGAGGTGTGGAATCAGAGGTTGGGAATCAGAGGCAGGGAATCAGAGTCGGGGAAACAGAGGCGGGGAATCAGATATGGGGAATCAGAGGTGGCGAATCAAAGGCGGTGAAACAGAGATGGGGAATCAGGGCAGGGAATCAGAGGCAGGGAATCAAACACGGGGAATCAGAGCTGGGGAATCAGAGGCGGGGAATCAGAGTTGGGAATCAGAGGCGGGGAATCAGAGGCGGGGAAACAGAGGCGGGGAATCAGATATGGGGAATCAGAGGTGGGGAATCCGAGGTTGGGAATCAGAGGCAGGGAATCAGAGGCGGGGAATCAGAGGCGGGGAATCAGAGGAAGGGAATCAGATGTGCGGAATCGGAGATGGGGAATCAGAGGCAGGGAATCAGAGGCGGGGAATCAGAGGCGGGGAATCAGAGGCCGGGAATCAGATATGGGAAAACAGAGGCTGGGAATCCGAGGCGGGGAAACAGAGGCGGGGAATCAGATATGGGGAATCAGAGTTGGGGAATCAGAGGTTGGGAATCAGAGGCAGGGAATCAGAGGCTTGGAATCAGATGCAGGGAATCAGATGCGGGGAATCAGAGGCGGGGAATCAGAGCTGGGGAATCAGAGGTGGGGAATCAGATTTGGGGAATCAGAGGCGGGGACTTAGATATTGGGAAACAGAGGCGGGGAATGAGAGGCGGGGAAACCCAGGCGGGGAATCAGATATGGGGAATCAGAGGTGGGGAATCAGAGGCAAGGAATCAGATGTGCGGAATAAGAGATGGGGAATCAGAGGCAGGGAATCAGAATCAGAAGCAGGGAATCAGAGGCCGGGAATCAGAGGCCGGAATCAGATGCTGGGAATCAGATGCCTGGAATCAGAGGCGGGGAATCAGAGGCAGGGAATCAGATGCTGGGAATCAGAGGCGGGGAATCAGAGCTGGGGAATCAGAGGTGGGGTATTTGAGTTGGGGAATCAGAGGCGGGGAATCAGATATGGGGAAACAGAGGTGGGGAATCAGAGGCGGGGAAACAGAGGCAGGGAATCAGATATGGGAAATCAGAAGTGGGGAATCAGAGATGGGGAATCAGAGGCGGTGAATCAGAGATGGGGAATCAGAGGCGGGGAATCAGAGGCAGGAAATCAGACACGGGGATTCAGAGGCTGGGAATCAGACGGGGGGAATCAAAGGCGGGGAATCAGAGCTGGGGAATCAGAGGCAGGGAATCAGAGGCGGGGAATCAGATATGGGGAATCAGAGGCTGGGATTCAGAGGCGGGGAATCAGAGGCATGGAATCAGACATGTGGAATCAGAGGTGGGGAATCAGAGATGGGGAATCAGAGGCGGGGAATCAGAGGCAGGGAATCAGACGCGGGGAATCTGAGGCGGGGAATCAGAGCTGGGGAATCAGAGGTGGGGAATCAGAGTTGGGGAATCAGAGGCAGGGAATCGGATGTGCGGAATCAGAGATGGGGAATCAGATGTGGGGAATCAGAGGAATCAGAGATGGGGAATCAGAGGCGGGGAATCAGAGGCAGGAAATCAGACACGGGGATTCAGAGGCTGGGAATCAGACGGGGGGAATCAAAGGCGGGGAATCAGAGCTGGGGAATCAGAGGCAGGGAATCAGAGTTGGGGATTCAGAGACGGGGAATCAGATATGGGGAAACAGAGGCGGGGAATCAGAGGCGGGCAAACAGAGGCGGGGAATTAGATATGGGGAATCAGAGGTGGGGAATCAGAGGTGGTGAATCAGTGATGGGGAATCACAGGCGGGGAATCAGAGGCAGGGAATAGAACGCAGGGAATCAGACGCAGGGAATCAGAGCTGGGGAATCAGAGGCGGGGAATCATAGTTGGGAATCAGAGGCGGGGAATCAGATATGGGGAAACAGAGGCGGGGAATCAGAGGCGGGGAAACAGAGGCGGGGAATCAGATATGGGGAATCGGATGCGGGGAATCAGAGGCGGGGAATCAGAGCTGGGGAATCAGAGGCGGGGAATCAGAGTTGGGGCATCAGAGGTGGGGAATTAGATATAGGGAAACAGAGGCGGGGAATCAGAGGCGGGGAAACAGAGGCGGGGAATCAGATATGGGGAATCAGAGGTGGGGAATCAGAGGCAGGGAATCAGATGTGCGGAATCAGAGATGGGGAATCAGAGGCAGGGAATCAGAATCAGAAGCGGGGAATCAGAGGCCGGGAATCAGAGGCCGGGAATCAGATGCTGGGAATAAGAGGCCGGGAATCAGAGGTGGGGAATCAGAGTCCGGGAATCAGAGATGGGGATTCAGAGGCGGGGAATGAGATATAGAGAATCAGAGGCGGGGAATCAGAGGCCGGGAAACAGAGGTGGGGAATCAGATATGGGGAATCAGAGGTGGCGAATCAAAGGCGGTGAATCAGAGATGGGGAATCAGAGGCGGGGAATCAGAGGCAGGGAATCAGATGCGGGGAATCAGAGGCGGGGAATCAGAGCTGGCGAATCAGAGGCGGGGAATCAGAGGTGGGCAATCAGAGGCGGGGAATCAGATATGGGGAATCAGAGGCGGGGAATCAGAGGCAGGGAAACAGAGGCGGGGAATCAAATATAGGGAATCAGAGGTGGGGAATCAGAGGTTGTGAATCAGAGATGGGGAATCAAGGCGGGGAATCAGAGGCAGGGAATCAGACACGGGGAATCAGAGGCGGGGATTCAGAGCTGGGGAATCAGAGGCGGGGAATCAGAGTTGGGGAATCAGAGGCAGGGAATCAGATATGGGGAATCAGAGGCGGGGAATCAGAGGCGGGGAAACAGAGGCGGGGAATCAGATATGGGGAATCCAAGGCGGGGAATCAGAGGCAGGGAATAAGACGCGGGGAATCAGAGGCGGTGATTCAGAGCTGGGGAATCAGAGGCGGGGAATCAGTGTTGGGGAATCAGAGGCAGGGAATCAGATATGGGGAATCAGAGGCGGGGAATCAGAGGCCGGGAATCAGATATGGGGAAACAGAGGCGGGGAATCCGAGGCGGGGAAACAGAGGCGGGGAATCAGATATGGGGAATCAGAGGTGGGGAATCAGAGGCGGGGAATCAGAGGCGGGGAATCAGAGGAAGGGAATCAGATGTGCAGAATCGGAGATGGGGAATCAGAGGAAGGGAATCAGAGTCGGGGAAACAGAGGCGGGGAATCAGATATGTGGAATCAGAGGTGGCGAATCAAAGGCGGTGAAACAGAGATGGGGAATCAGGGCAGGGAATCAGAGGCAGGGAATCAAACACGGGGAATCAGAGCTGGGGAATCAGAGGCGGGGAATCAGAGTTGGGAATCAGAGGCGGGTAATCAGAGGCGGGGAAACAGAGGCGGGGAATCAGATATGGGGAATCAGAGGTGGGGAATCAGAGGTTGGGAATCAGAGGCAGGGAATCAGAGGCGGGGAATCAGAGGCGGGGAATCAGAGGAAGGGAATCAGATGTGCAGAATCGGAGATGGGGAATCAGAGGCAGGGAATCAGAGGCGGGGAATCAGAGGCGGGGAATCAGAGGCCGGGAATCAGATATGGGGAAACTGAGGCGGGGAATCCGAGGCGGGGAAACAGAGGCGGGGAATCAGATATGGGGAATCAGAGGTGGGGAATCAGAGGTTGGGAATCAGAGGCAGGGAATCAGAGGCTTGGAATCAGATGCAGGGAATCAGATGAGGGGCATCAGAGGCGGGGAATCAGAGCTGGGGAATCAGAGGTGGGGAATCAGATTTGGGGAATCAGAGGTGGGGACTTAGATATTGGGAAACAGAGGCGGGGAATCAGAGGCGGGGAAACAGAGGTGGGGAATCAGATATGGGGAATCAGAGGTGGGGAATCAGAGGCAGGGAATCAGATGTGCGGAATCAGAGATAGGGAATCAGAGGCAGGGAATCAGAATGAGAAGCAGGGAATCAGAGGCCGGGAATCAGAGGCCGGAATCAGATGATGGGAATCAGAGGCCTGGAATCAGAGGCGGGGAATCAGAGGCAGGGAATCAGATGCGGGGAATCAGAGGCGGGGAATCAGAGCTGGGGAATCAGAGGCGGGGTATTAGAGTTGGGGAATCAGAGGCGGTGAATCAGAGATGGGGAATCAGAGGCGGGGAATCAGAGGCAGGAAATCAGACACGGGGATTCAGAGGCTGGGAATCAGACGGGGGGAATCAAAGGCGCTGAATCAGAGCTGGGGAATCAGAGGCAGGGAATCAGAGGCGGGGAATCAGATATGGGGAATCAGAGGCTGGGATTCAGAGGCGGGGAATCAGAGGCAGGGAATCAGACATGTGGAATCAGAGGTGGGGAATCAGAGATGGGGAATCAGAGGCAGGGAATCAGACGCGGGGAATCTGAGGCGGGGAATCAGAGCTGGGGAATCAGAGGTGGGGAATCAGAGTTGGGGAATCAGAGGCAGGGAATCGGATGTGCGGAATCAGAGATGGGGAATCAGATGTGGGGAATCAGAGGAATCAGAGATGGGGAATCAGAGGCGGGGAATCAGAGGCAGGAAATCAGACACGGGGATTCAGAGGCTGGGAATCAGACGGGGGGAATCAAAGGCGGGGAATCAGAGCTGGGGAATCAGAGGCAGGGAATCAGAGTTGGGGATTCAGAGACGGGGAATCAGATATGGGGAAACAGAGGCGGGGAATCAGAGGCGGGCAAACAGAGGCGGGGAATTAGATATGGGGAATCAGAGGTGGGGAATCAGAGGTGGTGAATCAGTGATGGGGAATCACAGGCGGGGAATCAGAGGCAGGGAATAGAACGCAGGGAATCAGACGCAGGGAATCAGAGCTGGGGAATCAGAGGCGGGGAATCATAGTTGGGATTCAGAGGCGGGGAATCAGATATGGGGAAACAGAGGCGGGGAATCAGAGGCGGGGAAACAGAGGCGGGGAATCAGATATGGGGAATCGGATGCGGGGAATCAGAGGCGGGGAATCAGAGCTGGGGAATCAGAGGCGGGGAATCAGAGTTGGGGCATCAGAGGTGGGGAATTAGATATAGGGAAACAGAGGCGGGGAATCAGAGGCGGGGAAACAGAGGCGGGGAATCAGATATGGGGAATCAGAGGTGGGGAATCAGAGGCAGGGAATCAGATGTGCGGAATCAGAGATGGGGAATCAGAGGCAGGGAATCAGAATCAGAAGCGGGGAATCAGAGGTGGGGAATCAGAGTCCGGGAATCAGAGATGGGGATTCAGAGGCGGGGAATGAGATATAGAGAATCAGAGGCGGGGAATCAGAGGCCGGGAAACAGAGGTGGGGAATCAGATATGGGGAATCAGAGGTGGCGAATCAAAGGCGGTGAATCAGAGATGGGGAATCAGAGGCGGGGAATCAGAGGCAGGGAATCAGATGCGGGGAATCAGAGGCGGGGAATCAGAGCTGGCGAATCAGAGGCGGGGAATCAGAGGTGGGCAATCAGAGGCGGGGAATCAGATATGGGGAATCAGAGGCGGGGAATCAGAGGCAGGGAAACAGAGGCGGGGAATCAAATATAGGGAATCAGAGGTGGGGAATCAGAGGTTGTGAATCAGAGATGGGGAATCAAGGCGGGGAATCAGAGGCAGGGAATCAGACACGGGGAATCAGAGGCGGGGATTCAGAGCTGGGGAATCAGAGGCGGGGAATCAGAGTTGGGGAATCAGAGGCAGGGAATCAGATATGGGGAATCAGAGGCGGGGAATCAGAGGCGGGGAAACAGAGGCGGGGAATCAGATATGGGGAATCCAAGGCGGGGAATCAGAGGCAGGGAATAAGACGCGGGGAATCAGAGGCGGTGATTCAGAGCTGGGGAATCAGAGGCGGGGAATCAGTGTTGGGGAATCAGAGGCAGGGAATCAGATATGGGGAATCAGAGGCGGGGAATCAGAGGCCGGGAATCAGATATGGGGAAACAGAGGCGGGGAATCCGAGGCGGGGAAACAGAGGCGGGGAATCAGATATGGGGAATCAGAGGTGGGGAATCAGAGGCGGGGAATCAGAGGCGGGGAATCAGAGGAAGGGAATCAGATGTGCAGAATCGGAGATGGGGAATCAGAGGAAGGGAATCAGAGTCGGGGAAACAGAGGCGGGGAATCAGATATGTGGAATCAGAGGTGGCGAATCAAAGGCGGTGAAACAGAGATGGGGAATCAGGGCAGGGAATCAGAGGCAGGGAATCAAACACGGGGAATCAGAGCTGGGGAATCAGAGGCGGGGAATCAGAGTTGGGAATCAGAGGCGGGTAATCAGAGGCGGGGAAACAGAGGCGGGGAATCAGATATGGGGAATCAGAGGTGGGGAATCAGAGGTTGGGAATCAGAGGCAGGGAATCAGAGGCGGGGAATCAGAGGCGGGGAATCAGAGGAAGGGAATCAGATGTGCAGAATCGGAGATGGGGAATCAGAGGCAGGGAATCAGAGGCGGGGAATCAGAGGCGGGGAATCAGAGGCCGGGAATCAGATATGGGGAAACTGAGGCGGGGAATCCGAGGCGGGGAAACAGAGGCGGGGAATCAGATATGGGGAATCAGAGGTGGGGAATCAGAGGTTGGGAATCAGAGGCAGGGAATCAGAGGCTTGGAATCAGATGCAGGGAATCAGATGAGGGGCATCAGAGGTGGGGACTTAGATATTGGGAAACAGAGGCGGGGAATCAGAGGCGGGGAAACAGAGGTGGGGAATCAGATATGGGGAATCAGAGGTGGGGAATCAGAGGCAGGGAATCAGATGTGCGGAATCAGAGATAGGGAATCAGAGGCAGGGAATCAGAATGAGAAGCAGGGAATCAGAGGCCGGGAATCAGAGGCCGGAATCAGATGATGGGAATCAGAGGCCTGGAATCAGAGGCGGGGAATCAGAGGCAGGGAATCAGATGCGGGGAATCAGAGGCGGGGAATCAGAGCTGGGGAATCAGAGGCGGGGTATTAGAGTTGGGGAATCAGAGGCGGGGAATCAGATATGGGGAAACAGAGGTAGGGAATCAGAGGCGGGGAAACAGAGGCAGGGAATCAGATATGGGGAATCAGAGGCGGGGAATCAGAGGTGGGGAAACATAGGCAGGGAATCGGATGTGCGGAATCAGAGATGGGGAATCAGAGGCCGGGAATCAGAGGTGGTGAATCAGAGATGGGGAATCAGAGGCGGGGAATCAGAGGCAGGGTATCAGACGCGGGGAATCAGAGGTGGGCAATCAGAGGCGGGGAATCAGATATGGGTAATCAGAGGCAGGGAATCAGAGGCGGGGAAACAGAGGCGGGGAATCAGATATGGGGAATCAGAGGTGGGGCATCAGAGGTTGTGAATCACAGATGGGGAATAAGAGGCGGGGAATCAGAGGCAGGGAATCAGACGCGGGGAATCAGAGGCGGGGATTCAGAGCTGGGGAATCAGAAGCGGGGAATCAGAGTTGGGGAATCAGAGGCGGGGAATCAGATATGGGGAACCAGAGGCAGGGAATCAGAGGCGGGGAATCAGAGGCAGGGAATCAGACGCGGGGAATCTGAGGCGGGGAATCAGAGCTGGGGAATCAGAGGTGGGGAATCAGAGTTGGGGAATCAGAGGCAGGGAATTGGATGTGCGGAATCAGAGATGGGGAATCAGAGGTGGGGAATCAGAGGCGGTGAATCAGAGATGGGGAATCAGAGGCGGGGAATCAGAGGCAGGAAATCAGACACGGGGATTCAGAGGCTGGGAATCAGACGGGGGGAATCAAAGGCGGGGAATCAGAGCTGGGGAATCTGAGGCAGGGAATCAGAGTTGGGGATTCAGAGGCGGGGAATCAGATATGGGGAAACAGAGGCGGGGAATCAGAGGCGGGCAAACAGAGGCGGGGAATTAGATATGGGGAATCAGAGGTAGGGAATCAGAGGTGGTGAATCAGTGATGGGGAATCACAGGCGGGGAATCAGAGGCAGGGAATAGAACGCGGGGAATCAGAGGCAGGGAATCAGAGCTGGGGAATCAGAGGCGGGGAATCATAGTTGGGAATCAGAGGCGGGAATCAGATATGGGGAAACAGAGGCGGGGAATCAGAGGCGGGGAAACAGAGGCGGGGAATCAGATATGGGGAATCGGATGCAGGGAATCAGAGGCGGGGAATCAGAGCTGGGGAATCAGAGGCGGGGAATCAGAGTTGGGGCATCAGAGGTGGGGAATTAGATATACGGAAACAGAGGCGGGGAATCAGAGGCGGGGAAACAGAGGCGGGGAATCAGATATTGGGAATCAGAGGTGGGGAATCAGAGGCAGGGAATCAGATGTGCGGAATCAGAGATGGGGAATCAGAGGCAGGGAATCAGAAGCGGGGAATCAGAGGCCGGGAATCAGAGGCCGGGAATCAGATGCTGGGAATAAGAGGCCGGGAATCAGAGGAGGGGAATCAGAGTCCGGGAATCAGAGATGGGGATTCAGAGGCGGGGAATGAGATATGGAGAATCAGAGGCGGGGAATCAGAGGCGGGGAAACAGAGGTGGGGAATCAGATATGGGGAATCAGAGGTGGCGAATCAAAGGCAGTGAATCAGAGATGGGGAATCAGAGGCAGGGAATCAGAGGCAGGGAATCAGATGCGGGGAATCAGAGGCGGGGAATCAGAGGCGGGGAAACAGAGGCGGGGAATCAAATATAGGGAATCAGAGGTGGAGAATCAGAGGTTGTGAATCAGAGATGGGGAATCAAGGCGGGGAATCAGAGGCAGGGAATAAGACGCGGGGAATCAGAGGCGGTGATTCAGAGCTGGGGAATCAGAGGCGGGGAATCAGAGTTGGGGAATCAGAGGCAGGGAATCAGATATGGGGAATCAGAGGCGGGGAATCAGAGGCCGGGAATCAGATATGGGGAAACAGAGGCGGGGAATCCGAGGCGGGGAAACAGAGGCGGGGAATCAGATATGGGGAATCAGAGGTGGGGAATCAGAGTGTTGGAATCAGAGGCAGGGAATCAGAGGCTTGGAATCAGATGCAGGGTATCAGATGCGGGGAATCAGAGGCGGGGAATCAGAGCTGGGGAATCAGAGGTGGGGAATCAGATTTGGGGAGTCAGAGGTGGGGACTTAGATATTGGGAAACAGAGGCGGGGAATCAGAGGCGGGGAAACAGAGGCGGGGAATCAGATATGGTGAATCAGAGGTGGGGAATCAGAGGCAGGGAATCAGATGTGCGGAATCAGAGATGGGGAATCAGAGGAAGGGAATCAGAATCAGAAGCAGGGAATCAGAGGCCGGGAATCAGAGGCCGGAATCAGATGCTGGGAATCAGAGGCCTGGAATCAGAGGCGGGGAATCAGAGGCAGGGAATCAGATGCGGGGAATCAGAGGCGGGGAATCAGAGCTGGGGAATCAGAGGCGGGGTATTAGAGTTGGGGAATCAGAGGCGGGGAATCAGATATGGGGAAACAGAGGTGGGGAATCAGAGGCGGGGAAACAGAGGCAGGGAATCAGATATGGGGAATCAAAGGTGGGGCATCAGAGGTTGTGAATCACAGATGGGGAATCAGAGGCGGGGAATCAGAGGCAGGGAATCAGACACGGGGAATCAGAGGCGGGGATTCAGAGCTGGGGAATCAGAAGCGGGGAATCAGAGTTGGGGAATCAGAGGCGGGGAATCAGATATGGGGAATCAGAGGCAGGGAATCAGAGGCGGGGAATCAGAGGCAGGGAATCAGACGCGGGGAATCTGAGGCGGGGAATCAGAGCTGGGGAATCGGAGGTGGGGAATCAGAGTTGGGGAATCAGAGGCAGGGAATTGGATGTGCGGAATCAGAGAGGGGGAATCAGAGGTGGGGAATCAGAGGCGGTGAATCAGAGATGGGGAATCAGAGGCGGGGAATCAGAGGCAGGAAATCAGACTCGGGGATTCAGAGGCTGGGAATCAGACGGGGGGAATCAAAGGCGGGGAATCAGAGCTGGGGAATCTGAGGCAGGGAATCAGAGTTGGGGATTCAGAGGCGGGGAATCAGATATGGGGAAACAGAGGCGGGGAATCAGAGGCGGGCAAACAGAGGCGGGGAATTAGATATGGGGAATCAGAGGTAGGGAATCAGAGGTGGTGAATCAGTGATGGGGAATCACAGGCGGGGAATCAGAGGCAGGGAATAGAACGCGGGGAATCAGAGGCAGGGAATCAGAGCTGGGGAATCAGAGGAGGGGATTCATAGTTGGGAATCAGAGGCGGGTATCAGATATGGGGAAACAGAGGCGGGGAATCAGAGGCGGTGAAACAGAGGCGGGGAATCAGATATGGGGAATCGGATGCAGGGAATCAGAGGCGGGGAATCAGAGCTGGGGAATCAGAGGCGGGGAATCAGAGTTGGGGCATCAGAGGTGGGGAATTAGATATAGGGAAACAGAGGCGGGGAATCAGAGGCGGGGAAACAGAGGCGGGGAATCAGATATGGGGAATCAGAGGTGGGGAATCAGAGCCAGGGAATCAGATGTGCGGAATCAGAGATGGGGAATAAGAGGCAGGGAATCAGAATCAGAAGCGGGGAAACAGAGGCCAGGAATCAGAGGCCGGGAATCAGATGCTGGGAATAAGAGGCCGGGAATCAGAGGTGGGGAATCAGATATGGGGAATCAGAGGTGGCGAATCAAAGGCGGTGAATCAGAGATGGGGAATCAGAGGCGGGGAATCAGAGGCAGGGAATCAGATGCGGGGAATCAGAGGCGGGGAATCAGAGCTGGCGAATCAGAGGCTGGGAATCAGAGGTGGGCAATCAGTGGCGGGGAATCAGATATGGGGAATCAGAGGCGGGGAATCAGAGGCGGGGAAACAGAGGTGGGGAATCAAATATAGGGAATCAGAGGTGGGGAATCAGAGGTTGTGAATCAGAGATGGGGAATCAAGGCGGGGAATCAGAGGCAGGGAATCAGACGCGGGGAATCAGAGGCGGGGATTCAGAGCTGGGGAATCAGAGGCGGGGAATCAGTGTTGGGGAATCAGAGGCAGGGAATCAGATATGGGGAATCAGAGGCGGGGAATCAGAGGCGGGGAAACAGAGGCGGGGAATCAGATGTGGGGAATCAGAGGTGGGGAATCAGGGGCAGGGAATCAGTGGCAGGGAATCAGAGGCGGGGAATCAGAGGCGGGGAATCAAAGGCAGGGAATCAGACACGGGGAATCAGAGGCGGGGAATCAGAGATGGGGAATCAGAGGCAGGGAATCGTATGCCGGGAATCAGAGTCAGGGAATCAGAGCAGGGGAATCAGAGGCGGGGAATCAGAGTTGGGGAATCAGAGGCGGGGAATCAGATATGGGGAAATAGAGGCGGGGAATCAGATATGGGGAATCAGAGGTGTGGAATCAGAGGTTGGGAATCAGAGGCAGGGAATCAGAGTCGGGGAAACAGAGGCGGGGAATCAGATATGGGGAATCAGAGGTGGCGAATCAAAGGCGGTGAAACAGAGATGGGGAATCAGGGCAGGGAATCAGAGGCAGGGAATCAAACACGGGGAATCAGAGCTGGGGAATCAGAGGCGGGGAATCAGAGTTGGGAATCAGAGGCGGGGAATCAGAGGCGGGGTAACAGAGGCGGGGAATCAGATATGGGGAATCAGAGGTGGGGAATCCGAGGTTGGGAATCAGAGGCAGGGAATCAGAGGCGGAAAATCAGAGGCGGGGAATCAGAGGAAGGGAATCAGATGTGCGGAATCGGAGATGGGGAATCAGAGGCAGGGAATCAGAGGCGGGGAATCAGAGGCGGGGAATCAGAGGCCGGGAATCAGATATGGGGAAACAGAGGCGGGGAATCCGAGGCGGGGAAACAGAGGCGGGGAATCAGATATGGGGAATCAGAGGTGGGGAATCAGAGGTTGGGAATCAGAGGCAGGGAATCAGAGGCTTGGAATCAGATGCAGGGAATCAGATGCGGGGAATCAGAGGCGGGGAATCAGAGCTGGGGAATCAGAGGTGGGGAATCAGATTTGGGGAATCAGAGGCGGGGACTTAGATATTCGGAAACAGAGGCGGGGAATCAGAGGCGGGGAAACCCAGGCGGCGAATCAGATATGGGGAATCAGAGGTGGGGAATCAGAGGCAAGTAATCAGATGTGCGGAATCAGAGATGGGGAATCAGAGGCAGGGAATCAGAATCAGAAGCAGGGAATCAGAGGCCGGGAATCAGAGGCCGGAATCAGATGCTGGGAATCAGAGGCCTGGAATCAGAGGCGGGGAATCAGAGGCAGGGAATCAGATGCGGGGAATCAGAGGCGGGGAATCAGAGCTGGGGAATCAGAGGCGGGGTATTAGAGTTGGGGAATCAGAGGCGGGGAATCAGATATGGGGAAACAGAGGTGGGGAATCAGAGGCGGGGAAACAGAGGCAGGGAATCAGATATGGGGAATCAGAGGCGGGGAATCAGAGGTGGGGAATCATAGGCAGGGAATCGGATGTGCGGAATCAGAGATGGGGAATCAGAGGCTGGGAATCAGAGGTGGTGAATCAGAGATGGGGAATCAGAGGCGGGGAATCAGAGGCAGGGAATCAGACGCGGGGAATCAGAGGTGGGCAATCAGAGTTGGGGAATCAGAGGCAGGGAATCAGATATGGGGAATCAGAGGTGGCGAATCAGAGGCGGGGAAACAGATGCGGGGAATCAGATATGGGGAATCAGAATTGGGGAATCAGTGGCAGGGAATCAGTGGCAGGGAATCAGAGGCGGGGAATCAGAGGCGGGGAATCAGAGGCAGGGAATCAGACACGAGGAATCATAGGCGGGGAATCAGAGATGGGGAATCAGAGGCGGGGAATCAGAGGCAGGGAATCGGACTCCGGGAATCAGAGTCGGGGAATCAGAGCTGGGGAATCAGAGGCGGGGAATCAGAGTTGGGGAATCAGAGGCGGGGAATCAGATATGGGGAAATAGAGGCGGGGAATCAGATATGGGGAATCAGAGGTGTGGAATCAGAGGTTGGGAATCAGAGGCAGGGAATCAGAGTCGGGGAAACAGAGGTGGGTAATCAGATATGGGGAATCAGAGGTGGCGAATCAAAGGCGGTGAAACAGAGATGGGGAATCAGGGCAGGGAATCAGAGGCAGGGAATCAAACACGGGGAATCAGAGCTGGGGAATCAGAGGCGGGGAATCAGAGTTGGGAATCAGAGGCGGGGAATCAGAGGCGGGGAAACAGAGGCGGGGAATCAGATATGGGGAATCAGAGGGGGAGAATCCGAGGTTGGGAATCAGAGGCAGGGAATCAGAGGCGGGGAATCAGAGGCGGGGAATCAGAGGAAGGGAATCAGATGTGCGGAATCGGAGATGGGGAATCAGAGGCAGGGAATCAGAGGCGGGGAATCAGAGGCGGGGAATCAGATGCCGGGAATCAGATATGGGGAAACAGAGGCGGGATATCCGAGGCGGGGAAACAGAGGCGGGGAATCAGATATGGGGAATCAGAGGTGGGGAATCAGAGGTTGGGAATCAGAGGCAGGGAATCAGAGGCTTGGAATCAGATGCAGGGAATCAGATGCGGGGAATCAGAGGCGGGGAATCAGAGCTGGGGAATCAGAGGTGGGGAATCAGATTTGGGGAATCAGAGGCGGGGACTTAGATATTGGGAAACAGAGGCGGGGAATCAGAGGCGGGGAAACCCAGGCGGGGAATCAGATATGGGGAATCAGAGGTGGGGAATCAGAGGCAAGGAATCAGATGTGCGGAATCAGAGATGGGGAATCAGAGGCAGGGAATCAGATGCGGGGAATCAGAGGCGGGGAATCAGAGCTGGGGAATCAGAGGCGGGGTATTAGAGTTGGGGAATCAGAGGCGGGGAATCAGATATGGGGAAACAGAGGTGGGGAATCAGAGGCGGAGAAACAGAGGCAGGGAATCAGATATGGGGAATCAGAGGCGGGGAATCAGAGGTGGGGAATCATAGGCAGGGAATCGGATGTGCGGAATCAGAGATGGGGAATCAGAGGCTGGGAATCAGATGTGGTGAAACAGAGATGGGGAATCAGAGGCGGGGAATCAGAGGCGGGCAATCAGACGCGGGGAATCAGAGGTGGGCAATCAGAGGCGGGGAATCAGATATGGGGAATCAGAGGCGGGGAATCAGAGGCGGGGAAACAGAGGCGGGGAATCAGATATGGGGAATCAGAGGTGGGGCATCAGAGGTTGTGAATCACAGATGGGGAATCAGAGGCGGGGAATCAGTGGCAGGGAATCAGACGCGGGGAATCAGAGGCGGGAATTCAGAGCTGGGGAATCAGAGGCGGGGAATCAGAGTTGGGGAATCAGAGGCGGGGAATCAGATATGGGGAATCAGAGGCAGGGAATCAGAGGCGGGAAAACAGAGGCGGGGAATCAGATATGGGGAATCAGAGGCGGGGAATGAGAGGCAGGGAATCAGACACGGGGAATCAGAGGCGGGGAATCAGAGATGGGGAATCAGAGGCGGGGAATCAGAGGCAGAGAATCGGATGCCGGGAATCAGAGGCGGGAAATCAGAGGCAGGAAATCAGACAGGGATTCAGAGGCTGGGAATCAGACGGGGGGAATCAAAGGCGGGGAATCAGAGCTGGTGAATCAGAGGCAGGGAATCAGAGTTGGGGATTCAGAGGCGGGGAATCAGATATGGGGAAACAGAGGCGGGGAATGAGAGGCGGGCAAGCAGAGGCGGGGAATTAGATATGGGGAATCAGAGGTGGGAAATCAGAGGTGGTGAATCAGAGATGGGGAATCACAGGCGGGGAATCAGAGGCAGCGAATAGAACGCGGGGAATCAGAGGCAGGGAATCAGAGCTGGGGAATCAGAGGCGGGGAATCAGATATGGGGAAACAGAGGCGGGGAATCAGAGGCGGGGAAACAGAGGCGGGGAATCAGACATGGGGAATCGGATGCGGGGAATCAGAGGCGGGGAATCAGAGCTGGGGAATCAGAGGTGGGGAATCAGAGTTGGGGCATCAGAGGTGGGGAATTAGATATGGGGAAACAGAGGCGGGGAATCAGAGGCGGGGAAACAGAGGCAGGGAATCAGATATGGGGAATCAGAGGTGGGGAATCAGAGGCAGGGAATCAGATGTGCGGAATCAGAGATGGGGAATCAGAGGCAGGGAATCAGAATCAGAAGCGGGGAATCAGAGGCCGGGAATCAGAGGCCGGGAATCAGATGCTGGGAATAAGAGGCCGGGAATCAGAGGTGGGGAATCAGAGTCTGGGAATCAGAGATGGGGATTCAGAGGTGGGGAATGAGATATGGAGAATCAGAGGCGGGGAATCAGAGGCGGGGAAACAGAGGTGGGGAATCAGATATGGGGAAATAGAGGCGGGGAATCAGATATGGGGAATCAGAGGTGTGGAATCTGAGGTTGGGAATCAGAGGCAGGGAATCAGATCGGGGAAACAGAGGCGGGTAATCAGATATGGGGAATCAGAGGTGGCGAATCAAAGGCGGTGAAACAGAGATGGGGAATCAGGGCAGGGAATCAGAGGCAGGGAATCAAACACGGGGAATCAGAGCTGGGGAATCAGAGGCAGGGAATCAGAGTTGGGAATCAGAGGCGGGGAATCAGAGGCGGGGAAACAGAGGCGGGGAATCAGATATGGGGAATCAGAGGTGGGGAATCCGAGGTTGGGAATCAGAGGCAGGGAATCAGAGGCGGGGAATCAGAGGCGGGGAATCAGAGGAAGGGAATCAGATGTGCGGAATCGGAGATGGGGAATCAGAGGCAGGGAATCAGAGGTGGGGAATCAGAGGCGGGGAATCAGAGGCCGGGAATCAGATATGGGGAAACAGAGGCGGGGAATCCGAGGCGGGGAAACAGAGGCGGGGAATCAGATATGGGGAATCAGAGGTGGGGAATCAGAGGTTGGGAATCAGAGGCGGGAATCAGAGGCTTGGAATCAGATGCAGGGAATCAGATGCGGGGAATCAGAGGCGGGGAATCAGAGCTGGGGAATCAGAGGTGGGGAATCAGATTTGGGGAATCAGAGGCGGGGACTTAGATATTGGGAAACAGAGGCGGGGAATCAGAGGTGGGGAAACCCAGGCGGGGAATCAGATATGGGGAATCAGAGGTGGGGAATCAGAGGCAAGGAATCAGATGTGCGGAATCAGAGATGGGGAATCAGAGGCAGGGAATCAGAATCAGAAGCAGGGAATCAGAGGCCGGGAATTAGAGGCCGGAATCAGATGCTGGGAATCAGAGGCCTGGAATCAGAGGCGGGGAATCAGAGGCAGGGAATCAGATGCGGGGAATCAGAGGCGGGGAATCAGATCTGGGGAATCAGAGGCGGGGTATTAGAGTTGGGGAATCAGAGGCGGGGAATCAGATATGGGGAAACAGAGGTGGGGAATCAGAGGCGGGGAAACAGAGGCAGGGAATCAGATATGGGGAATCAGAGGCGGGGAATCAGAGGTGGGGAATCTAAGGCAGGGAATCGGATGTGCGGAATCAGAGATGGGGAATCAGAGGCTGGGAATCAGAGGTGGTGAATCAGAGATGGGGAATCAGAGGCGGGAATCAGAGGCGGGGAATCAGACGCGGGGAATCAGAGGTGGGCAATCAGAGGCGGGGAATCAGATATGGGGAATCAGAGGCGGGGAATCAGAGGCGGGGAAACAGAGGCGGGGAATCAGATATGGGGAATCAGAGGTGGGGCATCAGAGGTTGTGAATCACAGATGGGGAATCAGAGGCGGGGAATCAGAGGCAGGGAATCAGACGCGGGGAATCAGAGGCGGGGATTCAGAGCTGGGGAATCAGAGGCGGGGAATCAGAGTTGGGGAATCAGAAGCGGGGAATCAGATATGGGGAATCAGAGGCAGGGAATCAGAGGCGGGAAAACAGAGGCGGGGAATCAGATATGGGGAATCAGAGGCGGGGAATCAGAGGCAGGGAATCAGACACGGGGAATCAGAGGCGGGGAATCAGAGATGGGGAATCAGAGGCGGGGAATCAGAGGCAGGGAATCGGATGCCGGGAATCAGAGGCGGGAAATCAGAGCTGGGGAATCAGAGGCGGGGAATCAGAGTTGGGGAATCAGAGGCAGCGAAGCAGATATGGGGAAATAGAGGCGGGGAATCAGATATGGGGAATCAGAGGCGGGGAATTAGATATGGGGAATCAGAGGCTGGGAATCAGAGGGGGGGAAACAGAGGCGGGGAATAAGATATGGGGAATCAGAGGTGGGGAATCAGGGGCGGGGAATCAGTGGCAGGGAACAGGAGGCGGGGAATCAGAGGCGGGGAATCAAAGGAAGGGAATCAGGCACGGGGAATCAGAGGTGGGGAATCAGAGATGGGGAATCAGAGGCGGGGAATCACAGGCAGGGAATCAGACGCGGGGAATCAGAGGCGGGGAATCAGAGCTGGGGAATCAGAGGTGGGGAATCAGAGTCGGGGAATCAGAGGCAGGGAATCGGTTGTGCGGAATCAGAGATGGGGAATCAGATGTGGGGAATCAGAGGCAGTGAATCAGAGATGGGGAATCAGAGGCGGGGAATCAGAGGCAGGAAATAAGACAGGGATTCAGAGGCTGGGAATCAGACGGGGGGAATCAAAGGCGGGGAATCAGAGCTGGTGAATCAGAGGCAGGGAATCAGAGTTGGGGATTCAGAGGCGGGGAATCAGATATGGGGAAACAGAGGCGGGGAATGAGAGGCGGGCAAGCAGAGGCGGGGAATTAGATATGGGGAATCAGAGGTGGGAAATCAGAGGTGGTGAATCAGAGATGGGGAATCACAGGCGGGGAATCAGAGGCAGCGAATAGAACGCGGGGAATCAGAGGCAGGGAATCAGAGCTGGGGAATCAGAGGCGGGGAATCAGATATGGGGAAACAGAGGCGGGGAATCAGAGGCGGGGAAACAGAGGCGGGGAATCAGACATGGGGAATCGGATGCGGGGAATCAGAGGCGGGGAATCAGAGCTGGGGAATCAGAGGTGGGGAATCAGAGTTGGGGCATCAGAGGTGGGGAATTAGATATGGGGAAACAGAGGCGGGGAATCAGAGGCGGGGAAACAGAGGCGGGGAATCAGATATGGGGAATCAGAGGTGGGGAATCAGAGGCAGGGAATCAGATGTGCGGAATCAGAGATGGGGAATCAGAGGCAGGGAATCAGAATCAGAAGCGGGGAATCAGAGGCCGGGAATCAGAGGCCGGGAATCAGATGCTGGGAATAAGAGGCCGGGAATCAGAGGTGGGGAATCAGAGTCTGGGAATCAGAGATGGGGATTCAGAGGCGGGGAATGAGATATGAAGAATCAGAGGCGGGGAATCAGAGGCGGGGAAACAGAGGTGGGGAATCAGATATGGGGAATCAGAGGTGGCGAATCAAAGGCGGTGAATCAGAGATGGGGAATCAGAGGCGGGGAATCAGAGGCAGGGAATCAGATGCGGGGATTCAGAGGCGGGGAATCAGAGCTGGCGAATCAGAGGCGGGGAATCAGAGGTGGGCAATCAGAGCCGGGGAATCAGATATGGGGAATCAGAGGCGGGGAAACAGAGGCGGGGAATCAGATATGGGGAATCAGAGGTGGGGAATCAGAGGTTGTGAATCAGAGATGGGGAATCAAGGCGGGGAATCAGAGGGAGGGAATCAGACGCGGGGAATCAGAGGCGGGGATTCAGAGCTGGGGAATCAGAGGCGGGGAATCAGAGTTGGGGAATCAGAGGCAGGGAATCAGATATGGGGAATCAGAGGCGGGGAATCAGAGGCGGGGAAACAGAGGCGGGGAATCAGATATGGGGAATCAGAGGTGGGGAATCAGGGGCAGGGAATCAGTGGCAGGGAATCAGAGGCGGGGAATCTGAGCCGGGGAATCAGAGGCAGGGAATCAGACACGGGGAATCAGAGGCGGGGAATCAGAGATGGTGAATCAGAGGCGGGGAATCAGAGGCAGGGAATCGGACGCCGGGAATCAGAGGCGGGGAATCAGAGCTGGGGAATCAGAGGCGGGGAATCAGAGTTGGGGAATCAGAGGCGGGGAATCAGATATGGGGAAATAGAGGCGGGGAATCAGATATGGGGAATAAGAGGTGTGGAATCAGAGGTTGGGAATCAGAGGTAGGGAATCAGAGGCGGGGAAACAGAGGCGGGGAATCAGATATGGGGAATCAGAGGTGGCGAATCAAAGGCGGTGAAACAGAGATGGGGAATCAGGGCAGGGAATCAGAGGCAGGGAATCAGAGCTGGGGA
The DNA here is from genome assembly GCF_036971445.1 of Narcine bancroftii. Lineage (NCBI taxonomy): Eukaryota > Metazoa > Chordata > Chondrichthyes > Torpediniformes > Narcinidae > Narcine > Narcine bancroftii. The sequence goes on along the minus strand of NC_091474.1, from coordinate 110,175,600 downwards.
AACAGAGGCGGGGAATCAGATATGGGGAATCAGAGGTGGGGAATCAGGGGCGGGGAATGAGTGGCAGGGAATTAGAGCTGGGGAATCAGAGGTGGGGTATCAGAGCTGGGGAAACAGAGGCGGGGAATCAGATATGGGGAATCAGAGGTGGGGAATCAGGGGCGGGGAATCAGTGGCAGGGAATCAGAGGCCGGGAATAAAAGGCGGGGAATCAGAGCTGCGGAATCAGAGGCGGGGAATCAGAGTTGGGAATCAGAGGCGGGGAATCAGAGGCGGTGAAACAGAGATGGGGAATCAGGGCAGGGAAACAGAGGCGGGGAATCAGATATGGGGAATCAGAGGTGGGGAATTTGAGGTTGCGAATCAGAGGCGGGGAATCAGAGGCGGGGAATCAGAGGCAGGGAATCGGATATGGGGAATCAGAGGTGGGGATTCGGAGGTGGTGAATCAGAAAAGGGGAATCAGAGGCTGGGAATCAGAGGCAGGGAATCAGACGCAGGGAATCAGAGGCGGGGAATCATAGCTGGCGAATTAGTGGAGGGGAATCAGAGTTGGGGAATCAGAGGCGGGGAATCAGATATGGGGAAACAGAGGCGGGGAATCAGAGGCGGGGAAACAGAGGCGGGGAATCCGATATGGGGAATCAGAGGTGGGGAAACAGAGGCAGGGAATCAGATGTGCGGAATCAGAGTTGGGGAATCAGAGGCAGGGAATCAGAATCTGAAGCAGGGAATCAGAGGCCGGGAATCAGAGGCCGGAATCAGATGCTGGGAATCAGAGGCCTGGAATCAGAGGCGGGGAATCAGAGGCAGGGAATCTGATGCGGGGAATCAGAGGCGGGGAATCAGAGCTGGTGAATCAGAGGCAGGGTATTAGAGTTGGGGAATCAGAGGCGGGGAATCAGATATGGGGAAACAGAGGTGGTGAATCAGAGGCGGGGAAACAGAGGCAGGGAATAAGATATGGGGAATCAGAGGCGGGAATCAGAGGTGGGGAATCATAGGCAGGGAATCGGATGTGCGGAATCAGAGATGGGGAATCAGAGGCCGGGAATGAGAGGTGGTGAATCAGATATGGGGAATCAGAGGTGGGGAATCAGAGGCAGTGAATCAGACGCGGGGAATCAGAGGTGGGCAATCAGAGGCGGGGAATCAGATATGGGGAATCAGAGGCGGGGAATCAGAGGCGGGGAAACAGAGGCGGGGAATCAGATATGGGGAATCAGAGGTGGGGCATCAGAGGTTGTGAATCACAGATGGGGAATTAGAGGCGGGGAATCAGAGGCAGGGAATCAGACTCGGGGAATCAGAGTCGGGGATTCAGAGCTGGGGAATCAGAAGCGGGGAATCAGAGTTGGGGAATCAGAGGCGGGGAATCAGATATGGGGAAACAGAGGCAGGGAATCAGAGGCGGGGAATCAGAGGCAGGGAATCAGACGCGGGGAATCTGAGGCGGGGAATCAGAGCTGGGGAATCAGAGGTGGGGAATCAGAGTTGGGGAATCAGAGGCAGGGAATTGGATGTGCGGAATCAGAGATGGGGAATCAGAGGTGGGGAATCAGAGGCGGTGAATCAGAGATGGGGAATCAGAGGCGGGGAATCAGAGGCAGGAAATCAGACACGGGGATTCAGAGGCTGGGAATCAGAGCTGGGGAATCAGAGGCGGGGAATCAGAGTTGGGGAATCAGAGGCGGGGAATCAGATATGGGGAAATAGAAGCGGGGAATCAGAGTTGGGGAATCAGAGGCGGGGAATCAGATATGGGGAAACAGAGGCGGGGAATCAGAGGCGGGAAAACAGAGGCGGGGAATTAGATATGGGGAATCAGAGGTGGGGAATCAGAGGTGGTGAATCAGAGATGGGGAATCAGAGGCGGGGAATCAGAGGCAGGGAATCGGACGCCGGGAATCAGAGGCGGGGAATCAGAGCTGGGGAATCAGAGGCGGGGAATCAGAGTTGGGGAATCAGAGGCGGGGAATCAGATATGGGGAAATAGAAGCGGGGAATCAGATATGGGGAATCAGAGGTGTGGAATCAGAGGTTGGGAATCAGAGGCAGGGAATAAGAGGCGTGGAAACAGAGGCGGGGAATAAGATATGGGGAATCAGAGGTGGCGAATCAAATGCGGTGAAACAGAGATGGGGAATCAGGGCAGGGAATCAGAGGCAGGGAATCAGAGCTGGGGAAACAGAGGCGGGGAATCAGATATGGGGAATCAGAGGTGGGGAATCCGGGGCGGGGAATCAGTGGCAGGGAATCAGAGGCCGGGAATAAAAGGCGGGGAATCAGAGCTGGGGAATCAGAGGCGGGGAATCAGAGTTGGGGAATCAGTGGAGGGGAATCAGATATGGGGAAACAGAGGCCGGAATCAGAGGCAGGGAAACAGAGGCGGATAATCAGATATGGGGAATCAGATGCTGGGAATAAGAGGGCGGGAATCAGAGGTGGGGAATCAGAGTCTGGGAATCAGAGATGGGGATTCAGAGGCGGGGAATGAGATATGGAGAATCAGAGGCGGGGAATCAGGGGCGGGGAAACAGAGGTGGGGAATCAGATATGGGGAATCAGAGGTGGCGAATCAAAGGCGGTGAATCAGAGATGGGGAATCAGAGGCGGCGAATCAGAGGCAGGGAATCAGATGCGGGGATTCAGAGGCGGGGAATCAGAGCTGGCGAATGAGAGGCGGGGAATCAGAGGTGGGCAATCAGAGCCGGGGAATCAGATATGGGGAATCAGAGGCGGGGAATCAGAGGCGGGGAAACAGAGGCGGGGAATCAGATATGGGGAATCAGAGGTGGGGAATCAGAGGTTGTGAATCAGAGATGGGGAATCAAGGCGGGGAATCAGAGGGAGGGAATCAGACGCGGGGAATCAGAGGCGGGGATTCAGAGCTGGGGAATCAGAGGCGGGGAATCAGAGTTGGGGAATCAGAGGCAGGGAATCAGATATGGGGAATCAGAGGCGGGGAATCAGAGGCGGGGAAACAGAGGCGGGGAATCAGATATGGGGAATCAGAGGTGGGGAATCAGGGGCAGGGAATCAGTGGCAGGGAAACAGAGGCGGGGAATCTGAGGAGGGGAATCAGAGGCTGGGAATCAGACACGGGGAATCAGAGGCGGGGAATCAGAGATGGGGAATCAGAGGCGGGGAATCAGAGGCAGGGAATCGGATGCCGGGAATCAGAGGCGGGGAATAAGAGCTGGGGAATCAGAGGCGGGGAATCAGAGTTGGGGAATCAGAGGCGGGGAATCAGATATGGGGAAATAGAGGCGGGGAATCAGATATGGGGAATCAGAGGTGTGGAATCAGAGGTTGGGAATCAGAGGCAGGGAATCAGAGGCGGGGAAACAGAGGCGGGGAATCAGATATGGGGAATCAGAGGTGGCGAATCAAAGGCGGTGAAACAGAGATGGGGAATCAGAGGCGGGGAATCAGAGGCAGGGAATCAGAGCTGGGGAAACAGAGGCGGGGAATCAGATATGGGGAATCAGAGGTGGGGAATCAGGGGCGGGGAATCAGTGGCAGGGAATCAGAGGCCGGGAATAAAAGGCGGGGAATCAGAGCTGGGGAATCAGAGGCGGGGAATCAGAGTTGGGGAATCAGAGGTGGGGAATCAGAGTCGGGGAATCAGAGGCAGGGAATCGGTTGTGCGGAATCAGAGATGGGGAATCAGATGTGGGGAATCAGAGGCAGTGAATCAGAGATGGGGAATCAGAGGCGGGGAATCAGAGGCAGGAAATAAGACAGGGATTCAGAGGCTGGGAATCAGACGGGGGGAATCAAAGGCGGGGAATCAGAGCTGGTGAATCAGAGGCAGGGAATCAGAGTTGGGGATTCAGAGGCGGGGAATCAGATATGGGGAAACAGAGGCGGGGAATGAGAGGCGGGCAAGCAGAGGCGGGGAATTAGATATGGGGAATCAGAGGTGGGAAATCAGAGGTGGTGAATCAGAGATGGGGAATCACAGGCGGGGAATCAGAGGCAGCGAATAGAACGCGGGGAATCAGAGGCAGGGAATCAGAGCTGGGGAATCAGAGGCGGGGAATCAGATATGGGGAAACAGAGGCGGGGAATCAGAGGCGGGGAAACAGAGGCGGGGAATCAGACATGGGGAATCGGATGCGGGGAATCAGAGGCGGGGAATCAGAGCTGGGGAATCAGAGGTGGGGAATCAGAGTTGGGGCATCAGAGGTGGGGAATTAGATATGGGGAAACAGAGGCGGGGAATCAGAGGCGGGGAAACAGAGGCGGGGAATCAGATATGGGGAATCAGAGGTGGGGAATCAGAGGCAGGGAATCAGATGTGCGGAATCAGAGATGGGGAATCAGAGGCAGGGAATCAGAATCAGAAGCGGGGAATCAGAGGCCGGGAATCAGAGGCCGGGAATCAGATGCTGGGAATAAGAGGCCGGGAATCAGAGGTGGGGAATCAGAGTCTGGGAATCAGAGATGGGGATTCAGAGGCGGGGAATGAGATATGAAGAATCAGAGGCGGGGAATCAGAGGCGGGGAAACAGAGGTGGGGAATCAGATATGGGGAATCAGAGGTGGCGAATCAAAGGCGGTGAATCAGAGATGGGGAATCAGAGGCGGGGAATCAGAGGCAGGGAATCAGATGCGGGGATTCAGAGGCGGGGAATCAGAGCTGGCGAATCAGAGGCGGGGAATCAGAGGTGGGCAATCAGAGCCGGGGAATCAGATATGGGGAATCAGAGGCGGGGAAACAGAGGCGGGGAATCAGATATGGGGAATCAGAGGTGGGGAATCAGAGGTTGTGAATCAGAGATGGGGAATCAAGGCGGGGAATCAGAGGGAGGGAATCAGACGCGGGGAATCAGAGGTGGGGATTCAGAGCTGGGGAATCAGAGGCGGGGAATCAGAGTTGGGGAATCAGAGGCAGGGAATCAGATATGGGGAATCAGAGGCGGGGAATCAGAGGCGGGGAAACAGAGGCGGGGAATCAGATATGGGGAATCAGAGGTGGGGAATCAGGGGCAGGGAATCAGTGGCAGGGAATCAGAGGCGGGGAATCTGAGCCGGGGAATCAGAGGCAGGGAATCAGACACGGGGAATCAGAGGCGGGGAATCAGAGATGGTGAATCAGAGGCGGGGAATCAGAGGCAGGGAATCGGACGCCGGGAATCAGAGGCGGGGAATCAGAGCTGGGGAATCAGAGGCGGGGAATCAGAGTTGGGGAATCAGAGGCGGGGAATCAGATATGGGGAAATAGAGGCGGGGAACCAGATATGGGGAATAAGAGGTGTGGAATCAGAGGTTGGGAATCAGAGGTAGGGAATCAGAGGCGGGGAAACAGAGGCGGGGAATCAGATATGGGGAATCAGAGGTGGCGAATCAAAGGCGGTGAAACAGAGATGGGGAATCAGGGCAGGGAATCAGAGGCAGGGAATCAGAGCTGGGGAAACAGAGGCGGGGAATCAGATATGGGGAATCAGAGGTGGGGAATCAGGGGCGGGGAATGAGTGGCAGGGAATTAGAGCTGGGGAATCAGAGGTGGGGTATCAGAGCTGGGGAAACAGAGGCGGGGAATCAGATATGGGGAATCAGAGGTGGGGAATCAGGGGCGGGGAATCAGTGGCAGGGAATCAGAGGCCGGGAATAAAAGGCGGGGAATCAGAGCTGCGGAATCAGAGGCGGGGAATCAGAGTTGGGAATCAGAGGCGGGGAATCAGAGGCGGTGAAACGGAGATGGGGAATCAGGGCAGGGAAACAGAGGCGGGGAATCAGATATGGGGAATCAGAGGTGGGGAATTTGAGGTTGCGAATCAGAGGCGGGGAATCAGAGGCGGGGAATCAGAGGCAGGGAATCGGATATGGGGAATCAGAGGTGGGGATTCGGAGGTGGTGAATCAGAAAAGGGGAATCAGAGGCTGGGAATCAGAGGCAGGGAATCAGACGCAGGGAATCAGAGGCGGGGAATCATAGCTGGCGAATTAGTGGAGGGGAATCAGAGTTGGGGAATCAGAGGCGGGGAATCAGATATGGGGAAACAGAGGCGGGGAATCAGAGGCGGGGAAACAGAGGCGGGGAATCCGATATGGGGAATCAGAGGTGGGGAAACAGAGGCAGGGAATCAGATGTGCGGAATCAGAGTTGGGGAATCAGAGGCAGGGAATCAGAATCTGAAGCAGGGAATCAGAGGCCGGGAATCAGAGGCCGGAATCAGATGCTGGGAATCAGAGGCCTGGAATCAGAGGCGGGGAATCAGAGGCAGGGAATCTGATGCGGGGAATCAGAGGCGGGGAATCAGAGCTGGTGAATCAGAGGCAGGGTATTAGAGTTGGGGAATCAGAGGCGGGGAATCAGATATGGGGAAACAGAGGTGGTGAATCAGAGGCGGGGAAACAGAGGCAGGGAATAAGATATGGGGAATCAGAGGCGGGAATCAGAGGTGGGGAATCATAGGCAGGGAATCGGATGTGCGGAATCAGAGATGGGGAATCAGAGGCCGGGAATGAGAGGTGGTGAATCAGATATGGGGAATCAGAGGTGGGGAATCAGAGGCAGTGAATCAGACGCGGGGAATCAGAGGTGGGCAATCAGAGGCGGGGAATCAGATATGGGGAATCAGAGGCGGGGAATCAGAGGCGGGGAAACAGAGGCGGGGAATCAGATATGGGGAATCAGAGGTGGGGCATCAGAGGTTGTGAATCACAGATGGGGAATTAGAGGCGGGGAATCTGAGGCAGGGAATCAGACTCGGGGAATCAGAGTCGGGGATTCAGAGCTGGGGAATCAGAAGCGGGGAATCAGAGTTGGGGAATCAGAGGCGGGGAATCAGATATGGGGAATCAGAGGCAGGGAATCAGAGGCGGGGAATCAGAGGCAGGGAATCAGACGCGGGGAATCTGAGGCGGGGAATCAGAGCTGGGGAATCAGAGGTGGGGAATCAGAGTTGGGGAATCAGAGGCAGGGAATTGGATGTGCGGAATCAGAGATGGGGAATCAGAGGTGGGGAATCAGAGGCGGTGAATCAGAGATGGGGAATCAGAGGCGGGGAATCAGAGGCAGGAAATCAGACACGGGGATTCAGAGGCTGGGAATCAGAGCTGGGGAATCAGAGGCGGGGAATCAGAGTTGGGGAATCAGAGGCGGGGAATCAGATATGGGGAAATAGAAGCGGGGAATCAGAGTTGGGGAATCAGAGGCGGGGAATCAGATATGGGGAAACAGAGGCGGGGAATCAGAGGCGGGAAAACAGAGGCGGGGAATTAGATATGGGGAATCAGAGGTGGGGAATCAGAGGTGGTGAATCAGAGATGGGGAATCAGAGGCGGGGAATCAGAGGCAGGGAATCGGACGCCGGGAATCAGAGGCGGGGAATCAGAGCTGGGGAATCAGAGGCGGGGAATCAGAGTTGGGGAATCAGAGGCGGGGAATCAGATATGGGGAAATAGAAGCGGGGAATCAGATATGGGGAATCAGAGGTGTGGAATCAGAGGTTGGGAATCAGAGGCAGGGAATAAGAGGCGTGGAAACAGAGGCGGGGAATCAGATATGGGGAATCAGAGGTGGCGAATCAAATGCGGTGAAACAGAGATGGGGAATCAGGGCAGGGAATCAGAGGCAGGGAATCAGAGCTGGGGAAACAGAGGCGGGGAATCAGATATGGGGAATCAGAGGTGGGGAATCCGGGGCGGGGAATCAGTGGCAGGGAATCAGAGGCCGGGAATAAAAGGCGGGGAATCAGAGCTGGGGAATCAGAGGCGGGGAATCAGAGTTGGGGAATCAGTGGAGGGGAATCAGATATGGGGAAACAGAGGCCGGAATCAGAGGCAGGGAAACAGAGGCGGATAATCAGATATGGGGAATCAGATGCTGGGAATAAGAGGGCGGGAATCAGAGGTGGGGAATCAGAGTCTGGGAATCAGAGATGGGGATTCAGAGGCGGGGAATGAGATATGGAGAATCAGAGGCGGGGAATCAGGGGCGGGGAAACAGAGGTGGGGAATCAGATATGGGGAATCAGAGGTGGCGAATCAAAGGCGGTGAATCAGAGATGGGGAATCAGAGGCGGCGAATCAGAGGCAGGGAATCAGATGCGGGGATTCAGAGGCGGGGAATCAGAGCTGGCGAATGAGAGGCGGGGAATCAGAGGTGGGCAATCAGAGCCGGGGAATCAGATATGGGGAATCAGAGGCGGGGAATCAGAGGCGGGGAAATAGAGGCGGGGAATCAGATATGGGGAATCAGAGGTGGGGAATCAGAGGTTGTGAATCAGAGATGGGGAATCAAGGCGGGGAATCAGAGGGAGGGAATCAGACGCGGGGAATCAGAGGCGGGGATTCAGAGCTGGGGAATCAGAGGCGGGGAATCAGAGTTGGGGAATCAGAGGCAGGGAATCAGATATGGGGAATCAGAGGCGGGGAATCAGAGGCGGGGAAACAGAGGCGGGGAATCAGATATGGGGAATCAGAGGTGGGGAATCAGGGGCAGGGAATCAGTGGCAGGGAAACAGAGGCGGGGAATCTGAGGAGGGGAATCAGAGGCTGGGAATCAGACACGGGGAATCAGAGGCGGGGAATCAGAGATGGGGAATCAGAGGCGGGGAATCAGAGGCAGGGAATCGGATGCCGGGAATCAGAGGCGGGGAATAAGAGCTGGGGAATCAGAGGCGGGGAATCAGAGTTGGGGAATCAGAGGCGGGGAATCAGATATGGGGAAATAGAGGCGGGGAATCAGATATGGGGAATCAGAGGTGTGGAATCAGAGGTTGGGAATCAGAGGCAGGGAATCAGAGGCGGGGAAACAGAGGCGGGGAATCAGATATGGGGAATCAGAGGTTGCGAATCAAAGGCGGTGAAACAGAGATGGGGAATCAGAGGCGGGGAATCAGAGGCAGGGAATCAGAGCTGGGGAAACAGAGGCGGGGAATCAGATATGGGGAATCAGAGGTGGGGAATCAGGGGCGGGGAATCAGTGGCAGGGAATCAGAGGCCGGGAATAAAAGGCGGGGAATCAGAGCTGGGGAATCAGAGGCGGGGAATCAGAGTTGGGGAATCAGAGGAGGGGAATCAGATATGGGGAAACAGAGGCCGGGAATCAGAGGCAGGGAAACAGAGGCGGGGAATCAGATATGGGGAATCAGAGGTGGGGAATTAGAGGTTGCGAATCAGAGGTGGGGAATCAGAGGCGGGGAATCAGAGGCAGGGAATCGGTTGTGCGGAATCAGAGATGGGGAATCAGAGGTGGGGATTCAGAGGTGGTGAAACAGAGAAGGGGAATCAGAGGCTGGGAATCAGAGGCAGGGAATCAGACGCAGGGAATCAGAGGCAGGGAATCATAGCTGGCGAATTAGAGGAGGGGAATCAGAGTTGGGGAATCAGAGTCGGGGAATCAGATATGGGGAAACAGAGGCGGGGAATCAGAGGCGGGGAAACAGAGGCGGGTAATCAGATATGGGGAATCAGAGGTGGGGAATCAGAGGCAGGGAATCAGATGTGCGGAATCAGAGATGGGGAATCAGAGGCAGGGAATGAGAATCAGAAGCAGGGAATCAGAGGCCGGGAATCAGAGGCCGGAATCAGATGCTGGGAATCAGAGGCCTGGAATCAGAGGCGGGGAATCAGAGGCAGGGAATCAGATGCGGGGAATCAGAGGCGGGGAATCAGAGCTGGGGAATCAGAGGCAGGGTATTAGAGTTGGGGAATCAGAGGCGGGGAATCAGATATGGGGAAACAGAGGTGGGGAATCAGAGGCGGGGAAACAGAGGCAGGGTATCAGATATGGGGAATCAGAGGCGGGGAATCAGAGGTGGGGAATCATAGGCAGGGAATCGGATGTGCGGAATCAGAGATGGGGAATCAGAGGCCGGGAATGAGAGGTGGTGAATCAGATATGGGGAATCAGAGGCGGGGAATCAGAGGCAGGGAATCAGACGCGGGGAATCAGAGGTGGGCAATCAGAGGCGGGGAATCAGATATGGGGAATCAGAGGCGGGGAATCAGAGGCGGGGAAACAGAGGCGGGGAATCAGATATGGGGAATCAGAGGTGGGGAATCAGGGGCAGGGAATCAGTGGCAGGGAATCAGAGGCGGGGAATCTGAGCCGGGGAATCAGAGGCAGGGAATCAGACACGGGGAATCAGAGGCGGGGAATCAGAGATGGTGAATCAGAGGCGGGGAATCAGAGGCAGGGAATCGGACGCCGGGAATCAGAGGCGGGGAATCAGAGCTGGGGAATCAGAGGCGGGGAATCAGAGTTGGGGAATCAGAGGCGGGGAACCAGATATGGGGAAATAGAGGCGGGGAATCAGATATGGGGAATAAGAGGTGTGGAATCAGAGGTTGGGAATCAGAGGTAGGGAATCAGAGGCGGGGAAACAGAGGCGGGGAATCAGATATGGGGAATCAGAGGTGGCGAATCAAAGGCGGTGAAACAGAGATGGGGAATCAGGGCAGGGAATCAGAGGCAGGGAATCAGAGCTGGGGAAACAGAGGCGGGGAATCAGATATGGGGAATCAGAGGTGGGGAATCAGGGGCGGGGAATGAGTGGCAGGGAATTAGAGCTGGGGAATCAGAGGTGGGGTATCAGAGCTGGGGAAACAGAGGCGGGGAATCAGATATGGGGAATCAGAGGTGGGGAATCAGGGGCGGGGAATCAGTGGCAGGGAATCAGAGGCCGGGAATAAAAGGCGGGGAATCAGAGCTGGGGAATCAGAGGCGGGGAATCAGAGTTGGGAATCAGAGGCGGGGAATCAGAGGCGGTGAAACAGAGATGGGGAATCAGGGCAGGGAAACAGAGGCGGGGAATCAGATATGGGGAATCAGAGGTGGGGAATTTGAGGTTGCGAATCAGAGGCGGGGAATCAGAGGCGGGGAATCAGAGGCAGGGAATCGGATATGGGGAATCAGATGTGGGGATTCAGAGGTGGTGAATCAGAAAAGGGGAATCAGAGGCTGGGAATCAGAGGCAGGGAATCAGACGCAGGGAATCAGAGGCGGGGAATCATAGCTGGCGAATTAGTGGAGGGGAATCAGAGTTGGGGAATCAGAGGCGGGGAATCAGATATGGGGAAACAGAGGCGGGGAATCAGAGGCGGGGAAACAGAGGCGGGGAATCCGATATGGGGAATCAGAGGTGGGGAAACAGAGGCAGGGAATCAGATGTGCGGAATCAGAGTTGGGGAATCAGAGGCAGGGAATCAGAATCTGAAGCAGGGAATCAGAGGCCGGGAATCAGAGGCCGGAATCAGATGCTGGGAATCAGAGGCCTGGAATCAAAGGCGGGGAATCAGAGGCAGGGAATCTGATGCGGGGAATCAGAGGCGGGGAATCAGAGCTGGTGAATCAGAGGCAGGGTATTAGAGTTGGGGAATCAGAGGCGGGGAATCAGATATGGGGAAACAGAGGTGGTGAATCAGAGGCGGGGAAACAGAGGCAGGGAATAAGATATGGGGAATCAGAGGCGGGAATCAGAGGTGGGGAATCATAGGCAGGGAATCGGATGTGCGGAATCAGAGATGGGGAATCAGAGGCCGGGAATGAGAGGTGGTGAATCAGATATGGGGAATCAGAGGTGGGGAATCAGAGGCAGTGAATCAGACGCGGGGAATCAGAGGTGGGCAATCAGAGGCGGGGAATCAGATATGGGGAATCAGAGGCGGGGAATCAGAGGCGGGGAAACAGAGGCGGGGAATCAGATATGGGGAATCAGAGGTGGGGCATCAGAGGTTGTGAATCACAGATGGGGAATTAGAGGCGGGGAATCAGAGGCAGGGAATCAGACTCGGGGAATCAGAGTCGGGGATTCAGAGCTGGGGAATCAGAAGCGGGGAATCAGAGTTGGGGAATCAGAGGCGGGGAATCAGATATGGGGAATCAGAGGCAGGGAATCAGAGGCGGGGAATCAGAGGCAGGGAATCAGACGCGGGGAATCTGAGGCGGGGAATCAGAGCTGGGGAATCAGAGGTGGGGAATCAGAGTTGGGGAATCAGAGGCAGGGAATTGGATGTGCGGAATCAGAGATGGGGAATCAGAGGTGGGGAATCAGAGGCGGTGAATCAGAGATGGGGAATCAGAGGCGGGGAATCAGAGGCAGGAAATCAGACACGGGGATTCAGAGGCTGGGAATCAGAGCTGGGGAATCAGAGGCGGGGAATCAGAGTTGGGGAATCAGAGGCGGGGAATCAGATATGGGGAAATAGAAGCGGGGAATCAGAGTTGGGGAATCAGAGGCGGGGAATCAGATATGGGGAAACAGAGGCGGGGAATCAGAGGCGGGAAAACAGAGGCGGGGAATTAGATATGGGGAATCAGAGGTGGGGAATCAGAGGTGGTGAATCAGAGATGGGGAATCAGAGGCGGGGAATCAGAGGCAGGGAATCGGACGCCGGGAATCAGAGGCGGGGAATCAGAGCTGGGGAATCAGAGGCGGGGAATCAGAGTTGGGGAATCAGAGGCGGGGAATCAGATATGGGGAAATAGAAGCGGGGAATCAGATATGGGGAATCAGAGGTGTGGAATCAGAGGTTGGGAATCAGAGGCAGGGAATAAGAGGCGTGGAAACAGAGGCGGGGAATCAGATATGGGGAATCAGAGGTGGCGAATCAAATGCGGTGAAACAGAGATGGGGAATCAGGGCAGGGAATCAGAGGCAGGGAATCAGAGCTGGGGAAACAGAGGCGGGGAATCAGATATGGGGAATCAGAGGTGGGGAATCCGGGGCGGGGAATCAGTGGCAGGGAATCAGAGGCCGGGAATAAAAGGCGGGGAATCAGAGCTGGGGAATCAGAGGCGGGGAATCAGAGTTGGGGAATCAGTGGAGGGGAATCAGATATGGGGAAACAGAGGCCGGAATCAGAGGCAGGGAAACAGAGGCGGATAATCAGATATGGGGAATCAGATGCTGGGAATAAGAGGCCGGGAATCAGAGGTGGGGAATCAGAGTCTGGGAATCAGAGATGGGGATTCAGAGGCGGGGAATGAGATATGGAGAATCAGAGGCGGGGAATCAGGGGCGGGGAAACAGAGGTGGGGAATCAGATATGGGGAATCAGAGGTGGCGAATCAAAGGCGGTGAATCAGAGATGGGGAATCAGAGGCGGGGAATCAGAGGCAGGGAATCAGATGCGGGGATTCAGAGGCGGGGAATCAGAGCTGGCGAATGAGAGGCGGGGAATCAGAGGTGGGCAATCAGAGCCGGGGAATCAGATATGGGGAATCAGAGGCGGGGAATCAGAGGCGGGGAAACAGAGGCGGGGAATCAGATATGGGGAATCAGAGGTGGGGAATCAGGGGCAGGGAATCAGTGGCAGGGAAACAGAGGCGGGGAATCTGAGGAGGGGAATCAGAGGCTGGGAATCAGACACGGGGAATCAGAGGCGGGGAATCAGAGATGGGGAATCAGAGGCGGGGAATCAGAGGCAGGGAATCGGATGCCGGGAATCAGAGGCGGGGAATAAGAGCTGGGGAATCAGAGGCGGGGAATCAGAGTTGGGGAATCAGAGGCGGGGAATCAGATATGGGGAAATAGAGGCGGGGAATCAGATATGGGGAATCAGAGGTGTGGAATCAGAGGTTGGGAATCAGAGGCAGGGAATCAGAGGCGGGGAAACAGAGGCGGGGAATCAGATATGGGGAATCAGAGGTGGCGAATCAAAGGCGGTGAAACAGAGATGGGGAATCAGAGGCGGGGAATCAGAGGCAGGGAATCAGAGCTGGGGAAACAGAGGCGGGGAATCAGATATGGGGAATCAGAGGTGGGGAATCAGGGGCGGGGAATCAGTGGCAGGGAATCAGAGGCCGGGAATAAAAGGCGGGGAATCAGAGCTGGGGAATCAGAGGCGGGGAATCAGAGTTGGGGAATCAGAGGAGGGGAATCAGATATGGGGAAACAGAGGCCGGGAATCAGAGGCAGGGAAACAGAGGCGGGGAATCAGATATGGGGAATCAGAGGTGGGGAATTAGAGGTTGCGAATCAGAGGTGGGGAATCAGAGGCGGGGAATCAGAGGCAGGGAATCGGTTGTGCGGAATCAGAGATGGGGAATCAGAGGTGGGGATTCAGAGGTGGTGAAACAGAGAAGGGGAATCAGAGGCTGGGAATCAGAGGCAGGGAATCAGACGCAGGGAATCAGAGGCAGGGAATCATAGCTGGCGAATTAGAGGAGGGGAATCAGAGTTGGGGAATCAGAGTCGGGGAATCAGATATGGGGAAACAGAGGCGGGGAATCAGAGGCGGGGAAACAGAGGCGGGTAATCAGATATGGGGAATCAGAGGTGGGGAATCAGAGGCAGGGAATCAGATGTGCGGAATCAGAGATGGGGAATCAGAGGCAGGGAATGAGAATCAGAAGCAGGGAATCAGAGGCCGGGAATCAGAGGCCGGAATCAGATGCTGGGAATCAGAGGCCTGGAATCAGAGGCGGGGAATCAGAGGCAGGGAATCAGATGCGGGGAATCAGAGGCGGGGAATCAGAGCTGGGGAATCAGAGGCAGGGTATTAGAGTTGGGGAATCAGAGGCGGGGAATCAGATATGGGGAAACAGAGGTGGGGAATCAGAGGCGGGGAAACAGAGGCAGGGTATCAGATATGGGGAATCAGAGGCGGGGAATCAGAGGTGGGGAATAATAGGCAGGGAATCGGATGTGCGGAATCAGAGATGGGGAATCAGAGGCCGGGAATGAGAGGTGGTGAATCAGATATGGGGAATCAGAGGCGGGGAATCAGAGGCAGGGTATCAGACGCGGGGAATCAGAGGTGGGCAATCAGAGGCGGGGAATCAGATATGGGGAATCAGAGGCGGGGAATCAGAGGCGGGGAAACAGAGGCGGGGAATCAGATATGGGGAATCAGAGGTGGGGCATCAGAAGTTGTGAATCACAGATGGGGAATTAGAGGCGGGGAATCAGAGGCAGGGAATCAGACGCGGGGAATCAGAGGCGGGGATTCAGAGCTGGGGAATCAGAAGCGGGGAATCAGAGGTGGGGAATCAGAGGTTGGGAATCAGAGGCAGGGAATCAGAGGCTTGGAATCAGATGCAGGGAATCAGATGCGGGGAATCAGAGGCGGGGAATCAGAGCTGGGGAATCAGAGGTGGGGAATCAGATTTGGGGAATCAGAGGCGGGGACTTAGATATTGGGAAACAGAGGCGGGGAATCAGAGGCGGGGAAACCCAGGCGGGGAATCAGATATGGGGAATCAGAGGTGGGGAATCAGAGGCAAGGAATCAGATGTGCGGAATCAGAGATGGGGAATCAGAGGCAGGGAATCAGATGCGGGGAATCAGAGGCGGGGAATCAGAGCTGGGGAATCAGAGGCGGGGTATTAGAGTTGGGGAATCAGAGGCGGGGAATCAGATATGGGGAAACAGAGGTGGGGAATCAGAGGCGGAGAAACAGAGGCAGGGAATCAGATATGGGGAATCAGAGGCGGGGAATCAGAGGTGGGGAATCATAGGCAGGGAATCGGATGTGCGGAATCAGAGATGGGGAATCAGAGGCTGGGAATCAGAGGTGGTGAATCAGAGATGGGGAATCAGAGGCGGGGAATCAGAGGCGGGGAATCAGACGCGGGGAATCAGAGGTGGGCAATCAGAGGCGGGGAATCAGATATGGGGAATCAGAGGCGGGGAATCAGAGGCGGGGAAACAGAGGCGGGGAATCAGATATGGGGAATCAGAGGTGGGGCATCAGAGGTTGTGAATCACAGATGGGGAATCAGAGGCGGGGAATCAGAGGCAGGGAATCAGACGCAGGGAATCAGAGGCGGGAATTCAGAGCTGGGGAATCAGAGGCGGGGAATCAGAGTTGGGGAATCAGAGGCGGGGAATCAGATATGGGGAATCAGAGGCAGGGAATCAGAGGCGGGAAAACAGAGGCGGGGAATCAGATATGGGGAATCAGAGGCGGGGAATCAGAGGCAGGGAATCAGACACGGGGAATCAGAGGCGGGGAATCAGAGATGGGGAATCAGAGGCGGGTAATCAGAGGCAGGGAATCGGATGCCGGGAATCAGAGGCGGGAAATCAGAGGCAGGAAATCAGACAGGGATTCAGAGGCTGGGAATCAGACGGGGGGAATCAAAGGCGGGGAATCAGAGCTGGTGAATCAGAGGCAGGGAATCAGAGTTGGGGATTCAGAGGCGGGGAATCAGATATGGGGAAACAGAGGCGGGGAATGAGAGGCGGGCAAGCAGAGGCGGGGAATTAGATATGGGGAATCAGAGGTGGGAAATCAGAGGTGGTGAATCAGAGATGGGGAATCACAGGCGGGGAATCAGAGGCAGCGAATAGAACGCGGGGAATCAGAGGCAGGGAATCAGAGCTGGGGAATCAGAGGCGGGGAATCAGATATGGGGAAACAGAGGCGGGGAATCAGAGGCGGGGAAACAGAGGCGGGGAATCAGACATGGGGAATCGGATGCGGGGAATCAGAGGCGGGGAATCAGAGCTGGGGAATCAGAGGTGGGGAATCAGAGTTGGGGCATCAGAGGTGGGGAATTAGATATGGGGAAACAGAGGCGGGGAATCAGAGGCGGGGAAACAGAGGCAGGGAATCAGATATGGGGAATCAGAGGTGGGGAATCAGAGGCAGGGAATCAGATGTGCGGAATCAGAGATGGGGAATCAGAGGCAGGGAATCAGAATCAGAAGCGGGGAATCAGAGGCCGGGAATCAGAGGCCGGGAATCAGATGCTGGGAATAAGAGGCCGGGAATCAGAGGTGGGGAATCAGAGTCTGGGAATCAGAGATGGGGATTCAGAGGTGGGGAATGAGATATGGAGAATCAGAGGCGGGGAATCAGAGGCGGGGAAACAGAGGTGGGGAATCAGATATGGGGAAATAGAGGCGGGGAATCAGATATGGGGAATCAGAGGTGTGGAATCAGAGGTTGGGAATCAGAGGCAGGGAATCAGATCGGGGAAACAGAGGCGGGTAATCAGATATGGGGAATCAGAGGTGGCGAATCAAAGGCGGTGAAACAGAGATGGGGAATCAGGGCAGGGAATCAGAGGCAGGGAATCAAACACGGGGAATCAGAGCTGGGGAATCAGAGGCAGGGAATCAGAGTTGGGAATCAGAGGCGGGGAATCAGAGGCGGGGAAACAGAGGCGGGGAATCAGATATGGGGAATCAGAGGTGGGGAATCCGAGGTTGGGAATCAGAGGCAGGGAATCAGAGGCGGGGAATCAGAGGCGGGGAATCAGAGGAAGGGAATCAGATGTGCGGAATCGGAGATGGGGAATCAGAGGCAGGGAATCAGAGGCGGGGAATCAGAGGCGGGGAATCAGAGGCCGGGAATCAGATATGGGGAAACAGAGGCGGGGAATCCGAGGCGGGGAAACAGAGGCGGGGAATCAGATATGGGGAATCAGAGGTGGGGAATCAGAGGTTGGGAATCAGAGGCAGGGAATCAGAGGCTTGGAATCAGATGCAGGGAATCAGATGCGGGGAATCAGAGGCGGGGAATCCGAGCTGGGGAATCAGAGGTGGGGAATCAGATTTGGGGAATCAGAGGCGGGGACTTAGATATTGGGAAACAGATGCGGGGAATCAGAGGCGGGGAATCAGAGCTGGGGAATCAGAGGTGGGGAATCAGATTTGGGGAATCAGAGGCGGGGACTTAGATATTGGGAAACAGAGGCGGGGAATCAGAGGTGGGGAAACCCAGGCGGGGAATCAGATATGGGGAATCAGAGGCAGGGAATCAGAATCAGAAGCAGGGAATCAGAGGCCGGGAATTAGAGGCCGGAATCAGATGCTGGGAATCAGAGGCCTGGAATCAGAGGCGGGGAATCAGAGGCAGGGAATCAGATGCGGGGAATCAGAGGCGGGGAATCAGATCTGGGGAATCAGAGGCGGGGTATTAGAGTTGGGGAATCAGAGGCGGGGAATCAGATATGGGGAAACAGAGGTGGGGAATCAGAGGCGGGGAAACAGAGGCAGGGAATCAGATATGGGGAATCAGAGGCGGGGAATCAGAGGTGGGGAATCTAAGGCAGGGAATCGGATGTGCGGAATCAGAGATGGGGAATCAGAGGCTGGGAATCAGAGGTGGTGAATCAGAGATGGGGAATCAGAGGCGGGAATCAGAGGCGGGGAATCAGACGCGGGGAATCAGAGGTGGGCAATCAGAGGCGGGGAATCAGATATGGGGAATCAGAGGCGGGGAATCAGAGGCGGGGAAACAGAGGCGGGGAATCAGATATGGGGAATCAGAGGTGGGGCATCAGAGGTTGTGAATCACAGATGGGGAATCAGAGGCGGGGAATCAGAGGCAGGGAATCAGACGCGGGGAATCAGAGGCGGGGATTCAGAGCTGGGGAATCAGAGGCGGGGAATCAGAGTTGGGGAATCAGAGGCGGGGAATCAGATATGGGGAATCAGAGGCAGGGAATCAGAGGCGGGAAAACAGAGGCGGGGAATCAGATATGGGGAATCAGAGGCGGGGAATCAGAGGCAGGGAATCAGACACGGGGAATCAGAGGCGGGGAATCAGAGATGGGGAATCAGAGGCGGGGAATCAGAGGCAGGGAATCGGATGCCGGGAATCAGAGGCGGGAAATCAGAGCTGGGGAATCAGAGGCGGGGAATCAGAGTTGGGGAATCAGAGGCAGCGAAGCAGATATGGGGAAATAGAGGCGGGGAATCAGATATGGGGAATCAGAGGCGGGGAATTAGATATGGGGAATCAGAGGCTGGGAATCAGAGGGGGGGAAACAGAGGCGGGGAATAAGATATGGGGAATCAGAGGTGGGGAATCAGGGGCGGGGAATCAGTGGCAGGGAACAGGAGGCGGGGAATCAGAGGCGGGGAATCAAAGGAAGGGAATCAGGCACGGGGAATCAGAGGTGGGGAATCAGAGATGGGGAATCAGAGGCGGGGAATCACAGGCAGGGAATCAGACGCGGGGAATCAGAGGCGGGGAATCAGAGCTGGGGAATCAGAGGTGGGGAATCAGAGTCGGGGAATCAGAGGCAGGGAATCGGTTGTGCGGAATCAGAGATGGGGAATCAGATGTGGGGAATCAGAGGCAGTGAATCAGATATGGGGAAACAGAGGCGGGGAATGAGAGGCGGGCAAGCAGAGGCGGGGAATTAGATATGGGGAATCAGAGGTGGGAAATCAGAGGTGGTGAATCAGAGATGGGGAATCACAGGCGGGGAATCAGAGGCAGCGAATAGAACGCGGGGAATCAGAGGCAGGGAATCAGAGCTGGGGAATCAGAGGCGGGGAATCAGATATGGGGAAACAGAGGCGGGGAATCAGAGGCGGGGAAACAGAGGCGGGGAATCAGACATGGGGAATCGGATGCGGGGAATCAGAGGCGGGGAATCAGAGCTGGGGAATCAGAGGTGGGGAATCAGAGTTGGGGCATCAGAGGTGGGGAATTAGATATGGGGAAACAGAGGCGGGGAATCAGAGGCGGGGAAACAGAGGCGGGGAATCAGATATGGGGAATCAGAGGTGGGGAATCAGAGGCAGGGAATCAGATGTGCGGAATCAGAGATGGGGAATCAGAGGCAGGGAATCAGAATCAGAAGCGGGGAATCAGAGGCCGGGAATCAGAGGCCGGGAATCAGATGCTGGGAATAAGAGGCCGGGAATCAGAGGTGGGGAATCAGAGTCTGGGAATCAGAGATGGGGATTCAGAGGCGGGGAATGAGATATGAAGAATCAGAGGCGGGGAATCAGAGGCGGGGAAACAGAGGTGGGGAATCAGATATGGGGAATCAGAGGTGGTGAATCAAAGGCGGTGAATCAGAGATGGGGAATCAGAGGCGGGGAATCAGAGGCAGGGAATCAGATGCGGGGATTCAGAGGCGGGGAATCAGAGCTGGCGAATCAGAGGCGGGGAATCAGAGGTGGGCAATCAGAGCCGGGGAATCAGATATGGGGAATCAGAGGCGGGGAAACAGAGGCGGGGAATCAGATATGGGGAATCAGAGGTGGGGAATCAGAGGTTGTGAATCAGAGATGGGGAATCAAGGCGGGGAATCAGAGGGAGGGAATCAGACGCGGGGAATCAGAGGCGGGGATTCAGAGCTGGGGAATCAGAGGCGGGGAATCAGAGTTGGGGAATCAGAGGCAGGGAATCAGATATGGGGAATCAGAGGCGGGGAATCAGAGGCGGGGAAACAGAGGCGGGGAATCAGATATGGGGAATCAGAGGTGGGGAATCAGGGGCAGGGAATCAGTGGCAGGGAATCAGAGGCGGGGAATCTGAGCCGGGGAATCAGAGGCAGGGAATCAGACACGGGGAATCAGAGGCGGGGAATCAGAGATGGTGAATCAGAGGCGGGGAATCAGAGGCAGGGAATCGGACGCCGGGAATCAGAGGCGGGGAATCAGAGCTGGGGAATCAGAGGCGGGGAATCAGAGTTGGGGAATCAGAGGCGGGGAATCAGATATGGGGAAATAGAGGCGGGGAATAAGATATGGGGAATAAGAGGTGTGGAATCAGAGGTTGGGAATCAGAGGTAGGGAATCAGAGGCGGGGAAACAGAGGCGGGGAATCAGATATGGGGAATCAGAGGTGGCGAATCAAAGGCGGTGAAACAGAGATGGGGAATGAGGGCAGGGAATCAGAGGCAGGGAATCAGAGCTGGGGAAACAGAGGCGGGGAATCAGATATGGGGAATCAGAGGTGGGGAATCAGGGGCGGGGAATGAGTGGCAGGGAATTAGAGCTGGGGAATCAGAGGTGGGGTATCAGAGCTGGGGAAACAGAGGCGGGGAATCAGATATGGGGAATCAGAGGTGGGGAATCAGGGGCGGGAAATCAGTGGCAGGGAATCAGAGGCCGGGAATAAAAGGCGGGGAATCAGAGCTGGGGAATCAGAGGCGGGGAATCAGAGTTGGGAATCAGAGGCGGGGAATCAGAGGCGGTGAAACAGAGATGGGGAATCAGGGCAGGGAAACAGAGGCGGGGAATCAGATATGGGGAATCAGAGGTGGGGATTTTGAGGTTGCGAATCAGAGGCGGGGAATCAGAGGCGGGGAATCAGAGGCAGGGAATCGGATATGGGGAATCAGAGGTGGGGATTCAGAGGTGGTGAATCAGAAAAGGGGAATCAGAGGCTGGGAATCAGAGGCAGGGAATCAGACGCAGGGAATCAGAGGCGGGGAATCATAGCTGGCGAATTAGTGGAGGGGAATCAGAGTTGGGGAATCAGAGGCGGGGAATCAGATATGGGGAAACAGATGCGGGGAATCAGAGGCGGGGAAACAGAGGCGGGGAATCCGATATGGGGAATCAGAGGTGGGGAAACAGAGGCAGGGAATCAGATGTGCGGAATCAGAGTTGGGGAATCAGAGGCAGGGAATCAGAATCTGAAGCAGGGAATCAGAGGCCGGGAATCAGAGGCCGGAATCAGATGCTGGGAATCAGAGGCCTGGAATCAGAGGCGGGGAATCAGAGGCAGGGAATCTGATGCGGGGAATCAGAGGCGGGGAATCAGAGCTGGTGAATCAGAGGCAGGGTATTAGAGTTGGGGAATCAGAGGCGGGGAATCAGATATGGGGAAACAGAGGTGGTGAATCAGAGGCGGGGAAACAGAGGCAGGGAATAAGATATGGGGAATCAGAGGCGGGAATCAGAGGTGGGGAATCATAGGCAGGGAATCGGATGTGCGGAATCAGAGATGGGGAATCAGAGGCCGGGAATGAGAGGTGGTGAATCAGATATGGGGAATCAGAGGTGGGGAATCAGAGGCAGTGAATCAGACGCGGGGAATCAGAGGTGGGCAATCAGAGGCGGGGAATCAGATATGGGGAATCAGAGGCGGGGAATCAGAGGCGGGGAAACAGAGGCGGGGAATCAGATATGGGGAATCAGAGGTGGGGCATCAGAGGTAGTGAATCACAGATGGGGAATTAGAGGCGGGGAATCAGAGGCAGGGAATCAGACTCGGGGAATCAGAGTCGGGGATTCAGAGCTGGGGAATCAGAAGCGGGGAATCAGAGTTGGGGAATCAGAGGCGGGGAATCAGATATGGGGAATCAGAGGCAGGGAATCAGAGGCGGGGAATCAGAGGCAGGGAATCAGACGCGGGGAATCTGAGGCGGGGAATCAGAGCTGGGGAATCAGAGGTGGGGAATCAGAGTTGGGGAATCAGAGGCAGGGAATTGGATGTGCGGAATCAGAGATGGGGAATCAGAGGTGGGGAATCAGAGGCGGTGAATCAGAGATGGGGAATCAGAGGCGGGGAATCAGAGGCAGGAAATCAGACACGGGGATTCAGAGGCTGGGAATCAGAGCTGGGGAATCAGAGGCGGGGAATCAGAGTTGGGGAATCAGAGGCGGGGAATCAGATATGGGGAAATAGAAGCGGGGAATCAGAGTTGGGGAATCAGAGGCGGGGAATCAGATATGGGGAAACAGAGGCGGGGAATCAGAGGCGGGAAAACAGAGGCGGGGAATTAGATATGGGGAATCAGAGGTGGGGAATCAGAGGTGGTGAATCAGAGATGGGGAATCAGAGGCGGGGAATCAGAGGCAGGGAATCGGACGCCGGGAATCAGAGGCGGGGAATCAGAGCTGGGGAATCAGAGGCGGGGAATCAGAGTTGGGGAATCAGAGGCGGGGAATCAGATATGGGGAAATAGAAGCGGGGAATTAGATATGGGGAATCAGAGGTGTGGAATCAGAGGTTGGGAATCAGAGGCAGGGAATAAGAGGCGTGGAAACAGAGGCGGGGAATCAGATATGGGGAATCAGAGGTGGCGAATCAAATGCGGTGAAACAGAGATGGGGAATCAGGGCAGGGAATCAGAGGCAGGGAATCAGAGCTGGGGAAACAGAGGCGCGGAATCAGATATGGGGAATCAGAGGTGGGGAATCCGGGGCGGGGAATCAGTGGCAGGGAATCAGAGGCCGGGAATAAAAGGCGGGGAATCAGAGCTGGGGAATCAGAGGCGGGGAATCAGAGTTGGGGAATCAGTGGAGGGGAATCAGATATGGGGAAACAGAGGCCGGAATCAGAGGCAGGGAAACATAGGCGGAGAATCAGATATGGGGAATCAGATGCTGGGAATAAGAGGCCGGGAATCAGAGGTGGGGAATCAGAGTCTGGGAATCAGAGATGGGGATTCAGAGGCGGGGAATGAGATATGGAGAATCAGAGGCGGGGAATCAGGGGCGGGGAAACAGAGGTGGGGAATCAGATATGGGGAATCAGAGGTGGCGAATCAAAGGCGGTGAATCAGAGATGGGGAATCAGAGGCGGGGAATCAGAGGCAGGGAATCAGATGCGGGGATTCAGAGGCGGGGAATCAGAGCTGGCGAATGAGAGGCGGGGAATCAGAGGTGGGCAATCAGAGCCGGGGAATCAGATATGGGGAATCAGAGGCGGGGAATCAGAGGCGGGGAAACAGAGGCGGGGAATCAGATATGGGGAATCAGAGGTGGGGAATCAGAGGTTGTGAATCAGAGATGGGGAATCAAGGCGGGGAATCAGAGGGAGGGAATCAGACGCGGGGAATCAGAGGCGGGGATTCAGAGCTGGGGAATCAGAGGCGGGGAATCAGAGTTGGGGAATCAGAGGCAGGGAATCAGATATGGGGAATCAGAGGCGGGGAATCAGAGGCGGGGAAACAGAGGCGGGGAAACAGAGGCGGGGAATCAGATATGGGGAATCAGAGGTGGGGAATCAGGGGCAGGGAATCAGTGGCAGGGAAACAGAGGCGGGGAATCTGAGGAGGGGAATCAGAGGCTGGGAATCAGACACGGGGAATCAGAGGCGGGGAATCAGAGATGGGGAATCAGAGGCGGGGAATCAGAGGCAGGGAATCGGATGCCGGGAATCAGAGGCGGGGAATAAGAGCTGGGGAATCAGAGGCAGGGAATCAGACGCAGGGAATCAGAGGCAGGGAATCATAGCTGGCGAATTAGAGGAGGGGAATCAGAGTTGGGGAATCAGAGTCGGGGAATCAGATATGGGGAAACAGAGGCGGGGAATCAGAGGCGGGGAAACAGAGGCGGGTAATCAGATATGGGGAATCAGAGGTGGGGAATCAGAGGCAGGGAATCAGATGTGCGGAATCAGAGATGGGGAATCAGAGGCAGGGAATGAGAATCAGAAGCAGGGAGTCAGAGGCCGGGAATCAGAGGCCGGAATCAGATGCTGGGAATCAGAGGCCTGGAATCAGAGGCGGGGAATCAGAGGCAGGGAATCAGATGCGGGGAATCAGAGGCGGGGAATCAGAGCTGGGGAATCAGAGGCAGGGTATTAGAGTTGGGGAATCAGAGGCGGGGAATCAGATATGGGGAAACAGAGGTGGGGAATCAGAGGCGGGGAAACAGAGGCAGGGTATCAGATATGGGGAATCAGAGGCGGGGAATCAGAGGTGGGGAATCATAGGCAGGGAATCGGATGTGCGGAATCAGAGATGGGGAATCAGAGGCCGGGAATGAGAGGTGGTGAATCAGATATGGGGAATCAGAGGTGGGGAATCAGAGGCAGTGAATCAGACGCGGGGAATCAGATGTGGGCAATCAGAGGCGGGGAATCAGATATGGGGAATCAGAGGCGGGGAATCAGAGGCGGGGAAACAGAGGCGGGGAATCAGATATGGGGAATCAGAGGTGGGGCATCAGAGGTAGTGAATCACAGATGGGGAATTAGAGGCGGGGAATCAGAGGCAGGGAATCAGACTCGGGGAATCAGAGTCGGGGATTCAGAGCTGGGGAATCAGAAGCGGGGAATCAGAGTTGGGGAATCAGAGGCGGGGAATCAGATATGGGGAATCAGAGGCAGGGAATCAGAGGCGGGGAATCAGAGGCAGGGAATCAGACGCGGGGAATCTGAGGCGGGGAATCAGAGCTGGGGAATCAGAGGTGGGGAATCAGAGTTGGGGAATCAGAGGCAGGGAATTGGATGTGCGGAATCAGAGATGGGGAATCAGAGGTGGGGAATCAGAGGCGGTGAATCAGAGATGGGGAATCAGAGGCGGGGAATCAGAGGCAGGAAATCAGACACGGGGATTCAGAGGCTGGGAATCAGAGCTGGGGAATCAGAGGCGGGGAATCAGAGTTGGGGAATCAGAGGCGGGGAATCAGATATGGGGAAATAGAAGCGGGGAATCAGAGTTGGGGAATCAGAGGCGGGGAATCAGATATGGGGAAACAGAGGCGGGGAATCAGAGGCGGGAAAACAGAGGCGGGGAATTAGATATGGGGAATCAGAGGTGGGGAATCAGAGGTGGTGAATCAGAGATGGGGAATCAGAGGCGGGGAATCAGAGGCAGGGAATCGGACGCCGGGAATCAGAGGCGGGGAATCAGAGCTGGGGAATCAGAGGCGGGGAATCAGAGTTGGGGAATCAGAGGCGGGGAATCAGATATGGGGAAATAGAAGCGGGGAATCAGATATGGGGAATCAGAGGTGTGGAATCAGAGGTTGGGAATCAGAGGCAGGGAATAAGAGGCGTGGAAACAGAGGCGGGGAATCAGATATGGGGAATCAGAGGTGGCGAATCAAATGCGGTGAAACAGAGATGGGGAATCAGGGCAGGGAATCAGAGGCAGGGAATCAGAGCTGGGGAAACAGAGGCGCGGAATCAGATATGGGGAATCAGAGGTGGGGAATCCGGGGCGGGGAATCAGTGGCAGGGAATCAGAGGCCGGGAATA
This sequence comes from Narcine bancroftii, assembly GCF_036971445.1. Classification (NCBI taxonomy): domain Eukaryota; kingdom Metazoa; phylum Chordata; class Chondrichthyes; order Torpediniformes; family Narcinidae; genus Narcine; species Narcine bancroftii. Next base: position 110,150,012 of record NC_091474.1, on the reverse strand, counting down.
AAAGGTGGGGAATCAGAGCTGGGGAATCAGAGGCGGGGAATCAGAGTTGGGGAATCAGTGGAGGGGAATCAGATATGGGGAAACAGAGGCCGGAATCAGAGGCAGGGAAACATAGGCGGAGAATCAGATATGGGGAATCAGATGCTGGGAATAAGAGGCCGGGAATCAGAGGTGGGGAATCAGAGTCTGGGAATCAGAGATGGGGATTCAGAGGCGGGGAATGAGATATGGAGAATCAGAGGCGGGGAATCAGGGGCGGGGAAACAGAGGTGGGGAATCAGATATGGGGAATCAGAGGTGGCGAATCAAAGGCGGTGAATCAGAGATGGGGAATCAGAGGCGGGGAATCAGAGGCAGGGAATCAGATGCGGGGATTCAGAGGCGGGGAATCAGAGCTGGCGAATGAGAGGCGGGGAATCAGAGGTGGGCAATCAGAGCCGGGGAATCAGATATGGGGAATCAGAGGCGGGGAATCAGAGGCGGGGAAACAGAGGCGGGGAATCAGATATGGGGAATCAGAGGTGGGGAATCAGAGGTTGTGAATCAGAGATGGGGAATCAAGGCGGGGAATCAGAGGGAGGGAATCAGACGCGGGGAATCAGAGGCGGGGATTCAGAGCTGGGGAATCAGAGGCGGGGAATCAGAGTTGGGTAATCAGAGGCAGGGAATCAGATATGGGGAATCAGAGGCGGGGAATCAGAGGCGGGGAAACAGAGGCGGGGAATCAGATATGGGGAATCAGAGGTGGGGAATCAGGGGCAGGGAATCAGTGGCAGGGAAACAGAGGCGGGGAATCTGAGGAGGGGAATCAGAGGCTGGGAATCAGACACGGGGAATCAGAGGCGGGGGAATCAGAGATGGGGAATCAGAGGCGGGGAATCAGAGGCAGGGAATCGGATGCCGGGAATCAGAGGCGGGGAATAAGAGCTGGGGAATCAGAGGCTGGGAATCAGACGCAGGGAATCAGAGGCAGGGAATCATAGCTGGCGAATTAGAGGAGGGGAATCAGAGTTGGGGAATCATAGTCGGGGTATCAGATATGGGGAAACAGAGGCGGGGAATCAGAGGCGGGGAAACAGAGGCGGGTAATCAGATATGGGGAATCAGAGGTGGGGAATCAGAGGCAGGGAATCAGATGTGCGGAATCAGAGATGGGGAATCAGAGGCAGGGAATGAGAATCAGAAGCAGGGAGTCAGAGGCCGGGAATCAGAGGCCGGAATCAGATGCTGGGAATCAGAGGCCTGGAATCAGAGGCGGGGAATCAGAGGCAGGGAATCAGATGCGGGGAATCAGAGGCGGGGAATCAGAGCTGGGGAATCAGAGGCAGGGTATTAGAGTTGGGGAATCAGAGGCGGGGAATCAGATATGGGGAAACAGAGGTGGGGAATCAGAGGCGGGGAAACAGAGGCAGGGTATCAGATATGGGGAATCAGAGGCGGGGAATCAGAGGTGGGGAATCATAGGCAGGGAATCGGATGTGCGGAATCAGAGATGGGGAATCAGAGGCCGGGAATGAGAGGTGGTGAATCAGATATGGGGAATCAGAGGCGGGGAATCAGAGGCAGGGAATCAGACGCGGGGAATCAGAGGTGGGCAATCAGAGGCGGGGAATCAGATATGGGGAATCAGAGGCGGGGAATCAGAGGCGGGGAAACAGAGGCGGGGAATCAGATATGGGGAATCAGAGGTGGGGCATCAGAAGTTGTGAATCACAGATGGGGAATTAGAGGCGGGGAATCAGAGGCAGGGAATCAGACGCGGGGAATCAGAGGCGGGGATTCAGAGCTGGGGAATCAGAAGCGGGGAATCAGAGTTGGGGAATCAGAGGCGGGGAATCAGATATGGGGAATCAGAGGCAGGGAATCAGAGGCGGGGAATCAGAGGCAGGGAATCAGACGCGGGGAATCTGAGGCGGGGAATCAGAGCTGGGGAATCAGAGGTGGGGAATCAGAGTTGGGGAATCAGAGGCAGGGAATTGGATGTGCGGAATCAGAGATGGGGAATCAGAGGTGGGGAATCAGAGGCGGTGAATCAGAGATGGGGAATCAGAGGAGGGGAATCAGAGGCAGGAAATCAGACACGGGGATTCAGAGGCTGGGAATCAGACGGGGGGAATCAAAGGCGGGGAATCAAGCTGGGGAATATGAGGCAGGGAATCAGAGTTGGGGAATCAGAGGCGGGGAATCAGATATGGGGAATCAGAGGCAGGGAATCAGAGGCGGGGAATCAGATATGGGGAAACAGAGGCGGGGAATCAGAGGCGGGAAAACAGAGGCGGGTATTAGATATGGGGAATCAGAGGTGGGGAATAAGAGGTGGTGAATCAGAGATGGGGAATCAGAGGCGGGGAATCAGAGGCAGGGAATCGGACGCCGGGAATCAGAGGCGGGGAATCAGAGCTGGGGAATCAGAGGCGGGGAATCAGAGTTGGGGAATCAGAGGCGGGGAATCAGATATGGGGAAATAGAGGCGGGGAATCAGATATGGGGAATCAGAGGTGTGGAATCAGAGGTTGGGAATCAGAGGCAGGGAATCAGAGGCGGGGAAACAGAGGCGGGGAATCAGATATGGGGAATCAGAGGTGGCGAATCAAAGGCGGTGAAACAGAGATGGGGAATCAGGGCAGGGAATCAGAGGCAGGGAATCAGAGCTGGGGAAACAGAGGCGGGGAATCAGATATGGGGAATCAGAGGTGGGGAATCAGGGGCGGGGAATCAGTGGCAGGGAATCAGAGCTGGGGAATCAGAGGTGGGGAATCAGAGCTGGGGAAACAGAGGCGGGGAATCAGATATGGGGAATCAGAGGTGGGGAATCAGGGGTGGGGAATCAGTGGCAGGGAATAAGAGGCCGGGAATAAAAGGCGAGGAATCAGAGCTGGGGAATCAGAGGCGGGGAATCAGAGTTGGGGAATCAGAGGAGGGGAATCAGATATGGGGAAACAGAGGCCGGGAATCAGAGGCAGGGAAACAGAGGCGGGGAATCAGATATGGGGAATCAGAGGTGGGGAATTAGAGGTTGCGAATCAGAGGCGGGGAATGAGAGGCGGGGAATCAGAGGCAGGGAATCGGATGTGCGGAATCAGAGATGGGGAATCAGAGGTGGGGATTCAGAGGTGGTGAATCAGAGAAGGGGAATCAGAGGCTGGGAATCAGAGGCAGGGAATCAGACGCAGGAAATCAGAGGCGGGGAATCATAGCTGGCGAATTAGAGGAGGGGAATCAGAGTTGGGGAATGAGAGGCGGGGAATCAGATATGGGGAAACAGAGGCGGGGAATCAGAGGCGGGGAAACAGAGGCGGGGAATCAGATATGGGGAATCAGAGGTGGGGAATCAGAGGCAGGGAATCAGAAGTGCGGAATCAGAGATGGGGAATCAGAGGCAGGGAATCAGAATCAGAAGCAGGGAATCAGAGGCTGGGAATCAGAGGCCGGAATCAGATGCTGGGATCAGAGGCCTGGAATCAGAGGCGGGGAATCAGAGGCAGGGAATCAGATGCGGGAAATCAGAGGCCTGGAATCAGAGGCGGGGAATCAGAGGCAGGGAATCAGATGCGGGGAATCAGAGGCGGGGAATCAGAGCTGGGGAATCAGAGGCAGGGTATTAGAGTTGGGGAATCAGAGGCGGGGAATCAGATATGGGGAAACAGAGGTGGGGAATCAGAGGCGGGGAAACAGAGGCAGGGAATCAGATATGGGGAATCAGAGGCGGGGAATCAGAGGTGGGGAATCATAGGCAGGTAATCGGATGTGCGGAATCAGAGATGGGGAATCAGAGGCCGGGAATCAGAGGTGGTGAATCAGATATGAGGAATCAGAGGCGGGGAATCAGAGGCAGGGAATCAGACGCGGGGAATCAGAGGTGGGCAATCAGAGGCGGGGAATCAGATATGGGGAATCAGAGGCGGGGAATCAGAGGCGGGGAAACAGAGGCGGGGAATCAGATATGGGGAATCAGAGGTGGGGCATCAGAGGTTGTGAATCACAGATGGGGAATTAGAGGCGGGGAATCAGAGGCAGGGAATCAGAACGGGGAATCAGAGGCGGGGATTCAGAGCTGGGGAATCAGAAGCGGGGAATCAGAGTTGGGGAATCAGAGGCGGGGAATCAGATATGGGGAATCAGAGTCAGGGAATCAGAGGCGGGGAATCAGAGGCAGGGAATCAGACGCGGGGAATCTGAGGCTGGGAATCAGAGCTGGGGAATCAGAGGTGGGGAATCAGAGTTGGGGAATCAGAGGCAGGGAATTGGATGTGCGGAATCAGAGATGGGGAATCAGAGGTGGGGAATCAGAGGCGGTGAATCAGAGATGGGGAATCAGAGGCGGGGAATCAGAGGCAGGAAATCAGACACGGGGATTCAGAGGCTGGGAATCAGACGGGGGGAATCAAAGGCGGGGAATCAGAGCTGGGGAATCTGAGGCAGGGAATCAGAGTTGGGGATTCAGAGGCGGGGTATCAGATATGGGGAAACAGAGGCGGGGAATCAGAGGCGGGAAAACGGAGGCGGGGAATTAGATATGGGGAATCAGAGGTGGGGAATCAGAGGTGGTGAATCAGTGATGGGGAATCACAGGCGGGGAATCAGAGGCAGGGAATAGAACGCGGGGAATCAGAGGCAGGGAATCAGAGCTGGGGAATCAGAGGCGGGGAATCATAGTTGGGAATCAGAGGCGGGGAATCAGATATGGGGAAACAGAGGCGGGGAATCAGTGGCGTGGAAAGAGAGGCGGGGAATCAGATATGGGGAATCGGATGCAGGGAATCAGAGGCGGGGAATCAGAGCTGGGGAATCAGAGGCGGGGAATCAGAGTTGGGGCATCAGAGGTGGGGAATTAGATATAGGGAAACAGAGGCGGGGAATCAGAGGCGGGGAAACAGAGGCGGGGAAACAGAGGCGGGGAATCAGATATGGGGAATCAGAGGTGGGGAATCCGAGGTTGGGAATCAGAGGCAGGGAATCAGAGGCGGGGAATCAGAGGCGGGGAAACAGATGCGGGGAATCAGATATGGGGAATCAGAGGTGGGGCATCAGAAGTTGTGAATCACAGATGGGGAATTAGAGGCGGGGAATCAGAGGCAGGGAATCAGACGCGGGGAATCAGAGGCGGGGATTCAGAGCTGGGGAATCAGAAGCGGGGAATCAGAATTGGGGAATCAGAGGCGGGGAATCAGATATGGGGAATCAGAGGCAGGGAATCAGAGGCGGGGAATCAGAGGCAGGGAATCAGACGCGGGGAATCTGAGGCGGGGAATCAGAGCTGGGGAATCAGAGGTGGGGAATCAGAGTTGGGGAATCAGAGGCAGGGAATTGGATGTGCGGAATCAGAGATGGGGAATCAGAGGTGGGGAATCAGAGGCGGTGAATCAGAGATGGGGAATCAGAGCTGGGGAATCTGAGGCAGGGAATCAGAGTTGGGGATTCAGAGGCGGGGAATCAGATATGGGGAAACAGAGGCGGGGAATCAGAGGCGGGAAAACAGAGGCGGGGAGTTAGATATGGGGAATCAGAGGTGTGGAATCAGAGGTGGTGAATTAGAGATGGGGAATCAGAGGCGGGGAATCAGAGGCAGGGAATCGGACGCCGGGAATCAGAGGCGGGGAATCAGAGCTGGGGAATCAGAGGCGGGGAATCAGAGTTGGGGAATCAGAGGCGGGGAATCAGATATGGGGAAATAGAGGCGGGGAATCAGATATGGGGAATCAGAGGTGTGGAATCAGAGGTTGGGAATCAGAGGCAGGGAATCAGAGGCGGGGAAACAGAGGCGGGGAATCAGATATGGGGAATCAGAGGTGGCGAATCAAAGGCGGTGAAACAGAGATGGGGAATCAGGGCAGGGAATCAGAGGCAGGGAATCAGAGCTGGGGAAACAGAGGCGGGGAATCAGATATGGGGAATCAGAGGTGGGGAATCAGGGGCGGGGAATCAGTGGCAGGGAATCAGAGGCCGGGAATAAAAGGCGGGGAATCAGAGCTGGGGAATCAGAGGCGGGGAATCAGAGTTGGGGAATCAGAGGAGGGGAATCAGATATGGGGAAACAGAGGCCGGGAATCAGAGGCAGGGAAACAGAGGCGGGGAATCAGATATGGGGAATCAGAGGTGGGGAATCAGGGGCGGGGAATCAGTGGCAGGGAATCAGAGGCCGGGAATAAAAGGCGGGGAATCAGAGCTGGGGAATCAGAGGCGGGGAATCAGAGTTGGGGAATCAGAGGAGGGGAATCAGATATGGGGAAACAGAGGCCGGGAATCAGAGGCAGGGAAACAGAGGCGGGGAATCAGATATGGGGAATCAGAGGTGGGGAATTAGAGGTTGCGAATCAGAGGCGGGGAATCAGAGGCGGGGAATCAGAGGCAGGGAATCGGATGTGCGGAATCAGAGATGGGGAATCAGAGGTGGGGATTCAGAGGTGGTGAATCAGAGAAGGGAAATCAGAGGCTGGGAATCAGAGGCAGGGAATCAGACGCAGGGAATCAGAGGCGGGGAATCATAGCTGGCGAATTAGAGGAGGGCAATCAGAGTTGGGGAATCAGAGGCGGGGTATCAGATATGGGGAAACAGAGGCGGGGAATCAGAGGTGGGGAAACAGAGGCGGGGAATCAGATATGGGGAATCAGAGGTGGGGAATCAGAGGCAGGGAATCAGATGTGCGGAATCAGAGATGGGGAATCAGAGGCAGGGAATCAGAATCAGAAGCAGGGAATCAGAGGCCAGGAATGAGAGGCCGGAATCAGATGCTGCGAATCAGAGGCCTGGAATCAGAGGCGGGGAAACAGAGGCGGGGAATCAGATATGGGGAATCAGAGGTGGCGAATCAAAGGCGGTGAAACAGAGATTGGGAATCAGGGCAGGGAATCAGAGGCAGGGAATCAGAGCTGGGGAAACAGAGGCGGGGAATCAGATATGGGGAATCAGAGGTGGGGAATCAGGGGCGGGGAATCAGTGGCAGGGAATCAGAGGCCGGGAATAAAAGGCGGGGAATCAGAGCTGGGGAATCAGAGGCGGGGAATCAGAGTTGGGGAATCAGAGGAGGGGAATCAGATATGGGGAAACAGAGGCCGGGAATCAGAGGCAGGGAAACAGAGGCGGGGAATCAGATATGGGGAATCAGAGGTGGGGAATCAGGGGCGGGGAATCAGTGGCAGGGAATCAGAGGCCGGGAATAAAAGGCGGGGAATCAGAGCTGGGGAATCAGAGGCGGGGAATCAGAGTTGGGGAATCAGAGGAGGGGAATCAGATATGGGGAAACAGAGGCCGGGAATCAGAGGCAGGGAAACAGAGGCGGGGAATCAGATATGGGGAATCAGAGGTGGGGAATTAGAGGTTGCGAATCAGAGGCGGGGAATCAGAGGCGGGGAATCAGAGGCAGGGAATCGGATGTGCGGAATCAGAGATGGGGAATCAGAGGTGGGGATTCAGAGGTGGTGAATCAGAGAAGGGAAATCAGAGGCTGGGAATCAGAGGCAGGGAATCAGACGCAGGGAATCAGAGGCGGGGAATCATAGCTGGCGAATTAGAGGAGGGCAATCAGAGTTGGGGAATCAGAGGCGGGGTATCAGATATGGGGAAACAGAGGCGGGGAATCAGAGGTGGGGAAACAGAGGCGGGGAATCAGATATGGGGAATCAGAGGTGGGGAATCAGAGGCAGGGAATCAGATGTGCGGAATCAGAGATGGGGAATCAGAGGCAGGGAATCAGAATCAGAAGCAGGGAATCAGAGGCCAGGAATGAGAGGCCGGAATCAGATGCTGCGAATCAGAGGCCTGGAATCAGAGGCGGGGAATCAGAGGCAGGGAATCAGATGCGGGAAATCAGAGGCCTGGAATCAGAGGCGGGGAATCAGAGGCAGGGAATCAGATGCGGGGATCAGAGGCGGGGAATCAGAGCTGGGGAATCAGAGGCAGGGTATTAGAGTTGGGGAATTAGAGGCGGGGAATCAGATATGGGGAAACAGAGGTGGGGAATCAGAGGCGGGGAAACAGAGGCAGGGAATCAGATATGGGGAATCAGAGGCGGGGAATCAGAGGTGGGGAATCATAGGCAGGGAATCGGATGTGCGGAATCAGAGATGGGGAATCAGAGGCCGGGAATCAGAGGTGGTGAATCAGATATGGGGAATCAGAGGCGGGGAATCAGAGGCAGGGAATCAGACGCGGGGAATCAGAGGTGGGCAATCAGAGGCGGGGAATCAGATATGGGGAATCAGAGGCGGGGAATCAGAGGCGGGGAAACAGAGGCGGGGAATCAGATATGGGGAATCAGAGGTGGGGCATCAGAGGTTGTGAATCACAGATGGGGAATTAGAGGCGGGGAATCAGAGGCAGGGAATCAGACGCGGGGAATCAGAGGCGGGGATTCAGAGCTGGGGAATCAGAAGCGGGGAATCAGAGTTGGGGAATCAGAGGCGGGCAATCAGATATGGGGAATCAGAGGCAGGGAATCAGAGGCGGGGAATCAGAGGCAGGGAATCAGACGCGGGGAATCTGAGGCGGGGAATCAGAGCTGGGGAATCAGAGGTGGGGAATCAGAGTTGGGGAATCAGAGGCAGGGAATTGGATGTGCGGAATCAGAGATGGGGAATCAGAGGTGGGGAATCAGAGGCGGTGAATCAGAGATGGGGAATCAGAGGCGGGGAATCAGAGGCAGGAAATCAGACACGGGGATTCAGAGGCTGGGAATCAGACGGGGGGAATCAAAGGCGGGGAATCAAGCTGGGGAATATGAGGCAGGGAATCAGAGTTGGGGAATCAGATGCGGGGAATCAGATATGGGGAATCAGAGGCAGGGAATCAGAGGCGGGGAATCAGATATGGGGAAACAGAGGCGGGGAATCAGAGGCGGGAAAACAGAGGCGGGGTATTAGATATGGGGAATCAGAGGTGTGGAATCAGAGGTGGTGAATTAGAGATGGGGAATCAGAGGCGGGGAATCAGAGGCAGGGTATCGGACGCCGGGAATCAGAGGCGGGGAATCAGAGCTGGGGAATCAGAGGCGGGGAATCAGAGTTGGGGAATCAGAGGCGGGGAATCAGATATGGGGAAATAGAGGCGGGGAATCAGATATGGGGAATCAGAGGTGTGGAATCAGAGGTTGGGAATCAGAGGCAGGGAATCAGAGGCGGGGAAACAGAGGCGGGGAATCAGATATGGGGAATCAGAGGTGGCGAATCAAAGGCGGTGAAACAGAGATGGGGAATCAGGGCAGGGAATCAGAGGCAGGGAATCAGAGCTGGGGAAACAGAGGCGGGGAATCAGATATGGGGAATCAGAGGTGGGGAATCAGGGGCGGGGAATCAGTGGCAGGGAATCAGAGCTGGGGAATCAGAGGTGGGGAATCAGAGCTGGGGAATCAGAGGCGGGGAATCAGATATGGGGAATCAGAGGTGGGGAATCAGGGGCGGGGAATCAGTGGCAGGGAATCAGAGGCCGGGAATAAAAGGCGGGGAATCAGAGCTGGGGAATCAGAGGCGGGGAATCAGAGTTGGGGAATCAGAGGAGTGTATCAGATATGGGGAAACAGAGGCCGGGAATCAGAGGCAGGGAAACAGAGGCGGGGAATCAGATATGGGGAATCAGAGGTGGGGAATTAGAGGTTGCGAATCAGAGGCGGGGAATCAGAGGCGGGGAATCAGAGGCAGGGAATCGGATGTGCGGAATCAGAGATGGGGAATCAGAGGTGGGGATTCAGAGGTGGTGAATCAGAGAAGGGAAATCAGAGGCTGGGAATCAGAGGCAGGGAATCAGACGCAGGGAATCAGAGGCGGGGAATCATAGCTGGTGAATTAGAGGAGGGCAATCAGAGTTGGGGAATCAGAGGCGGGGTATCAGATATGGGGAAACAGAGGCGGGGAATCAGAGGCGGGGAAACAGAGGCGGGGAATCAGATATGGGGAATCAGAGGTGGGGAATCAGAGGCAGGGTATCAGATGTGCGGAATCAGAGATGGGGAATCAGAGGCAGGGAATCAGAATCAGAAGCAGGGAATCAGAGGCCAGGAATGAGAGGCCGGAATCAGATGCTGGGAATCAGAGGCCTGGAATCAGAGGCGGGGAATCAGAGGCAGGGAATCAGATGCGGGAAATCAGAGGCCTGGAATCAGAGGCGGGGAATCAGAGGCAGGGAATCAGATGCGGGGAATCAGAGGCGGGGAATCAGAGCTGGGGAATCAGAGGCAGGGTATTAGAGTTGGGGAATTAGAGGCGGGGAATCAGATATGGGGAAACAGAGGTGGGGAATCAGAGGCGGGGAAACAGAGGCAGGGAATCAGATATGGGGAATCAGAGGCGGGGAATCAGAGGTGGGGAATCATAGGCAGGGAATCGGATGTGCGGAATCAGAGATGGGGAATCAGAGGCCGGGAATCAGAGGTGGTGAATCAGATATGGGGAATCAGAGGCGGGGAATCAGAGGCAGGGAATCAGACGCGAGGAATCAGAGGTGGGCAATCAGAGGCGGGGAATCAGATATGGGGAATCAGAGGCGGGGAATCAGAGGCGGGGAAACAGAGGCGGGGAATCAGATATGGGGAATCAGAGGTGGGGCATCAGAGGTTGTGAATCACAGATGGGGAATTAGAGGCGGGGAATCAGAGGCAGGGAATCAGACGCGGGGAATCAGAGGCGGGGATTCAGAGCTGGGGAATCAGAAGCGGGGAATCAGAGTTGGGGAATCAGAGGCGGGCAATCAGATATGGGGAATCAGAGGCAGGGAATCAGAGGCGGGGAATCAGAGGCAGGGAATCAGACGCGGGGAATCTGAGGCGGGGAATCAGAGCTGGGGAATCAGAGGTGGGGAATCAGAGTTGGGGAATCAGAGGCAGGGAATTGGATGTGCGGAATCAGAGATGGGGATTCAGAGGTGGGGAATCAGAGGCGGTGAATCAGAGATGGGGAATCAGAGGCGGGGAATCAGAGGCAGGAAATCAGACACGGGGATTCAGAGGCTGGGAATCAGACGGGGGGAATCAAACGCGGGGAAACAGAGCTGGGGAATCTGAGGCAGGGAATCAGAGTTGGGGATTCAGAGGCGGGGAATCAGATATGGGGAAACAGAGGCGGGGAATCAGAGGCGGGAAAACAGAGGCGGGGAATTAGATATGGGGAATCAGAGGTGGGGAATCAGAGGTGGTGAATCAGTGATGGGGAATCACAGGCGGGGAATCAGAGGCAGGGAATAGAACGCGGGGAATCAGAGGCAGGGAATCAGAGCTGGGGAATCAGAGGCGGGGAATCATAGTTGGGATTCAGAGGCGGGGAATCAGATATGGGGAAACAGAGGCGGGGAATCAGTGGCGGGGAAACAGAGGCGGGGAATCAGATATGTGGAATCGGATGCAGGGAATCAGAGGCGGGGAATCAGAGCTGGGGAATCAGAGGCGGGGAATCAGAGTTGGGGCATCAGAGGTGGGGAATTAGATATAGGGAAACAGAGGCGGGGAATTAGAGGCGGGGAAACAGAGGCGGGGAAACAGAGGCGGGGAATCAGATATGGGGAATCAGAGGTGGGGAATCCGAGGTTGGGAATCAGAGGCGGGGAATCAGAGGCGGGGAATCAGAGGAAGGGAATCAGATGTGCGGAATCGGAGATGGGGAATCAGAGGCAGGGAATCAGAGGCGGGGAATCAGAGGCGGGGAATCAGAGGCCGGGAATCAGATATGGGGAAACAGAGGCGGGGAATCCGAGGCGGGGAAACAGAGGCGGGGAATCAGATATGGGGAATCAGAGGTGGGGAATCAGAGGTTGGGAATCAGAGGCAGGGAATCAGAGGCTTGGAATCAGATGCAGGGAATCAGATGCGGGGAATCAGAGGCGGGGAATCAGAGCTGGGGAATCAGAGGTGGGGAATCAGATTTGGGGAATCAGAGGCGGGGACTTAGATATTGGGAAACAGAGGCGGGGAATCAGAGGCGGGGAAACCCAGGCGGGGAATCAGATATGGGGAATCAGAGGTGGGGAATCAGAGGCAAGGAATCAGATGTGCGGAATCAGAGATGGGGAATCAGAGGCAGGGAATCAGAATCAGAAGCAGGGAATCAGAGGCCGGGAATCAGAGGCCGGAATCAGAGGCGGGGAATCAGCGGCAGGGAATCAGATGCGGGGAATCAGAGGCGGGGAATCAGAGCTGGGGAATCAGAGGCGGGGTATTAGAGTTGGGGAATCAGAGGCGGGGAATCAGATATGGGGAAACAGAGGTGGGGAATCAGAGGCGGGGAAACAGAGGCAGGGAGTCAGATATGGGGAATCAGAGGCGGGGAATCAGAGGTGGGGAATCATAGGCAGGGAATCGGATGTGCGGAATCAGAGATGGGGAATCAGAGGCCGGGAATCAGAGGTGGTGAATCAGAGATGGGGAATCAGAGGTGGGGAATCAGAGGCAGGGAATCAGACGCGGGGAATCAGAGGTGGGCAATCAGAGGCGGGGAATCAGACATGGGGAATCAGAGGCGGGGAATCAGAGGCAGGGAAACAGAGGCGGGGAATCAGATATGGGGAATCAGAGGTGGGGCATCAGAGGTTGTGAATCACAGATGGGGAATCAGAGGCGGGGAATCAGAGGCAGGGAATCAGACGCGGGGAATCAGACGCGGGGAATCAGAGGTGGGCAATCAGAGGCGGGGAATCAGATATGGGGAATCAGAGGCGGGGAAACAGAGGCGGGGAATCAGATATGGGGAATCAGAGGTGGGGCATCAGAGGTTGTGAATCACAGATGGGGAATTAGAGGCGAGGAATCAGAGGCAGGGAATCAGACGCGGGGAATCAGAGGCGGGGATTCAGAGCTGGGGAATCAGAAGCGGGGAATCAGAGTTGGGGAATCAGAGGCGGGCAATCAGATATGGGGAATCAGAGGCAGGGAATCAGAGGCGGGGAATCAGAGGCAGGGAATCAAACGCGGGGAATCTGAGGCGGGGAATCAGAGCTGGGGAATCAGAGGTGGGGAATCAGAGTTGGGGAATCAGAGGCAGGGAATTGGATGTGCGGAATCAGAGATGGGGAATCAGAGGTGGGGAATCAGAGGCGGTGAATCAGAGATGGGGAATCAGAGGCGGGGAATCAGAGGCAGGAAATCAGACACGGGGATTCAGAGGCTGGGAATCAGACGGGGGGAATCAAAGGCGGGGAAACAGAGCTGGGGAATCTGAGGCAGGGAATCAGAGTTGGGGATTCAGAGGCGGGGAATCAGATATGGGGAAACAGAGGCGGGGAATCAGAGGCGGGAAAACAGAGGCGGGGAATTAGATATGGGGAATCAGAGGTGGGGAATCAGAGGTGGTGAATCAGTGATGGGGAATCACAGGCGGGGAATCAGAGGCAGGGAATAGAACGCGGGGAATCAGAGGCAGGGAATCAGACCTGGGGAATCAGAGGCGGGGAATCATAGTTGGGAATCAGAGGCGGGGAATCAGATATGGGGAAACAGAGGCGGGGAATCAGATATGGGGAATCAGAGGTGGGGCATCAGAGGTTGTGAATCACAGATGGGGAATTAGAGGCGAGGAATCAGAGGCAGGGAATCAGACGCGGGGAATCAGAGGCGGGGATTCAGAGCTGGGGAATCAGAAGCGGGGAATCAGAGTTGGGGAATCAGAGGCGGGCAATCAGATATGGGGAATCAGAGGCAGGGAATCAGAGGCGGGGAATCAGAGGCAGGGAATCAAACGCGGGGAATCTGAGGCGGGGAATCAGAGCTGGGGAATCAGAGGTGGGGAATCAGAGTTGGGGAATCAGAGGCAGGGAATTGGATGTGCGGAATCAGAGATGGGGAATCAGAGGTGGGGAATCAGAGGCGGTGAATCAGAGATGGGGAATCAGAGGCGGGGAATCAGAGGCAGGAAATCAGACACGGGGATTCAGAGGCTGGGAATCAGACGGGGGGAATCAAAGGCGGGGAAACAGAGCTGGGGAATCTGAGGCAGGGAATCAGAGTTGGGGATTCAGAGGCGGGGAATCAGATATGGGGAAACAGAGGCGGGGAATCAGAGGCGGGAAAACAGAGGCGGGGAATTAGATATGGGGAATCAGAGGTGGGGAATCAGAGGTGGTGAATCAGTGATGGGGAATCACAGGCGGGGAATCAGAGGCAGGGAATAGAACGCGGGGAATCAGAGGCAGGGAATCAGAGCTGGGGAATCAGAGGCGGGGAATCATAGTTGGGAATCAGAGGCGGGGAATCAGATATGGGGAAACAGAGGCGGGGAATCAGTGGCGGGGAAACAGAGGCGGGGAATCAGATATGGGGAATCGGATGCAGGGAATCAGAGGCGGGGAATCAGAGCTGGGGAATCAGAGGCGGGGAATCAGAGTTGGGGCATCAGAGGTGGGGAATTAGATATAGGGAAACAGAGGCGGGGAATCAGAGGCGGGGAAACAGAGGCGGGGAAACAGAGGCGGGGAATCAGATATGGGGAATCAGAGGTGGGGAATCCGAGGTTGGGAATCAGAGGCGGGGAATCAGAGCTGGGGAATCAGAGGCGGGGTATTAGAGTTGGGGAATCAGAGGCGGGGAATCAGATATGGGGAAACAGAGGTGGGGAATCAGAGGCGGGGAAACAGAGGCAGGGAGTCAGATATGGGGAATCAGAGGCGGGGAATCAGAGGTGGGGAATCATAGGCAGGGAATCGGATGTGCGGAATCAGAGATGGGGAATCAGAGGCCGGGAATCAGAGGTGGTGAATCAGAGATGGGGAATCAGAGGTGGGGAATCAGAGGCAGGGAATCAGACGCGGGGAATCAGAGGTGGGCAATCAGAGGCGGGGAATCAGACATGGGGAATCAGAGGCGGGGAATCAGAGGCAGGGAAACAGAGGCGGGGAATCAGATATGGGGAATCAGAGGTGGGGCATCAGAGGTGGGGAATTAGATATAGGGAAACAGAGGCGGGGAATCAGATATGGGGAATCAGAGGTGGGGCATCAGAGGCAGGGAAACAGAGGCGGGGAATCAGATATGGGGAATCAGAGGTGGGGCATCAGAGGTTGTGAATCACAGATGGGGAATCAGAGGCGGGGAATCAGAGGCAGGGAATCAGACGCGGGGAATCAGACGCGGGGAATCAGAGGTGGGCAATCAGAGGCGGGGAATCAGATATGGGGAATCAGAGGCGGGGAAACAGAGGCGGGGAATCAGATATGGGGAATCAGAGGTGGGGCATCAGAGGTTGTGAATCACAGATGGGGAATTAGAGGCGAGGAATCAGAGGCAGGGAATCAGACGCGGGGAATCAGAGGCGGGGATTCAGAGCTGGGGAATCAGAAGCGGGGAATCAGAGTTGGGGAATCAGAGGCGGGCAATCAGATATGGGGAATCAGAGGCAGGGAATCAGAGGCGGGGAATCAGAGGCAGGGAATCAAACGCGGGGAATCTGAGGCGGGGAATCAGAGCTGGGGAATCAGAAGTGGGGAATCAGAGTTGGGGAATCAGAGGCAGGGAATTGGATGTGCGGAATCAGAGATGGGGAATCAGAGGTGGGGAATCAGAGGCGGTGAATCAGAGATGGGGAATCAGAGGCGGGGAATCAGAGGCAGGAAATCAGACACGGGGATTCAGAGGCTGGGAATCAGACGGGGGGAATCAAAGGCGGGGAAACAGAGCTGGGGAATCTGAGGCAGGGAATCAGAGTTGGGGATTCAGAGGCGGGGAATCAGATATGGGGAAACAGAGGCGGGGAATCAGAGGCGGGAAAACAGAGGCGGGGAATTAGATATGGGGAATCAGAGGTGGGGAATCAGAGGTGGTGAATCAGTGATGGGGAATCACAGGCGGGGAATCAGAGGCAGGGAATAGAACGCGGGGAATCAGAGGCAGGGAATCAGACCTGGGGAATCAGAGGCGGGGAATCATAGTTGGGAATCAGAGGCGGGGAATCAGATATGGGGAAACAGAGGCGGGGAATCAGATATGGGGAATCAGAGGTGGGGCATCAGAGGTTGTGAATCACAGATGGGGAATTAGAGGCGAGGAATCAGAGGCAGGGAATCAGACGCGGGGAATCAGAGGCGGGTATTCAGAGCTGGGGAATCAGAAGCGGGGAATCAGAGTTGGGGAATCAGAGGCGGGCAATCAGATATGGGGAATCAGAGGCAGGGAATCAGAGGCGGGGAATCAGAGGCAGGGAATCAAACGCGGGGAATCTGAGGCGGGGAATCAGAGCTGGGGAATCAGAGGTGGGGAATCAGAGTTGGGGAATCAGAGGCAGGGAATTGGATGTGCGGAATCAGAGATGGGGAATCAGAGGTGGGGAATCAGAGGCGGTGAATCAGAGATGGGGAATCAGAGGCGGGGAATCAGAGGCAGGAAATCAGACACGGGGATTCAGAGGCTGGGAATCAGACGGGGGGAATCAAAGGCGGGGAAACAGAGCTGGGGAATCTGAGGCAGGGAATCAGAGTTGGGGATTCAGAGACGGGGAATCAGATATGGGGAAACAGAGGCGGGGAATCAGAGGCGGGAAAACAGAGGCGGGGAATTAGATATGGGGAATCAGAGGTGGGGAATCAGAGGTGGTGAATCAGTGATGGGGAATCACAGGCGGGGAATCAGAGGCAGGGAATAGAACGCGGGGAATCAGAGGCAGGGAATCAGAGCTGGGGAATCAGAGGCGGGGAATCATAGTTGGGAATCAGAGGCGGGGAATCAGATATGGGGAAACAGAGGCGGGGAATCAGTGGCGGGGAAACAGAGGCGGGGAATCAGATATGGGGAATCGGATGCAGGGAATCAGAGGCGGGGAATCAGAGCTGGGGAATCAGAGGCGGGGAATCAGAGTTGGGGCATCAGAGGTGGGGAATTAGATATAGGGAAACAGAGGCGGGGAATCAGAGGCGGGGAAACAGAGGCGGGGAAACAGAGGCGGGGAATCAGATATGGGGAATCAGAGGTGGGGAATCCGAGGTTGGGAATCAGAGGCGGGGAATCAGAGCTGGGGAATCAGAGGCGGGGTATTAGAGTTGGGGAATCAGAGGCGGGGAATCAGATATGGGGAAACAGAGGTGGGGAATCAGAGGCGGGGAAACAGAGGCAGGGAGTCAGATATGGGGAATCAGAGGCGGGGAATCAGAGGTGGGGAATCATAGGCAGGGAATCGGATGTGCGGAATCAGAGATGGGGAATCAGAGGCCGGGAATCAGAGGTGGTGAATCAGAGATGGGGAATCAGAGGTGGGGAATCAGAGGCAGGGAATCAGACGCGGGGAATCAGAGGTGGGCAATCAGAGGCGGGGAATCAGACATGGGGAATCAGAGGCGGGGAATCAGAGGCAGGGAAACAGAGGCGGGGAATCAGATATGGGGAATCAGAGGTGGGGCATCAGAGGTTGTGAATCACAGATGGGGAATCAGAGGCGGGGAATCAGAGGCAGGGAATCAGACGCGGGGAATCAGACGCGGGGAATCAGAGGTGGGCAATCAGAGGCGGGGAATCAGATATGGGGAATCAGAGGCGGGGAAACAGAGGCGGGGAATCAGATATGGGGAATCAGAGGTGGGGCATCAGAGGTTGTGAATCACAGATGGGGAATTAGAGGCGAGGAATCAGAGGCAGGGAATCAGACGCGGGGAATCAGAGGCGGGGATTCAGAGCTGGGGAATCAGAAGCGGGGAATCAGAGTTGGGGAATCAGAGGCGGGCAATCAGATATGGGGAATCAGAGGCAGGGAATCAGAGGCGGGGAATCAGAGGCAGGGAATCAAACGCGGGGAATCTGAGGCGGGGAATCAGAGCTGGGGAATCAGAGGTGGGGAATCAGAGTTGGGGAATCAGAGGCAGGGAATTGGATGTGCGGAATCAGAGATGGGGAATCAGAGGTGGGGAATCAGAGGCGGTGAATCAGAGATGGGGAATCAGAGGCGGGGAATCAGAGGCAGGAAATCAGACACGGGGATTCAGAGGCTGGGAATCAGACGGGGGGAATCAAAGGCGGGGAAACAGAGCTGGGGAATCTGAGGCAGGGAATCAGAGTTGGGGATTCAGAGGCGGGGAATCAGATATGGGGAAACAGAGGCGGGGAATCAGAGGCGGGAAAACAGAGGCGGGGAATTAGATATGGGGAATCAGAGGTGGGGAATCAGAGGTGGTGAATCAGTGATGGGGAATCACAGGCGGGGAATCAGAGGCAGGGAATAGAACGCGGGGAATCAGAGGCAGGGAATCAGACCTGGGGAATCAGAGGCGGGGAATCATAGTTGGGAATCAGAGGCGGGGAATCAGATATGGGGAAACAGAGGCGGGGAATCAGATATGGGGAATCAGAGGTGGGGCATCAGAGGTTGTGAATCACAGATGGGGAATTAGAGGCGAGGAATCAGAGGCAGGGAATCAGACGCGGGGAATCAGAGGCGGGGATTCAGAGCTGGGGAATCAGAAGCGGGGAATCAGAGTTGGGGAATCAGAGGCGGGCAATCAGATATGGGGAATCAGAGGCAGGGAATCAGAGGCGGGGAATCAGAGGCAGGGAATCAAACGCGGGGAATCTGAGGCGGGGAATCAGAGCTGGGGAATCAGAGGTGGGGAATCAGAGTTGGGGAATCAGAGGCAGGGAATTGGATGTGCGGAATCAGAGATGGGGAATCAGAGGTGGGGAATCAGAGGCGGTGAATCAGAGATGGGGAATCAGAGGCGGGGAATCAGAGGCAGGAAATCAGACACGGGGATTCAGAGGCTGGGAATCAGACGGGGGGAATCAAAGGCGGGGAAACAGAGCTGGGGAATCTGAGGCAGGGAATCAGAGTTGGGGATTCAGAGGCGGGGAATCAGATATGGGGAAACAGAGGCGGGGAATCAGAGGCGGGAAAACAGAGGCGGGGAATTAGATATGGGGAATCAGAGGTGGGGAATCAGAGGTGGTGAATCAGTGATGGGGAATCACAGGCGGGGAATCAGAGGCAGGGAATAGAACGCGGGGAATCAGAGGCAGGGAATCAGAGCTGGGGAATCAGAGGCGGGGAATCATAGTTGGGAATCAGAGGCGGGGAATCAGATATGGGGAAACAGAGGCGGGGAATCAGTGGCGGGGAAACAGAGGCGGGGAATCAGATATGGGGAATCGGATGCAGGGAATCAGAGGCGGGGAATCAGAGCTGGGGAATCAGAGGCGGGGAATCAGAGTTGGGGCATCAGAGGTGGGGAATTAGATATAGGGAAACAGAGGCGGGGAATCAGAGGCGGGGAAACAGAGGCGGGGAAACAGAGGCGGGGAATCAGATATGGGGAATCAGAGGTGGGGAATCCGAGGTTGGGAATCAGAGGCGGGGAATCAGAGGCGGGGAATCAGAGGAAGGGAATCAGATGTGCGGAATCGGAGATGGGGAATCAGAGGCAGGGAATCAGAGGCGGGGAATCAGAGGCGGGGAATCAGAGGCCGGGAATCAGATATGGGGAAACAGAGGCGGGGAATCCGAGGCGGGGAAACAGAGGCGGGGAATCAGATATGGGGAATCAGAGGTGGGGAATCAGAGGTTGGGAATCAGAGGCAGGGAATCAGAGGCTTGGAATCAGATGCAGGGAATCAGATGCGGGGAATCTGAGGCGGGGAATCAGAGCTGGGGAATCAGAGGTGGGGAATCAGATTTGGGGAATCAGAGGCGGGGACTTAGATATTGGGAAACAGAGTCGGGGAATCAGAGGCGGGGAAACCCAGGCGGGGAATCAGATATGGGGAATCAGAGGTGGGGAATCAGAGGCAAGGAATCAGATGTGCGGAATCAGAGATGGGGAATCAGAGGCAGGGAATCAGAATCAGAAGCAGGGAATCAGAGGCCGGGAATCAGAGGCCGGAATCAGAGGCGGGGAATCAGCGGCAGGGAATCAGATGCGGGGAATCAGAGGCGGGGAATCAGAGCTGGGGAATCAGAGGCGGGGTATTAGAGTTGGGGAATCAGAGGTGGGGAATCAGATATGGGGAAACAGAGGTGGGGAATCAGAGGCGGGGAAACAGAGGCAGGGAATCAGATATGGGGAATCAGAGGCGGGGAATCAGAGGTGGGGAATCATAGGCAGGGAATCGGATGTGCGGAATCAGAGATGGGGAATCAGAGGCCGGGAATCAGAGGTGGTGAATCAGAGATGGGGAATCAGAGGCGGGGAATCAGAGGCAGGGAATCAGACGCGGGGAATCAGAGGTGGGCAATCAGGGGCGGGGAATCAGACATGGGGAATCAGAGGCGGGGAATCAGAGGCGGGGAAACAGAGGCGGGGAATCAGATATGGGGAATCAGAGGTGGGGCATCAGAGGTTGTGAATCACAGATGGGGAATCAGAGGCGGGGAATCAGAGGCAGGGAATCAGACGCGGGGAATCAGAGGCGGGGATTCAGAGCTGGGGAATCAGAGGCGGGGAATCAGAGTTGGGGAATCAGAGGCGGGGAATCAGATATGGGGAATCAGAGGCAGGGAATCAGAGGCGGGAAAACAGAGGCGGGGAATCAGATATGGGGAATCAGAGGCGGGGTATCAGAGCTGGGGAATCAGAGGTGGGGAATCAGAGTTGGGGAATCAGAGGCAGGGAATTGGATGTGCGGAATCAGAGATGGGGAATCAGAGGTGGGGAATCAGAGGCGGTGAATCAGAGATGGGGAATCAGAGGCGGGGAATCAGAGGCAGGAAATCAGACACGGGGATTCAGAGGCTGGGAATCAGACGGGGGGAATCAAAGGCGGGGAATCAGAGCTGGGGAATCTGAGGCAGGGAATCAGAGTTGGGGATTCAGAGGCGGGGAATCAGATATGGGGAAACAGAGGCGGGGAATCAGAGGCGGGAAAACAGAGGCGGGGAATTAGATATGGGGAATCAGAGGTGGGGAATCAGAGGTGGTGAATCAGTGATGGGGAATCACAGGCGGGGAATCAGAGGCAGGGAATAGAACGCGGGGAATCAGAGGCAGGGAATCAGAGCTGGGGAATCAGAGGCGGGGAATCATAGTTGGGAATCAGTGGCGGGGAATCAGATATGGGGAAACAGAGGCGGGGAATCAGTGGCGGGGAAACAGAGGCGGGGAATCAGATATGGGGAATCGGATGCAGGGAATCAGAGGCGGGGAATCAGAGCTGGGGAATCAGAGGCGGGGAATCAGAGTTGGGGCATCAGAGGTGGGGAATTAGATATAGGGAAACAGAGGCGGGGAATCAGAGGTGGGGAAACAGAGGCGGGGAAACAGAGGCGGGGAATCGGATATGGGGAATCAGAGGTGGGGAATCCGAGGTTGGGAATCAGAGGCAGGGAATCAGAGGCGGGGAATCAGAGGCGGGGAATCAGAGGAAGGGAATCAGATGTGCGGAATCGGAGATGGGGAATCAGAGGCAGGGAATCAGAGGCGGGGAATCAGAGGCCGGGAATCAGATATGGGGAAACAGAGGCGGGGAATCCGAGGCGGGGAAACAGAGGCGGGGAATCAGATATGGGGAATCAGAGGTGGGGAATCAGAGGTTGGGAATCAGAGGCAGGGAATCAGAGGCTTGGAATCAGATGCAGGGAATCAGATGCGGGGAATCAGAGGCGGGGAATCAGAGCTGGGGAATCAGAGGTGGGGAATCAGATTTGGGGAATCAAAGGCAGGGACTTAGATATTGGGAAACAGAGGCGGGGAATCAGAGGCGGGGAAACCAAGGCGGGGAATCAGATATGGGGAATCAGAGGTGGGGAATCAGAGGCAAGGAATCAGATGTGCGGAATCAGAGATTGGGAATCAGAGGCAGGGAATCAGAATCAGAAGCAGGGAATCAGAGGCCGGGAATCAGAGGCCGGAATCAGAGGCGGGGAATCAGCGGCAGGGAATCAGATGCGGGGAATCAGAGGCGGGGAATCAGAGCTGGGGAATCAGAGGCGGGGTATTAGAGTTGGGGAATCGGAGGCGGGGAATCAGATATGGGGAAACAGAGGTGGGGAATCAGAGGCGGGGAAACAGAGGCAGGGAATCAGATATGGGGAATCAGAGGCGGGGAATCAGAGGTGGGGAATCATAGGCAGGGAATCGGATGTGCGGAATCAGAGATGGGGAATCAGAGGCTGGGAATCAGAGGTGGTGAATCAGAGATGGGGAATCAGAGGCGGGGAATCAGAGGCAGGGAATCAGACGCGGGGAATCAGAGGTGGGCAATCAGAGGCGGGGAATCAGATATGGGGAATCAGAGGCGGGGAATCAGAGGCAGGGAAACAGAGGCGGGGAATCAGATATGGGGAATCAGAGGTGGGGAATCAGAGGCAAGGAATCAGATGTGCGGAATCAGAGATGGGGAATCAGAGGCAGGGAATCAGAATCAGAAGCAGGGAATCAGAGGCCGGGAATCAGAGGCCGGAATCAGAGGCGGGGAATCAGCGGCAGGGAATCAGATGCGGGGAATCAGAGGCGGGGAATCAGAGCTGGGGAATCTGAGGCAGGGAATCAGAGTTGGGGATTCAGAGGCGGGGAATCAGATATGGGGAAACAGAGGCGGGGAATCAGAGGCGGGAAAACAGAGGCGGGGAATTAGATATGGGGAATCAGAGGTGGGGAATCAGAGGTGGTGAATCAGTGATGGGGAATCACAGGCGGGGAATCAGAGGCAGGGAATAGAACGCGGGGAATCAGAGGCAGGGAATCAGAGCTGGGGAATCAGAGGCGGGGAATCATAGTTGGGAATCAGAGGCGGGGAATCAGATATGGGGAAACAGAGGCGGGGAATCAGTGGCGGGGAAACAGAGGCGGGGAATCAGATATGGGGAATCGGATGCAGGGAATCAGAGGCGGGGAATCAGAGCTGGGGAATCAGAGGCGGGGAATCAGAGTTGGGGCATCAGAGGTGGGGAATTAGATATAGGGAAACAGAGGCGGGGAATCAGAGGCGGGGAAACAGAGGCGGGGAAACAGAGGCGGGGAATCAGATATGGGGAATCAGAGGTGGGGAATCCGAGGTTGGGAATCAGAGGCGGGGAATCAGAGGCGGGGAATCAGAGGAAGGGAATCAGATGTGCGGAATCGGAGATGGGGAATCAGAGGCAGGGAATCAGAGGCGGGGAATCAGAGGCGGGGAATCAGAGGCCGGGAATCAGATATGGGGAAACAGAGGCGGGGAATCCGAGGCGGGGAAACAGAGGCGGGGAATCAGATATGGGGAATCAGAGGTGGGGAATCAGAGGTTGGGAATCAGAGGCAGGGAATCAGAGGCTTGGAATCAGATGCAGGGAATCAGATGCGGGGAATCAGAGGCGGGGAATCAGAGCTGGGGAATCAGAGGTGGGGAATCAGATTTGGGGAATCAGAGGCGGGGACTTAGATATTGGGAAACAGAGTCGGGGAATCAGAGGCGGGGAAACCCAGGCGGGGAATCAGATATGGGGAATCAGAGGTGGGGAATCAGAGGCAAGGAATCAGATGTGCGGAATCAGAGATGGGGAATCAGAGGCAGGGAATCAGAATCAGAAGCAGGGAATCAGAGGCCGGGAATCAGAGGCCGGAATCAGAGGCGGGGAATCAGCGGCAGGGAATCAGATGCGGGGAATCAGAGGCGGGGAATCAGAGCTGGGGAATCAGAGGCGGGGTATTAGAGTTGGGGAATCAGAGGTGGGGAATCAGATATGGGGAAACAGAGGTGGGGAATCAGAGGCGGGGAAACAGAGGCAGGGAATCAGATATGGGGAATCAGAGGCGGGGAATCAGAGGTGGGGAATCATAGGCAGGGAATCGGATGTGCGGAATCAGAGATGGGGAATCAGAGGCCGGGAATCAGAGGTGGTGAATCAGAGATGGGGAATCAGAGGCGGGGAATCAGAGGCAGGGAATCAGACGCGGGGAATCAGAGGTGGGCAATCAGGGGCGGGGAATCAGACATGGGGAATCAGAGGCGGGGAATCAGAGGCGGGGAAACAGAGGCGGGGAATCAGATATGGGGAATCAGAGGTGGGGCATCAGAGGTTGTGAATCACAGATGGGGAATCAGAGGCGGGGAATCAGAGGCAGGGAATCAGACGCGGGGAATCAGAGGCGGGGATTCAGAGCTGGGGAATCAGAGGCGGGGAATCAGAGTTGGGGAATCAGAGGCGGGGAATCAGATATGGGGAATCAGAGGCAGGGAATCAGAGGCGGGAAAACAGAGGCGGGGAATCAGATATGGGGAATCAGAGGCGGGGTATCAGAGCTGGGGAATCAGAGGTGGGGAATCAGAGTTGGGGAATCAGAGGCAGGGAATTGGATGTGCGGAATCAGAGATGGGGAATCAGAGGTGGGGAATCAGAGGCGGTGAATCAGAGATGGGGAATCAGAGGCGGGGAATCAGAGGCAGGAAATCAGACACGGGGATTCAGAGGCTGGGAATCAGACGGGGGGAATCAAAGGCGGGGAATCAGAGCTGGGGAATCTGAGGCAGGGAATCAGAGTTGGGGATTCAGAGGCGGGGAATCAGATATGGGGAAACAGAGGCGGGGAATCAGAGGCGGGAAAACAGAGGCGGGGAATTAGATATGGGGAATCAGAGGTGGGGAATCAGAGGTGGTGAATCAGTGATGGGGAATCACAGGCGGGGAATCAGAGGCAGGGAATAGAACGCGGGGAATCAGAGGCAGGGAATCAGAGCTGGGGAATCAGAGGCGGGGAATCATAGTTGGGAATCAGTGGCGGGGAATCAGATATGGGGAAACAGAGGCGGGGAATCAGTGGCGGGGAAACAGAGGCGGGGAATCAGATATGGGGAATCGGATGCAGGGAATCAGAGGCGGGGAATCAGAGCTGGGGAATCAGAGGCGGGGAATCAGAGTTGGGGCATCAGAGGTGGGGAATTAGATATAGGGAAACAGAGGCGGGGAATCAGAGGTGGGGAAACAGAGGCGGGGAAACAGAGGCGGGGAATCGGATATGGGGAATCAGAGGTGGGGAATCCGAGGTTGGGAATCAGAGGCAGGGAATCAGAGGCGGGGAATCAGAGGCGGGGAATCAGAGGAAGGGAATCAGATGTGCGGAATCGGAGATGGGGAATCAGAGGCAGGGAATCAGAGGCGGGGAATCAGAGGCGGGGAATCAGAGGCCGGGAATCAGATATGGGGAAACAGAGGCGGGGAATCCGAGGCGGGGAAACAGAGGCGGGGAATCAGATATGGGGAATCAGAGGTGGGGAATCAGAGGTTGGGAATCAGAGGCAGGGAATCAGAGGCTTGGAATCAGATGCAGGGAATCAGATGCGGGGAATCAGAGGCGGGGAATCAGAGCTGGGGAATCAGAGGTGGGGAATCAGATTTGGGGAATCAAAGGCAGGGACTTAGATATTGGGAAACAGAGGCGGGGAATCAGAGGCGGGGAAACCAAGGCGGGGAATCAGATATGGGGAATCAGAGGTGGGGAATCAGAGGCAAGGAATCAGATGTGCGGAATCAGAGATTGGGAATCAGAGGCAGGGAATCAGAATCAGAAGCAGGGAATCAGAGGCCGGGAATCAGAGGCCGGAATCAGAGGCGGGGAATCAGCGGCAGGGAATCAGATGCGGGGAATCAGAGGCGGGGAATCAGAGCTGGGGAATCAGAGGCGGGGTATTAGAGTTGGGGAATCGGAGGCGGGGAATCAGATATGGGGAAACAGAGGTGGGGAATCAGAGGCGGGGAAACAGAGGCAGGGAATCAGATATGGGGAATCAGAGGCGGGGAATCAGAGGTGGGGAATCATAGGCAGGGAATCGGATGTGCGGAATCAGAGATGGGGAATCAGAGGCCGGGAATCAGAGGTGGTGAATCAGAGATGGGGAATCAGAGGCGGGGAATCAGAGGCAGGGAATCAGACGCGGGGAATCAGAGGTGGGCAATCAGAGGCGGGGAATCAGATATGGGGAATCAGAGGCGGGGAATCAGAGGCAGGGAAACAGAGGCGGGGAATCAGATATGGGGAATCAGAGGTGGGGAATCAGAGGCAAGGAATCAGATGTGCGGAATCAGAGATGGGGAATCAGAGGCAGGGAATCAGAATCAGAAGCAGGGAATCAGAGGCCGGGAATCAGAGGCCGGAATCAGAGGCGGGGAATCAGCGGCAGGGAATCAGATGCGGGGAATCAGAGGCGGGGAATCAGAGCTGGGGAATCAGAGGCGGGGTATTAGAGTTGGGGAATCAGAGGCGGGGAATCAGATATGGGGAAACAGAGGTGGGGAATCAGAGGCGGGGAAACAGAGGCAGGGAGTCAGATATGGGGAATCAGAGGCGGGGAATCAGAGGTGGGGAATCATAGGCAGGGAATCGGATGTGCGGAATCAGAGATGGGGAATCAGAGGCCGGGAATCAGAGGTGGTGAATCAGAGATGGGGAATCAGAGGTGGGGAATCAGAGGCAGGGAATCAGACGCGGGGAATCAGAGGTGGGCAATCAGAGGCGGGGAATCAGACATGGGGAATCAGAGGCGGGGAATCAGAGGCAGGGAAACAGAGGCGGGGAATCAGATATGGGGAATCAGAGGTGGGGCATCAGAGGTTGTGAATCACAGATGGGGAATCAGAGGCGGGGAATCAGAGGCAGGGAATCAGACGCGGGGAATCAGACGCGGGGAATCAGAGGTGGGCAATCAGAGGCGGGGAATCAGATATGGGGAATCAGAGGCGGGGAAACAGAGGCGGGGAATCAGATATGGGGAATCAGAGGTGGGGCATCAGAGGTTGTGAATCACAGATGGGGAATTAGAGGCGAGGAATCAGAGGCAGGGAATCAGACGCGGGGAATCAGAGGCGGGGATTCAGAGCTGGGGAATCAGAAGCGGGGAATCAGAGTTGGGGAATCAGAGGCGGGCAATCAGATATGGGGAATCAGAGGCAGGGAATCAGAGGCGGGGAATCAGAGGCAGGGAATCAAACGCGGGGAATCTGAGGCGGGGAATCAGAGCTGGGGAATCAGAGGTGGGGAATCAGAGTTGGGGAATCAGAGGCAGGGAATTGGATGTGCGGAATCAGAGATGGGGAATCAGAGGTGGGGAATCAGAGGCGGTGAATCAGAGATGGGGAATCAGAGGCGGGGAATCAGAGGCAGGAAATCAGACACGGGGATTCAGAGGCTGGGAATCAGACGGGGGGAATCAAAGGCGGGGAAACAGAGCTGGGGAATCTGAGGCAGGGAATCAGAGTTGGGGATTCAGAGGCGGGGAATCAGATATGGGGAAACAGAGGCGGGGAATCAGAGGCGGGAAAACAGAGGCGGGGAATTAGATATGGGGAATCAGAGGTGGGGAATCAGAGGTGGTGAATCAGTGATGGGGAATCACAGGCGGGGAATCAGAGGCAGGGAATAGAACGCGGGGAATCAGAGGCAGGGAATCAGACCTGGGGAATCAGAGGCGGGGAATCATAGTTGGGAATCAGAGGCGGGGAATCAGATATGGGGAAACAGAGGCGGGGAATCAGATATGGGGAATCAGAGGTGGGGCATCAGAGGTTGTGAATCACAGATGGGGAATTAGAGGCGAGGAATCAGAGGCAGGGAATCAGACGCGGGGAATCAGAGGCGGGGATTCAGAGCTGGGGAATCAGAAGCGGGGAATCAGAGTTGGGGAATCAGAGGCGGGCAATCAGATATGGGGAATCAGAGGCAGGGAATCAGAGGCGGGGAATCAGAGGCAGGGAATCAAACGCGGGGAATCTGAGGCGGGGAATCAGAGCTGGGGAATCAGAGGTGGGGAATCAGAGTTGGGGAATCAGAGGCAGGGAATTGGATGTGCGGAATCAGAGATGGGGAATCAGAGGTGGGGAATCAGAGGCGGTGAATCAGAGATGGGGAATCAGAGGCGGGGAATCAGAGGCAGGAAATCAGACACGGGGATTCAGAGGCTGGGAATCAGACGGGGGGAATCAAAGGCGGGGAAACAGAGCTGGGGAATCTGAGGCAGGGAATCAGAGTTGGGGATTCAGAGGCGGGGAATCAGATATGGGGAAACAGAGGCGGGGAATCA
Organism: Narcine bancroftii; assembly: GCF_036971445.1. Classification (NCBI taxonomy): domain Eukaryota; kingdom Metazoa; phylum Chordata; class Chondrichthyes; order Torpediniformes; family Narcinidae; genus Narcine; species Narcine bancroftii. The sequence goes on along the minus strand of NC_091474.1, from coordinate 110,122,143 downwards.
GAGGCGGGAAAACAGAGGCGGGGAATTAGATATGGGGAATCAGAGGTGGGGAATCAGAGGTGGTGAATCAGTGATGGGGAATCACAGGCGGGGAATCAGAGGCAGGGAATAGAACGCGGGGAATCAGAGGCAGGGAATCAGAGCTGGGGAATCAGAGGCGGGGAATCATAGTTGGGAATCAGAGGCGGGGAATCAGATATGGGGAAACAGAGGCGGGGAATCAGTGGCGGGGAAACAGAGGCGGGGAATCAGATATGGGGAATCGGATGCAGGGAATCAGAGGCGGGGAATCAGAGCTGGGGAATCAGAGGCGGGGAATCAGAGTTGGGGCATCAGAGGTGGGGAATTAGATATAGGGAAACAGAGGCGGGGAATCAGAGGCGGGGAAACAGAGGCGGGGAAACAGAGGCGGGGAATCAGATATGGGGAATCAGAGGTGGGGAATCCGAGGTTGGGAATCAGAGGCGGGGAATCAGAGGCGGGGAATCAGAGGAAGGGAATCAGATGTGCGGAATCGGAGATGGGGAATCAGAGGCAGGGAATCAGAGGCGGGGAATCAGAGGCGGGGAATCAGAGGCCGGGAATCAGATATGGGGAAACAGAGGCGGGGAATCCGAGGCGGGGAAACAGAGGCGGGGAATCAGATATGGGGAATCAGAGGTGGGGAATCAGAGGTTGGGAATCAGAGGCAGGGAATCAGAGGCTTGGAATCAGATGCAGGGAATCAGATGCGGGGAATCAGAGGCGGGGAATCAGAGCTGGGGAATCAGAGGTGGGGAATCAGATTTGGGGAATCAGAGGCGGGGACTTAGATATTGGGAAACAGAGTCGGGGAATCAGAGGCGGGGAAACCCAGGCGGGGAATCAGATATGGGGAATCAGAGGTGGGGAATCAGAGGCAAGGAATCAGATGTGCGGAATCAGAGATGGGGAATCAGAGGCAGGGAATCAGAATCAGAAGCAGGGAATCAGAGGCCGGGAATCAGAGGCCGGAATCAGAGGCGGGGAATCAGCGGCAGGGAATCAGATGCGGGGAATCAGAGGCGGGGAATCAGAGCTGGGGAATCAGAGGCGGGGTATTAGAGTTGGGGAATCAGAGGTGGGGAATCAGATATGGGGAAACAGAGGTGGGGAATCAGAGGCGGGGAAACAGAGGCAGGGAATCAGATATGGGGAATCAGAGGCGGGGAATCAGAGGTGGGGAATCATAGGCAGGGAATCGGATGTGCGGAATCAGAGATGGGGAATCAGAGGCCGGGAATCAGAGGTGGTGAATCAGAGATGGGGAATCAGAGGCGGGGAATCAGAGGCAGGGAATCAGACGCGGGGAATCAGAGGTGGGCAATCAGGGGCGGGGAATCAGACATGGGGAATCAGAGGCGGGGAATCAGAGGCGGGGAAACAGAGGCGGGGAATCAGATATGGGGAATCAGAGGTGGGGCATCAGAGGTTGTGAATCACAGATGGGGAATCAGAGGCGGGGAATCAGAGGCAGGGAATCAGACGCGGGGAATCAGAGGCGGGGATTCAGAGCTGGGGAATCAGAGGCGGGGAATCAGAGTTGGGGAATCAGAGGCGGGGAATCAGATATGGGGAATCAGAGGCAGGGAATCAGAGGCGGGAAAACAGAGGCGGGGAATCAGATATGGGGAATCAGAGGCGGGGTATCAGAGCTGGGGAATCAGAGGTGGGGAATCAGAGTTGGGGAATCAGAGGCAGGGAATTGGATGTGCGGAATCAGAGATGGGGAATCAGAGGTGGGGAATCAGAGGCGGTGAATCAGAGATGGGGAATCAGAGGCGGGGAATCAGAGGCAGGAAATCAGACACGGGGATTCAGAGGCTGGGAATCAGACGGGGGGAATCAAAGGCGGGGAATCAGAGCTGGGGAATCTGAGGCAGGGAATCAGAGTTGGGGATTCAGAGGCGGGGAATCAGATATGGGGAAACAGAGGCGGGGAATCAGAGGCGGGAAAACAGAGGCGGGGAATTAGATATGGGGAATCAGAGGTGGGGAATCAGAGGTGGTGAATCAGTGATGGGGAATCACAGGCGGGGAATCAGAGGCAGGGAATAGAACGCGGGGAATCAGAGGCAGGGAATCAGAGCTGGGGAATCAGAGGCGGGGAATCATAGTTGGGAATCAGTGGCGGGGAATCAGATATGGGGAAACAGAGGCGGGGAATCAGTGGCGGGGAAACAGAGGCGGGGAATCAGATATGGGGAATCGGATGCAGGGAATCAGAGGCGGGGAATCAGAGCTGGGGAATCAGAGGCGGGGAATCAGAGTTGGGGCATCAGAGGTGGGGAATTAGATATAGGGAAACAGAGGCGGGGAATCAGAGGTGGGGAAACAGAGGCGGGGAAACAGAGGCGGGGAATCGGATATGGGGAATCAGAGGTGGGGAATCCGAGGTTGGGAATCAGAGGCAGGGAATCAGAGGCGGGGAATCAGAGGCGGGGAATCAGAGGAAGGGAATCAGATGTGCGGAATCGGAGATGGGGAATCAGAGGCAGGGAATCAGAGGCGGGGAATCAGAGGCGGGGAATCAGAGGCCGGGAATCAGATATGGGGAAACAGAGGCGGGGAATCCGAGGCGGGGAAACAGAGGCGGGGAATCAGATATGGGGAATCAGAGGTGGGGAATCAGAGGTTGGGAATCAGAGGCAGGGAATCAGAGGCTTGGAATCAGATGCAGGGAATCAGATGCGGGGAATCAGAGGCGGGGAATCAGAGCTGGGGAATCAGAGGTGGGGAATCAGATTTGGGGAATCAAAGGCAGGGACTTAGATATTGGGAAACAGAGGCGGGGAATCAGAGGCGGGGAAACCAAGGCGGGGAATCAGATATGGGGAATCAGAGGTGGGGAATCAGAGGCAAGGAATCAGATGTGCGGAATCAGAGATTGGGAATCAGAGGCAGGGAATCAGAATCAGAAGCAGGGAATCAGAGGCCGGGAATCAGAGGCCGGAATCAGAGGCGGGGAATCAGCGGCAGGGAATCAGATGCGGGGAATCAGAGGCGGGGAATCAGAGCTGGGGAATCAGAGGCGGGGTATTAGAGTTGGGGAATCGGAGGCGGGGAATCAGATATGGGGAAACAGAGGTGGGGAATCAGAGGCGGGGAAACAGAGGCAGGGAATCAGATATGGGGAATCAGAGGCGGGGAATCAGAGGTGGGGAATCATAGGCAGGGAATCGGATGTGCGGAATCAGAGATGGGGAATCAGAGGCCGGGAATCAGAGGTGGTGAATCAGAGATGGGGAATCAGAGGCGGGGAATCAGAGGCAGGGAATCAGACGCGGGGAATCAGAGGTGGGCAATCAGAGGCGGGGAATCAGATATGGGGAATCAGAGGCGGGGAATCAGAGGCAGGGAAACAGAGGCGGGGAATCAGATATGGGGAATCAGAGGTGGGGCATCAGAGGTTGTGAATCACAGATGGGGAATCAGAGGCGGGGAATCAGAGGCAGGGAAACAGACGCGGGGAATCAGAGGCGGGGATTCAGAGCTGGGGAATCAGAGGCGGGGAATCAGAGTTGGGGAATCAGAGGCGGGGAATCAGATATGTGGAATCAGAGGCAGGGAATCAGAGGCGGGAAAACAGAGGCGGGGAATCAGATATGGGGAATCAGAGGCGGGGAATAAGAGGCAGGGAATCAGACACGGGGAATCAGAGGCGGGGAATCAGAGATGGGGAATCAGAGGCGGGGAATCAGAGGCAGGGAATCGGATGCCGGGAATCAGAGGCGGGAAATCAGAGCTGGGGAATCAGAGGCGGGGAATCAGAGTTGGGGAATCAGAGGCGGCGAAGCAGATATGGGGAAATAGAGGCGGGGAATCAGATATGGGGAATCAGAAGTGGGGAATCAGATATGGGGAATCAGAGGCTGGGAATCAGAGGGGGGGAAACAGAGGCGGGGAATAAGATATGGAGAATCAGAGGTGGGGAATCAGGGGCGGGGAATCAGTGGCAGGGAATCAGAGGCGGGGAATCAGAGGCGGGGAATCAAAGGAAGGGAATCAGACACGGGGAATCAGAGGTGGGGAATCAGAGATGGGGAATCAGAGGCGGGGAATCACAGGCAGGGAATCGGACGCGGGGAATCAGAGGCGGGGAATCAGAGCTGGGGAATCAGAGGTGTGGAATCAGAGTCGGGGAATCAGAGGCAGGGAATCGGTTGTGCGGAATCAGAGATAGGGAATCAGATGTGGGGAATCAGAGGCAGTGAATCAGAGATGGGGAATCAGAGGCGGGGAATCAGAGGCAAGAAATCAGACGGGGATTCAGAGGCTGGGAATCAGACGGGGGGAATCAAAGGCGGGGAATCAGAGCTGGTGAATCAGAGGCAGGGAATCAGAGTTGGGGATTCAGAGGCGGGGAATCAGATATGGGGAAACAGAGGCGGGGAATGAGAGGCAGGCAAGCAGAGGCGGGGAATTAGATATGGGGAATCAGAGGTGGGGAATCAGAGGTGGTGAATCAGAGATGGGGAATCACAGGAGGGGAATCAGAGTCAGCGAATAGAACGCGGGGAATCAGAGGCAGGGAATCAGAGCTGGGGAATCAGAGGCGGGGAATCAGATATGGGGAAACAGAGGCGGGGAATCAGAGGCGGGGAAACAGAGGCGGGGAATCAGACATGGGGAATCGGTTGCGGGGAATCAGAGGCGGGGAATCAGAGCTGGGGAATCAGAGGCGGGGAATCAGAGTTGGGGCATCAGAGGTGGGGAATTAGATATGGGGAAACAGAGGCGGGGAATCAGAGGCGGGGAAACAGAGGCGGGGAATCAGATATGGGGAATCAGAGGTGGGGAATCAGAGGCAGGGAATCAGATGTGCGGAATCAGAGATGGGGAATCAGAGTCAGGGAATCAGAATCAGAAGCGGGGAATCAGAGGCCGGGAATCAGAGGCCGGGAATCAGATGCTGGGAATAAGAGGCCGGGAATCAGAGGTGGGGAATCAGAGTCCGGGAATCAGAGATGGGGATTCAGAGGCGGGGAATGAGATATGGAGAATCAGAGGCGGGGAATCAGAGGCGGGGATACAGAGGTGGGGAATCAGATATGGAGAATCAGAGGTGGGGAATCAAAGGCGGTGAATCAGAGATGGGGAATCAGAGGCGGGGAATCAGAGGCAGGGAATCAGATGCGGGGATTCAGAGGCGGGGAATCAGAGCTGGCGAATCAGAGGCGGGGAATCAGAGGTGGGCAATCAGAGCCGGGGAATCAGATATGGGGAATCAGAGGCGGGGAATCAGAGGCGGGGAAACAGAGGCGGGGAATCAGATATGGGGAATCAGAGTTGGGGAATCAGAGGTTGTGAATCAGAGATGGGGAATCAAGGCGGGGAATCAGAGGGAGGGAATCAGACGCGGGGAATCAGAGGCGGGGTTTCAGAGCTGGGGAATCAGAGGCGGGGAATCAGAGTTGTGGAATCAGAGGCAGGGAATCAGATATGGGGAATCAGAGGCGGGGAATCAGAGGCGGGGAAACAGAGGCGGGGAATCAGATATGGGGAATCAGAGGTGGGGAATCAGGGGCAGGGAATCAGTGGCAGGGAATCAGAGGCGGGGAATCTGAGGCGGGGAATCAGAGGCAGGGAATCAGACACGGGGAATCAGAGGCGGGGAATCAGAGATGGCGAATCAGAGGCGGGGAATCAGAGGCAGGGAATCGGACGCCGGGAATCAGAGGCGGGGAATCAGAGTTGGGGAATCAGAGGCGGGGAATCAGAGTTGGGGAATCAGAGGCGGGGAATCAGATATGGGGAAATAGAGGCGGGGAATCAAATATGGGGAATCAGAGGTGTGGAATCAGAGGTGGGAATCAGATGCAGGGAATCAGAGGCGGGGAAACAGAGGCGGGGAATCAGATATGGGGAATCAGAGGTGGCGATTCAAAGGCGGTGAAACAGAGATGGGGAATCAGGGCAGGGAATCAGAGGCAGGGAATCAGAGCTGGGGAAACAGAGGCGGGGAATCAGATATGGGGAATCAGAGGTGGGGAATCAGGGGCGTGGAATCAGTGGCAGGGAATCAGAGCTGGGGAATCAGAGGTGGGGAATCAGAGCTGGGGAAACAGAGGCGGGGAATCAGATATGGGGAATCAGAGGTGGGGAATCAGGGGCGGGGAATCAGTGGCAGGGAATCAGAGGCCGGGAATAAAAGGCGGGGAATCAGAGCTGGGGAATCAGAGGCGGGGAATCAGAGTTGGGGAATCAGAGGAGGGGAATCAGATATGGGGAAACAGAGGCCGGGAATCAGAGGCAGGGAAACAGAGGCGGGGAATCAGATATGGGGAATCAGAGGTGGGGAATTAGAGGTTGCGAATCAGAGGCGGGGAATCAGAGGCTGGGAATCAGAGGCAGGGAATCGGATGTGCGGAATCAGAGATGGGGAATCAGAGGTGGGGATTCAGAGGTGGTGAATCAGAGAAGGGGAATCAGAGGCTGGGAATCAGAGGCAGGGAATCAGACGCAGGGAATCAGAGGCGGGGAATCATAGCTGGCGAATTAGAGGAGGGGAATCAGAGTTGGGGAATCAGAGGCGGGGAATCAGATATCGGGAAACAGAGGCGGGGAATCAGAGGCGGGGAAACAGAGGCGGGGAATCAGATATGGGGAATCAGAGGTGGGGAATCAGAGGCAGGGAATCAGATGTGCGGAATCAGAGATGGGGAATCAGAGGCAGGGAATCAGAATCAGAAGCAGGGATTCAGTGGCAGGTAATCAGAGGCCGGGAATAAAAGGCGGGGAATCAGAGGCAGGGAATCGGATGTGCGGAATCAGAGATGGGGAATCAGAGGTGGGGATTCAGAGGTGGTGAATCAGAGAAGGGGAATCAGAGGCTGGGAATCAGAGGCAGGGAATCAGATGCAGGGAATCAGAGGCGGGGAATCATAGCTGGCGAATTAGAGGAGGGGAATCAGAGTTGGGGAATCAGAGGCGGGGAATCAGATATGGGGTAACAGAGGCGGGGAATCAGAGGTGGGGAAACAGAGGCGGGGAATCAGATATGGGGAATCAGAGGTGGGGAATCAGGGGCAGGGAATCAGTGGCAGGGAATCAGACGCGGGGAATCAGAGGCGGGGAATCAGAGGCGGGGAATCAGAGGCGGGGAATCAGAGGCAGGGAATCGGATGTGCGGAATCAGAGATGGGGAATCAGAGGTGGGGATTCAGAGGTGGTGAATCAGAGAAGGGGAATCAGAGGCTGGGAATCAGAGGCACGGAATCATACGCAGTGAATCAGAGGCGGGGAATCATAGCTGGCGAATTAGAGGAGGGGAATCAGAGTTGGGGAAACAGAGGCGGGGAATCAGATATGGGGAATCAGAGGTGGGGAATCAGGGGCAGGGAATCAGTGGCAGGGAATCAGAGGCGGGGAATCAGAGACGGGGAATCAGAGGCAGGGTATCAGACACGGGGAATCAGAGGCGGGGAATCAGAGGCGGGGAATCAAAGGCAGGGAAACGGATGTGCGGAATCAGAGATGGGGAATCAGAGGTGGGGATTCAGAGGTGGTGAATCAGAGAAGGGGAATCAGAGGCTGGGAATCAGAGGCAGGGAATCAGACGCAGGGAATCAGAGGCGGGGAATCATAGCTGGCGAATTAGAGGAGGGGAATCAGAGTTGGGGAATCAGAGGCGGGGAATCAGATATGGGGAAACGGAGGCGGGGAATCAGAGGCGGGGAAACAGAGGCGGGGAATCAGATATGGGGAATCAGAGGTGGGGAATCAGAGGCAGGGAATCAGATGTGCGGAATCAGAGATGGGGAATCAGAGGCAGGGAATCAGAATCAGAAGCAGGGAATCAGAGGCCGGGAATCAGAGGCCGGAATCAGATGCTGGGAATCAGAGGCCTGGAATCAGAGGCGGGGAATCAGAGGCAGGGAATCAGATGCGGGGAATCAGAGGCGGGGAATCAGAGCTGGGGAATCAGAGGCAGGGTATTAGAGTTGGGGAATCAGAGGCGGGGAATCAGATATGGGGAAACAGAGGTGGGGAATCAGAGGCGGGGAAACAGAGGCAGGGAATCAGATATGGGGAATCAGAGGCGGGGAATCAGAGGTGGGGAATCATAGGCAGGGAATCGGATGTGCGGAATCAGAGAGGGGGAATCAGAGGCCGGGAATCAGAGGTGGTGAATCTGATATGGGGAATCAGAGGCGGGGAGTCAGAGGCAGGGAATCAGTCGCTGGGAATCAGAGGTGGGCAATCAGAGGCGGGGAATCAGATATGGGGAATCAGAGGTGGGGAATCAGAGGCGGGGAAACAGGCGGGGAATCAGATATGGGGAATCAGAGGTGGGGCATCAGAGGTTGTGAATCACAGATGGGGAATTAGAGGCGGGGAATCAGAGGCAGGGAATAAGACGCGGGGAATCAGAGGCGGGGATTCAGAGCTGGGGAATCAGAAGCGGGGAATCAGAGTTGGGGAATCAGAGGCGGGGAATCAGATATGGGGAATCAGAGGCAGGGAATCAGAGGCGGGGAATCAGAGGCAGGGAATCAGACGTGGGGAATCTGAGGCGGGGAATCAGAGCTGGGGAATCAGAGGTGGGGAATCAGAGTTGGGGAATCAGAGGCAGGGAATTGGATGTGCGGAATCAGAGATGGGGAATCAGAGGTGGGGAATCAGAGGCGGTGAATCAGAGATGGGGAATCAGAGGCAGGGAATCAGAGGCAGGAAATCAGACACGGGGATTCAGAGGCTGGGAATCAGACGGGGGGAATCAAAGGCGGGGAATCAGAGCTGGGGAATCTGAGGCAGGGAATCAGAGTTGGGGATTCAGAGGCGGGGAATCAGATATGGGGAAACAGAGGCGGGGAATCAGAGGCGGGAAAACAGAGGCGGGGAATTAGATATGGGGAATCAGAGATGGGGAATCAGAGGTGGTGAATCAGTGGGGGAATTACAGGCGGGGAATCAGAGGCAGGGAATAGAACGCGGGGAATCAGAGGCAGGGAATCAGAGCTGGGGAACCAGAGGCGGGGAATCATAGTTGGGGATCAGAGGCGGGGAATCAGATATGGGGAAACAGAGGCGGGGAATCAGAGGCGGGGAAACAGAGGCGGGGAATCAGATATGGGGAATCGGATGCAGGGAATCAGAGGCGGGGAATCAGAGCTGGGGAATCAGAGGCGGGGAATCAGAGTTGGGGCATCAGAGGTGGGGAATTAGATATAGGGAAACAGAGGCGGGGAATCAGAGGTGGGGAAACAGAGGCGGGGAATCAGATATGGGGAATCAGAGGTGGGGAATCAAAGGCAGGGAATCAGATGTGCGGAATTAGAGATGGGGAATCAGAGGCAGGGAATCAGAATCAGAAGCGGGGAATCAGAGGCCGGGAATAAGAGGCCGGGAATCAGATGCTGGGAATAAGAGGCCGGGAATCCGAGGTGGGTAATCAGAGTCCGGGAATCAGAGATGGGGATTCAGAGGCGGGGAATGAGATATGGAGAATCAGAGGCGGGGAATCAGAGGCGGGGAAACAGAGGTGGGGAATCAGATATGGGGAATCAGAGGTGGCGAATCAAAGGCGGTGAATCAGAGATGGGGAATCAGAGGCGGGGAATCAGAGGCAGGGAATCAGATGCGGGGAATCAGAGGCGGGGAATCGGAGCTGGCGAATCAGAGGCGTGGAATCAGAGGTGGGCAATCAGAGGCGGGGAATCAGATATGGGGAATCAGAGGCGGGGAATCAGAGGCGGGGAAACAGAGGCGGGGAATCAAATATAGGGAATAAGAGGTGGGGAATCAGAGGTTGTGAATCAGAGATGGGGAATCAAGGCGGGGAATCAGAGGCAGGGAATCAGACGCGGGGAATCAGAGGCGGGGATTCAGAGCTGGGGAATCAGAGGCGGGGAATCAGAGTTGGGGAATCAGAGGCAGGGAATCAGATATGGGGAATCAGAGGCGGGGAATCAGAGGCGGGGAAACAGAGGCGGGGAATCAGATATGGGGAATCAGAGGTGGGGAATTAGATATAGGGAAACAGAGACGGTGAATCAGAGGCGGGGAAACAGAGGCGGGGAAACAGAGGCGGGGAATCAGATATGGGGAATCAGAGGCCGGGAATCAGATATGGGGAAACAGAGGCGGGGAATCCGAGGCGGGGAAACAGAGGCGGGGAATCAGATATGGGGAATCAGAGGTGGGGAATCAGAGGTTGGGAATCAGAGGCAGGGAATCAGAGGAAGGGAATCAGATGTGCGGAATCGGAGATGGGGAATCAGAGGCAGGGAATCAGAGGCGGGGAATCAGAGGCCGGGAATCAGATATGGGGAAACAGGCGGGGAATCCGAGGCGGGGAAACAGAGGCGGGGAATCAGATATGGGGAATCAGAGGTGGGGAATCAGAGGTTGGGAATCAGAGGCAGGGAATCAGAGGCTTGGAATCAGATGCAGGGAATCAGATGCGGGGAATCAGAGGCGGGGAATCAGAGCTGGGGAATCAGAGGTGGGGAATCAGATTTGGGGAATCAGAGGCGGGGACTTAGATATTGGGAAACAGAGGCGGGGAATCAGAGGTGTGGAAACCCAGGCGGGGAATCAGATATGGGGAATCAGAGGTGGGGAATCAGAGGCAAGGAATCAGATGTGCGGAATCAGAGATGGGGAATCAGAGGCAGGGAATCAGAATCAGAAGCAGGGAATCAGAGGCCGGGAATCAGAGGCCGGAATCAGAGGTGGGGAATCAGCGGCAGGGAATCAGATGCGGGGAATCAGAGGCGGGGAATCAGAGCTGGGGAATCAGAGGCGGGTTATTAGAGTTGGGGAATCAGAGGCGGGGAATCAGATATGGGGAAACAGAGGTGGGGAATCAGAGGCGGGGAAACAGAGGCAGGGAATCAGATATGGGGAATCAGAGGCGGGGAATCAGAGGTGGGGAATCATAGGCAGGGAATCGGATGTGCGGAATCAGAGATGGGGAATCAGAGGCCGGGAATCAGAGGTGGTGAATCAGAGATGGGGAATCAGAGGCGGGGAATCAGAGGCAGGGAATCAGACGCGGGGAATCAGAGGTGGGCAATCAGAGGCAGGGAATCAGATATGGGGAATCAGAGGCGGGGAATCAGAGGCGGGGAAACAGAGGCGGGGAAACAGAGGCGGGGAATCAGATATGGGGAATCAGAGGTGGGGAATCCGAGGTTGGGAATCAGAGGCAGGGAATCAGAGGCGGGGAATCAGAGGCGGGGAATCAGAGGAAGGGAATCAGATGTGCAGAATCGGAGATGGGGAATCAGAGGCAGGGAATCAGAGGCGGGGAATCAGAGGCGGGGAATCAGAGGCCGGGAATCAGATATGGGGAAACAGAGGCGGGGAATCCGAGGCGGGGAAACAGGCGGGGAATCAGATATGGGGAATCAGAGGTGGGGAATCAGAGGTTGGGAATCAGAGGCAGGGAATCAGAGGCTTGGAATCAGATGCAGGGAATCAGATGCGGGGAATCAGAGGCGGGGAATCAGAGCTGGGGAATCAGAGGTGGGGAATCAGATTTGGGGAATCAGAGGCGGGGACTTAGATATTGGGAAACAGAGGCGGGGAATCAGAGGCGGGGAAAACCAGGCGGGGAATCAGATATGGGGAATCAGAGGTGGGGAATCAGAGGCAAGGATTCAGATGTGCGGAATCAGAGATGGGGAATCAGAGGCAGGGAATCAGAATCAGAAGCAGGGAATCAGAGGCCGGGAATCAGAGGCCGGAATCAGAGGCGGGGAATCAGCGGCAGGGAATCAGATGCGGGGAATCAGAGGCGGGGAATCAGAGCTGGGGAATCAGAGGCGGGGTATTAGAGTTGGGGAATCAGAGGCGGGGAATCAGATATGGGGAAACAGAGGTGGGGAATCAGAGGCGGGGAAACAGAGGCAGGGAATCAGATATGGGGAATCAGAGGCGGGGAATCAGAGGTGGGGAATCATAGGCAGGGAATCGGATGTGCGGAATCAGAGATGGGGAATCAGAGGCCGGGAATCAGAGGTGGTGAATCAGAGATGGGGAATCAGAGGCGGGGAATCAGAGGCAGGGAATCAGACGCGGGGAATCAGAGGTGGGCAATCAGAGGCGGGGAATCAGATATGGGGAATCAGAGGTGGGGAATCAGAGGCGGGGAAACAGGCGGGGAATCAGATATGGGGAATCAGAGGTGGGGCATCAGAGGTTGTGAATCACAGATGGGGAATTAGAGGCGGGGAATCAGAGGCAGGGAATAAGACGCGGGGAATCAGAGGCGGGGATTCAGAGCTGGGGAATCAGAAGCGGGGAATCAGAGTTGGGGAATCAGAGGCGGGGAATCAGATATGGGGAATCAGAGGCAGGGAATCAGAGGCGGGGAATCAGAGGCAGGGAATCAGACGTGGGGAATCTGAGGCTGGGAATCAGAGCTGGGGAATCAGAGGTGGGGAATCAGAGTTGGGGAATCAGAGGCAGGGAATTGGATGTGCGGAATCAGAGATGGGGAATCAGAGGTGGGGAATCAGAGGTGGTGAATCAGAGATGGGGAATCAGAGGCGGGGAATCAGAGGCAGGAAATCAGACACGGGGATTCAGAGGCTGGGAATCAGACGGGGGGAATCAAAGGCGGGGAATCAGAGCTGGGGAATCTGAGGCAGGGAATCAGAGTTGGGGATTCAGAGGCGGGGAATCAGATATGGGGAAACAGAGGTGGTGAATCAGTGGGGGAATCACAGGCGGGGAATCAGAGGCAGGGAATAGAACGCGGGGAATCAGAGGCAGGGAATCAGAGCTGGGGAATCAGAGGCGGGGAATCATAGTTGGGAATCAGAGGCGGGGAATCAGATATGGGGAAACAGAGGCGGGGAATCAGAGGCGGGGAAACAGAGGCGGGGAATCAGATATGGGGAATCGGATGCAGGGAATCAGAGGCGGGGAATCAGAGCTGGGGAATCAGAGGCGGGGAATCAGAGTTGGGGCATCAGAGGTGGGGAATTAGATATAGGGAAACAGAGGCGGGGAATCAGAGGCGGGGAAACAGAGGCGGGGAATCAGATATGGGGAATCAGAGGTGGGGAATCAAAGGCAGGGAATCAGATGTGCGGAATTAGAGATGGGGAATCAGAGGCAGGGAATCAGAATCAGAAGCGGGGAATCAGAGGCCGGGAATAAGAGGCCGGGAATCAGATGCTGGGAATAAGAGGCCGGGAATCAGAGGTGGGTAATCAGAGTCCGGGAATCAGAGATGGGGATTCAGAGGCGGGGAATGAGATATGGAGAATCAGAGGCGGGGAATCAGAGGCGGGGATACAGAGGTGGGGAATCAGATATGGGGAATCAGAGGTGGCGAATCAAAGGCGGTGAATCAGAGATGGGGAATCAGAGGCGGGGAATCAGAGGTGGGCAATCAGAGGCGGGGAATCAGATATGGGGAATCAGAGGCGGGGAATCAGAGGCGGGGAAACAGAGGCGGGGAATCAAATATAGGGAATCAGAGGTGGGGAATCAGAGGTTGTGAATCAGAGATGGGGAATCAAGGCGGGGAATCAGAGGCAGGGAATCAGACGCGGGGAATCAGAGGCGGGGATTCAGAGCTGGGGAATCAGAGGCGGGGAATCAGAGTTGGGGAATCAGAGGCAGGGAATCAGATATGGGGAATCAGAGGCGGGGAATCAGAGGCGGGGAAACAGAGGCGGGGAATCAGATATGGGGAATCAGAGGTGGGGAATTAGATATAGGGAAACAGAGGCGGTGAATCAGAGGCGGGGAAACAGAGGCGGGGAAACAGAGGCGGGGAATCAGATATGGGGAATCAGAGGTGGGGAACCCGAGGTTGGGAATCAGAGGCAGGGAATCAGAGGCGGGGAATCAGAGGCGGGGAATCAGAGGAAGGGAATCAGATGTGCGGAATCGGAGATGGGGAATCAGAGGCAGGGAATCAGAGGCGGGGAATCAGAGGCGGGGAATCAGAGGCCGGGAATCAGATATGGGGAAACAGAGGCGGGGAATCCGAGGCGGGGAAACAGAGGCGGGGAATCAGATATGGGGAATCAGAGGTGGGGAATCAGAGGTTGGGAATCAGAGGCAGGGAATCAGAGGCTTGGAATCAGATGCAGGGAATCGGATGCGGGGAATCAGAGGCGGGGAATCAGAGCTGGGGAATCAGAGGTGGGGAATCAGATTTGGGGAATCAGAGGCGGGGACTTAGATATTGGGAAACAGAGGCGGGGAATCAGAGGTGTGGAAACCCAGGCGGGGAATCAGATATGGGGAATCAGAGGTGGGGAATCAGAGGCAAGGAATCAGATGTGCGGAATCAGAGATGGGGAATCAGAGGCAGGGAATCAGAATCAGAAGCAGGGAATCAGAGGCCGGGAATCAGAGGCCGGAATCAGAGGTGGGGAATCAGCGGCAGGGAATCAGATGCGGGGAATCAGAGGCGGGGAATCAGAGCTGGGGAATCAGAGGCGGGGTATTAGAGTTGGGGAATCAGAGGCGGGGAATCAGATATGGGGAAACAGAGGTGGGGAATCAGAGGCGGGGAAACAGAGGCAGGGAATCAGATATGGGGAATCAGAGGCGGGGAATCAGAGGTGGGGAATCATAGGCAGGGAATCGGATGTGCGGAATCAGAGATGGGGAATCAGAGGCCGGGAATCAGAGGTGGTGAATCAGAGATGGGGAATCAGAGGCGGGGAATCAGAGGCAGGGAATCAGACGCGGGGAATCAGAGGTGGGCAATCAGAGGCAGGGAATCAGATATGGGGAATCAGAGGCGGGGAATCAGAGGCGGGGAAACAGAGGCGGGGAATCAGATATGGGGAATCAGAGGTGGGGAATCCGAGGTTGGGAATAAGAGGCAGGGAATCAGAGGCGGGGAATCAGAGGCGTGGAATCAGAGGAAGGGAATCAGATGTGCGGAATCGGAGATGGGGAATCAGAGGCAGGGAATCAGAGGCGGGGAATCAGAGGCGGGGAATCAGAGGCCGGGAATCAGATATGGGGAAACAGAGGCGGGGAATCCGAGGCGGGGAAACAGGCGGGGAATCAGATATGGGGAATCAGAGGTGGGGAATCAGAGGTTGGGAATCAGAGGCAGGGAATCAGAGGCTTGGAATCAGATGCAGGGAATCAGATGCGGGGAATCAGAGGCGGGGAATCAGAGCTGGGGAATCAGAGGTGGGGAATCTGATTTGGGGAATCAGAGGCGGGGACTTAGATATTGGGAAACAGAGGCGGGGAATCAGAGGCGGGGAAAACCAGGCGGGGAATCAGATATGGGGAATCAGAGGTGGGGAATCAGAGGCAAGGAATCAGATGTGCGGAATCAGAGATGGGGAATCAGAGGCAGGGAATCAGAATCAGAAGCAGGGAATCAGAGGCCGGGAATCAGAGGCCGGAATCAGAGGCGGGGAATCAGCGGCAGGGAATCAGATGCGGGGAATCAGAGGCGGGGAATCAGAGCTGGGGAATCAGAGGCGGGGTATTTGACTTGGGGAATCAGAGGCGGGGAATCAGATATGGGGAAACAGAGGTGGGGAATCAGAGGCGGGGAAACAGAGGCAGGGAATCAGATATGGGGAATCAGAGGCGGGGAATCAGAGGTGGGGAATCATAGGCAGGGAATCGGATGTGCGGAATCAGAGATGGGGAATCAGAGGCCGGGAATCAGAGGTGGTGAATCAGAGATGGGGAATCAGAGGCGGGGAATCAGAGGCAGGGAATCAGACGCGGGGAATCAGAGGTGGGCAATCAGAGGCGGGGAATCAGATATGGGGAATCAGAGGCGGGGAATCAGAGGCGGGGAAACAGAGGCGGGGAATCAGATATGGGGAATCAGAGGTGGGGCATCGGAGGTTGTGAATCACAGATGGGGAATCAGAGGCGGGGAATCAGAGGCAGGGAATCAGACGCGGGGAATCAGAGGCGGGGATTCAGAGCTGGGGAATCAGAGGCGGGGAATCAGAGTTGGGGAATCAGAGGCGGGGAATCAGATATGGGGAATCAGAGGCAGGGAATCAGAGGCGGGAAAACAGAGGCGGGGAATCAGATATGGGGAATCAGAGGCGGGGAATCAGAGGCAGGGAATCAGACACGGGGAATCAGAGGCGGGGAATCAGAGATGGGGAATCAGAGGCGGGGAATCAGAGGCAGGGAATCGGATGCCGGGAATCAGAGGCGGGAAATCAGAGCTGGGGAATCAGAGGCGGGGAATCAGAGTTGGGGAATCAGAGGCGGCGAAGCAGATATGGGGAAATAGAGGCGGGGAATCAGATATGGGGAATCAGAAGCGGGGAATCAGATATGGGGAATCAGAGGCTGGGAATCAGAGGGGGGGAAACAGAGGTGGTGAATCAGAGATGGGGAATCACAGGAGGGGAATCAGAGGCAGCGAATAGAACGCGGGGAATCAGAGGCAGGGAATCAGAGCTGGGGAATCAGAGGCGGGGAATCAGATATGGGGAAACAGAGGCGGGGAATCAGAGGCGGGGAAACAGAGGCGGGGAATCAGACATGGGGAATCGGTTGCGGGGAATCAGAGGCGGGGAATCAGAGCTGGGGAATCAGAGGCGGGGAATCAGAGTTGGGGCATCAGAGGTGGGGAATTAGATATGGGGAAACAGAGGCGGGGAATCAGAGGCGGGGAAACAGAGGCGGGGAATCAGATATGGGGAATCAGAGGTGGGGAATCAGAGGCAGGGAATCAGATGTGCGGAATCAGAGATGGGGAATCAGAGGCAGGGAATCAGAATCAGAAGCGGGGAATCAGAGGCCGGGAATCAGAGGCCGGGAATCAGATGCTGGGAATAAGAGGCCGGGAATCAGAGATGGGGAATCAGAGTCCGGGAATCAGAGATGGGGATTCAGAGGCGGGGAATGAGATATGGAGAATCAGAGATGGGGAATCAGAGGCGGGGAATCAGAGGCAGGGAATCAGATGCGGGGATTCAGAGGCGGGGAATCAGAGCTGGCGAATCAGAGGCGGGGAATCAGAGGTGGGCAATCAGAGCCGGGGAATCAGATATGGGGAATCAGAGGCGGGGAATCAGAGGCGGGGAAACAGAGGCGGGGAATCAGATATGGGGAATCAGAGGTGGGGAATCAGAGGTTGTGAATCAGAGATGGGGAATCAAGGCGGGGAATCAGAGGGAGGGAATCAGACGCGGGGAATCAGAGGCGGGGTTTCAGAGCTGGGGAATCAGAGGCGGGGAATCAGAGGCGGGGAAACAGAGGCGGGGAATCAGATATGGGGAATCAGAGGTGGGGAATCAGGGGCAGGGAATCAGTGGCAGGGAATCAGAGGCGGGGAATCTGAGGCGGGGAATCAGAGGCAGGGAATCAGACACGGGGAATCAGAGGCGGGGAATCAGAGATGGCGAATCAGAGGCGGGGAATCAGAGGCAGGGAATCGGACGCCGGGAATCAGAGGCGGGGAATCAGAGTTGGGGAATCAGAGGCGGGGAATCAGAGTTGGGGAATCAGAGGCGGGGAATCAGATATGGGGAAATAGAGGCGGGGAATCAGATATGGGGAATCAGAGGTGTGGAATCAGAGGTTGGGAATCAGAGGCAGGGAATCAGAGGAGGGGAAACAGAGGCGGGGAATCAGATATGGGGAATCAGAGGTGGCGAATCAAAGGCGGTGAAACAGAGATGGGGAATCAGGGCAGGGAATCAGAGGCAGGGAATCAGAGCTGGGGAAACAGAGGCGGGGAATCAGATATGGGGAATCAGAGGTGGGGAATCAGGGGCGGGGAATCAGTGGCAGGGAATCAGAGCTGGGGAATCAGAGGTGGGGAATCAGAGCTGGGGAAACAGAGGCGGAGAATCAGATATGGGGAATCAGAGGTGGGGAATCAGGGGCGGGGAAACAGAGGCAGGGAATCAGAGGCCGGGAATAAAAGGCGGGGAATCAGAGCTGGGGAATCAGAGGCGGGGAATCAGAGTTGGGGAATCAGAGGAGGGGAATCAGATATGGGGAAACAGAGGCCGGGAATCAGAGGCAGGGAAACAGAGGCGGGGAATCAGATATGGGGAATCAGAGGTGGGGAATTAGAGGTTGCGAATCAGAGGCGGGGAATCAGAGGCTGGGAATCAGAGGCAGGGAATCGGATGTGCGGAATCAGAGATGGGGAATCAGAGGTGGGGATTCAGAGGTGGTGAATCAGAGAAGGGGAATCAGAGGCTGGGAATCAGAGGCAGGGAATCAGACGCAGGGAATCAGAGGCGGGGAATCATAGCTGGCGAATTAGAGGAGGGGAATCAGAGTTGGGGAATCAGAGGCGGGGAATCAGATATCGGGAAACAGAGGCGGGGATTCAGAGGCGGGGAAACAGAGGCGGGGAATCAGATATGGGGAATCAGAGGTGGGGAATCAGAGGCAGGGAATCAGATGTGCGGAATCAGAGATGGGGAATCAGAGGCAGGGAATCAGAATCAGAAGCAGGGAATCAGTGGCAGGGAATCAGAGGCCGGGAATAAAAGGCGGGGAATCAGAGGCAGGGAATCGGATGTGCGGAATCAGAGATGGGGAATCAGAGGTGGGGATTCAGAGGTGGTGAATCAGAGAAGGGGAATCAGAGGCTGGGAATCAGAGGCAGGGAATCAGAATCAGGGAATCAGAGGCGGGGAATCATAGCTGGCGAATTAGAGGAGGGGAATCAGAGTTGGGGAATCAGAGGCGGGGAATCAGATATGGGGTAACAGAGGCGGGGAATCAGAGGTGGGGAAACAGAGGCGGGGAATCAGATATGGGGAATCAGAGGTGGGGAATCAGGGGCAGGGAATCAGTGGCAGGGAATCAGACGCGGGGAATCAGAGGCGGGGAATCAGAGGCGGGGAATCAGAGGCGGGGAATCAGAGGCAGGGAATCGGATGTGCGGAATCAGAGATGGGGAATCAGAGGTGGGGATTCAGAGGTGGTGAATCAGAGAAGGGGGATCAGAGGCTGGGAATCAGAGGCAGGGAATCAGACGCAGGGAATCAGAGGCGGGGAATCATAGCTGGCGAATTAGAGGAGGGGAATCAGAGTTGGGGAAACAGAGGCGTGGAATCAGATATGGGGAATCAGAGGTGGGGAATCAGGGGCAGGGAATCAGTGGCAGGGAATCAGAGGCGGGGAATCATAGCTGACGAATTAGAGGAAGGGAATCAGAGTTGGGGAAACAGAGGCGGGGAATCAGATATGGGGAATCAGAGGTGGGGAATCAGGGGCAGGGAATCAGTGGCAGGGAATCAGACGCGGGGAATCAGAGACGGGGAATCAGAGGCAGGGAATCAGACACGGGGAATCAGAGGCGGGGAATCAGAGATGGGGAATCAGAGGCGGGGAATCAGAGGCAAGGAATCAGAGGCCGGGAATCAGATGCTGGGAATAAGAGGCCGGGAATCAGAGGTGGGGAAACAGAGGCGGGGAATCAGATATGGAGAATCAGAGGTGGGGAATCAGAGGCGGGGAATCAGTGGCAGGGAATCAGAGGCCGGGAATAAAAGGCGGGGAATCAAAGCTGGGGAATCAGAGGCGGGGAATCAGAGTTGGGGAATCAGAGGAGGGGAATCAGATATGGGGAAACAGAGGCCGGGAATCAGAGGCAGGGAAACAGAGGCGGGGAATCAGATATGGGAAATCAGAGGTGGGGAATTAGAGGTTGCGAATCAGAGGCGGGATATCAGAGGCGGGGAATCAGAGGCAGGGAATCGGATGTGCGGAATCAGAGATGGGGAATCAGAGGTGGGGATTCAGAGGTGGTGAATCAGAGAAGGGGAATCAGAGGCTGGGAATCAGAGGCAGGGAATCAGACGCAGGGAATCAGAGGCGGGGAATCATAGCTGGCGAATTAGAGGAGGGGAATCAGAGTTGGGGAATCAGAGGCGGGGAATCAGATATGGGGAAACAGAGGCGGGGAATCAGAGGCGGGGAAACAGAGGCGGGGAATCAGATATGGGGAATCAGAGGTGGGGAATCAGAGGCAGGGAATCAGATGTGCGGAATCAGAGATGGGGAATCAGAGGCAGGGAATCAGAATCAGAAGCAGGGAATCAGAGGCCGGGAATCAGAGGCCGGAATCAGATGCTGGGAATCAGAGGCCTGGAATCAGAGGCGGGGAATCAGAGGCAGGGAATCAGATGCGGGGAATCAGAGGTGGGGAATCAGAGCTGGGGAATCAGAGGCTGCGTATTAGAGTTGGGGAATCAGAGGCGGGGAATCAGATATGGGGAAACAGAGGTGGGGAATCAGAGGCGGGGAAACAGAGGCAGGGAATCAGATATGGGGAATCAGAGGCGGGGAATCAGAGGTGGGGAATCATAGGCAGGGAATCGGATGTGCGGAATCAGAGATGGGGAATCAGAGGCCGGGAATCAGAGGTGGTGAATCAGATATGGGGAATAAGAGGCGGGGAATCAGAGGCAGGGAATCAGACGCGGGGAATCAGAGGTGGGCAATCAGAGGCGGGGAATCAGATATGGGGAATCAGAGGTGGGGAATCAGAGGCGGGGAAACAGGCGGGGAATCAGATATGGGGAATCAGAGGTGGGGCATCAGAGGTTGTGAATCACAGATGGGGAATTAGAGGCGGGGAATCAGAGGCAGGGAATCAGACGCGGGGAATCAGAGGCGGGGATTCAGAGCTGGGGAATCAGAAGCGGGGAATCAGAGTTGGGGAATCAGAGGCGGGGAATCAGATATGGGGAATCAGAGGCAGGGAATCAGAGGCGGGGAATCAGAGGCAGGGAATCAGACGTGGGGAATCTGAGGCGGGGAATCAGAGCTGGGGAATCAGAGGTGGGGAATCAGAGTTGGGGAATCAGAGGCAGGGAATTGGATGTGCGGAATCAGAGATGGGGAATCAGAGGTGGGGAATCAGAGGCGGTGAATCAGAGATGGGGAATCAGAGGCGGGGAATCAGAGGCAGGAAATCAGACACGGGGATTCAGAGGCTGGGAATCATAGCTGGCGAATTAGAGGAGGGGAATCAGAGTTGGGGAATCAGAGGCGGGGAATCAGATATGGGGAAACAGAGGCGGGGAATCAGAGGCGGGGAAACAGAGGCGGGGAATCAGATATGGGGAATCAGAGGTGGGGAATCAGAGGCAGGGAATCAGATGTGCGGAATCAGAGATGGGGAATCAGAGGCAGGGAATCAGAATCAGAAGCAGGGAATCAGAGGCCGGGAATCAGAGGCCGGAATCAGATGCTGGGAATCAGAGGCCTGGAATCAGAGGCGGGGAATCAGAGGCGGGGAATCAAAGCTGGGGAATCAGAGGCGGGGAATCAGAGTTGGGGAATCAGAGGAGGGGAATCAGATATGGGGAAACAGAGGCCGGGAATCAGAGGCAGGGAAACAGAGGCGGGGAATCAGATATGGGAAATCAGAGGTGGGGAATTAGAGGTTGCGAATCAGAGGCGGGATATCAGAGGCGGGGAATCAGAGGCAGGGAATCGGATGTGCGGAATCAGAGATGGGGAATCAGAGGTGGGGATTCAGAGGTGGTGAATCAGAGAAGGGGAATCAGAGGCTGGGAATCAGAGGCAGGGAATCAGACGCAGGGAATCAGAGGCGGGGAATCATAGCTGGCGAATTAGAGGAGGGGAATCAGAGTTGGGGAATCAGAGGCGGGGAATCAGATATGGGGAAACAGAGGCGGGGAATCAGAGGCGGGGAAACAGAGGCGGGGAATCAGATATGGGGAATCAGAGGTGGGGAATCAGAGGCAGGGAATCAGATGTGCGGAATCAGAGATGGGGAATCAGAGGCAGGGAATCAGAATCAGAAGCAGGGAATCAGAGGCCGGGAATCAGAGGCCGGAATCAGATGCTGGGAATCAGAGGCCTGGAATCAGAGGCGGGGAATCAGAGGCAGGGAATCAGATGCGGGGAATCAGAGGTGGGGAATCAGAGCTGGGGAATCAGAGGCTGCGTATTAGAGTTGGGGAATCAGAGGCGGGGAATCAGATATGGGGAAACAGAGGTGGGGAATCAGAGGCGGGGAAACAGAGGCAGGGAATCAGATATGGGGAATCAGAGGCGGGGAATCAGAGGTGGGGAATCATAGGCAGGGAATCGGATGTGCGGAATCAGAGATGGGGAATCAGAGGCCGGGAATCAGAGGTGGTGAATCAGATATGGGGAATAAGAGGCGGGGAATCAGAGGCAGGGAATCAGACGCGGGGAATCAGAGGTGGGCAATCAGAGGCGGGGAATCAGATATGGGGAATCAGAGGTGGGGAATCAGAGGCGGGGAAACAGGCGGGGAATCAGATATGGGGAATCAGAGGTGGGGCATCAGAGGTTGTGAATCACAGATGGGGAATTAGAGGCGGGGAATCAGAGGCAGGGAATCAGACGCGGGGAATCAGAGGCGGGGATTCAGAGCTGGGGAATCAGAAGCGGGGAATCAGAGTTGGGGAATCAGAGGCGGGGAATCAGATATGGGGAATCAGAGGCAGGGAATCAGAGGCGGGGAATCAGAGGCAGGGAATCAGACGTGGGGAATCTGAGGCGGGGAATCAGAGCTCGGGAATCAGAGGTGGGGAATCAGAGTTGGGGAATCAGAGGCAGGGAATTGGATGTGCGGAATCAGAGATGGGGAATCAGAGGTGGGGAATCAGAGGCGGTGAATCAGAGATGGGGAATCAGAGGCGGGGAATCAGAGGCAGGAAATCAGACACGGGGATTCAGAGGCTGGGAATCAGACGGGGGGAATCAAAGGCGGGGAATCAGAGCTGGGGAATCTGAGGCAGGGAATCAGAGTTGGGGATTCAGAGGCGGGGAATCAGATATGGGGAAACAGAGGCGGGGAATCAGAGGCGGGAAAACAGAGGCGGGGAATTAGATATGGGGAATCAGAGGTGGGGAATCAGAGGTGGTGAATCAGTGGGGGAATCACAGGCGGGGAATCAGAGGCAGGGAATAGAACGCGGGGAATCAGAGGCAGGGAATCAGAGCTGGGGAATCAGAGGCGGGGAATCATAGTTGGGAATCAGAGGCGGGGAATCAGATATGGGGAAACAGAGGCGGGGAATCAGAGGCGGGGAAACAGAGGCAGGGAATCAGATATGGGGAATCAGAGGCGGGGAATCAGAGGTGGGGAATCATAGGCAGGGAATCGGATGTGCGGAATCAGAGATGGGGAATCAGAGGCCGGGAATCAGAGGTGGTGAATCAGAGATGGGGAATCAGAGGCGGGGAATCAGAGGCAGGGAATCAGACGCGGGGAATCAGAGGTGGGCAATCAGAGGCGGGGAATCAGATATGGGGAATCAGAGGTGGGGAATCAGAGGCGGGGAAACAGGCGGGGAATCAGATATGGGGAATCAGAGGTGGGGCATCAGAGGTTGTGAATCACAGATGGGGAATTAGAGGCGGGGAATCAGAGGCAGGGAATAAGACGCGGGGAATCAGAGGCGGGGATTCAGAGCTGGGGAATCAGAAGCGGGGAATCAGAGTTGGGGAATCAGAGGCGGGGAATCAGATATGGGGAATCAGAGGCAGGGAATCAGAGGCGGGGAATCAGAGGCAGGGAATCAGACGTGGGGAATCTGAGGCTGGGAATCAGAGCTGGGGAATCAGAGGTGGGGAATCAGAGTTGGGGAATCAGAGGCAGGGAATTGGATGTGCGGAATCAGAGATGGGGAATCAGAGGTGGGGAATCAGAGGTGGTGAATCAGAGATGGGGAATCAGAGGCGGGGAATCAGAGGCAGGAAATCAGACACGGGGATTCAGAGGCTGGGAATCAGACGGGGGGAATCAAAGGCGGGGAATCAGAGCTGGGGAATCTGAGGCAGGGAATCAGAGTTGGGGATTCAGAGGCGGGGAATCAGATATGGGGAAACAGAGGTGGTGAATCAGTGGGGGAATCACAGGCGGGGAATCAGAGGCAGGGAATAGAACGCGGGGAATCAGAGGCAGGGAATCAGAGCTGGGGAATCAGAGGCGGGGAATCATAGTTGGGAATCAGAGGCGGGGAATCAGATATGGGGAAACAGAGGCGGGGAATCAGAGGCGGGGAAACAGAGGCGGGGAATCAGATATGGGGAATCGGATGCAGGGAATCAGAGGCGGGGAATCAGAGCTGTGGAATCAGAGGCGGGGAATCAGAGTTGGGGCATCAGAGGTGGGGAATTAGATATAGGGAAACAGAGGCGGGGAATCAGAGGCGGGGAAACAGAGGCGGGGAATCAGATATGGGGAATCAGAGGTGGGGAATCAAAGGCAGGGAATCAGATGTGCGGAATTAGAGATGGGGAATCAGAGGCAGGGAATCAGAATCAGAAGCGGGGAATCAGAGGCCGGGAATAAGAGGCCGGGAATCAGATGCTGGGAATAAGAGGCCGGGAATCAGAGGTGGGTAATCAGAGTCCGGGAATCAGAGATGGGGATTCAGAGGCGGGGAATGAGATATGGAGAATCAGAGGCGGGGAATCAGAGGCGGGGATACAGAGGTGGGGAATCAGATATGGGGAATCAGAGGTGGCGAATCAAAGGCGGTGAATCAGAGATGGGGAATCAGAGGCGGGGAATCAGAGGTGGGCAATCAGAGGCGGGGAATCAGATATGGGGAATCAGAGGCGGGGAATCAGAGGCGGGGAAACAGAGGCGGGGAATCAAATATAGGGAATCAGAGGTGGGGAATCAGAGGTTGTGAATCAGAGATGGGGAATCAAGGCGGGGAATCAGAGGCAGGGAATCAGACGCGGGGAATCAGAGGCGGGGATTCAGAGCTGGGGAATCAGAGGCGGGGAATCAGAGTTGGGGAATCAGAGGCAGGGAATCAGATATGGGGAATCAGAGGCGGGGAATCAGAGGCGGGGAAACAGAGGCGGGGAATCAGATATGGGGAATCAGAGGTGGGGAATTAGATATAGGGAAACAGAGGCGGTGAATCAGAGGCGGGGAAACAGAGGCGGGGAAACAGAGGCGGGGAATCAGATATGGGGAATCAGAGGTGGGGAATCCGAGGTTGGGAATCAGAGGCAGGGAATCAGAGGCGGGGAATCAGAGGCGGGGAATCAGAGGAAGGGAATCAGATGTGCGGAATCGGAGATGGGGAATCAGAGGCAGGGAATCAGAGGCGGGGAATCAGAGGCGGGGAATCAGAGGCCGGGAATCAGATATGGGGAAACAGAGGCGGGGAATCCGAGGCGGGGAAACAGAGGCGGGGAATCAGATATGGGGAATCAGAGGTGGGGAATCAGAGGTTGGGAATCAGAGGCAGGGAATCAGAGGCTTGGAATCAGATGCAGGGAATCAGATGCGGGGAATCAGAGGCGGGGAATCAGAGCTGGGGAATCAGAGGTGGGGAATCAGATTTGGGGAATCAGAGGCGGGGACTTAGATATTGGGAAACAGAGGCGGGGAATCAGAGGTGTGGAAACCCAGGCGGGGAATCAGATATGGGGAATCAGAGGTGGGGAATCAGAGGCAAGGAATCAGATGTGCGGAATCAGAGATGGGGAATCAGAGGCAGGGAATCAGAATCAGAAGCAGGGAATCAGAGGCCGGGAATCAGAGGCCGGAATCAGAGGTGGGGAATCAGCGGCAGGGAATCAGATGCGGTGAATCAGAGGCGGGGAATCAGAGCTGGGGAATCAGAGGCGGGGTATTAGAGTTGGGGAATCAGAGGCGGGGAATCAGATATGGGGAAACAGAGGTGGGGAATCAGAGGCGGGGAAACAGAGGCAGGGAATCAGATATGGGGAATCAGAGGCGGGGAATCAGAGGTGGGGAATCATAGGCAGGGAATCGGATGTGCGGAATCAGAGATGGGGAATCAGAGGCCGGGAATCAGAGGTGGTGAATCAGAGATGGGGAATCAGAGGCGGGGAATCAGAGGCAGGGAATCAGACGCGGGGAATCAGAGGTGGGCAATCAGAGGCAGGGAATCAGATATGGGGAATCAGAGGCGGGGAATCAGAGGCGGGGAAACAGAGGCGGGGAATCAGATATGGGGAATCAGAGGTGGGGAATCCGAGGTTGGGAATAAGAGGCAGGGAATCAGAGGCGGGGAATCAGAGGCGGGGAATCAGAGGAAGGGAATCAGATGTGCGGAATCGGAGATGGGGAATCAGAGGCAGGGAATCAGAGGCGGGGAATCAGAGGCGGGGAATCAGAGGCCGGGAATCAGATATGGGGAAACAGAGGCGGGGAATCCGAGGCGGGGAAACAGGCGGGGAATCAGATATGGGGAATCAGAGGTGGGGAATCAGAGGTTGGGAATCAGAGGCAGGGAATCAGAGGCTTGGAATCAGATGCAGGGAATCAGATGCGGGGAATCAGAGGCGGGGAATCAGAGCTGGGGAATCAGAGGTGGGGAATCTGATTTGGGGAATCAGAGGCGGGGACTTAGATATTGGGAAACAGAGGCGGGGAATCAGAGGCGGGGAAAACCAGGCGGGGAATCAGATATGGGGAATCAGAGGTGGGGAATCAGAGGCAAGGAATCAGATGTGCGGAATCAGAGATGGGGAATCAGAGGCAGGGAATCAGAATCAGAAGCAGGGAATCAGAGGCCGGGAATCAGAGGCCGGAATCAGAGGCGGGGAATCAGCGGCAGGGAATCAGATGCGGGGAATCAGAGGCGGGGAATCAGAGCTGGGGAATCAGAGGCGGGGTATTTGACTTGGGGAATCAGAGGCGGGGAATCAGATATGGGGAAACAGAGGTGGGGAATCAGAGGCGGGGAAACAGAGGCAGGGAATCAGATATGGGGAATCAGAGGCGGGGAATCAGAGGTGGGGAATCATAGGCAGGGAATCGGATGTGCGGAATCAGAGATGGGGAATCAGAGGCCGGGAATCAGAGGTGGTGAATCAGAGATGGGGAATCAGAGGCGGGGAATCAGAGGCAGGGAATCAGACGCGGGGAATCAGAGGTGGGCAATCAGAGGCGGGGAATCAGATATGGGGAATCAGAGGCGGGGAATCAGAGGCGGGGAAACAGAGGCGGGGAATCAGATATGGGGAATCAGAGGTGGGGCATCGGAGGTTGTGAATCACAGATGGGGAATCAGAGGCGGGGAATCAGAGGCAGGGAATCAGACGCGGGGAATCAGAGGCGGGGATTCAGAGCTGGGGAATCAGAGGCGGGGAATCAGAGTTGGGGAATCAGAGGCGGGGAATCAGATATGGGGAATCAGAGGCAGGGAATCAGAGGCGGGAAAACAGAGGCGGGGAATCAGATATGGGGAATCAGAGGCGGGGAATCAGAGGCAGGGAATCAGACACGGGGAATCAGAGGCGGGGAATCAGAGATGGGGAATCAGAGGCGGGGAATCAGAGGCAGGGAATCGGATGCCGGGAATCAGAGGCGGGAAATCAGAGCTGGGGAATCAGAGGCGGGGAATCAGAGTTGGGGAATCAGAGGCGGCGAAGCAGATATGGGGAAATAGAGGCGGGGAATCAGATATGGGGAATCAGAAGCGGGGAATCAGATATGGGGAATCAGAGGCTGGGAATCAGAGGGGGGGAAACAGAGGTGGTGAATCAGAGATGGGGAATAACAGGAGGGGAATCAGAGGCAGCGAATAGAACGCGGGGAATCAGAGGCAGGGAATCAGAGCTGGGGAATCAGAGGCGGGGAATCAGATATGGGGAATCAGAGGTGGGGAATCAGAGCTGGGGAAACAGAGGCGGAGAATCAGATATGGGGAATCAGAGGTGGGGAATCAGGGGCGGGGAAACAGAGGCAGGGAATCAGAGGCCGGGAATAAAAGGCGGGGAATCAGAGCTGGGGAATCAGAGGCGGGGAATCAGAGTTGGGGAATCAGAGGAGGGGAATCAGATATGGGGAAACAGAGGCCGGGAATCAGAGGCAGGGAAACAGAGGCGGGGAATCAGATATGGGGAATCAGAGGTGGGGAATTAGAGGTTGCGAATCAGAGGCGGGGAATCAGAGGCTGGGAATCAGAGGCAGGGAATCGGATGTGCGGAATCAGAGATGGGGAATCAGAGGTGGGGATTCAGAGGTGGTGAATCAGAGAAGGGGAATCAGAGGCTGGGAATCAGAGGCAGGGAATCAGACGCAGGGAATCAGAGGCGGGGAATCATAGCTGGCGAATTAGAGGAGGGGAATCAGAGTTGGGGAATCAGAGGCGGGGAATCAGATATCGGGAAACAGAGGCGGGGATTCAGAGGCGGGGAAACAGAGGCGGGGAATCAGATATGGGGAATCAGAGGTGGGGAATCAGAGGCAGGGAATCAGATGTGCGGAATCAGAGATGGGGAATCAGAGGCAGGGAATCAGAATCAGAAGCAGGGAATCAGTGGCAGGGAATCAGAGGCCGGGAATAAAAGGCGGGGAATCAGAGGCAGGGAATCGGATGTGCGGAATCAGAGATGGGGAATCAGAGGTGGGGATTCAGAGGTGGTGAATCAGAGAAGGGGAATCAGAGGCTGGGAATCAGAGGCAGGGAATCAGAATCAGGGAATCAGAGGCGGGGAATCATAGCTGGCGAATTAGAGGAGGGGAATCAGAGTTGGGGAATCAGAGGCGGGGAATCAGATATGGGGTAACAGAGGCGGGGAATCAGAGGTGGGGAAACAGAGGCGGGGAATCAGATATGGGGAATCAGAGGTGGGGAATCAGGGGCAGGGAATCAGTGGCAGGGAATCAGACGCGGGGAATCAGAGGCGGGGAATCAGAGGCGGGGAATCAGAGGCGGGGAATCAGAGGCAGGGAATCGGATGTGCGGAATCAGAGATGGGGAATCAGAGGTGGGGATTCAGAGGTGGTGAATCAGAGAAGGGGGATCAGAGGCTGGGAATCAGAGGCAGGGAATCAGACGCAGGGAATCAGAGGCGGGGAATCATAGCTGGCGAATTAGAGGAGGGGAATCAGAGTTGGGGAAACAGAGGCGTGGAATCAGATATGGGGAATCAGAGGTGGGGAATCAGGGGCAGGGAATCAGTGGCAGGGAATCAGAGGCGGGGAATCATAGCTGACGAATTAGAGGAAGGGAATCAGAGTTGGGGAAACAGAGGCGGGGAATCAGATATGGGGAATCAGAGGTGGGGAATCAGGGGCAGGGAATCAGTGGCAGGGAATCAGACGCGGGGAATCAGAGACGGGGAATCAGAGGCAGGGAATCAGACACGGGGAATCAGAGGCGGGGAATCAGAGATGGGGAATCAGAGGCGGGGAATCAGAGGCAAGGAATCAGAGGCCGGGAATCAGATGCTGGGAATAAGAGGCCGGGAATCAGAGGTGGGGAAACAGAGGCGGGGAATCAGATATGGGGAATCAGAGGTGGGGAATCAGAGGCGGGGAATCAGTGGCAGGGAATCAGAGGCCGGGAATAAAAGGCGGGGAATCAAAGCTGGGGAATCAGAGGCGGGGAATCAGAGTTGGGGAATCAGAGGAGGGGAATCAGATATGGGGAAACAGAGGCCGGGAATCAGAGGCAGGGAAACAGAGGCGGGGAATCAGATATGGGAAATCAGAGGTGGGGAATTAGAGGTTGCGAATCAGAGGCGGGATATCAGAGGCGGGGAATCAGAGGCAGGGAATCGGATGTGCGGAATCAGAGATGGGGAATCAGAGGTGGGGATTCAGAGGTGGTGAATCAGAGAAGGGGAATCAGAGGCTGGGAATCAGAGGCAGGGAATCAGACGCAGGGAATCAGAGGCGGGGAATCATAGCTGGCGAATTAGAGGAGGGGAATCAGAGTTGGGGAATCAGAGGCGGGGAATCAGATATGGGGAAACAGAGGCGGGGAATCAGAGGCGGGGAAACAGAGGCGGGGAATCAGATATGGGGAATCAGAGGTGGGGAATCAGAGGCAGGGAATCAGATGTGCGGAATCAGAGATGGGGAATCAGAGGCAGGGAATCAGAATCAGAAGCAGGGAATCAGAGGCCGGGAATCAGAGGCCGGAATCAGATGCTGGGAATCAGAGGCCTGGAATCAGAGGCGGGGAATCAGAGGCAGGGAATCAGATGCGGGGAATCAGAGGTGGGGAATCAGAGCTGGGGAATCAGAGGCTGCGTATTAGAGTTGGGGAATCAGAGGCGGGGAATCAGATATGGGGAAACAGAGGTGGGGAATCAGAGGCGGGGAAACAGAGGCAGGGAATCAGATATGGGGAATCAGAGGCGGGGAATCAGAGGTGGGGAATCATAGGCAGGGAATCGGATGTGCGGAATCAGAGATGGGGAATCAGAGGCCGGGAATCAGAGGTGGTGAATCAGATATGGGGAATAAGAGGCGGGGAATCAGAGGCAGGGAATCAGACGCGGGGAATCAGAGGTGGGCAATCAGAGGCGGGGAATCAGATATGGGGAATCAGAGGTGGGGAATCAGAGGCGGGGAAACAGGCGGGGAATCAGATATGGGGAATCAGAGGTGGGGCATCAGAGGTTGTGAATCACAGATGGGGAATTAGAGGCGGGGAATCAGAGGCAGGGAATCAGACGCGGGGAATCAGAGGCGGGGATTCAGAGCTGGGGAATCAGAAGCGGGGAATCAGAGTTGGGGAATCAGAGGCGGGGAATCAGATATGGGGAATCAGAGGCAGGGAATCAGAGGCGGGGAATCAGAGGCAGGGAATCAGACGTGGGGAATCTGAGGCGGGGAATCAGAGCTGGGGAATCAGAGGTGGGGAATCAGAGTTGGGGAATCAGAGGCAGGGAATTGGATGTGCGGAATCAGAGATGGGGAATCAGAGGTGGGGAATCAGAGGCGGTGAATCAGAGATGGGGAATCAGAGGCGGGGAATCAGAGGCAGGAAATCAGACACGGGGATTCAGAGGCTGGGAATCAGACGGGGGGAATCAAAGGCGGGGAATCAGAGCTGGGGAATCTGAGGCAGGGAATCAGAGTTGGGGATTCAGAGGCGGGGAATCAGATATGGGGAAACAGAGGCGGGGAATCAGAGGCGGGAAAACAGAGGCGGGGAATTAGATATGGGGAATCAGAGGTGGGGAATCAGAGGTGGTGAATCAGTGGGGGAATCACAGGCGGGGAATCAGAGGCAGGGAATAGAACGCGGGGAATCAGAGGCAGGGAATCAGAGCTGGGGAATCAGAGGCGGGGAATCATAGTTGGGAATCAGAGGCGGGGAATCAGATATGGGGAAACAGAGGCGGGGAATCAGAGGCGGGGAAACAGAGGCAGGGAATCAGATATGGGGAATCAGAGGCGGGGAATCAGAGGTGGGGAATCATAGGCAGGGAATCGGATGTGCGGAATCAGAGATGGGGAATCAGAGGCCGGGAATCAGAGGTGGTGAATCAGAGATGGGGAATCAGAGGCGGGGAATCAGAGGCAGGGAATCAGACGCGGGGAATCAGAGGTGGGCAATCAGAGGCGGGGAATCAGATATGGGGAATCAGAGGTGGGGAATCAGAGGCGGGGAAACAGGCGGGGAATCAGATATGGGGAATCAGAGGTGGGGCATCAGAGGTTGTGAATCACAGATGGGGAATTAGAGGCGGGGAATCAGAGGCAGGGAATAAGACGCGGGGAATCAGAGGCGGGGATTCAGAGCTGGGGAATCAGAAGCGGGGAATCAGAGTTGGGGAATCAGAGGCGGGGAATCAGATATGGGGAATCAGAGGCAGGGAATCAGAGGCGGGGAATCAGAGGCAGGGAATCAGACGTGGGGAATCTGAGGCTGGGAATCAGAGCTGGGGAATCAGAGGTGGGGAATCAGAGTTGGGGAATCAGAGGCAGGGAATTGGATGTGCGGAATCAGAGATGGGGAATCAGAGGTGGGGAATCAGAGGTGGTGAATCAGAGATGGGGAATCAGAGGCGGGGAATCAGAGGCAGGAAATCAGACACGGGGATTCAGAGGCTGGGAATCAGACGGGGGGAATCAAAGGCGGGGAATCAGAGCTGGGGAATCTGAGGCAGGGAATCAGAGTTGGGGATTCAGAGGCGGGGAATCAGATATGGGGAAACAGAGGTGGTGAATCAGTGGGGGAATCACAGGCGGGGAATCAGAGGCAGGGAATAGAACGCGGGGAATCAGAGGCAGGGAATCAGAGCTGGGGAATCAGAGGCGGGGAATCATAGTTGGGAATCAGAGGCGGGGAATCAGATATGGGGAAACAGAGGCGGGGAATCAGAGGCGGGGAAACAGAGGCGGGGAATCAGATATGGGGAATCGGATGCAGGGAATCAGAGGCGGGGAATCAGAGCTGGGGAATCAGAGGCGGGGAATCAGAGTTGGGGCATCAGAGGTGGGGAATTAGATATAGGGAAACAGAGGCGGGGAATCAGAGGCGGGGAAACAGAGGCGGGGAATCAGATATGGGGAATCAGAGGTGGGGAATCAAAGGCAGGGAATCAGATGTGCGGAATTAGAGATGGGGAATCAGAGGCAGGGAATCAGAATCAGAAGCGGGGAATCAGAGGCCGGGAATAAGAGGCCGGGAATCAGATGCTGGGAATAAGAGGCCGGGAATCAGAGGTGGGTAATCAGAGTCCGGGAATCAGAGATGGGGATTCAGAGGCGGGGAATGAGATATGGAGAATCAGAGGCGGGGAATCAGAGGCGGGGATACAGAGGTGGGGAATCAGATATGGGGAATCAGAGGTGGCGAATCAAAGGCGGTGAATCAGAGATGGGGAATCAGAGGCGGGGAATCAGAGGTGGGCAATCAGAGGCGGGGAATCAGATATGGGGAATCAGAGGCGGGGAATCAGAGGCGGGGAAACAGAGGCGGGGAATCAAATATAGGGAATCAGAGGTGGGGAATCAGAGGTTGTGAATCAGAGATGGGGAATCAAGGCGGGGAATCAGAGGCAGGGAATCAGACGCGGGGAATCAGAGGCGGGGATTCAGAGCTGGGGAATCAGAGGCGGGGAATCAGAGTTGGGGAATCAGAGGCAGGGAATCAGATATGGGGAATCAGAGGCGGGGAATCAGAGGCGGGGAAACAGAGGCGGGGAATCAGATATGGGGAATCAGAGGTGGGGAATTAGATATAGGGAAACAGAGGCGGTGAATCAGAGGCGGGGAAACAGAGGCGGGGAAACAGAGGCGGGGAATCAGATATGGGGAATCAGAGGTGGGGAATCCGAGGTTGGGAATCAGAGGCAGGGAATCAGAGGCGGGGAATCAGAGGCGGGGAATCAGAGGAAGGGAATCAGATGTGCGGAATCGGAGATGGGGAATCAGAGGCAGGGAATCAGAGGCGGGGAATCAGAGGCGGGGAATCAGAGGCCGGGAATCAGATATGGGGAAACAGAGGCGGGGAATCCGAGGCGGGGAAACAGAGGCGGGGAATCAGATATGGGGAATCAGAGGTGGGGAATCAGAGGTTGGGAATCAGAGGCAGGGAATCAGAGGCTTGGAATCAGATGCAGGGAATCAGATGCGGGGAATCAGAGGCGGGGAATCAGAGCTGGGGAATCAGAGGTGGGGAATCAGATTTGGGGAATCAGAGGCGGGGACTTAGATATTGGGAAACAGAGGCGGGGAATCAGAGGTGGGGAAACCCAGGCGGGGAATCAGATATGGGGAATCAGAGGTGGGGAATCAGAGGCAAGGAATCAGATGTGCGGAATCAGAGATGGGGAATCAGAGGCAGGGAATCAGAATCAGAAGCAGGGAATCAGAGGCCGGGAATCAGAGGCCGGAATCAGAGGCGGGGAATCAGCGGCAGGGAATCAGATGCGGGGAATCAGAGGCGGGGAATCAGAGCTGGGGAATCAGAGGCGGGGTATTAGAGTTGGGGAATCAGAGGCGGGGAATCAGATATGGGGAAACAGAGGTGGGGAATCAGAGGCGGGGAAACAGAGGCAGGGAATCAGATATGGGGAATCAGAGGCGGGGAATCAGAGGTGGGGAATCATAGGCAGGGAATCGGATGTGCGGAATCAGAGATGGGGAATCAGAGGCCGGGAATCAGAGGTGGTGAATCAGAGATGGGGAATCAGAGGCGGGGAATCAGAGGCAGGGAATCAGACGCGGGGAATCAGAGGTGGGCAATCAGAGGCAGGGAATCAGATATGGGGAATCAGAGGCGGGGAATCAGAGGCGGGGAAACAGAGGCGGGGAATCAGATATGGGGAATCAGAGGTGGGGAATCCGAGGTTGGGAATAAGAGGCAGGGAATCAGAGGCGGGGAATCAGAGGCGGGGAATCAGAGGAAGGGAATCAGATGTGCGGAATCGGAGATGGGGAATCAGAGGCAGGGAATCAGAGGCGGGGAATCAGAGGCGGGGAATCAGAGGCCGGGAATCAGATATGGGGAAACAGAGGCGGGGAATCCGAGGCGGGGAAACAGGCGGGGAATCAGATATGGGGAATCAGAGGTGGGGAATCAGAGGTTGGGAATCAGAGGCAGGGAATCAGAGGCTTGGAATCAGATGCAGGGAATCAGATGCGGGGAATCAGAGGCGGGGAATCAGAGCTGGGGAATCAGAGGTGGGGAATCTGATTTGGGGAATCAGAGGCGGGGACTTAGATATTGGGAAACAGAGGCGGGGAATCAGAGGCGGGGAAAACCAGGCGGGGAATCAGATATGGGGAATCAGAGGTGGGGAATCAGAGGCAAGGAATCAGATGTGCGGAATCAGAGATGGGGAATCAGAGGCAGGGAATCAGAATCAGAAGCAGGGAATCAGAGGCCGGGAATCAGAGGCCGGAATCAGAGGCGGGGAATCAGCGGCAGGGAATCAGATGCGGGGAATCAGAGGCGGGGAATCAGAGCTGGGGAATCAGAGGCGGGGTATTTGACTTGGGGAATCAGAGGCGGGGAATCAGATATGGGGAAACAGAGGTGGGGAATCAGAGGCGGGGAAACAGAGGCAGGGAATCAGATATGGGGAATCAGAGGCGGGGAATCAGAGGTGGGGAATCATAGGCAGGGAATCGGATGTGCGGAATCAGAGATGGGGAATCAGAGGCCGGGAATCAGAGGTGGTGAATCAGAGATGGGGAATCAGAGGCGGGGAATCAGAGGCAGGGAATCAGACGCGGGGAATCAGAGGTGGGCAATCAGAGGCGGGGAATCAGATATGGGGAATCAGAGGCGGGGAATCAGAGGCGGGGAAACAGAGGCGGGGAATCAGATATGGGGAATCAGAGGTGGGGCATCGGAGGTTGTGAATCACAGATGGGGAATCAGAGGCGGGGAATCAGAGGCAGGGAATCAGACGCGGGGAATCAGAGGCGGGGATTCAGAGCTGGGGAATCAGAGGCGGGGAATCAGAGTTGGGGAATCAGAGGCGGGGAATCAGATATGGGGAATCAGAGGCAGGGAATCAGAGGCGGGAAAACAGAGGCGGGGAATCAGATATGGGGAATCAGAGGCGGGGAATCAGAGGCAGGGAATCAGACACGGGGAATCAGAGGCGGGGAATCAGAGATGGGGAATCAGAGGCGGGGAATCAGAGGCAGGGAATCGGATGCCGGGAATCAGAGGCGGGAAATCAGAGCTGGGGAATCAGAGGCGGGGAATCAGAGTTGGGGAATCAGAGGCGGCGAAGCAGATATGGGGAAATAGAGGCGGGGAATCAGATATGGGGAATCAGAAGCGGGGAATCAGATATGGGGAATCAGAGGCTGGGAATCAGAGGGGGGGAAACAGAGGTGGTGAATCAGAGATGGGGAATAACAGGAGGGGAATCAGAGGCAGCGAATAGAACGCGGGGAATCAGAGGCAGGGAATCAGAGCTGGGGAATCAGAGGCGGGGAATCAGATATGGGGAAACAGAGGCGGGGAATCAGAGGCGGGGAAACAGAGGCGGGGAATCAGACATGGGGAATCGGTTGCGGGGAATCAGAGGCGGGGAATCAGAGCTGGGGAATCAGAGGCGGGGAATCAGAGTTGGGGCATCAGAGGTGGGGAATTAGATATGGGGAAACAGAGGCGGGGAATCAGAGGCGGGGAAACAGAGGCGGGGAATCAGATATGGGGAATCAGAGGTGGGGAATCAGAGGCAGGGAATCAGATGTGCGGAATCAGAGATGGGGAATCAGAGGCAGGGAATCAGAATCAGAAGCGGGGAATCAGAGGCCGGGAATCAGAGGCCGGGAATCAGATGCTGGGAATAAGAGGCCGGGAATCAGAGATGGGGAATCAGAGTCCGGGAATCAGAGATGGGGATTCAGAGGCGGGGAATGAGATATGGAGAATCAGAGATGGGGAATCAGAGGCGGGGAATCAGAGGCAGGGAATCAGATGCGGGGATTCAGAGGCGGGGAATCAGAGCTGGCGAATCAGAGGCGGGGAATCAGAGGTGGGCAATCAGAGCCGGGGAATCAGATATGGGGAATCAGAGGCGGGGAATCAGAGGCGGGGAAACAGAGGCGGGGAATCAGATATGGGGAATCAGAGGTGGTGAATCAGAGGTTGTGAATCAGAGATGGGGAATCAAGGCGGGGAATCAGAGGGAGGGAATCAGACGCGGGGAATCAGAGGCGGGGTTTCAGAGCTGGGGAATCAGAGGCGGGGAATCAGAGGCGGGGAAACAGAGGCGGGGAATCAGATATGGGGAATCAGAGGTGGGGAATCAGGGGCAGGGAATCAGTGGCAGGGAATCAGAGGCGGGGAATCTGAGGCGGGGAATCAGAGGCAGGGAATCAGACACGGGGAATCAGAGGCGGGGAATCAGAGATGGCGAATCAGAGGCGGGGAATCAGAGGCAGGGAATCGGACGCCGGGAATCAGAGGCGGGGAATCAGAGTTGGGGAATCAGAGGCGGGGAATCAGAGTTGGGGAATCAGAGGCGGGGAATCAGATATGGGGAAATAGAGGCGGGGAATCAGATATGGGGAATCAGAGGTGTGGAATCAGAGGTTGGGAATCAGAGGCAGGGAATCAGAGGAGGGGAAACAGAGGCGGGGAATCAGATATGGGGAATCAGAGGTGGCGAATCAAAGGCGGTGAAACAGAGATGGGGAATCAGGGCAGGGAATCAGAGGCAGGGAATCAGAGCTGGGGAAACAGAGGCGGGGAATCAGATATGGGGAATCAGAGGTGGGGAATCAGGGGCGGGGAATCAGTGGCAGGGAATCAGAGCTGGGGAATCAGAGGTGGGGAATCAGAGCTGGGGAAACAGAGGCGGAGAATCAGATATGGGGAATCAGAGGTGGGGAATCAGGGGCGGGGAAACAGAGGCAGGGAATCAGAGGCCGGGAATAAAAGGCGGGGAATCAGAGCTGGGGAATCAGAGGCGGGGAATCAGAGTTGGGGAATCAGAGGAGGGGAATCAGATATGGGGAAACAGAGGCCGGGAATCAGAGGCAGGGAAACAGATGCGGGGAATCAGATATGGGGAATCAGAGGTGGGGAATTAGAGGTTGCGAATCAGAGGCGGGGAATCAGAGGCTGGGAATCAGAGGCAGGGAATCGGATGTGCGGAATCAGAGATGGGGAATCAGAGGTGGGGATTCAGAGGTGGTGAATCAGAGAAGGGGAATCAGAGGCTGGGAATCAGAGGCAGGGAATCAGACGCAGGGAATCAGAGGCGGGGAATCATAGCTGGCGAATTAGAGGAGGGGAATCAGAGTTGGGGAATCAGAGGCGGGGAATCAGATATCGGGAAACAGAGGCGGGGATTCAGAGGCGGGGAAACAGAGGCGGGGAATCAGATATGGGGAATCAGAGGTGGGGAATCAGAGGCAGGGAATCAGATGTGCGGAATCAGAGATGGGGAATCAGAGGCAGGGAATCAGAATCAGAAGCAGGGAATCAGTGGCAGGGAATCAGAGGCCGGGAATAAAAGGCGGGGAATCAGAGGCAGGGAATCGGATGTGCGGAATCAGAGATGGGGAATCAGAGGTGGGGATTCAGAGGTGGTGAATCAGAGAAGGGGAATCAGAGGCTGGGAATCAGAGGCAGGGAATCAGAATCAGGGAATCAGAGGCGGGGAATCATAGCTGGCGAATTAGAGGAGGGGAATCAGAGTTGGGGAATCAGAGGCGGGGAATCAGATATGGGGTAACAGAGGCGGGGAATCAGAGGTGGGGAAACAGAGGCGGGGAATCAGATATGGGGAATCAGAGGTGGGGAATCAGGGGCAGGGAATCAGTGGCAGGGAATCAGACGCGGGGAATCAGAGGCGGGGAATCAGAGGCGGGGAATCAGAGGCGGGGAATCAGAGGCAGGGAATCGGATGTGCGGAATCAGAGATGGGGAATCAGAGGTGGGGATTCAGAGGTGGTGAATCAGAGAAGGGGGATCAGAGGCTGGGAATCAGAGGCAGGGAATCAGACGCAGGGAATCAGAGGCGGGGAATCATAGCTGGCGAATTAGAGGAGGGGAATCAGAGTTGGGGAAACAGAGGCGTGGAATCAGATATGGGGAATCAGAGGTGGGGAATCAGGGGCAGGGAATCAGTGGCAGGGAATCAGAGGCGGGGAATCATAGCTGACGAATTAGAGGAAGGGAATCAGAGTTGGGGAAACAGAGGCGGGGAATCAGATATGGGGAATCAGAGGTGGGGAATCAGGGGCAGGGAATCAGTGGCAGGGAATCAGACGCGGGGAATCAGAGACGGGGAATCAGAGGCAGGGAATCAGACACGGGGAATCAGAGGCGGGGAATCAGAGATGGGGAATCAGAGGCGGGGAATCAGAGGCAAGGAATCAGAGGCCGGGAATCAGATGCTGGGAATAAGAGGCCGGGAATCAGAGGTGGGGAAACAGAGGCGGGGAATCAGATATGGGGAATCAGAGGTGGGGAATCAGAGGCGGGGAATCAGTGGCAGGGAATCAGAGGCCGGGAATAAAAGGCGGGGAATCAAAGCTGGGGAATCAGAGGCGGGGAATCAGAGTTGGGGAATCAGAGGAGGGGAATCAGATATGGGGAAACAGAGGCCGGGAATCAGAGGCAGGGAAACAGAGGCGGGGAATCAGATATGGGAAATCAGAGGTGGGGAATTAGAGGTTGCGAATCAGAGGCGGGATATCAGAGGCGGGGAATCAGAGGCAGGGAATCGGATGTGCGGAATGAGAGATGGGGAATCAGAGGTGGGGATTCAGAGGTGGTGAATCAGAGAAGGGGAATCAGAGGCTGGGAATCAGAGGCAGGGAATCAGACGCAGGGAATCAGAGGCGGGGAATCATAGCTGGCGAATTAGAGGAGGGGAATCAGAGTTGGGGAATCAGAGGCGGGGAATCAGATATGGGGAAACAGAGGCGGGGAATCAGAGGCGGGGAAACAGAGGCGGGGAATCAGATATGGGGAATCAGAGGTGGGGAATCAGAGGCAGGGAATCAGATGTGCGGAATCAGAGATGGGGAATCAGAGGCAGGGAATCAGAATCAGAAGCAGGGAATCAGAGGCCGGGAATCAGAGGCCGGAATCAGATGCTGGGAATCAGAGGCCTGGAATCAGAGGCGGGGAATCAGAGGCAGGGAATCAGATGCGGGGAATCAGAGGTGGGGAATCAGAGCTGGGGAATCAGAGGCTGCGTATTAGAGTTGGGGAATCAGAGGCGGGGAATCAGATATGGGGAAACAGAGGTGGGGAATCAGAGGCGGGGAAACAGAGGCAGGGAATCAGATATGGGGAATCAGAGGCGGGGAATCAGAGGTGGGGAATCATAGGCAGGGAATCGGATGTGCGGAATCAGAGATGGGGAATCAGAGGCCGGGAATCAGAGGTGGTGAATCAGATATGGGGAATAAGAGGCGGGGAATCAGAGGCAGGGAATCAGACGCGGGGAATCAGAGGTGGGCAATCAGAGGCGGGGAATCAGATATGGGGAATCAGAGGTGGGGAATCAGAGGCGGGGAAACAGGCGGGGAATCAGATATGGGGAATCAGAGGTGGGGCATCAGAGGTTGTGAATCACAGATGGGGAATTAGAGGCGGGGAATCAGAGGCAGGGAATCAGACGCGGGGAATCAGAGGCGGGGATTCAGAGCTGGGGAATCAGAAGCGGGGAATCAGAGTTGGGGAATCAGAGGCGGGGAATCAGATATGGGGAATCAGAGGCAGGGAATCAGAGGCGGGGAATCAGAGGCAGGGAATCAGACGTGGGGAATCTGAGGCGGGGAATCAGAGCTGGGGAATCAGAGGTGGGGAATCAGAGTTGGGGAATCAGAGGCAGGGAATTGGATGTGCGGAATCAGAGATGGGGAATCAGAGGTGGGGAATCAGAGGCGGTGAATCAGAGATGGGGAATCAGAGGCGGGGAATCAGAGGCAGGAAATCAGACACGGGGATTCAGAGGCTGGGAATCAGACGGGGGGAATCAAAGGCGGGGAATCAGAGCTGGGGAATCTGAGGCAGGGAATCAGAGTTGGGGATTCAGAGGCGGGGAATCAGATATGGGGAAACAGAGGCGGGGAATCAGAGGCGGGAAAACAGAGGCGGGGAATTAGATATGGGGAATCAGAGGTGGGGAATCAGAGGTGGTGAATCAGTGGGGGAATCACAGGCGGGGAATCAGAGGCAGGGAATAGAACGCGGGGAATCAGAGGCAGGGAATCAGAGCTGGGGAATCAGAGGCGGGGAATCATAGTTGGGAATCAGAGGCGGGGAATCAGATATGGGGAAACAGAGGCGGGGAATCAGAGGCGGGGAAACAGAGGCAGGGAATCAGATATGGGGAATCGGATGCAGGGAATCAGAGGCGGGGAATCAGAGCTGGGGAATCAGAGGCGGGGAATCAGAGTTCGGGCATCAGAGGTGGGGAATTAGATATAGGGAAACAGAGGCGGGGAATCAGAGGCGGGGAAACAGAGGCGGGGAATCAGATATGGGGAATCAGAGGTGGGGAATCAGAGGCAGGGAATCAGATGTGCGGAATCAGAGATGGGGAATCAGAGGCAGGGAATCAGAATCAGAAGCGGGGAATCAGAGGCCGGGAATAAGAGGCAGGGAATCAGATGCTGGGAATAAGAGACCGGGAATCAGAGGTGGGGAATCAGAGTCCGGGAATCAGAGATGGGGATTCAGAGGCGGGGAGTGAGATATGGAGAATCAGAGGCGGGGAATCAGAGGCGGGGAAACAGAGGTGGGGAATCAGATATGGGGAATCAGAGGTGGCGAATCAAAGGCGGTGAATCAGAGATGGGGAATCAGAGGCGGGGAATCAGAGGCAGGGAATCAGATGCGGGGAATCAGAGGCGGGGAATCGGAGCTGGCGAATCAGAGGCGGGGAATCAGAGGTGGGCAATCAGAGGCGGGGAATCAGATATGGGGAATCAGAGGCGGGGAATCAGAGGCGGGGAAACAGAGGCGGGGAATCAAATATAGGGAATCAGAGGTGGGGAATCAGAGGTTGTGAATCAGAGATGGGGAATCAAGGCGGGGAATCAGAGGCAGGGAATCAGACGCGGGGAATCAGAGGCGGGGATTCAGAGCTGGGGAATCAGAGGCAGGGAATCAGAGTTGGGGAATCAGAGTTGGGGAATCAGATATGGGGAATCAGAGGCGGGGAATCAGAGGCGGGGAAACAGAGGCGGGGAATCAGATATGGGGAATCAGAGGTGGGGAATTAGATATAGGGAAACAGAGGCGGGGAATCAGAGGCGGGGAAACAGAGGCGGGGAAACAGAGGCGGGGATTCAGATATGGGGAATCAGAGGTGGGGAATCCGAGGTTGAGAATCAGAGGCAGGGAATCAGAGGCGGGGAATCAGAGGCGTGCAATCAGAGGAAGGGAATCAGATGTGCGGAATCGGAGATGGGGAATCAGAGGCAGGGAATCAGAGGCGGGGAATCAGAGGCGGGGAATCAGAGGCCGGTAATCAGATATGGGGAAACAGAGGCGGGGAATCCGAGGCGGGGAAACAGAGGAGGGGAATCAGATATGGGGAATCAGAGGTGGGGAATCAGAGGTTGGGAATCAGAGGCAGGGAATCAGAGGCTTGGAATCAGATGCAGGGAATCAGATGCGGGGAATCAGAGGCGTGGAATCAGAGCTGGGGAATCAGAGGTGGGGAATCAGATTTGGGGAATCAGAGGCGGGGACTTAGATATTGGGAAACAGAGGCGGAGAATCAGAGGCGGGGAAACCCAGGCGGGGAATCAGATATGGGGAATCAGAGGTGGGGAATCAGAGGCAAGGAAACAGATGTGCGGAATCAGAGATGGGGTATCAGAGGCAGGGAATCAGAATCAGAAGCAGGGAATCAGAGGCCGGGAATCAGAGGCCGGAATCAGAGGTGGGGAATCAGCGGCAGGGAATCAGATGCGGGGAATCAGAGGCGGGGAATCAGAGCTGGGGAATCAGAGGCGGGGTATTAGAGTTGGGGAATCAGAGGCGGGGAATCAGATATGGGGAAACAGAGGCAAGGAAACAGATGTGCGGAATCAGAGATGGGGTATCAGAGGCAGGGAATCAGAATCAGAAGCAGGGAATCAGAGGCCGGGAATCAGAGGCCGGAATCAGAGGTGGGGAATCAGCGGCAGGGAATCAGATGCGGGGAATCAGAGGCGGGGAATCAGAGCTGGGGAATCAGAGGCGGGGTATTAGAGTTGGGGAATCAGAGGCGGGGAATCAGATATGGGGAAACAGAGGTGGGGAATCAGAGGCGGGGAAACAGAGGCAGGGAATCAGATATGGGGAATCAGAGGCGGGGAATCAGAGGTGGGGAATCATAGGCAGGGAATCGGATGTGCGGAATCAGAGATGGGGAATCAGAGGCCGGGAATCAGAGGTGGTGAATCAGAGATGGGGAATCAGAGGCGGGGAATCAGAGGCAGGGAATCAGACGCGGGGAATCAGAGGTGGGCAATCAGAGGCGGGGAATCAGATATGGGGAATCAGAGGCGGGGAATCAGAGGCGGGGAAACAGAGGCGGGGAATCAGATATGGGGAATCAGAGGTGGGGCATCAGAGGTTGTGAATCACAGATGGGGAATCAGAGGCGGGGAATCAGAGGCAGGGAATCAGACGCGGGGAATCAGAGGCGGGGATTCAGAGCTGGGGAATCAGAGGCGGGGAATCAGAGTTGGGGAATCAGAGGCGGGGAATCAGATATGGGGAATCAGAGGCAGGGAATCAGAGGCGGGAAAACAGAGGCGGGGAATCAGATATGGGGAATCAGAGGCGGGGAATCAGAGGCAGGGAATCAGACACGGGGAATCAGAGGCGGGGAATCAGAGATGGGGAATCAGAGGCGGGGAATCAGAGGCAGGGAATCGGATGCCGGGAATCAGAGACGGGAAATCAGAGCTGGGGAATCAGAGGCGGGGAATCAGAGTTGGGGAATCAGAGGCGGCGAAGCAGATATGAGGAAATAGAGGCGGGGAATCAGATATGGGGAATCAGAGGCGGGGAATCAGATATGGGGAATCAGAGGCTGGGAATCAGAGGGGGGGAAACAGAGGCGGGGAATAAGATATGGAGAATCAGAGGTGGGGAATCAGGGGCGGGGAATCAGTGGCAGGGAATCAGAGGCGGGGAATCAGAGGCGGGGAATCAAAGGAAGGGAATCAGACACGGGGAATCAGAGGTGGGGAATCAGAGATGGGGAATCAGAGGCGGGGAATCACAGGCAGGGAATCAGACGCGGGGAATCAGAGGCGGGGAATCAGAGCTGGGGAATCAGAGGTGTGGATTCAGAGTCGGGGAATCAGAGGCAGGGAATCGGTTGTGCGGAATCAGAGATGGGGAATCAGATGTGGGGAATCAGAGGCAGTGAATCAGAGATAGGGAATCAGAGGCGGGGAATCAGAGGCAAGAAATCAGACGGGGATTCAGAGGCTGGGAATCAGACTGGGGGAATCAAAGGCGGGGAATCAGAGCTGGTGAATCAGAGGCAGGGAATCAGAGTTGGGGATTCAGAGGCGGGGAATCAGATATGGGGAAACAGAGGCGGGGAATGAGAGGCGGGCAAGCAGAGGCGGGGAATTAGATATGGGGAATCAGAGGTGGGGAATCAGAGGTGGTGAATCAGAGATGGGGAATCACAGGAGGGGAATCAGAGGCAGCGAATAGAACGCGGGGAATCAGAGGCAGGGAATCAGAGCTGGGGAATCAGAGGCGGGGAATCAGATATGGGGAAACAGAGGCGGGGAATCAGAGGCGGGGAAACAGAGGCGGGGAATCAGACATGGGGAATCGGTTGCGGGGAATCAGAGGCGGGGAATCAGAGCTGGGGAATCAGAGGCGGGGAATCAGAGTTGGGGCATCAGAGGTGGGGAATTAGATATGGGGAAACAGATGCGGGGAATCAGAGGCGGGGAAACAGAGGCGGGGAATCAGATATGGGGAATCAGAGGTGGGGAATCAGAGGCAGGGAATCAGATGTGCGGAATCAGAGATGGGGAATCAGAGGCAGGGAATAAGAATCAGAAGCGGGGAATCAGAGGCCGGGAATCAGAGGCCGGGAATCAGATGCTGGGAATAAGAGGCCGGGAATCAGAGATGGGGATTCAGAGGCGGGGAATGAGATATGGAGAATCAGAGGCGGGGAATCAGAGGCGGGGAAACAGAGGTGGGGAATCCGATATGGAGAATCAGAGGTGGGGAATCAAAGGCGGTGAATCAG
Source organism: Narcine bancroftii (assembly GCF_036971445.1). Lineage (NCBI taxonomy): Eukaryota > Metazoa > Chordata > Chondrichthyes > Torpediniformes > Narcinidae > Narcine > Narcine bancroftii. The sequence continues at coordinate 110,077,785 of NC_091474.1, read as the reverse complement.
AGATGGGGAATCAGAGGCGGGGAATCAGAGGCAGGGAATCAGATGCGGGGATTCAGAGGCGGGGAATCAGAGCTGGCGAATCAGAGGCGGGGAATCAGAGGTGGGCAATCAGAGCCGGGGAATCAGATATGGGGAATCAGAGGCGGGGAATCAGAGGCGGGGAAACAGAGGCGGGGAATCAGATTTGGGGAATCAGAGGTGAGGAATCAGAGGTTGTGAACCAGAGATGGGGAATCAAGGCGGGGAATCAGAGGGAGGGAATCAGACGCGGGGAATCAGAGGCGGGGTTTCAGAGCTGGGGAATCAGAGGCGGGGAATCAGAGTTGGGGAATCAGAGGCAGGGAATCAGATATGGGGAATCAGAGGCGGGGAATCAGAGGCGGGGAAACAGAGGCGGGGAATCAGATATGGGGAATCAGAGGTGGGGAATCAGGGGCAGGGAATCAGTGGCAGGGAATCAGAGGCGGGGAATCTGAGGCGGGGAATCAGAGGCAGGGAATCAGACATGGGGAATCAGAGGCGGGGAATCAGAGATGGCGAATCAGAGGCGGGGAATCAGAGGCAGGGAATCGGACGCCGGGAATCAGAGGCGGGGAATCAGAGTTGGGGAATCAGAGGCGGGGAATCAGAGTTGGGGAATCAGAGGCGGGGAATCAGACATGGGGAAATAGAGGCGGGGAATCAGATATGGGGAATCAGAGGTGTGGAATCAGAGGTTGGGAATCAGAGGCAGGGAATCAGAGGCGGGGAAACAGAGGCGGGGAATCAGATATGGGGAATCAGAGGTGGCGAATCAAAGGCGGTGAAACAGAGATGGGGAATCAGGGCAGGGAATCAGAGGCAGGGAATCAGAGCTGGGGAAACAGAGGCGGGGAATCAGATATGGGGAATCAGAGGTGGGGAATCAGGGGCGGGGAATCAGTGGCAGGGAATCAGAGCTGGGGAATCAGAGGTGGGGAATCAGAGCTGGGGAAACAGAGGCGGGGAATCAGTTATGGGGAATCAGAGGTGGGGAATCAGGGGCGGGGAATCAGTGGGAGGGAATCAGAGGCCGGGAATAAAAGGCGGGGAATCAGAGCTGGGGAATCAGAGGCGGGGAATCAGAGTTGGGGAATCAGAGGAGGGGAATCAGATATGGGGAAACAGAGGCCGGGAATCAGAGGCAGGGAAACAGAGGCGGGGAATCAGATATGGGGAATCAGAGGCGGGGAATCAGAGGCTGGGAATCAGAGGGAGGGAATCGGATGTGCGGAATCAGAGATGGGGAATCAGAGGTGGGGATTCAGAGGTGGTGAATCAGAGAAGGGGAAACAGAGGCTGGGAATCAGAGGCAGGGAATCAGACGCAGGGAATCAGAGGCGGGGAATCATAGCTGGCGAATTAGAGGAGGGGAATCAGAGTTGGGGAATCAGAGGCGGGGAATCAGATATCGGGAAACAGAGGCGGGGAATCAGATATGGGGAATCAGAGGTGGGGAATCAGAGGCAGGGAATCAGATGTGCGGAATCAGAGATGGGGAATCAGAGGCAGGGAATCAGAATCAGAAGCAGGGAATCAGTGGCAGGGAATCAGAGGCCGGGAATAAAAGGCGGGGAATCAGAGGCAGGGAATCAGAGGCGGGGAATCATAGCTGGCGAATTAGAGGAGGGGAATCAGAGTTGGGGAATCAGAGGCGGGGAATCAGATATGGGGAAACAGAGGCGGGGAATCAGAGGTGGGGAAACAGAGGCGGGGAATCAGATATGGGGAATCAGAGGTGGGGAATCAGGGGCAGGGAATCAGTGGCAGGGAATCAGACGCGGGGAATCAGAGGCGGGGAATCAGAGGCGGGGAATCAGAGGCGGGGAATCAGAGGCAGGGAATCGGATGTGCGGAATCAGAGATGGGGAATCAGAGGTGGGGATTCAGAGGTGGTGAATCAGAGGAGGGGAATCAGAGGCTGGGAATCAGAGGCAGGGAATCAGACGCAGGGAATCAGAGGCGGGGAATCATAGCTGGCGAATTAGAGGAGGGGAATCAGAGTTGGGGAATCAGAGGCGGGGAATCATATATGGGGAATCAGAGGTGGGGAATCAGGGGCAGGGAATCAGTGGCAGGGAATCAGAGGCGGGGAATCATAGCTGGCGAATTAGAGGAAGGGAATCAGAGTTGGGGAAACAGAGGCGGGGAATCAGATATGGGGAATCAGAGGTGGGGAATCAGGGGCAGGGAATCAGTGGCAGGGAATCAGACGCGGGGAATCAGAGACGGGAAATCAGAGGCAGGGAATCAGACACGGGGAATCAGAGGCGGGGAATCAGAGGCCGGGAATCAGATGCTGGGAATAAGAGGCCGGGAATCAGAGGTGGGGAAACAGAGGCGGGGAATCAGATATGGGGAATCAGATGCTGGGAATAAGAGGCCGGGAATCAGAGGTGGGGAAACAGAGGCGGGGAATCAGATATGGGGAATCAGAGGTGGGGAATCAGAGGCGGGGAATCAGTGGCAGGGAATCAGAGGCCGGGAATAAAAGGCGGGGAATCAAAGCTGGGGAATCAGAGGCGGGGAATCAGAGTTGGGGAATCAGAGGAGGGGAATCAGATATGGGGAAACAGAGGCCGGGAATCAGAGGCAGGGAAACAGAGGCGGGGAATCAGATATGGGAAATCAGAGGTGGGGAATAAGAGGTTGCGAATCAGAGGCGGGATATCAGAGGCGGGGAATCAGAGGCAGGGAATCGGATGTGCGGAATCAGAGATGGGGAATCAGAGGTGGGGATTCAGAGGTGGTGAATCAGAGAAGGGGAATCAGAGGCTGGGAATCAGAGGCAGGGAATCAGACGCAGGGAATCAGAGGCGGGGAATCATAGCTGGCGAATTAGAGGAGGGGAATCAGAGTTGGGGAATCAGAGGCGGGGAATCAGATATGGGGAAACAGAGGCGGGGAATCAGAGGCGGGGAAACAGAGGCGGGGAATCAGATATGGGGAATCAGAGGTGGGGAATCAGAGGCAGGGAATCAGATGTGCGGAATCAGAGATGGGGAATCAGAGGCAGGGAATCAGAATCAGAAGCAGGGAATCAGAGGCCGGGAATCAGAGGCCGGAATCAGATGCTGGGAATCAGAGGCCTGGAATCAGAGGCGGGGAATCAGAGGCAGGGAATCAGATGCGGGGAATCAGAGGCGGGGAATCAGAGCTGGGGAATCAGAGGCAGGGTATTAGAGTTGGGGAATCAGAGGCGGGGAATCAGATATGGGGAAACAGAGGTGGGGAATCAGAGGCGGGTAAACAGAGGCAGGCAATCAGATATGGGGAATCAGAGGCGGGGAATCAGAGGTGGGGAATCATAGGCAGGGAATCGGATGTGCGGAATCAGAGATCGGGAATCAGAGGCCGGGAAACAGAGGCGGGGAATCAGATGTGGGGAATCAGAGGTGGGGAATCAGGGGCAGGGAATCAGTGGCAGGGAATCAGAGGCGGGGAATCAGAGGCGGGGAATCAAAGGCAGGGAATCAGACACGGGGAATCAGAGGCGGGGAATCAGAGATGGGGAATCAGAGGCAGGGAATCGTATGCCGGGAATCAGAGTCAGGGAATCAGAGCTGGGGAATCAGAGGCGGGGAATCAGAGTTGGGGAATCAGAGGCGGGGAATCAGATATGGGGAAATAGAGGCGGGGAATCAGATATGGGGAATCAGAGGTGTGGAATCAGAGGTTGGGAATCAGAGGCAGGGAATCAGAGTCGGGGAAACAGAGGCGGGGAATCAGATATGGGGAATCAGAGGTGGCGAATCAAAGGCGGTGAAACAGAGATGGGGAATCAGGGCAGGGAATCAGAGGCAGGGAATCAAACACGGGGAATCAGAGCTGGGGAATCAGAGGCGGGGAATCAGAGTTGGGAATCAGAGGCGGGGAATCAGAGGCGGGGAAACAGAGGCGGGGAATCAGATATGGGGAATCAGAGGTGGGGAATCCGAGGTTGGGAATCAGAGGCAGGGAATCAGAGGCGGAAAATCAGAGGCGGGGAATCAGAGGAAGGGAATCAGATGTGCGGAATCGGAGATGGTGAATCAGAGGCAGGGAATCAGAGGCGGGGATTCAGAGGCGGGGAATCAGAGGCCGGGAATCAGATATGGGGAAACAGAGGCGGGGAATCCGAGGCGGGGAAACAGAGGCGGGGAATCAGATATGGGGAATCAGAGGTGGGGAATCAGAGGTTGGGAATCAGAGGCAGGGAATCAGAGGCTTGGAATCAGATGCAGGGAATCAGATGCGGGGAATCAGAGGCGGGGAATCAGAGCTGGGGAATCAGAGGTGGGGAATCAGATTTGGGGAATCAGAGGCGGGGACTTAGATATTGGGAAACAGAGGCGGGGAATCAGAGGCGGGGAAACCCAGGCGGCGAATCAGATATGGGGAATCAGAGGTGGGGAATCAGAGGCAAGGAATCAGATGTGCGGAATCAGAGATGGGGAATCAGAGGCAGGGAATCAGAATCAGAAGCAGGGAATCAGAGGCCGGGAATCAGAGGCCGGAATCAGATGCTGGGAATCAGAGGCCTGGAATCAGAGGCGGGGAATCAGAGGCAGGGAATCAGATGCGGGGAATCAGAGGCGGGGAATCAGAGCTGGGGAATCAGAGGCGGGGTATTAGAGTTGGGGAATCAGAGGCGGGGAATCAGATATGGGGAAACAGAGGTGGGGAATCAGAGGCGGGGAAACAGAGGCAGGGAATCAGATATGGGGAATCAGAGGCGGGGAATCAGAGGTGGGGAATCATAGGCAGGGAATCGGATGTGCGGAATCAGAGATGGGGAATCAGAGGCTGGGAATCAGAGGTGGTGAATCAGAGATGGGGAATCAGAGGCGGGGAATCAGAGGCAGGGAATCAGACGCGGGGAATCAGAGGTGGGCAATCAGAGGCGGGGAATCAGATATGGGGAATCAGAGGCGGGGAATCAGAGGCGGGGAAACAGAGGTGGGGAATCAGATATGGTGAATCAGAGGTGGGGCATCAGAGGTTGTGAATCACAGATGGGGAATCAGAGGCGGGGAATCAGAGGCAGGGAATCAGACGCGGGGAATCAGAGGCGGGGATTCAGAGCTGGGGAATCAGAGGCTGGGAATCAGAGTTGGGGAATCAGAGGCGGGGAATCAGATATGGGGAATCAGAGGCAGGGAATCAGAGGCGGGAAAACAGAGGCGGGGAATCAGATATGGGGAATCAGAGGCGGGGAATCAGAGGCGGGGAATCAGAGATGGGGAATCAGAGGCGGGGAATCAGAGGCAGGGAATCGGATGCCGGGAATCAGAGGCGGGAAATCAGAGCTGGGGAATCAGAGGCGGGGAATCAGAGTTGGGGAATCAGAGGCGGCGAAGCAGATATGGGGAAATAGAGGCGGGAATCAGATATGGGGAATCAGAGGCTGGGAATCAGGGGCGGGGAATCAGTGGCAGGGAATCAGAGGCGGGGAATCAGAGGCGGGGAATCACAGGCAGGGAATCAGACGCGGGGAATCAGAGGCGGGGAATCAGAGCTGGGGAATCAGAGGTGGGGAATCAGAGTCGGGGAATCATAGGCAGGGAATCGGTTGTGCGGAATCAGAGATGGGGAATCAGATGTGGGGAATCAGAGGCAGTGAATCAGAGGCGGGGAAACAGAGGCGGGGAATCAAATATAGGGAATCAGAGGTGGGGAATCAGAGGTTGAGAATCAGAGATGGGGAATCAAGGCGGGGAATCAGAGGCAGGGAATCAGACGCGGGGAATCAGAGGCGGGGATTCAGAGCTGGGGAATCAGAGGCGGTGAATCAGAGTTGGGGAATCAGAGGCAGGGAATCAGATATGGGGAATCAGAGGTGGCGAATCAGAGGCGGGGAAACAGATGCGGGGAATCAGATATGGGGAATCAGAATTGGGGAATCAGGGGCAGGGAATCAGTGGCAGGGAATCAGAGGCGGGGAATCAGAGGCGGGGAATCAGAGGCAGGGAATCAGACACGAGGAATCATAGGCGGGGAATCAGAGATGGGGAATCAGAGGCGGGGAATCAGAGGCAGGGAATCGGACTCCGGGAATCAGAGTCGGGGAATCAGAGCTGGGGAATCAGAGGCGGGGAATCAGAGTTGGGGAATAAGAGGCGGGGAATCAGATATGGGGAAATAGAGGCGGGGAATCAGATATGGGGAATCAGAGGTGTGGAATCAGAGGTTGGGAATCAGAGGCAGGGAATCAGAGTCGGGGAAACAGAGGTGGGTAATCAGATATGGGGAATCAGAGGTGGCGAATCAAAGGCGGTGAAACAGAGATGGGGAATCAGGGCAGGGAATCAGAGGCAGGGAATCAAACACGGGGAATCAGAGCTGGGGAATCAGAGGCGGGGAATCAGAGTTGGGAATCAGAGGCGGGGAATCAGAGGCGGGGAAACAGAGGCGGGGAATCAGATATGGGGAATCAGAGGGGGGGAATCAGATATGGGGAATCAGAATTGGGGAATCAGGGGCAGGGAATCAGTGGCAGGGAATCAGAGGCGGGGAATCAGAGGCGGGGAATCAGAGGCAGGGAATCAGACACGAGGAATCATAGGCGGGGAATCAGAGATGGGGAATCAGAGGCGGGGAATCAGAGGCAGGGAATCGGACTCCGGGAATCAGAGTCGGGGAATCAGAGCTGGGGAATCAGAGGCGGGGAATCAGAGTTGGGGAATAAGAGGCGGGGAATCAGATATGGGGAAATAGAGGCGGGGAATCAGATATGGGGAATCAGAGGTGTGGAATCAGAGGTTGGGAATCAGAGGCAGGGAATCAGAGTCGGGGAAACAGAGGTGGGTAATCAGATATGGGGAATCAGAGGTGGCGAATCAAAGGCGGTGAAACAGAGATGGGGAATCAGGGCAGGGAATCAGAGGCAGGGAATCAAACACGGGGAATCAGAGCTGGGGAATCAGAGGCGGGGAATCAGAGTTGGGAATCAGAGGCGGGGAATCAGAGGCGGGGAAACAGAGGCGGGGAATCAGATATGGGGAATCAGAGGGGGGGAATCCGAGGTTGGGAATCAGAGGCAGGGAATCAGAGGCGGGGAATCAGAGGCGGGGAATCAGAGGAAGGGAATCAGATGTGCGGAATCGGAGATGGGGAATCAGAGGCAGGGAATCAGAGGCGGGGAATCAGAGGCGGGGAATCAGATGCCGGGAATCAGATATGGGGAAACAGAGGCGGGGAATCCGAGGCGGGGAAACAGAGGCGGGGAATCAGATATGGGGAATCAGAGGTGGGGAATCAGAGGTTGGGAATCAGAGGCAGGGAATCAGAGGCTTGGAATCAGATGCAGGGAATCAGATGCGGGGAATCAGAGGCGGGGAATCAGAGCTGGGGAATCAGAGGTGGGGAATCAGATTTGGGGAATCAGAGGCGGGGACTTAGATATTGGGAAACAGAGGCGGGGAATCAGAGGCGGGGAAACCCAGGCGGGGAATCAGATATGGGGAATCAGAGGTGGGGAATCAGAGGCAAGGAATCAGATGTGCGGAATCAGAGATGGGGAATCAGAGGCAGGGAATCAGAATCAGAAGCAGGGAATCAGAGGCCGGGAATTAGAGGCCGGAATCAGATGCTGGGAATCAGAGGCCTGGAATCAGAGGCGGGGAATCAGAGGCAGGGAATCAGATGCGGGGAATCAGAGGCGGGGAATCAGATCTGGGGAATCAGAGGCGGGGTATTAGAGTTGGGGAATCAGAGGCGGGGAATCAGATATGGGGAAACAGAGGTGGGGAATCAGAGGCGGGGAAACAGAGGCAGGGAATCAGATATGGGGAATCAGAGGCGGGGAATCAGAGGTGGGGAATCTAAGGCAGGGAATCGGATGTGCGGAATCAGAGATGGGGAATCAGAGGCTGGGAATCAGAGGTGGTGAATCAGAGATGGGGAATCAGAGGCGGGAATCAGAGGCGGGGAATCAGACGCGGGGAATCAGAGGTGGGCAATCAGAGGCGGGGAATCAGATATGGGGAATCAGAGGCGGGGAATCAGAGGCGGGGAAACAGAGGCGGGGAATCAGATATGGGGAATCAGAGGTGGGGCATCAGAGGTTGTGAATCACAGATGGGGAATCAGAGGCGGGGAATCAGAGGCAGGGAATCAGACGCGGGGAATCAGAGGCGGGGATTCAGAGCTGGGGAATCAGAGGCGGGGAATCAGAGTTGGGGAATCAGAGGCGGGGAATCAGATATGGGGAATCAGAGGCAGGGAATCAGAGGCGGGAAAACAGAGGCGGGGAATCAGATATGGGGAATCAGAGGCGGGGAATCAGAGGCAGGGAATCAGACACGGGGAATCAGAGGCGGGGAATCAGAGATGGGGAATCAGAGGCGGGGAATCAGAGGCAGGGAATCGGATGCCGGGAATCAGAGGCGGGAAATCAGAGTTGGGGAATCAGAGGCGGGGAATCAGAGTTGGGGAATCAGAGGTGGGGAATTAGATATGGGGAAACAGAGGCGGGGAAACAGAGGCGGGGAAACAGAGGCAGGGAATCAGATATGGGGAATCAGAGGTGGGGAATCAGAGGCAGGGAATCAGATGTGCGGAATCAGAGATGGGGAATCAGAGGCAGGGAATCAGAATCAGAAGCGGGGAATCAGAGGCCGGGAATCAGAGGCCGGGAATCAGATGCTGGGAATAAGAGGCCGGGAATCAGAGGTGGGGAATCAGAGTCTGGGAATCAGAGATGGGGATTCAGAGGTGGGGAATGAGATATGGAGAATCAGAGGCGGGGAATCAGAGGCGGGGAAACAGAGGTGGGGAATCAGATATGGGGAAATAGAGGCGGGGAATCAGATATGGGGAATCAGAGGTGTGGAATCAGAGGTTGGGAATCAGAGGCAGGGAATCAGATCGGGGAAACAGAGGCGGGTAATCAGATATGGGGAATCAGAGGTGGCGAATCAAAGGCGGTGAAACAGAGATGGGGAATCAGGGCAGGGAATCAGAGGCAGGGAATCAAACACGGGGAATCAGAGCTGGGGAATCAGAGGCAGGGAATCAGAGTTGGGAATCAGAGGCGGGGAATTAGAGGCGGGGAAACAGAGGCGGGGAATCAGATATGGGGAATCAGAGGTGGGGAATCCGAGGTTGGGAATCAGAGGCAGGGAATCAGAGGCGGGGAATCAGAGGCGGGGAATCAGAGGAAGGGAATCAGATGTGCGGAATCGGAGATGGGGAATCAGAGGCAGGGAATCAGAGGCGGGGAATCAGAGGCGGGGAATCAGAGGCCGGGAATCAGATATGGGGAAACAGAGGCGGGGAATCCGAGGCGGGGAAACAGAGGCGGGGAATCAGATATGGGGAATCAGAGGTGGGGAATCAGAGGTTGGGAATCAGAGGCAGGGAATCAGAGGCTTGGAATCAGATGCAGGGAATCAGATGCGGGGAATCAGAGGCGGGGAATCAGAGCTGGGGAATCAGAGGTGGGGAATCAGATTTGGGGAATCAGAGGCGGGGACTTAGATATTGGGAAACAGAGGCGGGGAATCAGAGGTGGGGAAACCCAGGCGGGGAATCAGATATGGGGAATCAGAGGTGGGGAATCAGAGGCAAGGAATCAGATGTGCGGAATCAGAGATGGGGAATCAGAGGCAGGGAATCAGAATCAGAAGCAGGGAATCAGAGGCCGGGAATTAGAGGCCGGAATCAGATGCTGGGAATCAGAGGCCTGGAATCAGAGGCGGGGAATCAGAGGCAGGGAATCAGATGCGGGGAATCAGAGGCGGGGAATCAGATCTGGGGAATCAGAGGCGGGGTATTAGAGTTGGGGAATCAGAGGCGGGGAATCAGATATGGGGAAACAGAGGTGGGGAATCAGAGGCGGGGAAACAGTGGCAGGGAATCAGATATGGGGAATCAGAGGCGGGGAATCAGAGGTGGGGAATCTAAGGCAGGGAATCGGATGTGCGGAATCAGAGATGGGGAATCAGAGGCTGGGAATCAGAGGTGGTGAATCAGAGATGGGGAATCAGAGGCGGGAATCAGAGGCGGGGAATCAGACGCGGGGAATCAGAGGTGGGCAATCAGAGGCGGGGAATCAGATATGGGGAATCAGAGGCGGGGAATCAGAGGCGGGGAAACAGAGGCGGGGAATCAGATATGGGGAATCAGAGGTGGGGCATCAGAGGTTGTGAATCACAGATGGGGAATCAGAGGCGGGGAATCAGAGGCAGGGAATCAGACGCGGGGAATCAGAGGCGGGGATTCAGAGCTGGGGAATCAGAGGCGGGGAATCAGAGTTGGGGAATCAGAGGCGGGGAATCAGATATGGGGAATCAGAGGCAGGGAATCAGAGGCGGGAAAACAGAGGCGGGGAATCAGATATGGGGAATCAGAGGCGGGGAATCAGAGGCAGGGAATCAGACACGGGGAATCAGAGGCGGGGAATCAGAGATGGGGAATCAGAGGCGGGGAATCAGAGGCAGGGAATCGGATGCCGGGAATCAGAGGCGGGAAATCAGAGCTGGGGAATCAGAGGCGGGGAATCAGAGTTGGGGAATCAGAGGCAGCGAAGCAGATATGGGGAAATAGAGGCGGGGAATCAGATATGGGGAATCAGAGGCGGGGAATTAGATATGGGGAATCAGAGGCTGGGAATCAGAGGGGGGGAAACAGAGGCGGGGAATAAGATATGGGGAATCAGAGGTGGGGAATCAGGGGCGGGGAATCAGTGGCAGGGAATCAGAGGCGGGGAATCAGAGGCGGGGAATCAAAGGAAGGGAATCAGACACGGGGAATCAGAGGTGGGGAATCAGAGATGGGGAATCAGAGGCGGGGAATCACAGGCAGGGAATCAGACGCGGGGAATCAGAGGCGGGGAATCAGAGCTGGGGAATCAGAGGTGTGGATTCAGAGTCGGGGAATCAGAGGCAGGGAATCGGTTGTGCGGAATCAGAGATGGGGAATCAGATGTGGGGAATCAGAGGCAGTGAATCAGAGATAGGGAATCAGAGGCGGGGAATCAGAGGCAAGAAATCAGACGGGGATTCAGAGGCTGGGAATCAGACGGGGGGAATCAAAGGCGGGGAATCAGAGCTGGTGAATCAGAGGCAGGGAATCAGAGTTGGGGATTCAGAGGCGGGGAATCAGATATGGGGAAACAGAGGCGGGGAATGAGAGGCGGGCAAGCAGAGGCGGGGAATTAGATATGGGGAATCAGAGGTGGGGAATCAGAGGTGGTGAATCAGAGATGGGGAATCACAGGAGGGGAATCAGAGGCAGCGAATAGAACGCGGGGAATCAGAGGCAGGGAATCAGAGCTGGGGAATCAGAGGCGGGGAATCAGATATGGGGAAACAGAGGCGGGGAATCAGAGGCGGGGAAACAGAGGCGGGGAATCAGACATGGGGAATCGGTTGCGGGGAATCAGAGGCGGGGAATCAGAGCTGGGGAATCAGAGGCGGGGAATCAGAGTTGGGGCATCAGAGGTGGGGAATTAGATATGGGGAAACAGATGCGGGGAATCAGAGGCGGGGAAACAGAGGCGGGGAATCAGATATGGGGAATCAGAAGTGGGGAATCAGAGGCAGGGAATCAGATGTGCGGAATCAGAGATGGGGAATCAGAGGCAGGGAATCAGAATCAGAAGCGGGGAATCAGAGGCCGGGAATCAGAGGCCGGGAATCAGATGCTGGGAATAAGAGGCCGGGAATCAGAGGTGGGGAATCAGAGTCCGGGAATCAGAGATGGGGATTCAGAGGCGGGGAATGAGATATGGAGAATCAGAGGCGGGGAATCAGAGGCGGGGAAACAGAGGTGGGGAATCCGATATGGAGAATCAGAGGTGGGGAATCAAAGGCGGTGAATCAGAGATGGGGAATCAGAGGCGGGGAATCAGAGGCAGGGAATCAGATGCGGGGATTCAGAGGCGGGGAATCAGAGCTGGCGAATCAGAGGCGGGGAATCAGAGGTGGGCAATCAGAGCCGGGGAATCAGATATGGGGAATCAGAGGCGGGGAATCAGAGGCGGGGAAACAGAGGCGGGGAATCAGATATGGGGAATCAGAGGTGGGGAATCAGAGGTTGTGAACCAGAGATGGGGAATCAAGGCGGGGAATCAGAGGGAGGGAATCAGATGCGGGGAATCAGAGGCGGGGTTTCAGAGCTGGGGAATCAGAGGCAGGGAATCAGAGTTGGGGAATCAGAGGCAGGGAATCAGATATGGGGAATCAGAGGCGGGGAATCAGAGGCGGGGAAACAGAGGCGGGGAATCAGATATGGGGAATCAGAGGTGGGGAATCAGGGGCAGGGAATCAGTGGCAGGGAATCAGAGGCGGGGAATCTGAGGCGGGGAATCAGAGGCAGGGAATCAGACATGGGGAATCAGAGGCGGGGAATCAGAGATGGCGAATCAGAGGCGGGGAATCAGAGGCAGGGAATCGGACGCCGGGAATCAGAGGCGGGGAATCAGAGTTGGGGAATCAGAGGCGGGGAATCAGAGTTGGGGAATCAGAGGCGGGGAATCAGATATGGGGAAATAGAGGCGGGGAATCAGATATGGGGAATCAGAGGTGTGGAATCAGAGGTTGGGAATCAGAGGCAGGGAATCAGAGGCGGGGAAACAGAGTCGGGGAATCAGATATGGGGAATCAGAGGTGGCGAATCAAAGGTGGTGAAACAGAGATGGGGAATCAGGGCAGGGAATCAGAGGCAGGGAATCAGAGCTGGGGAAACAGAGGCGGGGAATCAGATATGGGGAATCAGAGGTGGGGAATCAGGGGCGGGGAATCAGTGGCAGGGGATCAGAGCTGGGGAATCAGAGGTGGGGAATCAGAGCTGGGGAAACAGAGGCGGGGAATCAGTTATGGGGAATCAGAGGTGGGGAATCAGGGGCGGGGAATCAGTGGGAGGGAATCAGAGGCCGGGAATAAAAGGCGGGGAATCAGAGCTGGGGAATCAGAGGCGGGGAATCAGAGTTGGGGAATCAGAGGAGGGGAATCAGATATGGGGAAACAGAGGCCGGGAATCAGAGGCAGGGAAACAGAGGCGGGGAATCAGATATGGGGAATCAGAGGCGGGGAATCAGAGGCTGGGAATCAGAGGGAGGGAATCGGATGTGCGGAATCAGAGATGGGGAATCAGAGGTGGGGATTCAGAGGTGGTGAATCAGAGAAGGGGAATCAGAGGCTGGGAATCAGAGGCAGGGAATCAGACGCAGGGAATCAGAGGCGGGGAATCATAGCTGGCGAATTAGAGGAGGGGAATCAGAGTTGGGGAATCAGAGGCGGGGAATCAGATATCGGGAAACAGAGGCGGGGAATCAGATATGGGGAATCAGAGGTGGGGAATCAGAGGCAGGGAATCAGATGTGCGGAATCAGAGATGGGGAATCAGAGGCAGGGAATCAGAATCAGAAGCAGGGAATCAGTGGCAGGGAATCAGAGGCCGGGAATAAAAGGCGGGGAATCAGAGGCAGGGAATCGGATGTGTGGAATCAGAGATGGGGAATCAGAGGTGGGGATTCAGAGATGGTGAATCAGAGAAGGGGAATCAGAGGCTGGGAATCAGAGGCAGGGAATCAGATGCAGGGAATCAGAGGCGGGGAATCATAGCTGGCGAATTAGAGGAGGGGAATCAGAGTTGGGGAATCAGAGGCGGGGAATCAGATATGGGGAAACAGAGGCGGGGAATCAGAGGTGGGGAAACTGAGGCGGGGAATCAGATATGGGGAATCAGAGGTGGGGAATCAGGGGCAGGGAATCAGTGGCAGGGAATCAGACGCGGGGAATCAGAGGCGGGGAATCAGAGGCGGGGAATCAGAGGCGGGGAATCAGAGGCAGGGAATCGGATGTGCGGAATCAGAGATGGGGAATCAGAGGTGGGGATTCAGAGGTGGTGAATCAGAGGAGGGGAATCAGAGGCTGGGAATCAGAGGCAGGGAATCAGACGCAGGGAATCAGAGGCGGGGAATCATAGCTGGCGAATTAGAGGAGGGGAATCAGAGTTGGGGAATCAGAGGCGGGGAATCATATATGGGGAATCAGAGGTGGGGAATCAGGGGCAGGGAATCAGTGGCAGGGAATCAGAGGCGGGGAATCATAGCTGGCGAATTAGAGGAAGGGAATCAGAGTTGGGGAAACAGAGGCGGGGAATCAGATATGGGGAATCAGAGGTGGGGAATCAGGGGCAGGGAATCAGTGGCAGGGAATCAGACGCGGGGAATCAGAGACGGGGAATCAGAGGCAGGGAATCAGACACGGGGAATCAGAGGCGGGGAATCAGAGGCCGGGAATCAGATGCTGGGAATAAGAGGCCGGGAATCAGAGGTGGGGAAACAGAGGCGGGGAATCAGATATGGGGAATCAGATGCTGTGAATAAGAGGCCGGGAATCAGAGGTGGGGAAACAGAGGCGGGGAATCAGATATGGGGAATCAGAGGTGGGGAATCAGAGGCGGGGAATCAGTGGCAGGGAATCAGAGGCCGGGAATAAAAGGCGGGGAATCAAAGCTGGGGAATCAGAGGCGGGGAATCAGAGTTGGGGAATCAGAGGAGGGGAATCAGATATGGGGAAACAGAGGCCGGGAATCAGAGGCAGGGAAACAGAGGCGGGGAATCAGATATGGGAAATCAGAGGCGGGGAATCATAGCTGGCGAATTAGAGGAGGGGAATCAGAGTTGGGGAATCAGAGGCGGGGAATCAGATATCGGGAAACAGAGGCGGGGAATCAGATATGGGGAATCAGAGGTGGGGAATCAGAGGCAGGGAATCAGATGTGCGGAATCAGAGATGGGGAATCAGAGGCAGGGAATCAGAATCAGAAGCAGGGAATCAGTGGCAGGGAATCAGAGGCCGGGAATAAAAGGCGGGGAATCAGAGGCAGGGAATCGGATGTGTGGAATCAGAGATGGGGAATCAGAGGTGGGGATTCAGAGATGGTGAATCAGAGAAGGGGAATCAGAGGCTGGGAATCAGAGGCAGGGAATCAGATGCAGGGAATCAGAGGCGGGGAATCATAGCTGGCGAATTAGAGGAGGGGAATCAGAGTTGGGGAATCAGAGGCGGGGAATCAGATATGGGGAAACAGAGGCGGGGAATCAGAGGTGGGGAAACTGAGGCGGGGAATCAGATATGGGGAATCAGAGGTGGGGAATCAGGGGCAGGGAATCAGTGGCAGGGAATCAGACGCGGGGAATCAGAGGCGGGGAATCAGAGGCGGGGAATCAGAGGCGGGGAATCAGAGGCAGGGAATCGGATGTGCGGAATCAGAGATGGGGAATCAGAGGTGGGGATTCAGAGGTGGTGAATCAGAGGAGGGGAATCAGAGGCTGGGAATCAGAGGCAGGGAATCAGACGCAGGGAATCAGAGGCGGGGAATCATAGCTGGCGAATTAGAGGAGGGGAATCAGAGTTGGGGAATCAGAGGCGGGGAATCATATATGGGGAATCAGAGGTGGGGAATCAGGGGCAGGGAATCAGTGGCAGGGAATCAGAGGCGGGGAATCATAGCTGGCGAATTAGAGGAAGGGAATCAGAGTTGGGGAAACAGAGGCGGGGAATCAGATATGGGGAATCAGAGGTGGGGAATCAGGGGCAGGGAATCAGTGGCAGGGAATCAGACGCGGGGAATCAGAGACGGGGAATCAGAGGCAGGGAATCAGACACGGGGAATCAGAGGCGGGGAATCAGAGGCCGGGAATCAGATGCTGGGAATAAGAGGCCGGGAATCAGAGGTGGGGAAACAGAGGCGGGGAATCAGATATGGGGAATCAGATGCTGTGAATAAGAGGCCGGGAATCAGAGGTGGGGAAACAGAGGCGGGGAATCAGATATGGGGAATCAGAGGTGGGGAATCAGAGGCGGGGAATCAGTGGCAGGGAATCAGAGGCCGGGAATAAAAGGCGGGGAATCAAAGCTGGGGAATCAGAGGCGGGGAATCAGAGTTGGGGAATCAGAGGAGGGGAATCAGATATGGGGAAACAGAGGCCGGGAATCAGAGGCAGGGAAACAGAGGCGGGGAATCAGATATGGGAAATCAGAGGTGGGGAATTAGAGGTTGCGAATCAGAGGCGGGATATCAGAGGCGGGGAATCAGAGGCAGGGAATCGGATGTGCGGAATCAGAGATGGGGAATCAGAGGTGGGGATTCAGAGGTGGTGAATCAGAGAAGGGGAATCAGAGGCTGGGAATCAGAGGCAGGGAATCAGACGCAGGGAATCAGAGGCGGGGAATCATAGCTGGCGAATTAGAGGAGGGGAATCAGAGTTGGGGAATCAGAGGCGGGGAATCAGATATGGGGAAACAGAGGCGGGGAATCAGAGGCGGGGAAACAGAGGCGGGGAATCAGATATGGGGAATCAGAGGTGGGGAATCAGAGGCAGGGAATCAGATGTGCGGAATCAGAGATGGGGAATCAGAGGCAGGGAATCAGAATCAGAAGCAGGGAATCAGAGGCCGGGAATCAGAGGCCGGAATCAGATGCTGGGAATCAGAGGCCTGGAATCAGAGGCGGGGAATCAGAGGCAGGGAATCAGATGCGGGGAATCAGAGGCGGGGAATCAGAGCTGGGGAATCAGAGGCAGGGTATTAGAGTTGGGGAATCAGAGGCGGGGAATCAGATATGGGGAAACAGAGGTGGGGAATCAGAGGCGGGTAAACAGAGGCAGGCAATCAGATATGGGGAATCAGAGGCGGGGAATCAGAGGTGGGGAATCATAGGCAGGGAATCGGATGTGCGGAATCAGAGATCGGGAATCAGAGGCCGGGAAACAGAGGCGGGGAATCAGATGTGGGGAATCAGAGGTGGGGAATCAGGGGCAGGGAATCAGTGGCAGGGAATCAGAGGCGGGGAATCAGAGGCGGGGAATCAAAGGCAGGGAATCAGACACGGGGAATCAGAGGCGGGGAATCAGAGATGGGGTATCAGAGGCAGGGAATCGTATGCCGGGAATCAGAGTCAGGGAATCAGAGCTGGGGAATCAGAGGCGGGGAATCAGAGTTGGGTAATCAGAGGCGGGGAATCAGATATGGGGAAATAGAGGCGGGGAATCAGATATGGGGAATCAGAGGTGTGGAATCAGAGGTTGGGAATCAGAGGCAGGGAATTAGAGTCGGGGAAACAGAGGCGGGGAATCAGATATGGGGAATCAGAGGTGGCGAATCAAAGGCGGTGAAACAGAGATGGGGAATCAGGGCAGGGAATCAGAGGCAGGGAATCAAACACGGGGAATCAGAGCTTGGGAATCAGAGGCGGGGAATCAGAGTTGGGAATCAGAGGCGGGGAATCAGAGGCGGGGAAACAGAGGCGGGGAATCAGATATGGGGAATCAGAGGTGGGGAATCCGAGGTTGGGAATCAGAGGCAGGGAATCAGAGGCGGAAAATCAGAGGCGGGGAATCAGAGGAAGGGAATCAGATGTGCGGAATCGGAGATGGGGAATCAGAGGCAGGGAATCAGAGGCGGGGAATCAGAGGCGGGGAATGAGAGGCCGGGAATCAGATATGGGGAAACAGAGGCGGAGAATCCGAGGCGGGGAAACAGAGGCGGGGAATCAGATATGGGGAATCAGAGGTGGGGAATCAGAGGTTGGGAATCAGAGGCAGGGAATCAGAGGCTTGGAATCAGATGCAGGGAATCAGATGCGGGGAATCAGAGGCGGGGAATCAGAGCTGGGGAATCAGAGGTGGGGAATCAGATTTGGGGAATCAGAGGCGGGGACTTAGATATTGGGAAACAGAGGCGGGGAATCAGAGGCGGGGAAACCCAGGCGGCGAATCAGATATGGGGAATCAGAGGTGGGGAATCAGAGGCAAGGAATCAGATGTGCGGAATCAGAGATGGGGAATCAGAGGCAGGGAATCAGAATCAGAAGCAGGGAATCAGAGGCCGGGAATCAGAGGCCGGAATCAGATGCTGGGAATCTGAGGCCTGGAATCAGAGGCGGGGAATCAGAGGCAGGGAATCAGATGCGGGGAATCAGAGGCGGGGAATCAGAGCTGGGGAATCAGAGGCGGGGTATTAGAGTTGGGGAATCAGAGGCGGGGAATCAGATATGGGGAAACAGAGGTGGGGAATCAGAGGCGGGGAAACAGAGGCAGGGAATCAGATATGGGGAATCAGAGGCGGGGAATCAGAGGTGGGGAATCATAGGCAGGGAATCGGATGTGCGGAATCAGAGATGGGGAATCAGAGGCTGGGAATCAGAGGTGGTGAATCAGAGATGGGGAATCAGAGGCGGGGAATCAGAGGCAGGGAATCAGACGCGGGGAATCAGAGGTGGGCAATCAGAGGCGGGGAATCAGATATGGTGAATCAGAGGCGGGGAATCAGAGGCGGGGAAACAGAGGTGGGGAATCAGATATGGGGAATCAGAGGTGGGGCATCAGAGGTTGTGAATCACAGATGGGGAATCAGAGGCGGGGAATCAGAGGCAGGGAATCAGACGCGGGGAATCAGAGGCGGGGATTCAGAGCTGGGGAATCAGAGGCTGGGAATCAGAGTTGGGGAATCAGAGGCGGGGAATCAGATATGGGGAATCAGAGGCAGGGAATCAGAGGCGGGAAAACAGAGGCGGGGAATCAGATATGGGGAATCAGAGGCGGGGAATCAGAGGCGGGGAATCAGAGATGGGGAATCAGAGGCGGGGAATCAGAGGCAGGGAATCGGATGCCGGGAATCAGAGGCGGGAAATCAGAGCTGGGGAATCAGAGGCGGGGAATCAGAGTTGGGGAATCAGAGGCGGCGAAGCAGATATGGGGAAATAGAGGCGGGAATCAGATATGGGGAATCAGAGGCTGGGAATCAGGGGCGGGGAATCAGTGGCAGGGAATCAGAGGCGGGGAATCAGAGGCGGGGAATCACAGGCAGGGAATCAGACGCGGGGAATCAGAGGCGGGGAATCAGAGCTGGGGAATCAGAGGTGGGGAATCAGAGTCGGGGAATCATAGGCAGGGAATCGGTTGTGCGGAATCAGAGATGGGGAATCAGATGTGGGGAATCAGAGGCAGTGAATCAGAGGCGGGGAAACAGAGGCGGGGAATCAAATATAGGGAATCAGAGGTGGGGTATCAGAGGTTGAGAATCAGAGATGGGGAATCAAGGCGGGGAATCAGAGGCAGGGAATCAGACGCGGGGAATCAGAGGCGGGGATTCAGAGCTGGGGAATCAGAGGCGGTGAATCAGAGTTGGGGAATCAGAGGCAGGGAATCAGATATGGGGAATCAGAGGTGGCGAATCAGAGGCGGGGAAACAGATGCGGGGAATCAGATATGGGGAATCAGAATTGGGGAATCAGGGGCAGGGAATCAGTGGCAGGGAATCAGAGGCGGGGAATCAGAGGCGGGGAATCAGAGGCAGGGAATCAGACACGAGGAATCATAGGCGGGGAATCAGAGATGGGGAATCAGAGGCGGGGAATCAGAGGCAGGGAATCGGACTCCGGGAATCAGAGTCGGGGAATCAGAGCTGGGGAATCAGAGGCGGGGAATCAGAGTTGGGGAATCAGAGGCGGGGAATCAGATATGGGGAAATAGAGGCGGGGAATCAGATATGGGGAATCAGAGGTGTGGAATCAGAGGTTGGGAATCAGAGGCAGGGAATCAGAGTCGGGGAAACAGAGGTGGGGCATCAGAGGTTGTGAATCACAGATGGGGAATCAGAGGCGGGGAATCAGAGGTGGTGAATCAGAGATGGGGAATCAGAGGCGGGGAATCAGAGGCGGGGAATCAGACGCGGGGAATCAGAGGTGGGCAATCAGAGGCGGGGAATCAGATATGGGGAATCAGAGGCGGGGAATCAGAGGCAGGGAAACAGAGGCGGGGAATCAGATATGGGGAATCAGAGGTGGGGCATCAGAGGTTGTGAATCACAGATGGGGAATCAGAGGCGGGGAATCAGAGGCAGGGAATCAGACGCAGGGAATCAGAGGCGGGAATTCAGAGCTGGGGAATCAGAGGCGGGGAATCAGAGTTGGGGAATCAGAGGCGGGGAATCAGATATGGGGAATCAGAGGCAGGGAATCAGAGGCGGGAAAACAGAGGCGGGGAATCAGATATGGGGAATCAGAGGCGGGGAATCAGAGGCAGGGAATCAGACACGGGGAATCAGAGGCGGGGAATCAGAGATGGGGAATCAGAGGCGGGGAATCAGAGGCAGGGAATCGGATGCCGGGAATCAGAGGCGGGAAATCAGAGGCAGGAAATCAGACAGGGATTCAGAGGCTGGGAATCAGACGGGGGGAATCAAAGGCGGGGAATCAGAGCTGGTGAATCAGAGGCAGGGAATCAGAGTAGGGGATTCAGAGGCGGGGAATCAGATATGGGGAAACAGAGGTGGGGAATGAGAGGCGGGCAAGCAGAGGCGGGGAATTAGATATGGGGAATCAGAGGTGGGAAATCAGAGGTGGTGAATCAGAGATGGGGAATCACAGGCGGGGAATCAGAGGCAGCGAATAGAACGCGGGGAATCAGAGGCAGGGAATCAGAGCTGGGGAATCAGAGGCGGGGAATCAGATATGGGGAAACAGAGGCGGGGAATCAGAGGCGGGGAAACAGAGGCGGGGAATCAGACATGGGGAATCGGATGCGGGGAATCAGAGGCGGGGAATCAGAGCTGGGGAATCAGAGGTGGGGAATCAGAGTTGGGGCATCAGAGGTGGGGAATTAGATATGGGGAAACAGAGGCGGGGAATCAGAGGCGGGGAAACAGAGGCAGGGAATCAGATATGGGGAATCAGAGGTGGGGAATCAGAGGCAGGGAATCAGATGTGCGGAATCAGAGATGGGGAATCAGAGGCAGGGAATCAGAATCAGAAGCGGGGAATCAGAGGCCGGGAATCAGAGGCCGGGAATCAGATGCTGGGAATAAGAGGCCGGGAATCAGAGGTGGGGAATCAGAGTCTGGGAATCAGAGATGGGGATTCAGAGGTGGGGAATGAGATATGGAGAATCAGAGGCGGGGAATCAGAGGCGGGGAAACAGAGGTGGGGAATCAGATATGGGGAAATAGAGGCGGGGAATCAGATATGGGGAATCAGAGGTGTGGAATCAGAGGTTGGGAATCAGAGGCAGGGAATCAGATCGGGGAAACAGAGGCGGGTAATCAGATATGGGGAATCAGAGGTGGCGAATCAAAGGCGGTGAAACAGAGATGGGGAATCAGGGCAGGGAATCAGAGGCAGGGAATCAAACACGGGGAATCAGAGCTGGGGAATCAGAGGCAGGGAATCAGAGTTGGGAATCAGAGGCGGGGAATTAGAGGCGGGGAAACAGAGGCGGGGAATCAGATATGGGGAATCAGAGGTGGGGAATCCGAGGTTGGGAATCAGAGGCAGGGAATCAGAGGCGGGGAATCAGAGGCGGGGAATCAGAGGAAGGGAATCAGATGTGCGGAATCGGAGATGGGGAATCAGAGGCAGGGAATCAGAGGCGGGGAATCAGAGGCGGGGAATCAGAGGCCGGGAATCAGATATGGGGAAACAGAGGCGGGGAATCCGAGGCGGGGAAACAGAGGCGGGGAATCAGATATGGGGAATCAGAGGTGGGGAATCAGAGGTTGGGAATCAGAGGCAGGGAATCAGAGGCTTGGAATCAGATGCAGGGAATCAGATGCGGGGAATCAGAGGCGGGGAATCAGAGCTGGGGAATCAGAGGTGGGGAATCAGATTTGGGGAATCAGAGGCGGGGACTTAGATATTGGGAAACAGAGGCGGGGAATCAGAGGTGGGGAAACCCAGGCGGGGAATCAGATATGGGGAATCAGAGGTGGGGAATCAGAGGCAAGGAATCAGATGTGCGGAATCAGAGATGGGGAATCAGAGGCAGGGAATCAGAATCAGAAGCAGGGAATCAGAGGCCGGGAATTAGAGGCCGGAATCAGATGCTGGGAATCAGAGGCCTGGAATCAGAGGCGGGGAATCAGAGGCAAAGAATCAGATGCGGGGAATCAGAGGCGGGGAATCAGATCTGGGGAATCAGAGGCGGGGTATTAGAGTTGGGGAATCAGAGGCGGGGAATCAGATATGGGGAAACAGAGGTGGGGAATCAGAGGCGGGGAAACAGAGGCAGGGAATCAGATATGGGGAATCAGAGGCGGGGAATCAGAGGTGGGGAATCTAAGGCAGGGAATCGGATGTGCGGAATCAGAGATGGGGAATCAGAGGCTGGGAATCAGAGGTGGTGAATCAGAGATGGGGAATCAGAGGCGGGAATCAGAGGCGGGGAATCAGACGCGGGGAATCAGAGGTGGGCAATCAGAGGCGGGGAATCAGATATGGGGAATCAGAGGCGGGGAATCAGAGGCGGGGAAACAGAGGCGGGGAATCAGATATGGGGAATCAGAGGTGGGGCATCAGAGGTTGTGAATCACAGATGGGGAATCAGAGGCGGGGAATCAGAGGCAGGGAATCAGACGCGGGGAATCAGAGGCGGGGATTCAGAGCTGGGGAATCAGAGGCGGGGAATCAGAGTTGGGGAATCAGAGGCGGGGAATCAGATATGGGGAATCAGAGGCAGGGAATCAGAGGCGGGAAAACAGAGGCGGGGAATCAGATATGGGGAATCAGAGACGGGGAATCAGAGGCAGGGAATCAGACACGGGGAATCAGAGGCGGGGAATCAGAGATGGGGAATCAGAGGCGGGGAATCAGAGGCAGGGAATCGGATGCCGGGAATCAGAGGCGGGAAATCAGAGCTGGGGAATCAGAGGCGGGGAATCAGAGTTGGGGAATCAGAGGCAGCGAAGCAGATATGGGGAAATAGAGGCGGGGAATCAGATATGGGGAATCAGAGGCGGGGAATTAGATATGGGGAATCAGAGGCTGGGAATCAGAGGGGGGGAAACAGAGGCGGGGAATAAGATATGGGGAATCAGAGGTGGGGAATCAGGGGCGGGGAATCAGTGGCAGGGAACAGGAGGCGGGGAATCAGAGGCGGGGAATCAAAGGAAGGGAATCAGGCACGGGGAATCAGAGGTGGGGAATCAGAGATGGGGAATCAGAGGCGGGGAATCACAGGCAGGGAATCAGACGCGGGGAATCAGAGGCGGGGAATCAGAGCTGGGGAATCAGAGGTGGGGAATCAGAGTCGGGGAATCAGAGGCAGGGAATCGGTTGTGCGGAATCAGAGATGGGGAATCAGATGTGGGGAATCAGAGGCAGTGAATCAGAGATGGGGAATCAGAGGCGGGGAATCAGAGGCAGGAAATAAGACAGGGATTCAGAGGCTGGGAATCAGACGGGGGGAATCAAAGGCGGGGAATCAGAGCTGGTGAATCAGAGGCAGGGAATCAGAGTTGGGGATTCAGAGGCGGGGAATCAGATATGGGGAAACAGAGGCGGGGAATGAGAGGCGGGCAAGCAGAGGCGGGGAATTAGATATGGGGAATCAGAGGTGGGAAATCAGAGGTGGTGAATCAGAGATGGGGAATCACAGGCGGGGAATCAGAGGCAGCGAATAGAACGCGGGGAATCAGAGGCAGGGAATCAGAGCTGGGGAATCAGAGGCGGGGAATCAGATATGGGGAAACAGAGGCGGGGAATCAGAGGCGGGGAAACAGAGGCGGGGAATCAGACATGGGGAATCGGATGCGGGGAATCAGAGGCGGGGAATCAGAGCTGGGGAATCAGAGGTGGGGAATCAGAGTTGGGGCATCAGAGGTGGGGAATTAGATATGGGGAAACAGAGGCGGGGAATCAGAGGCGGGGATACAGAGGCGGGGAATCAGATATGGGGAATCAGAGGTGGGGAATCAGAGGCAGGGAATAAGATGTGCGGAATCAGAGATGGGGAATCAGAGGCAGGGAATCAGAATCAGAAGCGGGGAATCAGAGGCCGGGAATCAGAGGCCGGGAATCAGATGCTGGGAATAAGAGGCCGGGAATCAGAGGTGGGGAATCAGAGTCTGGGAATCAGAGATGGGGATTCAGAGGCGGGGAATGAGATATGAAGAATCAGAGGCGGGGAATCAGAGGCGGGGAAACAGAGGTGGGGAATCAGATATTTGGAATCAGAGGTGGCGAATCAAAGGCTGTGAATCAGAGATGGGGAATCAGAGGCGGGGAATCAGAGGCAGGGAATCAGATGCGGGGATTCAGAGGCGGGGAATCAGAGCTGGCGAATCAGAGGCGGGGAATCAGAGGTGGGCAATCAGAGCCGGGGAATCAGATATGGGGAATCAGAGGCGGGGAAACAGAGGCGGGGAATCAGATATGGGGAATCAGAGGTGGGGAATCAGAGGTTGTGAATCAGAGATGGGGAATCAAGGCGGGGAATCAGAGGGAGGGAATCAGACGCGGGGAATCAGAGGCGGGGATTCAGAGCTGGGGAATCAGAGGCGGGGAATCAGAGTTGGGGAATCAGAGGCAGGGAATCAGATATGGGGAATCAGAGGCGGGGAATCAGAGGCGGGGAAACAGAGGCGGGGAATCAGATATGGGGAATCAGAGGTGGGGAATCAGGGGCAGGGAATCAGTGGCAGGGAATCAGAGGCGGGGAATCTGAGCCGGGGAATCAGAGGCAGGGAATCAGACACGGGGAATCAGAGGCGGGGAATCAGAGATTGTGAATCAGAGGCGGGGAATCAGAGGCAGGGAATCGGACGCCGGGAATCAGAGGCGGGGAATCAGAGCTGGGGAATCAGAGGCGGGGAATCAGAGTTGGGGAATCAGAGGCGGGGAATCAGATATGGGGAAATAGAGGCGGGGAATCAGATATGGGGAATAAGAGGTGTGGAATCAGAGGTTGGGAATCAGAGGTAGGGAATCAGAGGCGGGGAAACAGAGGCGGGGAATCAGATATGGGGAATCAGAGGTGGCGAATCAAAGGCGGTGAAACAGAGATGGGGAATCAGGGCAGGGAATCAGAGGCAGGGAATCAGAGCTGGGGAAACAGAGGCGGGGAATCAGATATGGGGAATCAGAGGTGGGGAATCAGGGGCGGGGAATGAGTGGCAGGGAATTAGAGCTGGGGAATCAGAGGTGGGGTATCAGAGCTGGGGAAACAGAGGCGGGTAATCAGATATGGGGAATCAGAGGTGGGGAATCAGGGGCGGGGAATCAGTGGCAGGGAATCAGAGGCCGGGAATAAAAGGCGGGGAATCAGAGCTGGGGAATCAGAGGCGGGGAATCAGAGTTGGGAATCAGAGGCGGGGAATCAGAGGCGGTGAAACAGAGATGGGGAATCAGGGCAGGGAAACAGAGGCGGGGAATCAGATATGGGGAATCAGAGGTGGGGAATTTGAGGTTGCGAATCAGAGGCGGGGAATCAGAGGCGGGGAATCAGAGGCAGGGAATCGGATATGGCGAATCAGAGGTGGGGATTCAGAGGTGGTGAATCAGAAAAGGGGAATCAGAGGCTGGGAATCAGAGGCAGGGAATCAGACGCAGGGAATCAGAGGCGGGGAATCATAGCTGGCGAATTAGTGGAGGGGAATCAGAGTTGGGGAATCAGAGGCGGGGAATCAGATATGGGGAAACAGAGGCAGGGAATCAGAGGCGGGGAAACAGAGGCGGGGAATCCGATATGGGGAATCAGAGGTGGGGAAACAGAGGCAGGGAATCAGATGTGCGGAATCAGAGTTGGGGAATCAGAGGCAGGGAATCAGAATCTGAAGCAGGGAATCAGAGGCCGGGAATCAGAGGCCGGAATCAGATGCTGGGAATCAGAGGCCTGGAATCAGAGGCGGGGAATCAGAGGCAGGGAATCTGATGCGGGGAATCAGAGGCGGGGAACCAGAGCTGGTGAATCAGAGGCAGGGTATTAGAGTTGGGGAATCAGAGGCGGGGAATCAGATATGGGGAAACAGAGGTGGTGAATCAGAGGCGGGGAAACAGAGGCAGGGAATAAGATATGGGGAATCAGAGGCAGGAATCAGAGGTGGGGAATCATAGGCAGGGAATCGGATGTGCGGAATCAGAGATGGGGAATCAGAGGCCGGGAATGAGAGGTGGTGAATCAGATATGGGGAATCAGAGGTGGGGAATCAGAGGCAGTGAATCAGACGCGGGGAATCAGAGGTGGGCAATCAGAGGCGGGGAATCAGATATGGGGAGTCAGAGGCGGGGAATCAGAGGCGGGGAAACAGAGGCGGGGAATCAGATATGGGGAATCAGAGGTGGGGCATCAGAGGTTGTGAATCACAGATGGGGAATTAGAGGCGGGGAATCAGAGGCAGGGAATCAGACTCGGGGAATCAGAGTCGGGGATGCAGAGCTGGGGAATCAGAAGCGGGGAATCAGAGTTGGGGAATCAGAGGCGGGGAATCAGATATGGGGAATCAGAGGCAGGGAATCAGAGGCGGGGAATCAGAGGCAGGGAATCAGACGCGGGGAATCTGAGGCGGGGAATCAGAGCTGGGGAATCAGAGGTGGGGAATCAGAGTTGGGGAATCAGAGGCAGGGAATTGGATGTGCGGAATCAGAGATGGGGAATCAGAGGTGGGGAATCAGAGGCGGTGAATCAGAGATGGGGAATCAGAGGCGGGGAATCAGAGGCAGGAAATCAGACACGGGGATTCAGAGGCTGGGAATCAGAGCTGGGGAATCAGAGGCGGGGAATCAGAGTTGGGGAATCAGAGGCGGGGAATCAGATATGGGGAAATAGAAGCGGGGAATCAGAGTTGGGGAATCAGAGGCGGGGAATCAGATATGGGGAAACAGAGGCGGGGAATCAGAGGCGGGAAAACAGAGGTGGGGAATTAGATATGGGGAATCAGAGGTGGGGAATCAGAGGTGGTGAATCAGAGATGGGGAATCAGAGGCGGGGAATCAGAGGCAGGGAATCGGACGCCGGGAATCAGAGGCGGGGAATCAGAGCTGGGGAATCAGAGGCGGGGAATCAGAGTTGGGGAATCAGAGGCGGGGAATCAGATATGGGGAAATAGAAGCGGGGAATCAGATATGGGGAATCAGAGGTGTGGAATCAGAGGTTGGGAATCAGAGGCAGGGAATAAGAGGCGTGGAAACAGAGGCGGGGAATCAGATATGGGGAATCAGAGGTGGGGAATCCGGGGCGGGGAATCAGTGGCAGGGAATCAGAGGCCGGGAATAAAAGGCGGGGAATCAGAGCTGGGGAATCAGAGGCGGGGAATCAGAGTTGGGGAATCAGTGGAGGGGAATCAGATATGGGGAAACAGAGGCCGGAATCAGAGGCAGGGAAACAGAGGCGGATAATCAGATATGGGGAATCAGATGCTGGGAATAAGAGGCCGGGAATCAGAGGTGGGGAATCAGAGTCTGGGAATCAGAGATGGGGATTCAGAGGCGGGGAATGAGATATGGAGAATCAGAGGCGGGGAATCAGGGGCGGGGAAACAGAGGTGGGGAATCAGATATGGGGAATCAGAGGTGGCGAATCAAAGGCAGTGAATCAGAGATGGGGAATCAGAGGCGGGGAATCAGAGGCAGGGAATCAGATGCGGGGATTCAGAGGCGGGGAATCAGAGCTGGCGAATGAGAGGCGGGGAATCAGAGGTGGGCAATCAGAGCCGAGGAATCAGATATGGGGAATCAGAGGCGGGGAATCAGAGGCGGGGAAACAGAGGCGGGGAATCAGATATGGGGAATCAGAGGTGGGGAATCAGAGGTTGTGAATCAGAGATGGGGAATCAAGGCGGGGAATCAGAGGAAGGGAATCAGACGCGGGGAATCAGAGGCGGGGATTCAGAGCTGGGGAATCAGAGGCGGGGAATCAGAGTTGGGGAATCAGAGGCAGGGAATCAGATGTGGGGAATCAGAGGCGGGGAATCAGAGGCGGGGAAACAGAGGCGGGGAATCAGATATGGGGAATCAGAGGTGGGGAATCAGAGGAGGGGAATCAGAGGCTGGGAATCAGACACGGGGAATCAGAGGCGGGGAATCAGAGATGGGGAATCAGAGGCGGGGAATCAGAGGCAGGGAATCGGATGCCGGGAATCAGAGGCGGGGAATAATAGCTGGGGAATCAGAGGCGGGGAATCAGAGTTGGGGAATCAGAGGCGGGGAATCAGATATGGGGAAATAGAGGCGGGGAATCAGATATGGGGAATCAGAGGTGTGGAATCAGAGGTTGGGAATCAGAGGCAGGGAATCAGAGGCGGGGAAACAGAGGCGGGGAATCAGATATGGGGAATCAGAGGTGGCGAATCAAAGGCGGTGAAACAGAGATGGGGAATCAGAGGCGGGGAATCAGAGGCAGGGAATCAGAGCTGGGGAAACAGAGGCGGGGAATCAGATATGGGGAATCAGAGGTGGGGAATCAGGGGCGGGGAATCAGTGGCAGGGAATCAGAGGCCGGGAATAAAAGGCGGGGAATCAGAGCTGGGGAATCAGAGGCGGGGAATCAGACTTGGGGAATCAGAGGAGGGGAATCATATATGGGGAAACAGAGGCCGGGAATCAGAGGCAGGGAAACAGAGGCGGGGAATCAGATATGGGGAATCAGAGGTGGGGAATTAGAGGTTGCGAATCAGAGGTGGGGAATCAGAGGCGGGGAATCAGAGGCAGGGAATCGGTTGTGCGGAATCAGAGATGGGGAATCAGAGGTGGGGATTCAGAGGTGGTGAAACAGAGAAGGGGAATCAGAGGCTGGGAATCAGAGGCAGGGAATCAGACGCAGGGAATCAGAGGCAGGGAATCATAGCTGGCGAATTAGAGGAGGGGAATCAGAGTTGGGGAATCAGAGTCGGGGAATCAGATATGGGGAAACAGAGGCGGGGAATCAGAGGCGGGGAAACAGAGGCGGGTAATCAGATATGGGGAATCAGAGGTGGGGAATCAGAGGCAGGGAATCAGATGTGCGGAATCAGAGATGGGGAATCAGAGGCAGGGAATGAGAATCAGAAGCAGGGAATCAGAGGCCGGGAATCAGAGGCCGGTATCAGATGCTGGGAATCAGAGGCCTGGAATCAGAGGCGGGGAATCAGAGGCAGGGAATCAGATGCGGGGAATCAGAGGCGGGGAATCAGAGCTGGGGAATCAGAGGCAGGGTATTAGAGTTGGGGAATCAGAGGCGGGGAATCAGATATGGGGAAACAGAGGTGGGGAATCAGAGGCGGGGAAACAGAGGCAGGGTATCAGATATGGGGAATCAGAGGCGGGGAATCAGAAGTGGGGAATCATAGGCAGGGAATCGGATGTGCGGAATCAGAGATGGGGAATCAGAGGCCGGGAATGAGAGGTGGTGAATCAGATATGGGGAATCAGAGGCGGGGAATCAGAGGCAGGGAATCAGACGCGGGGAATCAGAGGTGGGCAATCAGAGGCGGGGAATCAGATATGGGGAATCAGAGGCGGGGAATCAGAGGCGGGGAAACAGAGGCGGGGAATCAGATATGGGGAATCAGAGGTGGGGCATCAGAAGTTGTGAATCACAGATGGGGAATTAGAGGCGGGGAATCAGAGGCAGGGAATCAGACGCGGGGAATCAGGGGCGGGGATTCAGAGCTGGGGAATCAGAAGCGGGGAATCAGAGGTGGGGAATCAGAGGTTGGGAATCAGAGGCAGGGAATCAGAGGCTTGGAATCAGATGCAGGGAATCAGATGCGGGGAATCAGAGGCGGGGAATCAGAGCTGGGGAATCAGAGGTGGGGAATCAGATTTAGGGAATCAGAGGCGGGGACTTAGATATTGGGAAACAGAGGCGGGGAATCAGAGGCGGGGAAACCCAGGCGGGGAATCAGATATGGGGAATCAGAGGTGGGGAATCAGAGGCAAGGAATCAGATGTGCGGAATCAGAGATGGGGAATCAGAGGCAGGGAATCAGATGCGGGGAATCAGAGGCGGGGAATCAGAGCTGGGGAATCAGAGGCGGGGTATTAGAGTTGGGGAATCAGAGGCGGGGAATCAGATATGGGGAAACAGAGGTGGGGAATCAGAGGCGGAGAAACAGAGGCAGGGAATCAGATATGGGGAATCAGAGGCGGGGAATCAGAGGTGGGGAATCATAGGCAGGGAATCGGATGTGCGGAATCAGAGATGGGGAATCAGAGGCTGGGAATCAGAGGTGGGGAATCAGAGATGGGGAATCAGAGGCGGGGAATCAGAGGCGGGGAATCAGACGCGGGGAATCAGAGGTGGGCAATCAGAGGCGGGGAATCAGATATGGGGAATCAGAGGCGGGGAATCAGAGGCGGGGAAACAGAGGCGGGGAATCAGATATGGGGAATCAGAGGTGGGGCATCAGAGGTTGTGAATCACAGATGAGGAATCAGAGGCGGGGAATCAGAGGCAGGGAATCAGACGCAGGGAATCAGAGGCGGGAATTCAGAGCTGGGGAATCAGAGGCGGCGAATCAGAGTTGGGGAATCAGAGGCGGGGAATCAGATATGGGGAATCAGAGGCAGGGAATCAGAGGCGGGAAAACAGAGGCGGGGAATCAGATATGGGGAATCAGAGGCGGGGAATCAGAGGCAGGGAATCAGACACGGGGAATCAGAGGCGGGGAATCAGAGATGGGGAATCAGAGGCGGGGAATCAGAGGCAGGGAATCGGATGCCGGGAATAAGAGGCGGGAAATCAGAGGCAGGAAATCAGACAGGGATTCAGAGGCTGGGAATCAGACGGGGGGAATCAAAGGCGGGGAATCAGAGCTGGTGAATCAGAGGCAGGGAATCAGAGTTGGGGATTCAGAGGCGGGGAATCAGATATGGGGAAACAGAGGCGGGGAATGAGAGGCGGGCAAGCAGAGGCGGGGAATTAGATATGGGGAATCAGAGGTGGGAAATCAGAGGTGGTGAATAAGAGATGGGGAATCACAGGCGGGGAATCAGAGACAGCGAATAGAACGCGGGGAATCAGAGGCAGGGAATCAGAGCTGGGGAATCAGAGGCGGGGAATCAGATATGGGGAAACAGAGGCGGGGAATCAGAGGCGGGGAAACAGAGGCGGGGAATCAGACATGGGGAATCGGATGCGGGGAATCAGAGGCGGGGAATCAGAGCTGGGGAATCAGAGGTGGGGAATCAGAGTTGGGGCATCAGAGGTGGTGAATTAGATATGGGGAAACAGAGGCGGGGAATCAGAGGCGGGGAAACAGAGGCAGGGAATCAGATATGGGGAATCAGAGGTGGGGAATCAGAGGCAGGGAATCAGATGTGCGGAATCAGAGATGGGGAATCAGAGGCAGGGAATCAGAATCAGAAGCGGGGAATCAGAGGCCGGGAATCAGAGGCCGGGAATCAGATGCTGGGAATAAGAGGCCGGGAATCAGAGGTGGGGAATCAGAGTCTGGGAATCAGAGATGGGGATTCAGAGGTGGGGAATGAGATATGGAGAATCAGAGGCGGGGAATCAGAGGCGGGGAAACAGAGGTGGGGAATCAGATATGGGGAAATAGAGGCGGGGAATCAGATATGGGGAATCAGAGGTGTGGAATCAGAGGTTGGGAATCAGAGGCAGGGAATCAGATCGGGGAAACAGAGGCGGGTAATCAGATATGGGGAATCAGAGGTGGCGAATCAAAGGCGGTGAAACAGAGATGGGGAATCAGGGCAGGGAATCAGAGGCAGGGAATCAAACACGGGGAATCAGAGCTGGGGAATCAGAGGCAGGGAATCAGAGTTGGGAATCAGAGGCGGGGAATCAGAGGCGGGGAAACAGAGGCGGGGA
The DNA here is from genome assembly GCF_036971445.1 of Narcine bancroftii. Lineage (NCBI taxonomy): Eukaryota > Metazoa > Chordata > Chondrichthyes > Torpediniformes > Narcinidae > Narcine > Narcine bancroftii. The sequence goes on along the minus strand of NC_091474.1, from coordinate 110,046,254 downwards.
ATCAGATATGGGGAATCAGAGGTGGGGAATCCGAGGTTGGGAATCAGAGGCAGGGAATCAGAGGCGGGGAATCAGAGGCGGGGAATCAGAGGAAGGGAATCAGATGTGCGGAATCGGAGATGGGGAATCAGAGGCAGGGTATCAGAGGCGGGGAATCAGAGGCGGGGAATCAGAGGCCGGGAATCAGATATGGGGAAACAGAGGCGGGGAATCCGAGGCGGGGAAACAGAGGCGGGGAATCAGATATGGGGAATCAGAGGTGGGGAATCAGAGGTTGGGAATCAGAGGCAGGGAATCAGAGGCTTGGAATCAGATGCAGGGAATCAGATGCGGGGAATCAGAGGCGGGGAATCAGAGCTGGGGAATCAGAGGTGGGGAATCAGATTTGGGGAATCAGAGGCGGGGACTTAGATATTGGGAAACAGAGGCGGGGAATCAGAGGTGGGGAAACCCAGGCGGGGAATCAGATATGGGGAATCAGAGGTGGGGAATCAGAGGCAAGGAATCAGATGTGCGGAATCAGAGATGGGGAATCAGAGGCAGGGAATCAGAATCAGAAGCAGGGAATCAGAGGCCGGGAATTAGAGGCCGGAATCAGATGCTGGGAATCAGAGGCCTGGAATCAGAGGCGGGGAATCAGAGGCAGGGAATCAGATGCGGGGAATCAGAGGCGGGGAATCAGATCTGGGGAATCAGAGGCGGGGTATTAGAGTTGGGGAATCAGAGGCGGGGAATCAGATATGGGGAAACAGAGGTGGGGAATCAGAGGCGGGGAAACAGAGGCAGGGAATCAGATATGGGGAATCAGAGGCGGGGAATCAGAGGTGGGGAATCTAAGGCAGGGAATCGGATGTGCGGAATAAGAGATGGGGAATCAGAGGCTGGGAATCAGAGGTGGTGAATCAGAGATGGGGAATCAGAGGCGGGAATCAGAGGCGGGGAATCAGACGCGGGGAATCAGAGGTGGGCAATCAGAGGCGGGGAATCAGATATGGGGAATCAGAGGCGGGGAATCAGAGGCGGGGAAACAGAGGCGGGGAATCAGATATGGGGAATCAGAGGTGGGGCATCAGAGGTTGTGAATCACAGATGGGGAATCAGAGGCGGGGAATCAGAGGCAGGGAATCAGACGCGGGGAATCAGAGGCGGGGATTCAGAGCTGGGGAATCAGAGGCGGGGAATCAGAGTTGGGGAATCAGAGGCGGGGAATCAGATATGGGGAATCAGAGGCAGGGAATCAGAGGCGGGAAAACAGAGGCGGGGAATCAGATATGGGGAATCAGAGTCGGGGAATCAGAGGCAGGGAATCAGACACGGGGAATCAGAGGCGGGGAATCAGAGATGGGGAATCAGAGGCGGGGAATCAGAGGCAGGGAATCGGATGCCGGGAATCAGAGGCGGGAAATCAGAGCTGGGGAATCAGAGGCGGGGAATCAGAGTTGGGGAATCAGAGGCAGCGAAGCAGATATGGGGAAATAGAGGCGGGGAATCAGATATGGGGAATCAGAGGCGGGGAATTAGATATGGGGAATCAGAGGCTGGGAATCAGAGGGGGGGAAACAGAGGCGGGGAATAAGATATGGGGAATCAGAGGTGGGGAATCAGGGGCGGGGAATCAGTGGCAGGGAACAGGAGGCGGGGAATCAGAGGCGGGGAATCAAAGGAAGGGAATCAGGCACGGGGAATCAGAGGTGGGGAATCAGAGATGGGGAATCAGAGGCGGGGAATCACAGGCAGGGAATCAGACGCGGGGAATCAGAGGCGGGGAATCAGAGCTGGGGAATCAGAGGTGGGGAATCAGAGTCGGGGAATCAGAGGCAGGGAATCGGTTGTGCGGAATCAGAGATGGGGAATCAGATGTGGGGAATCAGAGGCAGTGAATCAGAGATGGGGAATCAGAGGCGGGGAATCAGAGGCAGGAAATAAGACAGGGATTCAGAGGCTGGGAATCAGACGGGGGGAATCAAAGGCGGGGAATCAGAGCTGGTGAATCAGAGGCAGGGAATCAGAGTTGGGGATTCAGAGGCGGGGAATCAGATATGGGGAAACAGAGGCGGGGAATGAGAGGCGGGCAAGCAGAGGCGGGGAATTAGATATGGGGAATCAGAGGTGGGAAATCAGAGGTGGTGAATCAGAGATGGGGAATCACAGGCGGGGAATCAGAGGCAGCGAATAGAACGCGGGGAATCAGAGGCAGGGAATCAGAGCTGGGGAATCAGAGGCGGGGAATCAGATATGGGGAAACAGAGGCGGGGAATCAGAGGCGGGGAAACAGAGGCGGGGAATCAGACATGGGGAATCGGATGCGGGGAATCAGAGGCGGGGAATCAGAGCTGGGGAATCAGAGGTGGGGAATCAGAGTTGGGGCATCAGAGGTGGGGAATTAGATATGGGGAAACAGAGGCGGGGAATCAGAGGCGGGGAAACAGAGGCGGGGAATCAGATATGGGGAATCAGAGGTGGGGAATCAGAGGCAGGGAATCAGATGTGCGGAATCAGAGATGGGGAATCAGAGGCAGGGAATCAGAATCAGAAGCGGGGAATCAGAGGCCGGGAATCAGAGGCCGGGAATCAGATGCTGGGAATAAGAGGCCGGGAATCAGAGGTGGGGAATCAGAGTCTGGGAATCAGAGATGGGGATTCAGAGGCGGGGAATGAGATATGAAGAATCAGAGGCGGGGAATCAGAGGCGGGGAAACAGAGGTGGGGAATCAGATATGGGGAATCAGAGGTGGCGAATCAAATGCGGTGAATCAGAGATGGGGAATCAGAGGCGGGGAATCAGAGGCAGGGAATCAGAGCTGGGGAAACAGAGGCGGGGAATCAGATATGGGGAATCAGAGGTGGGGAATCAGGGGCGGGGAATCAGTGGCAGGGAATCAGAGGCCGGGAATAAAAGGCGGGGAATCAGAGCTGGGGAATCAGAGGCGGGGAATCAGAGTTGGGGAATCAGAGGAGGGGAATCAGATATGGGGAAACAGAGGCCGGGAATCAGAGGCAGGGAAACAGAGGCGGGGAATCAGATATGGGGAATCAGAGGTGGGGAATTAGAGGTTGCGAATCAGAGGTGGGGAATCAGAGGCGGGGAATCAGAGGCAGGGAATCGGTTGTGCGGAATCAGAGATGGGGAATCAGAGGTGGGGATTCAGAGGTGGTGAAACAGAGAAGGGGAATCAGAGGCTGGGAATCAGAGGCAGGGAATCAGACGCAGGGAATCAGAGGCAGGGAATCATAGCTGGCGAATTAGAGGAGGGGAATCAGAGTTGGGGAATCAGAGTCGGGGAATCAGATATGGGGAAACAGAGGCGGGGAATCAGAGGTGGGGAAACAGAGGCGGGTAATCAGATATGGGGAATCAGAGGTGGGGAATCAGAGGTAGGGAATCAGATGTGCGGAATCAGAGATGGGGAATCAGAGGCAGGGAATGAGAATCAGAAGCAGGGAATCAGAGGCCGGGAATCAGAGGCCGGAATCAGATGCTGGGAATCAGAGGCCTGGAATCAGAGGCGGGGAATCAGAGGCAGGGAATCAGATGCGGGGAATCAGAGGCGGGGAATCAGAGCTGGGGAATCAGAGGCAGGGTATTAGAGTTGGGGAATCAGAGGCGGGGAATCAGATATGGGGAAACAGAGGTGGGGAGTCAGAGGCGGGGAAACAGAGGCAGGGTATCAGATATGGGGAATCAGAGGCGGGGAATCAGAGGTGGGGAATCATAGGCAGGGAATCGGATGTGCGGAATCAGAGATGGGGAATCAGAGGCCGGGAATGAGAGGTGGTGAATCAGATATGGGGAATCAGAGGCGGGGAATCAGAGGCAGGGAATCAGACGCGGGGAATCAGAGGTGGGCAATCAGAGGCGGGGAATCAGATATGGGGAATCAGAGGCGGGGAATCAGAGGCGGGGAAACAGATGCGGGGAATCAGATATGGGGAATCAGAGGTGGGGCATCAGAAGTTGTGAATCACAGATGGGGAATTAGAGGCGGGGAATCAGAGGCAGGGAATCAGACGCGGGGAATCAGAGGCGGGGATTCAGAGCTGGGGAATCAGAAGCGGGGAATCAGAGGTGGGGAATCAGAGGTTGGGAATCAGAGGCAGGGAATCAGAGGCTTGGAATCAGATGCAGGGAATCAGATGCGGGGAATCAGAGGCGGGGAATCAGAGCTGGGGAATCAGAGGTGGGGAATCAGATTTGGGGAATCAGAGACGGGGACTTAGATATTGGGAAACAGAGGCGGGGAATCAGAGGCGGGAAAACCCAGGCGGGGAATCAGATATGGGGAATCAGAGGTGGGGAATCAGAGGCAAGGAATCAGATGTGCGGAATCAGAGATGGGGAATCAGAGGCAGGGAATCAGATGCGGGGAATCAGAGGCGGGGAATCAGAGCTGGGGAATCAGAGGCGGGGTATTAGAGTTGGGGAATCAGAGGTGGGGAATCAGATATGGGGAAACAGAGGTGGGGAATCAGAGGCGGAGAAACAGAGGCAGGGAATCAGATATGGGGAATCAGAGGCGGGGAATCAGAGGTGGGGAATCATAGGCAGGGAATCGGATGTGCGGAATCAGAGGCGGGGAATCAGAGGCGGGGAATCAGACGCGGGGAATCAGAGGTGGGCAATCAGAGGCGGGGAATCAGATATGGGGAATCAGAGGCGGGGAATCAGAGGCGGGGAAACAGAGGCGGGGAATCAGATATGGGGAATCAGAGGTGGGGCATCAGAGGTTGTGAATCACAGATGGGGAATCAGAGGCGGGGAATCAGAGGCAGGGAATCAGACGCAGGGAATCAGAGGCGGGAATTCAGAGCTGGGGAATCAGAGGCGGGGAATCAGAGTTGGGGAATCAGAGGCGGGGAATCAGATATGGGGAATCAGAGGCAGGGAATCAGAGGCGGGAAAACAGAGGCGGGGAATCAGATATGGGGAATCAGAGGCGGGGAATCAGAGGTGGGGAATCATAGGCAGGGAATCGGATGTGCGGAATCAGAGATGGGGAATCAGAGGCCGGGAATGAGAGGTGGTGAATCAGATATGGGGAATCAGAGGCGGGGAATCAGAGGCAGGGAATCAGACGCGGGGAATCAGAGGTGGGCAATCAGAGGCGGGGAATCAGATATGGGGAATCAGAGGCGGGGAATCAGAGGCGGGGAAACAGATGCGGGGAATCAGATATGGGGAATCAGAGGTGGGGCATCAGAAGTTGTGAATCACAGATGGGGAATTAGAGGCGGGGAATCAGAGGCAGGGAATCAGACGCGGGGAATCAGAGGCGGGGATTCAGAGCTGGGGAATCAGAAGCGGGGAATCAGAGGTGGGGAATCAGAGGTTGGGAATCAGAGGCAGGGAATCAGAGGCTTGGAATCAGATGCAGGGAATCAGATGCGGGGAATCAGAGGCGGGGAATCAGAGCTGGGGAATCAGAGGTGGGGAATCAGATTTGGGGAATCAGAGACGGGGACTTAGATATTGGGAAACAGAGGCGGGGAATCAGAGGCGGGAAAACCCAGGCGGGGAATCAGATATGGGGAATCAGAGGTGGGGAATCAGAGGCAAGGAATCAGATGTGCGGAATCAGAGATGGGGAATCAGAGGCAGGGAATCAGATGCGGGGAATCAGAGGCGGGGAATCAGAGCTGGGGAATCAGAGGCGGGGTATTAGAGTTGGGGAATCAGAGGTGGGGAATCAGATATGGGGAAACAGAGGTGGGGAATCAGAGGCGGAGAAACAGAGGCAGGGAATCAGATATGGGGAATCAGAGGCGGGGAATCAGAGGTGGGGAATCATAGGCAGGGAATCGGATGTGCGGAATCAGAGGCGGGGAATCAGAGGCGGGGAATCAGACGCGGGGAATCAGAGGTGGGCAATCAGAGGCGGGGAATCAGATATGGGGAATCAGAGGCGGGGAATCAGAGGCAGGGAAACAGAGGCGGGGAATCAGATATGGGGAATCAGAGGTGGGGCATCAGAGGTTGTGAATCACAGATGGGGAATCAGAGGCGGGGAATCAGAGGCAGGGAATCAGACGCAGGGAATCAGAGGCGGGAATTCAGAGCTGGGGAATCAGAGGCGGGGAATCAGAGTTGGGGAATCAGAGGCGGGGAATCAGATATGGGGAATCAGAGGCAGGGAATCAGAGGCGGGAAAACAGAGGCGGGGAATCAGATATGGGGAATCAGAGGCGGGGAATCAGAGGCAGGGAATCAGACACGGGGAATCAGAGGCGGGGAATCAGAGATGGGGAATCAGAGGCGGGGAATCAGAGGCAGTGAATCAGAGATGGGGAGTCAGAGGCGGGGAATCAGAGGCAGGAAATAAGACAGGGATTCAGAGGCTGGGAATCAGACGGGGGGAATCAAAGGCGGGGAATCAGAGCTGGTGAATCAGAGGCAGGGAATCAGAGTTGGGGATTCAGAGGCGGGGAATCAGATATGGGGAAACAGAGGCGGGGAATGAGAGGCGGGCAAGCAGAGGCGGGGAATTAGATATGGGGAATCAGAGGTGGGAAATCAGAGGTGGTGAATCAGAGATGGGGAATCACAGGCGGGGAATCAGAGGCAGCGAATAGAACGCGGGGAATCAGAGGCAGGGAATCAGAGCTGGGGAATCAGAGGCGGGGAATCAGATATGGGGAAACAGAGGCGGGGAATCAGAGGCGGGGAAACAGAGGCGGGGAATCAGACATGGGGAATCGGATGCGGGGAATCAGAGGCGGGGAATCAGAGCTGGGGAATCAGAGGTGGGGAATCAGAGTTGGGGCATCAGAGGTGGGGAATTAGATATGGGGAAACAGAGGCGGGGAATCAGAGGCGGGGAAACAGAGGCAGGGAATCAGATATGGGGAATCAGAGGTGGGGAATCAGAGGCAGGGAATCAGATGTGCGGAATCAGAGATGGGGAATCAGAGGCAGGGAATCAGAATCAGAAGCGAGGAATCAGAGGCCGGGAATCAGAGGCCGGGAATCAGATGCTGGGAATAAGAGGCCGGGAATCAGAGGTGGGGAATCAGAGTCTGGGAATCAGAGATGGGGATTCAGAGGTGGGGAATGAGATATGGAGAATCAGAGGCGGGGAATCAGAGGCGGGGAAACAGAGGTGGGGAATCAGATATGGGGAAATAGAGGCGGGGAATCAGATATGGGGAATCAGAGGTGTGGAATCAGAGGTTGGGAATCAGAGGCAGGGAATCAGATCGGGGAAACAGAGGCGGGTAATCAGATATGGGGAATCAGAGGTGGCGAATCAAAGGCGGTGAAACAGAGATGGGGAATCAGGGCAGGGAATCAGAGGCAGGGAATCAAACACGGGGAATCAGAGCTGGGGAATCAGAGGCAGGGAATCAGAGTTGGGAATCAGAGGCGGGGAATCAGAGGCGGGGAAACAGAGGCGGGGAATCAGATATGGGGAATCAGAGGTGGGGAATCCGAGGTTGGGAATCAGAGGCAGGGAATCAGAGGCGGGGAATCAGAGGCGGGGAATCAGAGGAAGGGAATCAGATGTGCGGAATCGGAGATGGGGAATCAGAGGCAGGGAATCAGAGGCGGGGAATCAGAGGCGGGGAATCAGAGGCCGGGAATCAGATATGGGGAAACAGAGGCGGGGAATCCGAGGCGGGGAAACAGAGGCGGGGAATCAGATATGGGGAATCAGAGGTGGGGAATCAGAGGTTGGGAATCAGAGGCAGGGAATCAGAGGCTTGGAATCAGATGCAGGGAATCAGATGCGGGGAATCAGAGGCGGGGAATCAGAGCTGGGGAATCAGAGGTGGGGAATCAGATTTGGGGAATCAGAGGCGGGGACTTAGATATTGGGAAACAGAGGCGGGGAATCAGAGGTGGGGAAACCCAGGCGGGGAATCAGATATGGGGAATCAGAGGTGGGGAATCAGAGGCAAGGAATCAGATGTGCGGAATCAGAGATGGGGAATCAGAGGCAGGGAATCAGAATCAGAAGCAGGGAATCAGAGGCCGGGAATTAGAGGCCGGAATCAGATGCTGGGAATCAGAGGCCTGGAATCAGAGGCGGGGAATCAGAGGCAGGGAATCAGATGCGGGGAATCAGAGGCGGGGAATCAGATCTGGGGAATCAGAGGCGGGGTATTAGAGTTGGGGAATCAGAGGCGGGGAATCAGATATGGGGAAACAGAGGTGGGGAATCAGAGGCGGGGAAACAGAGGCAGGGAATCAGATATGGGGAATCAGAGGCGGGGAATCAGAGGTGGGGAATCTAAGGCAGGGAATCGGATGTGCGGAATCAGAGATGGGGAATCAGAGGCTGGGAATCAGAGGTGGTGAATCAGAGATGGGGAATCAGAGGCGGGAATCAGAGGCGGGGAATCAGACGCGGGGAATCAGAGGTGGGCAATCAGAGGCGGGGAATCAGATATGGGGAATCAGAGGCGGGGAATCAGAGGCGGGGAAACAGAGGCGGGGAATCAGATATGGGGAATCAGAGGTGGGGCATCAGAGGTTGTGAATCACAGATGGGGAATCAGAGGCGGGGAATCAGAGGCAGGGAATCAGATGCGGGGAATCAGAGGCGGGGATTCAGAGCTGGGGAATCAGAGGCGGGGAATCAGAGTTGGGGAATCAGAGGCGGGGAATCAGATATGGGGAATCAGAGGCAGGGAATCAGAGGCGGGAAAACAGAGGCGGGGAATCAGATATGGGGAATCAGAGGCGGGGAATCAGAGGCAGGGAATCAGACACGGGGAATCAGAGGCGGGGAATCAGAGATGGGGAATCAGAGGCGGGGAATCAGAGGCAGGGAATCGGATGCCGGGAATCAGAGGCGGGAAATCAGAGCTGGGGAATCAGAGGCGGGGAATCAGAGTTGGGGAATCAGAGGCAGCGAAGCAGATATGGGGAAATAGAGGCGGGGAATCAGATATGGGGAATCAGAGGCGGGGAATTAGATATGGGGAATCAGAGGCTGGGAATCAGAGGGGGGGAAACAGAGGCGGGGAATAAGATATGGGGAATCAGAGGTGGGGAATCAGGGGTGGGGAATCAGTGGCAGGGAACAGGAGGCGGGGAATCAGAGGCGGGGAATCAAAGGAAGGGAATCAGGCACGGGGAATCAGAGGTGGGGAATCAGAGATGGGGAATCAGAGGCGGGGAATCACAGGCAGGGAATCAGACGCGGGGAATCAGAGGCGGGGAATCAGAGCTGGGGAATCAGAGGTGGGGAATCAGAGTCGGGGAATCAGAGGCAGGGAATCGGTTGTGCGGAATCAGAGATGGGGAATCAGATGTGGGGAATCAGAGGCAGTGAATCAGAGATGGGGAATCAGAGGCGGGGAATCAGAGGCAGGAAATAAGACAGGGATTCAGAGGCTGGGAATCAGACGGGGGGAATCAAAGGCGGGGAATCAGAGCTGGTGAATCAGAGGCAGGGAATCAGAGTTGGGGATTCAGAGGCGGGGAATCAGATATGGGGAAACAGAGGCGGGGAATGAGAGGCGGGCAAGCAGAGGCGGGGAATTAGATATGGGGAATCAGAGGTGGGAAATCAGAGGTGGTGAATCAGAGATGGGGAATCACAGGCGGGGAATCAGAGGCAGCGAATAGAACGCGGGGAATCAGAGGCAGGGAATCAGAGCTGGGGAATCAGAGGCGGGGAATCAGATATGGGGAAACAGAGGCGGGGAATCAGAGGCGGGGAAACAGAGGCGGGGAATCAGACATGGGGAATCGGATGTGGGGAATCAGAGGCGGGGAATCAGAGCTGGGGAATCAGAGGTTGGGAATCAGAGTTGGGGCATCAGAGGTGGGGAATTAGATATGGGGAAACAGAGGCGGGGAATCAGAGGCGGGGAAACAGAGGCGGGGAATCAGATATGGGGAATCAGAGGTGGGGAATCAGAGGCAGGGAATCAGATGTGCGGAATCAGAGATGGGGAATCAGAGGCAGGGAATCAGAATCAGAAGCGGGGAATCAGAGGCCGGGAATCAGAGGCCGGGAATCAGATGCTGGGAATAAGAGGCCGGGAATCAGAGGTGGGGAATCAGAGTCTGGGAATCAGAGATGGGGATTCAGAGGCGGGGAATGAGATATGAAGAATCAGAGGCGGGGAATCAGAGGCGGGGAAACAGAGGTGGGGAATCAGATATGGGGAATCAGAGGTGGCGAATCAAAGGCGGTGAATCAGAGATGGGGAATCAGAGGCGGGGAATCAGAGGCAGGGAATCAGATGCGGGGATTCAGAGGCGGGGAATCAGAGCTGGCGAATCAGAGGCGGGGAATCAGAGGTGGGCAATCAGAGCCGGGGAATCAGATATGGGGAATCAGAGGCGGGGAAACAGAGGCGGGGAATCAGATATGGGGAATCAGAGGTGGGGAATCAGAGGTTGTGAATCAGAGATGGGGAATCAAGGCGGGGAATCAGAGGGAGGGAATCAGACGCGGGGAATCAGAGGCGGGGATTCAGAGCTGGGGAATCAGAGGCGGGGAATCAGAGTTGGGGAATCAGAGGCAGGGAATCAGATATGGGGAATCAGAGGCGGGGAATCAGAGGCGGGGAAACAGAGGCGGGGAATCAGATATGGGGAATCAGAGGTGGGGAATCAGGGGCAGGGAATCAGTGGCAGGGAATCAGAGGCGGGGAATCTGAGCCGGGGAATCAGAGGCAGGGAATCAGACACGGGGAATCAGAGGCGGGGAATCAGAGATGGTGAATCAGAGGTGGGGAATCAGAGGCAGGGAATCGGACGCCGGGAATCAGAGGCGGGGAATCAGAGCTGGGGAATCAGAGGCGGGGAATCAGAGTTGGGGAATCAGAGGCGGGGAATCAGATATGGGGAAATAGAGGCGGGGAATAAGATATGGGGAATAAGAGGTGTGGAATCAGAGGTTGGGAATCAGAGGTAGGGAATCAGAGGCGGGGAAACAGAGGCGGGGAATCAGATATGGGGAATCAGAGGTGGCGAATCAAAGGCGGTGAAACAGAGATGGGGAATCAGGGCAGGGAATCAGAGGCAGGGAATCAGAGCTGGGGAAACAGAGGCGGGGAATCAGATATGGGGAATCAGAGGTGGGGAATCAGGGGCGGGGAATGAGTGGCAGGGAATTAGAGCTGGGGAATCAGAGGTGGGGTATCAGAGCTGGGGAAACAGAGGCGGGGAATCAGATATGGGGAATCAGAGGTGGGGAATCAGGGGCGGGGAATCAGTGGCAGGGAATCAGAGGCCGGGAATAAAAGGCGGGGAATCAGAGCTGGGGAATCAGAGGCGGGGAATCAGAGTTGGGAATCAGAGGCTGGGAATCAGAGGCAGGGAATCAGACGCAGGGAATCAGAGGCGGGGAATCATAGCTGGCGAATTAGTGGAGGGGAATCAGAGTTGGGGAATCAGAGGCGGGGAATCAGATATGGGGAAACAGATGCGGGGAATCAGAGGCGGGGAAACAGAGGCGGGGAATCCGATATGGGGAATCAGAGGTGGGGAAACAGAGGCAGGGAATCAGATGTGCGGAATCAGAGTTGGGGAATCAGAGGCAGGGAATCAGAATCTGAAGCAGGGAATCAGAGGCCGGGAATCAGAGGCCGGAATCAGATGCTGGGAATCAGAGGCCTGGAATCAGAGGCGGGGAATCAGAGGCAGGGAATCTGATGCGGGGAATCAGAGGCGGGGAATCAGAGCTGGTGAATCAGAGGCAGGGTATTAGAGTTGGGGAATCAGAGGCGGGGAATCAGATATGGGGAAACAGAGGTGGTGAATCAGAGGCGGGGAAACAGAGGCAGGGAATAAGATATGGGGAATCAGAGGCGGGAATCAGAGGTGGGGAATCATAGGCAGGGAATCGGATGTGCGGAATCAGAGATGGGGAATCAGAGGCCGGGAATCAGAGGTGGTGAATCAGATATGGGGAATCAGAGGTGGGGAATCAGAGGCAGTGAATCAGACGCGGGGAATCAGAGGTGGGCAATCAGAGGCGGGGAATCAGATATGGGGAATCAGAGGCGGGGAATCAGAGGCGGGGAAACAGAGGCGGGGAATCAGATATGGGGAATCAGAGGTGGGGCATCAGAGGTTGTGAATCACAGATGGGGAATTAGAGGCGGGGAATCAGAGGCAGGGAATCAGACTCGGGGAATCAGAGTCGGGGATTCAGAGCTGGGGAATCAGAAGCGGGGAATCAGAGTTGGGGAATCAGAGGCGGGGAATCAGATATGGGGAATCAGAGGCAGGGAATCAGAGGCGGGGAATCAGAGGTGGGGAATCAGAGTTGGGGAATCAGAGGCAGGGAATTGGATGTGCGGAATCAGAGATGGGGAATCAGAGGTGGGGAATCAGAGGCGGTGAATCAGAGATGGGGAATCAGAGGCGGGGAATCAGAGGCAGGAAATCAGACACGGGGATTCAGAGGCTGGGAATCAGAGCTGGGGAATCAGAGGCGGGGAATCAGAGTTGGGGAATCAGAGGCGGGGAATCAGATATGGGGAAATAGAAGCGGGGAATCAGAGTTGGGGAATCAGAGGCGGGGAATCAGATATGGGGAAACAGAGGCGGGGAATCAGAGGCGGGAAAACAGAGGCGGGTAATTAGATATGGGGAATCAGAGGTGGGGAATCAGAGGTGGTGAATCAGAGATGGGGAATCAGAGGCGGGGAATCAGAGGCAGGGAATCGGACGCCGGGAATCAGAGGCGGGGAATCAGAGCTGGGGAATCAGAGGCGGGGAATCAGAGTTGGGGAATCAGAGGCGGGGAATCAGATATGGGGAAATAGAAGCGGGGAATCAGATATGGGGAATCAGAGGTGTGGAATCAGAGGTTGGGAATCAGAGGCAGGGAATAAGAGGCGTGGAAACAGGGGCGGGGAATCAGATATGGGGAATCAGAGGTGGCGAATCAAATGCGGTGAAACAGAGATGGGGAATCAGGGCAGGGAATCAGAGGCAGGGAATCAGAGCTGGGGAAACAGAGGCGGGGAATCAGATATGGGGAATCAGAGGTGGGGAATCCGGGGCGGGGAATCAGTGGCAGGGAATCAGAGGCCGGGAATAAAAGGCGGGGAATCAGAGCTGGGGAATCAGAGGCGGGGAATCAGAGTTGGGGAATCAGTGGAGGGGAATCAGATATGGGGAAACAGAGGCCGGAATCAGAGGCAGGGAAACAGAGGCGGAGAATCAGATATGGGGAATCAGATGCTGGGAATAAGAGGCCGGGAATCAGAGGTGGGGAATCAGAGTCTGGGAATCAGAGATGGGGATTCAGAGGCGGGGAATGAGATATGGAGAATCAGAGGCGGGGAATCAGGGGCGGGGAAACAGAGGTGGGGAATCAGATATGGGGAATCAGAGGGGGCGAATCAAAGGCGGTGAATCAGAGATGGGGAATCAGAGGCGGGGAATCAGAGGCAGGGAATCAGATGCGGGGATTCAGAGGCGGGGAATCAGAGCTGGCGAATGAGAGGCGAGAATCAGAGGTGGGCAATCAGAGCCGGGGAATCAGATATGGGGAATCAGAGGCGGGGAATCAGAGGCGGGGAAACAGAGGCGGGGAATCAGATATGGGGAATCAGAGGTGGGGAATCAGAGGTTGTGAATCAGAGATGGGGAATCAAGGCGGGGAATCAGAGGGAGGGAATCAGACGCGGGGAATCAGAGGCGGGGATTCAGAGCTGGGGAATCAGAGGCGGGGAATCAGAGTTGGGGAATCAGAGGCAGGGAATCAGATATGGGGAATCAGAGGCGGGGAATCAGAGGCGGGGAAACAGAGGCGGGGAATCAGATATGGGGAATCAGAGGTGGGGAATCAGGGGCAGGGGATCAGTGGCAGGGAAACAGAGGCGGGGAATCTGAGGAGGGGAATCAGAGGCTGGGAATCAGACACGGGGAATCAGAGGCGGGGAATCAGAGATGGGGAATCAGAGGCGGGGAATCAGAGGCAGGGAATCGGATGCCGGGAATCAGAGGCGGGGAATAAGAGCTGGGGAATCAGAGGCGGGGAATCAGAGTTGGGGAATCAGAGGCGGGGAATCAGATATGGGGAAATAGAGGCGGGGAATCAGATATGGGGAATCAGAGGTGTGGAATCAGAGGTTGGGAATCAGAGGCAGGGAATCAGAGGCGGGGAAACAGAGGCGGGGAATCAGATATGGGGAATCAGAGGTGGCGAATCAAAGGCGGTGAAACAGAGATGGGGAATCAGAGGCGGGGAATCAGAGGCAGGGAATCAGAGCTGGGGAAACAGAGGCGGGGAATCAGATATGGGGAATCAGAGGTGGGGAATCAGGGGCGGGGAATCAGTGGCAGGGAATCAGAGGCCGGGAATAAAAGGTGGGGAATCAGAGCTGGGGAATCAGAGGCGGGGAATCAGAGTTGGGGAATCAGAGGAGGGGAATCAGATATGGGGAAACAGAGGCCGGGAATCAGAGGCAGGGAAACAGAGGCGGGGAATCAGATATGGGGAATCAGAGGTGGGGAATTAGAGGTTGCGAATCAGAGGCGGGGAATCAGAGGCGGGGAATCAGAGGCAGGGAATCGGTTGTGCGGAATCAGAGATGGGGAATCAGAGGTGGGGATTCAGAGGTGGTGAAACAGAGAAGGGGAATCAGAGGCTGGGAATCAGAGGCAGGGAATCAGACGCAGGGAATCAGAGGCAGGGAATCATAGCTGGCGAATTAGAGGAGGGGAATCAGAGTTGGGGAATCAGAGTCGGGGAATCAGATATGGGGAAACAGAGGCGGGGAATCAGAGGCGGGGAAACAGAGGCGGGTAATCAGATATGGGGAATCAGAGGTGGGGAATCAGAGGCAGGGAATCAGATGTGCGGAATCAGAGATGGGGAATCAGAGGCAGGGAATGAGAATCAGAAGCAGGGAATCAGAGGCCGGGAATCAGAGGCCGGAATCAGATGCTGGGAATCAGAGGCCTGGAATCAGAGGCGGGGAATCAGAGGCAGGGAATCAGATGCGGGGAATCAGAGGCGGGGAATCAGAGCTGGGGAATCAGAGGCAGGGTATTAGAGTTGGGGAATCAGAGGCGGGGAATCAGATATGGGGAAACAGAGGTGGGGAATCAGAGGCGGGGAAACAGAGGCAGGGTATCAGATATGGGGAATCAGAGGCGGGGAATCAGAGGTGGGGAATCATAGGCAGGGAATCGGATGTGCGGAATCAGAGATGGGGAATCAGAGGCCGGGAATGAGAGGTGGTGAATCAGATATGGGGAATCAGAGGCGGGGAATCAGAGGCAGGGAATCAGACGCGGGGAATCAGAGGTGGGCAATCAGAGGCGGGGAATCAGATATGGGGAATCAGAGGCGGGGAATCAGAGGCGGGGAAACAGAGGCGGGGTATCAGATATGGGGAATCAGAGGTGGGGCATCAGAAGTTGTGAATCACAGATGGGGAATTAGAGGCGGGGAATCAGAGGCAGGGAATCAGACGCGGGGAATCAGAGGCGGGGATTCAGAGCTGGGGAATCAGAAGCGGGGAATCAGAGTTGGGGAATCAGAGGTGGGGAATCAGATATGGGGAATCAGAGGCAGGGAATTGGATGTGCGGAATCAGAGATGGGGAATCAGAGGTGGGGAATCAGAGGCGGTGAATCAGAGATGGGGAATCAGAGGAAGGGAATCAGAGGCAGGAAATCAGACACGGGGATTCAGAGGCTGGGAATCAGACGGGGGGAATCAAAGGCGGGGAATCAAGCTGGGGAATATGAGGCAGGGAATCAGAGTTGGGGAATCAGAGGCGGGGAATCAGATATGGGGAATCAGAGGCAGGGAATCAGAGGCGGGGAATCAGATATGGGGAAACAGAGGCGGGGAATCAGAGGCGGGAAAACAGAGGCGGGGTATTAGATATGGGGAATCAGAGGTGGGGAATAAGAGGTGGTGAATCAGAGATGGGGAATCAGAGGCGGGGAATCAGAGCTGGGGAATCGGAGGCGGGGAATCAGAGTTGGGGAATCAGAGGCGGGGAATCAGATATGGGGAAATAGAGGCGGGGAATCAGATATGGGGAATCAGAGGTGTGGAATCAGAGGTTGGGAATCAGAGGCAGGGAATCAGAGGCGGGGAAACAGAGGCGGGGAATCAGATATGGGGAATCAGAGGTGGCGAATCAAAGGCGGTGAAACAGAGATGGGGAATCAGGGCAGGGAATCAGAGGCAGGGAATCAGAGCTGGGGAAACAGAGGCGGGGAATCAGATATGGGGAATCAGAGGTGGGGAATCAGGGGCGGGGAATCAGTGGCAGGGAATCAGAGCTGGGGAATCAGAGGTGGGGAATCAGAGCTGGGGAAACAGAGGCGGGGAATCAGATATGGGGAATCAGAGGTGGGGAATCAGGGGTGGGGAATCAGTGGCAGGGAATCAGAGGCCGGGAATAAAAGGCGGGGAATCAGAGCTGGGGAATCAGAGGCGGGGAATCAGAGTTGGGGAATCAGAGGAGGGGAATCAGATATGGGGAAACAGAGGCCGGGAATCAGAGGCAGGGAAACAGAGGCGGGGAATCAGATATGGGGAATCAGAGGTGGGGAATTAGAGGTTGCGAATCAGAGGCGGGGAATCAGAGGCGGGGAATCAGAGGCAGGGAATCGGATGTGCGGAATCAGAGATGGGGAATCAGAGGTGGGGATTCAGAGGTGGTGAATCAGAGAAGGGGAATCAGAGGCTGGGAATCAGAGGCAGGGAATCAGACGCAGGAAATCAGAGGCGGGGAATCATAGCTGGCGAATTAGAGGAGGGGAATCAGAGTTGGGGAATCAGAGGCGGGGAATCAGATATGGGGAAACAGAGGCGGGGAATCAGAGGCGGGGAAACAGAGGCGGGGAATCAGATATGGGGAATCAGAGGTGGGGAATCAGAGGCAGGGAATCAGAAGTGCGGAATCAGAGATGGGGAATCAGAGGCAGGGAATCAGAATCAGAAGCAGGGAATCAGAGGCTGGGAATCAGAGGCCGGAATCAGATGCTGGGATCAGAGGCCTGGAATCAGAGGCGGGGAATCAGAGGCAGGGAATCAGATGCGGGAAATCAGAGGCCTGGAATCAGAGGCGGGGAATCAGAGGCAGGGAATCAGATGCGGGGAATCAGAGGCGGGGAATCAGAGCTGGGGAATCAGAGGCAGGGTATTAGAGTTGGGGAATCAGAGGCGGGGAATCAGATATGGGGAAACAGAGGTGGCGAATCAAAGGCGGTGAAACAGAGATGGGGAATCAGAGGCGGGGAATCAGAGGCAGGGAATCAGAGCTGGGGAAACAGAGGCGGGGAATCAGATATGGGGAATCAGAGGTGGGGAATCAGGGGCGGGGAATCAGTGGCAGGGAATCAGAGGCCGGGAATAAAAGGTGGGGAATCAGAGCTGGGGAATCAGAGGCGGGGAATCAGAGTTGGGGAATCAGAGGAGGGGAATCAGATATGGGGAAACAGAGGCCGGGAATCAGAGGCAGGGAAACAGAGGCGGGGAATCAGATATGGGGAATCAGAGGTGGGGAATTAGAGGTTGCGAATCAGAGGCGGGGAATCAGAGGCGGGGAATCAGAGGCAGGGAATCGGTTGTGCGGAATCAGAGATGGGGAATCAGAGGTGGGGATTCAGAGGTGGTGAAACAGAGAAGGGGAATCAGAGGCTGGGAATCAGAGGCAGGGAATCAGACGCAGGGAATCAGAGGCAGGGAATCATAGCTGGCGAATTAGAGGAGGGGAATCAGAGTTGGGGAATCAGAGTCGGGGAATCAGATATGGGGAAACAGAGGCGGGGAATCAGAGGCGGGGAAACAGAGGCGGGTAATCAGATATGGGGAATCAGAGGTGGGGAATCAGAGGCAGGGAATCAGATGTGCGGAATCAGAGATGGGGAATCAGAGGCAGGGAATGAGAATCAGAAGCAGGGAATCAGAGGCCGGGAATCAGAGGCCGGAATCAGATGCTGGGAATCAGAGGCCTGGAATCAGAGGCGGGGAATCAGAGGCAGGGAATCAGATGCGGGGAATCAGAGGCGGGGAATCAGAGCTGGGGAATCAGAGGCAGGGTATTAGAGTTGGGGAATCAGAGGCGGGGAATCAGATATGGGGAAACAGAGGTGGGGAATCAGAGGCGGGGAAACAGAGGCAGGGTATCAGATATGGGGAATCAGAGGCGGGGAATCAGAGGTGGGGAATCATAGGCAGGGAATCGGATGTGCGGAATCAGAGATGGGGAATCAGAGGCCGGGAATGAGAGGTGGTGAATCAGATATGGGGAATCAGAGGCGGGGAATCAGAGGCAGGGAATCAGACGCGGGGAATCAGAGGTGGGCAATCAGAGGCGGGGAATCAGATATGGGGAATCAGAGGCGGGGAATCAGAGGCGGGGAAACAGAGGCGGGGAATCAGATATGGGGAATCAGAGGTGGGGCATCAGAAGTTGTGAATCACAGATGGGGAATTAGAGGCGGGGAATCAGAGGCAGGGAATCAGACGCGGGGAATCAGAGGCGGGGATTCAGAGCTGGGGAATCAGAAGCGGGGAATCAGAGTTGGGGAATCAGAGGCGGGGAATCAGATATGGGGAATCAGAGGCAGGGAATTGGATGTGCGGAATCAGAGATGGGGAATCAGAGGTGGGGAATCAGAGGCGGTGAATCAGAGATGGGGAATCAGAGGAAGGGAATCAGAGGCAGGAAATCAGACACGGGGATTCAGAGGCTGGGAATCAGACGGGGGGAATCAAAGGCGGGGAATCAAGCTGGGGAATATGAGGCAGGGAATCAGAGTTGGGGAATCAGAGGCGGGGAATCAGATATGGGGAATCAGAGGCAGGGAATCAGAGGCGGGGAATCAGATATGGGGAAACAGAGGCGGGGAATCAGAGGCGGGAAAACAGAGGCGGGGTATTAGATATGGGGAATCAGAGGTGGGGAATAAGAGGTGGTGAATCAGAGATGTGGAATCAGAGGCGGGGAATCAGAGGCAGGGAATCGGACGCCGGGAATCAGAGGCGGGGAATCAGAGCTGGGGAATCGGAGGCGGGGAATCAGAGTTGGGGAATCAGAGGCGGGGAATCAGATATGGGGAAATAGAGGCGGGGAATCAGATATGGGGAATCAGAGGTGTGGAATCAGAGGTTGGGAATCAGAGGCAGGGAATCAGAGGCGGGGAAACAGAGGCGGGGAATCAGATATGGGGAATCAGAGGTGGCGAATCAAAGGCGGTGAAACAGAGATGGGGAATCAGGGCAGGGAATCAGAGGCAGGGAATCAGAGCTGGGGAAACAGAGGCGGGGAATCAGATATGGGGAATCAGAGGTGGGGAATCAGGGGCGGGGAATCAGTGGCAGGGAATCAGAGCTGGGGAATCAGAGGTGGGGAATCAGAGCTGGGGAAACAGAGGCGGGGAATCAGATATGGGGAATCAGAGGTGGGGAATCAGGGGTGGGGAATCAGTGGCAGGGAATCAGAGGCCGGGAATAAAAGGCGGGGAATCAGAGATGGGGAATCAGAGGCGGGGAATCAGAGTTGGGGAATCAGAGGAGGGGAATCAGATATGGGGAAACAGAGGCCGGGAATCAGAGGCAGGGAAACAGAGGCGGGGAATCAGATATGGGGAATCAGAGGTGGGGAATTAGAGGTTGCGAATCAGAGGCGGGGAATCAGAGGCGGGGAATCAGAGGCAGGGAATCGGATGTGCGGAATCAGAGATGGGGAATCAGAGGTGGGGATTCAGAGGTGGTGAATCAGAGAAGGGGAATCAGAGGCTGGGAATCAGAGGCAGGGAATCAGACGCAGGAAATCAGAGGCGGGGAATCATAGCTGGCGAATTAGAGGAGGGGAATCAGAGTTGGGGAATCAGAGGCGGGGAATCAGATATGGGGAAACAGAGGCGGGGAATCAGAGGCGGGGAAACAGAGGCGGGGAATCAGATATGGGGAATCAGAGGTGGGGAATCAGAGGCAGGGAATCAGAAGTGCGGAATCAGAGATGGGGAATCAGAGGCAGGGAATCAGAATCAGAAGCAGGGAATCAGAGGCTGGGAATCAGAGGCCGGAATCAGATGCTGGGATCAGAGGCCTGGAATCAGAGGCGGGGAATCAGAGGCAGGGAATCAGATGCGGAAAATCAGAGGCCTGGAATCAGAGGCGGGGAATCAGAGGCAGGGAATCAGATGCGGGGAATCAGAGGCGGGGAATCAGAGCTGGGGAATCAGAGGCAGGGTATTAGAGTTGGGGAATCAGAGGCGGGGAATCAGATATGGGGAAACAGAGGTGGGGAATCAGAGGCGGGGAAACAGAGGCAGGGAATCAGATATGGGGAATCAGAGGCGGGGAATCAGAGGTGGGGAATCATAGGCAGGGAATTGGATGTGCGGAATCAGAGATGGGGAATCAGAGGCCGGGAATCAGAGGTGGTGAATCAGATATGGGGAATCAGAGGCGGGGAATCAGAGGCAGGGAATCAGACGCGGGGAATCAGAGGTGGGCAATCAGAGGCGGGGAATCAGATATGGGGAATCAGAGGCGGGGAATCAGAGGCGGGGAAACAGAGGCGGGGAATCAGATATGGGGAATCAGAGGTGGGGCATCAGAGGTTGTGAATCACAGATGGGGAATTAGAGGCGGGGAATCAGAGGCAGGGAATCAGAACGGGGAATCAGAGGCGGGGATTCAGAGCTGGGGAATCAGAAGCGGGGAATCAGAGTTGGGGAATCAGAGGCGGGGAATCAGATATGGGGAATCAGAGTCAGGGAATCAGAGGCGGGGAATCAGAGGCAGGGAATCAGACGCGGGGAATCTGAGGCTGGGAATCAGAGCTGGTGAATCAGAGGTGGGGAATCAGAGTTGGGGAATCAGAGGCAGGGAATTGGATGTGCGGAATCAGAGATGGGGAATCAGAGGTGGGGAATCAGAGGCGGTGAATCAGAGATGGGGAATCAGAGGCGGGGAATCAGAGGCAGGAAATCAGACACGGGGATTCAGAGGCTGGGAATCAGACGGGGGGAATCAAAGGCGGGGAATCAGAGCTGGGGAATCTGAGGCAGGGAATCAGAGTTGGGGATTCAGAGGCGGGGTATCAGATATGGGGAAACAGAGGCGGGGAATCAGAGGCGGGAAAACGGAGGCGGGGAATTAGATATGGGGAATCAGAGGTGGGGAATCAGAGGTGGTGAATCAGTGATGGGGAATCACAGGCGGGGAATCAGAGGCAGGGAATAGAACGCGGGGAATCAGAGGCAGGGAATCAGAGCTGGGGAATCAGAGGCGGGGAATCATAGTTGGGAATCAGAGGCGGGGAATCAGATATGGGGAAACAGAGGCGGGGAATCAGTGGCGGGGAAAGAGAGGCGGGGAATCAGATATGGGGAATCGGATGCAGGGAATCAGAGGCGGGGAATCAGAGCTGGGGAATCAGAGGCGGGGAATCAGAGTTGGGGCATCAGAGGTGGGGAATTAGATATAGGGAAACAGAGGCGGGGAATCAGAGGCGGGGAAACAGAGGCGGGGAAACAGAGGCGGGGAATCAGATATGGGGAATCAGAGGTGGGGAATCCGAGGTTGGGAATCAGAGGCAGGGAATCAGAGGCGGGGAATCAGAGGCGGGGAAACAGATGCGGGGAATCAGATATGGGGAATCAGAGGTGGGGCATCAGAAGTTGTGAATCACAGATGGGGAATTAGAGGCGGGGAATCAGAGGCAGGGAATCAGACGCGGGGAATCAGAGGCGGGGATTCAGAGCTGGGGAATCAGAAGCGGGGAATCAGAGTTGGGGAATCAGAGGCGGGGAATCAGATATGGGGAATCAGAGGCAGGGAATCAGAGGCGGGGAATCAGAGGCAGGGAATCAGACGCGGGGAATCTGAGGCGGGGAATCAGAGCTGGGGAATCAGAGGTGGGGAATCAGAGTTGGGGAATCAGAGGCAGGGAATTGGATGTGCGGAATCAGAGATGGGGAATCAGAGGTGGGGAATCAGAGGCGGTGAATCAGAGATGGGGAATCAGAGCTGGGGAATCTGAGGCAGGGAATCAGAGTTGGGGATTCAGAGGCGGGGAATCAGATATGGGGAAACAGAGGCGGGGAATCAGAGGCGGGAAAACAGAGGCGGGGAATTAGATATGGGGAATCAGAGGTGTGGAATCAGAGGTGGTGAATTAGAGATGGGGAATCAGAGGCGGGGAATCAGAGGCAGGGAATCGGACGCCGGGAATCAGAGGCGGGGAATCAGAGCTGGGGAATCAGAGGCGGGGAATCAGAGTTGGGGAATCAGAGGCGGGGAATCAGATATGGGGAATCAGAGGTGTGGAATCAGAGGTTGGGAATCAGAGGCAGGGAATCAGAGGCGGGGAAACAGAGGCGGGGAATCAGATATGGGGAATCAGAGGTGGCGAATCAAAGGCGGTGAAACAGAGATGGGGAATCAGGGCAGGGAATCAGAGGCAGGGAATCAGAGCTGGGGAAACAGAGGCGGGGAATCAGATATGGGGAATCAGAGGTGGGGAATCAGGGGCGGGGAATCAGTGGCAGGGAATCAGAGCTGGGGAATCAGAGGTGGGGAATCAGAGCTGGGGAATCAGAGGCGGGGAATCAGATATGGGGAATCAGAGGAGGGGAATCAGGGGCGGGGAATCAGTGGCAGGGAATCAGAGGCCGGGAATAAAAGGCGGGGAATCAGAGCTGGGGAATCAGAGGCGGGGAATCAGAGTTGGGGAATCAGAGGAGGGGAATCAGATATGGGGAAACAGAGGCCGGGAATCAGAGGCAGGGAAACAGAGGCGGGGAATCAGATATGGGGAATCAGAGGTGGGGAATTAGAGGTTGCGAATCAGAGGCGGGGAATCAGAGGCGGGGAATCAGAGGCAGGGAATCGGATGTGCGGAATCAGAGATGGGGAATCAGAGGTGGGGATTCAGAGGTGGTGAATCAGAGAAGGGAAATCAGAGGCTGGGAATCAGAGGCAGGGAATCAGACGCAGGGAATCAGAGGCGGGGAATCATAGCTGGCGAATTAGAGGAGGGCAATCAGAGTTGGGGAATCAGAGGCGGGGTATCAGATATGGGGAAACAGAGGCGGGGAATCAGAGGCGGGGAAACAGAGGCGGGGAATCAGATATGGGGAATCAGAGGTGGGGAATCAGAGGCAGGGAATCAGATGTGCGGAATCAGAGATGGGGAATCAGAGGCAGGGAATCAGAATCAGAAGCAGGGAATCAGAGGCCAGGAATGAGAGGCCGGAATCAGATGCTGCGAATCAGAGGCCTGGAATCAGAGGCGGGGAATCAGAGGCAGGGAATCAGATGCGGGAAATCAGAGGCCTGGAATCAGAGGCGGGGAATCAGAGGCAGGGAATCAGATGCGGGGATCAGAGGCGGGGAATCAGAGCTGGGGAATCAGAGGCAGGGTATTAGAGTTGGGGAATTAGAGGCGGGGAATCAGATATGGGGAGACAGAGGTGGGGAATCAGAGGCGGGGAAACAGAGGCAGGGAATCAGATATGGGGAATCAGAGGCGGGGAATCAGAGGTGGGGAATCATAGGCAGGGAATCGGATGTGCGGAATCAGAGATGGGGAATCAGAGGCCGGGAATCAGAGGTGGTGAATCAGATATGGGGAATCAGAGGCGGGGAATCAGAGGCAGGGAATCAGACGCGGGGAATCAGAGGTGGGCAATCAGAGGCGGGGAATCAGATATGGGGAATCAGAGGCGGGGAATCAGAGGCGGGGAAACAGAGGCGGGGAATCAGATATGGGGAATCAGAGGTGGGGCATCAGAGGTTGTGAATCACAGATGGGGAATTAGAGGCGGGGAATCAGAGGCAGGGAATCAGACGCGGGGAATCAGAGGCGGGGATTCAGAGCTGGGGAATCAGAAGCGGGGATTCAGAGTTGGGGAATCAGAGGCGGGCAATCAGATATGGGGAATCAGAGGCAGGGAATCAGAGGCGGGGAATCAGAGGCAGGGAATCAGACGCGGGGAATCTGAGGCGGGGAATCAGAGCTGGGGAATCAGAGGTGGGGAATCAGAGTTGGGGAATCAGAGGCAGGGAATTGGATGTGCGGAATCAGAGATGGGGAATCAGAGGTGGGGAATCAGAGGCGGTGAATCAGAGATGGGGAATCAGAGGCGGGGAATCAGAGGCAGGAAATCAGACACGGGGATTCAGAGGCTGGGAATCAGACGGGGGGAATCAAAGGCGGGGAATCAAGCTGGGGAATATGAGGCAGGGAATCAGAGTTGGGGAATCAGAGGCGGGGAATCAGATATGGGGAATCAGAGGCAGGGAATCAGAGGCGTGGAATCAGATATGGGGAAACAGAGGCGGGGAATCAGAGGCGGGAAAACAGAGGCGGGGTATTAGATATGGGGAATCAGAGGTGTGGAATCAGAGGTGGTGAATTAGAGATGGGGAATCAGAGGCGGGGAATCAGAGGCAGGGTATCGGACGCCGGGAATCAGAGGCGGGGAATCAGAGCTGGGGAATCAGAGGCGGGGAATCAGAGTTGGGGAATCAGAGGCGGGGAATCAGATATGGGGAAATAGAGGCGGGGAATCAGATATGGGGAATCAGAGGTGTGGAATCAGAGGTTGGGAATCAGAGGCAGGGAATCAGAGGCGGGGAAACAGAGGCGGGGAATCAGATATGGGGAATCAGAGGTGGCGAATCAAAGGCGGTGAAACAGAGATGGGGAATCAGGGCAGGGAATCAGAGGCAGGGAATCAGAGCTGGGGAAGCAGAGGCGGGGAATCAGATATGGGGAATCAGAGGTGGGGAATCAGGGGCGGGGAATCAGTGGCAGGGAATCAGAGCTGGGGAATCAGAGGTGGGGAATCAGAGCTGGGGAATCAGAGGCGGGGAATCAGATATGGGGAATCAGAGGTGGGGAATCAGGGGCGGGGAATCAGTGGCAGGGAATCAGAGGCCGGGAATAAAAGGCGGGGAATCAGAGCTGGGGAATCAGAGGCGGGGAATCAGAGTTGGGGAATCAAAGGAGGGGAATCAGATATGGGGAAACAGAGGCCGGGAATCAGAGGCAGGGAAACAGAGGCGGGGAATCAGATATGGGGAATCAGAGGTGGGGAATTAGAGGTTGCGAATCAGAGGCGGGGAATCAGAGGCGGGGAATCAGAGGCAGGGAATCGGATGTGCGGAATCAGAGATGGGGAATCAGAGGTGGGGATTCAGAGGTGGTGAATCAGAGAAGGGAAATCAGAGGCTGGGAATCAGAGGCAGGGAATCAGACGCAGGGAATCAGAGGCGGGGAATCATAGCTGGCGAATTAGAGGAGGGCAATCAGAGTTGGGGAATCAGAGGCGGGGTATCAGATATGGGGAAACAGAGGCGGGGAATCAGATATGGGGAATCAGAGGTGGGGAATCAGAGGCAGGGAATCAGATGTGCGGAATCAGAGATGGGGAATCAGAGGCAGGGAATCAGAATCAGAAGCAGGGAATCAGAGGCCAGGAATGAGAGGCCGGAATCAGATGCTGGGAATCAGAGGCCTGGAATCAGAGGCGGGGAATCAGAGGCAGGGAATCAGATGCGGGAAATCAGAGGCCTGGAATCAGAGGCGGGGAATCAGAGGCAGGGAATCAGATGCGGGGAATCAGAGGCGGGGAATCAGAGCTGGGGAATCAGAGGCAGGGTATTAGAGTTGGGGAATTAGAGGCGGGGAATCAGATATGGGGAAACAGAGGTGGGGAATCAGAGGCGGGGAATCAGAGGCAGGGAATCAGATATGGGGAATCAGAGGCGGGGAATCAGAGGTGGGGAATCATAGGCAGGGAATCGGATGTGCGGAATCAGAGATGGGGAATCAGAGGCCGGGAATCAGAGGTGGTGAATCAGATATGGGGAATCAGAGGCGGGGAATCAGAGGCAGGGAATCAGATGCGGGGAATCAGAGGTGGGCAATCAGAGGCGGGGAATCAGATATGGGGAATCAGAGGCGGGGAATCAGAGGCGGGGAAACAGAGGCGGGGAATCAGATATGGGGAATCAGAGGTGGGGCATCAGAGGTTGTGAATCACAGATGGGGAATTAGAGGCGGGGAATCAGAGGCAGGGAATCAGACGCGGGGAATCAGAGGCGGGGATTCAGAGCTGGGGAATCAGAAGCGGGGAATCAGAGTTGGGGAATCAGAGGCGGGCAATCAGATATGGGGAATCAGAGGCAGGGAATCAGAGGCGGGGAATCAGAGGCAGGGAATCAGACGCGGGGAATCTGAGGCGGGGAATCAGAGCTGGGGAATGAGAGGTGGGGAATCAGAGTTGGGGAATCAGAGGCAGGGAATTGGATGTGCGGAATCAGAGATGGGGAATCAGAGGTGGGGAATCAGAGGCGGTGAATCAGAGATGGGGAATCAGAGGCGGGGAATCAGAGGCAGGAAATCAGACACGGGGATTCAGAGGCTGGGAATCAGACGGGGGGAATCAAACGCGGGGAAACAGAGCTGGGGAATCTGAGGCAGGGAATCAGAGTTGGGGATTCAGAGGCGGGGAATCAGATATGGGGAAACAGAGGCGGGGAATCAGAGGCGGGAAAACAGAGGCGGGGAATTAGATATGGGGAATCAGAGGTGGGGAATCAGAGGTGGTGAATCAGTGATGGGGAATCACAGGCGGGGAATCAGAGGCAGGGAATAGAACGCGGGGAATCAGAGGCAGGGAATCAGAGCTGGGTAATCAGAGGCGGGGAATCATAGTTGGGAATCAGAGGCGGGGAATCAGATATGGGGAAACAGAGGCGGGGAATCAGTGGCGGGGAAACAGAGGCGGGGAATCAGATATGGGGAATCGGATGCAGGGAATCAGAGGCGGGGAATCAGAGCTGGGGAATCAGAGGCGGGGAATCAGAGTTGGGGCATCAGAGGTGGGGAATTAGATATAGGGAAACAGAGGCGGGGAATCAGAGGCGGGGAAACAGAGGCGGGGAAACAGAGGCGGGGAATCAGATATGGGGAATCAGAGGTGGGGAATCCGAGGTTGGGAATCAGAGGCGGGGAATCAGAGGCGGGGAATCAGAGGAAGGGAATCAGATGTGCGGAATCGGAGATGGGGAATCAGAGGCAGGGAATCAGAGGCGGGGAATCAGAGGCGGGGAATCAGAGGCCGGGAATCAGATATGGGGAAACAGAGGCGGGGAATCCGAGGCGGGGAAACAGAGGCGGGGAATCAGATATGGGGAATCAGAGGTGGGGAATCAGAGGTTGGGAATCAGAGGCAGGGAATCAGAGGCTTGGAATCAGATGCAGGGAATCAGATGCGGGGAATCAGAGGCGGGGAATCAGAGCTGGGGAATCAGAGGTGGGGAATCAGATTTGGGGAATCAGAGGCGGGGACTTAGATATTGGGAAACAGAGGCGGGGAATCAGAGGCGGGGAAACCCAGGCGGGGAATCAGATATGGGGAATCAGAGGTGGGGAATCAGAGGCAAGGAATCAGATGTGCGGAATCAGAGATGGGGAATCAGAGGCAGGGAATCAGAATCAGAAGCAGGGAATCAGAGGCCGGGAATCAGAGGCCGGAATCAGAGGCGGGGAATCAGCGGCAGGGAATCAGATGCGGGGAATCAGAGGCGGGGAATCAGAGCTGGGGAATCAGAGGCGGGGTATTAGAGTTGGGGAATCAGAGGCGGGGAATCAGATATGGGGAAACAGAGGTGGGGAATCAGAGGCGGGGAAACAGAGGCAGGGAATCAGATATGGGGAATCAGAGGCGGGGAATCAGAGGTGGGGAATCATAGGCAGGGAATCGGATGTGCGGAATCAGAGATGGGGAATCAGAGGCCGGGAATCAGAGGTGGTGAATCAGAGATGGGGAATCAGAGGTGGGGAATCAGAGGCAGGGAATCAGACGCGGGGAATCAGAGGTGGGCAATCAGAGGCGGGGAATCAGACATGGGGAATCAGAGGCGGGGAATCAGAGGCAGGGAAACAGAGGCGGGGAATCAGATATGGGGAATCAGAGGTGGGGCATCAGAGGTTGTGAATCACAGATGGGGAATCAGAGGCGGGGAATCAGAGGCAGGGAATCAGACGCGGGGAATCAGACGCGGGGAATCAGAGGTGGGCAATCAGAGGCGGGGAATCAGATATGGGGAATCAGAGGCGGGGAATCAGAGGCGGGGAAACAGAGGCGGGGAATCAGATATGGGGAATCAGAGGTGGGGCATCAGAGGTTGTGAATCACAGATGGGGAATTAGAGGCGAGGAATCAGAGGCAGGGA
Organism: Narcine bancroftii; assembly: GCF_036971445.1. Classification (NCBI taxonomy): domain Eukaryota; kingdom Metazoa; phylum Chordata; class Chondrichthyes; order Torpediniformes; family Narcinidae; genus Narcine; species Narcine bancroftii. Next base: position 110,018,115 of record NC_091474.1, on the reverse strand, counting down.
ATCAGACGCGGGGAATCAGAGGCGGGGATTCAGAACTGGGGAATCAGAAGCGGGGAATCAGAGTTGGGGAATCAGAGGCGGGCAATCAGATATGGGGAATCAGAGGCAGGGAATCAAAGGCGGGGAATCAGAGGCAGGGAATCAAACGCGGGGAATCTGAGGCGGGGAATCAGAGCTGGGGAATCAGAGGTGGGGAATCAGAGTTGGGGAATCAGAGGCAGGGAATTGGATGTGCGGAATCAGAGATGGGGAATCAGAGGTGGGGAATCAGAGGCGGTGAATCAGAGATGGGGAATCAGAGGCGGGGAATCAGAGGCAGGAAATCAGACACGGGGATTCAGAGGCTGGAAATCAGACGGGGGGAATCAAAGGCGGGGAAACAGAGCTGGGGAATCTGAGGCAGGGAATCAGAGTTGGGGATTCAGAGGCGGGGAATCAGATATGGGGAAACAGAGGCGGGGAATCAGAGGCGGGAAAACAGAGGCGGGGAATTAGATATGGGGAATCAGAGGTGGGGAATCAGAGGTGGTGAATCAGTGATGGGGAATCACAGGCGGGGAATCAGAGGCAGGGAATAGAACGCGGGGAATCAGAGGCAGGGAATCAGAGCTGGGGAATCAGAGGCGGGGAATCATAGTTGGGAATCAGAGGCGGGGAATCAGATATGGGGAAACAGAGGCGGGGAATCAGATATGGGGAATCAGAGGTGGGGCATCAGAGGTTGTGAATCACAGATGGGGAATTAGAGGCGAGGAATCAGAGGCAGGGAATCAGACGCGGGGAATCAGAGGCGGGGATTCAGAGCTGGGGAATCAGAAGCGGGGAATCAGAGTTGGGGAATCAGAGGCGGGCAATCAGATATGGGGAATCAGAGGCAGGGAATCAGAGGCGGGGAATCAGAGGCAGGGAATCAAACGCGGGGAATCTGAGGCGGGGAATCAGAGCTGGGGAATCAGAGGTGGGGAATCAGAGTTGGGGAATCAGAGGCAGGGAATTGGATGTGCGGAATCAGAGATGGGGAATCAGAGGTGGGGAATCAGAGGCGGTGAATCAGAGATGGGGAATCAGAGGCGGGGAATCAGAGGCAGGAAATCAGACACGGGGATTCAGAGGCTGGGAATCAGACGGGGGGAATCAAAGGCGGGGAAACAGAGCTGGGGAATCTGAGGCAGGGAATCAGAGTTGGGGATTCAGAGGCGGGGAATCAGATATGGGGAAACAGAGGCGGGGAATCAGAGGCGGGAAAACAGAGGCGGGGAATTAGATATGGGGAATCAGAGGTGGGGAATCAGAGGTGGTGAATCAGTGATGGGGAATCACAGGCGGGGAATCAGAGGCAGGGAATAGAACGCGGGGAATCAGAGGCAGGGAATCAGAGCTGGGGAATCAGAGGCGGGGAATCATAGTTGGGAATCAGAGGCGGGGAATCAGATATGGGGAAACAGAGGCCGGGAATCAGTGGCGGGGAAACAGAGGCGGGGAATCAGATATGGGGAATCGGATGCAGGGAATCAGAGGCGGGGAATCAGAGCTGGGGAATCAGAGGCGGGGAATCAGAGTTGGGGCATCAGAGGTGGGGAATTAGATATAGGGAAACAGAGGCGGGGAATCAGAGGCGGGGAAACAGAGGCGGGGAAACAGAGGCGGGGAATCAGATATGGGGAATCAGAGGTGGGGAATCCGAGGTTGGGAATCAGAGGCGGGGAATCAGAGGCGGGGAATCAGAGGAAGGGAATCAGATGTGCGGAATCGGAGATGGGGAATCAGAGGCAGGGAATCAGAGGCGGGGAATCAGAGGCGGGGAATCAGAGGCCGGGAATCAGATATGGGGAAACAGAGGCGGGGAATCCGAGGCGGGGAAACAGAGGCGGGGAATCAGATATGGGGAATCAGAGGTGGGGAATCAGAGGTTGGGAATCAGAGGCAGGGAATCAGAGGCTTGGAATCAGATGCAGGGAATCAGATGCGGGGAATCAGAGGCGGGGAATCAGAGCTGGGGAATCAGAGGTGGGGAATCAGATTTGGGGAATCAGAGGCGGGGACTTAGATATTGGGAAACAGAGGCGGGGAATCAGAGGCGGGGAAACCCAGGCGGGGAATCAGATATGGGGAATCAGAGGTGGGGAATCAGAGGCAAGGAATCAGATGTGCGGAATCAGAGATGGGGAATCAGAGGCAGGGAATCAGAATCAGAAGCAGGGAATCAGAGGCCAGGAATCAGAGGCCGGAATCAGAGGCGGGGAATCAGCGGCAGGGAATCAGATGCGGGGAATCAGAGGCGGGGAATCAGAGCTGGGGAATCAGAGGCGGGGTATTAGAGTTGGGGAATCAGAGGCGGGGAATCAGATATGGGGAAACAGAGGTGGGGAATCAGAGGCGGGGAAACAGAGGCAGGGAATCAGATATGGGGAATCAGAGGCGGGGAATCAGAGGTGGGAAATCATAGGCAGGGAATCGGATGTGCGGAATCAGAGATGGGGAATCAGAGGCCGGGAATCAGAGGTGGTGAATCAGAGATGGGGAATCAGAGGCGGGGAATCAGAGGCAGGGAATCAGACGCGGGGAATCAGAGGTGGGCAATCAGAGGCGGGGAATCAGACATGGGGAATCAGAGGCGGGGAATCAGAGGCGGGGAAACAGAGGCGGGGAATCAGATATGGGGAATCAGAGGTGGGGCATCAGAGGTTGTGAATCACAGATGGGGAATCAGAGGCGGGGAATCAGAGGCAGGGAATCAGACGCGGGGAATCAGAGGCGGGGATTCAGAGCTGGGGAATCAGAGGCGGGGAATCAGAGTTGGGGAATCAGAGGCGGGGAATCAGACATGGGGAATCAGAGGCAGGGAATCAGAGGCGGGAAAACAGAGGCGGGGAATCAGATATGGGGAATCAGAGGCGGGGTATCAGAGCTGGGGAATCAGATGTGGGGAATCAGAGTTGGGGAATCAGAGGCAGCGAATTGGATGTGCGGAATCAGAGATGGGGAATCAGAGGTGGGGAATCAGAGGTGGTGAATCAGAGAAGGGAAATCAGAGGCTGGGAATCAGAGGCAGGGAATCAGACGCAGGGAATCAGAGGCGGGGAATCATAGCTGGCGAATTAGAGGAGGGCAATCAGAGTTGGGGAATCAGAGGCGGGGTATCAGATATGGGGAAACAGAGGCGGGGAATCAGAGGCGGGGAAACAGAGGCGGGGAATCAGATATGGGGAATCAGAGGTGGGGAATCAGAGGCAGGGAATCAGATGTGCGGAATCAGAGATGGGGAATCAGAGGCAGGGAATCAGAATCAGAAGCAGGGAATCAGAGGCCAGGAATGAGAGGCCGGAATCAGATGCTGGGAATCAGAGGCCTGGAATCAGAGGCGGGGAATCAGAGGCAGGGAATCAGATGCGGGAAATCAGAGGCCTGGAATCAGAGGCGGGGAATCAGAGGCAGGGAATCAGATGCGGGGAATCAGAGGCGGGGAATCAGAGCTGGGGAATCAGAGGCAGGGTATTAGAGTTGGGGAATTAGAGGCGGGGAATCAGATATGGGGAAACAGAGGTGGGGAATCAGAGGCGGGGAAACAGAGGCAGGGAATCAGATATGGGGAATCAGAGGCGGGGAATCAGAGGTGGGGAATCATAGGCAGGGAATCGGATGTGCGGAATCAGAGATGGGGAATCAGAGGCCGGGAATCAGAGGTGGTGAATCAGATATGGGGAATCAGAGGCGGGGAATCAGAGGCAGGGAATCAGACGCGGGGAATCAGAGGTGGGCAATCAGAGGCGGGGAATCAGATATGGGGAATCAGAGGCGGGGAATCAGAGGCGGGGAAACAGAGGCGGGGAATCAGATATGGGGAATCAGAGGTGGGGCATCAGAGGTTGTGAATCACAGATGGGGAATTAGAGGCGGGGAATCAGAGGCAGGGAATCAGACGCGGGGAATCAGAGGCGGGGATTCAGAGCTGGGGAATCAGAAGCGGGGAATCAGAGTTGGGGAATCAGAGGCGGGCAATCAGATATGGGGAATCAGAGGCAGGGAATCAGAGGCGGGGAATCAGAGGCAGGGAATCAGACGCGGGGAATCTGAGGCGGGGAATCAGAGCTGGGGAATGAGAGGTGGGGAATCAGAGTTGGGGAATCAGAGGCAGGGAATTGGATGTGCGGAATCAGAGATGGGGAATCAGAGGTGGGGAATCAGAGGCGGTGAATCAGAGATGGGGAATCAGAGGCGGGGAATCACAGGCAGGAAATCAGACACGGGGATTCAGAGGCTGGGAATCAGACGGGGGGAATCAAACGCGGGGAAACAGAGCTGGGGAATCTGAGGCAGGGAATCAGAGTTGGGGATTCAGAGGCGGGGAATCAGATATGGGGAAACAGAGGCGGGGAATCAGAGGCGGGAAAACAGAGGCGGGGAATTAGATATGGTGAATCAGAGGTGGGGAATCAGAGGTGGTGAATCAGTGATGGGGAATCACAGGCGGGGAATCAGAGGCAGGGAATAGAACGCGGGGAATCAGAGGCAGGGAATCAGAGCTGGGGAATCAGAGGCGGGGAATCATAGTTGGGAATCAGAGGCGGGGAATCAGATATGGGGAAACAGAGGCGGGGAATCAGTGGCGGGGAAACAGAGGCGGGGAATCAGATATGGGGAATCGGATGCAGGGAATCAGAGGCGGGGAATCAGAGCTGGGGAATCAGAGGCGGGGAATCAGAGTTGGGGCATCAGAGGTGGGGAATTAGATATAGGGAAACAGAGGCGGGGAATCAGAGGCGGGGAAACAGAGGCGGGGAAACAGAGGCGGGGAATCAGATATGGGGAATCAGAGGTGGGGAATCCGAGGTTGGGAATCAGAGGCGGGGAATCAGAGGCGGGGAATCAGAGGAAGGGAATCAGATGTGCGGAATCGGAGATGGGGAATCAGAGGCAGGGAATCAGAGGCGGGGAATCAGAGGCGGGGAATCAGAGGCCGGGAATCAGATATGGGGAAACAGAGGCGGGGAATCCGAGGCGGGGAAACAGAGGCGGGGAATCAGATATGGGGAATCAGAGGTGGGGAATCAGAGGTTGGGAATCAGAGGCAGGGAATCAGAGGCTTGGAATCAGATGCAGGGAATCAGATGCGGGGAATCAGAGGCGGGGAATCAGAGCTGGGGAATCAGAGGTGGGGAATCAGATTTGGGGAATCAGAGGCGGGGACTTAGATATTGGGAAACAGAGGCGGGGAATCAGAGGCGGGGAAACCCAGGCGGGGAATCAGATATGGGGAATCAGAGGTGGGGAATCAGAGGCAAGGAATCAGATGTGCGGAATCAGAGATGGGGAATCAGAGGCAGGGAATCAGAATCAGAAGCAGGGAATCAGAGGCCGGGAATCAGAGGCCGGAATCAGAGGCGGGGAATCAGCGGCAGGGAATCAGATGCGGGGAATCAGAGGCGGGGAATCAGAGCTGGGGAATCAGAGGCGGGGTATTAGAGTTGGGGAATCAGAGGCGGGGAATCAGATATGGGGAAACAGAGGTGGGGAATCAGAGGCGGGGAAACAGAGGCAGGGAATCAGATATGGGGAATCAGAGGCGGGGAATCAGAGGTGGGGAATCATAGGCAGGGAATCGGATGTGCGGAATCAGAGATGGGGAATCAGAGGCCGGGAATCAGAGGTGGTGAATCAGAGATGGGGAATCAGAGGTGGGGAATCAGAGGCAGGGAATCAGACGCGGGGAATCAGAGGTGGGCAATCAGAGGCGGGGAATCAGACATGGGGAATCAGAGGCGGGGAATCAGAGGCAGGGAAACAGAGGCGGGGAATCAGATATGGGGAATCAGAGGTGGGGCATCAGAGGTTGTGAATCACAGATGGGGAATCAGAGGCGGGGAATCAGAGGCAGGGAATCAGACGCGGGGAATCAGACGCGGGGAATCAGAGGTGGGCAATCAGAGGCGGGGAATCAGATATGGGGAATCAGAGGCGGGGAATCAGAGGCGGGGAAACAGAGGCGGGGAATCAGATATGGGGAATCAGAGGTGGGGCATCAGAGGTTGTGAATCACAGATGGGGAATTAGAGGCGAGGAATCAGAGGCAGGGAATCAGACGCGGGGAATCAGAGGCGGGGATTCAGAGCTGGGGAATCAGAAGCGGGGAATCAGAGTTGGGGAATCAGAGGCGGGCAATCAGATATGGGGAATCAGAGGCAGGGAATCAGAGGCGGGGAATCAGAGGCAGGGAATCAAACACGGGGAATCTGAGGCGGGGAATCAGAGCTGGGGAATCAGAGGTGGGGAATCAGAGTTGGGGAATCAGAGGCAGGGAATTGGATGTGCGGAATCAGAGATGGGGAATCAGAGGTGGGGAATCAGAGGCGGTGAATCAGAGATGGGGAATCAGAGGCGGGGAATCAGAGGCAGGAAATCAGACACGGGGATTCAGAGGCTGGGAATCAGACGGGGGGAATAAAAGGCGGGGAAACAGAGCTGGGGAATCTGAGGCAGGGAATCAGAGTTGGGGATTCAGAGGCGGGGAATCAGATATGGGGAAACAGAGGCGGGGAATCAGAGGCGGGAAAACAGAGGCGGGGAATTAGATATGGGGAATCAGAGGTGGGGAATCAGAGGTGGTGAATCAGTGATGGGGAAACACAGGCGGGGAATCAGAGGCAGGGAATAGAACGCGGGGAATCAGAGGCAGGGAATCAGAGCTGGGGAATCAGAGGCGGGGAATCATAGTTGGGAATCAGAGGCGGGGAATCAGATATGGGGAAACAGAGGCGGGGAATCAGATATGGGGAATCAGAGGTGGGGCATCAGAGGTTGTGAATCACAGATGGGGAATTAGAGGCGAGGAATCAGAGGCAGGGAATCAGACGCGGGGAATCAGAGGCGGGGATTCAGAGCTGGGGAATCAGAAGCGGGGAATCAGAGTTGGGGAATCAGAGGCGGGCAATCAGATATGGGGAATCAGAGGCAGGGAATCAGAGGCGGGGAATCAGAGGCAGGGAATCAAACGCGGGGAATCTGAGGCGGGGAATCAGAGCTGGGGAATCAGAGGTGGGGAATCAGAGTTGGGGAATCAGAGGCAGGGAATTGGATGTGCGGAATCAGAGATGGGGAATCAGAGGTGGGGAATCAGAGGCGGTGAATCAGAGATGGGGAATCAGAGGCGGGGAATCAGAGGCAGGAAATCAGACACGGGGATTCAGAGGCTGGGAATCAGACGGGGGGAATCAAAGGCGGGGAAACAGAGCTGGGGAATCTGAGGCAGGGAATCAGAGTTGGGGATTCAGAGGCGGGGAATCAGATATGGGGAAACAGAGGCGGGGAATCAGAGGCGGGAAAACAGAGGCGGGGAATTAGATAATGGGAATCAGAGGTGGGGAATCAGAGGTGGTGAATCAGTGATGGGGAATCACAGGCGGGGAATCAGAGGCAGGGAATAGAACGCGGGGAATCAGAGGCAGGGAATCAGAGCTGGGGAATCAGAGGCGGGGAATCATAGTTGGGAATCAGAGGCGGGGAATCAGATGTGGGGAAACAGAGGCGGGGAATCAGTGGCGGGGAAACAGAGGCGGGGAATCAGATATGGGGAATCGGATGCAGGGAATCAGAGGCGGGGAATCAGAGCTGGGGAATCAGAGGCGGGGAATCAGAGTTGGGGCATCAGAGGTGGGGAATTAGATATAGGGAAACAGAGGCGGGGAATCAGAGGCGGGGAAACAGAGGCGGGGAAACAGAGGCGGGGAATCAGATATGGGGAATCAGAGGTGGGGAATCCGAGGTTGGGAATCAGAGGCGGGGAATCAGAGGCGGGGAATCAGAGGAAGGGAATCAGATGTGCGGAATCGGAGATGGGGAATCAGAGGCAGGGAATCAGAGGCGGGGAATCAGAGGCGGGGAATCAGAGGCCGGGAATCAGATATGGGGAAACAGAGGCGGGGAATCCGAGGCGGGGAAACAGAGGCGGGGAATCAGATATGGGGAATCAGAGGTGGGGAATCAGAGGTTGGGAATCAGAGGTGGGGCATCAGAGGTTGTGAATCACAGATGGGGAATTAGAGGCGGGGAATCAGAGGCAGGGAATCAGACGCGGGGAATCAGAGGCGGGGATTCAGAGCTGGGGAATCAGAAGCGGGGAATCAGAGTTGGGGAATCAGAGGCGGGCAATCAGATATGGGGAATCAGAGGCAGGGAATCAGAGGCGGGGAATCAGAGGCAGGGAATCAGACGCGGGGAATCTGAGGCGGGGAATCAGAGCTGGGGAATCAGAGGTGGGGAATCAGAGTTGGGGAATCAGAGGCAGGGAATTGGATGTGCGGAATCAGAGATGGGGAATCAGAGGTGGGGAATCAGAGGCGGTGAATCAGAGATGGGGAATCAGAGGCGGGGAATCAGAGGCAGGAAATCAGACACGGGGATTCAGAGGCTGGGAATCAGACGGGGGGAATCAAACGCGGGGAAACAGAGCTGGGGAATCTGAGGCAGGGAATCAGAGTTGGGGATTCAGAGGCGGGGAATCAGATATGGGGAAACAGAGGCGGGGAATCAGAGGCGGGAAAACAGAGGAGGGGAATTAGATATGGTGAATCAGAGGTGGGGAATCAGAGGTGGTGAATCAGTGATGGGGAATCACAGGCGGGGAATCAGAGGCAGGGAATAGAACGCGGGGAATCAGAGGCAGGGAATCAGAGCTGGGGAATCAGAGGCGGGGAATCATAGTTGGGAATCAGAGGCGGGGAATCAGATATGGGGAAACAGAGGCGGGGAATCAGTGGCGGGGAAACAGAGGCGGGGAATCAGATATGGGGAATCGGATGCAGGGAATCAGAGGCGGGGAATCAGAGCTGGGGAATCAGAGGCGGGGAATCAGAGTTGGGGCATCAGAGGTGGGGAATTAGATATAGGGAAACAGAGGCGGGGAATCAGAGGCGGGGAAACAGAGGCGGGGAAACAGAGGCGGGGAATCAGATATGGGGAATCAGAGGTGGGGAATCCGAGGTTGGGAATCAGAGGCGGGGAATCAGAGGCGGGGAATCAGAGGAAGGGAATCAGATGTGCGGAATCGGAGATGGGGAATCAGAGGCAGGGAATCAGAGGCGGGGAATCAGAGGCGGGGAATCAGAGGCCGGGAATCAGATATGGGGAAACAGAGGCGGGGAATCCGAGGCGGGGAAACAGAGGCGGGGAATCAGATATGGGGAATCAGAGGTGGGGAATCAGAGGTTGGGAATCAGAGGCAGGGAATCAGAGGCTTGGAATCAGATGCAGGGAATCAGATGCGGGGAATCAGAGGCGGGGAATCAGAGCTGGGGAATCAGAGGTGGGGAATCAGATTTGGGGAATCAGAGGCGGGGACTTAGATATTGGGAAACAGAGGCGGGGAATCAGAGGCGGGGAAACCCAGGCGGGGAATCAGATATGGGGAATCAGAGGTGGGGAATCAGAGGCAAGGAATCAGATGTGCGGAATCAGAGATGGGGAATCAGAGGCAGGGAATCAGAATCAGAAGCAGGGAATCAGAGGCCGGGAATCAGAGGCCGGAATCAGAGGCGGGGAATCAGCGGCAGGGAATCAGATGCGGGGAATCAGAGGCGGGGAATCAGAGCTGGGGAATCAGAGGCGGGGTATTAGAGTTGGGGAATCAGAGGCGGGGAATCAGATATGGGGAAACAGAGGTGGGGAATCAGAGGCGGGGAAACAGAGGCAGGGAATCAGATATGGGGAATCAGAGGCGGGGAATCAGAGGTGGGGAATCATAGGCAGGGAATCGGATGTGCGGAATCAGAGATGGGGAATCAGAGGCCGGGAATCAGAGGTGGTGAATCAGAGATGGGGAATCAGAGGTGGGGAATCAGAGGCAGGGAATCAGACGCGGGGAATCAGAGGTGGGCAATCAGAGGCGGGGAATCAGACATGGGGAATCAGAGGCGGGGAATCAGAGGCAGGGAAACAGAGGCGGGGAATCAGATATGGGGAATCAGAGGTGGGGCATCAGAGGTTGTGAATCACAGATGGGGAATCAGAGGCGGGGAATCAGAGGCAGGGAATCAGACGCGGGGAATCAGACGCGGGGAATCAGAGGTGGGCAATCAGAGGCGGGGAATCAGATATGGGGAATCAGAGGCGGGGAATCAGAGGCGGGGAAACAGAGGCGGGGAATCAGATATGGGGAATCAGAGGTGGGGCATCAGAGGTTGTGAATCACAGATGGGGAATTAGAGGCGAGGAATCAGAGGCAGGGAATCAGACGCGGGGAATCAGAGGCGGGGATTCAGAGCTGGGGAATCAGAAGCGGGGAATCAGAGTTGGGGAATCAGAGGCGGGCAATCAGATATGGGGAATCAGAGGCAGGGAATCAGAGGCGGGGAATCAGAGGCAGGGAATCAAACGCGGGGAATCTGAGGCGGGGAATCAGAGCTGGGGAATCAGAGGTGGGGAATCAGAGTTGGGGAATCAGAGGCAGGGAATTGGATGTGCGGAATCAGAGATGGGGAATCAGAGGTGGGGAATCAGAGGCGGTGAATCAGAGATGGGGAATCAGAGGCGGGGAATCAGAGGCAGGAAATCAGACACGGGGATTCAGAGGCTGGGAATCAGACGGGGGGAATAAAAGGCGGGGAAACAGAGCTGGGGAATCTGAGGCAGGGAATCAGAGTTGGGGATTCAGAGGCGGGGAATCAGATATGGGGAAACAGAGGCGGGGAATCAGAGGCGGGAAAACAGAGGCGGGGAATTAGATATGGGGAATCAGAGGTGGGGAATCAGAGGTGGTGAATCAGTGATGGGGAATCACAGGCGGGGAATCAGAGGCAGGGAATAGAACGCGGGGAATCAGAGGCAGGGAATCAGAGCTGGGGAATCAGAGGCGGGGAATCATAGTTGGGAATCAGAGGCGGGGAATCAGATATGGGGAAACAGAGGCGGGGAATCAGATATGGGGAATCAGAGGTGGGGCATCAGAGGTTGTGAATCACAGATGGGGAATTAGAGGCGAGGAATCAGAGGCAGGGAATCAGACGCGGGGAATCAGAGGCGGGGATTCAGAGCTGGGGAATCAGAAGCGGGGAATCAGAGTTGGGGAATCAGAGGCGGGCAATCAGATATGGGGAATCAGAGGCAGGGAATCAGAGGCGGGGAATCAGAGGCAGGGAATCAAACGCGGGGAATCTGAGGCGGGGAATCAGAGCTGGGGAATCAGAGGTGGGGAATCAGAGTTGGGGAATCAGAGGCAGGGAATTGGATGTGCGGAATCAGAGATGGGGAATCAGAGGTGGGGAATCAGAGGCGGTGAATCAGAGATGGGGAATCAGAGGCGGGGAATCAGAGGCAGGAAATCAGACACGGGGATTCAGAGGCTGGGAATCAGACGGGGGGAATCAAAGGCGGGGAAACAGAGCTGGGGAATCTGAGGCAGGGAATCAGAGTTGGGGATTCAGAGGCGGGGAATCAGATATGGGGAAACAGAGGCGGGGAATCAGAGGCGGGAAAACAGAGGCGGGGAATTAGATATGGGGAATCAGAGGTGGGGAATCAGAGGTGGTGAATCAGTGATGGGGAATCACAGGCGGGGAATCAGAGGCAGGGAATAGAACGCGGGGAATCAGAGGCAGGGAATCAGAGCTGGGGAATCAGAGGCGGGGAATCATAGTTGGGAATCAGAGGCGGGGAATCAGATATGGGGAAACAGAGGCGGGGAATCAGTGGCGGGGAAACAGAGGCGGGGAATCAGATATGGGGAATCGGATGCAGGGAATCAGAGGCGGGGAATCAGAGCTGGGGAATCAGAGGCGGGGAATCAGAGTTGGGGCATCAGAGGTGGGGAATTAGATATAGGGAAACAGAGGCGGGGAATCAGAGGCGGGGAAACAGAGGCGGGGAAACAGAGGCGGGGAATCAGATATGGGGAATCAGAGGTGGGGAATCCGAGGTTGGGAATCAGAGGCGGGGAATCAGAGGCGGGGAATCAGAGGAAGGGAATCAGATGTGCGGAATCGGAGATGGGGAATCAGAGGCAGGGAATCAGAGGCGGGGAATCAGAGGCGGGGAATCAGAGGCCGGGAATCAGATATGGGGAAACAGAGGCGGGGAATCCGAGGCGGGGAAACAGAGGCGGGGAATCAGATATGGGGAATCAGAGGTGGGGAATCAGAGGTTGGGAATCAGAGGCAGGGAATCAGAGGCTTGGAATCAGATGCAGGGAATCAGATGCGGGGAATCAGAGGCGGGGAATCAGAGCTGGGGAATCAGAGGTGGGGAATCAGATTTGGGGAATCAGAGGCGGGGACTTAGATATTGGGAAACAGAGGCGGGGAATCAGAGGCGGGGAAACCCAGGCGGGGAATCAGAGATGGGGAATCAGAGGTGGGGAATCAGAGGCAAGGAATCAGATGTGCGGAATCAGAGATGGGGAATCAGAGGCAGGGAATCAGAATCAGAAGCAGGGAATCAGAGGCCGGGAATCAGAGGCCGGAATCAGAGGCGGGGAATCAGCGGCAGGGAATCAGATGCGGGGAATCAGAGGCGGGGAATCAGAGCTGGGGAATCAGAGGCGGGGTATTAGAGTTGGGGAATCAGAGGCGGGGAATCAGATATGGGGAAACAGAGGTGGGGAATCAGAGGCGGGGAAACAGAGGCAGGGAATCAGATGTGCGGAGAATCAGAGGCAGGGAATCAGAGCTGGGGAATCAGAGGCGGGGAATCATAGTTGGGAATCAGAGGCGGGGAATCAGATATGGGGAAACAGAGGCGGGGAATCAGTGGCGGGGAAACAGAGGCGGGGAATCAGATATGGGGAATCGGATGCAGGGAATCAGAGGCGGGGAATCAGAGCTGGGGAATCAGAGGCGGGGAATCAGAGTTGGGGCATCAGAGGTGGGCAATTAGATATAGGGAAACAGAGGCGGGGAATCAGAGGTGGGGAAACAGAGGCGGGGAAACAGAGGCGGGGAATCGGATATGGGGAATCAGAGGTGGGGAATCCGAGGTTGGGAATCAGAGGCAGGGAATCAGAGGCGGGGAATCAGAGGCGGGGAATCAGAGGAAGGGAATCAGATGTGCGGAATCGGAGATGGGGAATCAGAGGCAGCGAATCAGAGGCGGGGAATCAGAGGCGGGGAATCAGAGGCCGGGAATCAGATATGGGGAAACAGAGGCGGGGAATCCGAGGCGGGGAAACAGAGGCGGGGAATCAGATATGGGGAATCAGAGGTGGGGAATCAGAGGTTGGGAATCAGAGGCAGGGAATCAGAGGCTTGGAATCAGATGCAGGGAATCAGATGCGGGGAATCAGAGGCGGGGAATCAGAGCTGGGGAATCAGAGGTGGGGAATCAGATTTGGGGAATCAAAGGCAGGGACTTAGATATTGGGAAACAGAGGCGGGGAATCAGAGGCGGGGAAACCCAGGCGGGGAATCAGATATGGGGAATCAGAGGTGGGGAATCAGAGGCAAGGAATCAGATGTGCGGAATCAGAGATTGGGAATCAGAGGCAGGGAATCAGAATCAGAAGCAGGGAATCAGAGGCCGGGAATCAGAGGCCGGAATCAGAGGCGGGGAATCAGCGGCAGGGAATCAGATGCGGGGAATCAGAGGCGGGGAATCAGAGCTGGGGAATCAGAGGCGGGGTATTAGAGTTGGGGAATCAGAGGCGGGGAATCAGATATGGGGAAACAGAGGTGGGGAATCAGAGGCGGGGAAACAGAGGCAGGGAATCAGATATGGGGAATCAGAGGCGGGGAATCAGAGGTGGGGAATCATAGGCAGGGAATCGGATGTGCGGAATCAGAGATGGGGAATCAGAGGCCGGGAATCAGAGGTGGTGAATCAGAGATGGGGAATCAGAGGCGGGGAATCAGAGGCAGGGAATCAGACGCGGGGAATCAGAGGTGGGCAATCAGAGGCGGGGAATCAGATATGGGGAATCAGAGGCGGGGAATCAGAGCGGGGAAACAGAGGCGGGGAATCAGATATGGGGAATCAGAGGTGGGGCATCAGAGGTTGTGAATCACAGATGGGGAATCAGAGGCGGGGAATCAGAGGCAGGGAAACAGACGCGGGGAATCAGAGGCGGGGATTCAGAGCTGGGGAATCAGAGGCGGGGAATCAGAGTTGGGGAATCAGAGGCGGGGAATCAGATATGTGGAATCAGAGGCAGGGAATCAGAGGCGGGAAAACAGAGGCGGGGAATCAGATATGGGGAATCAGAGGCGGGGAATCAGAGGCAGGGAATCAGACACGGGGAATCAGAGGCGGGGAATCAGAGATGGGGAATCAGAGGCGGGGAATCAGAGGCAGGGAATCGGATGCGGGGAATCAGAGGCGGGAAATCAGAGCTGGGGAATCAGAGGCTGGGAATCAGAGTTGGGGAATCAGAGGCGGCGAAGCAGATATGGGGAAATAGAGGCGGGGAATCAGATATGGGGAATCAGAAGTGGGGAATCAGATATGGGGAATCAGAGGCTGGGAATCAGAGGGGGGGAAACAGAGGCGGGGAATAAGATATGGAGAATCAGAGGTGGGGAATCAGGTGCGGGGAATCAGTGGCAGGGAATCAGAGGCGGGGAATCAGAGGCGGGGAATCAAAGGAAGGGAATCAGACACGGGGAATCAGAGGTGGGGAATCAGAGATGGGGAATCAGAGGCGGGGAATCACAGGCAGGGAATCGGACGCGGGGAATCAGAGGCGGGGAATCAGAGCTGGGGAATCAGAGGTGTGGAATCAGAGTCGGGGAATCAGAGGCAGGGAATCGGTTGTGCGGAATCAGAGATGGGGAATCAGATGTGGGGAATCAGAGGCAGTGAATCAGAGATGGGGAATCAGAGGCGGGGAATCAGAGGCAAGAAATCAGACGGGGATTCAGAGGCTGGGAATCAGACGGGGGGAATCAAAGGCGGGGAATCAGAGCTGGTGAATCAGAGGCAGGGAATCAGAGTTGGGGATTCAGAGGCGGGGAATCAGATATGGGGAAACAGAGGCGGGGAATGAGAGGCAGGCAAGCAGAGGCGGGGAATTAGATATGGGGAATCAGAGGTGGGGAATCAGAGGTGGTGAATCAGAGATGGGGAATCACAGGAGGGGAATCAGAGTCAGCGAATAGAACGCGGGGAATCAGAGGCAGGGAATCAGAGCTGGGGAATCAGAGGCGGGGAATCAGATATGGGGAAACAGAGGCGGGGAATCAGAGGCGGGGAAACAGAGGCGGGGAATCAGACATGGGGAATCGGTTGCGGGGAATCAGAGGCGGGGAATCAGAGCTGGGGAATCAGAGGCGGGGAATCAGAGTTGGGGCATCAGAGGTGGGGAATTAGATATGGGGAAACAGAGGCGGGGAATCAGAGGAGGGGAAACAGAGGCGGGGAATCAGAGGCGGGGAATCAGAGTTGTGGAATCAGAGGCAGGGAATCAGATATGGGGAATCAGAGGCGGGGAATCAGAGGCGGGGAAACAGAGGCGGGGAATCAGATATGGGGAATCAGAGGTGGGGAATCAGGGGCAGGGAATCAGTGGCAGGGAATCAGAGGCGGGGTATCTGAGGCGGGGAATCAGAGGCAGGGAATCAGACACGGGGAATCAGAGGCGGGGAATCAGAGATGGCGAATCAGAGGCGGGGAATCAGAGGCAGGGAATCGGACGCCGGGAATCAGAGGCGGGGAATCAGAGTTGGGGAATCAGAGGCGGGGAATCAGAGTTGGGGAATCAGAGGCGGGGAATCAGATATGGGGAAATAGAGGCGGGGAATCAAATATGGGGAATCAGAGGTGTGGAATCAGAGGTTGGGAATCAGAGGCAGGAAATCAGAGGCGGGGAAACAGAGGCGGGGAATCAGATATGGGGAATCAGAGGTGGCGAATCAAAGGCGGTGAAACAGAGATGGGGAATCAGGGCAGGGAATCAGAGGCAGGGAATCAGAGCTGGGGAAACAGAGGCGGGGAATCAGATATGGGGAATCAGAGGTGGGGAATCAGGGGCGTGGAATCAGTGGCAGGGAATCAGAGCTGGGGAATCAGAGGTGGGGAATCAGAGCTGGGGAAACAGAGGCGGGGAATCAGATATGGGGAATCAGAGGTGGGGAATCAGGGGCGGGGAATCAGTGGCAGGGAATCAGAGGCCGGGAATAAAAGGCGGGGAATCAGAGCTGGGGAATCAGAGGCGGGGAATCAGAGTTGGGGAATCAGAGGAGGGGAATCAGATATGGGGAAACAGAGGCCGGGAATCAGAGGCAGGGAAACAGAGGCGGGGAATCAGATATGGGGAATCAGAGGTGGGGAATTAGAGGTTGCGAATCAGAGGCGGGGAATCAGAGGCTGGGAATCAGAGGCAGGGAATCGGATGTGCGGAATCAGAGATGGGGAATCAGAGGTGGGGATTCAGAGGTGGTGAATCAGAGAAGGGGAATCAGAGGCTGGGAATCAGAGGCAGGGAATCAGACGCAGGGAATCAGAGGCGGGGAATCATAGCTGGCGAATTAGAGGAGGGGAATCAGAGTTGGGGAATCAGAGGCGGGGAATCAGATATCGGGAAACAGAGGCGGGGAATCAGAGGCGGGGAAACAGAGGCGGGGAATCAGATATGGGGAATCAGAGGTGGGGAATCAGAGGCAGGGAATCAGATGTGCGGAATCAGAGATGGGGAATCAGAGGCAGGGAATCAGAATCAGAAGCAGGGAATCAGTGGCAGGTAATCAGAGGCCGGGAATAAAAGGCGGGGAATCAGAGGCAGGGAATCGGATGTGCGGAATCAGAGATGGGGAATCAGAGGTGGGGATTCAGAGGTGGTGAATCAGAGAAGGGGAATCAGAGGCTGGGAATCAGAGGCAGGGAATCAGATGCAGGGAATCAGAGGCGGGGAATCATAGCTGGCGAATTAGAGGAGGGGAATCAGAGTTGGGGAATCAGAGGCGGGGAATCAGATATGGGGTAACAGAGGCGGGGAATCAGAGGTGGGGAAACAGAGGCGGGGAATCAGATATGGGGAATCAGAGGTGGGGAATCAGGGGCAGGGAATCAGTGGCAGGGAATCAGACGCGGGGAATCAGAGGCGGGGAATCAGAGGCGGGGAATCAGAGGCGGGGAATCAGAGGCAGGGAATCGGATGTGCGGAATCAGAGATGGGGAATCAGAGGTGGGGAGTCAGAGGTGGTGAATCAGAGAAGGGGAATCAGAGGCTGGGAATCAGAGGCACGGAATCAGACGCAGGGAATCAGAGGCGGGGAATCATAGCTGGCGAATTAGAGGAGGGGAATCAGAGTTGGGGAAACAGAGGCGGGGAATCAGATATGGGGAATCAGAGGTGGGGAATCAGGGGCAGGGAATCAGTGGCAGGGAATCAGAGGCGGGGAATCAGAGACGGGGAATCAGAGGCAGGGAATCAGACACGGGGAATCAGAGGCGGGGAATCAGAGATGGGGAATCAGAGGCGGGGAATCAGAGGCAGGGAATCAGAGGCCGGGAATCAGATGCTGGGAATAAGAGGCCGGGAATCAGAGGTGGGGAAACAGAGGCGGGGAATCAGATATGGGGAATCAGAGGTGGGGAATCAGAGGCGGGGAATCAGTGGCAGGGAATCAGAGGCCGGGAATAAAAGGCGGGGAATCAAAGCTGCGGAATCAGAGGCGGGGAATCAGAGTTGGGGAATCAGAGGAGGGGAATCAGATATGGGGAAACAGAGGCCGGGAATCAGAGGCAGGGAAACAGAGGCGGGGAATCAGATATGGGAAATCAGAGGTGGGGAATTAGAGGTTGCGAATCAGAGGCGGGATATCAGAGGCGGGGAATCAGAGGCAGGGAAACGGATGTGCGGAATCAGAGATGGGGAATCAGAGGTGGGGATTCAGAGGTGGTGAATCAGAGAAGGGGAATCAGAGGCTGGGAATCAGAGGCAGGGAATCAGACGCAGGGAATCAGAGGCGGGGAATCATAGCTGGCGAATTAGAGGAGGGGAATCAGAGTTGGGGAATCAGAGGCGGGGAATCAGATATGGGGAAACGGAGGCGGGGAATCAGAGGCGGGGAATCAGATGTGCGGAATCAGAGATGGGGAATCAGAGGCAGGGAATCAGAATCAGAAGCAGGGAATCAGAGGCCGGGAATCAGAGGCCGGAATCAGATGCTGGGAATCAGAGGCCTGGAATCAGAGGCGGGGAATCAGAGGCAGGGAATCAGATGCGGGGAATCAGAGGCGGGGAATCAGAGCTGGGGAATCAGAGGCAGGGTATTAGAGTTGGGGAATCAGAGGCGGGGAATCAGATATGGGGAAACAGAGGTGGGGAATCAGAGGCGGGGAAACAGAGGCAGGGAATCAGATATGGGGAATCAGAGGCGGGGAATCAGAGGTGGGGAATCATAGGCAGGGAATCGGATGTGCGGAATCAGAGAGGGGGAATCAGAGGCCGGGAATCAGAGGTGGTGAATCAGATATGGGGAATCAGAGGCGGGGAATCAGAGGCAGGGAATCAGTCGCGGGGAATCAGAGGTGGGCAATCAGAGGCGGGGAATCAGATATGGGGAATCAGAGGTGGGGAATCAGAGGCGGGGAAACAGGCGGGGAATCAGATATGGGGAATCAGAGGTGGGGCATCAGAGGTTGTGAATCACAGATGGGGAATTAGAGGCGGGGAATCAGAGGCAGGGAATAAGACGCGGGGAATCAGAGGCGGGGATTCAGAGCTGGGGAATCAGAAGCGGGGAATCAGAGTTGGGGAATCAGAGGCGGGGAATCAGATATGGGGAATCAGAGGCAGGGAATCAGAGGCGGGGAATCAGAGGCAGGGAATCAGACGTGGGGAATCTGAGGCGGGGAATCAGAGCTGGGGAATCAGAGGTGGGGAATCAGAGTTGGGGAATCAGAGGCAGGGAATTGGATGTGCGGAATCAGAGATGGGGAATCAGAGGTGGGGAATCAGAGGCGGTGAATCAGAGATGGGGAATCAGAGGCGGGGAATCAGAGGCAGGAAATCAGACACGGGGATTCAGAGGCTGGGAATCAGACGGGGGGAATCAAAGGCGGGGAATCAGAGCTGGGGAATCTGAGGCAGGGAATCAGAGTTGGGGATTCAGAGGCGGGGAATCAGATATGGGGAAACAGAGGCGGGGAATCAGAGGCAGGAAAACAGAGGCGGGGAATTAGATATGGGGAATCAGAGGTGGGGAATCAGAGGTGGTGAATCAGTGGGGGAATCACAGGCGGGGAATCAGAGGCAGGGAATAGAACGCGGGGAATCAGAGGCAGGGAATCAGAGCTGGGGAACCAGAGGCGGGGAATCATAGTTGGGAATCAGAGGCGGGGAATCAGATATGGGGAAACAGAGGCGGGGAATCAGAGGCGGGGAAACAGAGGCGGGGAATCAGATATGGGGAATCGGATGCAGGGAATCAGAGGCGGGGAATCAGAGCTGGGGAATCAGAGGCGGGGAATCAGAGTTGGGGCATCAGAGGTGGGGAATTAGATATAGGGAAACAGAGGCGGGGAATCAGAGGCGGGGAAACAGAGGCGGGGAATCAGATATGGGGAATCAGAGGTGGGGAATCAAAGGCAGGGAATCAGATGTGCGGAATTAGAGATGGGGAATCAGAGGCAGGGAATCAGAATCAGAAGCGGGGAATCAGAGGCCGGGAATAAGAGGCCGGGAATCAGATGCTGGGAATAAGAGGCCGGGAATCAGAGGTGGGTAATCAGAGTCCGGGAATCAGAGATGGGGATTCAGAGGCGGGGAATGAGATATGGAGAATCAGAGGCGGGGAATCAGAGGCGGGGAAACAGAGGTGGGGAATCAGATATGGGGAATCAGAGGTGGCGAATCAAAGGCGGTGAATCAGAGATGGGGAATCAGAGGCGGGGAATCAGAGGCAGGGAATCAGATGCGGGGAATCAGAGGCGGGGAATCGGAGCTGGCGAATCAGAGGCGGGGAATCAGAGGTGGGCAATCAGAGGCGGGGAATCAGATATGGGGAATCAGAGGCGGGGAATCAGAGGCGGGGAAACAGAGGCGGGGAATCAAATATAGGGAATCAGAGGTGGGGAATCAGAGGTTGTGAATCAGAGATGGGGAATCAAGGCGGGGAATCAGAGGCAGGGAATCAGACGCGGGGAATCAGAGGCGGGGATTCAGAGCTGGGGAATCAGAGGCGGGGAATCAGAGTTGGGGAATCAGAGGCAGGGAATCAGATATGGGGAATCAGAGGCGGGGAATCAGAGGCGGGGAAACAGAGGCGGGGAATCAGATATGGGGAATCAGAGGTGGGGAATTAGATATAGGGAAACAGAGGCGGTGAATCAGAGGCGGGGAAACAGAGGCGGGGAAACAGAGGCGGGGAATCAGATATGGGGAATCAGAGGCCGGGAATCAGATATGGGGAAACAGAGGCGGGGAATCCGAGGCGGGGAAACAGAGGCGGGGAATCAGATATGGGGAATCAGAGGTGGGGAATCAGAGGTTGGGAAACAGAGGCAGGGAATCAGAGGAAGGGAATCAGAGGCGGGGAATCAGAACTGGGGAATCAGAGGTGGGGAATCAGATTTGGGGAATCAGAGGCGGGGACTTAGATATTGGGAAACAGAGGCGGGGAATCAGAGGTGTGGAAACCCAGGCGGGGAATCAGATATGGGGAATCAGAGGTGGGGAATCAGAGGCAAGGAATCAGATGTGCGGAATCAGAGATGGGGAATCAGAGGCAGGGAATCAGAATCAGAAGCAGGGAATCAGAGGCCGGGAATCAGAGGCCGGAATAAGAGGTGGGGAATCAGCGGCAGGGAATCAGATGCGGGGAATCAGAGGCGGGGAATCAGAGCTGGGGAATCAGAGGCGGGGTATTAGAGTTGGGGAATCAGAGGCGGGGAATCAGATATGGGGAAACAGAGGTGGGGAATCAGAGGCGGGGAAACAGAGGCAGGGAATCAGATATGGGGAATCAGAGGCGGGGAATCAGAGGTGGGGAATCATAGGCAGGGAATCGGATGTGCGGAATCAGAGATGGGGAATCAGAGGCCGGGAATCAGAGGTGGTGAATCAGAGATGGGGAATCAGAGGCGGGGAATCAGAGGCAGGGAATCAGACGCGGGGAATCAGAGGTGGGCAATCAGAGGCGGGGTATCAGATATGGGGAATCAGAGGCGGGGAATCAGAGGCGGGGAAACAGAGGCGGGGAATCAGATATGGGGAATCAGAGGTGGGGCATCAGAGGTTGTGAATCACAGATGGGGAATCAGAGGCGGGGAATCAGAGGCAGGGAATCAGACGCGGGGAATCAGAGGCGGGGATTCAGAGCTGGGGAATCAGAGGCGGGGAATCAGAGTTGGGGAATCAGAGGCGGGGAATCAGACATGGGGAATCAGAGGCAGGGAATCAGAGGCGGGAAAACAGAGGCGGGGAATCAGATATGGGGAATCAGAGGCGGGGTATCAGAGCTGGGGAATCAGACGTGGGGAATCAGAGTTGGGGAATCAGAGGCAGCGAATTGGATGTGCGGAATCAGAGATGGGGAATCAGAGGTGGGGAATCAGAGGTGGTGAATCAGAGAAGGGAAATCAGAGGCTGGGAATCAGAGGCAGGGAATCAGACGCAGGGAATCAGAGGCGGGGAATCATAGCTGGCGAATTAGAGGAGGGCAATCAGAGTTGGGGAATCAGAGGCGGGGTATCAGATATGGGGAAACAGAGGCGGGGAATCAGAGGCGGGGAAATCAGACACGGGGATTCAGAGGCTGGGAATCAGACGGGGGGAATCAAAGGCGGGGAAACAGAGCTGGGGAATCTGAGGCAGGGAATCAGAGTTGGGGATTCAGAGGCGGGGAATCAGATATGGGGAAACAGAGGCGGGGAATCAGAGGCGGGAAAACAGAGGCGGGGAATTAGATATGGGGAATCAGAGGTGGGGAATCAGAGGTGGTGAATCAGTGATGGGGAATCACAGGCGGGGAATCAGAGGCAGGGAATAGAACGCGGGGAATCAGAGGCAGGGAATCAGAGCTGGGGAATCAGAGGCGGGGAATCATAGTTGGGAATCAGAGGCGGGGAATCAGATATGGGGAAACAGAGGCGGGGAATCAGATATGGGGAATCAGAGGTGGGGCATCAGAGGTTGTGAATCACAGATGGGGAATTAGAGGCGAGGAATCAGAGGCAGGGAATCAGACGCGGGGAATCAGAGGCGGGGATTCAGAGCTGGGGAATCAGAAGCGGGGAATCAGAGTTGGGGAATCAGAGGCGGGCAATCAGAGGCCGGGAATCAGATATGGGGAAACAGAGGCGGGGAATCCGAGGCGGGGAAACAGGCGGGGAATCAGATATGGGGAATCAGAGGTGGGGAATCAGAGGTTGGGAATCAGAGGCAGGGAATCAGAGGCTTGGAATCAGATGCAGGGAATCAGATGCGGGGAATCAGAGGCGGGGAATCAGAGCTGGGGAATCAGAGGTGGGGAATCAGATTTGGGGAATCAGAGGCGGGGACTTAGATATTGGGAAACAGAGGCGGGGAATCAGAGGCGGGGAAAACCAGGCGGGGAATCAGATATGGGGAATCAGAGGTGGGGAATCAGAGGCAAGGAATCAGATGTGCGGAATCAGAGATGGGGAATCAGAGGCAGGGAATCAGAATCAGAAGCAGGGAATCAGAGGCCGGGAATCAGAGGCCGGAATCAGAGGCGGGGAATCATCGGCAGGGAATCAGATGCGGGGAATCAGAGGCGGGGAATCAGAGCTGGGGAATCAGAGGCGGGGTATTAGAGTTGGGGAATCAGAGGCGGGGAATCAGATATGGGGAAACAGAGGTGGGGAATCAGAGGCGGGGAAACAGAGGCAGGGAATCAGATATGGGGAATCAGAGGCGGGGAATCAGAGGTGGGGAATCATAGGCAGGGAATCGGATGTGCGGAATCAGAGATGGGGAATCAGAGGCCGGGAATCAGAGGTGGTGAATCAGAGATGGGGAATCAGAGGCGGGGAATCAGAGGCAGGGAATCAGACGCGGGGAATCAGAGGTGGGCAATCAGAGGCGGGGAATCAGATATGGGGAATCAGAGGTGGGGAATCAGAGGCGGGGAAACAGGCGGGGAATCAGATATGGGGAATCAGAGGTGGGGCATCAGAGGTTGTGAATCACAGATGGGGAATTAGAGGCGGGGAATCAGAGGCAGGGAATAAGACGCGGGGAATCAGAGGCGGGGATTCAGAGCTGGGGAATCAGAAGCGGGGAATCAGAGTTGGGGAATCAGAGGCGGGGAATCAGATATGGGGAATCAGAGGCAGGGAATCAGAGGCGGGGAATCAGAGGCAGGGAATCAGACGTGGGGAATCTGAGGCTGGGAATCAGAGCTGGGGAATCAGAGGTGGGGAATCAGAGTTGGGGAATCAGAGGCAGGGAATTGGATGTGCGGAATCAGAGATGGGGAATCAGAGGTGGGGAATCAGAGGCGGTCAATCAGAGATGGGGAAACAGAGGCGGGGAATCAGAGGCAGGAAATCAGACACGGGGATTCAGAGGCTGGGAATCAGACGGGGGGAATCAAAGGCGGGGAATCAGAGCTGGGGAATCTGAGGCAGGGAATCAGAGTTGGGGATTCAGAGGCGGGGAATCAGATATGGGGAAACAGAGGCGGGGAATCAGAGGTGGGAAAACAGAGGCGGGGTATTAGATATGGGGAATCAGAGGTGGGGAATCAGAGGTGGTGAATCAGTGGGGGAATCACAGGCGGGGAATCAGAGGCAGGGAATAGAACGCGGGGAATCAGAGGCAGGGAATCAGAGCTGGGGAATCAGAGGCGGGGAATCATAGTTGGGAATCAGAGGCGGGGAATCAGATATGGGGAAACAGAGGCGGGGAATCAGAGGCGGGGAAACAGAGGCGGGGAATCAGATATGGGGAATCGGATGCAGGGAATCAGAGGCGGGGAATCAGAGCTGGGGAATCAGAGGCGGGGAATCAGAGTTGGGGCATCAGAGGTGGGGAATTAGATATAGGGAAACAGAGGCGGGGAATCAGAGGCGGGGAAACAGAGGCGGGGAATCAGATATGGGGAATCAGAGGTGGGGAATCAAAGGCAGGGAATCAGATGTGCGGAATTAGAGATGGGGAATCAGAGGCAGGGAATCAGAATCAGAAGCGGGGAATCAGAGGCCGGGAATAAGAGGCCGGGAATCAGATGCTGGGAATAAGAGGCCGGGAATCAGAGGTGGGTAATCAGAGTCCGGGAATCAGAGATGGGGATTCAGAGGCGGGGAATGAGATATGGAGAATCAGAGGCGGGGAATCAGAGGCGGGGATACAGAGGTGGGGAATCAGATATGGGGAATCAGTGGTGGCGAATCAAAGGCGGTGAATCAGAGATGGGGAATCAGAGGCGGGGAATCAGAGGCAGGGAATCAGATGCGGGGAATCAGAGGCGGGGAATCAGAGCTGGCGAATCAGAGGCGGGGAATCAGAGGTGGGCAATCAGAGGCGGGGAATCAGATATGGGGAATCAGAGGCGGGGAATCAGAGGCGGGGAAACAGAGGCTGGGAATCAAATATAGGGAATCAGAGGTGGGGAATCAGAGGTTGAGAATCAGAGATGGGGAATCAAGGCGGGGAATCAGAGGCAGGGAATCAGACGCGGGGAATCAGAGGCGGGGATTCAGAGCTGGGGAATCAGAGGCGGGGAATCAGAGTTGGGGAATCAGAGGCAGGGAATCAGATATGGGGAATCAGAGGCGGGGAATCAGAGGCGGGGAAACAGAGGCGGGGAATCAGATATGGGTAATCAGAGGTGGGGAATTAGATATAGGGAAACAGAGGCGGTGAATCAGAGGCGGGGAAACAGAGGCGGGGAAACAGAGGCGGGGAATCAGATATGGGGAATCAGAGGTGGGGAATCCGAGGTTGGGAATCAGAGGCAGGGAATCAGAGGCGGGGAATCAGAGGCGGGGAATCAGAGGAAGGGAATCAGATGTGCGGAATCGGAGATGGGGAATCAGAGGCAGGGAATCAGAGGCGGGGAATCAGAGGCGGGGAATCAGAGGCCGGGAATCAGATATGGGGAAACAGAGGCGGGGAATCCGAGGCGGGGAAACAGAGGCGGGGAATCAGATATGGGGAATCAGAGGTGGGGAATCAGAGGTTGGGAATCAGAGGCAGGGAATCAGAGGCTTGGAATCAGATGCAGGGAATCAGATGCGGGGAATCAGAGGCGGGGAATCAGAGCTGGGGAATCAGAGGTGGGGAATCAGGTTTGGGGAATCAGAGGCGGGGACTTAGATATTGGGAAACAGAGGCGGGGAATCAGAGGTGTGGAAACCCAGGCGGGGAATCAGATATGGGGAATCAGAGGTGGGGAATCAGAGGCAAGGAATCAGATGTGCGGAATCAGAGATGGGGAATCAGAGGCAGGGAATCAGAATCAGAAGCAGGGAATCAGAGGCCGGGAATCAGAGGCCGGAATCAGAGGTGGGGAATCAGCGGCAGGGAATCAGATGCGGGGAATCAGAGGCGGGGAATCAGAGCTGGGGAATCAGAGGCGGGGTATTAGAGTTGGGGAATCAGAGGCGGGGAATCAGATATGGGGAAACAGAGGTGGGGAATCAGAGGCGGGGAAACAGAGGCAGGGAATCAGATATGGGGAATCAGAGGCGGGGAATCAGAGGTGGGGAATCATAGGCAGGGAATCGGATGTGCGGAATCGGAGATGGGGAATCAGAGGCCGGGAATCAGAGGTGGTGAATCAGAGATGGGGAATCAGAGGCGGGGAATCAGAGGCAGGGAATCAGACGCGGGGAATCAGAGGTGGGCAATCAGAGGCAGGGAATCAGATATGGGGAATCAGAGGCGGGGAATCAGAGGCGGGGAAACAGAGGCGGGGAATCAGATATGGGGAATCAGAGGTGGGGAATCCGAGGTTGGGAATCAGAGGCAGGGAATCAGAGGCGGGGAATCAGAGGCGGGGAATCAGAGGAAGGGAATCAGATGTGCGGAATCGGAGATGGGGAATCAGAGGCAGGGAATCAGAGACGGGGAATCAGAGGCGGGGAATCAGAGGCCGGGAATCAGATATGGGGAAACAGAGGCGGGGAATCCGAGGCGGGGAAACAGGCGGGGAATCAGATATGGGGAATCAGAGGTGGGGAATCAGAGGTTGGGAATCAGAGGCAGGGAATCAGAGGCTTGGAATCAGATGCAGGGAATCAGATGCGGGGAATCAGAGGCGGGGAATCAGAGCTGGGGAATCAGAGGTGGGGAATCAGATTTGGGGAATCAGAGGCGGGGACTTAGATATTGGGAAACAGAGGCGGGGAATCAGAGGCGGGGAAAACCAGGCGGGGAATCAGATATGGGGAATCAGAGGTGGGGAATCAGAGGCAAGGAATCAGATGTGCGGAATCAGAGATGGGGAATCAGAAGCAGGGAATCAGAATCAGAAGCAGGGAATCAGAGGCCGGGAATCAGAGGCCGGAATCAGAGGCGGGGAATCAGCGGCAGGGAATCAGATGCGGGGAATCAGAGGCGGGGAATCAGAGCTGGGGAATCAGAGGCGGGGTATTAGACTTGGGGAATCAGAGGCGGGGAATCAGATATGGGGAAACAGAGGTGGGCAATCAGAGGCGGGGAAACAGAGGCAGGGAATCAGATATGGGGAATCAGAGGCGGGGAATCAGAGGTGGGGAATCATAGGCAGGGAATCGGATGTGCGGAATCAGAGATGGGGAATCAGAGGCCGGGAATCAGAGGTGGTGAATCAGAGATGGGGAATCAGAGGCGGGGAATCAGAGGCAGGGAATCAGACGCGGGGAATCAGAGGTGGGCAATCAGAGGCGGGGAATCAGATATGGGGAATCAGAGGCGGGGAATCAGAGGCGGGGAAACAGAGGCGGGGAATCAGATATGGGGAATCAGAGGTGGGGCATCGGAGGTTGTGAATCACAGATGGGGAATCAGAGGCGGGGAATCAGAGGCAGGGAATCAGACGCGGGGAATCAGAGGCGGGGATTCAGAGCTGGGGAATCAGAGGCGGGGAATCAGAGTTGGGGAATCAGAGGCGGGGAATCAGATATGGGGAATCAGAGGCAGGGAATCAGAGGCGGGAAAACAGAGGCGGGGAATCAGATATGGGGAATCAGAGGCGGGGAATCAGAGGCAGGGAATCAGACACGGGGAATCAGAGGCGGGGAATCAGAGATGGGGAATCAGAGGCGGGGAATCAGAGGCAGGGAATCGGATGCCGGGAATCAGAGGCGGGAAATCAGAGCTGGGGAATCAGAGGCGGGGAATCAGAGTTGGGGAATCAGAGGCGGCGAAGCAGATATGGGGAAATAGAGGCGGGGAATCAGATATGGGGAATCAGAAGCGGGGAATCAGATATGGGGAATCAGAGGCTGGGAATCAGAGGGGGGGAAACAGAGGTGGTGAATCAGAGATGGGGAATCACAGGAGGGGAATCAGAGGCAGCGAATAGAACGCGGGGAATCAGAGGCAGGGAATCAGAGCTGGGGAATCAGAGGCGGGGAATCAGATATGGGGAAACAGAGGCGGGGAATCAGAGGCGGGGAAACAGAGGCGGGGAATCAGACATGGGGAATCGGTTGCGGGGAATCAGAGGCGGGGAATCAGAGCTGGGGAATCAGAGGCGGGGAATCAGAGTTGGGGCATCAGAGGTGGGGAATTAGATATGGGGAAACAGAGGCGGGGAATCAGAGGCGGGGAAACAGAGGCGGGGAATCAGATATGGGGAATCAGAGGTGGGGAATCAGAGGCAGGGAATCAGATGTGCGGAATCAGAGATGGGGAATCAGAGGCAGGGAATCAGAATCAGAAGCGGGGAATCAGAGGCCGGGAATCAGAGGCCGGGAATCAGAGATGGGGAATCAGAGTCCGGGAATCAGAGATGGGGATTCAGAGGCGGGGAATGAGATATGGAGAATCAGAGGCGGGGAATCAGAGGCAGGGAAACAGAGGTGGGGAATCAGATATGGAGAATCAGAGGTGGGGAATCAAAGGCGGTGAATCAGAGATGGGGAATCAGAGGCGGGGAATCAGAGGCAGGGAATCAGATGCGGGGATTCAGAGGCGGGGAATCAGAGCTGGCGAATCAGAGGCGTGGAATCGGAGGTGGGCAATCAGAGCCGGGGAATCAGATATGGGGAATCAGAGGCGGGGAATCAGAGGCGGGGAAACAGAGGCGGGGAATCAGATATGGGGAATCAGAGGTGGGGAATCAGAGGTTGTGAATCAGAGATGGGGAATCAAGGCGGGGAATCAGAGGGAGGGAATCAGACGCGGGGAATCAGAGGCGGGGTTTCAGAGCTGGGGAATCAGAGGCGGGGAATCAGAGTTGTGGAATCAGAGGCAGGGAAACAGATATGGGGAATCAGAGGCGGGGAATCAGAGGCGGGGAAACAGAGGCGGGGAATCAGATATGGGGAATCAGAGGTGGGGAATCAGGGGCAGGGAATCAGTGGCAGGGAATCAGAGGCGGGGAATCTGAGGCGGGGAATCAGAGGCAGGGAATCAGACACGGGGAATCAGAGGCGGGGAATCACAGATGGCGAATCAGAGGCGGGGAATCAGAGGCAGGGAATCGGACGCCGGGAATAAGAGGCGGGGAATCAGAGTTGGGGAATCAGAGGCGGGGAATCAGAGTTGGGGAATCAGAGGCGGGGAATCAGATATGGGGAAATAGAGGCGGGGAATCAGATATGGGGAATCAGAGGTGTGGAATCAGAGGTTGGGAATCAGAGGCAGGGAATCAGAGGCGGGGAAACAGAGGCAGGGAATCAGATATGGGGAATCAGAGGTGGCGAATCAAAGGCGGTGAAACAGAGATGGGGAATCAGGGCAGGGAATCAGAGGCAGGGAATCAGAGCTGGGGAAACAGAGGCGGGGAATCAGATATGGGGAATCAGAGGAGGGGAATCAGGGGCGGGGAATCAGTGGCAAGGAATCAGAGCTGGGGAATCAGAGGTGGGGAATCAGAGCTGGGGAAACAGAGGCGGGGAATCAGATATGGGGAATCAGAGGTGGGGAATCAGGGGCGGGGAAACAGTGGCAGGGAATCAGAGGCCGGGAATAAAAGGCGGGGAATCAGAGCTGGGGAATCAGAGGCGGGGAATCAGAGTTGGGGAATCAGAGGAGGGGAATCAGATATGGGGAAACAGAGGCCGGGAATCAGAGGCAGGGAAACAGAGGCGGGGAATCAGATATGGGGAATCAGAGGTGGGGAATTAGAGGTTGCGAATCAGAGGCGGGGAATAAGAGGCTGGGAATCAGACGCAGGGAATCGGATGTGCGGAATCAGAGATGGGGAATCAGAGGTGGGGATTCAGAGGTGGTGAATCAGAGAAGGGGAATCAGAGGCTGGGAATCAGAGGCAGGGAATCAGACGCAGGGAATCAGAGGCGGGGAATCATAGCTGGCGAATTAGAGGAGGGGAATCAGAGTTGGGGAATCAGAGGCGGGGAATCAGATATCGGGAAACAGAGGCGGGGATTCAGAGGCGGGGAAACAGAGGCGGGGAATCAGATATGGGGAATCAGAGGTGGGGAATCAGAGGCAGGGAATCAGATGTGCGGAATCAGAGATGGGGAATCAGAGGCAGGGAATCAGAATCAGAAGCAGGGAATCAGTGGCAGGGAATCAGAGGCCGGGAATAAAAGGCGGGGAATCAGAGGCAGGGAATCGGATGTGCGGAATCAGAGATGGGGAATCAGAGGTGGGGATTCAGAGGTGGTGAATCAGAGAAGGGGAATCAGAGGCTGGGAATCAGAGGCAGGGAATCAGATGCAGGGAATCAGAGGCGGGGAATCATAGCTGGCGAATTAGAGGAGGGGAATCAGAGTTGGGGAATCAGAGGCGGGGAATCAGATATGGGGTAACAGAGGCGGGGAATCAGAGGTGGGGAAACAGAGGCGGGGAATCAGATATGGGGAATCAGAGGTGGGGAATCAGGGGCAGGGAATCAGTGGCAGGGAATCAGACGCGGGGAATCAGAGGCGGGGAATCAGAGGCGGGGAATCAGAGGCGGGGAATCAGAGGCAGGGAATCGGATGTGCGGAATCAGAGATGGGGAATCAGAGGTGGGGATTCAGAGGTGGTGAATCAGAGAAGGGGGATCAGAGGCTGGGAATCAGAGGCAGGGAATCAGACGCAGGGAATCAGAGGCGGGGAATCATAGCTGGCGAATTAGAGGAGGGGAATCAGAGTTGGGGAAACAGAGGCGGGGAATCAGAGTTGGGGCATCAGAGGTGGGGAATTAGATATGGGGAAACAGAGGCGGGGAATCAGAGGCGGGGAAACAGAGGCGGGGAATCAGATATGGGGAATCAGAGGTGGGGAATCAGAGGCAGGGAATCAGATGTGCGGAATCAGAGATGGGGAATCAGAGGCAGGGAATCAGAATCAGAAGCGGGGAATCAGAGGCCGGGAATCAGAGGCCGGGAATCAGAGATGGGGAATCAGAGTCCGGGAATCAGAGATGGGGATTCAGAGGCGGGGAATGAGATATGGAGAATCAGAGGCGGGGAATCAGAGGCAGGGAAACAGAGGTGGGGAATCAGATATGGAGAATCAGAGGTGGGGAATCAAAGGCGGTGAATCAGAGATGGGGAATCAGAGGCGGGGAATCAGAGGCAGGGAATCAGATGCGGGGATTCAGAGGCGGGGAATCAGAGCTGGCGAATCAGAGGCGGGGAATCGGAGGTGGGCAATCAGAGCCGGGGAATCAGATATGGGGAATCAGAGGCGGGGAATCAGAGGCGGGGAAACAGAGGCGGGGAATCAGATATGGGGAATCAGAGGTGGGGAATCAGAGGTTGTGAATCAGAGATGGGGAATCAAGGCGGGGAATCAGAGGGAGGGAATCAGACGCGGGGAATCAGAGGCGGGGTTTCAGAGCTGGGGAATCAGAGGCGGGGAATCAGAGTTGTGGAATCAGAGGCAGGGAAACAGATATGGGGAATCAGAGGCGGGGAATCAGAGGCGGGGAAACAGAGGCGGGGAATCAGATATGGGGAATCAGAGGTGGGGAATCAGGGGCAGGGAATCAGTGGCAGGGAATCAGAGGCGGGGAATCTGAGGCGGGGAATCAGAGGCAGGGAATCAGACACGGGGAATCAGAGGCGGGGAATCAGAGATGGCGAATCAGAGGCGGGGAATCAGAGGCAGGGAATCGGACGCCGGGAATAAGAGGCGGGGAATCAGAGTTGGGGAATCAGAGGCGGGGAATCAGAGTTGGGGAATCAGAGGCGGGGAATCAGATATGGGGAAATAGAGGCGGGGAATCAGATATGGGGAATCAGAGGTGTGGAATCAGAGGTTGGGAATCAGAGGCAGGGAATCAGAGGCGGGGAAACAGAGGCAGGGAATCAGATATGGGGAATCAGAGGTGGCGAATCAAAGGCGGTGAAACAGAGATGGGGAATCAGGGCAGGGAATCAGAGGCAGGGAATCAGAGCTGGGGAAACAGAGGCGGGGAATCAGATATGGGGAATCAGAGGAGGGGAATCAGGGGCGGGGAATCAGTGGCAAGGAATCAGAGCTGGGGAATCAGAGGTGGGGAATCAGAGCTGGGGAAACAGAGGCGGGGAATCAGATATGGGGAATCAGAGGTGGGGAATCAGGGGCGGGGAAACAGTGGCAGGGAATCAGAGGCCGGGAATAAAAGGCGGGGAATCAGAGCTGGGGAATCAGAGGCGGGGAATCAGAGTTGGGGAATCAGAGGAGGGGAATCAGATATGGGGAAACAGAGGCCGGGAATCAGAGGCAGGGAAACAGAGGCGGGGAATCAGATATGGGGAATCAGAGGTGGGGAATTAGAGGTTGCGAATCAGAGGCGGGGAATAAGAGGCTGGGAATCAGACGCAGGGAATCGGATGTGCGGAATCAGAGATGGGGAATCAGAGGTGGGGATTCAGAGGTGGTGAATCAGAGAAGGGGAATCAGAGGCTGGGAATCAGAGGCAGGGAATCAGACGCAGGGAATCAGAGGCGGGGAATCATAGCTGGCGAATTAGAGGAGGGGAATCAGAGTTGGGGAATCAGAGGCGGGGAATCAGATATCGGGAAACAGAGGCGGGGATTCAGAGGCGGGGAAACAGAGGCGGGGAATCAGATATGGGGAATCAGAGGTGGGGAATCAGAGGCAGGGAATCAGATGTGCGGAATCAGAGATGGGGAATCAGAGGCAGGGAATCAGAATCAGAAGCAGGGAATCAGTGGCAGGGAATCAGAGGCCGGGAATAAAAGGCGGGGAATCAGAGGCAGGGAATCGGATGTGCGGAATCAGAGATGGGGAATCAGAGGTGGGGATTCAGAGGTGGTGAATCAGAGAAGGGGAATCAGAGGCTGGGAATCAGAGGCAGGGAATCAGATGCAGGGAATCAGAGGCGGGGAATCATAGCTGGCGAATTAGAGGAGGGGAATCAGAGTTGGGGAATCAGAGGCGGGGAATCAGATATGGGGTAACAGAGGCGGGGAATCAGAGGTGGGGAAACAGAGGCGGGGAATCAGATATGGGGAATCAGAGGTGGGGAATCAGGGGCAGGGAATCAGTGGCAGGGAATCAGACGCGGGGAATCAGAGGCGGGGAATCAGAGGCGGGGAATCAGAGGCGGGGAATCAGAGGCAGGGAATCGGATGTGCGGAATCAGAGATGGGGAATCAGAGGTGGGGATTCAGAGGTGGTGAATCAGAGAAGGGGGATCAGAGGCTGGGAATCAGAGGCAGGGAATCAGACGCAGGGAATCAGAGGCGGGGAATCATAGCTGGCGAATTAGAGGAGGGGAATCAGAGTTGGGGAAACAGAGGCGGGGAATCAGATATGGGGAATCAGAGGTGGGGAATCAGGGGCAGGGAATCAGTGGCAGGGAATCAGAGGCGGGGAATCATAGCTGGCGAATTAGAGGAAGGGAATCAGAGTTGGGGAAACAGAGGCGGGGAATCAGATATGGGGAATCAGAGGTGGGGAATCAGGGGCAGGGAATCAGTGGCAGGGAATCAGACGCGGGGAATCAGAAACGGGGAATCAGAGGCAGGGAATCAGACACGGGGAATCAGAGGCGGGGAATCAGAGATGGGGAATCAGAGGCGGGGAATCAGAGGCAGGGAATCAGAGGCCGGGAATCAGATGCTGGGAATAAGAGGCAGGGAATCAGAGGTGGGGAAACAGAGGCGGGGAATCAGATATGGGGAATCAGAGGTGGGGAATCAGAGGCGGGGAATCAGTGGCAGGGAATCAGAGGCCGGGAATAAAAGGCGGGGAATCAAAGCTGGGGAATCAGAGGCGGGGAATCAGAGTTGGGGAATCAGAGGAGGGGAATCAGATATGGGGAAACAGAGGCCGGGAATCAGAGGCAGGGAAACAGAGGCGGGGAATCAGATATGGGAAATCAGAGGTGGGGAATTAGAGGTTGCGAATCAGAGGCGGGATATCAGAGGCGGGGAATCAGAGGCAGGGAATCGGATGTGCGGAATCAGAGATGGGGAATCAGAGGTGGGGATTCAGAGGTGGTGAATCAGAGAAGGGGAATCAGAGGCTGGGAATCAGAGGCAGGGAATCAGACGCAGGGAATCAGAGGCGGGGAATCATAGCTGGCGAATTAGAGGAGGGGAATCAGAGTTGGGGAATCAGAGGCGGGGAATCAGATATGGGGAAACAGAGGCGGGGAATCAGAGGCGGGGAAACAGAGGCGGGGAATCAGATATGGGGAATCAGAGGTGGGGAATCAGAGGCAGGGAATCAGATGTGCGGAATCAGAGATGGGGAATCAGAGGCAGGGAATCAGAATCAGAAGCAGGGAATCAGAGGCCGGGAATCAGAGGCCGGAATCAGATGCTGGGAATCAGAGGCCTGGAATCAGAGGCGGGGAATCAGAGGCAGGGAATCAGATGCGGGGAATCAGAGGTGGGGAATCAGAGCTGGGGAATCAGAGGCAGCGTATTAGAGTTGGGGAATCAGAGGCGGGGAATCAGATATGGGGATACAGAGGTGGGGAATCAGAGGCGGGGAAACAGAGGCAGGGAATCAGATATGGGGAATCAGAGGCGGGGAATCAGAGGTGGGGAATTATAGGCAGGGAATCGGATGTGCGGAATCAGAGATGGGGAATCAGAGGCCGGGAATCAGAGGTGGTGAATCAGATATGGGGAATCAGAGGCGGGGAATCAGAGGCAGGGAATCAGACGCGGGGAATCAGAGGTGGGCAGTCAGAGGCGGGGAATCAGATATGGGGAATCAGAGGTGGGGAATCAGAGGCGGGGAAACAGGCGGGGAATCAGATATGGGGAATCAGAGGTGGGGCATCAGAGGTTGTGAATCACAGATGGGGAATTAGAGGCGGGGAATCAGAGGCAGGGAATCAGACGCGGGGAATCAGAGGCGGGGATTCAGAGCTGGGGAATCAGAAGCGGGGAATCAGAGTTGGGGAATCAGAGGCGGGGAATCAGATATGGGGAATCAGAGGCAGGGAATCAGAGGCGGGGAATCAGAGGCAGGGAATCAGACGTGGGGAATCTGAGGCGGGGAATCAGAGCTGGGGAATCAGAGGTGGGGAATCAGAGTTGGGGAATCAGAGGCAGGGAATTGGATGTGCGGAATCAGAGATGGGGAATCAGAGGTGGGGAATCAGAGGCGGTGAATCAGAGATGGGGAATCAGAGGCGGGGAATCAGAGGCAGGAAATCAGACACGGGGATTCAGAGGCTGGGAATCAGACGGGGGGAATCAAAGGCGGGGAATCAGAGCTGGGGAATCTGAGGCAGGGAATCAGAGTTGGGGATTCAGAGGCGGGGAATCAGATATGGGGAAACAGAGGCGGGGAATCAGAGGCGGGAAAACAGAGGCGGGGAATTAGATATGGGGAATCAGAGGTGGGGAATCAGAGGTGGTGAATCAGTGGGGGAATCACAGGCGGGGAATCAGAGGCAGGGAATAGAACGCGGGGAATCAGAGGCAGGGAATCAGAGCTGGGGAATCAGAGGCGGGGAATCATAGTTGGGAATCAGAGGCGGGGAATCATATATGGGGAAACAGAGGCGGGGAATCAGAGGCGGGGAAACAGAGGCAGGGAATCAGATATGGGGAATCGGATGTAGGGAATCAGAGGCGGGGAATCAGAGCTGGGGAATCAGAGGCGGGGAATCAGAGTTCGGGCATCAGAGGTGGTGAATTAGATATAGGGAAACAGAGGCGGGGAATCAGAGGCGGGGAAACAGAGGCGGGGAATCAGATATGGGGAATCAGAGGTGGGGAATCAGAGGCAGGGAATCAGATGTGCGGAATCAGAGATGGGGAATCAGAGGCAGGGAATCAGAATCAGAAGCGGGGAATCAGAGGCCGGGAATAAGAGGCAGGGAATCAGATGCTGGGAATAAGAGACCGGGAATCAGAGGTGGGGAATCAGAGTCCGGGAATCAGAGATGGGGATTCAGAGGCGGGGAGTGAGATATGGAGAATCAGAGGCGGGGAATCAGAGGCGGGGAAACAGAGGTGGGGAATCAGATATGGGGAATCAGAGGTGGCGAATCAAAGGCGGTGAATCAGAGATGGGGAATCAGAGGCGGGGAATCAGAGGCAGGGAATCAGATGCGGGGAATCAGAGGCAGGGAATCGGAGCTGGCGAATCAGAGGCGGGGAATCAGAGGTGGGCAATCAGAGGCGGGGAATCAGATATGGGGAATCAGAGGCGGGGAATCAGAGGCGGGGAAACAGAGGCGGGGAATCAAATATAGGGAATCAGAGGTGGGGAATCAGAGGTTGTGAATCAGAGATGGGGAATCAAGGCGGGGAATCAGAGGCAGGGAATCAGACGCGGGGAATCGGAGGCGGGGATTCAGAGCTGGGGAATCAGAGGCAGGGAATCAGAGTTGGGGAATCAGAGTTGGGGAATCAGATATGGGGAATCAGAGGCGGGGAATCAGAGGCGGGGAAACAGAGGCGGGGAATCAGATATGGGGAATCAGAGGTGGGGAATTAGATATAGGGAAACAGAGGCGGGGAATCAGAGGCGGGGAAACAGAGGCGGGGAAACAGAGGCGGGGATTCAGATATGGGGAATCAGAGGTGGGGAATCCGAGGTTGGGAATCAGAGGCAGGGAATCAGAGGCGGGGAATCAGAGGCGTGGAATCAGAGGAAGGGAATCAGTTGTGCGGAATCGGAGATGGGGAATCAGAGGCAGGGAATCAGAGGCGGGGAATCAGAGGCGGGGAATCAGAGGCCGGTAATCAGATATGGGGAAACAGAGGCGGGGAATCCGAGGCGGGGAAACAGAGGAGGGTAATCAGATATGGGGAATCAGAGGTGGGGAATCAGAGGTAGGGAATCAGAGGCAGGGAATCAGAGGCTTGGAATCAGATGCAGGGAATCAGATGCGGGGAATCAGAGGCGGGGAATCAGAGCTGGGGAATCAGAGGTGGGGAATCAGATTTGGGGAATCAGAGGCGGGGACTTAGATATTGGGAAACAGAGGCGGAGAATCAGAGGCGGGGAAACCCAGGCGGGGAATCAGATATGGGGAATCAGAGGTGGGGAATCAGAGGCAAGGAAACAGATGTGCGGAATCAGAGATGGGGAATCAGAGGCAGGGAATCAGAATCAGAAGCAGGGAATCAGAGGCCGGGAATCAGAGGCCGGAATCAGAGGTGGGGAATCAGCGGCAGGGAATCAGATGCGGGGAATCAGAGGCGGGGAATCAGAGCTGGGGAATCAGAGGCGGGGTATTAGAGTTGGGGAATCAGAGGCGGGGAATCAGATATGGGGAAACAGAGGTGGGGAATCAGAGGCGGGGAAACAGAGGCAGGGAATCAGATATGGGGAATCAGAGGCGGGGAATCAGAGGTGGGGAATCATAGGCAGGGAATCGGATGTGCGGAATCAGAGATGGGGAATCAGAGGCCGGGAATCAGAGGTGGTGAATCAGAGATGGGGAATCAGAGGCGGGGAATCAGAGGCAGGGAATCAGACGCGGGGAATCAGAGGTGGGCAATCAGAGGCGGGGAATCAGATATGGGGAATCAGAGGCGGGGAATCAGAGGCGGGGAAACAGAGGCGGGGAATCAGATATGGGGAATCAGAGGTGGGGCATCAGAGGTTGTGAATCACAGATGGGGAATCAGAGGCGGGGAATCAGAGGCAGGGAATCAGACGCGGGGAATCAGAGGCGGGGATTCAGAGCTGGGGAATCAGAGGCGGGGAATCAGAGTTGGGGAATCAGAGGCGGGGAATCAGATATGGGGAATCAGAGGCAGGGGATCAGAGGCGGGAAAACAGAGGCGGGGAATCAGATATGGGGAATCAGAGGCGGGGAATCAGAGGCAGGGAATCAGACACGGGGAATCAGAGGCGGGGAATCAGAGATGGGGAATCAGAGGCGGGGAATCAGAGGCAGGGAATCGGATGCCGGGAATCAGAGACGGGAAATCAGAGCTGGGGAATCAGAGGCGGGGAATCAGAGTTGGGGAATCAGAGGCGGCGAAGCAGATATGAGGAAATAGAGGCGGGGAATCAGATATGGGGAATCAGAGGCGGGGAATCAGATATGGGGAATCAGAGGCTGGGAATCAGAGGGGGGGAAACAGAGGCGGGAATAAGATATGGAGAATCAGAGGTGGGGAATCAGGGGCGGGGAATCAGTGGCAGGGAATCAGAGGCGGGGAATCAGAGGCGGGGAATCAAAGGAAGGGAATCAGACACGGGGAATCAGAGGTGGGGAATCAGAGATGGGGAATCAGAGGCGGGGAATCACAGGCAGGGAATCAGACGCGGGGAATCAGAGGCGGGGAATCAGAGCTGGGGAATCAGAGGTGTGGATTCAGAGTCGGGGAATCAGAGGCAGGGAATCGGTTGTGCGGAATCAGAGATGGGGAATCAGATGTGGGGAATCAGAGGCAGTGAATCAGAGATAGGGAATCGGAGGCGGGGAATCAGAGGCAAGAAATCAGACGGGGATTCAGAGGCTGGGAATCAGACGGGGGGAATCAAAGGCGGGGAATCAGAGCTGGTGAATCAGAGGCAGGGAATCAGAGTTGGGGATTCAGAGGCGGGGAATCAGATATGGGGAAACAGAGGCGGGGAATGAGAGGCGGGCAAGCAGAGGCGGGGAATTAGATATGGGGAATCAGAGGTGGGGAATCAGAGGTGGTGAATCAGAGATGGGGAATCACAGGAGGGGAATCAGAGGCAGCGAATAGAACGCGGGGAATGAGAGGCAGGGAATCAGAGCTGGGGAATCAGAGGCGGGGAATCAGATATGGGGAAACAGAGGCGGGGAATCAGAGGCGGGGAAACAGAGGCGGGGAATCAGACATGGGGAATCGGTTGCGGGGAATCAGAGGCGGGGAATCAGAGCTGGGGAATCAGAGGCGGGGAATCAGAGTTGGGGCATCAGAGGTGGGGAATTAGATATGGGGAAACAGATGCGGGGAATCAGAGGCGGGGAAACAGAGGCGGGGAATCAGATATGGGGAATCAGAGGTGGGGAATCAGAGGCAGGGAATCAGATGTGCGGAATCAGAGATGGGGAATCAGAGGCAGGGAATCAGAATCAGAAGCGGGGAATCAGAGGCCGGGAATCAGAGGCCGGGAATCAGATGCTGGGAATAAGAGGCCGGGAATCAGAGGTGGGGAATCAGAGTCCGGGAATCAGAGATGGGGATTCAGAGGCGGGGAATGAGATATGGAGAATCAGAGGCGGGGAATCAGAGGCGGGGAAACAGAGGTGGGGAATCCGATATGGAGAATCAGAGGTGGGGAATCAAAGGTGGTGAATCAGAGATGGGGAATCAGAGGCGGGGAATCAGAGGCAGGGAATCAGATGCGGGGATTCAGAGGCGGGGAATCAGAGCTGGCGAATCAGAGGCGGGGAATCAGAGGTGGGCAATCAGAGCCGGGGAATCAGATATGGGGAATCAGAGGCGGGGAATCAGAGGCGGGGAAACAGAGGCGGGGAATCAGATATGGGGAATCAGAGGTGGGGAATCAGAGGTTGTGAACCAGAGATGGGGAATCAAGGCGGGGAATCAGAGGGAGGGAATCAGACGCGGGGAATCAGAGGCGGGGTTTCAGAGCTGGGGAATCAGAGGCGGGGAATCAGAGTTGGGGAATCAGAGGCAGGGAATCAGATATGGGGAATCAGAGGCGGGGAATCAGAGGCGGGGAAACAGAGGCGGGGAATCAGATATGGGGAATCAGAGGTGGGGAATCAGGGGCAGGGAATCAGTGGCAGGGAATCAGAGGCGGGGAATCTGAGGCGGGGAATCAGAGGCAGGGAATCAGACATGGGGAATCAGAGGCGGGGAATCAGAGATGGCGAATCAGAGGCGGGGAATCAGAGGCAGGGAATCGGACGCCGGGAATCAGAGGCGGGGAATCAGAGTTGGGGAATCAGAGGCGGGGAATCAGAGTTGGGGAATCAGAGGCGGGGAATCAGATATGGGGAAATAGAGGCGGGGAATCAGATATGGGGAATCAGAGGTGTGGAATCAGAGGTTGGGAATCAGAGGCAGGGAATCAGAGGCGGGGAAACAGAGGCGGGGAATCAGATATGGGGAATCAGAGGTGGCGAATCAAAGGCGGTGAAACAGAGATGGGGAATCAGGGCAGGGAATCAGAGGCAGGGAATCAGAGCTGGGGAAACAGAGGCGGGGAATCAGATATGGGGCATCAGAGGTGGGGAATCAGGGGCGGGGAATCAGTGGCAGGGAATCAGAGCTGGGGAATCAGAGGTGGGGAATCAGAGCTGGGGAAACAGAGGCGGGGAATCAGTTATGGGGAATCAGAGGTGGGGAATCAGGGGCGGGGAATCAGTGGGAGGGAATCAGAGGCCGGGAATAAAAGGCGGGGAATCAGAGCTGGGGAATCAGAGGCGGGGAATCAGAGTTGGGGAATCAGAGGAGGGGAATCAGATATGGGGAATCAGGGCAGGGAATCAGAGGCAGGGAATCAGAGCTGGGGAAACAGAGGCGGGGAATCAGATATGGGGAATCAGAGGTGGGGAATCAGGGGCGGAGAATCAGTGGCAGGGAATCAGAGCTGGGGAATCAGAGGTGGGGAATCAGAGCTGGGGAAACAGAGGCGGGGAATCAGTTATGGGGAATCAGAGGTGGGGAATCAGGGGCGGGGAATCAGTGGGAGGGAATCAGAGGCCGGGAATAAAAGGCGGGGAATCAGAGCTGGGGAATCAGAGGCGGGGAATCAGAGTTGGGGAATCAGAGGAGGGGAATCAGATATGGGGAAACAGAGGCCGGGAATCAGAGGCAGGGAAACAGAGGCGGGGAATCAGATATGGGGAATCAGAGGCGGGGAATCAGAGGCTGGGAATCAGAGGGAGGGAATCGGATGTGCGGAATCAGAGATGGGGAATCAGAGGTGGGGATTCAGAGGACGTGAATCAGAGAAGGGGAATCAGAGGCTGGGAATCAGAGGCAGGGAATCAGACGCAGGGAATCAGAGGCGGGGAATCATAGCTGGCGAATTAGAGGAGGGGAATCAGAGTTGGGGAATCAGAGGCGGGGAATCAGATATCGGGAAACAGAGGCGGGGAATCAGATATGGGGAATCAGAGGTGGGGAATCAGAGGCAGGGAATCAGATGTGCGGAATCAGAGATGGGGAATCAGAGGCAGGGAATCAGAATCAGAAGCAGGGAATCAGTGGCAGGGAATCAGAGGCCGGGAATAAAAGGCGGGGAATCAGAGGCAGGGAATCGGATGTGTGGAATCAGAGATGGGGAATCAGAGGTGGGGATTCAGAGGTGGTGAATCAGAGAAGGGGAATCAGAGGCTGGGAATCAGAGGCAGGGAATCAGATGCAGGGAATCAGAGGCGGGGAATCATAGCTGGCGAATTAGAGGAGGGGAATCAGAGTTGGGGAATCAGAGGCGGGGAATCAGATATGGGGAAACAGAGGCGGGGAATCAGAGGTGGGGAAACAGAGGCGGGGAATCAGATATGGGGAATCAGAGGTGGGGAATCAGGGGCAGGGAATCAGTGGCAGGGAATCAGACGCGGGGAATCAGAGGCGGGGAATCAGAGGCGGGGAATCAGAGGCGGGGAATCAGAGGCAGGGAATCGGATGTGCGGAATCAGAGATGGGGAATCAGAGGTGGGGATTCAGAGGTGGTGAATCAGAGAAGGGGAATCAGAGGCTGGGAATCAGAGGCAGGGAATCAGACGCAGGGAATCAGAGGCGGGGAATCATAGCTGGCGAATTAGAGGAGGGGAATCAGAGTTGGGGAATCAGAGGCGGGGAATCATATATGGGGAATCAGAGGTGGGGAATCAGGGGCAGGGAATCAGTGGCAGGGAATCAGAGGCGGGGAATCATAGCTGGCGAATTAGAGGAAGGGAATCAGAGTTGGGGAAACAGAGGCGGGGAATCAGATATGGGGAATCAGAGGTGGGGAATCAGGGGCAGGGAATCAGTGGCAGGGAATCAGACGCGGGGAATCAGAGACGGGGAATCAGAGGCAGGGAATCAGACACGGGGAATCAGAGGCGGGGAATCAGAGGCCGGGAATCAGATGCTGGGAATAAGAGGCCGGGAATCAGAGGTGGGGAAACAGAGGCGGGGAATCAGATATGGGGAATCAGATGCTGGGAATAAGAGGCCGGGAATCAGAGGTGGGGAAACAGAGGCGGGGAATCAGATATGGGGAATCAGAGGTGGGGAATCAGAGGCGGGGAATCAGTGGCAGGGAATCAGAGGCCGGGAATAAAAGGCGGGGAATCAAAGCTGGGGAATCAGAGGCGGGGAATCAGAGTTGGGGAATCAGAGGAGGGGAATCAGATATGGGGAAACAGAGGCCGGGAATCAGAGGCAGGGAAACAGAGGCGGGGAATCAGATATGGGAAATCAGAGGTGGGGAATTAGAGGTTGCGAATCAGAGGCGGGATATCAGAGGCGGGGAATCAGAGGCAGGGAATCGGATGTGCGGAATCAGAGATGAGGAATCAGAGGTGGGGATTCAGAGGTGGTGAATCAGAGAAGGGGAATCAGAGGCTGGGAATCAGAGGCAGGGAATCAGACGCAGGGAATCAGAGGCGGGGAATCATAGCTGGCGAATTAGAGGAGGGGAATCAGAGTTGGGGAATCAGAGGCGGGGAATCAGATATGGGGAAACAGAGGCGGGGAATCAGAGGCGGGGAAACAGAGGCGGGGAATCAGATATGTGGAATCAGAGGTGGGGAATCAGAGGCAGGGAATCAGATGTGCAGAATCAGAGATGGGGAATCAGAGGCAGGGAATCAGAATCAGAAGCAGGGAATCAGAGGCCGGGAATCAGAGGCCGGAATCAGATGCTGGGAATCAGAGGCCTGGAATCAGAGGCGGGGAATCAGAGGCAGGGAATCAGATGCGGGGAATCAGAGGCGGGGAATCAGAGCTGGGGAATCAGAGGCAGGGTATTAGAGTTGGGGAATCAGAGGCGGGGAATCAGATATGGGGAAACAGAGGTGGGGAATCAGAGGCGGGTAAACAGAGGCAGGGAATCAGATATGGGGAATCAGAGGCGGGGAATCAGAGGTGGGGAATCATAGGCAGGGAATCGGATGTGCGGAATCAGAGATCGGGAATCAGAGGCCGGGAATCAGAGGTGGTGAATCAGATATGGGGAATCAGAGGCGGGGAATCAGAGGCAGGGAATCAGACGCGGGGAATCAGAGGTGGGCAATCAGAGGCGGGGAATCAGATATGGGGAATCAGAGGTGGGGAATCAGAGGCGGGGAAACGGATGTGCGGAATCAGAGATGGGGAATCAGAGGTGGGGATTCAGAAGTGGTGAATCAGAGAAGGGGAATCGGAGGCTGGGAATCAGAGGCAGGGAATCAGACGCAGGGAATCAGAGGTGGGGAATCATAGCTGGCGATTTAGAGGAGGTGAATCAGAGTTGGGGAAACAGAGGCGGGGAATCAGATATGGGGAATCAGAGGTGGGGAATCAGGGGCAGGGAATCAGTGGCAGGGAATCAGAGGCGGGGAATCATAGCTGGCGAATTAGAGGAAGGGAATCAGAGTTGGGGAAACAGAGGCGGGGAATCAGATAGGGGAATCAGAGGTGGGGAATCAGGGGCAGGGAATCAGTGGCAGGGAATCAGACGCGGGGAATCAGAGACGGGGAATCAGAGGCAGGGAATCAGACACGGGGAATCAGAGGTGGGGAATCAGAGATGGGGAATCAGAGGCGGGGAATCAGAGGCAGGGAATCAGAGGCCGGGAATCAGATGCTGGGAATAAGAGGCCGGGAATCAGAGGTGGGGAAACAGAGGCGGGGAATCAGATATGGGGAATCAGAGGTGGGTAATCAGAGGCGGGGAATCAGTGGCAGGGAATCAGAGGCCGGGAATAAAAGGCGGGGAATCAAAGCTGGGGAATCAGAGGCGGGGAATCAGAGTTGGGGAATCAGAGGAGGGGAATCAGATATGGGGAAACAGAGGCCGGGAATCAGAGGCAGGGAAACAGAGGCGGGGAATCAGGTATGGGAAATCAGAGGTGGGGAATTAGAGGTTGCGAATCAGAGGCGGGATATCAGAGGCGGGGAATCAGAGGCAGGGAATCGGATGTGCGCAATCAGAGATGGGGAATCAGAGGTGGGGATTCAGAGGTGGTGAATCAGAGAAGGGGAATCAGAGGCTGGGAATCAGAGGCAGGGAATCAGACGCAGGGAATCAGAGGCGGGGAATCATAGCTGGCGAATTAGAGGAGGGGAATCAGAGTTGGGGAATCAGAGGCGGGGAATCAGATATGGGGAAACAGAGGCGGGGAATCAGAGGCGGGGAAACAGAGGCGGGGAATCAGATATGGGGAATCAGAGGTGGGGAATCAGAGGCAGGGAATCAGATGTGCGGAATCAGAGATGGGGAATCAGAGGCTGGGAATCAGAGGCAGGGAATCAGACGCAGGGAATCAGAGGCGGGGAATCATAGCTGGCGAATTAGAGGAGGGGAATCAGAGTTGGGGAATCAGAGGCGGGGAATCATATATGGGGAATCAGAGGTGGGGAATCAGGGGCAGGGAATCAGTGGCAGGGAATCAGAGGCGGGGAATCATAGCTGGCGAATTAGAGGAAGGGAATCAGAGTTGGGGAAACAGAGGCGGGGAATCAGATATGGGGAATCAGAGGTGGGGAATCAGGGGCAGGGAATCAGTGGCAGGGAATCAGACGCGGGGAATCAGAGACGGGGAATCAGAGGCAGGGAATCAGACACGGGGAATCAGAGGCGGGGAATCAGAGATGGGGAATCAGAGGCGGGGAATCAGAGGCAGGGAATCAGAGGCCGGGAATCAGATGCTGGGAATAAGAGGCCGGGAATCAGAGGTGGGGAAACAGAGGCGGGGAATCAGATATGGGGAATCAGAGGTGGGGAATCAGAGGCGGGGAATCAGTGGCAGGGAATCAGAGGCCGGGA
Source organism: Narcine bancroftii (assembly GCF_036971445.1). Taxonomy (NCBI): domain Eukaryota; kingdom Metazoa; phylum Chordata; class Chondrichthyes; order Torpediniformes; family Narcinidae; genus Narcine; species Narcine bancroftii. The sequence continues at coordinate 109,973,789 of NC_091474.1, read as the reverse complement.
ATAAAAGGCGGGGAATCAAAGCTGGGGAATCAGAGGCGGGGAATCAGAGTTGGGGAATCAGAGGAGGGGAATCAGATATGGGGAAACAGAGGCCGGGAATCAGAGGCAGGGAAACAGAGGCGGGGAATCAGATATGGGAAATCAGAGGTGGGGAATTAGAGGTTGCGAATCAGAGGCGGGATATCAGAGGCGGGGAATCAGAGGCAGGGAATCGGATGTGCGGAATCAGAGATGGGGAATCAGAGGTGGGGATTCAGAGGTGGTGAATCAGAGAAGGGGTATCAGAGGCTGGGAATCAGAGGCAGGGAATCAGACGCAGGGAATCAGAGGCGGGGAATCATAGCTGGCGAATTAGAGGAGGGGAATCAGAGTTGGGGAATCAGAGGCGGGGAATCAGATATGGGGAAACAGAGGCGGGGAATCAGAGGCGGGGAAACAGAGGCGGGGAATCAGATATGGGGAATCAGAGGTGGGGAATCAGAGGCAGGGAATCAGATGTGCGGAATCAGAGATGGGGAATCAGAGGCAGGGAATCAGAATCAGAAGCAGGGAATCAGAGGCCGGGAATCAGAGGCCGGAATCAGATGCTGGGAATCAGAGGCCTGGAATCAGAGGCGGGGAATCAGAGGCAGGGAATCAGATGCGGGGAATCAGAGGCGGGGAATCAGAGCTGGGGAATCAGAGGCAGGGTATTAGAGTTGGGGAATCAGAGGCGGGGAATCAGATATGGGGAAACAGAGGTGGGGAATCAGAGGCGGGTAAACAGAGGCAGGGAATCAGATATGGGGAATCAGAGGCGGGGAATCAGAGGTGGGGAATCATAGGCAGGGAATCGGATGTGCGGAATCAGAGATGGGGAATCAGAGGCCGGGAATCAGAGGTGGTGAATCAGATATGGGGAATCAGAGGCGGGGAATCAGAGGCAGGGAATCAGACGCGGGGAATCAGAGGTGGGCAATCAGAGGCGGGGAATCAGATATGGGGAATCAGAGGTGGGGAATCAGAGGCGGGGAAACGGATGTGCGGAATCAGAGATGGGGAATCAGAGGTGGGGATTCAGAAGTGGTGAATCAGAGAAGGGGAATCAGAGGCTGGGAATCAGAGGCAGGGAATCAGACGCAGGGAATCAGAGGCGGGGAATCATAGCTGGCGAATTAGAGGAGGTGAATCAGAGTTGGGGAAACAGAGGCGGGGAATCAGATATGGGGAATCAGAGGTGGGGAATCAGGGGCAGGGAATCAGTGGCAGGGAATCAGAGGCGGGGAATCATAGCTGGCGAATTAGAGGAAGGGAATCAGAGTTTGGGAAACAGAGGCGGGGAATCAGATAGGGGAATCAGAGGTGGGGAATCAGGGGCAGGGAATCAGTGGCAGGGAATCAGACGCGGGGAATCAGAGACGGGGAATCAGAGGCAGGGAATCAGACACGGGGAATCAGAGGTGGGGAATCAGAGATGGGGAATCAGAGGCGGGGAATCAGAGGCAGGGAATCAGAGGCCGGGAATCAGATGCTGGGAATAAGAGGCCGGGAATCAGAGGTGGGGAAACAGAGGCGGGGAATCAGATATGGGGAATCAGAGGTGGGGAATCAGAGGCGGGGAATCAGTGGCAGGGAATCAGAGGCCGGGAATAAAAGGCGGGGAATCAAAGCTGGGGAATCAGAGGCGGGGAATCAGAGTTGGGGAATCAGAGGAGGGGAATCAGATATGGGGAAACAGAGGCCGGGAATCAGAGGCAGGGAAACAGAGGCGGGGAATCAGGTATGGGAAATCAGAGGTGGGGAATTAGAGGTTGCGAATCAGAGGCGGGATATCAGAGGCGGGGAATCAGAGGCAGGGAATCGGATGTGCGCAATCAGAGATGGGGAATCAGAGGTGGGGATTCAGAGGTGGTGAATCAGAGAAGGGGAATCAGAGGCTGGGAATCAGAGGCAGGGAATCAGACGCAGGGAATCAGAGGCGGGGAATCATAGCTGGCGAATTAGAGGAGGGGAATCAGAGTTGGGGAATCAGAGGCGGGGAATCAGATATGGGGAAACAGAGGCGGGGAATCAGAGGCGGGGAAACAGAGGCGGGGAATCAGATATGGGGAATCAGAGGTGGGGAATCAGAGGCAGGGAATCAGATGTGCGGAATCAGAGATGGGGAATCAGAGGCAGGGAATCAGAATCAGAAGCAGGGAATCAGAGGCCGGGAATCAGAGGCCGGAATCAGATGCTGGGAATCAGAGGCCTGGAATCAGAGGCGGGGAATCAGAGGCAGGGAATCAGAAGCGGGGAATCAGAGGCGGGGAATCAGAGCTGGGGAATCGGAGGCAGGGTATTAGAGTTGGGGAATCAGAGGCGGGGAATCAGATATGGGGAAACAGAGGTGGGGAATCAGAGGAGGGGAAACAGAGGCAGGGAATCAGATATGGGGAATCAGAGGCGGGGAATCAGAGGTGGGGAATCATAGGCAGGGAATCGGATGTGCGGAATCAGAGATGGGGAATCAGAGGCCGGGAATCAGAGGTGGTGAATCAGATATGGGGAATCAGAGGCGGGGAATCAGAGGCAGGGAATCAGACGCGGGGAATCAGAGGCGGGGAAACAGGCGGGGAATCAGATATGGGGAATCAGAGGTGGGGCATCAGAGGTTGTGAATCACAGATGGGGAATTAGAGGCGGGGAATCAGAGGCAGGGAATCAAACGCGGGGAATCAGAGGCGGGGATTCAGAGCTGGGGAATCAGAAGCGGGGAATCAGAGTTGGGGAATCAGAGGCGGGGAATCAGATATGGGGAATCAGAGGCAGGGAATCAGAGGCGGGGAATCAGAGGCAGGGAATCAGACGTGGGGAATCTGAGGCGGGGAATCAGAGCTGGGGAATCAGAGGTGGGGAATCAGAGTTGGGGAATCAGAGGCAGGGAATTGGATGTGCGGAATCAGAGATGGGGAATCAGAGGTGGGGAATCAGAGGCGGTGAATCAGAGATGGGGAATCAGAGGCGGGGAATCAGAGGCAGGAAATCAGACACGGGGATTCAGAGGCTGGGAATCAGACGGGGGGAATCAAAGGCGGGGAATCAGAGCTGGGGAATCTGAGGCAGGGAATCAGAGTTGGGGATTCAGAGGCGGGGAATCAGATATGGGGAAACAGAGGCGGGGAATCAGAGGCGGGAAAACAGAGGCGGGGAATTAGATATGGGGAATAAGAGGTGGGGAATCAGAGGTGGTGAATCAGTGGGGGAATCACAGGCGGGGAATCAGAGGCAGGGAATAGAACGCGGGGAATCAGAGGCAGGGAATCAGAGCTGGGGAATCAGAGGCGGGGAATCATAGTTGGGAATCAGAGGCGGGGAATCAGATATGGGGAAACAGAGGCGGGGAATCAGAGGCGGGGAAACAGAGGTGGGGAATCAGATATGGGGAATCGGATGCAGGGAATCAGAGGCGGGAAATCAGAGCTGGGGAATCAGAGGCGGGGAATCAGAGTTGGGGCATCAGAGGTGGGGAATTAGATATAGGGAAACAGAGGCGGGGAATCAGAGGCGGGGAAACAGAGGCGGGGAATCAGATATGGGGAATCAGAGGTGGTGAATCAGAGGCAGGGAATCAGATGTGCGGAATCAGAGATGGGGAATCAGAGGCAGGGAATCAGAATCAGAAGCGGGGAATCAGAGGCCGGGAATAAGAGGCCGGGAATCAGATGCTGGGAATAAGAGGCCGGGAATCAGAGGTGGGGAATCAGAGTCCGGGAATCAGAGATGGGGATTCAGAGGCGGGGAATGAGATATGGAGAATCCGAGGCGGGGAATCAGAGGCGGGGAAACAGAGGTGGGGAATCAGATATGGGGAATCAGAGGTGGCGAATCAAAGGCGGTGAATCAGAGATGGGGAATCAGAGGCGGGGAATCAGAGGCAGGGAATCAGATGCGTGGAATCAGAGGCGGGGAATCGGAGCTGGCGAATCAGAGGCTGGGAATCAGAGGTGGGCAATCAGAGGCGGGGAATCAGATATGGGGAATCAGAGGCGGGGAATCAGAGGCGGGGAAACAGAGGCGGGGAATCAAATATAGGGAATCAGAGGTGGGGAATCAGAGGTTGTGAATCAGAGATGGGGAATCAAGGCCGGGAATAAAAGGCGGGGAATCAAAGCTGGGGAATCAGAGGCGGGGAATCAGAGTTGGGGAATCAGAGGAGGGGAATCAGATATGGGGAAACAGAGGCCGGGAATCAGAGGCAGGGAAACAGAGGCGGGGAATCAGATATGGGAAATCAGAGGTGGGGAATTAGAGGTTGCGAATCAGAGGCGGGATATCAGAGGCGGGGAATCAGAGGCAGGGAATCGGATGTGCGGAATCAGAGATGGGGAATCAGAGGTGGGGATTCAGAGTTGGTGAATCAGAGAAGGGGAATCAGAGGCTGGGAATCAGAGGCAGGGAATCAGACGCAGGGAATCAGAGGCGGGGAATCATAGCTGGCGAATTAGAGGAGGGGAATCAGAGTTGGGGAATCAGAGGCGGGGAATCAGATATGGGGAAACAGAGGCGGGGAATCAGAGGCGGGGAAACAGAGGCGGGGAATCAGATATGGGGAATCAGAGGTGGGGAATCAGAGGCAGGGAATCAGATGTGCGGAATCAGAGATGGGGAATCAGAGGCAGGGAATCAGAATCAGAAGCAGGGAATCAGAGGCCGGGAATCAGAGGCCGGAATCAGATGCTGGGAATCAGAGGCCTGGAATCAGAGGCGGGGAATCAGAGGCAGGGAATCAGATGCGGGGAATCAGAGGCGGGGAATCAGAGCTGGGGAATCAGAGGCAGGGTATTAGAGTTGGGGAATCAGAGGCGGGGAATCAGATATGGGGAAACAGAGGTGGGGAATCAGAGGCGGGGAAACAGAGGCAGGGAATCAGATATGGGGAATCAGAGGCGGGGAATCAGAGGTGGGGAATCATAGGCAGGGAATCGGATGTGCGGAATCAGAGATGGGGAATCAGAGGCCGGGAATCAGAGGTGGTGAATCAGATATGGGGAATCAGAGGCGGGGAATCAGAGGCAGGGAATCAGACGCGGGGAATCAGAGGTGGGCAATCAGAGGCGGGGAATCAGATATGGGGAATCAGAGGTGGGGAATCAGAGGCGGGGAAACAGGCGGGGAATCAGATATGGGGAATCAGAGGTGGGGCATCAGAGGTTGTGAATCACAGATGGGGAATTAGAGGCGGGGAATCAGAGGCAGGGAATAAGACGCGGGGAATCAGAGGCGGGGATTCAGAGCTGGGGAATTAGAAGCGGGGAATCAGAGTTGGGGAATCAGAGGCGGGGTATCAGATATGGGGAATCAGAGGCAGGGAATCAGAGGCGGGGAATCAGAGGCAGGGAATCAGACGTGGGGAATCTGAGGCGGGGAATCAGAGCTGGGGAATCAGAGGTGGGGAATCAGAGTTGGGGAATCAGAGGCAGGGAATTGGATGTGCGGAATCAGAGATGGGGAATCAGAGGTGGGGAATCAGAGGCGGTGAATCAGAGATGGGGAATCAGAGGCGGGGAATCAGAGGCAGGAAATCAGACACGGGGATTCAGAGGCTGGGAATCAGACGGGGGGAATCAAAGGCGGGGAATCAGAGCTGGGGAATCTGAGGCAGGGAATCAGAGTTGGGGATTCAGAGGCGGGGAATCAGATATGGGGAAACAGAGGCGGGGAATCAGAGGCGGGAAAACAGAGGCGGGGAATTAGATATGGGGAATCAGAGGTGGGGAATCAGAGGTGGTGAATCAGTGGGGGAATCACAGGCGGGGAATCAGAGGCAGGGAATAGAACGCGGGGAATCAGAGGCAGGGAATCAGAGCTGGGGAATCAGAGGCGGGGAATCATAGTTGGGAATCAGAGGCGGGGAATCAGATATGGGGAAACAGAGGCGGGGAATCAGAGGCGGGGAAACAGAGTTGTGGAATCAGAGGCAGGGAATCAGATATGGGGAATCAGAGGCGGGGAATCAGAGGCGGGGAAACAGAGGCGGGGAATCAGATATGGGGAATCAGAGGTGGGGAATCAGGGGCAGGGAATCAGTGGCAGGGAATCAGAGGCGGGGAATCTGAGGCGGGGAATCAGAGGCAGGGAATCAGACACGGGGAATCAGAGGCGGGGAATCAGAGATGGCGAATCAGAGGCGGGGAATCAGAGGCAGGGAATCGGACGCCGGGAATCAGAGGCGGGGAATCAGAGTTGGGGAATCAGAGGCGGGGAATCAGAGTTGGGGAATCAGAGGCGGGGAATCAGATATGGGGAAATAGAGGCGGGGAATCAGATATGGGGAATCAGAGGTGTGGAATCAGAGGTTGGGAATCAGAGGCAGGGAATCAGAGGCGGGGAAACAGAGGCGGGGAATCAGATATGGGGAATCAGAGGTGGCGAATCAAAGGCGGTGAAACAGAGATGGGGAATCAGGGCAGGGAATCAGAGGCAGGGAATCAGAGCTGGGGAAACAGAGGCGGGGAATCAGATATGGGGAATCAGAGGTGGGGAATCAGGGGCGGGGAATCAGTGGCAGGGAATCAGAGCTGGGGAATCAGAGGTGGGGAATCAGAGCTGGGGAAACAGAGGCGGGGAATCAGATATGGGGAATCAGAGGTGGGGAATCAGGGGCGGGGAAACAGTGGCAGGGAATCAGAGGCCGGGAATAAAAGGCGGGGAATCAGAGCTGGGGAATCAGAGGCGGGGAATCAGAGTTGGGGAATCAGAGGAGGGGAATCAGATATGGGGAAACAGAGGCCGGGAATCAGAGGCAGGGAAACAGAGGCGGGGAATCAGATATGGGGAATCAGAGGTGGGGAATTAGAGGTTGCGAATCAGAGGCGGGGAATAAGAGGCTGGGAATCAGAGGCAGGGAATCGGATGTGCGGAATCAGAGATGGGGAATCAGAGGTGGGGATTCAGAGGTGGTGAATCAGAGAAGGGGAATCAGAGGCTGGGAATCAGAGGCAGGGAATCAGACGCAGGGAATCAGAGGCGGGGAATCATAGCTGGCGAATTAGAGGAGGGGAATCAGAGTTGGGGAATCAGAGGCGGGGAATCAGATATCGGGAAACAGAGGCGGGGATTCAGAGGTGGGGAAACAGAGGCGGGGAATCAGATATGGGGAATCAGAGGTGGGGAATCAGAGGCAGGGAATCAGATGTGCGGAATCAGAGATGGGGAATCAGAGGCAGGGAATCAGAATCAGAAGCAGGGAATCAGTGGCAGGGAATCAGAGGCCGGGAATAAAAGGCGGGGAATCAGAGGCAGGGAATCGGATGTGCGGAATCAGAGATGGGGAATCAGAGGTGGGGATTCAGAGGTGGTGAATCAGAGAAGGGGAATCAGAGGCTGGGAATCAGAGGCAGGGAATCAGATGCAGGGAATCAGAGGCGGGGAATCATAGCTGGCGAATTAGAGGAGGGGAATCAGAGTTGGGGAATCAGAGGCGGGGAATCAGATATGGGGTAACAGAGGCGGGGAATCAGAGGTGGGGAAACAGAGGCGGGGAATCAGATATGGGGAATCAGAGGTGGGGAATCAGGGGCAGGGAATCAGTGGCAGGGAATCAGACACGGGGAATCAGAGGCGGGGAATCAGAGGCGGGGAATCAGAGGCGGGGAATCAGAGGCAGGGAATCGGATGTGCGGAATCAGAGATGGGGAATCAGAGGTGGGGATTCAGAGGTGGTGAATCAGAGAAGGGGGATCAGAGGCTGGGAATCAGAGGCAGGGAATCAGACGCAGGGAATCAGAGGCGGGGAATCATAGCTGGCGAATTAGAGGAGGGGAATCAGAGTTGGGGAAACAGAGGCGGGGAATCAGATATGGGGAATCAGAGGTGGGGAATCAGGGGCAGGGAATCAGTGGCAGGGAATCAGAGGCGGGGAATCATAGCTGGCGAATTAGAGGAAGGGAATCAGAGTTGGGGAAACAGAGGCGGTGAATCAGATATGGGGAATCAGAGGTGGGGAATCAGGGGCAGGGAATCAGTGGCAGGGAATCAGACGCGGGGAATCAGAGACGGGGAATCAGAGGCAGGGAATCAGACACGGGGAATCAGAGGCGGGGAATCAGAGATGGGGAATCAGAGGCGGGGAATCAGAGGCAGGGAATCAGAGGCCGGGAATCAGATGCTGGGAATAAGAGGCCGGGAATCAGAGGTGGGGAAACAGAGGCGGGGAATCAGATATGGGGAATCAGAGGTGGGGAATCAGAGGCGGGGAATCAGTGGCAGGGAATCAGAGGCCGGGAATAAAAGGCGGGGAATCAAAGCTGGGGAATCAGAGGCGGGGAATCAGAGTTGGGGAATCAGAGGAGGGGAATCAGATATGGGGAAACAGAGGCCGGGAATCAGAGGCAGGGAAACAGAGGCGGGGAATCAGATATGGGAAATCAGAGGTGGGGAATTAGAGGTTGCGAATCAGAGGCGGGATATCAGAGGCGGGGAATCAGAGGCAGGGAATCGGATGTGCGGAATCAGAGATGGGGAATCAGAGGTGGGGATTCAGAGGTGGTGAATCAGAGAAGGGGAATCAGAGGCTGGGAATCAGAGGCAGGGAATCAGACGCAGGGAATCAGAGGCGGGGAATCATAGCTGGCGAATTAGAGGAGGGGAATCAGAGTTGGGGAATCAGAGGCGGGGAATCAGATATGGGGAAACAGAGGCGGGGAATCAGAGGCGGGGAAACAGAGGCGGGGAATCAGATATGGGGAATCAGAGGTGGGGAATCAGAGGCAGGGAATCAGATGTGCGGAATCAGAGATGGGGAATCAGAGGCAGGGAATCAGAATCAGAAGCAGGGAATCAGAGGCCGGGAATCAGAGGCCGGAATCAGATGCTGGGAATCAGAGGCCTGGAATCAGAGGCGGGGAATCAGAGGCAGGGAATCAGATGCGGGGAATCAGAGGTGGGGAATCAGAGCTGGGGAATCAGAGGCAGCGTATTAGAGTTGGGGAATCAGAGGCGGGGAATCAGATATGGGGATACAGAGGTGGGGAATCAGAGGCGGGGAAACAGAGGCAGGGAATCAGATATGGGGAATCAGAGGCGGGGAATCAGAGGTGGGGAATCATAGGCAGGGAATCGGATGTGCGGAATCAGAGATGGGGAATCAGAGGCCGGGAATCAGAGGTGGTGAATCAGATATGGGGAATCAGAGGCGGGGAATCAGAGGCAGGGAATCAGACGCGGGGAATCAGAGGTGGGCAATCAGAGGCGGGGAATCAGATATGGGGAATCAGAGGTGGGGAATCAGAGGCGGGGAAACAGGCGGGGAATCAGATATGGGGAATCAGAGGTGGGGCATCAGAGGTTGTGAATCACAGATGGGGAATTAGAGGCGGGGAATCAGAGGCAGGGAATCAGACGCGGGGAATCAGAGGCGGGGATTCAGAGCTGGGGAATCAGAAGCGGGGAATCAGAGTTGGGGAATCAGAGGCGGGGAATCAGATATGGGGAATCAGAGGCAGCGAATCAGAGGCGGGGAATCAGAGGCAGGGAATCAGACGTGGGGAATCTGAGGCGGGGAATCAGAGCTGGGGAATCAGAGGTGGGGAATCAGAGTTGGGGAATCAGAGGCAGGGAATTGGATGTGCGGAATCAGAGATGGGGAATCAGAGGTGGGGAATCAGAGGCGGTGAATCAGAGATGGGGAATCAGAGGCGGGGAATCAGAGGCAGGAAATCAGACACGGGGATTCAGAGGCTGGGAATCAGACGGGGGGAATCAAAGGCGGGGAATCAGAGCTGGGGAATCTGAGGCAGGGAATCATAGTTGGGAATCAGAGGCGGGGAATCAGATATGGGGAAACAGAGGCGGGGAATCAGAGGCGGGGATACAGAGGCAGGGAATCAGATATGGGGAATCGGATGCAGGGAATCAGAGGCGGGGAATCAGAGCTGGGGAATCAGAGGCGGGGAATCAGAGTTCGGGCATCAGAGGTGGGGAATTAGATATAGGGAAACAGAGGCGGGGAATCAGAGGCGGGGAAACAGAGGCGGGGAATCAGATATGGGGAATCAGAGGTGGGGAATCAGAGGCAGGGAATCAGATGTGCGGAATCAGAGATGGGGAATCAGAGGCAGGGAATCAGAATCAGAAGCGGGGAATCAGAGGCCGGGAATAAGAGGCAGGGAATCAGATGCTGGGAATAAGAGACCGGGAATCAGAGGTGGGGAATCAGAGTCCGGGAATCAGAGATGGGGATTCAGAGGCGGGGAGTGAGATATGGAGAATCAGAGGCGGGGAATCAGAGGCGGGGAAACAGAGGTGGGGAATCAGATATGGGGAATCAGAGGTGGCGAATCAAAGGCGGTGAATCAGAGATGGGGAATCAGAGGCGGGGAATCAGAGGCAGGGAATCAGATGCGGGGAATCAGAGGCGGGGAATCGGAGCTGGCGAATCAGAGGCGGGGAATCAGAGGTGGGCAATCAGAGGCGGGGAATCAGATATGGGGAATCAGAGGCGGGGAATCAGAGGCGGGGAAACAGAGGCGGGGAATCAAATATAGGGAATCAGAGGTGGGGAATCAGAGGTTGTGAATCAGAGATGGGGAATCAAGGCGGGGAATCAGAGGCAGGGAATCAGACGCGGGGAATCAGAGGCGGGGATTCAGAGCTGGGGAATCAGAGGCAGGGAATCAGAGTTGGGGAATCAGAGTTGGGGAATCAGATATGGGGAATCAGAGGCGGGGAATCAGAGATGGGGAATCAGAGGCGGGGAATCAGAGGCAGGGAATCAGAGGCCGGGAATCAGATGCTGGGAATAAGAGGCCGGGAATCAGAGGTGGGGAAACAGAGGCGGGGAATCAGATATGGGGAATCAGAGGTGGGGAATCAGAGGCGGGGAATCAGTGGCAGGGAATCAGAGGCCGGGAATAAAAGGCGGGGAATCAAAGCTGGGGAATCAGAGGCGGGGAATCAGAGTTGGGGAATCAGAGGAGGGGAATCAGATATGGGGAAACAGAGGCCGGGAATCAGAGGCAGGGAAACAGAGGCGGGGAATCAGATATGGGAAATCAGAGGTGGGGAATTAGAGGTTGCGAATCAGAGGCGGGATATCAGAGGCGGGGAATCAGAGGCAGGGAATCGGATGTGCGGAATCAGAGATGGGGAATCAGAGGTGGGGATTCAGAGGTGGTGAATCAGAGAAGGGGAATCAGAGGCTGGGAATCAGAGGCAGGGAATCAGACGCAGGGAATCAGAGGCGGGGAATCATAGCTGGCGAATTAGAGGAGGGGAATCAGAGTTGGGGAATCAGAGGCGGGGAATCAGATATGGGGAAACAGAGGCGGGGAATCAGAGGCGGGGAAACAGAGGCGGGGAATCAGATATGGGGAATCAGAGGTGGGGAATCAGAGGCAGGGAATCAGATGTGCGGAATCAGAGATGGGGAATCAGAGGCAGGGAATCAGAATCAGAAGCAGGGAATCAGAGGCCGGGAATCAGAGGCCGGAATCAGATGCTGGGAATCAGAGGCCTGGAATCAGAGGCGGGGAATCAGAGGCAGGGAATCAGATGCGGGGAATCAGAGGTGGGGAATCAGAGCTGGGGAATCAGAGGCAGCGTATTAGAGTTGGGGAATCAGAGGCGGGGAATCAGATATGGGGATACAGAGGTGGGGAATCAGAGGCGGGGAAACAGAGGCAGGGAATCAGATATGGGGAATCAGAGGCGGGGAATCAGAGGTGGGGAATCATAGGCAGGGAATCGGATGTGCGGAATCAGAGATGGGGAATCAGAGGCCGGGAATCAGAGGTGGTGAATCAGATATGGGGAATCAGAGGCGGGGAATCAGAGGCAGGGAATCAGACGCGGGGAATCAGAGGTGGGCAATCAGAGGCGGGGAATCAGATATGGGGAATCAGAGGTGGGGAATCAGAGGCGGGGAAACAGGCGGGGAATCAGATATGGGGAATCAGAGGTGGGGCATCAGAGGTTGTGAATCACAGATGGGGAATTAGAGGCGGGGAATCAGAGGCAGGGAATCAGACGCGGGGAATCAGAGGCGGGGATTCAGAGCTGGGGAATCAGAAGCGGGGAATCAGAGTTGGGGAATCAGAGGCGGGGAATCAGATATGGGGAATCAGAGGCAGCGAATCAGAGGCGGGGAATCAGAGGCAGGGAATCAGACGTGGGGAATCTGAGGCGGGGAATCAGAGCTGGGGAATCAGAGGTGGGGAATCAGAGTTGGGGAATCAGAGGCAGGGAATTGGATGTGCGGAATCAGAGATGGGGAATCAGAGGTGGGGAATCAGAGGCGGTGAATCAGAGATGGGGAATCAGAGGCGGGGAATCAGAGGCAGGAAATCAGACACGGGGATTCAGAGGCTGGGAATCAGACGGGGGGAATCAAAGGCGGGGAATCAGAGCTGGGGAATCTGAGGCAGGGAATCATAGTTGGGAATCAGAGGCGGGGAATCAGATATGGTGAAACAGAGGCGGGGAATCAGAGGCGGGGAAACAGAGGCAGGGAATCAGATATGGGGAATCGGATGCAGGGAATCAGAGGCGGGGAATCAGAGCTGGGGAATCAGAGGCGGGGAATCAGAGTTCGGGCATCAGAGGTGGGGAATTAGATATAGGGAAACAGAGGCGGGGAATCAGAGGCGGGGAAACAGAGGCGGGGAATCAGATATGGGGAATCAGAGGTGGGGAATCAGAGGCAGGGAATCAGATGTGCGGAATCAGAGGCAGGGAATCAGAATCAGAAGCGGGGAATCAGAGGCCGGGAATAAGAGGCAGGGAATCAGATGCTGGGAATAAGAGACCGGGAATCAGAGGTGGGGAATCAGAGTCCGGGAATCAGAGATGGGGATTCAGAGGCGGGGAGTGAGATATGGAGAATCAGAGGTGGGGAATCAGGGGCGGGGAATCAGTGGCAGGGAATCAGAGGCGGGGAATCAGAGGCGGGGAATCAAAGGAAGGGAATCAGACACGGGGAATCAGAGGCGGGGAAACAGAGGTGGGGAATCAGATATGGGGAATCAGAGGTGGCGAATCAAAGGCGGTGAATCAGAGATGGGGAATCAGAGGCGGGGAATCAGAGGCAGGGAATCAGATGCGGGGAATCAGAGGCGGGGAATCGGAGCTGGCGAATCAGAGGCGGGGAATCAGAGGTGGGCAATCAGAGGCGGGGAATCAGATATGGGGAATCAGAGGCGGGGAATCAGAGGCGGGGAAACAGAGGCGGGGAATCAAATATAGGGAATCAGAGGTGGGGAATCAGAGGTTGTGAATCAGAGATGGGGAATCAAGGCGGGGAATCAGAGGCAGGGAATCAGACGCGGGGAATCAGAGGCGGGGATTCAGAGCTGGGGAATCAGAGGCAGGGAATCAGAGTTGGGGAATCAGAGTTGGGGAATCAGATATGGGGAATCAGAGGCGGGGAATCAGAGGCGGGGAAACAGAGGCGGGGAATCAGATATGGGGAATCAGAGGTGGGGAATTAGATATAGGGAAACAGAGGCGGGGAATCAGAGGCGGGGAAACAGAGGCGGGGAAACAGAGGCGGGGATTCAGATATGGGGAATCAGAGGTGGGGAATCCGAGGTTGGGAATCAGAGGCAGGGAATCAGAGGCGGGGAATCAGAGGCGTGGAATCAGAGGAAGGGAATCAGTTGTGCGGAATCGGAGATGGGGAATCAGAGGCAGGGAATCAGAGGCGGGGAATCAGAGGCGGGGAATCAGAGGCCGGTAATCAGATATGGGGAAACAGAGGCGGGGAATCCGAGGCGGGGAAACAGAGGAGGGTAATCAGATATGGGGAATCAGAGGTGGGGAATCAGAGGTTGGGAATCAGAGGCAGGGAATCAGAGGCTTGGAATCAGATGCAGGGAATCAGATGCGGGGAATCAGAGGCGGGGAATCAGAGCTGGGGAATCAGAGGTGTGGAATCAGATTTGGGGAATCAGAGGCGGGGACTTAGATATTGGGAAACAGAGGCGGAGAATCAGAGGCGGGGAAACCCAGGCGGGGAATCAGATATGGGGAATCAGAGGTGGGGAATCAGAGGCAAGGAAACAGATGTGCGGAATCAGAGATGGGGAATCAGAGGCAGGGAATCAGAATCAGAAGCAGGGAATCAGAGGCCGGGAATCAGAGGCCGGAATCAGAGGTGGGGAATCAGCGGCAGGGAATCAGATGCGGGGAATCAGAGGCGGGGAATCAGAGCTGGGGAATCAGAGGCGGGGTATTAGAGTTGGGGAATCAGAGGCGGGGAATCAGATATGGGGAAACAGAGGTGGGGAATCAGAGGCGGGGAAACAGAGGCAGGGAATCAGATATGGGGAATCAGAGGCGGGGAATCAGAGGTGGGGAATCATAGGCAGGGAATCGGATGTGCGGAATCAGAGATGGGGAATCAGAGGCCGGGAATCAGAGGTGGTGAATCAGAGATGGGGAATCAGAGGCGGGGAATCAGAGGCAGGGAATCAGACGCGGGGAATCAGAGGTGGGCAATCAGAGGCGGGGAATCAGATATGGGGAATCAGAGGCGGGGAATCAGAGGCGGGGAAACAGAGGCGGGGAATCAGATATGGGGAATCAGAGGTGGGGCATCAGAGGTTGTGAATCACAGATGGGGAATCAGAGGCGGGGAATCAGAGGCAGGGAATCAGACGCGGGGAATCAGAGGCGGGGATTCAGAGCTGGGGAATCAGAGGCGGGGAATCAGAGTTGGGGAATCAGAGGCGGGGAATCAGATATGGGGAATCAGAGGCAGGGAATCAGAGTCGGGAAAACAGAGGCGGGGAATCAGATATGGGGAATCAGAGGCGGGGAATCAGAGGCAGGGAATCAGACACGGGGAATCAGAGGCGGGGAAACAGAGATGGGGAATCAGAGGCGGGGAATCAGAGGCAGGGAATCGGATGCCGGGAATCAGAGACGGGAAATCAGAGCTGGGGAATCAGAGGCGGGGAATCAGAGTTGGGGAATCAGAGGCGGCGAAGCAGATATGAGGAAATAGAGGCGGGGAATCAGATATGGGGAATCAGAGGCGGGGAATCAGATATGGGGAATCAGAGGCTGGGAATCAGAGGGGGGGAAACAGAGGCGTGAATAAGATATGGAGAATCAGAGGTGGGGAATCAGGGGCGGGGAA
Organism: Narcine bancroftii; assembly: GCF_036971445.1. NCBI lineage: Eukaryota > Metazoa > Chordata > Chondrichthyes > Torpediniformes > Narcinidae > Narcine > Narcine bancroftii. The sequence goes on along the minus strand of NC_091474.1, from coordinate 109,958,692 downwards.
TCAGTGGCAGGGAATCAGAGGCGGGGAATCAGAGGCGGGGAATCAAAGGAAGGGAATCAGACACGGGGAATCAGAGGTGGGGAATCAGAGATGGGGAATCAGAGGCGGGGAATCACAGGCAGGGAATCAGACGCGGGGAATCAGAGGCGGGGAATCAGAGCTGGGGAATCAGAGGTGTGGATTCAGAGTCGGGGAATCAGAGGCAGGGAATCGGTTGTGCGGAATCAGAGATGGGGAATCAGATGTGGGGAATCAGAGGCAGTGAATCAGAGATAGGGAATCAGAGGCGGGGAATCAGAGGCAAGAAATCAGACGGGGATTCAGAGGCTGGGAATCAGACGGGGGGAATCAAAGGCGGGGAATCAGAGCTGGTGAATCAGAGGCAGGGAATCAGAGTTGGGGATTCAGAGGCGGGGAATCAGATATGGGGAAACAGAGGCGGGGAATGAGAGGCGGGCAAGCAGAGGCGGGGAATTAGATATGGGGAATCAGAGGTGGGGAATCAGAGGTGGTGAATCAGAGATGGGGAATCACAGGAGGGGAATCAGAGGCAGCGAATAGAACGCGGGGAATCAGAGGCAGGGAATCAGAGCTGGGGAGTCAGAGGCGGGGAATCAGATATGGGGAAACAGAGGCGGGGAATCAGAGGCGGGGAAACAGAGGCGGGGAATCAGACATGGGGAATCGGTTGCGGGGAATCAGAGGCGGGGAATCAGAGCTGGGGAATCAGAGGCGGGGAATCAGAGTTGGGGCATCAGAGGTGGGGAATTAGATATGGGGAAACAGATGCGGGGAATCAGAGGCGGGGAAACAGAGGCGGGGAATCAGATATGGGGAATCAGAGGTGGGGAATCAGAGGCAGGGAATCAGATGTGCGGAATCAGAGATGGGGAATCAGAGGCAGGGAATCAGAATCAGAAGCGGGGAATCAGAGGCCGGGAATCAGAGGCCGGGAATCAGATGCTGGGAATAAGAGGCCGGGAATCAGAGGTGGGGAATCAGAGTCCGGGAATCAGAGATGGGGATTCAGAGGCGGGGAATGAGATATGGAGAATCAGAGGCGGGGAATCAGAGGCGGGGAAACAGAGGTGGGGAATCCGATATGGAGAATCAGAGGTGGGGAATCAAAGGCGGTGAATCAGAGATGGGGAATCAGAGGCGGGGAATCAGAGGCAGGGAATCAGATGCGGGGATTCAGAGGCGGGGAATCAGAGCTGGCGAATCAGAGGCGGGGAATCAGAGGTGGGCAATCAGAGCCGGGGAATCAGATATGGGGAATCAGAGGCGGGGAATCAGAGGCGGGGAAACAGAGGCGGGGAATCAGATATGGGGAATCAGAGGTGGGGAATCAGAGGTTGTGAACCAGAGATGGGGAATCAAGGCGGGGAATCAGAGGGAGGGAATCAGACGCGGGGAATCAGAGGCGGGGTTTCAGAGCTGGGGAATCAGAGGCGGGGAATCAGAGTTGGGGAATCAGAGGCAGGGAATCAGATATGGGGAATCAGAGGCGGGGAATCAGAGGCGGGGAAACAGAGGCGGGGAATCAGATATGGGGAATCAGAGGTGGGGAATCAGGGGCAGGGAATCAGTGGCAGGGAATCAGAGGCGGGGAATCTGAGGCGGGGAATCAGAGGCAGGGAATCAGACATGGGGAATCAGAGGCGGGGAATCAGAGATGGCGAATCAGAGGCGGGGAATCAGAGGCAGGGAATCGGACGCCGGGAATCAGAGGCGGGGAATCAGAGTTGGGGAATCAGAGGCGGGGAATCAGAGTTGGGGAATCAGAGGCGGGGAATCAGATATGGGGAAATAGAGGCGGGGAATCAGATATGGGGAATCAGAGGTGTGGAATCAGAGGTTGGGAATCAGAGGCAGGGAATCAGAGGCGGGGAAACAGAGGCGGGGAATCAGATATGGGGAATCAGAGGTGGCGAATCAAAGGCGGTGAAACAGAGATGGGGAATCAGGGCAGGGAATCAGAGGCAGGGAATCAGAGCTGGGGAAACAGAGGCGGAGAATCAGATATGGGGAATCAGAGGTGGGGAATCAGGGGCGGGGAATCAGTGGCAGGGAATCAGAGCTGGGGAATCAGAGGTGGGGAATCAGAGCTGGGGAAACAGAGGCGGGGAATCAGTTATGGGGAATCAGAGGTGGGGAATCAGGGGCGGGGAATCAGTGGGAGGGAATCAGAGGCCGGGAATAAAAGGCGGGGAATCAGAGCTGGGGAATCAGAGGCGGGGAATCAGAGTTGGGGAATCAGAGGAGGGGAATCAGATATGGGGAAACAGAGGCCGGGAATCAGAGGCAGGGAAACAGAGGCGGGGAATCAGATATGGGGAATCAGAGGCGGGGAATCAGAGGCTGGGAATCAGAGGGAGGGAATCGGATGTGCGGAATCAGAGATGGGGAATCAGAGGTGGGGATTCAGAGGACGTGAATCAGAGAAGGGGAATCAGAGGCTGGGAATCAGAGGCAGGGAATCAGACGCAGGGAATCAGAGGCGGGGAATCATAGCTGGCGAATTAGAGGAGGGGAATCAGAGTTGGGGAATCAGAGGCGGGGAATCAGATATCGGGAAACAGAGGCGGGGAATCAGATATGGGGAATCAGAGGTGGGGAATCAGAGGCAGGGAATCAGATGTGCGGAATCAGAGATGGGGAATCAGAGGCAGGGAATCAGATGCGGGGATTCAGAGGCGGGGAATCAGAGCTGGCGAATCAGAGGCGGGGAATCAGAGGTGGGCAATCAGAGCCGGGGAATCAGATATGGGGAATCAGAGGCGGGGAATCAGAGGCGGGGAAACAGAGGCGGGGAATCAGATATGGGGAATCAGAGGTGGGGAATCAGAGGTTGTGAACCAGAGATGGGGAATCAAGGCGGGGAATCAGAGGGAGGGAATCAGACGCGGGGAATCAGAGGCGGGGTTTCAGAGCTGGGGAATCAGAGGCGGGGAATCAGAGTTGGGGAATCAGAGGCAGGGAATCAGATATGGGGAATCAGAGGCGGGGAATCAGAGGCGGGGAAACAGAGGCGGGGAATCAGATATGGGGAATCAGAGGTGGGGAATCAGGGGCAGGGAATCAGTGGCAGGGAATCAGAGGCGGGGAATCTGAGGCGGGGAATCAGAGGCAGGGAATCAGACATGGGGAATCAGAGGCGGGGAATCAGAGATGGCGAATCAGAGGCGGGGAATCAGAGGCAGGGAATCGGACGCCGGGAATCAGAGGCGGGGAATCAGAGTTGGGGAATCAGAGGCGGGGAATCAGAGTTGGGGAATCAGAGGCGGGGAATCAGATATGGGGAAATAGAGGCGGGGAATCAGATATGGGGAATCAGAGGTGTGGAATCAGAGGTTGGGAATCAGAGGCAGGGAATCAAAGGGGGGAAACAGAGGCGGGGAATCAGATATGGGGAATCAGAGGTGGCGAATCAAAGGCGGTGAAACAGAGATGGGGAATCAGGGCAGGGAATCAGAGGCAGGGAATCAGAGCTGGGGAAACAGAGGCGGGGAATCAGATATGGGGAATCAGAGGTGGGGAATCAGGGGCGGGGAATCAGTGGCAGGGAATCAGAGCTGGGGAATCAGAGGTGGGGAATCAGAGCTGGGGAAACAGAGGCGGGGAATCAGTTATGGGGAATCAGAGGTGGGGAATCAGGGGCGGGGAATCAGTGGGAGGGAATCAGAGGCCGGGAATAAAAGGCGGGGAATCAGAGCTGGGGAATCAGAGGCGGGGAATCAGAGTTGGGGAATCAGAGGAGGGGAATCAGATATGGGGAAACAGAGGCCGGGAATCAGAGGCAGGGAAACAGAGGCGGGGAATCAGATATGGGGAATCAGAGGCGGGGAATCAGAGGCTGGGAATCAGAGGGAGGGAATCGGATGTGCGGAATCAGAGATGGGGAATCAGAGGAGGGGATTCAGAGGACGTGAATCAGAGAAGGGGAGTCAGAGGCTGGGAATCAGAGGCAGGGAATCAGATGCAGGGAATCAGAGGCGGGGAATCATAGCTGGCGAATTAGAGGAGGGGAATCAGAGTTGGGGAATCAGAGGCGGGGAATCAGATATCGGGAAACAGAGGCGGGGAATCAGATATGGGGAATCAGAGGTGGGGAATCAGAGGCAGGGAATCAGATGTGCGGAATCAGAGATGGGGAATCAGAGGCAGGGAATCAGAATCAGAAGCAGGGAATCAGTGGCAGGGAATCAGAGGCCGGGAATAAAAGGCGGGGAATCAGAGGCAGGGAATCGGATGTGTGGAATCAGAGATGGGGAATCAGAGGTGGGGATTCAGAGGTGGTGAATCAGAGAAGGGGAATCAGAGGCTGGGAATCAGAGGCAGGGAATCAGATGCAGGGAATCAGAGGCGGGGAATCATAGCTGGCGAATTAGAGGAGGGGAATCAGAGTTGGGGAATCAGAGGCGGGGAATCAGATATGGGGAAACAGAGGCGGGGAATCAGAGGTGGGGAAACAGAGGCGGGGAATCAGATATGGGGAATCAGAGGTGGGGAATCAGGGGCAGGGAATCAGTGGCAGGGAATCAGACGCGGGGAATCAGAGGCGGGGAATCAGAGGCGGGGAATCAGAGGCGGGGAATCAGAGGCAGGGAATCGGATGTGCGGAATCAGAGATGGGGAATCAGAGGTGGGGATTCAGAGGTGGTGAATCAGAGAAGGGGAATCAGAGGCTGGGAATCAGAGGCAGGGAATCAGACGCAGGGAATCAGAGGCGGGGAATCATAGCTGGCGAATTAGAGGAGGGGAATCAGAGTTGGGGAATCAGAGGCGGGGAATCATATATGGGGAATCAGAGGTGGGGAATCAGGGGCAGGGAATCAGTGGCAGGGAATCAGAGGCGGGGAATCATAGCTGGCGAATTAGAGGAAGGGAATCAGAGTTGGGGAAACAGAGGCGGGGAATCAGATATGGGGAATCAGAGGTGGGGAATCAGGGGCAGGGAATCAGTGGCAGGGAATCAGACGCGGGGAATCAGAGACGGGGAATCAGAGGCAGGGAATCAGACACGGGGAATCAGAGGCGGGGAATCAGAGGCCGGGAATCAGATGCTGGGAATAAGAGGCCGGGAATCAGAGGTGGGGAAACAGAGGCGGGGAATCAGATATGGGGAATCAGATGCTGGGAATAAGAGGCCGGGAATCAGAGGTGGGGAAACAGAGGCGGGGAATCAGATATGGGGAATCAGAGGTGGGGAATCAGAGGCGGGGAATCGGTGGCAGGGAATCAGAGGCCGGGAATAAAAGGCGGGGAATCAAAGCTGGGGAATCAGAGGCGGGGAATCAGAGTTGGGGAATCAGAGGAGGGGAATCAGATATGGGGAAACAGAGGCCGGGAATCAGAGGCAGGGAAACAGAGGCGGGGAATCAGATATGGGAAATCAGAGGTGGGGAATTAGAGGTTGCGAATCAGAGGCGGGATATCAGAGGCGGGGAATCAGAGGCAGGGAATCGGATGTGCGGAATCAGAGATGGGGAATCAGAGGTGGGGATTCAGAGGTGGTGAATCAGAGAAGGGGAATCAGAGGCTGGGAATCAGAGGCAGGGAATCAGACGCAGGGAATCAGAGGCGGGGAATCATAGCTGGCGAATTAGAGGAGGGGAATCAAAGTTGGGGAATCAGAGGCGGGGAATCAGATATGGGGAAACAGAGGCGGGGAATCAGAGGCGGGGAAACAGAGGCGGGGAATCAGATATGGGGAATCAGAGGTGGGGAATCAGAGGCAGGGAATCAGATGTGCGGAATCAGAGATGGGGAATCAGAGGCAGGGAATCAGAATCAGAAGCAGGGAATCAGAGGCCGGGAATCAGAGGCCGGAATCAGATGCTGGGAATCAGAGGCCTGGAATCAGAGGCGGGGAATCAGAGGCAGGGAATCAGATGCGGGGAATCAGAGGCGGGGAATCAGAGCTGGGGAATCAGAGGCAGGGTATTAGAGTTGGGGAATCAGAGGCGGGGAATCAGATATGGGGAAACAGAGGTGGGGAATCAGAGGCGGGTAAACAGAGGCAGGGAATCAGATATGGGGAATCAGAGGCGGGGAATCAGAGGTGGGGAATCATAGGCAGGGAATCGGATGTGCGGAATCAGAGATCGGGAATCAGAGGCCGGGAATCAGAGGTGGTGAATCAGATATGGGGAATCAGAGGCGGGGAATCAGAGGCAGGGAATCAGACGTGGGGAATCAGAGGTGGGCAATCAGAGGCGGGGAATCAGATATGGGGAATCAGAGGTGGGGAATCAGAGGCGGGGAAACGGATGTGCGGAATCAGAGATGGGGAATCAGAGGTGGGGATTCAGAAGTGGTGAATCAGAGAAGGGGAATCAGAGGCTGGGAATCAGAGGCAGGGAATCAGACGCAGGGAATCAGAGGCGGGGAATCATAGCTGGCGAATTAGAGGAGGTGAATCAGAGTTGGGGAAACAGAGGCGGGGAATCAGATATGGGGAATCAGAGGTGGGGAATCAGGGGCAGGGAATCAGTGGCAGGGAATCAGAGGCGGGGAATCATAGCTGGCGAATTAGAGGAAGGGAATCAGAGTTGGGGAAACAGAGGCGGGGAATCAGATAGGGGAATCAGAGGTGGGGAATCAGGGGCAGGGAATCAGTGGCAGGGAATCAGACGCGGGGAATCAGAGACGGGGAATCAGAGGCAGGGAATCAGACACGGGGAATCAGAGGTGGGGAATCAGAGATGGGGAATCAGAGGCGGGGAATCAGAGGCAGGGAATCAGAGGCCGGGAATCAGATGCTGGGAATAAGAGGCCGGGAATCAGAGGTGGGGAAACAGAGGCGGGGAATCAGATATGGGGAATCAGACGTGGGTAATCAGAGGCGGGGAATCAGTGGCAGGGAATCAGAGGCCGGGAATAAAAGGCGGGGAATCAAAGCTGGGGAATCAGAGGCGGGGAATCAGAGTTGGGGAATCAGAGGAGGGGAATCAGATATGGGGAAACAGAGGCCGGGAATCAGAGGCAGGGAAACAGAGGCGGGGAATCAGGTATGGGAAATCAGAGGTGGGGAATTAGAGGTTGCGAATCAGAGGCGGGATATAAGAGGCGGGGAATCAGAGGCAGGGAATCGGATGTGCGCAATCAGAGATGGGGAATCAGAGGTGGGGATTCAGAGGTGGTGAATCAGAGAAGGGGAATCAGAGGCTGGGAATCAGAGGCAGGGAATCAGACGCAGGGAATCAGAGGCGGGGAATCATAGCTGGCGAATTAGAGGAGGGGAATCAGAGTTGGGGAATCAGAGGCGGGGAATCAGATATGGGGAAACAGAGGCGGGGAATCAGAGGCGGGGAAACAGAGGCGGGGAATCAGATATGGGGAATCAGAGGTGGGGAATCAGAGGCAGGGAATCAGATGTGCGGAATCAGAGATGGGGAATCAGAGGCTGGGAATCAGAGGCAGGGAATCAGACGCAGGGAATCAGAGGCGGGGAATCATAGCTGGCGAATTAGAGGAGGGGAATCAGAGTTGGGGAATCAGAGGCGGGGAATCATATATGGGGAATCAGAGGTGGGGAATCAGGGGCAGGGAATCAGTGGCAGGGAATCAGAGGCGGGGAATCATAGCTGGCGAATTAGAGGAAGGGAATCAGAGTTGGGGAAACAGAGGCGGGGAATCAGATATGGGGAATCAGAGGTGGGGAATCAGGGGCAGGGAATCAGTGGCAGGGAATCAGACGCGGGGAATCAGAGACGGGGAATCAGAGGCAGGGAATCAGACACGGGGAATCAGAGGCGGGGAATCAGAGATGGGGAATCAGAGGCGGGGAATCAGAGGCAGGGAATCAGAGGCCGGGAATCAGATGCTGGGAATAAGAGGCCGGGAATCAGAGGTGGGGAAACAGAGGCGGGGAATCAGATATGGGGAATCAGAGGTGGGGAATCAGAGGCGGGGAATCAGTGGCAGGGAATCAGAGGCCGGGAATAAAAGGCGGGGAATCAAAGCTGGGGAATCAGAGGCGGGGAATCAGAGTTGGGGAATCAGAGGAGGGGAATCAGATATGGGGAATCAGAGGTGGGGAATTAGAGGTTGCGAATCAGAGGCGGGGAATAAGAGGCTGGGAATCAGAGGCAGGGAATCGGATGTGCGGAATCAGAGATGGGGAATCAGAGGTGGGGATTCAGAGGTGGTGAATCAGAGAAGGGGAATCAGAGGCTGGGAATCAGAGGCAGGGAATCAGACGCAGGGAATCAGAGGCGGGGAATCATAGCTGGCGAATTAGAGGAGGGGAATCAGAGTTGGGGAATCAGAGGCGGGGAATCAGATATCGGGAAACAGAGGCGGGGATTCAGAGGCGGGGAAACAGAGGCGGGGAATCAGATATGGGGAATCAGAGGTGGGGAATCAGAGGCAGGGAATCAGATGTGCGGAATCAGAGATGGGGAATCAGAGGCAGGGAATCAGAATCAGAAGCAGGGAATCAGTGGCAGGGAATCAGAGGCCGGGAATAAAAGGCGGGGAATCAGAGGCAGGGAATCGGATGTGCGGAATCAGAGATGGGGAATCGGAGGTGGGGATTCAGAGGTGGTGAATCAGAGAAGGGGAATCAGAGGCTGGGAATCAGAGGCAGGGAATCAGATGCAGGGAATCAGAGGCGGGGAATCATAGCTGGCGAATTAGAGGAGGGGAATCAGAGTTGGGGAATCAGAGGCGGGGAATCAGATATGGGGTAACAGAGGCGGGGAATCAGAGGTGGGGAAACAGAGGCGGGGAATCAGATATGGGGAATCAGAGGTGGGGAATCAGGGGCAGGGAATCAGTGGCAGGGAATCAGACGCGGGGAATCAGAGGCGGGGAATCAGAGGCGGGGAATCAGAGGCGGGGAATCAGAGGCAGGGAATCGGATGTGCGGAATCAGAGATGGGGAATCAGAGGTGGGGATTCAGAGGTGGTGAATCAGAGAAGGGGGATCAGAGGCTGGGAATCAGAGGCAGGGAATCAGACGCAGGGAATCAGAGGCGGGGAATCATAGCTGGCGAATTAGAGGAGGGGAATCAGAGTTGGGGAAACAGAGGCGGGGAATCAGATATGGGGAATCAGAGGTGGGGAATCAGGGGCAGGGAATCAGTGGCAGGGAATCAGAGGCGGGGAATCATAGCTGGCGAATTAGAGGAAGGGAATCAGAGTTGGGGAAACAGAGGCGGGGAATCAGATATGGGGAATCAGAGGTGGGGAATCAGGGGCAGGGAATCAGTGGCAGGGAATCAGACGCGGGGAATCAGAGACGGGGAATCAGAGGCAGGGAATCAGACACGGGGAATCAGAGGCGGGGAATCAGAGATGGGGAATCAGAGGCGGGGAATCAGAGGCAGGGAATCAGAGGCCGGGAATCAGATGCTGGGAATAAGAGGCCGGGAATCAGAGGTGGGGAAACAGAGGCGGGGAATCAGATATGGGGAATCAGAGGTGGGGAATCAGAGGCGGGGAATCAGTGGCAGGGAATCAGAGGCCGGGAATAAAAGGCGGGGAATCAAAGCTGGGGAATCAGAGGCGGGGAATCAGAGTTGGGGAATCAGAGGAGGGGAATCAGATATGGGGAAACAGAGGCCGTGAATCAGAGGCAGGGAAACAGAGGCGGGGAATCAGATATGGGAAATCAGAGGTGGGGAATTAGAGGTTGCGAATCAGAGGCGGGATATCAGAGGCGGGGAATCAGAGGCAGGGAATCGGATGTGCGGAATCAGAGATGGGGAATCAGAGGTGGGGATTCAGAGGTGGTGAATCAGAGAAGGGGAATCAGAGGCTGGGAATCAGAGGCAGGGAATCAGACGCAGGGAATCAGAGGCGGGGAATCATAGCTGGCGAATTAGAGGAGGGGAATCAGAGTTGGGGAATCAGAGGCGGGGAATCAGATATGGGGAAACAGAGGCGGGGAATCAGAGGCGGGGAAACAGAGGCGGGGAATCAGATATGGGGAATCAGAGGTGGGGAATCAGAGGCAGGGAATCAGATGTGCGGAATCAGAGATGGGGAATCAGAGGCAGGGAATCAGAATCAGAAGCAGGGAATCAGAGGCCGGGAATCAGAGGCCGGAATCAGATGCTGGGAATCAGAGGCCTGGAATCAGAGGCGGGGAATCAGAGGCAGGGAATCAGATGCGGGGAATCAGAGGTGGGGAATCAGAGCTGGGGAATAAGAGGCAGCGTATTAGAGTTGGGGAATCAGAGGCGGGGAATCAGATATGGGGATACAGAGGTGGGGAATCAGAGGCGGGGAAACAGAGGCAGGGAATCAGATATGGGGAATCAGAGGCGGGGAATCAGAGGTGGGGAATCATAGGCAGGGAATCAGACGCAGGGAATCAGAGGCGGGGAATCATAGCTGGCGAATTAGAGGAGGGGAATCAGAGTTGGGGAATCAGAGGCGGGGAATCATATATGGGGAATCAGAGGTGGGGAATCAGGGGCAGGGAATCAGTGGCAGGGAATCAGAGGCGGGGAATCATAGCTGGCGAATTAGAGGAAGGGAATCAGAGTTGGGGAAACAGAGGCGGGGAATCAGATATGGGGAATCAGAGGTGGGGAATCAGGGGCAGGGAATCAGTGGCAGGGAATCAGACGCGGGGAATCAGAGACGGGGAATCAGAGGCAGGGAATCAGACACGGGGAATCAGAGGCGGGGAATCAGAGATGGGGAATCAGAGGCGGGGAATCAGAGGCAGGGAATCAGAGGCCGGGAATCAGATGCTGGGAATAAGAGGCCGGGAATCAGAGGTGGGGAAACAGAGGCGGGGAATCAGATATGGGGAATCAGAGGTGGGGAATCAGAGGCGGGGAATCAGTGGCAGGGAATCAGAGGCCGGGAATAAAAGGCGGGGAATCAAAGCTGGGGAATCAGAGGCGGGGAATCAGAGTTGGGGAATCAGAGGAGGGGAATCAGATATGGGGAATCAGAGGTGGGGAATTAGAGGTTGCGAATCAGAGGCGGGGAATAAGAGGCTGGGAATCAGAGGCAGGGAATCGGATGTGCGGAATCAGAGATGGGGAATCAGAGGTGGGGATTCAGAGGTGGTGAATCAGAGAAGGGGAATCAGAGGCTGGGAATCAGAGGCAGGGAATCAGACGCAGGGAATCAGAGGCGGGGAATCATAGCTGGCGAATTAGAGGAGGGGAATCAGAGTTGGGGAATCAGAGGCGGGGAATCAGATATCGGGAAACAGAGGCGGGGATTCAGAGGCGGGGAAACAGAGGCGGGGAATCAGATATGGGGAATCAGAGGTGGGGAATCAGAGGCAGGGAATCAGATGTGCGGAATCAGAGATGGGGAATCAGAGGCAGGGAATCAGAATCAGAAGCAGGGAATCAGTGGCAGGGAATCAGAGGCCGGGAATAAAAGGCGGGGAATCAGAGGCAGGGAATCAGATGTGCGGAATCAGAGATGGGGAATCGGAGGTGGGGATTCAGAGGTGGTGAATCAGAGAAGGGGAATCAGAGGCTGGGAATCAGAGGCAGGGAATCAGATGCAGGGAATCAGAGGCGGGGAATCATAGCTGGCGAATTAGAGGAGGGGAATCAGAGTTGGGGAATCAGAGGCGGGGAATCAGATATGGGGTAACAGAGGCGGGGAATCAGAGGTGGGGAAACAGAGGCGGGGAATCAGATATGGGGAATCAGAGGTGGGGAATCAGGGGCAGGGAATCAGTGGCAGGGAATCAGACGCGGGGAATCAGAGGCGGGGAATCAGAGGCGGGGAATCAGAGGCGGGGAATCAGAGGCAGGGAATCGGATGTGCGGAATCAGAGATGGGGAATCAGAGGTGGGGATTCAGAGGTGGTGAATCAGAGAAGGGGGATCAGAGGCTGGGAATCAGAGGCAGGGAATCAGACGCAGGGAATCAGAGGCGGGGAATCATAGCTGGCGAATTAGAGGAGGGGAATCAGAGTTGGGGAAACAGAGGCGGGGAATCAGATATGGGGAATCAGAGGTGGGGAATCAGGGGCAGGGAATCAGTGGCAGGGAATCAGAGGCGGGGAATCATAGCTGGCGAATTAGAGGAAGGGAATCAGAGTTGGGGAAACAGAGGCGGGGAATCAGATATGGGGAATCAGAGGTGGGGAATCAGGGGCAGGGAATCAGTGGCAGGGAATCAGACGCGGGGAATCAGAGACGGGGAATCAGAGGCAGGGAATCAGACACGGGGAATCAGAGGCGGGGAATCAGAGATGGGGAATCAGAGGCGGGGAATCAGAGGCAGGGAATCAGAGGCCGGGAATCAGATGCTGGGAATAAGAGGCCGGGAATCAGAGGTGGGGAAACAGAGGCGGGGAATCAGATATGGGGAATCAGAGGTGGGGAATCAGAGGCGGGGAATCAGTGGCAGGGAATCAGAGGCCGGGAATAAAAGGCGGGGAATCAAAGCTGGGGAATCAGAGGCGGGGAATCAGAGTTGGGGAATCAGAGGAGGGGAATCAGATATGGGGAAACAGAGGCCGGGAATCAGAGGCAGGGAAACAGAGGCGGGGAATCAGATATGGGAAATCAGAGGTGGGGAATTAGAGGTTGCGAATCAGAGGCGGGATATCAGAGGCGGGGAATCAGAGGCAGGGAATCGGATGTGCGGAATCAGAGATGGGGAATCAGAGGTGGGGATTCAGAGGTGGTGAATCAGAGAAGGGGAATCAGAGGCTGGGAATCAGAGGCAGGGAATCAGACGCAGGGAATCAGAGGCGGGGAATCATAGCTGGCGAATTAGAGGAGGGGAATCAGAGTTGGGGAATCAGAGGCGGGGAATCAGATATGGGGAAACAGAGGCGGGGAATCAGAGGCGGGGAAACAGAGGCGGGGAATCAGATATGGGGAATCAGAGGTGGGGAATCAGAGGCAGGGAATCAGATGTGCGGAATCAGAGATGGGGAATCAGAGGCAGGGAATCAGAATCAGAAGCAGGGAATCAGAGGCCGGGAATCAGAGGCCGGAATCAGATGCTGGGAATCAGAGGCCTGGAATCAGAGGCGGGGAATCAGAGGCAGGGAATCAGATGCGGGGAATCAGAGGTGGGGAATCAGAGCTGGGGAATCAGAGGCAGCGTATTAGAGTTGGGGAATCAGAGGCGGGGAATCAGATATGGGGATACAGAGGTGGGGAATCAGAGGCGGGGAAACAGAGGCAGGGAATCAGATATGGGGAATCAGAGGCGGGGAATCAGAGGTGGGGAATCATAGGCAGGGAATCGGATGTGCGGAATCAGAGATGGGGAATCAGAGGCCGGGAATCAGAGGTGGTGAATCAGATATGGGGAATCAGAGGCGGGGAATCAGAGGCAGGGAATCAGACGCGGGGAATCAGAGGTGGGCAATCAGAGGCGGGGAATCAGATATGGGGAATCAGAGGTGGGGAATCAGAGGCGGGGAAACAGGCGGGGAATCAGATATGGGGAATCAGAGGTGGGGCATCAGAGGTTGTGAATCACAGATGGGGAATTAGAGGCGGGGAATCAGAGGCAGGGAATCAGACGCGGGGAATCAGAGGCGGGGATTCAGAGCTGGGGAATCAGAAGCGGGGAATCAGAGTTGGGGAATCAGAGGCGGGGAATCAGATATGGGGAATCAGAGGCAGGGAATCAGAGGCGGGGAATCAGAGGCAGGGAATCAGACGTGGGGAATCTGAGGCGGGGAATCAGAGCTGGGGAATCAGAGGTGGGGAATCAGAGTTGGGGAATCAGAGGCAGGGAATTGGATGTGCGGAATCAGAGATGGGGAATCAGAGGTGGGGAATCAGAGGCGGTGAATCAGAGATGGGGAATCAGAGGCGGGGAATCAGAGGCAGGAAATCAGACACGGGGATTCAGAGGCTGGGAATCAGACGGGGGGAATCAAAGGCGGGGAATCAGAGCTGGGGAATCTGAGGCAGGGAATCAGAGTTGGGGATTCAGAGGCGGGGAATCAGATATGGGGAAACAGAGGCGGGGAATCAGAGGCGGGAAAACAGAGGCGGGGAATTAGATATGGGGAATCAGAGGTGGGGATTCAGAGGTGGTGAATCAGTGGGGGAATCACAGGCGGGGAATCAGAGGCAGGGAATAGAACGCGGGGAATCAGAGGCAGGGAATCAGAGCTGGGGAATCAGAGGCGGGGAATCATAGTTGGGAATCAGAGGCGGGGAATCAGATATGGGGAAACAGAGGCGGGGAATCAGAGGCGGGGAAACAGAGGCAGGGAATCAGATATGGGGAATCGGATGCAGGGAATCAGAGGCGGGGAATCAGAGCTGGGGAATCAGAGGCGGGGAATCAGAGTTCGGGCATCAGAGGTGGGGAATTAGATATAGGGAAACAGAGGCGGGGAATCAGAGGCGGGGAAACAGAGGCGGGGAATCAGATATGGGGAATCAGAGGTGGGGAATCAGAGGCAGGGAATCAGATGTGCGGAATCAGAGATGGGGAATCAGAGGCAGGGAATCAGAATCAGAAGCGGGGAATCAGAGGCCGGGAATAAGAGGCAGGGAATCAGATGCTGGGAATAAGAGACCGGGAATCAGAGGTGGGGAATCAGAGTCCGGGAATCAGAGATGGGGATTCAGAGGCGGGGAGTGAGATATGGAGAATCAGAGGCGGGGAATCAGAGGCGGGGAAACAGAGGTGGGGAATCAGATATGGGGAATCAGAGGTGGCGAATCAAAGGCGGTGAATCAGAGATGGGGAATCAGAGGCGGGGAATCAGAGGCAGGGAATCAGATGCGGGGAATCAGAGGCGGGGAATCGGAGCTGGCGAATCAGAGGCGGGGAATCAGAGGTGGGCAATCAGAGGCGGGGAATCAGATATGGGGAATCAGAGGCGGGGAATCAGAGGCGGGGAAACAGAGGCGGGGAATCAAATATAGGGAATCAGAGGTGGGGAATCAGAGGTTGTGAATCAGAGATGGGGAATCAAGGCGGGGAATCAGAGGCAGGGAATCAGACGCGGGGAATCAGAGGCGGGGATTCAGAGCTGGGGAATCAGAGGCAGGGAATCAGAGTTGGGGAATCAGAGTTGGGGAATCAGATATGGGGAATCAGAGGCGGGGAATCAGAGGCGGGGAAACAGAGGCGGGGAATCAGATATGGGGAATCAGAGGTGGGGAATTAGATATAGGGAAACAGAGGCGGGGAATCAGAGGCGGGGAAACAGAGGCGGGGAAACAGAGGCGGGGATTCAGATATGGGGAATCAGAGGTGGGGAATCCGAGGTTGGGAATCAGAGGCAGGGAATCAGAGGCGGGGAATCAGAGGCGTGGAATCAGAGGAAGGGAATCAGTTGTGCGGAATCGGAGATGGGGAATCAGAGGCAGGGAATCAGAGGCGGGGAATCAGAGGCGGGGAATCAGAGGCCGGTAATCAGATTTGGGGAAACAGAGGCGGGGAATCCGAGGCGGGGAAACAGAGGAGGGTAATCAGATATGGGGAATCAGAGGTGGGGAATCAGAGGTTGGGAATCAGAGGCAGGGAATCAGAGGCTTGGAATCAGATGCAGGGAATCAGATGCGGGGAATCAGAGGCGGGGAATCAGAGCTGGGGAATCAGAGGTGGGGAATCAGATTTGGGGAATCAGAGGCGGGGACTTAGATATTGGGAAACAGAGGCGGAGAATCAGAGGCGGGGAAACCAAGGCGGGGAATCAGATATGGGGAATCAGAGGTGGGGAATCAGAGGCAAGGAAACAGATGTGCGGAATCAGAGATGGGGAATCAGAGGCAGGGAATCAGAATCAGAAGCAGGGAATCAGAGGCCGGGAATCAGAGGCCGGAATCAGAGGTGGGGAATCAGCGGCAGGGAATCAGATGCGGGGCATCAGAGGCGGGGAATCAGAGCTGGGGAATCAGAGGCGGGGTATTAGAGTTGGGGAATCAGAGGCGGGGAATCAGATATGGGGAAACAGAGGTGGGGAATCAGAGGCGGGGAAACAGAGGCAGGGAATCAGATATTGGGAATCAGAGGCGGGGAATCAGAGGTGGGGAATCATAGGCAGGGAATCGGATGTGCGGAATCAGAGATGGGGAATCAGAGGCCGGGAATCAGAGGTTGTGAATCAGAGATGGGGAATCAGAGGCGGGGAATCAGAGGCAGGGAATCAGACGCGGGGAATCAGAGGTGGGCAATCAGAGGCGGGGAATCAGATATGGGGAATCAGAGGCGGGGAATCAGAGGCGGGGAAACAGAGGCGGGGAATCAGATATGGGGAATCAGAGGTGGGGCATCAGAGGTTGTGAATCACAGATGGGGAATCAGAGGCGGGGAATCAGAGGCAGGGAATCAGACGCGGGGAATCAGAGGCGGGGATTCAGAGCTGGGGAATCAGAGGCGGGGAATCAGAGTTGGGGAATCAGAGGCGGGGAATCAGATATGGGGAATCAGAGGCAGGGAATCAGAGGCGGGAAAACAGAGGCGGGGAATCAGATATGGGGAATCAGAGGCGGGGAATCAGAGGCAGGGAATCAGACACGGGGAATCAGAGGCGGGGAATCAGAGATGGGGAATCAGAGGCGGGGAATCAGAGGCAGGGAATCGGATGCCGGGAATCAGAGACGGGAAATCAGAGCTGGGGAATCAGAGGCGGGGAATCAGAGTTGGGGAATCAGAGGCGGCGAAGCAGATATGAGGAAATAGAGGCGGGGAATCAGATATGGGGAATCAGAGGCGGGGAATCAGATATGGGGAATCAGAGGCTGGGAATCAGAGGGGGGGAAACAGAGGCGGGAATAAGATATGGAGAATCAGAGGTGGGGAATCAGGGGCGGGGAATCAGTGGCAGGGAATCAGAGGCGGGGAATCAGAGGCGGGGAATCAAAGGAAGGGAATCAGACACGGGGAATCAGAGGTGGGGAATCAGAGATGGGGAATCAGAGGCGGGGAATCACAGGCAGGGAATCAGACGCGGGGAATCAGAGGCGGGGAATCAGAGCTGGGGAATCAGAGGTGTGGATTCAGAGTCGGGGAATCAGAGGCAGGGAATCGGTTGTGCGGAATCAGAGATGGGGAATCAGATGTGGGGAATCAGAGGCAGTGAATCAGAGATAGGGAATCAGAGGCGGGGAATCAGAGGCAAGAAATCAGACGGGGATTCAGAGGCTGGGAATCAGACGGGGGGAATCAAAGGCGGGGAATCAGAGCTGGTGAATCAGAGGCAGGGAATCAGAGTTGGGGATTCAGAGGCGGGGAATCAGATATGGGGAAACAGAGGCGGGGAATGAGAGGCGGGCAAGCAGAGGCGGGGAATTAGATATGGGGAATCAGAGGTGGGGAATCAGAGGTGGTGAATCAGAGATGGGGAATCACAGGAGGGGAATCAGAGGCAGCGAATAGAACGCGGGGAATCAGAGGCAGGGAATCAGAGCTGGGGAATCAGAGGCGGGGAATCAGATATGGGGAAACAGAGGCGGGGAATCAGAGGCGGGGAAACAGAGGCGGGGAATCAGACATGGGGAATCGGTTGCGGGGAATCAGAGGCGGGGAATCAGAGCTGGGGAATCAGAGGCGGGGAATCAGAGTTGGGGCATCAGAGGTGGGGAATTAGATATGGGGAAACAGATGCGGGGAATCAGAGGTGGGGAAACAGAGGCGGGGAATCAGATATGGGGAATCAGAGGTGGGGAATCAGAGGCAGGGAATCAGATGTGCGGAATCAGAGATGGGGAATCAGAGGCAGGGAATCAGAATCAGAAGCGGGGAATCAGAGGCCGGGAATCAGAGGCCGGGAATCAGATGCTGGGAATAAGAGGCCGGGAATCAGAGGTGGGGAATCAGAGTCCGGGAATCAGAGATGGGGATTCAGAGGCGGGGAATGAGATATGGAGAATCAGAGGCGGGGAATCAGAGGCGGGGAAACAGAGGTGGGGAATCCGATATGGAGAATCAGAGGTGGGGAATCAAAGGCGGTGAATCAGAGATGGGGAATCAGAGGCGGGGAATCAGAGGCAGGGAATCAGATGCGGGGATTCAGAGGCGGGGAATCAGAGCTGGCGAATCAGAGGCGGGGAATCAGAGGTGGGCAATCAGAGCCGGGGAATCAGATATGGGGAATCAGAGGCGGGGAATCAGAGGCGGGGAAACAGAGGCGGGGAATCAGATATGGGGAATCAGAGGTGGGGAATCAGAGGTTGTGAACCAGAGATGGGGAATCAAGGCGGGGAATCAGAGGGAGGGAATCAGACGCGGGGAATCAGAGGCGGGGTTTCAGAGCTGGGGAATCAGAGGCGGGGAATCAGAGTTGGGGAATAAGAGGCAGGGAATCAGATATGGGGAATCAGAGGCGGGGAATCAGAGGCGGGGAAACAGAGGCGGGGAATCAGATATGGGGAATCAGAGGTGGGGAATCAGGGGCAGGGAATCAGTGGCAGGGAAACAGAGGCGGGGAATCAGATATGGGGAATCAGAGGTGGGGAATCAGGGGCAGGGAATCAGTTGCAGGGAATCAGAGGCGGGGAATCTGAGGCGGGGAATCAGAGGCAGGGAATCAGACATGGGGAATCAGAGGCGGGGAATCAGAGATGGCGAATCAGAGGCGGGGAATCAGAGGCAGGGAATCGGACGCCGGGAATCAGAGGCGGGGAATCAGAGTTGGGGAATCAGAGGCGGGGAATCAGAGTTGGGGAATCAGAGGCGGGGAATCAGATATGGGGAAATAGAGGCGGGGAATCAGATATGGGGAATCAGAGGTGTGGAATCAGAGGTTGGGAATCAGAGGCAGGGAATCAGAGGCGGGGAAACAGAGGCGGGGAATCAGATATGGGGAATCAGAGGTGGCGAATCAAAGGCGGTGAAACAGAGATGGGGAATCAGGGCAGGGAATCAGAGGCAGGGAATCAGAGCTGGGGAAACAGAGGCGGGGAATCAGATATGGGGAATCAGAGGTGGGGAATCAGGGGCGGGGAATCAGTGGCAGGGAATCAGAGCTGGGGAATCAGAGGTGGGGAATCAGAGCTGGGGAAACAGAGGCGGGGAATCAGTTATGGGGAATCAGAGGTGGGGAATCAGGGGCGGGGAATCAGTGGGAGGGAATCAGAGGCCGGGAATAAAAGGCGGGGAATCAGAGCTGGGGAATCAGAGGCGGGGAATCAGAGTTGGGGAATCAGAGGAGGGGAATCAGATATGGGGAAACAGAGGCCGGGAATCAGAGGCAGGGAAACAGAGGCGGGGAATCAGATATGGGGAATCAGAGGCGGGGAATCAGAGGCTGGGAATCAGAGGGAGGGAATCGGATGTGCGGAATCAGAGATGGGGAATCAGAGGTGGGGATTCAGAGGACGTGAATCAGAGAAGGGGAATCAGAGGCTGGGAATCAGAGGCAGGGAATCAGACGCAGGGAATCAGAGGCGGGGAATCATAGCTGGCGAATTAGAGGAGGGGAATCAGAGTTGGGGAATCAGAGGCGGGGAATCAGATATCGGGAAACAGAGGCGGGGAATCAGATATGGGGAATCAGAGGTGGGGAATCAGAGGCAGGGAATCAGATGTGCGGAATCAGAGATGGGGAATCAGAGGCAGGGAATCAGATGCGGGGATTCAGAGGCGGGGAATCAGAGCTGGCGAATCAGAGGCGGGGAATCAGAGGTGGGCAATCAGAGCCGGGGAATCAGATATGGGGAATCAGAGGCGGGGAATCAGAGGCGGGGAAACAGAGGCGGGGAATCAGATATGGGGAATCAGAGGTGGGGAATCAGAGGTTGTGAACCAGAGATGGGGAATCAAGGCGGGGAATCAGAGGGAGGGAATCAGACGCGGGGAATCAGAGGCGGGGTTTCAGAGCTGGGGAATCAGAGGCGGGGAATCAGAGTTGGGGAATCAGAGGCAGGGAATCAGATATGGGGAATCAGAGGCGGGGAATCAGAGGCGGGGAAACAGAGGCGGGGAATCAGATATGGGGAATCAGAGGTGGGGAATCAGGGGCAGGGAATCAGTGGCAGGGAATCAGAGGCGGGGAATCTGAGGCGGGGAATCAGAGGCAGGGAATCAGACATGGGGAATCAGAGGCGGGGAATCAGAGATGGCGAATCAGAGGCGGGGAATCAGAGGCAGGGAATCGGACGCCGGGAATCAGAGGCGGGGAATCAGAGTTGGGGAATCAGAGGCGGGGAATCAGAGTTGGGGAATCAGAGGCGGGGAATCAGATATGGGGAAATAGAGGCGGGGAATCAGATATGGGGAATCAGAGGTGTGGAATCAGAGGTTGGGAATCAGAGGCAGGGAATCAGAGGCGGGGAAACAGAGGCGGGGAATCAGATATGGGGAATCAGAGGTGGCGAATCAAAGGCGGTGAAACAGAGATGGGGAATCAGGGCAGGGAATCAGAGGCAGGGAATCAGAGCTGGGGAAACAGAGGCGGGGAATCAGATATGGGGAATCAGAGGTGGGGAATCAGGGGCGGGGAATCAGTGGCAGGGAATCAGAGCTGGGGAATCAGAGGTGGGGAATCAGAGCTGGGGAAACAGAATCGGGGAATCAGTTATGGGGAATCAGAGGTGGGGAATCAGGGGCGGGGAATCAGTGGGAGGGAATCAGAGGCCGGGAATAAAAGGCGGGGAATCAGAGCTGGGGAATCAGAGGCGGGGAATCAGAGTTGGGGAATCAGAGGAGGGGAATCAGATATGGGGAAACAGAGGCCGGGAATCAGAGGCAGGGAAACAGAGGCGGGGAATCAGATATGGGGAATCAGAGGCGGGGAATCAGAGGCTGGGAATCAGAGGGAGGGAATCGGATGTGCGGAATCAGAGATGGGGAATCAGAGGTGGGGATTCAGAGGACGTGAATCAGAGAAGGGGAGTCAGAGGCTGGGAATCAGAGGCAGGGAATCAGACGCAGGGAATCAGAGGCGGGGAATCATAGCTGGCGAATTAGAGGAGGGGAATCAGAGTTGGGGAATCAGAGGCGGGGAATCAGATATCGGGAAACAGAGGCGGGGAATCAGATATGGGGAATCAGAGGTGGGGAATCAGAGGCAGGGAATCAGATGTGCGGAATCAGAGATGGGGAATCAGAGGCAGGGAATCAGAATCAGAAGCAGGGAATCAGTGGCAGGGAATCAGAGGCCGGGAATAAAAGGCGGGGAATCAGAGGCAGGGAATCGGATGTGTGGAATCAGAGATGGGGAATCAGAGGTGGGGATTCAGAGGTGGTGAATCAGAGAAGGGGAATCAGAGGCTGGGAATCAGAGGCAGGGAATCAGATGCAGGGAATCAGAGGCGGGGAATCATAGCTGGCAAATTAGAGGAGGGGAATCAGAGTTGGGGAATCAGAGGCGGGGAATCAGATATGGGGAAACAGAGGCGGGGAATCAGAGGTGGGGAAACAGAGGCGGGGAATCAGATATGGGGAATCAGAGGTGGGGAATCAGGGGCAGGGAATCAGTGGCAGGGAATCAGACGCGGGGAATCAGAGGCGGGGAATCAGAGGCGGGGAATCAGAGGCGGGGAATCAGAGGCAGGGAATCGGATGTGCGGAATCAGAGATGGGGAATCAGAGGTGGGGATTCAGAGGTGGTGAATCAGAGAAGGGGAATCAGAGGCTGGGAATCAGAGGCAGGGAATCAGACGCAGGGAATCAGAGGCGGGGAATCATAGCTGGCGAATTAGAGGAGGGGAATCAGAGTTGGGGAATCAGAGGCGGGGAATCATATATGGGGAATCAGAGGTGGGGAATCAGGGGCAGGGAATCAGTGGCAGGGAATCAGACGCGGGGAATCAGAGACGGGGAATCAGAGGCAGGGAATCAGACACGGGGAATCAGAGGCGGGGAATCAGAGGCCGGGAATCAGATGCTGGGAATAAGAGGCCGGGAATCAGAGGTGGGGAAACAGAGGCGGGGAATCAGATATGGGGAATCAGATGCTGGGAATAAGAGGCCGGGAATCAGAGGTGGGGAAACAGAGGCAGGGAATCAGATATGGGGAATCAGAGGTGGGGAATCAGAGGCGGGGAATCAGTGGCAGGGAATCAGAGGCCGGGAATAAAAGGCGGGGAATCAAAGCTGGGGAATCAGAGGCGGGGAATCAGAGTTGGGGAATCAGAGGAGGGGAATCAGATATGGGGAAACAGAGGCCGGGAATCAGAGGCAGGGAAACAGAGGCGGGGAATCAGATATGGGAAATCAGAGGTGGGGAATTAGAGGTTGCGAATCAGAGGCGGGATATCAGAGGCGGGGAATCAGAGGCAGGGAATCGGATGTGCGGAATCAGAGATGGGGAATCAGAGGTGGGGATTCAGAGGTGGTGAATCAGAGAAGGGGAATCAGAGGCTGGGAATCAGAGGCAGGGAATCAGACGCAGGGAATCAGAGGCGGGGAATCATAGCTGGCGAATTAGAGGAGGGGAATCAGAGTTGGGGAATCA
Organism: Narcine bancroftii; assembly: GCF_036971445.1. Lineage (NCBI taxonomy): Eukaryota > Metazoa > Chordata > Chondrichthyes > Torpediniformes > Narcinidae > Narcine > Narcine bancroftii. The sequence goes on along the minus strand of NC_091474.1, from coordinate 109,936,374 downwards.
GAGGCGGGGAATCAGATATGGGGAAACAGAGGCGGGGAATCAGAGGCGGGGAAACAGAGGCGGGGAATCAGATATGGGGAATCAGAGGTGGGGAATCAGAGGCAGGGAATCAGATGTGCGGAATCAGAGATGGGGAATCAGAGGCAGGGAATCAGAATCAGAAGCAGGGAATCAGAGGCCGGGAATCAGAGGCCGGAATCAGATGCTGGGAATCAGAGGCCTGGAATCAGAGGCGGGGAATCAGAGGCAGGGAATCAGATGCGGGGAATCAGAGGCGGGGAATCAGAGCTGGGGAATCAGAGGCAGGGTATTAGAGTTGGGGAATCAGAGGCGGGGAATCAGATATGGGGAAACAGAGGTGGGGAATCAGAGGCGGGTAAACAGAGGCAGGGAATCAGATATGGGGAATCAGAGGCGGGGAATCAGAGGTGGGGAATCATAGGCAGGGAATCGGATGTGCGGAATCAGAGATCGGGAATCAGAGGCCGGGAATCAGAGGTGGTGAATCAGATATGGGGAATCAGAGGCGGGGAATCAGAGGCAGGGAATCAGACGCGGGGAATCAGAGGTGGGCAATCAGAGGCGGGGAATCAGATATGGGGAATCAGAGGTGGGGAATCAGAGGCGGGGAAACGGATGTGCGGAATCAGAGATGGGGAATCAGAGGTGGGGATTCAGAAGTGGTGAATCAGAGAAGGGGAATCAGAGGCTGGGAATCAGAGGCAGGGAATCAGACGCAGGGAATCAGAGGCGGGGAATCATAGCTGGCGAATTAGAGGAGGTGAATCAGAGTTGGGGAAACAGAGGCGGGGAATCAGATATGGGGAATCAGAGGTGGGGAATCAGGGGCAGGGAATCAGTGGCAGGGAATCAGAGGCGGGGAATCATAGCTGGCGAATTAGAGGAAGGGAATCAGAGTTGGGGAAACAGAGGCGGGGAATCAGATAGGGGAATCAGAGGTGGGGAATCAGGGGCAGGGAATCAGTGGCAGGGAATCAGACGCGGGGAATCAGAGACGGGGAATCAGAGGCAGGGAATCAGACACGGGGAATCAGAGGTGGGGAATCAGAGATGGAGAATCAGAGGCGGGGAATCAGAGGCAGGGAATCAGAGGCCGGGAATCAGATGCTGGGAATAAGAGGCCGGGAATCAGAGGTGGGGAAACAGAGGCGGGGAATCAGATATGGGGAATCAGAGGTGGGTAATCAGAGGCGGGGAATCAGTGGCAGGGAATCAGAGGCCGGGAATAAAAGGCGGGGAATCAAAGCTGGGGAATCAGAGGCGGGGAATCAGAGTTGGGGAATCAGAGGAGGGGAATCAGATATGGGGAAACAGAGGCCGGGAATCAGAGGCAGGGAAACAGAGGCGGGGAATCAGGTATGGGAAATCAGAGGTGGGGAATTAGAGGTTGCGAATCAGAGGCGGGATATCAGAGGCGGGGAATCAGAGGCAGGGAATCGGATGTGCGCAATCAGAGATGGGGAATCAGAGGTGGGGATTCAGAGGTGGTGAATCAGAGAAGGGGAATCAGAGGCTGGGAATCAGAGGCAGGGAATTAGACGCAGGGAATCAGAGGCGGGGAATCATAGCTGGCGAATTAGAGGAGGGGAATCAGAGTTGGGGAATCAGAGGCGGGGAATCAGATATGGGGAAACAGAGGCGGGGAATCAGAGGCGGGGAAACAGAGGCGGGGAATCAGATATGGGGAATCAGAGGTGGGGAATCAGAGGCAGGGAATCAGATGTGCGGAATCAGAGATGGGGAATCAGAGGCTGGGAATCAGAGGCAGGGAATCAGACGCAGGGAATCAGAGGCGGGGAATCATAGCTGGCGAATTAGAGGAGGGGAATCAGAGTTGGGGAATCAGAGGCGGGGAATCATATATGGGGAATCAGAGGTGGGGAATCAGGGGCAGGGAATCAGTGGCAGGGAATCAGAGGCGGGGAATCATAGCTGGCGAATTAGAGGAAGGGAATCAGAGTTGGGGAAACAGAGGCGGGGAATCAGATATGGGGAATCAGAGGTGGGGAATCAGGGGCAGGGAATCAGTGGCAGGGAATCAGACGCGGGGAATCAGAGACGGGGAATCAGAGGCAGGGAATCAGACACGGGGAATCAGAGGCGGGGAATCAGAGATGGGGAATCAGAGGCGGGGAATCAGAGGCAGGGAATCAGAGGCCGGGAATCAGATGCTGGGAATAAGAGGCCGGGAATCAGAGGTGGGGAAACAGAGGCGGGGAATCAGATATGGGGAATCAGAGGTGGGGAATCAGAGGCGGGGAATCAGTGGCAGGGAATCAGAGGCCGGGAATAAAAGGCGGGGAATCAAAGCTGGGGAATCAGAGGCGGGGAATCAGAGTTGGGGAATCAGAGGAGGGGAATCAGATATGGGGAAACAGAGGCCGGGAATCAGAGGCAGGGAAACAGAGGCGGGGAATCAGATATGGGAAATCAGAGGTGGGGAATTAGAGGTTGCGAATCAGAGGCGGGATATCAGAGGCGGGGAATCAGAGGCAGGGAATCGGATGTGCGGAATCAGAGATGGGGAATCAGAGGTGGGGATTCAGAGGTTGTGAATCAGAGAAGGGGAATCAGAGGCTGGGAATCAGAGGCAGGGAATCAGACGCAGGGAATCAGAGGCGGGGAATCATAGCTGGCGAATTAGAGGAGGGGAATCAGAGTTGGGGAATCAGAGGCGGGGAATCAGATATGGGGAAACAGAGGCGGGGAATCAGAGGCGGGGAAACAGAGGCGGGGAATCAGATATGGGGAATCAGAGGTGGGGAATCAGAGGCAGGGAATCAGATGTGCGGAATCAGAGATGGGGAATCAGAGGCAGGGAATCAGAATCAGAAGCAGGGAATCAGAGGCCGGGAATCAGAGGCCGGAATCAGATGCTGGGAATCAGAGGCCTGGAATCAGAGGCGGGGAATCAGAGGCAGGGAATCAGATGCGGGGAATCAGAGGCGGGGAATCAGAGCTGGGGAATCAGAGGCAGGGTATTAGAGTTGGGGAATCAGAGGCGGGGAATCAGATATGGGGAAACAGAGGTGGGGAGTCAGAGGCGGGTAAACAGAGGCAGGGAATCAGATATGGGGAATCAGAGGCGGGGAATCAGAGGTGGGGAATCATAGGCAGGGAATCGGATGTGCGGAATCAGAGATGGGGAATCAGAGGCCGGGAATCAGAGGTGGTGAATCAGATATGGGGAATCAGAGGCGGGGAATCGGAGGCAGGGAATCAGACGCGGGGAATCAGAGGTGGGCAATCAGAGGCGGGGAATCAGATATGGGGAATCAGAGGTGGGGAATCAGAGGCGGGGAAACGGATGTGCGGAATCAGAGATGGGGAATCAGAGGTGGGGATTCAGAAGTGGTGAATCAGAGAAGGGGAATCAGAGGCTGGGAATCAGAGGCAGGGAATCAGACGCAGGGAATCAGAGGCGGGGAATCATAGCTGGCGAATTAGAGGAGGTGAATCAGAGTTGGGGAAACAGAGGCGGGGAATCAGATATGGGGAATCAGAGGTGGGGAATCAGGGGCAGGGAATCAGTGGCAGGGAATCAGAGGCGGGGAATCATAGCTGGCGACTTAGAGGAAGGGAATCAGAGTTTGGGAAACAGAGGCGGGGAATCAGATAGGGGAATCAGAGGTGGGGAATCAGGGGCAGGGAATCAGTGGCAGGGAATCAGACGCGGGGAATCAGAGACGGGGAATCAGAGGCAGGGAATCAGACACGGGGAATCAGAGGTGGGGAATCAGAGATGGGGAATCAGAGGCGGGGAATCAGAGGCAGGGAATCAGAGGCCGGGAATCAGATGCTGGGAATAAGAGGCCGGGAATCAGAGGTGGGGAAACAGAGGCGGGGAATCAGATATGGGGAATCAGAGGTGGGGAATCAGAGGCGGGGAATCAGTGGCAGGGAATCAGAGGCCGGGAATAAAAGGCTGGGAATCAAAGCTGGGGAATCAGAGGCGGGGAATCAGAGTTGGGGAATCAGAGGAGGGGAATCAGACGTGGGGAATCTGAGGCGGGGAATCAGAGCTGGGGAATCAGAGGTGGGGAATCAGAGTTGGGGAATCAGAGGCAGGGAATTGGATGTGCGGAATCAGAGATGGGGAATCAGAGGTGGGGAATCAGAGGCGGTGAATCAGAGATGGGGAATCAGAGGCGGGGAATCAGAGGCAGGAAATCAGACACGGGGATTCAGAGGCTGGGAATCAGACGGAGGGAATCAAAGGCGGGGAATCAGAGCTGGGGAATCTGAGGCAGGGAATCAGAGTTGGGGATTCAGAGGCGGGGAATCAGATATGGGGAAACAGAGGCGGGGAATCAGAGGCGGGAAAACAGAGGCGGGGAATTAGATATGGGGAATAAGAGGTGGGGAATCAGAGGTGGTGAATCAGTGGGGGAATCACAGGCGGGGAATCAGAGGCAGGGAATAGAACGCGGGGAATCAGAGGCAGGGAATCAGAGCTGGGGAATCAGAGGCGGGGAATCATAGTTGGGAATCAGAGGCGGGGAATCAGATATGGGGAAACAGAGGCGGGGAATCAGAGGCGGGGAAACAGAGGTGGGGAATCAGATATGGGGAATCGGATGCAGGGAATCAGAGGCGGGGAATCAGAGCTGGGGAATCAGAGGCGGGGAATCAGAGTTGGGGCATCAGATGTGGGGAATTAGATATAGGGAAACAGAGGCGGGGAATCAGAGGCGGGGAAACAGAGGCGGGGAATCAGATATGGGGAATCAGAGGTGGTGAATCAGAGGCAGGGAATCAGATGTGCGGAATCAGAGATGGGGAATCAGAGGCAGGGAATCAGAATCAGAAGCGGGGAATCAGAGGCCGGGAATAAGAGGCCGGGAATCAGATGCTGGGAATAAGAGGCCGGGAATCAGAGGTGGGGAATCAGAGTCCGGGAATCAGAGATGGGGATTCAGAGGCGGGGAATGAGATATGGAGAATCCGAGGCGGGGAATCAGAGGCGGGGAAACAGAGGTGGGGAATCAGATATGGGGAATCAGAGGTGGCGAATCAAAGGCGGTGAATCAGAGATGGGGAATCAGAGGCGGGGAATCAGAGGCAGGGAATCAGATGCGGGGAATCAGAGGCGGGGAATCGGAGCTGGCGAATCAGAGGCTGGGAATCAGAGGTGGGCAATCAGAGGTGGGGAATCAGATATGGGGAATCAGAGGCGGGGAATCAGAGGCGGGGAAACAGAGGCGGGGAATCAAATATAGGGAATCAGAGGTGGGGAATCAGAGGTTGTGAATCAGAGATGGGGAATCAAGGCCGGGAATAAAAGGCGGGGAATCAAAGCTGGGGAATCAGAGGCGGGGAATCAGAGTTGGGGAATCAGAGGAGGGGAATCAGATATGGGGAAACAGAGGCCGGGAATCAGAGGCAGGGAAACAGAGGCGGGGAATCAGATATGGGAAATCAGAGGTGGGGAATTAGAGGTTGCGAATCAGAGGCGGGATATCAGAGGCGGGGAATCAGAGGCAGGGAATCGGATGTGCGGAATCAGAGATGGGGAATCAGAGGTGGGGATTCAGAGGTGGTGAATCAGAGAAGGGGAATCAGAGGCTGGGAATCAGAGGCAGGGAATCAGACGCAGGGAATCAGAGGCGGGGAATCATAGCTGGCGAATTAGAGGAGGGGAATCAGAGTTGGGGAATCAGAGGCGGGGAATCAGATATGGGGAAACAGAGGCGGGGAATCAGAGGCAGGGAAACAGAGGCGGGGAATCAGATATGGGGAATCAGAGGTGGGGAATCAGAGGCAGGGAATCAGATGTGCGGAATCAGAGATGGGGAATCAGAGGCAGGGAATCAGAATCAGAAGCAGGGAATCAGAGGCCGGGAATCAGAGGCCGGAATCAGATGCTGGGAATCAGAGGCCTGGAATCAGAGGCGGGGAATCAGAGGCAGGGAATCAGATGCGGGGAATCAGAGGCGGGGAATCAGAGCTGGGGAATCAGAGGCAGGGTATTAGAGTTGGGGAATCAGAGGCGGGGAATCAGATATGGGGAAACAGAGGTGGGGAATCAGAGGCGGGGAAACAGAGGCAGGGAATCAGATATGGGGAATCAGAGGCGGGGAATCAGAGGTGGGGAATCATAGGCAGGGAATCGGATGTGCGGAATCAGAGATGGGGAATCAGAGGCCGGGAATCAGAGGTGGTGTATCAGATATGGGGAATCAGAGGCGGGGAATCAGAGGCAGGGAATCAGACGCGGGGAATCAGAGGTGGGCAATCAGAGGCGGGGAATCAGATATGGGGAATCAGAGGTGGGGAATCAGAGGCGGGGAAACAGGCGGGGAATCAGATATGGGGAATCAGAGGTGGGGCATCAGAGGTTGTGAATCACAGATGGGGAATTAGAGGCGGGGAATCAGAGGCAGGGAATCAGACGCGGGGAATCAGAGGCGGGGATTCAGAGCTGGGGAATTAGAAGCGGGGAATCAGAGTTGGGGAATCAGAGGCGGGGTATCAGATATGGGGAATCAGAGGCAGGGAATCAGAGGCGGGGAATCAGAGGCAGGGAATCAGACGTGGGGAATCTGAGGCGGGGAATCAGAGCTGGGGAATCAGAGGTGGGGAATCAGAGTTGGGGAATCAGAGGAGGGGAATCAGATATGGGGAAACAGAGGCCGGGAATCAGAGGCAGGGAAACAGAGGCGGGGAATCAGATATGGGAAATCAGAGGTGGGGAATTAGAGGTTGCGAATCAGAGGCGGGATATCAGAGGCGGGGAATCAGAGGCAGGGAATCGGATGTGCGGAATCAGAGATGGGGAATCAGAGGTGGGGATTCAGAGGTGGTGAATCAGAGAAGGGGAATCAGAGGCTGGGAATCAGAGGCAGGGAATCAGACGCAGGGAATCAGAGGCGGGGAATCATAGCTGGCGAATTAGAGGAGGGGAATCAGAGTTGGGGAATCAGAGGCGGGGAATCAGATATGGGGAAACAGAGGCGGGGAATCAGAGGCGGGGAAACAGAGGCGGGGAATCAGATATGGGGAATCAGAGGTGGGGAATCAGAGGCAGGGAATCAGATGTGCGGAATCAGAGATGGGGAATCAGAGGCAGGGAATCAGAATCAGAAGCAGGGAATCAGAGGCCGGGAATCAGAGGCCGGAATCAGATGCTGGGAATCAGAGGCCTGGAATCAGAGGCGGGGAATCAGAGGCAGGGAATCAGATGCGGGGAATCAGAGGCGGGGAATCAGAGCTGGGGAATCAGAGGCAGGGTATTAGAGTTGGGGAATCAGAGGCGGGGAATCAGATATGGGGAAACAGAGGTGGGGAATCAGAGGCGGGGAAACAGAGGCAGGGAATCAGATATGGGGAATCAGAGGCGGGGAATCAGAGGTGGGGAATCATAGGCAGGGAATCGGATGTGCGGAATCAGAGATGGGGAATCAGAGGCCGGGAATCAGAGGTGGTGAATCAGATATGGGGAATCAGAGGCGGGGAATCAGAGGCAGGGAATCAGACGCGGGGAATCAGAGGTGGGCAATCAGAGGCGGGGAATCAGATATGGGGAATCAGAGGTGGGGAATCAGAGGCGGGGAAACAGGCGGGGAATCAGATATGGGGAATCAGAGGTGGGGCATCAGAGGTTGTGAATCACAGATGGGGAATTAGAGGCGGGGAATCAGAGGCAGGGAATCAGACGCGGGGAATCAGAGGCGGGGATTCAGAGCTGGGGAATTAGAAGCGGGGAATCAGAGTTGGGGAATCAGAGGCGGGGTATCAGATATGGGGAATCAGAGGCAGGGAATCAGAGGCGGGGAATCAGAGGCAGGGAATCAGACGTGGGGAATCTGAGGCGGGGAATCAGAGCTGGGGAATCAGAGGTGGGGAATCAGAGTTGGGGAATCAGAGGCAGGGAATTGGATGTGCGGAATCAGAGATGGGGAATCAGAGGTGGGGAATCAGAGGCGGTGAATCAGAGATGGGGAATCAGAGGCGGGGAATCAGAGGCAGGAAATCAGACACGGGGATTCAGAGGCTGGGAATCAGACGGGGGGAATCAAAGGCGGGGAATCAGAGCTGGGGAATCTGAGGCAGGGAATCAGAGTTGGGGATTCAGAGGCGGGGAATCAGATATGGGGAAACAGAGGCGGGGAATCAGAGGCGGGAAAACAGAGGCGGGGAATTAGATATGGGGAATCAGAGGTGGGGAATCAGAGGTGGTGAATCAGTGGGGGAATCACAGGCGGGGAATCAGAGGCAGGGAATAGAACGCGGGGAATCAGAGGCAGGGAATCAGAGCTGGGGAATCAGAGGCGGGGAATCATAGTTGGGAATCAGAGGCGGGGAATCAGATATGGGGAAACAGAGGCGGGGAATCAGAGGCGGGGAAACAGAGGCGGGGAATCAGATATGGGGAATCGGATGCAGGGAATCAGAGGCGGGGAATCAGAGCTGGGGAATCAGAGGCGGGGAATCAGAGTTGGGGCATCAGAGGTGGGGAATTAGATATAGGGAAACAGAGGCGGGGAATCAGAGGCGGGAAACAGAGGCGGGGAATCAGATATGGGGAATCAGAGGTGGGGAATCAAAGGCAGGGAATCAGATGTGCGGAATTAGAGATGGGGAATCAGAGGCAGGGAATCAGAATCAGAAGCGGGGAATCAGAGGCCGGGAATAAGAGGCCGGGAATCAGATGCTGGGAATAAGAGGCCGGGAATCAGAGGTGGGGAATCAGAGTCCGGGAATCAGAGAAGGGGATTCAGAGGCGGGGAATGAGATATGGAGAATCAGAGGCGGGGAATCAGAGGCGGGGAAACAGAGGTGGGGAATCAGATATGGGGAATCAGAGGTGGCGAATCAAAGGCGGTGAATCAGAGATGGGGAATCAGAGGCGGGGAATCAGAGGCAGGGAATCAGATGCGGGGAATCAGAGGCGGGGAATCGGAGCTGGCGAATCAGAGGCGGGGAATCAGAGGTGGGCAATCAGAGGCGGGGAATCAGATATGGGGAATCAGAGGCGGGGAATCAGAGGCGGGGAAACAGAGGCGGGGAATCAAATATAGGGAATCAGAGGTGGGGAATCAGAGGTTGTGAATCAGAGATGGGGAATCAAGGCGGGGAATCAGAGGCAGGGAATCAGACGCGGGGAATCAGAGGCGGGGATTCAGAGCTGGGGAATCAGAGGCGGGGAATCAGAGTTGGGGAATCAGAGGCAGGGAATCAGATATGGGGAATCAGAGGCGGGGAATCAGAGGCGGGGAAACAGAGGCGGGGAATCAGATATGGGGAATCAGAGGTGGGGAATTAGATATAGGGAAACAGAGGCGGTGAATCAGAGGCGGGGAAACAGAGGCGGGGAAACAGAGGCGGGGAATCAGATATGGGGAATCAGAGGTGGGGAATCCGAGGTTGGGAATCAGAGGCAGGGAATCAGAGGCGGGGAATCAGAGGCGGGGAATCAGAGGAAGGGAATCAGATGTGCGGAATCGGAGATGGGGAATCAGAGGTAGGGAATCAGAGGCGGGGAATCAGAGGCGGGGAATCAGAGGCCGGGAATCAGATATGGGGAAACAGAGGCGGGGAATCCGAGGCGGGGAAACAGAGGCGGGGAATCAGATATGGGGAATCAGAGGTGGGGAATCAGAGGTTGGGAATCAGAGGCAGGGAATCAGAGGCTTGGAATCAGATGCAGGGAATCAGATGCGGGGAATCAGAGGCGGGGAATCAGAGCTGGGGAATCAGAGGTGGGGAATCAGATTTGGGGAATCAGAGGCGGGGACTTAGATATTGGGAAACAGAGGCGGGGAATCAGAGGCGGGGAAACCCAGGCGGGGAATCAGATATGGGGAATCAGAGGTGGGGAATCAGAGGCAAGGAATCAGATGTGCGGAATCAGAGATGGGGAATCAGAGGCAGGGAATCAGAATCAGAAGCAGGGAATCAGAGGCCGGGAATCAGAGGCAGGAATCAGAGGTGGGGAATCAGCGGCAGGGAATCAGATGCGGGGAATCAGAGGCGGGGAATCAGAGCTGGGGAATCAGAGGCGGGGTATTAGAGTTGGGGAATCAGAGGCGGGGAATCAGATATGGGGAAACAGAGGTGGGGAATCAGAGGCGGGGAAACAGAGGCAGGGAATCAGATATGGGGAATCAGAGGCGGGGAATCAGAGGTGGGGAATCATAGGCAGGGAATCGGATGTGCGGAATCAGTGATGGGGAATCAGAGGCCGGGAATCAGAGGTGGTGAATCAGAGATGGAGAATCAGAGGCGGGGAATCAGAGGCAGGGAATCAGACGCGGGGAATCAGAGGTGGGCAATCAGAGGCGGGGAATCAGATATGGGGAATCAGAGGCGGGGAATCAGAGGCGGGGAAACAGAGGCGGGGAATCAGATATGGGGAATCAGAGGTGGGGAATCCGAGGTTGGGAATCAGAGGCAGGGAATCAGAGGCGGGGAATCAGAGGCGGGGAATCAGAGGAAGGGAATCAGATGTGCGGAATCGGAGATGGGGAATCAGAGGCAGGGAATCAGAGGCGGGGAATCAGAGGCGGGGAATCAGAGGCCGGGAATCAGATATGGGGAAACAGAGGCGGGGAATCTGAGGCGGGGAAACAGAGGCGGGGAATCAGATATGGGGAATCAGAGGTGGGGAATCAGAGGTTGGGAATCAGAGGCAGGGAATCAGAGGCTTGGAATCAGATGCAGGGAATCAGATGCGGGGAATCAGAGGCGGGGAATCAGAGCTGGGGAATCAGAGGTGGGGAATCAGATTTGGGGAATCAGAGGCGGGGACTTAGATATTGGGAAACAGAGGCGGGGAATCAGAGGCGGGGAAACCCAGGCGGGGAATCAGATATGGGGAATCAGAGGTGGGGAATCAGAGCAAGGAATCAGATGTGCGGAATCAGAGATGGGGAATCAGAGGCAGGGAATCAGAATCAGAAGCAGGGAATCAGAGGCCGGGAATCAGAGGCCGGAATCAGAGGCGGGGAATCAGCGGCAGGGAATCAGATGCGGGGAATCAGAGGCGGGGAATCAGAGCTGGGGAATCAGAGGCGGGGTATTAGAGTTGGGGAATCAGAGGCGGGGAATCAGATATGGGGAAACAGAGGTGGGGAATCAGAGGCGGGGAAACAGAGGCAGGGAATCAGATATGGGGAATCAGAGGCGGGGAATCAGAGGTGGGGAATCATAGGCAGGGAATCGGATGTGCGGAATCAGAGATGGGGAATCAGAGGCCGGGAATCAGAGGTGGTGAATCAGAGATGGGGAATCAGAGGCGGGGAATCAGAGGCAGGGAATCAGACGCGGGGAATCAGAGGTGGGCAATCAGAGGCGGGGAATCAGATATGGGGAATCAGAGGCGGGGAATCAGAGGCGGGGAAACAGAGGCGGGGAATCAGAGGTGGGGAATCAGAGGTGGGGCATCGGAGGTTGTGAATCACAGATGGGGAATCAGAGGCGGGGAATCAGAGGCAGGGAATCAGACGCGGGGAATCAGACGCGGGGATTCAGAGCTGGGGAATCAGAGGCGGGGAATCAGAGTTGGGGAATCAGAGGCGGGGAATCAGATATGGGGAATCAGAGGCAGGGAATCAGAGGCGGGAAAACAGAGGCGGGGAATCAGATATGGGGAATCAGAGGCGGGGAATCAGAGGCAGGGAATCAGGCACGGGGAATCAGAGGCGGGGAATCAGAGATGGGGAATCAGAGGCGGGGAATCAGTGGCAGGGAATCGGATGCCGGGAATCAGAGGCGGGAAATCAGAGCTGGGGAATCAGAGGCGGGGAATCAGAGTTGGGGAATCAGAGGCAGCGAAGCAGATATGGGGAAATAGAGGCGGGGAATCAGATATGGGGAATCAGAAGCGGGGAATCAGATATGGGGAATCAGAGGCTGGGAATCAGAGGGGGGGAAACAGAGGCGGGGAATAAGATATGGAGAATCAGAGGTGGGGAATCAGGGGCGGGGAATCAGTGGCAGGGAATCAGAGGCGGGGAATCAGAGGCGGGGAATCAAAGGAAGGGAATCAGACACGGGGAATCAGAGGTGGGGAATCAGAGATGGGGAATCAGAGGCGGGGAATCACAGGCAGGGAATCAGACGCGGGGAATCAGAGGCGGGGAATCAGAGCTGGGGAATCAGAGGTGTGGAATCAGAGTCGGGGAATCAGAGGCAGGGAATCGGTTGTGCGGAATCAGAGATGGGGAATCAGATGTGGGGAATCAGAGGCAGTGAATCAGAGATGGGGAATCAGAGGCGGGGAATCAGAGGCAAGAAATCAGACGGGGATTCAGAGGCTGGGAATCAGACGGGTGGAATCAAAGGCGGGGAATCAGAGCTGGTGAATCTGAGGCAGGGAATCAGAGTTGGGGATTCAGAGGCGGGGAATCAGATATGGGGAAACAGAGGCGGGGAATGAGAGGCGGGCAAGCAGAGGCGGGGAATTAGATATGGGGAATCAGAGGTGGGGAATCAGAGGTGGTGAATCAGAGATGGGGAATCACAGGAGGGGAATCAGAGGCAGCGAATAGAACGCGGGGAATCAGAGGCAGGGAATCAGAGCTGGGGAATCAGAGGCGGGGAATCAGATATGGGGAAACAGAGGCGGGGAATCAGAGGCGGGGAAACAGAGGCGGGGAATCAGACATGGGGAATCGGTTGCGGGGAATCAGAGGCGGGGAATCAGAGCTGGGGAATCAGAGGCGGGGAATCAGAGTTGGGGCATCAGAGGTGGGGAATTAGATATGGGGAAACAGAGGCGGGGAATCAGAGGCGGGGGAACAGAGGCGGGGAATCAGATATGGGGAATCAGAGGTGGGGAATCAGAGGCAGGGAATCAGATGTGCGGAATCAGAGATGGGGAATCAGAGGCAGGGAATCAGAATCAGAAGCGGGGAATCAGAGGCCGGGAATCAGAGGCCGGGAATCAGATGCTGGGAATAAGAGGCCGGGAATCAGAGGTGGGGAATCAGAGTCCGGGAATCAGAGATGGGGATTCAGAGGCGGGGAATGAGATATGGAGAATCAGAGGCGGGGAATCAGAGGCGGGGAAACAGAGGTGGGGAATCAGATATGGAGAATCAGAGGTGGGGAATCAAAGGCGGTGAATCAGAGATGGGGAATCAGAGGCGGGGAATCAGAGGCAGGGAATCAGATGCGGGGATTCAGAGGCGGGGAATCAGAGCTGGCGAATCAGAGGCGGGGAATCAGAGGTGGGCAATCAGAGCCGGGGAATCAGATATGGGGAATCAGAGGCGGGGAATCAGAGGCGGGGAAACAGAGGCGGGGAATCAGATATGGGGAATCAGAGGTGGGGAATCAGAGGTTGTGAATCAGAGATGGGGAATCAAGGCGGGGAATCAGAGGGAGGGAATCAGACGCGGGGAATCAGAGGCGGGGTTTCAGAGCTGGGGAATCAGAGGCGGGGAATCAGAGTTGTGGAATCAGAGGCAGGGAATCAGATATGGGGAATCAGAGGCGGGGAATCAGAGGCGGGGAAACAGAGGCGGGGAATCAGATATGGGGAATCAGAGGTGGGGAATCAGGGGCAGGGAATCAGTGGCAGGGAATCAGAGGCGGGGAATCTGAGGCGGGGAATCAGAGGCAGGGAATCAGACACGGGGAATCAGAGGCGGGGAATCAGAGATGGCGAATCAGAGGCGGGGAATCAGAGGCAGGGAATCGGACGCCGGGAATCAGAGGCGGGGAATCAGAGTTGGGGAATCAGAGGCGGGGAATCAGAGTTGGGGAATCGGAGGCGGGGAATCAGATATGGGGAAATAGAGGCGGGGAATCAGATATGGGGAATCAGAGGTGTGGAATCAGAGGTTGGGAATCAGAGGCAGGGAATCAGAGGCGGGGAAACAGAGGCGGGGAATCAGATATGGGGAATCAGAGGTGGCGAATCAAAGGCGGTGAAACAGAGATGGGGAATCAGGGCAGGGAATCAGAGGCAGGGAATCAGAGCTGGGGAAACAGAGGCGGGGAATCAGATATGGGGAATCAGAGGTGGGGAATCAGACGCGGGGAATCAGAGGCGGGGTTTCAGAGCTGGGGAATCAGAGGCGGGGAATCAGAGTTGGGGAATCAGAGGCAGGGAATCAGATATGGGGAATCAGAGGCGGGGAATCAGAGGCGGGGAAACAGAGGCGGGGAATCAGATATGGGGAATCAGAGGTGGGGAATCAGGGGCAGGGAATCAGTGGCAGGGAATCAGAGGCGGGGAATCTGAGGCGGGGAATCAGAGGCAGGGAATCAGACATGGGGAATCAGAGGCGGGGAATCAGAGATGGCGAATCAGAGGCGGGGAATCAGAGGCAGGGAATCGGACGCCGGGAATCAGAGGCGGGGAATCAGAGTTGGGGAATCAGAGGCGGGGAATCAGAGTTGGGGAATCAGAGGCGGGGAATCAGATATGGGGAAATAGAGGCGGGGAATCAGATATGGGGAATCAGAGGTGTGGAATCAGAGGTTGGGAATCAGAGGCAGGGAATCAGAGGCGGGGAAACAGAGGCGGGGAATCAGATATGGGGAATCAGAGGTGGCGAATCAAAGGCGGTGAAACAGAGATGGGGAATCAGGGCAGGGAATCAGAGGCAGGGAATCAGAGCTGGGGAAACAGAGGCGGGGAATCAGATATGGGGAATCAGAGGTGGGGAATCAGGGGCGGGGAATCAGTGGCAGGGAATCAGAGCTGGGGAATCAGAGGTGGGGAATCAGAGCTGGGGAAACAGAGGCGGGGAATCAGTTATGGGGAATCAGAGGTGGGGAATCAGGGGCGGGGAATCAGTGGGAGGGAATCAGAGGCCGGGAATAAAAGGCGGGGAATCAGAGCTGGGGAATCAGAGGCGGGGAATCAGAGTTGGGGAATCAGAGGAGGGGAATCAGATATGGGGAAACAGAGGCCGGGAATCAGAGGCAGGGAAACAGAGGCGGGGAATCAGATATGGGGAATCAGAGGCGGGGAATCAGAGGCTGGGAATCAGAGGGAGGGAATCGGATGTGCGGAATCAGAGATGGGGAATCAGAGGTGGGGATTCAGAGGACGTGAATCAGAGAAGGGGAATCAGAGGCTGGGAATCAGAGGCAGGGAATCAGACGCAGGGAATCAGAGGCGGGGAATCATAGCTGGCGAATTAGAGGAGGGGAATCAGAGTTGGGGAATCAGAGGCGGGGAATCAGATATCGGGAAACAGAGGCGGGGAATCAGATATGGGGAATCAGAGGTGGGGAATCAGAGGCAGGGAATCAGATGTGCGGAATCAGAGATGGGGAATCAGAGGCAGGGAATCAGATGCGGGGATTCAGAGGCGGGGAATCAGAGCTGGCGAATCAGAGGCGGGGAATCAGAGGTGGGCAATCAGAGCCGGGGAATCAGATATGGGGAATCAGAGGCGGGGAATCAGAGGCGGGGAAACAGAGGCGGGGAATCAGATATGGGGAATCAGAGGTGGGGAATCAGAGGTTGTGAACCAGAGATGGGGAATCAAGGCGGGGAATCAGAGGGAGGGAATCAGACGCGGGGAATCAGAGGCGGGGTTTCAGAGCTGGGGAATCAGAGGCGGGGAATCAGAGTTGGGGAATCAGAGGCAGGGAATCAGATATGGGGAATCAGAGGCGGGGAATCAGAGGCGGGGAAACAGAGGCGGGGAATCAGATATGGGGAATCAGAGGTGGGGAATCAGGGGCAGGGAATCAGTGGCAGGGAATCAGAGGCGGGGAATCTGAGGCGGGGAATCAGAGGCAGGGAATCAGACATGGGGAATCAGAGGCGGGGAATCAGAGATGGCGAATCAGAGGCGGGGAATCAGAGGCAGGGAATCGGACGCCGGGAATCAGAGGCGGGGAATCAGAGTTGGGGAATCAGAGGCGGGGAATCAGAGTTGGGGAATCAGAGGAGGGGAATCAGATATGGGGAAATAGAGGCGGGGAATCAGATATGGGGAATCAGAGGTGTGGAATCAGAGGTTGGGAATCAGAGGCAGGGAATCAGAGGCGGGGAAACAGAGGCGGGGAATCAGATATGGGGAATCAGAGGTGGCGAATCAGAGGCGGTGAAACAGAGATGGGGAATCAGGGCAGGGAATCAGAGGCAGGGAATCAGAGCTGGGGAAACAGAGGCGGGGAATCAGATATGGGGAATCAGAGGTGGGGAATCAGGGGCGGGGAATCAGTTGCAGGGAATCAGAGCTGGGGAATCAGAGGTGGGGAATCAGAGCTGGGGAAACAGAGGCGGGGAATCAGTTATGGGGAATCAGAGGTGGGGAATCAGGGGCGGGGAATCAGTGGGAGGGAATCAGAGGCCGGGAATAAAAGGCGGGGAATCAGAGCTGGGGAATCAGAGGCGGGGAATCAGAGTTGGGGAATCAGAGGAGGGGAATCAGATATGGGGAAACAGAGGCCGGGAATCAGAGGCAGGGAAACAGAGGCGGGGAATCAGATATGGGGAATCAGAGGCGGGGAATCAGAGGCTGGGAATCAGAGGGAGGGAATCGGATGTGCGGAATCAGAGATGGGGAATCAGAGGTGGGGATTCAGAGGACGTGAATCAGAGAAGGGGAGTCAGAGGCTGGGAATCAGAGGCAGGGAATCAGACGCAGGGAATCAGAGGCGGGGAATCATAGCTGGCGAATTAGAGGAGGGGAATCAGAGTTGGGGAATCAGAGGCGGGGAATCAGATATCGGGAAACAGAGGCGGGGAATCAGATATGGGGAATCAGAGGTGGGGAATCAGAGGCAGGGAATCAGATGTGCGGAATCAGAGATGGGGAATCAGAGGCAGGGAATCAGAATCAGAAGCAGGGAATCAGTGGCAGGGAATCAGAGGCCGGGAATAAAAGGCGGGGAATCAGAGGCAGGGAATCGGATGTGTGGAATCAGAGATGGGGAATCAGAGGTGGGGATTCAGAGGTGGTGAATCAGAGAAGGGGAATCAGAGGCTGGGAATCAGAGGCAGGGAATCAGATGCAGGGAATCAGAGGCGGGGAATCATAGCTGGCGAATTAGAGGAGGGGAATCAGAGTTGGGGAATCAGAGGCGGGGAATCAGATATGGGGAAACAGAGGCGGGGAATCAGAGGTGGGGAAACAGAGGCGGGGAATCAGATATGGGGAATCAGAGGTGGGGAATCAGGGGCAGGGAATCAGTGGCAGGGAATCAGACGCGGGGAATCAGAGGCGGGGAATCAGAGGCGGGGAATCAGAGGCGGGGATTCAGAGGCAGGGAATCGGATGTGCGGAATCAGAGATGGGGAATCAGAGGTGGGGATTCAGAGGTGGTGAATCAGAGAAGGGGAATCAGAGGCTGGGAATCAGAGGCAGGGAATCAGACGCAGGGAATCAGAGGCGGGGAATCATAGCTGGCGAATTAGAGGAGGGGAATCAGAGTTGGGGAATCAGAGGCGGGGAATCATATATGGCGAATCAGAGGTGGGGAATCAGGGGCAGGGAATCAGTGGCAGGGAATCAGAGGCGGGGAATCATAGCTGGCGAATTAGAGGAAGGGAATCAGAGTTGGGGAAACAGAGGCGGGGAATCAGATATGGGGAATCAGAGGTGGGGAATCAGGGGCAGGGAATCAGTGGCAGGGAATCAGACGCGGGGAATCAGAGACGGGGAATCAGAGGCAGGGAATCAGACACGGGGAATCAGAGGCGGGGAATCAGAGGCCGGGAATCAGATGCTGGGAATAAGAGGCCGGGAATCAGAGGTGGGGAAACAGAGGCGGGGAATCAGATATGGGGAATCAGATGCTGGGAATAAGAGGCCGGGAATCAGAGGTGGGGAAACAGAGGCGGGGAATCAGATATGGGGAATCAGAGGTGGGGAATCAGAGGCGGGGAATCAGTGGCAGGGAATCAGAGGCCGGGAATAAAAGGCGGGGAATCAAAGCTGGGGAATCAGAGGCGGGGAATCAGAGTTGGGGAATCAGAGGAGGGGAATCAGATATGGGGAAACAGAGGCCGGGAATCAGAGGCAGGGAAACAGAGGCGGGGAATCAGATATGGGAAATCAGAGGTGGGGAATTAGAGGTTGCGAATCAGAGGCGGGATATCAGAGGCGGGGAATCAGAGGCAGGGAATCGGATGTGCGGAATCAGAGATGGGGAATCAGAGGTGGGGATTCAGAGGTGTTGAATCAGAGAAGGGGAATCAGAGGCTGGGAATCAGAGGCAGGGAATCAGACGCAGGGAATCAGAGGCGGGGAATCATAGCTGGCGAATTAGAGGAGGGGAATCAGAGTTGGGGAATCAGAGGCGGGGAATCAGATATGGGGAAACAGAGGCGGGGAATCAGAGGCGGGGAAACAGAGGCGGGGAATCAGATATGGGGAATCAGAGGTGGGGAATCAGAGGCAGGGAATCAGATGTGCGGAATCAGAGATGGGGAATCAGAGGCAGGGAATCAGAATCAGAAGCAGGGAATCAGAGGCCGGGAATCAGAGGCCGGAATCAGATGCTGGGAATCAGAGGCCTGGAATCAGAGGCGGGGAATCAGAGGCAGGGAATCAGATGCGGGGAATCAGAGGCGGGGAATCAGAGCTGGGGAATCAGAGGCAGGGTATTAGAGTTGGGGAATCAGAGGCGGGGAATCAGATATGGGGAAACAGAGGTGGGGAATCAGAGGCGGGTAAACAGAGGCAGGGAATCAGATATGGGGAATCAGAGGCGGGGAATCAGAGGTGGGGAATCATAGGCAGGGAATCGGATGTGCGGAATCAGAGATCGGGAATCAGAGGCCGGGAATCAGAGGTGGTGAATCAGATATGGGGAATCAGAGGCGGGGAATCAGAGGCAGGGAATCAGACGCGGGGAATCAGAGGTGGGCAATCAGAGGCGGGGAATCAGATATGGGGAATCAGAGGTGGGGAATCAGAGGCGGGGAAACGGATGTGCGGAATCAGAGATGGGGAATCAGAGGTGGGGATTCAGAAGTGGTGAATCAGAGAAGGGGAATCAGAGGCTGGGAATCAGAGGCAGGGAATCAGACGCAGTGAATCAGAGGCGGGGAATCATAGCTGGCGAATTAGAGGAGGTGAATCAGAGTTGGGGAAACAGAGGCGGGGAATCAGATATGGGGAATCAGAGGTGGGGAATCAGGGGCAGGGAATCAGTGGCAGGGAATCAGAGGCGGGGAATCATAGCTGGCGAATTAGAGGAAGGGAATCAGAGTTGGGGAAACAGAGGCGGGGAATCAGATAGGGGAATCAGAGGTGGGGAATCAGAGGCAGGGAATCAGAGGCCGGGAATCAGATGCTGGGAATAAGAGGCCGGGAATCAGAGGTGGGGAAACAGAGGCGGGGAATCAGATATGGGGAATCAGAGGTGGGTAATCAGAGGCGGGGAATCAGTGGCAGGGAATCAGAGGCCGGGAATAAAAGGCGGGGAATCAAAGCTGGGGAATCAGAGGCGGGGAATCAGAGTTGGGGAATCAGAGGAGGGGAATCAGATATGGGGAAACAGAGGCCGGGAATCAGAGGCAGGGAAACAGAGGCGGGGAATCAGGTATGGGAAATCAGAGGTGGGGAATTAGAGGTTGCGAATAAGAGGCGGGATATCAGAGGCGGGGAATCAGAGGCAGGGAATCGGATGTGCGCAATCAGAGATGGGGAATCAGAGGTGGGGATTCAGAGGTGGTGAATCAGAGAAGCGGAATCAGAGGCTGGGAATCAGAGGCAGGGAATCAGACGCAGGGAATCAGAGGCGGGGAATCATAGCTGGCGAATTAGAGGAGGGGAATCAGAGTTGGGGAATCAGAGGCGGGGAATCAGATATGGGGAAACAGAGGCGGGGAATCAGAGGCGGGGAAACAGAGGCGGGGAATCAGATATGGGGAATCAGAGGTGGGGAATCAGAGGCAGGGAATCAGATGTGCGGAATCAGAGATGGGGAATCAGAGGCTGGGAATCAGAGGCAGGGAATCAGACGCAGGGAATCAGAGGCGGGGAATCATAGCTGGCGAATTAGAGGAGGGGAATCAGAGTTGGGGAATCAGAGGCGGGGAATCATATATGGGGAATCAGAGGTGGGGAATCAGGGGCAGGGAATCAGTGGCAGGGAATCAGAGGCGGGGAATCATAGCTGGCGAATTAGAGGAAGGGAATCAGAGTTGGGGAAACAGAGGCGAGGAATCAGATATGGGGAATCAGAGGTGGGGAATCAGGGGCAGGGAATCAGTGGCAGGGAATCAGACGCGGGGAATCAGAGACGGGGAATCAGAGGCAGGGAATCAGACACGGGGAATCAGAGGCGGGGAATCAGAGATGGGGAATCAGAGGCGGGGAATCAGAGGCAGGGAATCAGAGGCCGGGAATCAGATGCTGGGAATAAGAGGCCGGGAATCAGAGGTGGGGAAACAGAGGCGGGGAATCAGATATGGGGAATCAGAGGTGGGGAATCAGAGGCGGGGAATCAGTGGCAGGGAATCAGAGGCCGGGAATAAAAGGCGGGGAATCAAAGCTGGGGAATCAGAGGCGGGGAATCAGAGTTGGGGAATCAGAGGAGGGGAATCAGATATGGGGAAACAGAGGCCGGGAATCAGAGGCAGGGAAACAGAGGCGGGGAATCAGATATGGGAAATCAGAGGTGGGGAATTAGAGGTTGCGAATCAGAGGCGGGATATCAGAGGCGGGGAATCAGAGGCAGGGAATCTGATGTGCGGAATCAGAGATGGGGAATCAGAGGTGGGGATTCAGAGGTTGTGAATCAGAGAAGGGGAATCAGAGGCTGGGAATCAGAGGCAGGGAATCAGAGGCAGGGAATCAGAGGCGGGGAATCATAGCTGGCGAATTAGAGGAGGGGAATCAGAGTTGGGGAATCAGAGGCGGGGAATCAGATATGGGGAAACAGAGGCGGGGAATCAGAGGCGGGGAAACAGAGGCGGGGAATCAGATATGGGGAATCAGAGGTGGGGAATCAGAGGCAGGGAATCAGATGTGCGGAATCAGAGATGGGGAATCAGAGGCAGGGAATCAGAATCAGAAGCAGGGAATCAGAGGCCGGGAATCAGAGGCCGGAATCAGATGCTGGGAATCAGAGGCCTGGAATCAGAGGCGGGGAATCAGAGGCAGGGAATCAGATGCGGGGAATCAGAGGCGGGGAATCAGAGCTGGGGAATCAGAGGCAGGGTATTAGAGTTGGGGAATCAGAGGCGGGGAATCAGATATGGGGAAACAGAGGTGGGGAATCAGAGGCGGGTAAACAGAGGCAGGGAATCAGATATGGGGAATCAGAGGCGGGGAATCAGAGGTGGGGAATCATAGGCAGGGAATCGGATGTGCGGAATCAGAGATGGGGAATCAGAGGCCGGGAATCAGAGGTGGTGAATCAGATATGGGGAATCAGAGGCGGGGAATCAGAGGCAGGGAATCAGACGCGGGGAATCAGAGGTGGGCAATCAGAGGCGGGGAATCAGATATGGGGAATCAGAGGTGGGGAATCAGAGGCGGGGAAACGGATGTGCGGAATCAGAGATGGGGAATCAGAGGTGGGGATTCAGAAGTGGTGAATCAGAGGTGGGGAATCAGAGATGGGGAATCAGAGGCGGGGAATCAGAGGCAGGGAATCAGAGGCCGGGAATCAGATGCTGGGAATAAGAGGCCGGGAATCAGAGGTGGGGAAACAGAGGCGGGGAATCAGATATGGGGAATCAGAGGTGGGGAATCAGAGGCGGGGAATCAGTGGCAGGGAATCAGAGGCCGGGAATAAAAGGCGGGGAATCAAAGCTGGGGAATCAGAGGCGGGGAATCAGAGTTGGGGAATCAGAGGAGGGGAATCAGACGTGGGGAATCTGAGGCGGGGAATCAGAGCTGGGGAATCAGAGGTGGGGAATCAGAGTTGGGGAATCAGAGGCAGGGAATTGGATGTGCGGAATCAGAGATGGGGAATCAGAGGTGGGGAATCAGAGGCGGTGAATCAGAGATGGGGAATCAGAGGCGGGGAATCAGAGGCAGGAAATCAGACACGGGGATTCAGAGGCTGGGAATCAGACGGGGGGAATCAAAGGCGGGGAATCAGAGCTGGGGAATCTGAGGCAGGGAATCAGAGTTGGGGATTCAGAGGCGGGGAATCAGATATGGGGAAACAGAGGCGGGGAATCAGAGGCGGGAAAACAGAGGCGGGGAATTAGATATGGGGAATAAGAGGTGGGGAATCAGAGGTGGTGAATCAGTGGGGGAATCACAGGCGGGGAATCAGAGGCAGGGAATAGAACGCGGGGAATCAGAGGCAGGGAATCAGAGCTGGGGAATCAGAGGCGGGGAATCATAGTTGGGAATCAGAGGCGGGGAATCAGATATGGGGAAACAGAGGCGGGGAATCAGAGGCGGGGAAACAGAGGTGGGGAATCAGATATGGGGAATCGGATGCAGGGAATCAGAGGCGGGGAATCAGAGCTGGGGAATCAGAGGCGGGGAATCAGAGTTGGGGCATCAGAGGTGGGGAATTAGATATAGGGAAACAGAGGCGGGGAATCAGAGGCGGGGAAACAGAGGCGGGGAATCAGATATGGGGAATCAGAGGTGGTGAATCAGAGGCAGGGAATCAGATGTGCGGAATCAGAGATGGGGAATCAGAGGCAGGGAATCAGAATCAGAAGCGGGGAATCAGAGGCCGGGAATAAGAGGCCGGGAATCAGATGCTGGGAATAAGAGGCCGGGAATCAGAGGTGGGGAATCAGAGTCCGGGAATCAGAGATGGGGATTCAGAGGCGGGGAATGAGATATGGAGAATCCGAGGCGGGGAATCAGAGGCGGGGAAACAGAGGTGGGGAATCAGATATGGGGAATCAGAGGTGGCGAATCAAAGGCGGTGAATCAGAGATGGGGAATCAGAGGCGGGGAATCAGAGGCAGGGAATCAGATGCGGGGAATCAGAGGCGGGGAATCGGAGCTGGCGAATCAGAGGCTGGGAATCAGAGGTGGGCAATCAGAGGTGGGGAATCAGATATGGGGAATCAGAGGCGGGGAATCAGAGGCTGGGAAACAGAGGCGGGGAATCAAATATAGGGAATCAGAGGTGGGGAATCAGAGGTTGTGAATCAGAGATGGGGAATCAAGGCCGGGAATAAAAGGCGGGGAATCAAAGCTGGGGAATCAGAGGCGGGGAATCAGAGTTGGGGAATCAGAGGAGGGGAATCAGATATGGGGAAACAGAGGCCGGGAATCAGAGGCAGGGAAACAGAGGCGGGGAATCAGATATGGGAAATCAGAGGTGGGGAATTAGAGGTTGCGAATCAGAGGCGGGATATCAGAGGCGGGGAATCAGAGGCAGGGAATCGGATGTGCGGAATCAGAGATGGGGAATCAGAGGTGGGGATTCAGAGGTGGTGAATCAGAGAAGGGGAATCAGAGGCTGGGAATCAGAGGCAGGGAATCAGACGCAGGGAATCAGAGGCGGGGAATCATAGCTGGCGAATTAGAGGAGGGGAATCAGAGTTGGGGAATCAGAGGCGGGGAATCAGATATGGGGAAACAGAGGCGGGGAATCAGAGGCGGGGAAACAGAGGCGGGGAATCAGATATGGGGAATCAGAGGTGGGGAATCAGAGGCAGGGAATCAGATGTGCGGAATCAGAGATGGGGAATCAGAGGCAGGGAATCAGAATCAGAAGCAGGGAATCAGAGGCCGGGAATCAGAGGCCGGAATCAGATGCTGGGAATCAGAGGCCTGGAATCAGAGGCGGGGAATCAGAGGCAGGGAATCAGATGCGGGGAATCAGAGGCGGGGAATCAGAGCTGGGGAATCAGAGGCAGGGTATTAGAGTTGGGGAATCAGAGGCGGGGAATCAGATATGGGGAAACAGAGGTGGGGAATCAGAGGCGGGGAAACAGAGGCAGGGAATCAGATATGGGGAATCAGAGGCGGGGAATCAGAGGTGGGGAATCATAGGCAGGGAATCGGATGTGCGGAATCAGAGATGGGGAATCAGAGGCCGGGAATCAGAGGTGGTGTATCAGATATGGGGAATCAGAGGCGGGGAATCAGAGGCAGGGAATCAGACGCGGGGAATCAGAGGTGGGCAATCAGAGGCGGGGAATCAGATATGGGGAATCAGAGGTGGGGAATCAGAGGCGGGGAAACAGGCGGGGAATCAGATATGGGGAATCAGAGGTGGGGCATCAGAGGTTGTGAATCACAGATGGGGAATTAGAGGCGGGGAATCAGAGGCAGGGAATCAGACGCGGGGAATCAGAGGCGGGGATTCAGAGCTGGGGAATTAGAAGCGGGGAATCAGAGTTGGGGAATCAGAGGCGGGGTATCAGATATGGGGAATCAGAGGCAGGGAATCAGAGGCGGGGAATCAGAGGCAGGGAATCAGACGTGGGGAATCTGAGGCGGGGAATCAGAGCTGGGGAATCAGAGGTGGGGAATCAGAGTTGGGGAATCAGAGGAGGGGAATCAGATATGGGGAAACAGAGGCCGGGAATCAGAGGCAGGGAAACAGAGGCGGGGAATCAGATATGGGAAATCAGAGGTGGGGAATTAGAGGTTGCGAATCAGAGGCGGGATATCAGAGGCGGGGAATCAGAGGCAGGGAATCGGATGTGCGGAATCAGAGATGGGGAATCAGAGGTGGGGATTCAGAGGTGGTGAATCAGAGAAGGGGAATCAGAGGCTGGGAATCAGAGGCAGGGAATCAGACGCAGGGAATCAGAGGCGGGGAATCATAGCTGGCGAATTAGAGGAGGGGAATCAGAGTTGGGGAATCAGAGGCGGGGAATCAGATATGGGGAAACAGAGGCGGGGAATCAGAGGCGGGGAAACAGAGGCGGGGAATCAGATATGGGGAATCAGAGGTGGGGAATCAGAGGCAGGGAATCAGATGTGCGGAATCAGAGATGGGGAATCAGAGGCAGGGAATCAGAATCAGAAGCAGGGAATCAGAGGCCGGGAATCAGAGGCCGGAATCAGATGCTGGGAATCAGAGGCCTGGAATCAGAGGCGGGGAATCAGAGGCAGGGAATCAGATGCGGGGAATCAGAGGCGGGGAATCAGAGCTGGGGAATCAGAGGCAGGGTATTAGAGTTGGGGAATCAGAGGCGGGGAATCAGATATGGGGAAACAGAGGTGGGGAATCAGAGGCGGGGAAACAGAGGCAGGGAATCAGATATGGGGAATCAGAGGCGGGGAATCAGAGGTGGGGAATCATAGGCAGGGAATCGGATGTGCGGAATCAGAGATGGGGAATCAGAGGCCGGGAATCAGAGGTGGTGAATCAGATATGGGGAATCAGAGGCGGGGAATCAGAGGCAGGGAATCAGACGCGGGGAATCAGAGGTGGGCAATCAGAGGCGGGGAATCAGATATGGGGAATCAGAGGTGGGGAATCAGAGGCGGGGAAACAGGCTGGGAATCAGATATGGGGAATCAGAGGTGGGGCATCACAGGTTGTGAATCACAGATGGGGAATTAGAGGCGGGGAATCAGAGGCAGGGAATCAGACGCGGGGAATCAGAGGCGGCGATTCAGAGCTGGGGAATTAGAAGCGGGGAATCAGAGTTGGGGAATCAGAGGCGGGGTATCAGATATGGGGAATCAGAGGCAGGGAATCAGAGGCGGGGAATCAGAGGCAGGGAATCAGACGTGGGGAATCTGAGGCGGGGAATCAGAGCTGGGGAATCAGAGGTGGGGAATCAGAGTTGGGGAATCAGAGGCAGGGAATTGGATGTGCGGAATCAGAGATGGGGAATCAGAGGTGGGGAATCAGAGGCGGTGAATCAGAGATGGGGAATCAGAGGCGGGGAATCAGAGGCAGGAAATCAGACACGGGGATTCAGAGGCTGGGAATCAGACGGGGGGAATCAAAGGCGGGGAATCAGAGCTGGGGAATCTGAGGCAGGGAATCAGAGTTGGGGATTCAGAGGCGGGGAATCAGATATGGGGAAACAGAGGCGGGGAATCAGAGGCGGGAAAACAGAGGCGGGGAATTAGATATGGGGAATCAGAGGTGGGGAATCAGAGGTGGTGAATCAGTGGGGGAATCACAGGCGGGGAATCAGAGGCAGGGAATAGAACGCGGGGAATCAGAGGCAGGGAATCAGAGCTGGGGAATCAGAGGCGGGGAATCATAGTTGGGAATCAGAGGCGGGGAATCAGATATGGGGAAACAGAGGCGGGGAATCAGAGGCGGGGAAACAGAGGCGGGGAATCAGATATGGGGAATCGGATGCAGGGAATCAGAGGCGGGGAATCAGAGCTGGGGAATCAGAGGCGGGGAATCAGAGTTGGGGCATCAGAGGTGGGGAATTAGATATAGGGAAACAGAGGCGGGGAATCAGAGGCGGGGAAACAGAGGCGGGGAATCAGATATGGGGAATCAGAGGTGGGGAATCAAAGGCAGGGAATCAGATGTGCGGAATTAGAGATGGGGAATCAGAGGCAGGGAATCAGAATCAGAAGCGGGGAATCAGAGGCCGGGAATAAGAGGCCGGGAATCAGATGCTGGGAATAAGAGGCCGGGAATCAGAGGTGGGGAATCAGAGTCCGGGAATCAGAGAAGGGGATTCAGAGGCGGGGAATGAGATATGGAGAATCAGAGGCGGGGAATCAGAGGCGGGGAAACAGAGGTGGGGAATCAGATATGGGGAATCAGAGGTGGCGAATCAAAGGCGGTGAATCAGAGATGGGGAATCAGAGGCGGGGAATCAGAGGCAGGGAATCAGATGCGGGGAATCAGAGGCGGGGAATCGGAGCTGGCGAATCAGAGGCGGGGAATCAGAGGTGGGCAATCAGAGGCGGGGAATCAGATATGGGGAATCAGAGGCGGGGAATCAGAGGCGGGGAAACAGAGGCGGGGAATCAAATATAGGGAATCAGAGGTGGGGAATCAGAGGTTGTGAATCAGAGATGGGGAATCAAGGCGGAGAATCAGAGGCAGGGAATCAGACGCGGGGAATCAGAGGCGGGGATTCAGAGCTGGGGAATCAGAGGCGGGGAATCAGAGTTGGGGAATCAGAGGCAGGGAATCAGATATGGGGAATCAGAGGCGGGGAATCAGAGGCGGGGAAACAGAGGCGGGGAATCAGATATGGGGAATCAGAGGTGGGGAATTAGATATAGGGAAACAGAGGCGGTGAATCAGAGGCGGGGAAACAGAGGCGGGGAAACAGAGGCGGGGAATCAGATATGGGGAATCAGAGGTGGGGAATCCGAGGTTGGGAATCAGAGGCAGGGAATCAGAGGCGGGGAATCAGAGGCGGGGAATCAGAGGAAGGGAATCAGATGTGCGGAATCGGAGATGGGGAATCAGAGGTAGGGAATCAGAGGCGGGGAATCAGAGGCGGGGAATCAGAGGCCGGGAATCAGATATGGGGAAACAGAGGCGGGGAATCCGAGGCGGGGAAACAGAGGCGGGGAATCAGATATGGGGAATCAGAGGTGGGGAATCAGAGGTTGGGAATCAGAGGCAGGGAATCAGAGGCTTGGAATCAGATGCAGGGAATCAGATGCGGGGAATCAGAGGCGGGGAATCAGAGCTGGGGAATCAGAGGTGGGGAATCAGATTTGGGGAATCAGAGGCGGGGACTTAGATATTGGGAAACAGAGGCGGGGAATCAGAGGCGGGGAAACCCAGGCGGGGAATCAGATATGGGGAATCAGAGGTGGGGAATCAGAGGCAAGGAATCAGATGTGCGGAATCAGAGATGGGGAATCAGAGGCAGGGAATCAGAATCAGAAGCAGGGAATCAGAGGCCGGGAATCAGAGGCCGGAATCAGAGGTGGGGAATCAGCGGCAGGGAATCAGATGCGGGGAATCAGAGGCGGGGAATCAGAGCTGGGGAATCAGAGGCGGGGTATTAGAGTTGGGGAATCAGAGGCGGGGAATCAGATATGGGGAAACAGAGGTGGGGAATCAGAGGCGGGGAAACAGAGGCAGGGAATCAGATATGGGGAATCAGAGGCGGGGAATCAGAGGTGGGGAATCATAGGCAGGGAATCGGATGTGCGGAATCAGTGATGGGGAATCAGAGGCCGGGAATCAGAGGTGGTGAATCAGAGATGGAGAATCAGAGGCGGGGAATCAGAGGCAGGGAATCAGACGCGGGGAATCAGAGGTGGGCAATCAGAGGCGGGGAATCAGATATGGGGAATCAGAGGCGGGGAATCAGAGGCGGGGAAACAGAGGCGGGGAATCAGATATGGGGAATCAGAGGTGGGGAATCCGAGGTTGGGAATCAGAGGCAGGGAATCAGAGGCGGGGAATCAGAGGCGGGGAATCAGAGGAAGGGAATCAGATGTGCGGAATCGGAGATGGGGAATCAGAGGCAGGGAATCAGAGGCGGGGAATCAGAGGCGGGGAATAAGAGGCCGGGAATCAGATATGGGGAAACAGAGGCGGGGAATCCGAGGCGGGGAAACAGAGGCGGGGAATCAGATATGGGGAATCAGAGGTGGGGAATCAGAGGTTGGGAATCAGAGGCAGGGAATCAGAGGCTTGGAATCAGATGCAGGGAATCAGATGCGGGGAATCAGAGGCGGGGAATCAGAGCTGGGGAATCAGAGGTGGGGAATCAGATTTGGGGAATCAGAGGCGGGGACTTAGATATTGGGAAACAGAGGCGGGGAATCAGAGGCGGGGAAACCCAGGCGGGGAATCAGATATGGGGAATCAGAGGTGGGGAATCAGAGCAAGGAATCAGATGTGCGGAATCAGAGATGGGGAATCAGAGGCAGGGAATCAGAATCAGAAGCAGGGAATCAGAGGCCGGGAATCAGAGGCCGGAATCAGAGGCGGGGAATCAGCGGCAGGGAATCAGATGCGGGGAATCAGAGGCGGGGAATCAGAGCTGGGGAATCAGAGGCGGGGTATTAGAGTTGGGGAATCAGAGGCGGGGAATCAGATATGGGGAAACAGAGGTGGGGAATCAGAGGCGGGGAAACAGAGGCAGGGAATCAGATATGGGGAATCAGAGGCGGGGAATCAGAGGTGGGGAATCATAGGCAGGGAATCGGATGTGCGGAATCAGAGATGGGGAATCAGAGGCCGGGAATCAGAGGTGGTGAATCAGAGATGGGGAATCAGAGGCGGGGAATCAGAGGCAGGGAATCAGACGCGGGGAATCAGAGGTGGGCAATCAGAGGCGGGGAATCAGATATGGGGAATCAGAGGCGGGGAATCAGAGGCGGGGAAACAGAGGCGGGGAATCAGAGGTGGGGAATCAGAGGTGGGGCATCGGAGGTTGTGAATCACAGATGGGGAATCAGAGGCGGGGAATCAGAGGCAGGGAATCAGACGCGGGGAATCAGACGCGGGGATTCAGAGCTGGGGAATCAGAGGCGGGGAATCAGAGTTGGGGAATCAGAGGCGGGGAATCAGATATGGGGAATCAGAGGCAGGGAATCAGAGGCGGGAAAACAGAGGCGGGGAATCAGATATGGGGAATCAGAGGCGGGGAATCAGAGGCAGGGAATCAGGCACGGGGAATCAGAGGCGGGGAATCAGAGATGGGGAATCAGAGGCGGGGAATCAGAGGCAGGGAATCGGATGCCGGGAAACAGAGGCGGGAAATCAGAGCTGGGGAATCAGAGGCGGGGAATCAGAGTTGGGGAATCAGAGGCAGCGAAGCAGATATGGGGAAATAGAGGCGGGGAATCAGATATGGGGAATCAGAAGCGGGGAATCAGATATGGGGAATCAGAGGCTGGGAATCAGAGGGGGGGAAACAGAGGCGGGGAATAAGATATGGAGAATCAGAGGTGGGGAATCAGGGGCGGGGAATCAGTGGCAGGGAATCAGAGGCGGGGAATCAGAGGCGGGGAATCAAAGGAAGGGAATCAGACACGGGGAATCAGAGGTGGGGAATCAGAGATGGGGAATCAGAGGCGGGGAATCACAGGCAGGGAATCAGACGCGGGGAATCAGAGGCGGGGAATCAGAGCTGGGGAATCAGAGGTGTGGAATCAGAGTCGGGGAATCAGAGGCAGGGAATCGGTTGTGCGGAATCAGAGATGGGGAATCAGATGTGGGGAATCAGAGGCAGTGAATCAGAGATGGGGAATCAGAGGCGGGGAATCAGAGGCAAGAAATCAGACGGGGATTCAGAGGCTGGGAATCAGACGGGTGGAATCAAAGGCGGGGAATCAGAGCTGGTGAATCTGAGGCAGGGAATCAGAGTTGGGGATTCAGAGGCGGGGAATCAGATATGGGGAAACAGAGGCGGGGAATGAGAGGCGGGCAAGCAGAGGCGGGGAATTAGATATGGGGAATCAGAGGTGGGGAATCAGAGGTGGTGAATCAGAGATGGGGAATCACAGGAGGGGAATCAGAGGCAGCGAATAGAACGCGGGGAATCAGAGGCAGGGAATCAGAGCTGGGGAATCAGAGGCGGGGAATCAGATATGGGGAAACAGAGGCGGGGAATCAGAGGCGGGGAAACAGAGGCGGGGAATCAGACATGGGGAATCGGTTGCGGGGAATCAGAGGCGGGGAATCAGAGCTGGGGAATCAGAGGCGGGGAATCAGAGTTGGGGCATCAGAGGTGGGGAATTAGATATGGGGAAACAGAGGCGGGGAATCAGAGGCGGGGGAACAGAGGCGGGGAATCAGATATGGGGAATCAGAGGTGGGGAATCAGAGGCAGGGAATCAGATGTGCGGAATCAGAGATGGGGAATCAGAGGCAGGGAATCAGAATCAGAAGCGGGGAATCAGAGGCCGGGAATCAGAGGCCGGGAATCAGATGCTGGGAATAAGAGGCCGGGAATCAGAGGTGGGGAATCAGAGTCCGGGAATCAGAGATGGGGATTCAGAGGCGGGGAATGAGATATGGAGAATCAGAGGCGGGGAATCAGAGGCGGGGAAACAGAGGTGGGGAATCAGATATGGAGAATCAGAGGTGGGGAATCAAAGGCGGTGAATCAGAGATGGGGAATCAGAGGCGGGGAATCAGAGGCAGGGAATCAGATGCGGGGATTCAGAGGCGGGGAATCAGAGCTGGCGAATCAGAGGCGGGGAATCAGAGGTGGGCAATCAGAGCCGGGGAATCAGATATGGGGAATCAGAGGCGGGGAATCAGAGGCGGGGAAACAGAGGCGGGGAATCAGATATGGGGAATCAGAGGTGGGGAATCAGAGGTTGTGAATCAGAGATGGGGAATCAAGGCGGGGAATCAGAGGGAGGGAATCAGACGCGGGGAATCAGAGGCGGGGATTCAGAGCTGGGGAATCAGAGGCGGGGAATCAGAGTTGTGGAATCAGAGGCAGGGAATCAGATATGGGGAATCAGAGGCGGGGAATCAGAGGCGGGGAAACAGAGGCGGGGAATCAGATATGGGGAATCAGAGGTGGGGAATCAGGGGCAGGGAATCAGTGGCAGGGAATCAGAGGCGGGGAATCTGAGGCGGGGAATCAGAGGCAGGGAATCAGACACGGGGAATCAGAGGCGGGGAATCAGAGATGGCGAATCAGAGGCGGGGAATCAGAGGCAGGGAATCGGACGCCGGGAATCAGAGGCGGGGAATCAGAGTTGTGGAATCACAGGCGGGGAATCAGAGTTGGGGAATCGGAGGCGGGGAATCAGATATGGGGAAATAGAGGCGGGGAATCAGATATGGGGAATCAGAGGTGTGGAATCAGAGGTTGGGAATCAGAGGCAGGGAATCAGAGGCGGGGAAACAGAGGCGGGGAATCAGATATGGGGAATCAGAGGTGGCGAATCAGAGGCGGGGAATCAGAGGCAGGGAATCGGACGCCGGGAATCAGAGGCGGGGAATCAGAGTTGGGGAATCAGAGGCGGGGAATCAGAGTTGGGGAATCGGAGGCGGGGAATCAGATATGGGGAAATAGAGGCGGGGAATCAGATATGGGGAATCAGAGGTGTGGAATCAGAGGTTGGGAATCAGAGGCAGGGAATCAGAGGCGGGGAAACAGAGGCGGGGAATCAGATATGGGGAATCAGAGGTGGCGAATCAAAGGCGGTGAAACAGAGATGGGGAATCAGGGCAGGGAATAAGAGGCAGGGAATCAGAGCTGGGGAAACAGAGGCGGGGAATCAGATATGGGGAATCAGAGGTGGGGAATCAGGGGCGGGGAATCAGTGGCAGGGAATCAGAGCTGGGGAATCAGAGGTGGGGAATCAGAGCTGGGGAAACAGAGGCGGGGAATCAGATATGGGGAATCAGAGGTGGGGAATCAGAGGTTGTGAATCAGAGATGGGGAATCAAGGCGGGGAATCAGAGGCAGGGAATCAGACGCGGGGAATCAGAAGCGGGGATTCAGAGCTGGGGAATCAGAGGCGGGGAATCAGAGTTGGGGAATCAGAGGCAGGGAATCAGATATGGGGAATCAGAGGCGGGGAATCAGAGGCGGGGAAACAGAGGCGGGGAATCAGATATGGGGAATCAGAGGTGGGGAATTAGATATAGGGGAACAGAGGCGGTGAATCAGAGGCAAGGAAACAGAGGCGGGGAAACAGAGGCGGGGAATCAGATATGGGGAATCAGAGGTGGGGAATCCGAGGTTGGGAATCAGAGGCAGGGAATCAGAGGCGGGGAATCAGAGGCGGGGAATCAGAGGAAGGGAATCAGATGTGCGGAATCGGAGATGGGGAATCAGAGGTAGGGAATCAGAGGCGGGGAATCAGAGGCGGGGAATCAGAGGCCGGGAATCAGATATGGGGAAACAGAGGCGGGGAATCCGAGGCGGGGAAACAGAGGCGGGGAATCAGATATGGGGAATCAGAGGTGGGGAATCAGAGGTTGGGAATCAGAGGCAGGGAATCAGAGGCTTGGAATCAGATGCAGGGAATCAGATGCGGGGAATCAGAGGCGGGGAATCAGAGCTGGGGAATCAGAGGTGGGGAATCAGATTTGGGGAATCAGAGGCGGGGACTTAGATATTGGGAAACAGAGGCGGGGAATCAGAGGCAGGGAAACCCAGGCGGGGAATCAGATATGGGGAATCAGAGGTGGGGAATCAGAGGCAAGGAATCAGATGTGCGGAATCAGAGATGGGGAATCAGAGGCAGGGAATCAGAATCAGAAGCAGGGAATCAGAGGCCGGGAATCAGAGGCCGGAATCAGAGGTGGGGAATCAGCGGCAGGGAATCAGATGCGGGGAATCAGAGGCGGGTAATCAGAGCTGGGGAATCAGAGGCGGGGTATTAGAGTTGGGAAATCAGAGGCGGGGAATCAGATATGGGGAAACAGAGGTGGGGAATCAGAGGCGGGGAAACAGAGGCAGGGAATCAGATATGGGGAATCAGAGGCGGGGAATCAGAGGTGGGGAATCATAGGCAGGGAATCGGATGTGCGGAATCAGAGATGGGGAATCAGAGGCCGGGAATCAGAGGTGGTGAATCAGAGATGGAGAATCAGAGGCGGGGAATCAGAGGCAGGGAATCAGACGCGGGGAATCAGAGGTGGGCAATCAGAGGCGGGGAATCAGATATGGGGAATCAGAGGCGGGGAATCAGAGGCGGGGAAACAGAGGCGGGGAATCAGATATGGGGCATCAGAGGTGGGGAATCCGAGGTTGGGAATCAGAGGCAGGGAATCAGAGGCGGGGAATCAGAGGCGGGGAATCAGAGGAAGGGAATCAGATGTGCGGAATCGGAGATGGGGAATCAGAGGCAGGGAATCAGAGGCGGGGAATCAGAGGCGGGGAATCAGAGGCCGGGAATCAGATATGGGGAAACAGAGGCGGGGAATCCGAGGCGGGGAAACAGAGGCGGGGAATCAGATATGGGGAATCAGAGGTGGGGAATCAGAGGTTGGGAATCAGAGGCAGGGAATCAGAGGCTTGGAATCAGATGCAGGGAATCAGATACGGGGAATCAGAGGCGGGGAATCAGAGCTGGGGAATCAGAGGTGGGGAATCAGATTTGGGGAACCAGAGGCGGGGACTTAGATATTGGGAAACAGAGGCGGGGAATCAGAGGCGGGGAAACCCAGGCGGGGAATCAGATATGGGGAATCAGAGGTGGGGAATCAGAGCAAGGAATCAGATGTGCGGAATCAGAGATGGGGAATCAGAGGCAGGGAATCAGAATCAGAAGCAGGGAATCAGAGGCCGGGAATCAGAGGCCGGAATCAGAGGCGGGGAATCAGCGGCAGGGAATCAGATGCGGGGAATCAGAGGCGGGGAATCAGAGCTGGGGAATCAGAGGCGGGGTATTAGAGTTGGGGAATCAGAGGCGGGGAATCAGATATGGGGAAACAGAGGTGGGGAATCAGAGGCGGGGAAACAGAGGCAGGGAATCAGATATGGGGAATCAGAGGCGGGGATTCAGAGGTGGGGAATCATAGGCAGGGAATCGGATGTGCGGAATCAGAGATGGGGAATCAGAGGCCGGGAATCAGAGGTGGTGAATCAGAGATGGGGAATCAGAGGCGGGGAATCAGAGGCAGGGAATCAGACGCGGGGAATCAGAGGTGGGCAATCAGAGGCGGGGAATCAGATATGGGGAATCAGAGGCGGGGAATCAGAGGCGGGGAAACAGAGGCGGGGAATCAGATATGGGGAATCAGAGGTGGGGCATCGGAGGTTGTGAATCACAGATGGGGAATCAGAGGCGGGGAATCAGAGGCAGGGAATCAGACGCGGGGAATCAGACGCGGGGATTCAGAGCTGGGGAATCAGAGGCGGGGAATCAGAGTTGGGGAATCAGAGGCGGGGAATCAGATATGGGGAATCAGAGGCAGGGAATCAGAGGCGGGAAAACAGAGGCGGGGAATCAGATATGGGGAATCAGAGGCGGGGAATCAGAGGCAGGGAATCAGGCACGGGGAATCAGAGGCGGGGAATCAGAGATGGGGAATCAGAGGCGGGGAATCAGAGGCAGGGAATCGGATGCCGGGAATCAGAGGCGGGAAATCAGAGCTGGGGAATCAGAGGCGGGGAATCAGAGTTGGGGAATCAGAGGCAGCGAAGCAGATATGGGGAAATAGATGCGGGGAATCAGATATGGGGAATCAGAAGCGGGGAATCAGATATGGGGAATCAGAGGCTGGGAATCAGAGGGGGGGAAACAGAGGCGGGGAATAAGATATGGAGAATCAGAGGTGGGGAATCAGGGGCGGGGAATCAGTGGCAGGGAATCAGAGTTGGGGAATCAGAGGCAGCGAAGCAGATATGGGGAAATAGATGCGGGGAATCAGATATGGGGAATCAGAAGCGGGGAATCAGATATGGGGAATCAGAGGCTGGGAATCAGAGGGGGGGAAACAGAGGCGGGGAATAAGATATGGAGAATCAGAGGTGGGGAATCAGGGACGGGGAATCAGTGGCAGGGAATCAGAGGCGGGGAATCAGAGGTGTGGAATCAGAGGCGGGGAATCACAGGCAGGGAATCAGACGCGGGGAATCAGAGGCGGGGAATCAGAGCTGGGGAATCAGAGGTGTGGAATCAGAGTCGGGGAATCAGAGGCAGGGAATCGGTTGTGCGGAATCAGAGATGGGGAATCAGATGTGGGGAATCAGAGGCAGTGAATCAGAGATGGGGAATCAGAGGCGGGGAATCAGAGGCAAGAAATCAGACGGGGATTCAGAGGCTGGGAATCAGACGGGTGGAATCAAAGGCGGGGAATCAGAGCTGGTGAATCAGAGGCAGGGAATCAGAGTTGGGGATTCAGAGGCGGGGAATCAGATATGGGGAAACAGAGGCGGGGAATGAGAGGCGGGCAAGCAGAGGCGGGGAATTAGATATGGGGAATCAGAGGTGGGGAATCAGAGGTGGTGAATCAGAGATGGGGAATCACAGGAGGGGAATCAGAGGCAGCGAATAGAACGCGGGGAATCAGAGGCAGGGAATCAGAGCTGGGGAATCAGAGGCGGGGAATCAGATATGGGGAAACAGAGGCGGGGAATCAGAGGCGCGGAAACAGAGGCGGGGAATCAGACATAGGGAATCGGTTGCGGGGAATCAGAGGCGGGGAATCAGAGCTGGGGAATCAGAGGCGGGGAATCAGAGTTGGGGCATCAGAGGTGGGGAATTAGATATGGGGAAACAGAGGCGGGGAATCAGAGGCGGGGAAACAGAGGCGGGGAATCAGATATGGGGAATCAGAGGTGGGGAATCAGAGGCAGGGAATCAGATGTGCGGAATCAGAGATGGGGAATCAGAGGCAGGGAATCAGAATCAGAAGCGGGGAATCAGAGGCCGGGAATCAGAGGCCGGGAATCAGATGCTGGGAATAAGAGGCCGGGAATCAGAGGTGGGGAATCAGAGTCCGGGAATCAGAGATGGGGATTCAGAGGCGGGGAATGAGATATGGAGAATCAGAGGCGGGGAATCAGAGGCGGGGAAACAGAGGTGGGGAATCAGATATGGAGAATCAGAGGTGGGGAATCAAAGGCGGTGAATCAGAGATGGGGAATCAGAGGCGGGGAATCAGAGGCAGGGAATCAGATGCGGGGATTCAGAGGCGGGGAATCAGAGCTGGCGAATCAGAGGCGGGGAATCAGAGGTGGGCAATCAGAGCCGGGGAATCAGATATGGGGAATCAGAGGCGGGGAATCAGAGGCGGGGAAACAGAGGCGGGGAATCAGATATGGGGAATCAGAGGTGGGGAATCAGAGGTTGTGAATCAGAGATGGGGAATCAAGGCGGGGAATCAGAGGGAGGGAATCAGACGCGGGGAATCAGAGGCGGGGTTTCAGAGCTGGGGAATCAGAGGCGGGGAATCAGAGTTGTGGAATCAGAGGCAGGGAATCAGATATGGGGAATCAGAGGCGGGGAATCAGAGGCGGGGAAACAGAGGCGGGGAATCAGATATGGGAAATCAGAGGTGGGGAATCAGGGGCAGGGAATCAGTGGCAGGGAATCAGAGGCGGGGAATCTGAGGCGGGGAATCAGAGGCAGGGAATCAGACATGGGGAATCAGAGGCGGGGAATCAGAGATGGCGAATCAGAGGCGGGGAATCAGAGGCAGGGAATCGGACGCCGGGAATCAGAGGCGGGGAATCAGAGTTGGGGAATCAGAGGCGGGGAATCAGAGTTGGGGAATCGGAGGCGGGGAATCAGATATGGGGAAATAGAGGCGGGGAATCAGATATGGGGAATCAGAGGTGTGGAATCAGAGGTTGGGAATCAGAGGCAGGGAATCAGAGGCGGGGAAACAGAGGCGGGGAATCAGATATGGGGAATCAGAGGTGGCGAATCAAAGGCGGTGAAACAGAGATGGGGAATCAGGGCAGGGAATCAGAGGCAGGGAATCAGAGCTGGGGAAACAGAGGCGGGGAATCAGATATGGGGAATCAGAGGTGGGGAATCAGGGGCGGGGAATCAGTGGCAGGGAATCAGAGCTGGGGAATCAGAGGTGGGGAATCAGAGCTGGGGAAACAGAGGCGGGGAATCAGATATGGGGAATCAGAGGTGGGGAATCAGGGGCGGGGAATCAGTGGCAGGGAATCAGAGGCCGGGAATAAAAGGCGGGGAATCAGAGCTGGGGAATCAGAGGCGGGGAATCAGAGTTGGGGAATCAGAGGAGGGGAATCAGATATGGGGAAACAGAGGCCGGGAATCAGAGGCAGGGAAACAGAGGCGGGGAATCAGATATGGGGAATCAGAGGTGGGGAATTAGAGGTTGCGAATCAGAGGCGGGGAATCAGAGGCTGGGAATCAGTGGCAGGGAATCGGATGTGCGGAATCAGAGATGGGGAATCAGAGGTGGGGATTCAGAGGTGGTGAATCAGAGAAGGGGAATCAGAGGCTGGGAATCAAAAGCAGGGAATCAGACGCAGGGAATCGGAGGCGGGGAATCATAGCTGGCGAATTAGAGGAGGGGAATCAGAGTTGGGGAATCAGAGGCGGGGAATCAGATATCGGGAAACAGAGGCGGGGAATCAGAGGCGGGGAAACAGAGGCGGGGAATCAGATATGGGGAATCAGAGGTGGGGAATCAGAGGCAGGGAATCAGATGTGCGGAATCAGAGATGGGGAATCAGAGGCAGGGAATCAGAATCAGAAGCAGGGAATCAGTGGCAGGGAATCAGAGGCCGGGAATAAAAGGCGGGGAATCAGAGGCAGGGAATCGGATGTGCGGAATCAGAGATAGGGAATCAGAGGTGGGGATTCAGAGGTGGTGAATCAGAGAAGGGGAATCAGAGGCTGGGAATCAGAGGCAGGGAATCAGATGCAGGGAATCAGAGGCGGGGAATCATAGCTGGCGAATTAGAGGAGGGGAATCAGAGTTGGGGAATCAGAGGCGGGGAATCAGATATGGGGTAACAGAGGCGGGGAATCAGAGGTGGGGAAACAGAGGCGGGGAATCAGATATGGGGAATCAGAGGTGGGGAATCAGGGGCAGGGAATCAGTGGCAGGGAATCAGACGCGGGGAATCAGAGGCGGGGAATCAGAGGCGGGGAATCAGAGGCGGGGAATCAGAGGCAGGGAATCGGATGTGCGGAATCAGAGATGGGGAATCAGAGGTGGGGATTCAGAGGTGGTGAATCAGAGAAGGGGAATCAGAGGCTGGGAATCAGAGGCAGGGAATCAGACGCAGGGAATCAGAGGCGGGGAATCATAGCTGGCGAATTAGAGGAGGGGAATCAGAGTTGGGGAAACAGAGGCGGGGAATCAGATATGGGGAATCAGAGGTGGGGAATCAGTGGCAGGGAATCAGTGGCAGGGAATCAGAGGCGGGGAATCATAGCTGGCGAATTATAGGAAGGGAATCAGAGTTGGGGAAACAGAGGCGGGGAATCAGATATGGGGAATCAGAGGTGGGGAATCAGGGGCAGGGAATCAGTGGCAGGGAATCAGACGCGGGGAATCAGAGACGGGGAATCAGAGGCAGGGAATCAGACACGGGGAATCAGAGGCGGGGAATCAGAGATGGGGAATCAGAGGCGGGGAATCAGAGGCAGGGAATCAGAGGCCGGGAATCAGATGCTGGGAATAAGAGGCCGGGAATCAGAGGTGGGGAAACAGAGGCGGGGAGTCAGATATGGGGAATCAGAGGTGGGGAATCAGAGGCGGGGAATCAGTGGCAGGGAATCAGAGGCCGGGAACAAAAGGCGGGGAATCAAAGCTGGGGAATCAGAGGCGGGGAATCAGAGTTGGGGAATCAGAGGAGGGGAATCAGATATGGGGAAACAGAGGCCGGGAATCAGAGGCAGGGAAACAGAGGCGGGGAATCAGATATGGGAAATCAGAGGTGGGGAATTAGAGGTTGCGAATAAGAGGCGGGATATCAGAGGCGGGGAATCAGAGGCAGGGAATCGGATGTGCGGAATCAGCGATGGGGAATCAGAGGTGGGGATTCAGAGGTGGTGAATCAGAGAAGGGGAATCAGAGGCTGGGAATCAGAGGCAGGGAATCAGACGCAGGGAATCAGAGGCGGGGAATCATAGCTGGCGAATTAGAGGAGGGGAATCAGAGTTGGGGAATCAGAGGCGGGGAATCAGATATGGGGAATCAGAGGTGGGGAATCAGAGATGGGGAATCAGAGGCTGGGAATCACAGGCAGGGAATCAGACGCGGGGAATCAGAGGCGGGGAATCAGAGCTGGGGAATCAGAGGTGTGGAATCAGAATCGGGGAATCAGAGGCAGGGAATCGGTTGTGCGGAATCAGAGATGGGGAATCAGATGTGGGGAATCAGAGGCAGTGAATCAGAGATGGGGAATCAGAGGCGGGGAATCAGAGGCAAGAAATCAGACGGGGATTCAGAGGCTGGGAATCAGACGGGTGGAATCAAAGGCGGGGAATCAGAGCTGGTGAATCAGAGGCAGGGAATCAGAGTTGGGGATTAAGAGGCGGGGAATCAGATATGGGGAAACAGAGGCGGGGAATGAGAGGCGGGCAAGCAGAGGCGGGGAATTAGATATGGGGAATCAGAGGTGGGGAATCAGAGGTGGTGAATCAGAGATGGGGAATCACAGGAGGGGAATCAGAGGCAGCGAATAGAACGCGGGGAATCAGAGGCAGGGAATCAGAGCTGGGGAATCAGAGGCGGGGAATCAGACACGGGGAATCAGAGGCGGGGAATCAGAGATGGCGAATCAGAGGTGGGGAATCAGGGGCAGGGAATCAGTGGCAGGGAATCAGAGGCGGGGAATCTGAGGCGGGGAATCAGAGGCAGGGAATCAGACACGGGGAATCAGAGGCGGGGAATCAGAGATGGCGAATCAGAGGCGGGGAATCAGAGGCAGGGAATCGGACGCCGGGAATCAGAGGCGGGGAATCAGAGTTGTGGAATCACAGGCGGGGAATCAGAGTTGGGGAATCGGAGGCGGGGAATCAGATATGGGGAAATAGAGGCGGGGAATCAGATATGGGGAATCAGAGGTGTGGAATCAGAGGTTGGGAATCAGAGGCAGGGAATCAGAGGCGGGGAAACAGAGGCGGGGAATCAGATATGGGGAATCAGAGGTGGCGAA
The DNA here is from genome assembly GCF_036971445.1 of Narcine bancroftii. Lineage (NCBI taxonomy): Eukaryota > Metazoa > Chordata > Chondrichthyes > Torpediniformes > Narcinidae > Narcine > Narcine bancroftii. Next base: position 109,896,080 of record NC_091474.1, on the reverse strand, counting down.
TCAGAGGCGGGGAATCAGAGGCAGGGAATCGGACGCCGGGAATCAGAGGCGGGGAATCAGAGTTGGGGAATCAGAGGCGGGGAATCAGAGTTGGGGAATCGGAGGCGGGGAATCAGATATGGGGAAATAGAGGCGGGGAATCAGATATGGGGAATCAGAGGTGTGGAATCAGAGGTTGGGAATCAGAGGCAGGGAATCAGAGGCGGGGAAACAGAGGCGGGGAATCAGATATGGGGAATCAGAGGTGGCGAATCAAAGGCGGTGAAACAGAGATGGGGAATCAGGGCAGGGAATAAGAGGCAGGGAATCAGAGCTGGGGAAACAGAGGCGGGGAATCAGATATGGGGAATCAGAGGTGGGGAATCAGGGGCGGGGAATCAGTGGCAGGGAATCAGAGCTGGGGAATCAGAGGTGGGGAATCAGAGCTGGGGAAACAGAGGCGGGGAATCAGATATGGGGAATCAGAGGTGGGGAATCAGAGGTTGTGAATCAGAGATGGGGAATCAAGGCGGGGAATCAGAGGCAGGGAATCAGACGCGGGGAATCAGAAGCGGGGATTCAGAGCTGGGGAATCAGAGGCGGGGAATCAGAGTTGGGGAATCAGAGGCAGGGAATCAGATATGGGGAATCAGAGGCGGGGAATCAGAGGCGGGGAAACAGAGGCGGGGAATCAGATATGGGGAATCAGAGGTGGGGAATTAGATATAGGGGAACAGAGGCGGTGAATCAGAGGCGGGGAAACAGAGGCGGGGAAACAGAGGCGGGGAATCAGATATGGGGAATCAGAGGTGGGGAATCCGAGGTTGGGAATCAGAGGCAGGGAATCAGAGGCGGGGAATCAGAGGCGGGGAATCAGAGGAAGGGAATCAGATGTGCGGAATCGGAGATGGGGAATCAGAGGTAGGGAATCAGAGGCGGGGAATCAGAGGCGGGGAATCAGAGGCCGGGAATCAGATATGGGGAAACAGAGGCGGGGAATCCGAGGCGGGGAAACAGAGGCGGGGAATCAGATATGGGGAATCAGAGGTGGGGAATCAGAGGTTGGGAATCAGAGGCAGGGAATCAGAGGCTTGGAATCAGATGCAGGGAATCAGATGCGGGGAATCAGAGGCGGGGAATCAGAGCTGGGGAATCAGAGGTGGGGAATCAGATTTGGGGAATCAGAGGCGGGGACTTAGATATTGGGAAACAGAGGCGGGGAATCAGAGGCAGGGAAACCCAGGCGGGGAATCAGATATGGGGAATCAGAGGTGGGGAATCAGAGGCAAGGAATCAGATGTGCGGAATCAGAGATGGGGAATCAGAGGCAGGGAATCAGAATCAGAAGCAGGGAATCAGAGGCCGGGAATCAGAGGCCGGAATCAGAGGTGGGGAATCAGCGGCAGGGAATCAGATGCGGGGAATCAGAGGCGGGTAATCAGAGCTGGGGAATCAGAGGCGGGGTATTAGAGTTGGGAAATCAGAGGCGGGGAATCAGATATGGGGAAACAGAGGTGGGGAATCAGAGGCGGGGAAACAGAGGCAGGGAATCAGATATGGGGAATCAGAGGCGGGGAATCAGAGGTGGGGAATCATAGGCAGGGAATCGGATGTGCGGAATCAGAGATGGGGAATCAGAGGCCGGGAATCAGAGGTGGTGAATCAGAGATGGAGAATCAGAGGCGGGGAATCAGAGGCAGGGAATCAGACGCGGGGAATCAGAGGTGGGCAATCAGAGGCGGGGAATCAGATATGGGGAATCAGAGGCGGGGAATCAGAGGCGGGGAAACAGAGGCGGGGAATCAGATATGGGGCATCAGAGGTGGGGAATCCGAGGTTGGGAATCAGAGGCAGGGAATCAGAGGCGGGGAATCAGAGGCGGGGAATCAGAGGAAGGGAATCAGATGTGCGGAATCGGAGATGGGGAATCAGAGGCAGGGAATCAGAGGCGGGGAATCAGAGGCGGGGAATCAGAGGCCGGGAATCAGATATGGGGAAACAGAGGCGGGGAATCCGAGGCGGGGAAACAGAGGCGGGGAATCAGATATGGGGAATCAGAGGTGGGGAATCAGAGGTTGGGAATCAGAGGCAGGGAATCAGAGGCTTGGAATCAGATGCAGGGAATCAGATACGGGGAATCAGAGGCGGGGAATCAGAGCTGGGGAATCAGAGGTGGGGAATCAGATTTGGGGAACCAGAGGCGGGGACTTAGATATTGGGAAACAGAGGCGGGGAATCAGAGGCGGGGAAACCCAGGCGGGGAATCAGATATGGGGAATCAGAGGTGGGGAATCAGAGCAAGGAATCAGATGTGCGGAATCAGAGATGGGGAATCAGAGGCAGGGAATCAGAATCAGAAGCAGGGAATCAGAGGCCGGGAATCAGAGGCCGGAATCAGAGGCGGGGAATCAGCGGCAGGGAATCAGATGCGGGGAATCAGAGGCGGGGAATCAGAGCTGGGGAATCAGAGGCGGGGTATTAGAGTTGGGGAATCAGAGGCGGGGAATCAGATATGGGGAAACAGAGGTGGGGAATCAGAGGCGGGGAAACAGAGGCAGGGAATCAGATATGGGGAATCAGAGGCGGGGAATCAGAGGTGGGGAATCATAGGCAGGGAATCGGATGTGCGGAATCAGAGATGGGGAATCAGAGGCCGGGAATCAGAGGTGGTGAATCAGAGATGGGGAATCAGAGGCGGGGAATCAGAGGCAGGGAATCAGACGCGGGGAATCAGAGGTGGGCAATCAGAGGCGGGGAATCAGATATGGGGAATCAGAGGCGGGGAATCAGAGGCGGGGAAACAGAGGCGGGGAATCAGATATGGGGAATCAGAGGTGGGGCATCGGAGGTTGTGAATCACAGATGGGGAATCAGAGGCGGGGAATCAGAGGCAGGGAATCAGACGCGGGGAATCAGACGCGGGGATTCAGAGCTGGGGAATCAGAGGCGGGGAATCAGAGTTGGGGAATCAGAGGCGGGGAATCAGATATGGGGAATCAGAGGCAGGGAATCAGAGGCGGGAAAACAGAGGCGGGGAATCAGATATGGGGAATCAGAGGCGGGGAATCAGAGGCAGGGAATCAGGCACGGGGAATCAGAGGCAGGGAATCAGAGATGGGGAATCAGAGGCGGGGAATCAGAGGCAGGGAATCGGATGCCGGGAATCAGAGGCGGGAAATCAGAGCTGGGGAATCAGAGGCGGGGAATCAGAGTTGGGGAATCAGAGGCAGCGAAGCAGATATGGGGAAATAGATGCGGGGAATCAGATATGGGGAATCAGAAGCTGGGAATCAGATATGGGGAATCAGAGGCTGGGAATCAGAGGGGGGGAAACAGAGGCGGGGAATAAGATATGGAGAATCAGAGGTGGGGAATCAGGGGCGGGGAATCAGTGGCAGGGAATCAGAGTTGGGGAATCAGAGGCAGCGAAGCAGATATGGGGAAATAGATGCGGGGAATCAGATATGGGGAATCAGAAGCGGGGAATCAGATATGGGGAATCAGAGGCTGGGAATCAGAGGGGGGGAAACAGAGGCGGGGAATAAGATATGGAGAATCAGAGGTGGGGAATCAGGGGCGGGGAATCAGTGGCAGGGAATCAGAGGCGGGGAATCAGAGGTGTGGAATCAGAGGCGGGGAATCACAGGCAGGGAATCAGACGCGGGGAATCAGAGGCGGGGAATCAGAGCTGGGGAATCAGAGGTGTGGAATCAGAGTCGGGGAATCAGAGGCAGGGAATCGGTTGTGCGGAATCAGAGATGGGGAATCAGATGTGGTGAATCAGAGGCAGTGAATCAGAGATGGGGAATCAGAGGCGGGGAATCAGAGGCAAGAAATCAGACGGGGATTCAGAGGCTGGGAATCAGACGGGTGGAATCAAAGGCGGGGAATCAGAGCTGGTGAATCAGAGGCAGGGAATCAGAGTTGGGGATTCAGAGGCGGGGAATCAGATATGGGGAAACAGAGGCGGGGAATGAGAGGCGGGCAAGCAGAGGCGGGGAATTAGATATGGGGAATCAGAGGTGGGGAATCAGAGGTGGTGAATCAGAGATGGGGAATCACAGGAGGGGAATCAGAGGCAGCGAATAGAACGCGGGGAATCAGAGGCAGGGAATCAGAGCTGGGGAATCAGAGGCGGGGAATCAGATATGGGGAAACAGAGGCGGGGAATCAGAGGCGGGGAAACAGAGGCGGGGAATCAGACATAGGGAATCGGTTGCGGGGAATCAGAGGCGGGGAATCAGAGCTGGGGAATCAGAGGCGGGGAATCAGAGTTGGGGCATCAGAGGTGGGGAATTAGATATGGGGAAACAGAGGCGGGGAATCAGAGGCGGGGAAACAGAGGCGGGGAATCAGATATGGGGAATCAGAGGTGGGGAATCAGAGGCAGGGAATCAGATGTGCGGAATCAGAGATGGGGAATCAGAGGCAGGGAATCAGAATCAGAAGCGGGGAATCAGAGGCCGGGAATCAGAGGCCGGGAATCAGATGCTGGGAATAAGAGGCCGGGAATCAGAGGTGGGGAATCAGAGTCCGGGAATCAGAGATGGGGATTCAGAGGCGGGGAATGAGATATGGAGAATCAGAGGCGGGGAATCAGAGGCGGGGAAACAGAGGTGGGGAATCAGATATGGAGAATCAGAGGTGGGGAATCAAAGGCGGTGAATCAGAGATGGGGAATCAGAGGCGGGGAATCAGAGGCAGGGAATCAGATGCGGGGATTCAGAGGCGGGGAATCAGAGCTGGCGAATCAGAGGCGGGGAATCAGAGGTGGGCAATCAGAGCCGGGGAATCAGATATGGGGAATCAGAGGCGGGGAATCAGAGGCGGGGAAACAGAGGCGGGGAATCAGATATGGGGAATCAGAGGTGGGGAATCAGAGGTTGTGAATCAGAGATGGGGAATCAAGGCGGGGAATCAGAGGGAGGGAATCAGACGCGGGGAATCAGAGGCGGGGTTTCAGAGCTGGGGAATCAGAGGCGGGGAATCAGAGTTGTGGAATCAGAGGCAGGGAATCAGATATGGGGAATCAGAGGCGGGGAATCAGAGGCGGGGAAACAGAGGCGGGGAATCAGATATGGGAAATCAGAGGTGGGGAATCAGGGGCAGGGAATCAGTGGCAGGGAATCAGAGGCGGGGAATCTGAGGCGGGGAATCAGAGGCAGGGAATCAGACATGGGGAATCAGAGGCGGGGAATCAGAGATGGCGAATCAGAGGCGGGGAATCAGAGGCAGGGAATCGGACGCCGGGAATCAGAGGCGGGGAATCAGAGTTGGGGAATCAGAGGCGGGGAATCAGAGTTGGGGAATCGGAGGCGGGGAATCAGATATGGGGAAATAGAGGCGGGGAATCAGATATGGGGAATCAGAGGTGTGGAATCAGAGGTTGGGAATCAGAGGCAGGGAATCAGAGGCGGGGAAACAGAGGCGGGGAATCAGATATGGGGAATCAGAGGTGGCGAATCAAAGGCGGTGAAACAGAGATGGGGAATCAGGGCAGGGAATCAGAGGCAGGGAATCAGAGCTGGGGAAACAGAGGCGGGGAATCAGATATGGGGAATCAGAGGTGGGGAATCAGGGGCGGGGAATCAGTGGCAGGGAATCAGAGCTGGGGAATCAGAGGTGGGGAATCAGAGCTGGGGAAACAGAGGCGGGGAATCAGATATGGGGAATCAGAGGTGGGGAATCAGGGGCGGGGAATCAGTGGCAGGGAATCAGAGGCCGGGAATAAAAGGCGGGGAATCAGAGCTGGGGAATCAGAGGCGGGGAATCAGAGTTGGGGAATCAGAGGAGGGGAATCAGATATGGGGAAACAGAGGCCGGGAATCAGAGGCAGGGAAACAGAGGCGGGGAATCAGATATGGGGAATCAGAGGTGGGGAATTAGAGGTTGCGAATCAGAGGCGGGGAATCAGAGGCTGGGAATCAGTGGCAGGGAATCGGATGTGCGGAATCAGAGATGGGGAATCAGAGGTGGGGATTCAGAGGTGGTGAATCAGAGAAGGGGAATCAGAGGCTGGGAATCAAAAGCAGGGAATCAGACGCAGGGAATCGGAGGCGGGGAATCATAGCTGGCGAATTAGAGGAGGGGAATCAGAGTTGGGGAATCAGAGGCGGGGAATCAGATATCGGGAAACAGAGGCGGGGAATCAGAGGCGGGGAAACAGAGGCGGGGAATCAGATATGGGGAATCAGAGGTGGGGAATCAGAGGCAGGGAATCAGATGTGCGGAATCAGAGATGGGGAATCAGAGGCAGGGAATCAGAATCAGAAGCAGGGAATCAGTGGCAGGGAATCAGAGGCCGGGAATAAAAGGCGGGGAATCAGAGGCAGGGAATCGGATGTGCGGAATCAGAGATAGGGAATCAGAGGTGGGGATTCAGAGGTGGTGAATCAGAGAAGGGGAATCAGAGGCTGGGAATCAGAGGCAGGGAATCAGATGCAGGGAATCAGAGGCGGGGAATCATAGCTGGCGAATTAGAGGAGGGGAATCAGAGTTGGGGAATCAGAGGCGGGGAATCAGATATGGGGTAACAGAGGCGGGGAATCAGAGGTGGGGAAACAGAGGCGGGGAATCAGATATGGGGAATCAGAGGTGGGGAATCAGGGGCAGGGAATCAGTGGCAGGGAATCAGACGCGGGGAATCAGAGGCGGGGAATCAGAGGCGGGGAATCAGAGGCGGGGAATCAGAGGCAGGGAATCGGATGTGCGGAATCAGAGATGGGGAATCAGAGGTGGGGATTCAGAGGTGGTGAATCAGAGAAGGGGAATCAGAGGCTGGGAATCAGAGGCAGGGAATCAGACGCAGGGAATCAGAGGCGGGGAATCATAGCTGGCGAATTAGAGGAGGGGAATCAGAGTTGGGGAAACAGAGGCGGGGAATCAGATATGGGGAATCAGAGGTGGGGAATCAGGGGCAGGGAATCAGTGGCAGGGAATCAGAGGCGGGGAATCATAGCTGGCGAATTATAGGAAGGGAATCAGAGTTGGGGAAACAGAGGCGGGGAATCAGATATGGGGAATCAGAGGTGGGGAATCAGGGGCAGGGAATCAGTGGCAGGGAATCAGACGCGGGGAATCAGAGACGGGGAATCAGAGGCAGAGAATCAGACACGGGGAATCAGAGGCGGGGAATCAGAGATGGGGAATCAGAGGCGGGGAATCAGAGGCAGGGAATCAGAGGCCGGGAATCAGATGCTGGGAATAAGAGGCCGGGAATCAGAGGTGGGGAAACAGAGGCGGGGAGTCAGATATGGGGAATCAGAGGTGGGGTATCAGAGGCGGGGAATCAGTGGCAGGGAATCAGAGGCCGGGAACAAAAGGCGGGGAATCAAAGCTGGGGAATCAGAGGCGGGGAATCAGAGTTGGGGAATCAGAGGAGGGGAATCAGATATGGGGAAACAGAGGCCGGGAATCAGAGGCAGGGAAACAGAGGCGGGGAATCAGATATGGGAAATCAGAGGTGGGGAATTAGAGGTTGCGAATAAGAGGCGGGATATCAGAGGCGGGGAATCAGAGGCAGGGAATCGGATGTGCGGAATCAGCGATGGGGAATCAGAGGTGGGGATTCAGAGGTGGTGAATCAGAGAAGGGGAATCAGAGGCTGGGAATCAGAGGCAGGGAATCAGACGCAGGGAATCAGAGGCGGGGAATCATAGCTGGCGAATTAGAGGAGGGGAATCAGAGTTGGGGAATCAGAGGCGGGGAATCAGATATGGGGAATCAGAGGTGGGGAATCAGAGATGGGGAATCAGAGGCTGGGAATCACAGGCAGGGAATCAGACGCGGGGAATCAGAGGCGGGGAATCAGAGCTGGGGAATCAGAGGTGTGGAATCAGAATCGGGGAATCAGAGGCAGGGAATCGGTTGTGCGGAATCAGAGATGGGGAATCAGATGTGGGGAATCAGAGGCAGTGAATCAGAGATGGGGAATCAGAGGCGGGGAATCAGAGGCAAGAAATCAGACGGGGATTCAGAGGCTGGGAATCAGACGGGTGGAATCAAAGGCGGGGAATCAGAGCTGGTGAATCAGAGGCAGGGAATCAGAGTTGGGGATTAAGAGGCGGGGAATCAGATATGGGGAAACAGAGGCGGGGAATGAGAGGCGGGCAAGCAGAGGCGGGGAATTAGATATGGGGAATCAGAGGTGGGGAATCAGAGGTGGTGAATCAGAGATGGGGAATCACAGGAGGGGAATCAGAGGCAGCGAATAGAACGCGGGGAATCAGAGGCAGGGAATCAGAGCTGGGGAATCAGAGGCGGGGAATCAGATATGGGGAAACAGAGGCGGGGAATCAGAGGCGGGGAAACAGAGGCGGGGAATCAGACATGGGGAATCGGTTGCGGGGAATCAGAGGCGGGGAATCAGAGCTGGGGAATCAGAGGCGGGGAATCAGAGTTGGGGCATCAGAGGTGGGGAATTAGATATGGGGAAACAGAGGCGGGGAATCAGAGGCGGGGAAACAGAGGCGGGGAATCAGATATGGGGAATCAGAGGTGGGGAATCAGAGGCAGGGAATCAGATGTGCGGAATCAGAGATGGGGAATCAGAGGCAGGGAATCAGAATCAGAAGCGGGGAATCAGAGGCCGGGAATCAGAGGCCGGGAATCAGATGCTGGGAATAAGAGGCCGGGAATCAGAGGTGGGGAATCAGAGTCCGGGAATCAGAGATGGGGATTCAGAGGCGGGGAATGAGATATGGAGAATCAGAGGCGGGGAATCAGAGGCGGGGAAACAGAGGTGGGGAATCAGATATGGAGAATCAGAGGTGGGGAATCAAAGGCGGTGAATCAGAGATGGGGAATCAGAGGCGGGGAATCAGAGGCAGGGAATCAAATGCGGGGATTCAGAGGCGGGGAATCAGAGCTGGCGAATCAGAGGCGGGGAATCAGAGTTGGGCAATCAGAGCCGGGGAATCAGATATGGGGAATCAGAGGCGGGGAATCAGAGGCGGGGAAACAGAGGCGGGGAATCAGATATGGGGAATCAGAGGTGGGGAATCAGAGGTTGTGAATCAGAGATGGGGAATCAAGGCGGGGAATCAGAGGGAGGGAATCAGACGCGGGGAATCAGAGGCGGGGTTTCAGAGCTGGGGAATCAGAGGCGGGGAATCAGAGTTGTGGAATCAGAGGCAGGGAATCAGATATGGGGAATCAGAGGTGGGGAATCAGAGGCGGGGAAACAGAGGCGGGGAATCAGATATGGGGAATCAGAGGTGGGGAATCAGGGGCAGGGAATCAGTGGCAGGGAATCAGAGGCGGGGAATCTGAGGCGGGGAATCAGAGGCAGGGAATCAGACACGGGGAATCAGAGGCGGGGAATCAGAGATGGCGAATCAGAGGCGGGGAATCAGAGGCAGGGAATCGGACGCCGGGAATCAGAGGCGGGGAATCAGAGTTGGGGAATCAGAGGCGGGGAATCAGAGTTGGGGAATCGGAGGCGGGGAATCAGATATGGGGAAATAGAGGCGGGGAATCAGATATGGGGAATCAGAGGTGTGGAATCAGAGGTTGGGAATCAGAGGCAGGGAATCAGAGGCGGGGAAACAGAGGCGGGGAATCAGATATGGGGAATCAGAGGTGGCGAATCAAAGGCGGTGAAACAGAGATGGGGAATCAGGGCAGGGAATCAGAGGCAGGGAATCAGAGCTGGGGAAACAGAGGCGGGGAATCAGATATGGGGAATCAGAGGTGGGGAATCAGGGGCGGGGAATCAGTGGCAGGGAATCAGAGCTGGGGAATCAGAGGTGGGGAATCAGAGCTGGGGAAACAGAGGCGGGGAATCAGATATGGGGAATCAGAGGTGGGGAATCAGGGGCGGGGAATCAGTGGCAGGGAATCAGAGGCCGGGAATAAAAGGCGGGGAATCAGAGCTGGGGAATCAGAGGCGGGGAATCAGAGTTGGGGAATCAGAGGAGGGGAATCAGATATGTGGAAACAGAGGCCGGGAATCAGAGGCAGGGAAACAGAGGCGGGGAATCAGATATGGGGAATCAGAGGTGGGGAATTAGAGGTTGCGAATCAGAGGCGGGGAATCAGAGTCTGGGAATCAGAGGCAGGGAATCGGATGTGCGGAATCAGAGATGGGGAATCAGAGGTGGGGATTCAGAGGTGGTGAATCAGAGAAGGGGAATCAGAGGCTGGGAATCAGAGGCAGGGAATCAGACGCAGGGAATCAGAGGCGGGGAATCATAGCTGGCGAATTAGAGGAGGGGAATCAGAGTTGGGGAATCAGAGGCGGGGAATCAGATATCGGGAAACAGAGGCGGGGAATCAGAGGCGGGGAAACAGAGGCGGGGAATCAGATATGGGGAATCAGAGGTGGGGAATCAGAGGCAGGGAATCAGATGTGCGGAATCAGAGATGGGGAATCAGAGGCAGGGAATCAGAATCAGAAGCAGGGAATCAGTGGCAGGGAATCAGAGGCCGGGAATAAAAGGCGGGGAATCAGAGGCAGGGAATCGGATGTGCGGAATCAGAGATGGGGAATCAGAGGTGGGGATTCAGAGGTGGTGAATCAGAGAAGGGGAATCAGAGGCTGGGAATCAGAGGCAGGGAATCAGATGCAGGGAATAAGAGGCGGGGAATCATAGCTGGCGAATTAGAGGAGGGGAATCAGAGTTGGGGAATCAGAGGCGGGGAATCAGATATGGGGTAACAGAGGCGGGGAATCAGAGGTGGGGAAACAGAGGCGGGGAATCAGATATGGGGAATCAGAGGTGGGGAATCAGGGGCAGGGAATCAGTGGCAGGGAATCAGATGCGGGGAATCAGAGGCGGGGAATCAGAGCTGGGGAATCAGAGGTGGGGAATCAGATTTGGGGAATCAGAGGCGGGGACTTAGATATTGGGAAACAGAGGCGGAGAATCAGAGGCGGGGAAACCCAGGCGGGGAATCAGATATGGGGAATCAGAGGTGGGGAATCAGAGGCAAGGAATCAGATGTGCGGAATCAGAGATGGGGAATCAGAGGCAGGGAATCAGAATCAGAAGCAGGGAATCAGAGGCCGGGAATCAGAGGCCGGAATCAGAGGTGGGGAATCAGCGGCAGGGAATCAGATGCGGGGAATCAGAGGCGGGGAATCAGAGCTGGGGAATCAGAGGCGGGGTATTAGAGTTGGGGAATCAGAGGCGGGGAATCAGATATGGGGAAACAGAGGTGGGGAATCAGAGGCGGGGAAACAGAGGCAGGGAATCAGATATGGGGAATCAGAGGCGGGGAATCAGAGGTGGGGAATCATAGGCAGGGAATCGGATGTGCGGAATCAGAGATGGGGAATCAGAGGCCGGGAATCAGAGGTGGTGAATCAGAGATGGGGAATCAGAGGCGGGGAATCAGAGGCAGGGAATCAGACGCGGGGAATCAGAGGTGGGCAATCAGAGGCGGGGAATCAGATATGGGGAATCAGAGGCGGGGAATCAGAGGCGGGGAAACAGAGGCGGGGAATCAGATATGGGGAATCAAAGGTGGGGCATCAGAGGTTGTGAATCACAGATGGGGAATCAGAGGCGGGGAATCAGAGGCAGGGAATCAGACGCGGGGAATCAGAGGCGGGGATTCAGAGCTGGGGAATCAGAGGCGGGGAATCAGAGTTGGGGAATCAGAGGCGGGGAATCAGATATGGGGAATCAGAGGCAGGGAATCAGAGGCGGGAAAACAGAGGCGGGGAATCAGATATGGGGAATCAGAGGCGGGGAATCAGAGGCAGGGAATCAGACACGGGGAATCAGAGGCGGGGAATCAGAGATGGGGAATCAGAGGCGGGGAATCAGAGGCAGGGAATCGGATGCCGGGAATCAGAGACGGGAAATCAGAGCTGGGGAATCAGAGGCGGGGAATCAGAGTTGGGGAATCAGAGGCGGCGAAGCAGATATGAGGAAATAGAGGCGGGGAATCAGATATGGGGAATCAGAGGCGGGGAATCAGATATGGGGAATCAGAGGCTGGGAATCAGAGGGGGGGAAACAGAGGCGGGGAATAAGATATGGAGAATCAGAGGTGGGGAATCAGGGGCGGGGAATCAGTGGCAGGGAATCAGAGGCGGGGAATCAGAGGCGGGGAATCAAAGGAAGGGAATCAGACACGGGGAATCAGAGGTGGGGAATCAGAGATGGGGAATCAGAGGCGGGGAATCACAGGCAGGGAATCAGACGCGGGGAATCAGAGGCGGGGAATCAGAGCTGGGGAATCAGAGGTGTGGATTCAGAGTCGGGGAATCAGAGGCAGGGAATCGGTTGTGCGGAATCAGAGATGGGGAATCAGATGTGGGGAATCAGAGGCAGTGAATCAGAGATAGGGAATCAGAGGCGGGGAATCAAAGGCAAGAAATCAGACGGGGATTCAGAGGCTGGGAATCAGACGGGGGGAATCAAAGGCGGGGAATCAGAGCTGGTGAATCAGAGGCAGGGAATCAGAGTTGGGGATTCAGAGGCGGGGAATCAGATATGGGGAAACAGAGGCGGGGAATGAGAGGCGGGCAAGCAGAGGCGGGGAATTAGATATGGGGAATCAGAGGTGGGGAATCAGAGGTGGTGAATCAGAGATGGGGAATCACAGGAGGGGAATCAGAGGCAGCGAATAGAACGCGGGGAATCAGAGGCAGGGAATCAGAGCTGGGGAATCAGAGGCGGGGAATCAGATATGGGGAAACAGAGGCGGGGAATCAGAGGCGGGGAAACAGAGGCGGGGAATCAGACATGGGGAATCGGTTGCGGGGAATCAGAGGCGGGGAATCAGAGCTGGGGAATCAGAGGCGGGGAATCAGAGTTGGGGCATCAGAGGTGGGGAATTAGATATGGGGAAACAGATGCGGGGAATCAGAGGCGGGGAATCAGAGGCGGGGAATCAGATATGGGGAATCAGAGGTGGGGAATCAGAGGCAGGGAATCAGATGTGCGGAATCAGAGATGGGGAATCAGAGGCAGGGAATCAGAATCAGAAGCGGGGAATCAGAGGCCGGGAATCAGAGGCCGGGAATCAGATGCTGGGAATAAGAGGCCGGGAATCAGAGGTGGGGAATCAGAGTCCGGAAATCAGAGATGGGGATTCAGAGGCGGGGAATGAGATATGGAGAATCAGAGGCGGGGAATCAGAGGCGGGGAAACAGAGGTGGGGAATCCGATATGGAGAATCAGAGGTGGGGAATCAAAGGCGGTGAATCAGAGATGGGGAATCAGAGGCGGGGAATCAGAGGCAGGGAATCAGATGCGGGGATTCAGAGGCGGGGAATCAGAGCTGGCGAATCAGAGGCGGGGAATCAGAGGTGGGCAATCAGAGCCGGGGAATCAGATATGGGGAATCAGAGGCGGGGAATCAGAGGCGGGGAAACAGAGGCGGGGAATCAGATATGGGGAATCAGAGGTGGGGAATCAGAGGTTGTGAACCAGAGATGGGGAATCAAGGCGGGGAATCAGAGGGAGGGAATCAGACGCGGGGAATCAGAGGCGGGGTTTCAGAGCTGGGGAATCAGAGGTGGGGAATCAGGGGCAGGGAATCAGTGGCAGGGAATCAGAGGCGGGGAATCTGAGGCGGGGAATCAGAGGCAGGGAATCAGACATGGGGAATCAGAGGCGGGGAATCAGAGATGGCGAATCAGAGGCGGGGAATCAGAGGCAGGGAATCGGACGCCGGGAATCAGAGGCGGGGAATCAGAGTTGGGGAATCAGAGGCGGGGAATCAGAGTTGGGGAATCAGAGGCGGGGAATCAGATATGGGGAATCAGAGGTGGGGAATCAGAGGTTGTGAACCAGAGATGGGGAATCAAGGCGGGGAATCAGAGGGAGGGAATCAGACGCGGGGAAACAGAGGCGGGGAATCAGATATGGGGAATCAGAGGTGGGGAATCAGGGGCAGGGAATCAGTGGCAGGGAATCAGAGGCGGGGAATCTGAGGCGGGGAATCAGAGGCAGGGAATCAGACATGGGGAATCAGAGGCGGGGAATCAGAGATGGCGAATCAGAGGCGGGGAATCAGAGGCAGGGAATCGGACGCCGGGAATCAGAGGCGGGGAATCAGAGTTGGGGAATCAGAGGCGGGGAATCAGAGTTGGGGAATCAGAGGCGGGGAATCAGATATGGGGAATCAGAGGTGGGGAATCAGAGGTTGTGAATCAGAGATGGGGAATCAAGGCGGGGAATCAGAGGGAGGGAATCAGACGCGGGGAATCAGAGGCAGGGATTCAGAGCTGGGGAATCAGAGGCGGGGAATCAGAGTTGGGGAATCAGAGGCAGGGAATCAGATATGGGGAATCAGAGGCGGGGAATCAGAGGCGGGGAAACAGAGGCGGGGAATCAGATATGGGGAATCAGAGGTGGGGAATCAGGGGCAGGGAATCAGTGGCAGGGAATCAGAGGCGGGGAATCTGAGGAGGGGAATCAGAGGCTGGGAATCAGACACGGGGAATCAGAGGCGGGGAATCAGAGATGGGGAATCAGAGGCGGGGAATCAGAGGCAGGGAATCGGATGCCGGGAATCAGAGGCGGGGAATCAGAGCTGGGGAATCAGAGGCGGGGAATCAGAGTTGGGGAATCAGAGGCGGGGAATCAGATATGGGGAAATAGAGGCGGGGAATCAGATATGGGGAATCAGAGGTGTGGAATCAGAGGTTTGGAATCAGAGGCAGGGAATCAGAGGCGGGGAAACAGAGGCGGGGAATCAGATATGGAGAATCAGAGGCGGGGAATCAGAGGCGGGGAAACAGAGGTGGGGAATCCGATATGGAGAATCAGAGGTGGGGAATCAAAGGCGGTGAATCAGAGATGGGGAATCAGAGGCGGGGAATCAGAGGCAGGGAATCAGATGCGGGGATTCAGAGGCGGGGAATCAGAGCTGGCGAATCAGAGGCGGGGAATCAGAGGTGGGCAATCAGAGCCGGGAAATCAGATATGGGGAATCAGAGGCGGGGAATCAGAGGCGGGGAAACAGAGGCGGGGAATCAGATATGGGGAATCAGAGGTGGGGAATCAGAGGTTGTGAACCAGAGATGGGGAATCAAGGCGGGGAATCAGAGGGAGGGAATCAGACGCGGGGAATCAGAGGCGGGGTTTCAGAGCTGGGGAATCAGAGGCGGGGAATCAGAGTTGGGGAATCAGAGGCAGGGAATCAGATATGGGGAATCAGAGGCGGGGAATCAGAGGCGGGGAAACAGAGGCGGGGAATCAGATATGGGGAATCAGAGGTGGGGAATCAGGGGCAGGGAATCAGTGGCAGGGAATCAGAGGCGGGGAATCTGAGGCGGGGAATCAGAGGCAGGGAATCAGACATGGGGAATCAGAGGCGGGGAATCAGAGATGGCGAATCAGAGGCGGGGAATCAGAGGCAGGGAATCGGACGCCGGGAATCAGAGGCGGGGAATCAGAGTTGGGGAATCAGAGGCGGGGAATCAGAGTTGGGGAATCAGAGGCGGGGAATCAGATATGGGGAATCAGAGGTGGGGAATCAGAGGTTGTGAATCAGAGATGGGGAATCAAGGCGGGGAATCAGAGGGAGGGAATCAGACGCGGGGAATCAGAGGCGGGGATTCAGAGCTGGGGAATCAGAGGCGGGGAATCAGAGTTGGGGAATCAGAGGCAGGGAATCAGATATGGGGAATCAGAGGCGGGGAATCAGAGGCGGGGAAACAGAGGCGGGGAATCAGATATGGGGAATCAGAGGTGGGGAATCAGGGGCAGGGAATCAGTGGCAGGGAATCAGAGGCGGGGAATCTGAGGAGGGGAATCAGAGGCTGGGAATCAGACACGGGGAATCAGAGGCGGGGAATCAGAGATGGGGAATCAGAGGCGGGGAATCAGAGGCAGGGAATCGGATGCCGGGAATCAGAGGCGGGGAATCAGAGCTGGGGAATCAGAGGCGGGGAATCAGAGTTGGGGAATCAGAGGCGGGGAATCAGATATGGGGAAATAGAGGCGGGGAATCAGATATGGGGAATCAGAGGCCGGGAATCAGAGGCAGGGAAACAGAGGCGGGGAATCAGATATGGGGAATCAGAGGTGGGGAATTAGAGGTTGCGAATCAGAGGCGGGGAATCAGAGGCGGGGAATCAGAGGCAGGGAATCGGGTGTGCGGGATCAGAGATGGGGAATCAGAGGTGGGGATTCAGAGGTGGTGAATCAGAGAAGGGGAATCAGAGGCTGGGAATCAGAGGCAGGGAATCAGACGCAGGGAATCAGAGGCGGGGAATCATAGCTGGCGAATTAGAGGAGGGGAATCAGAGTTGGGGAATCAGAGTCGGGGAATCAGATATGGGGAAACAGAGGCGGGGAATCAGAGGCGGGGAAACAGAGGCGGGTAATCAGATATGGGGAATCAGAGGTTGGGAATCAGAGGCAGGGAATCATATGTGCGGAATCAGAGATGGGGAATCAGAGGCAGGGAATCAGAATCAGAAGCAGGGAATCAGAGGCCGGGAATCAGAGGCCGGAATCAGATGCTGGGAATCAGAGGCCTGGAATCAGAGGCGGGGAATCAGAGGCAGGGAATCAGATGCGGGGAATCAGAGGCGGGGAATCAGAGCTGGGGAATCAGAGGCAGGGTATTAGAGTTGGGGAATCAGAGGCAGGGAATCAGACATGGGGAATCAGAGGCGGGGAATCAGAGATGGCGAATCAGAGGCGGGGAATCAGAGGCAGGGAATCGGACGCCGGGAATCAGAGGCGGGGAATCAGAGTTGGGGAATCAGAGGCGGGGAATCAGAGTTGGGGAATCGGAGGCGGGGAATCAGATATGGGGAAATAGAGGCGGGGAATCAGATATGGGGAATCAGAGGTGTGGAATCAGAGGTTGGGAATCAGAGGCAGGGAATCAGAGGCGGGGAAACAGAGGCGGGGAATCAGATATGGGGAATCAGAGGTGGCGAATCAAAGGCGGTGAAACAGAGATGGGGAATCAGGGCAGGGAATCAGAGGCAGGGAATCAGAGCTGGGGAAACAGAGGCGGGGAATCAGATATGGGGAATCAGAGGTGGGGAATCAGGGGCGGGGAATCAGTGGCAGGGAATCAGAGCTGGGGAATCAGAGGTGGGGAATCAGAGCTGGGGAAACAGAGGCGGGGAATCAGATATGGGGAATCAGAGGTGGGGAATCAGGGGCGGGGAATCAGTGGCAGGGAATCAGAGGCCGGGAATAAAAGGCGGGGAATCAGAGCTGGGGAATCAGAGGCGGGGAATCAGAGTTGGGGAATCAGAGGAGGGGAATCAGATATGGGGAAACAGAGGCCGGGAATCAGAGGCAGGGAAACAGAGGCGGGGAATCAGATATGGGGAATCAGAGGTGGGGAATTAGAGGTTGCGAATCAGAGGCGGGGAATCAGAGGCTGGGAATCAGTGGCAGGGAATCGGATGTGCGGAATCAGAGATGGGGAATCAGAGGTGGGGATTCAGAGGTGGTGAATCAGAGAAGGGGAATCAGAGGCTGGGAATCAAAAGCAGGGAATCAGACGCAGGGAATCGGAGGCGGGGAATCATAGCTGGCGAATTAGAGGAGGGGAATCAGAGTTGGGGAATCAGAGGCGGGGAATCAGATATCGGGAAACAGAGGCGGGGAATCAGAGGCGGGGAAACAGAGGCGGGGAATCAGATATGGGGAATCAGAGGTGGGGAATCAGAGGCAGGGAATCAGATGTGCGGAATCAGAGATGGGGAATCAGAGGCAGGGAATCAGAATCAGAAGCAGGGAATCAGTGGCAGGGAATCAGAGGCCGGGAATAAAAGGCGGGGAATCAGAGGCAGGGAATCGGATGTGCGGAATCAGAGATAGGGAATCAGAGGTGGGGATTCAGAGGTGGTGAATCAGAGAAGGGGAATCAGAGGCTGGGAATCAGAGGCAGGGAATCAGATGCAGGGAATCAGAGGCGGGGAATCATAGCTGGCGAATTAGAGGAGGGGAATCAGAGTTGGGGAATCAGAGGCGGGGAATCAGATATGGGGTAACAGAGGCGGGGAATCAGAGGTGGGGAAACAGAGGCGGGGAATCAGATATGGGGAATCAGAGGTGGGGAATCAGGGGCAGGGAATCAGTGGCAGGGAATCAGACGCGGGGAATCAGAGGCGGGGAATCAGAGGCGGGGAATCAGAGGCGGGGAATCAGAGGCAGGGAATCGGATGTGCGGAATCAGAGATGGGGAATCAGAGGTGGGGATTCAGAGGTGGTGAATCAGAGAAGGGGAATCAGAGGCTGGGAATCAGAGGCAGGGAATCAGACGCAGGGAATCAGAGGCGGGGAATCATAGCTGGCGAATTAGAGGAGGGGAATCAGAGTTGGGGAAACAGAGGCGGGGAATCAGATATGGGGAATCAGAGGTGGGGAATCAGGGGCAGGGAATCAGTGGCAGGGAATCAGAGGCGGGGAATCATAGCTGGCGAATTATAGGAAGGGAATCAGAGTTGGGGAAACAGAGGCGGGGAATCAGATATGGGGAATCAGAGGTGGGGAATCAGGGGCAGGGAATCAGTGGCAGGGAATCAGACGCGGGGAATCAGAGACGGGGAATCAGAGGCAGGGAATCAGACACGGGGAATCAGAGGCGGGGAATCAGAGATGGGGAATCAGAGGCGGGGAATCAGAGGCAGGGAATCAGAGGCCGGGAATCAGATGCTGGGAATAAGAGGCCGGGAATCAGAGGTGGGGAAACAGAGGCGGGGAGTCAGATATGGGGAATCAGAGGTGGGGAATCAGAGGCGGGGAATCAGTGGCAGGGAATCAGAGGCCGGGAACAAAAGGCGGGGAATCAAAGCTGGGGAATCAGAGGCGGGGAATCAGAGTTGGGGAATCAGAGGAGGGGAATCAGATATGGGGAAACAGAGGCCGGGAATCAGAGGCAGGGAAACAGAGGCGGGGAATCAGATATGGGAAATCAGAGGTGGGGAATTAGAGGTTGCGAATAAGAGGCGGGATATCAGAGGCGGGGAATCAGAGGCAGGGAATCGGATGTGCGGAATCAGCGATGGGGAATCAGAGGTGGGGATTCAGAGGTGGTGAATCAGAGAAGGGGAATCAGAGGCTGGGAATCAGAGGCAGGGAATCAGACGCAGGGAATCAGAGGCGGGGAATCATAGCTGGCGAATTAGAGGAGGGGAATCAGAGTTGGGGAATCAGAGGCGGGGAATCAGATATGGGGAATCAGAGGTGGGGAATCAGAGATGGGGAATCAGAGGCTGGGAATCACAGGCAGGGAATCAGACGCGGGGAATCAGAGGCGGGGAATCAGAGCTGGGGAATCAGAGGTGTGGAATCAGAATCGGGGAATCAGAGGCAGGGAATCGGTTGTGCGGAATCAGAGATGGGGAATCAGATGTGGGGAATCAGAGGCAGTGAATCAGAGATGGGGAATCAGAGGCGGGGAATCAGAGGCAAGAAATCAGACGGGGATTCAGAGGCTGGGAATCAGACGGGTGGAATCAAAGGCGGGGAATCAGAGCTGGTGAATCAGAGGCAGGGAATCAGAGTTGGGGATTAAGAGGCGGGGAATCAGATATGGGGAAACAGAGGCGGGGAATGAGAGGCGGGCAAGCAGAGGCGGGGAATTAGATATGGGGAATCAGAGGTGGGGAATCAGAGGTGGTGAATCAGAGATGGGGAATCACAGGAGGGGAATCAGAGGCAGCGAATAGAACGCGGGGAATCAGAGGCAGGGAATCAGAGCTGGGGAATCAGAGGCGGGGAATCAGATATGGGGAAACAGAGGCGGGGAATCAGAGGCGGGGAAACAGAGGCGGGGAATCAGACATGGGGAATCGGTTGCGGGGAATCAGAGGCGGGGAATCAGAGCTGGGGAATCAGAGGCGGGGAATCAGAGTTGGGGCATCAGAGGTGGGGAATTAGATATGGGGAAACAGAGGCGGGGAATCAGAGGCGGGGAAACAGAGGCGGGGAATCAGATATGGGGAATCAGAGGTGGGGAATCAGAGGCAGGGAATCAGATGTGCGGAATCAGAGATGGGGAATCAGAGGCAGGGAATCAGAATCAGAAGCGGGGAATCAGAGGCCGGGAATCAGAGGCCGGGAATCAGATGCTGGGAATAAGAGGCCGGGAATCAGAGGTGGGGAATCAGAGTCCGGGAATCAGAGATGGGGATTCAGAGGCGGGGAATGAGATATGGAGAATCAGAGGCGGGGAATCAGAGGCGGGGAAACAGAGGTGGGGAATCAGATATGGAGAATCAGAGGTGGGGAATCAAAGGCGGTGAATCAGAGATGGGGAATCAGAGGCGGGGAATCAGAGGCAGGGAATCAAATGCGGGGATTCAGAGGCGGGGAATCAGAGCTGGCGAATCAGAGGCGGGGAATCAGAGTTGGGCAATCAGAGCCGGGGAATCAGATATGGGGAATCAGAGGCGGGGAATCAGAGGCGGGGAAACAGAGGCGGGGAATCAGATATGGGGAATCAGAGGTGGGGAATCAGAGGTTGTGAATCAGAGATGGGGAATCAAGGCGGGGAATCAGAGGGAGGGAATCAGACGCGGGGAATCAGAGGCGGGGTTTCAGAGCTGGGGAATCAGAGGCGGGGAATCAGAGTTGTGGAATCAGAGGCAGGGAATCAGATATGGGGAATCAGAGGTGGGGAATCAGAGGCGGGGAAACAGAGGCGGGGAATCAGATATGGGGAATCAGAGGTGGGGAATCAGGGGCAGGGAATCAGTGGCAGGGAATCAGAGGCGGGGAATCTGAGGCGGGGAATCAGAGGCAGGGAATCAGACACGGGGAATCAGAGGCGGGGAATCAGAGATGGCGAATCAGAGGCGGGGAATCAGAGGCAGGGAATCGGACGCCGGGAATCAGAGGCGGGGAATCAGAGTTGGGGAATCAGAGGCGGGGAATCAGAGTTGGGGAATCGGAGGCGGGGAATCAGATATGGGGAAATAGAGGCGGGGAATCAGATATGGGGAATCAGAGGTGTGGAATCAGAGGTTGGGAATCAGAGGCAGGGAATCAGAGGCGGGGAAACAGAGGCGGGGAATCAGATATGGGGAATCAGAGGTGGCGAATCAAAGGCGGTGAAACAGAGATGGGGAATCAGGGCAGGGAATCAGAGGCAGGGAATCAGAGCTGGGGAAACAGAGGCGGGGAATCAGATATGGGGAATCAGAGGTGGGGAATCAGGGGCGGGGAATCAGTGGCAGGGAATCAGAGCTGGGGAATCAGAGGTGGGGAATCAGAGCTGGGGAAACAGAGGCGGGGAATCAGATATGGGGAATCAGAGGTGGGGAATCAGGGGCGGGGAATCAGTGGCAGGGAATCAGAGGCCGGGAATAAAAGGCGGGGAATCAGAGCTGGGGAATCAGAGGCGGGGAATCAGAGTTGGGGAATCAGAGGAGGGGAATCAGATATGTGGAAACAGAGGCCGGGAATCAGAGGCAGGGAAACAGAGGCGGGGAATCAGATATGGGGAATCAGAGGTGGGGAATTAGAGGTTGCGAATCAGAGGCGGGGAATCAGAGTCTGGGAATCAGAGGCAGGGAATCGGATGTGCGGAATCAGAGATGGGGAATCAGAGGTGGGGATTCAGAGGTGGTGAATCAGAGAAGGGGAATCAGAGGCTGGGAATCAGAGGCAGGGAATCAGACGCAGGGAATCAGAGGCGGGGAATCATAGCTGGCGAATTAGAGGAGGGGAATCAGAGTTGGGGAATCAGAGGCGGGGAATCAGATATCGGGAAACAGAGGCGGGGAATCAGAGGCGGGGAAACAGAGGCGGGGAATCAGATATGGGGAATCAGAGGTGGGGAATCAGAGGCAGGGAATCAGATGTGCGGAATCAGAGATGGGGAATCAGAGGCAGGGAATCAGAATCAGAAGCAGGGAATCAGTGGCAGGGAATCAGAGGCCGGGAATAAAAGGCGGGGAATCAGAGGCAGGGAATCGGATGTGCGGAATCAGAGATGGGGAATCAGAGGTGGGGATTCAGAGGTGGTGAATCAGAGAAGGGGAATCAGAGGCTGGGAATCAGAGGCAGGGAATCAGATGCAGGGAATAAGAGGCGGGGAATCATAGCTGGCGAATTAGAGGAGGGGAATCAGAGTTGGGGAATCAGAGGCGGGGAATCAGATATGGGGTAACAGAGGCGGGGAATCAGAGGTGGGGAAACAGAGGCGGGGAATCAGATATGGGGAATCAGAGGTGGGGAATCAGGGGCAGGGAATCAGTGGCAGGGAATCAGATGCGGGGAATCAGAGGCGGGGAATCAGAGCTGGGGAATCAGAGGTGGGGAATCAGATTTGGGGAATCAGAGGCGGGGACTTAGATATTGGGAAACAGAGGCGGAGAATCAGAGGCGGGGAAACCCAGGCGGGGAATCAGATATGGGGAATCAGAGGTGGGGAATCAGAGGCAAGGAATCAGATGTGCGGAATCAGAGATGGGGAATCAGAGGCAGGGAATCAGAATCAGAAGCAGGGAATCAGAGGCCGGGAATCAGAGGCCGGAATCAGAGGTGGGGAATCAGCGGCAGGGAATCAGATGCGGGGAATCAGAGGCGGGGAATCAGAGCTGGGGAATCAGAGGCGGGGTATTAGAGTTGGGGAATCAGAGGCGGGGAATCAGATATGGGGAAACAGAGGTGGGGAATCAGAGGCGGGGAAACAGAGGCAGGGAATCAGATATGGGGAATCAGAGGCGGGGAATCAGAGGTGGGGAATCATAGGCAGGGAATCGGATGTGCGGAATCAGAGATGGGGAATCAGAGGCCGGGAATCAGAGGTGGTGAATCAGAGATGGGGAATCAGAGGCGGGGAATCAGAGGCAGGGAATCAGACGCGGGGAATCAGAGGTGGGCAATCAGAGGCGGGGAATCAGATATGGGGAATCAGAGGCGGGGAATCAGAGGCGGGGAAACAGAGGCGGGGAATCAGATATGGGGAATCAAAGGTGGGGCATCAGAGGTTGTGAATCACAGATGGGGAATCAGAGGCGGGGAATCAGAGGCAGGGAATCAGACGCGGGGAATCAGAGGCGGGGATTCAGAGCTGGGGAATCAGAGGCGGGGAATCAGAGTTGGGGAATCAGAGGCGGGGAATCAGATATGGGGAATCAGAGGCAGGGAATCAGAGGCGGGAAAACAGAGGCGGGGAATCAGATATGGGGAATCAGAGGTGGGGAATCAGAGGCAGGGAATCAGACACGGGGAATCAGAGGCGGGGAATCAGAGATGGGGAATCAGAGGCGGGGAATCAGAGGCAGGGAATCGGATGCCGGGAATCAGAGACGGGAAATCAGAGCTGGGGAATCAGAGGCGGGGAATCAGAGTTGGGGAATCAGAGGCGGCGAAGCAGATATGAGGAAATAGAGGCGGGGAATCAGATATGGGGAATCAGAGGCGGGGAATCAGATATGGGGAATCAGAGGCTGGGAATCAGAGGGGGGGAAACAGAGGCGGGGAATAAGATATGGAGAATCAGAGGTGGGGAATCAGGGGCGGGGAATCAGTGGCAGGGAATCAGAGGCGGGGAATCAGAGGCGGGGAATCAAAGGAAGGGAATCAGACACGGGGAATCAGAGGTGGGGAATCAGAGATGGGGAATCAGAGGCGGGGAATCACAGGCAGGGAATCAGACGCGGGGAATCAGAGGCGGGGAATCAGAGCTGGGGAATCAGAGGTGTGGATTCAGAGTCGGGGAATCAGAGGCAGGGAATCGGTTGTGCGGAATCAGAGATGGGGAATCAGATGTGGGGAATCAGAGGCAGTGAATCAGAGATAGGGAATCAGAGGCGGGGAATCAAAGGCAAGAAATCAGACGGGGATTCAGAGGCTGGGAATCAGATGGGGGGAATCAAAGGCGGGGAATCAGAGCTGGTGAATCAGAGGCAGGGAATCAGAGTTGGGGATTCAGAGGCGGGGAATCAGATATGGGGAAACAGAGGCGGGGAATGAGAGGCGGGCAAGCAGAGGCGGGGAATTAGATATGGGGAATCAGAGGTGGGGAATCAGAGGTGGTGAATCAGAGATGGGGAATCACAGGAGGGGAATCAGAGGCAGCGAATAGAACGCGGGGAATCAGAGGCAGGGAATCAGAGCTGGGGAATCAGAGGCGGGGAATCAGATATGGGGAAACAGAGGCGGGGAATCAGAGGCGGGGAAACAGAGGCGGGGAATCAGACATGGGGAATCGGTTGCGGGGAATCAGAGGCGGGGAATCAGAGCTGGGGAATCAGAGGCGGGGAATCAGAGTTGGGGCATCAGAGGTGGGGAATTAGATATGGGGAAACAGATGCGGGGAATCAGAGGCGGGGAATCAGAGGCGGGGAATCAGATATGGGGAATCAGAGGTGGGGAATCAGAGGCAGGGAATCAGATGTGCGGAATCAGAGATGGGGAATCAGAGGCAGGGAATCAGAATCAGAAGCGGGGAATCAGAGGCCGGGAATCAGAGGCCGGGAATCAGATGCTGGGAATAAGAGGCCGGGAATCAGAGGTGGGGAATCAGAGTCCGGAAATCAGAGATGGGGATTCAGAGGCGGGGAATGAGATATGGAGAATCAGAGGCGGGGAATCAGAGGCGGGGAAACAGAGGTGGGGAATCCGATATGGAGAATCAGAGGTGGGGAATCAAAGGCGGTGAATCAGAGATGGGGAATCAGAGGCGGGGAATCAGAGGCAGGGAATCAGATGCGGGGATTCAGAGGCGGGGAATCAGAGCTGGCGAATCAGAGGCGGGGAATCAGAGGTGGGCAATCAGAGCCGGGGAATCAGATATGGGGAATCAGAGGCGGGGAATCAGAGGCGGGGAAACAGAGGCGGGGAATCAGATATGGGGAATCAGAGGTGGGGAATCAGAGGTTGTGAACCAGAGATGGGGAATCAAGGCGGGGAATCAGAGGGAGGGAATCAGACGCGGGGAATCAGAGGCGGGGTTTCAGAGCTGGGGAATCAGAGGTGGGGAATCAGGGGCAGGGAATCAGTGGCAGGGAATCAGAGGCGGGGAATCTGAGGCGGGGAATCAGAGGCAGGGAATCAGACATGGGGAATCAGAGGCGGGGAATCAGAGATGGCGAATCAGAGGCGGGGAATCAGAGGCAGGGAATCGGACGCCGGGAATCAGAGGCGGGGAATCAGAGTTGGGGAATCAGAGGCGGGGAATCAGAGTTGGGGAATCAGAGGTGGGGAATCAGATATGGGGAATCAGAGGTGGGGAATCAGAGGTTGTGAACCAGAGATGGGGAATCAAGGCGGGGAATCAGAGGGAGGGAATCAGACGCGGGGAAACAGAGGCGGGGAATCAGATATGGGGAATCAGAGGTGGGGAATCAGGGGCAGGGAATCAGTGGCAGGGAATCAGAGGCGGGGAATCTGAGGCGGGGAATCAGAGGCAGGGAATCAGACATGGGGAATCAGAGGCGGGGAATCAGAGATGGCGAATCAGAGGCGGGGAATCAGAGGCAGGGAATCGGACGCCGGGAATCAGAGGCGGGGAATCAGAGTTGGGGAATCAGAGGCGGGGAATCAGAGTTGGGGAATCAGAGGCGGGGAATCAGATATGGGGAATCAGAGGTGGGGAATCAGAGGTTGTGAATCAGAGATGGGGAATCAAGGCGGGGAATCAGAGGGAGGGAATCAGACGCGGGGAATATGAGGCAGGGATTCAGAGCTGGGGAATCAGAGGCGGGGAATCAGAGTTGGGGAATCAGAGGCAGGGAATCAGATATGGGGAATCAGAGGCGGGGAATCAGAGGCGGGGAAACAGAGGCGGGGAATCAGATATGGGGAATCAGAGGTGGGGAATCAGGGGCAGGGAATCAGTGGCAGGGAATCAGAGGCGGGGAATCTGAGGAGGGGAATCAGAGGCTGGGAATCAGACACGGGGAATCAGAGGCGGGGAATCAGAGATGGGGAATCAGAGGCGGGGAATCAGAGGCAGGGAATCGGATGCCGGGAATCAGAGGCGGGGAATCAGAGCTGGGGAATCAGAGGCGGGGAATCAGAGTTGGGGAATCAGAGGCGGGGAATCAGATATGGGGAAATAGAGGCGGGGAATCAGATATGGGGAATCAGAGGTGTGGAATCAGAGGTTTGGAATCAGAGGCAGGGAATCAGAGGCGGGGAAACAGAGGCGGGGAATCAGATATGGAGAATCAGAGGCGGGGAATCAGAGGCGGGGAAACAGAGGTGGGGAATCCGATATGGAGAATCAGAGGTGGGGAATCAAAGGCGGTGAATCAGAGATGGGGAATCAGAGGCGGGGAATCAGAGGCAGGGAATCAGATGCGGGGATTCAGAGGCGGGGAATCAGAGCTGGCGAATCAGAGGCGGGGAATCAGAGGTGGGCAATCAGAGCCGGGAAATCAGATATGGGGAATCAGAGGCGGGGAATCAGAGGCGGGGAAACAGAGGCGGGGATCAGATATGGGGAATCAGAGGTGGGGAATCAGAGGTTGTGAACCAGAGATGGGGAATCAAGGCGGGGAATCAGAGGGAGGGAATCAGACGCGGGGAATCAGAGGCGGGGTTTCAGAGCTGGGGAATCAGAGGCGGGGAATCAGAGTTGGGGAATCAGAGGCAGGGAATCAGATATGGGGAATCAGAGGCGGGGAATCAGAGGCGGGGAAACAGAGGCGGGGAATCAGATATGGGGAATCAGAGGTGGGGAATCAGGGGCAGGGAATCAGTGGTAGGGAATCAGAGGCGGGGAATCTGAGGCGGGGAATCAGAGGCAGGGAATCAGACATGGGGAATCAGAGGCGGGGAATCAGAGATGGCGAATCAGAGGCGGGGAATCAGAGGCAGGGAATCGGACGCCGGGAATCAGAGGCGGGGAATCAGAGTTGGGGAATCAGAGGCGGGGAATCAGAGTTGGGGAATCAGAGGCGGGGAATCAGATATGGGGAATCAGAGGTGGGGAATCAGAGGTTGTGAATCAGAGATGGGGAATCAAGGCGGGGAATCAGAGGGAGGGAATCAGACGCGGGGAATCAGAGGCGGGGATTCAGAGCTGGGGAATCAGAGGCGGGGAATCAGAGTTGGGGAATCAGAGGCAGGGAATCAGATATGGGGAATCAGAGGCGGGGAATCAGAGGCGGGGAAACAGAGGCGGGGAATCAGATATGGGGAATCAGAGGTGGGGAATCAGGGGCAGGGAATCAGTGGCAGGGAATCAGAGGCGGGGAATCTGAGGAGGGGAATCAGAGGCTGGGAATCAGACACGGGGAATCAGAGGCGGGGAATCAGAGATGGGGAATCAGAGGCGGGGAATCAGAGGCAGGGAATCGGATGCCGGGAATCAGAGGCGGGGAATCAGAGCTGGGGAATCAGAGGCGGGGAATCAGAGTTGGGGAATCAGAGGCGGGGAATCAGATATGGGGAAATAGAGGCGGGGAATCAGATATGGGGAATCAGAGGCCGGGAATCAGAGGCAGGGAAACAGAGGCGGGGAATCAGATATGGGGAATCAGAGGTGGGGAATTAGAGGTTGCGAATCAGAGGCGGGGAATCAGAGGCGGGGAATCAGAGGCAGGGAATCGGGTGTGCGGGATCAGAGATGGGGAATCAGAGGTGGGGATTCAGAGGTGGTGAATCAGAGAAGGGGAATCAGAGGCTGGGAATCAGAGGCAGGGAATCAGACGCAGGGAATCAGAGGCGGGGAATCATAGCTGGCGAATTAGAGGAGGGGAATCAGAGTTGGGGAATCAGAGTCGGGGAATCAGATATGGGGAAACAGAGGCGGGGAATCAGAGGCGGGGAAACAGAGGCGGGTAATCAGATATGGGGAATCAGAGGTTGGGAATCAGAGGCAGGGAATCATATGTGCGGAATCAGAGATGGGGAATCAGAGGCAGGGAATCAGAATCAGAAGCAGGGAATCAGAGGCCGGGAATCAGAGGCCGGAATCAGATGCTGGGAATCAGAGGCCTGGAATCAGAGGCGGGGAATCAGAGGCAGGGAATCAGATGCGGGGAATCAGAGGCGGGGAATCAGAGCTGGGGAATCAGAGGCAGGGTATTAGAGTTGGGGAATCAGAGGCGGGGAATCAGATATGGGGAAACAGAGGTGGGGAATCAGAGGCGGGGAAACAGAGGCAGGGAATCAGATATGGGGAATCAGAGGCGGGGAATCAGAGGTGGGGAATCATAGGCAGGGAATCGGATGTGCGGAATCAGAGATGGGGAATCAGAGGCCGGGAATGAGAGGTGGTGAATCAGTTATGGGGAATCAGAGGCGGGGAATCAGAGGCAGGGAATCAGACGCGGGGAATCAGAGGTGGGCAGTCAGAGGCGGGGAATCAGATATGGGGAATCAGAGGCGGGGAATCAGAGGCGGGGAAACAGAGGCGGGGAATCAGATATGGGGAATCAGAGGTGGGGCATCAGAAGTTGTGAATCACAGATGGGGAATTAGAGGCGGGGAATCAAAGGCAGGGTATCAGACGCGGGGAATCAGAGGCGGGGATTCAGAGCTGGGGAATCAGAAGCGGGGAATCAGAGTTGGGGAATCAGAGGCGGGGAATCAGATATGGGGAATCAGAGGCAGGGAATCAGAGGCCGGGAATGAGAGGTGGTGAATCAGATATGGGGAATCAGAGGCGGGGAATCAGAGGCAGTGAATCAGATGCGGGGAATCAGAGGTGGGCAATCAGAGGCGGGGAATCAGATATGGGGAATCAGAGGCGGGGAATCAGAGGCGGGGAAACAGAGGCGGGGAATCAGAGTTGGGGAATCAGAGGAGGGGAATCAGATATGGGGAAACAGAGGCCGGGAATCAGAGGCAGGGAAACAGATGTGCGGAATCAGAGATGGGGAATCAGAGGCAGGGAATCAGAATCTGAAGCAGGGAATCAGAGGCCAGGAATCAGAGGCCGGAATCAGATGCTGGGAATCAGAGGCCTGGAATCAGAGGCGGGGAATCAGAGGCAGGGAATCTGATGCGGGGAATCAGAGGCGGGGAATCAGAGCTGGGGAATCAGAGGCAGGGTATTAGAGTTGGGGAATCAGAGGCGGGGAATCAGATATGGGGAAACAGAGGTGGGGAATCAGAGGCGGGGAAACAGAGGCAGGGAATCAGATATGGGGAATCAGAGGTGGGAATCAGAGGTGGGGAATCATAGGCAGGGAATCGGATGTGCGGAATCAGAGATGGGGAATCAGAGGCCGGGTATGAGAGGTGGTGAATCAGATATGGGGAATCAGAGGCGGGGAATAAGAGGCAGTGAATCAGACGCGGGGAATCAGAGGTGGGCAATCAGAGGCGGGGAATCAGATATGGGGAATCAGAGGCGGGGAATCAGAGGCGGGGAAACAGAGGCGGGGAATCAGATATGAGGAATCAGAGGTGGGGCATCAGAGGTTGTGAATCACAGATGGGGAATCAGAGGCGGGGAATCAGAGGCAGGGAATCGGACGCCGGGAATCAGAGGCGGGGAATCAGAGCTGGGGAATCAGAGGCGGGGAATCAGAGTTGGGGAATCAGAGGCGGGGAATCAGATATGGGGAAATAGAAGCGGGGAATCAGATATGGGGAATCAGAGGTGTGGAATCAGAGGTTGGGAATCAGAGGCAGGGAATAAGAGGCGGGGAAACAGAGGCGGGGAATCAGATATGGGGAATTAGAGGTGGCGAATCAAATGCGGTGAAACAGAGATGGGGAATCAGGGCAGGGAATCAGAGGCAGGGAATCAGAGCTGGGGAAACAGAGGCGGGGAATCAGATATGGAGAATCAGAGGTGGGGAATCCGGGGCGGGGAATCAGTGGCAGGGAATCAGAGGCCGGGAATAAAAGGCGGGGAATCAGAGCTGGGGAATCAGAGGCGGGGAATCAGAGTTGGGGAATCAGAGGAGGGGAATCAGATATAGGGAAACAGAGGCCGGAATCAGAGGCAGGGAAACAGAGGCGGGGAATCAGATATGGGGAATCAGATGCTGGGAATAAGAGGCCGGGAATCAGAGGTGGGGAATCAGAGTCTGGGAATCAGAGATGGGGATTCAGAGGCGGGGAATGAGATATGGAGAATCAGAGGCGGGGAATCGGGGGCGGGGAAACAGAGGTGGGGAATCAGATATGGGGAATCAGAGGTGGCGAATCAAAGGCGGTGAATCAGAGATGGGGAATCAGAGGCGGGGAATCAGAGGCAGGGAATCAGATGCGGGGATTCAGAGGCGGGGAATCAGAGCTGGCGAATCAGAGGCGGGGAATCAGAGGTGGGCAATCAGAGCCGGGGAATCAGATATGGGGAATCAGAGGCGGGGAATCAGAGGCGGGGAAACAGAGGCGGGGAATCAGATATGGGGAATCAGAGGTGGGGAATCAGAGGTTGTGAATCAGAGATGGGGAATCAAGGCGGGGAATCAGAGGGAGGGAATCAGACGCAGGGAATCAGAGGCGGGGATTCAGAGCTGGGGAATCAGAGGCCGGGAATCAGAGTTGGGGAATCAGAGGCAGGGAATCAGATATGGGGAATCAGAGGCGGGGAATCAGAGGCGGGGAAACAGAGGCGGGGAATCAGATATGGGGAATCAGAGGTGGGGAATCAGGGGCAGGGAATCAGTGGCAGGGAATCAGAGGCGGGGAATCTGAGGAGGGGAATCAGAGGCTGGGAATCAGACACGGGGAATCAGAGGCGGGGAATCAGAGATGGGGAATCAGAGGCGGGGAATCAGAGGCAGGGAATCGGATGCCGGGAATCAGAGGCGGGGAATCAGAGCTGGGGAATCAGAGGCGGGGAATCAGAGTTGGGGAATCAGAGGCGGGGAATCAGATATGGGGAAATAGAGGCGGGGAATCAGATATGGGGAATCAGAGGTGTGGAATCAGAGGTTTGGAATCAGAGGCAGGGAATCAGAGTCGGGGAAACAGAGGCGGG
Organism: Narcine bancroftii; assembly: GCF_036971445.1. NCBI lineage: Eukaryota > Metazoa > Chordata > Chondrichthyes > Torpediniformes > Narcinidae > Narcine > Narcine bancroftii. The sequence goes on along the minus strand of NC_091474.1, from coordinate 109,865,327 downwards.
GAATCAGATATGGGGAATCAGAGGTGGCGAATCAAAGGCGGTGAAACAGAGATGGGGAATCAGAGGCGGGGAATCAGAGGCAGGGAATCAGAGCTGGGGAAACAGAGGCAGGGAATCAGATATGGGGAATCAGAGGTGGGGAATCAGGGGCGGGGAATCAGTGGCATGGAATCAGAGGCCGGGAATAAAAGACGGGGAATCAGAGCTGGGGAATCAGAGGCGGGGAATCAGAGTTGGGGAATCAGAGGAGGGGAATCAGATATGGGGAAACAGAGGCCGGGAATCAGAGGCAGGGAAACAGAGGCGGGGAATCAGATATGGGGAATCAGAGGTGGGGAATTAGAGGTTGCGAATCAGAGGCGGGGAATCAGAGGCGGGGAATCAGAGGCAGGGAATCGGGTGTGCGGAATCAGAGATGGGGAATCAGAGGTGGGGATTCAGAGGTGGTGAATCAGAGAAGGGGAATCAGAGGCTGGGAATCAGAGGCAGGGAATCAGACGCAGGGAATCAGAGGCGGGGAATCATAGCTGGCGAATTAGAGGAGGGGAATCAGAGTTGGGGAATCAGAGTCGGGGAATCAGATATGGGGAAACAGAGGCGGGGAATCAGAGGCGGGGAAACAGAGGCGGGTAATCAGATATGGGGAATCAGAGGTTGGGAATCAGAGGCAGGGAATCAGATGTGCGGAATCAGAGATGGGGAATCAGAGGCAGGGAATCAGAATCAGAAGCAGGGAATAAGAGGCCGGGAATCAGAGGCCGGAATCAGATGCTGGGAATCAGAGGCCTGGAATCAGAGGCGGGGAATCAGAGGCAGGGAATCAGATGCGGGGAATCAGAGGCGGGGAATCAGAGCTGGGGAATCAGAGGCAGGGTATTAGAGTTGGGGAATCAGAGGCGGGGAATCAGATATGGGGAAACAGAGGTGGGGAATCAGAGGCGGGGAAACAGAGGCAGGGAATCAGATATGGGGAATCAGAGGCGGGGAATCAGAGGTGTGGAATCATAGGCAGGGAATCGGATGTGCGGAATCAGAGATGGGGAATCAGAGGCCGGGAATGAGAGGTGGTGAATCAGTTATGGGGAATCAGAGGCGGGGAATCAGAGGCAGGGAATCAGACGCGGGGAATCAGAGGTGGGCAATCAGAGGCGGGGAATCAGATATGGGGAATCAGAGGCGGGGAATCAGAGGCGGGGAAACAGAGGCGGGGAATCAGATATGGGGAATCAGAGGTGGGGCATCAGAAGTTGTGAATCACAGATGGGGAATTAGAGGCGGGGAATCAGAGGCAGGGTATCAGACGCGGGGAATCAGAGGCGGGGATTCAGAGCTGGGGAATCAGAAGCTGGGAATCAGAGTTGGGGAATCAGAGGCGGGGAATCAGATATGGGGAATCAGAGGCAGGGAATCAGAGGCGGGGAATCAGAGGCGGGGAATCAGAGCTGGGGAATCAGAGGTGGGGAATCAGAGTTGGGGAATCAGAGGCAGGGAATTGGATGTGCGGAATCAGAGATGGGGAATCAGAGGTGGGGAATCAGAGGCGGTGAATCAGAGATGGGGAATCAGAGGCGGGGAATCAGAGGCAGGAAATCAGACACGGGGATTCAGAGGCTGGGAATCAGACGGGGGGAATCAAAGGCGGGGAATCAGAGCTGGGGAATATGAGGCAGGGAATCAGAGTTGGGGAATCAGAGGCGGGGAATCAGATATGGGGAATCAGAGGCAGGGAATCAGAGGCGGGGAATCAGATATGGGGAATCAGAGGTGGGGAATCAGAGGTGGTGAATCAGAGATGGGGAATCAGAGGCGGGGAATCAGAGGAAGGGAATCGGACGCCGGGAATCAGAGGCGGGGAATCAGAGCTGGGGAATAAGAGGCGGGGAATCACAGTTGGGGACTCAGAGGCGGGGAATCAGATATGGGGAAATAGAGGAGGGGAATCAGATATGGGGAATCAGAGGTGTGGAATCAGAGGTTGGGAATCAGAGGCAGGGAATCAGAGGCGGGGAAACAGAGGCGGGGAATCAGATATGGGGAATCAGAGGTGGCGAATCAAAGGCGGTGAAACAGAGATGGGGAATCAGGGCAGGGAATCAGAGGCAGGGAATCAGAGCTGGGGAAACAGAGGCGGGGAATCAGGGGCGGGGAATCAGTGGCAGGGAATCAGAGCTGGGGAATCAGAGGCGGGGAATCAGAGGCAGGGAATCGGATGCCGGGAATCAGAGGCGGAAAATCAGAGCTGGGGAATCAGAGGCGGGGAATCAGAGTTGGGGAATCAGAGGCGGAGAAACAGATATGGGGAAATAGAGGCGGGGAATCAGATATGGGGAATCAGAGGCGGGGAATCAGATATGGGGAATCAGAGGCTGGGAATCAGAGGGGGGGAAACAGAGGCGGGGAATAAGATATGGGGAATCAGAGGTGGGGAATCAGGGGCGGGGAATCAGTGGCAGGGAATCAGAGGCGGGGAATCAGAGGCGGGGAATCAAAGGAAGGGAATCAGACACGGGGAATCAGAGGTGGGGAATCAGAGATGGGGAATCAGAGGCGGGGAATCACAGGCAGGGAATCAGACGCGGGGAATCAGAGGCGGGGAATCAGAGCTGGGGAATCAGAGGTGGGGAATCAGTGTCGGGGAATCATAGGCAGGGAATCGGTTGTGCGGAATCAGAGATGGGGAATCAGATGTGGGGAATCAGAGGCAGTGAATCAGAGGCGGGGAAACAGAGGCGGGGAATCAAATATAGGGAATCAGAGGTGGGGAATCAGAGGTTGTGAATCAGAGATGGGGAATCAAGGCGGGGAATCAGAGGCAGGGAATCAGACGCGGGGAATCAGAGGCGGGGATTCAGAGCTGGGGAATCAGAGGCGGTGAATCAGAGTTGGGGAATCAGAGGCAGGGAATCAGATATGGGGAATCAGAGGTGGCGAATCAGAGGCGGGGAAACAGAGGCGGGGAATCAGATATGGGGAATCAGAATTGGTGAATCAGGGGCAGGGAATCAGTGGCAGGGAATCAGAGGCGGGGAATCAGAGGCGGGGAATCAGAGGCAGGGAATCAGACACGGGGAATCATAGGCGGGGAATCAGAGATGGGGAATCAGAGGCGGGGAATCAGAGGCAGGGAATCGGACTCCGGGAATCAGAGTCGGGGAATCAGAGCTGGGGAATCAGAGGCGGGGAATCAGAGTTGGGGAATCAGAGGCGGGGAATCAGATATGGGGAAATAGAGGCGGGGAATCAGATATGGGGAATCAGAGGTGTGGAATCAGAGGTTGGGAATCAGAGGCAGGGAATCAGAGTCGGGGAAACAGAGGCGGGTAATCAGATATGGGGAATCAGAGGTGGCGAATCAAAGGCGGTGAAACAGAGATGGGGAATCAGGGCAGGGAATCAGAGGCAGGGAATCAAACACGGGGAATCAGAGCTGGGGAATCAGAGGCGGGGAATCAGAGTTGGGAATCAGAGGCGGGGAATCAGAGGCGGGGAAACAGAGGCGGGGAATCAGATATGGGAAATCAGAGGGGGGGAATCCGAGGTTGGGAATCAGAGGCAGGGAATCAGAGGCGGGGAATCAGAGGCGGGGAATCAGAGGCGGGGAATCAGAGCTGGGGAATCAGAGGTGGGGAATCAGATTTGGGGAATCAGAGGCGGGGACTTAGATATTGGGAAACAGAGGCGGAGAATCAGAGGCGGGGAAACCCAGGCGGGGAATCAGATATGGGGAATCAGAGGTGGGGAATCAGAGGCAAGGAATCAGATGTGCGGAATCAGAGATGGGGAATCAGAGGCAGGGAATCAGAATCAGAAGCAGGGAATCAGAGGCCGGGAATTAGAGGCCGGAATCAGATGCTGGGAATCAGAGGCCTGGAATCAGAGGCGGGGAATCAGAGGCAGGGAATCAGATGCGGGGAATCAGAGGCGGGGAATCAGAGCTGGGGAATCAGAGGCGGGGTATTAGAGTTGGGGAATCAGAGGCGGGGATTCAGATATGGGGAAACAGAGGTGGGGAATCAGAGGCGGGGAAACAGAGGCAGGGAATCAGATATGGGGAATCAGAGGCGGGGAATCAGAGGTGGGGAATCATAGGCAGGGAATCGGATGTGCGGAATCAGAGATGGGGAATCAGAGGCTGGGAATCAGAGGTGGTGAATCAGAGATGGGGAATCAGAGGCGGGGAATCAGAGGCGGGGAATCAGACGCGGGGAATCAGAGGTGGGCAATCAGAGGCGGGGAATCAGATATGGGGAATCAGAGACGGGGAATCAGAGGTTGTGAATCACAGATGGGGAATCAGAGGCGGGGAATCAGAGGCAGGGAATCAGACGCAGGGAATCAGAGGCGGGGATTCAGAGCTGGGGAATCAGAGGCGGGGAATCAGAGTTGGGGAATCAGAGGCGGGGAATCAGATATGGGGAATCAGAGGCAGGGAATCAGAGGCGGGAAAACAGAGGCGGGGAATCAGATATGGGGAATTAGAGGCGGGGAATCAGAGGCAGGGAATCAGACACGGGGAATCAGAGGCGGGGAATCAGAGATGGGGAATCAGAGGCGGGGAATCAGAGGCAGGGAATCGGATGCCGGGAATCAGAGGCGGGAAATCAGAGGCAGGAAATCAGACAGGGATTCAGAGGCTGGGAATCAGACGGGGGGAATCAAAGGCGGGGAATCAGAGCTGGTGAATCAGAGGCAGGGAATCAGAGTTGGGGATTCAGAGGCGGGGAATCAGATATGGGGAAACAGAGGCGGGGAATGAGAGGCGGGCAAGCAGAGGCGGGGAATTAGATATGGGGAATCAGAGGTGGGAAATCAGAGGTGGTGAATCAGAGATGGGGAATCACAGGCGGGGAATCAGAGGCAGCGAATAGAACGCGGGGAATCAGAGGCAGGGAATCAGAGCTGGGGAATCAGAGGCGGGGAATCAGATATGGGGAAACAGAGGCGGGGAATCAGAGGCGGGGAAACAGAGGCGGGGAATCAGACATGGGGAATCGGATGCGGGGAATCAGAGGCCGGGAATCAGAGCTGGGGAATCAGAGGTGGGGAATCAGAGTTGGGGCATCAGAGGTGGGGAATTAGATATGGGGAAACAGAGGCGGGGAATCAGAGGCGGGGAAACAGAGGCGGGGAATCAGATATGGGGAATCAGAGGTGGGGAATCAGAGGCAGGGAATCAGATGTGCGGAATCAGAAATGGGGAATCAGAGGCAGGGAATCAGAATCAGAAGCGGGGAATCAGAGGCCGGGAATCAGAGGCCGGGAATCAGATGCTGGGAATAAGAGGCCGGGAATCAGAGGTGGGGAATCAGAGTCTGGGAATCAGAGATGGGGATTCAGAGGTGGGGAATGAGATATGGAGAATCAGAGGCGGGGAATCAGAGGCGGGGAAACAGAGGTGGGGAATCAGATATGGGGAAATAGAGGCGGGGAATCAGATATGGGGAATCAGAGGTGTGGAATCAGAGGTTGGGAATCAGAGGCAGCGAATCAGAGTCGGGGAAACAGAGGCGGGTAATCAGATATGGGGAATCAGAGGTGGCGAATCAAAGGTGGTGAAACAGAGATGGGGAATCAGGGCAGGGAATCAGAGGCAGGGAATCAAACACGGGGAATCAGAGCTGGGGAATCAGAGGCGGGGAATCAGAGGCAGGAAATCAGACAGGGATTCAGAGGCTGGGAATCAGACTCGGGGAATCAGAGTCGGGGATTCAGAGCTGGGGAATCAGAAGCGGGGAATCAGAGTTGGGGAATCAGAGGCGCGGAATCAGATATGGGGAATCAGAGGCAGGGAATCAGAGGCGGGGAATCAGAGGCAGGGAATCAGACGCGGGGAATCTGAGGCGGGGAATCAGAGCTGGGGAATCAGAGGTGGGGAATCAGAGGCGGTGAATCAGAGATGGGGAATCAGAGGCGGGGAATCAGAGGCAGGAAATCAGACACGGGGATTCAGAGGCTGGGAATCAGACGGGGGGAATCAAAGGCGGGGAATCAGAGCTGGGGAATCTGAGGCAGGGAATCAGAGTTGGGGATTCAGAGGCGGGGAATCAGATATGGGGAAACAGAGGCGGGGAATCAGAGGCGGGAAAACAGATGCGGGGAATTAGATATGGGGAATCAGAGGTGGGGAATCAGAGGTGGTGAATCAGAGATGGGGAATCAGAGGCGGGGAATCAGAGGCAGGGAATCGGACGCCGGGAATCAGAGGCGGGGAATCAGAGCTGGGGAATCAGAGGTGGGGAATCAGAGTTGGGGAATCAGAGGCGGGGAATCAGATATGGGGAAATAGAAGCGGGGAATCAGATATGGGGAATCAGAGGTGTGGAATCAGAGGTTGGGAATCAGAGGCAGGGAATAAGAGGCGGGGAAACAGAGGCGGGGAATCAGATATGGGGAATTAGAGGTGGCGAATCAAATGCGGTGAAACAGAGATGGGGAATCAGGGCAGGGAATCAGAGGCAGGGAATCAGAGCTGGGGAAACAGAGGCGGGGAATCATATATGGAGAATCAGAGGTGGGGAATCCGGGGCGGGGAATCAGTGGCAGGGAATCAGAGGCCGGGAATAAAAGGCGGGGAATCAGAGCTGGGGAATCAGAGGCGGGGAATCAGAGTTGGGGAATCAGAGGAGGGGAATCAGATATAGGGAAACAGAGGCCGGAATCAGAGGCAGGGAAACAGAGGCGGGGAATCAGATATGGGGAATCAGATGCTGGGAATAAGAGGCCGGGAATCAGAGGTGGGGAATCAGAGTCTGGGAATCAGAGATGGGGATTCAGAGGCGGGGAATGAGATATGGAGAATCAGAGGCGGGGAATCAGGGGCGGGGAAACAGAGGTGGGGAATCAGATATGGGGAATCAGAGGTGGCGAATCAAAGGCGGTGAATCAGAGATGGGGAATCAGAGGCGGGGAATCAGAGGCAGGGAATCAGATGCGGGGATTCAGAGGCGGGGAATCAGAGCTGGCGAATCAGAGGCGGGGAATCAGAGGTGGGCAATCAGAGCCGGGGAATCAGATATGGGGAATCAGAGGCGGGGAATCAGAGGCGGGGAAACAGAGGCGGGGAATCAGATATGGGGAATCAGAGGTGGGGAATCAGAGGTTGTGAATCAGAGATGGGGAATCAAGGCGGGGAATCAGAGGGAGGGAATCAGACGCGGGGAATCAGAGGCGGGGATTCAGAGCTGGGGAATCAGAGGCCGGGAATCAGAGTTGGGGAATCAGAGGCAGGGAATCAGATATGGGGAATCAGAGGCGGGGAATCAGAGGCGGGGAAACAGAGGCGGGGAATCAGATATGGGGAATCAGAGGTGGGGAATCAGGGGCAGGGAATCAGTGGCAGGGAATCATAGGCGGGGAATCTGAGGAGGGGAATCAGAGGCTGGGAATCAGACACGGGGAATCAGAGGCGGGGAATCAGAGATGGGGAATCAGAGGCGGGGAATCAGAGGCAGGGAATCGGATGCCGGGAATCAGAGGCGGGGAATCAGAGCTGGGGAATCAGAGGCGGGGAATCAGAGTTGGGGAATCAGAGGCGGGGAATCAGATATGGGGAAATAGAGGCGGGGAATCAGATATGGGGAATCAGAGGTGTGGAATCAGAGGTTTGGAATCAGAGGCAGGGAATCAGAGGCGGGGAAACAGAGGCGGGGAATCAGATATGGGGAATCAGAGGTGGCGAATCAAAGGCGGTTAAACAGAGATGGGGAATCAGAGGCGGGGAATCAGAGGCAGGGAATCAGAGCTGGGGAAACAGAGGCAGGGAATCAGATATGGGGAATCAGAGGTGGGGAATCAGGGGCGGGGAATCAGTGGCATGGAATCAGAGGCCGGGAATAAAAGGCGGGGAATCAGAGCTGGGGAATCAGAGGCGGGGAATTAGAGTTGGGGAATCAGAGGAGGGGAATCAGATATGGGGAAACAGAGGCCGGGAATCAGAGGCAGGGAAACAGAGGCGGGGAATCAGATATGGGGAATCAGAGGTGGGGAATTAGAGGTTGCGAATCAGAGGCGGGGAATCAGAGGCGGGGAATCAGAGGCAGGGAATCGGGTGTGCGGAATCAGAGATGGGGAATCAGAGGTGGGGATTCAGAGGTGGTGAATCAGAGAAGGGGAATCAGAGGCTGGGAATCAGAGGCAGGGAATCAGACGCAGGGAATCAGAGGCGGGGAATCATAGCTGGCGAATTAGAGGAGGGGAATCAGAGTTGGGGAATCAGAGTCGGGGAATCAGATATGGGGAAACAGAGGCGGGGAATCAGAGGCGGGGAAACAGAGGCGGGTAATCAGATATGGGGAATCAGAGGTTGGGAATCAGAGGCAGGGAATCAGATGTGCGGAATCAGAGATGGGGAATCAGAGGCAGGGAATCAGAATCAGAAGCAGGGAATCAGAGGCCGGGAATCAGAGGCCGGAATCAGATGCTGGGAATCAGAGGCCTGGAATCAGAGGCGGGGAATCAGAGGCAGGGAATCAGATGCGGGGAATCAGAGGCGGGGAATCAGAGCTGGGGAATCAGAGGCAGGGTATTAGAGTTGGGGAATCAGAGGCGGGGAATCAGATATGGGGAAACAGAGGTGGGGAATCAGAGGCGGGGAAACAGAGGCAGGGAATCAGATATGGGGAATCAGAGGCGGGGAATCAGAGGTGGGGAATCATAGGCAGGGAATCGGATGTGCGGAATCAGAGATGGGGAATCAGAGGCCGGGAATGAGAGGTGGTGAATCAGTTATGGGGAATCAGAGGCGGGGAATCAGAGGCAGGGAATCAGACGCGGGGAATCAGAGGTGGGCAATCAGAGGCGGGGAATCAATATGGGGAATCAGAGGCGGGGAATCAGAGGCGGGGAAACAGAGGCGGGGAATCAGATATGGGGAATCAGAGGTGGGGCATCAGAAGTTGTGAATCACAGATGGGGAATTAGAGGCGGGGAATCAGAGGCAGGGTATCAGACGCGGGGAATCAGAGGCGGGGATTCAGAGCTGGGGAATCAGAAGCGGGGAATCAGAGTTGGGGAATCAGAGGCGGGGAATCAGATATGGGGAATCAGAGGCAGGGAATCAGAGGCGGGGAATCAGAGGCGGGGAATCAGAGCTGGGGAATCAGAGGTGGGGAATCAGAGTTGGGGAATCAGAGGCAGGGAATTGGATGTGCGGAATCAGAGATGGGGAATCAGAGGTGGGGAATCAGAGGCGGTGAATCAGAGATGGGGAATCAGAGGCGGGGAATCAGAGGCAGGAAATCAGACACGGGGATTCAGAGGCTGGGAATCAGACGGGGGGAATCAAAGGCGGGGAATCAGAGCTGGGGAATATGAGGCAGGGAATCAGAGTTGGGGAATCAGAGGCGGGGAATCAGATATGGGGAATCAGAGGCAGGGAATCAGAGGCGGGGAATCAGATATGGGGAAACGGAGGCGGGGAATCAGAGGCGGGAAAACAGAGGCGGGGAATTAGATATGGGGAATCAGAGGTGGGGAATCAGAGGTGGTGAATCAGAGATGGGGAATCAGAGGCGGGGAATCAGAGGAAGGGAATCGGACGCCGGGAATCAGAGGCGGGGAATCAGAGCTGGGGAATCAGAGGCGGGGAATCACAGTTGGGGACTCAGAGGCGGGGAATCAGATATGGGGAAATAGAGGAGGGAAATCAGATATGGGGAATCAGAGGTGTGGAATCAGAGGTTGGGAATCAGAGGCGGGGAATCAGAGCTGGGGAATATGAGGCAGGGAATCAGAGTTGGGGAATCAGAGGCGGGGAATCAGATATGGGGAATCAGAGGCAGGGAATCAGAGGCGGGGAATCAGATATGGGGAATCAGAGGTGGGGAATCAGAGGTGGTGAATCAGAGATGGGGAATCAGAGGCGGGGAATCAGAGGAAGGGAATCGGACGCCGGGAATCAGAGGCGGGGAATCAGAGCTGGGGAATCAGAGGCGGGGAATCACAGTTGGGGACTCAGAGGCGGGGAATCAGATATGGGGAAATAGAGGAGGGGAATCAGATATGGGGAATCAGAGGTGTGGAATCAGAGGTTGGGAATCAGAGGCAGGGAATCAGAGGCGGGGAAACAGAGGCGGGGAATCAGATATGGGGAATCAGAGGTGGCGAATCAAAGGCGGTGAAACAGAGATGGGGAATCAGGGCAGGGAATCAGAGGCAGGGAATCAGAGCTGGGGAAACAGAGGCGGGGAATCAGGGGCGGGGAATCAGTGGCAGGGAATCAGAGCTGGGGAATCAGAGGCGGGGAATCAGAGGCAGGGAATCAGACACGGGGATTCAGAGGCTGGGAATCAGACGGGGGGAATCAAAGGCGGGGAATCAGAGCTGGGGAATATGAGGCAGGGAATCAGAGTTGGGGAATCAGAGGCGGGGAATCAGATATGGGGAATCAGAGGCAGGGAATCAGAGGCGGGGAATCAGATATGGGGAATCAGAGGTGGGGAATCAGAGGTGGTGAATCAGAGATGGGGAATCAGAGGCGGGGAATCAGAGGAAGGGAATCGGACGCCGGGAATCAGAGGCGGGGAATCAGAGCTGGGGAATCAGAGGCGGGGAATCACAGTTGGGGACTCAGAGGCGGGGAATCAGATATGGGGAAATAGAGGAGGGGAATCAGATATGGGGAATCAGAGGTGTGGAATCAGAGGTTGGGAATCAGAGGCAGGGAATCAGAGGCGGGGAAACAGAGGCGGGGAATCAGATATGGGGAATCAGAGGTGGCGAATCAAAGGCGGTGAAACAGAGATGGGGAATCAGGGCAGGGAATCAGAGGCAGGGAATCAGAGCTGGGGAAACAGAGGCGGGGAATCAGGGGCGGGGAATCAGTGGCAGGGAATCAGAGCTGGGGAATCAGAGGCGGGGAATCAGAGGCAGGGAATCGGATGCCGGGAATCAGAGGCGGAAAATCAGAGCTGGGGAATCAGAGGCGGGGAATCAGAGTTGGGGAATCAGAGGCGGAGAAACAGATATGGGGAAATAGAGGCGGGGAATCAGATATGGGGAATCAGAGGCGGGGAATCAGATATGGGGAATCAGAGGCTGGGAATCAGAGGGGGGGAAACAGAGGCGGGGAATAAGATATGGGGAATCAGAGGTGGGGAATCAGGGGCGGGGAATCAGTGGAGGGGAATCAGAGGCGGGGAATCAGAGGCGGGGAATCAAAGGAAGGGAATCAGACACGGGGAATCAGAGGTGGGGAATCAGAGATGGGGAATCAGAGGCGGGGAATCACAGGCAGGGAATCAGACGCGGGGAATCAGAGGCGGGGAATCAGAGCTGGGGAATCAGAGGTGGGGAATCAGAGTCGGGGAATCATAGGCAGGGAATCGGTTGTGCGGAATCAGAGATGGGGAATCAGATGTGGGGAATCAGAGGCAGTGAATCAGAGATGGGGAATCAAGGCGGGGAATCAGAGGCGGGGATTCAGAGCTGGGGAATCAGAGGCGGTGAATCAGAGTTGGGGAATCAGAGGCAGGGAATCAGATATGGGGAATCAGAGGTGGCGAATCAGAGGCGGGGAAACAGAGGCGGGGAATCAGATATGGGGAATCAGAATTGGTGAATCAGGGGCAGGGAATCAGTGGCAGGGAATCAGAGGCGGGGAATCAGAGGCGGGGAATCAGAGGCAGGGAATCAGACACGGGGAATCATAGGCGGGGAATCAGAGATGGGGAATCAGAGGCGGGGAATCAGAGGCAGGGAATCGGACTCCGGGAATCAGAGTCGGGGAATCAGAGCTGGGGAATCAGAGGCGGGGAATCAGAGTTGGGGAATCAGAGGCGGGGAATCAGATATGGGGAAATAGAGGCGGGGAATCAGATATGGGGAATCAGAGGTGTGGAATCAGAGGTTGGGAATCAGAGGCAGGGAATCAGAGTCGGGGAAACAGAGGCGGGTAATCAGATATGGGGAATCAGAGGTGGCGAATCAAAGGCGGTGAAACAGAGATGGGGAATCAGGGCAGGGAATCAGAGGCAGGGAATCAAACACGGGGAATCAGAGCTGGGGAATCAGAGGCGGGGAATCAGAGTTGGGAATCAGAGGCGGGGAATCAGAGGCGGGGAAACAGAGGCGGGGAATCAGATATGGGAAATCAGAGGGGGGGAATCCGAGGTTGGGAATCAGAGGCAGGGAATCAGAGGCGGGGAATCAGAGGCGGGGAATCAGAGGCGGGGAATCAGAGCTGGGGAATCAGAGGTGGGGAATCAGATTTGGGGAATCAGAGGCGGGGACTTAGATATTGGGAAACAGAGGCGGAGAATCAGAGGCGGGGAAACCCAGGCGGGGAATCAGATATGGGGAATCAGAGGTGGGGAATCAGAGGCAAGGAATCAGATGTGCGGAATCAGAGATGGGTAATCAGAGGCAGGGAATCAGAATCAGAAGCAGGGAATCAGAGGCCGGGAATTAGAGGCCGGAATCAGATGCTGGGAATCAGAGGCCTGGAATCAGAGGCGGGGAATCAGAGGCAGGGAATCAGATGCGGGGAATCAGAGGCGGGGAATCAGAGCTGGGGAATCAGAGGCGGGGTATTAGAGTTGGGGAATCAGAGGCGGGGAATCAGATATGGGGAAACAGAGGTGGGGAATCAGAGGCGGGGAAACAGAGGCAGGGAATCAGATATGGGGAATCAGAGGCGGGGAATCAGAGGTGGGGAATCATAGGCAGGGAATCGGATGTGCGGAATCAGAGATGGGGAATCAGAGGCTGGGAATCAGGGGTGGTGAATCAGAGATGGGGAATCAGAGGCGGGGAATCAGAGGCGGGGAATCAGACGCGGGGAATCAGAGGTGGGCAATCAGAGGCGGGGAATCAGATATGGGGAATCAGAGACGGGGAATCAGAGGTTGTGAATCACAGATGGGGAATCAGAGGCGGGGAATCAGAGGCAGGGAATCAGACGCAGGGAATCAGAGGCGGGGATTCAGAGCTGGGGAATCAGAGGCGGGGAATCAGAGTTGGGGAATCAGAGGCGGGGAATCAGATATGGGGAATCAGAGGCAGGGAATCAGAGGCGGGAAAACAGAGGCGGGGAATCAGATATGGGGAATCAGAGGCGGGGAATCAGAGGCAGGGAATCAGACACGGGGAATCAGAGGCGGGGAATCAGAGATGGGGAATCAGAGGCGGGGAATCAGAGGCAGGGAATCGGATGCCGGGAATCAGAGGCGGGAAATCAGAGGCAGGAAATCAGACAGGGATTCAGAGGCTGGGAATCAGACGGGGGGAATCAAAGGCGGGGAATCAGAGCTGGTGAATCAGAGGCAGGGAATCAGAGTTGGGGATTCAGAGGCGGGGAATCAGATATGGGGAAACAGAGGCGGGGAATGAGAGGCGGGCAAGCAGAGGCGGGGAATTAGATATGGGGAATCAGAGGTGGGAAATCAGAGGTGGTGAATCAGAGATGGGGAATCACAGGCGGGGAATCAGAGGCAGCGAATAGAACGCGGGGAATCAGAGGCAGGGAATCAGAGCTGGGGAATCAGAGGCGGGGAATCAGATATGGGGAAACAGAGGCGGGGAATCAGAGGCGGGGAAACAGAGGCGGGGAATCAGACATGGGGAATCGGATGCGGGGAATCAGAGGCAGGGAATCAGAGCTGGGGAATCAGAGGTGGGGAATCAGAGTTGGGGCATCAGAGGTGGGGAATTAGATATGGGGAAACAGAGGCGGGGAATCAGAGGCGGGGAAACAGAGGCGGGGAATCAGATATGGGGAATCAGAGGTGGGGAATCAGAGGCAGGGAATCAGATGTGCGGAATCAGAGATGGGGAATCAGAGGCAGGGAATCAGAATCAGAAGCGGGGAATCAGAGGCCGGGAATCAGAGGCCGGGAATCAGATGCTGGGAATAAGAGGCCGGGAATCAGAGGTGGGGAATCAGAGTCTGGGAATCAGAGATGGGGATTCAGAGGTGGGGAATGAGATATGGAGAATCAGAGGCGGGGAATCAGAGGCGGGGAAACAGAGGTGGGGAATCAGATATGGGGAAATAGAGGCGGGGAATCAGATATGGGGAATCAGAGGTGTGGAATCAGAGGTTGGGAATCAGAGGCAGCGAATCAGAGTCGGGGAAACAGAGGCGGGTAATCAGATATGGGGAATCAGAGGTGGCGAATCAAAGGCGGTGAAACAGAGATGGGGAATCAGGGCAGGGAATCAGAGGCAGGGAATCAAACACGGAGAATCAGAGCTGGGGAATCAGAGGCGGGGAATCAGAGTTGGGAATCGGAGGCGGGGAATCAGAGGCGGGGAAACAGAGGCGGGGAATCAGATATGGGGAATCAGAGGTGGGGAATCCGAGGTTGGGAATCAGAGGCAGGGAATCAGAGGCGGGGAATCAGAGGCAGGGAATCAGAGGAAGGGAATCAGATGTGCGAATTCGGAGATGGGGAATCAGAGGCAGGGAATCAGAGGCGGGGAATCAGACGCGGAGAATCAGAGGCCGGGAATCAGATATGGGGAAACAGAGGCGGGGAATCCGAGGCGGGGAAACAGAGGCGGGGAATCAGATATGGGGAATCAGAGGTGGGGAATCAGAGGTTGGGAATCAGAGGCAGGGAATCAGAGGCTTGGAATCAGATGCAGGGAATCAGATGCGGGGAATCAGAGGCGGGGAATCAGAGCTGGGGAATCAGAGGTGGGGAATCAGATTTGGGGAATCAGAGGCGGGGACTTAGATATTGGGAAACAGAGGCGGGGAATCAGAGGCGGGGAAACCCAGGCGGGGAATCAGATATGGGGAATCAGAGGTGGGGAATCAGAGGCAAGGAATCAGATGTGCGGAATCAGAGATGGGGAATCAGAGGCAGGGAATCAGAGGCCGGGAATTAGAGGCCGGAATCAGATGCTGGGAATCAGAGGCCTGGAATCAGAGGCGGGGAATCAGTGGCAGGGAATCAGATGCGGGGAATCAGAGGCGGGGAATCAGAGCTGGGGAATCAGAGGCGGGGTATTAGAGTTGGGGAATCAGAGGCGGGGAATCAGATATGGGGAAACAGAGGTGGGGAATCAGAGGCGGGGAAACAGAGGCAGGGAATCAGATATGGGGAATCAGAGGCGGGGAATCAGAGGTGGGGAATCATAGGCAGGGAATCGGATGTGCGGAATCAGAGATGGGGAATCAGAGGCTGGGAATCAGAGGTGGTGAATCAGAGATGGGGAATAAGAGGCGGGGAATCAGAGGCGGGGAATCAGACGCGGGGAATCAGAGGTGGGCAATCAGAGGCGGGGAATCAGATATGGGGAATCAGAGGCGGGGAATCAGAGGCGGGGAAACAGAGGCGGGGAATCAGATATGGGGAATCAGAGGTTGGGCATCAGAGGTTGTGAATCACAGATGGGGAATCAGAGGCGGGGAATCAGAGGCGGGGAATCAGACGCGGGGAATCAGAGGTGGGCAATCAGAGGCGGGGATTCAGAGCTGGGGAATCAGAGGCGGGGAATCAGAGTTGGGGAATCAGAGGCGGGGAATCAGATATGGGGAATCAGAGTTGGGGAATCAGAGGCTGGGAATCAGAGGTGGTGAATCAGAGATGGGGAATAAGAGGCGGGGAATCAGAGGCGGGGAATCAGACGCGGGGAATCAGAGGTGGGCAATCAGAGGCGGGGATTCAGAGCTGGGGAATCAGAGGCGGGGAATCAGAGTTGGGGAATCAGAGGCGGGGAATCAGATATGGGGAATCAGAGTTGGGGAATCAGAGGCGGGAAAAAAGAGGCGGGGAATCAGATATGGGGAATCAGAGGCGGGGAATCAGAGGCGGGGAATCAGACATGGGGAATCAGAGGCGGGGAATCAGAGATGGGGAATCAGAGGCGGGGAATCAGAGGCAGGGAATCGGATGCCGGGAATCAGAGGCGGGAAATCAGAGCTGGGGAATCAGAGGCGGGGAATCAGAGTTGGGGAATCAGAGGCGGCGAAGCAGATATGGGGAAATAGAGGCGGGGAATCAGATATGGGGAATCAGAGGCGGGGAATTAGATATGGGGAATCAGAGGCTGGGAATCAGAGGGGGGGAAACAGAGGCGGGGAATAAGATATGGGGAATCAGAGGTGGGGAATCAGGGGCGGGGAATCAGTGGCAGGGAATCAGAGGCGGGGAATCAGAGGCGGGGAATCAAAGGAAGGGAATCAGGCACGGGGAATCAGAGGTGGGGAATCAGAGATGGGGAATCAGAGGCGGGGAATCACAGGCAGGGAATCAGACGCGTGGAATCAGAGGCGGGGAATCAGAGCTGGGGAATCAGAGGTGGGGAATCAGAGTCGGGGAATCAGAGGCAGGGAATCGGTTGTGCGGAATCAGAGATGGGGAATCAGATGTGGGGAATCAGAGGCAGTGAATCAGAGATGGGGAATCAGAGGCGGGGAATCAGAGGCAGGAAATAAGACAGGGATTCAGAGGCTGGGAATCAGACGGGGGGAATCAAAGGCGGGGAATCAGAGCTGGTGAATCAGAGGCAGGGAATCAGAGTTGGGGATTCAGAGGCGGGGAATCAGATATGGGGAAACAGAGGCGGGGAATGAGAGGCGGGCAAGCAGAGGCGGGGAATTAGATATGGGGAATCAGAGGTGGGAAATCAGAGGTGGTGAATCAGAGATGGGGAATCACAGGCGGGGAATCAGAGGCAGCGAATAGAACGCGGGGAATCAGAGGCAGGGAATCAGAGCTGGGGAATCAGAGGCGGGGAAACAGAGGCGAGGAATCAGACATGGGGAATCGGATGCGGGGAATCAGAGGCGGGGAATCAGAGCTGGGGAATCAGAGGTGGGGAATCAGAGTTGGGGCATCAGAGGTGGGGAATTAGATATGGGGAAACAGAGGCGGGGAATCAGAGGCGGGGAAACAGAGGCGGGGAATCAGATATGGGGAATCAGAGGTGGGGAATCAGAGGCAGGGAATCAGATGTGCGGAATCAGAGATGTAGAATCAGAGGCAGGGAATCAGAATCAGAAGCGGGGAATCAGAGGCCGGGAATCAGAGGCCGGGAATCAGATGCTGGGAATAAGAGGCCGGGAATTAGAGGTGGGGAATCAGAGTCTGGGAATCAGAGATGGGGATTCAGAGGCGGGGAATGAGATATGGAGAATCAGAGGGGGGGAATCAGAGGCGGGGAAACAGAGGCGAGGAATCAGACATGGGGAATCGGATGCGGGGAATCAGAGGCGGGGAATCAGAGCTGGGGAATCAGAGGTGGGGAATCAGAGTTGGGGCATCAGAGGTGGGGAATTAGATATGGGGAAACAGAGGCGGGGAATCAGAGGCGGGGAAACAGAGGCGGGGAATCAGATATGGGGAATCAGAGGTGGGGAATCAGAGGCTGGGAATCAGATGTGCGGAATCAGAGATGTAGAATCAGAGGCAGGGAATCAGAATCAGAAGCGGGGAATCAGAGGCCGGGAATCAGAGGCCGGGAATCAGATGCTGGGAATAAGAGGCCGGGAATCAGAGGTGGGGAATCAGAGTCTGGGAATCAGAGATGGGGATTCAGAGGCGGGGAATGAGATATGGAGAATCAGAGGCGGGGAATCAGAGGCGGGGAAACAGAGGTGGGGAATCAGATATGGGGAATCAGAGGTGGCGAATCAAAGGCGGTGAATCAGAGATGGGGAATCAGAGGCGGGGAATCAGAGGCAGGGAATCAGATGCGGGGATTAAGAGGCGGGGAATCAGAGCTGGCGAATCAGAGGCGGGGAATCAGAGGTGGGCAATCAGAGCCGGGGAATCAGATATGGGGAATCAGAGGCGGGGAAACAGAGGCGGGGAATCAGATATGGGGAATCAGAGGTGGGGAATCAAAGGTTGTGAATCAGAGATGGGGAATCAAGGCGGGGAATCAGAGGGAGGGAATCAGACGCGGGGAATCAGTGGCGGGGATTCAGAGCTGGGGAATCAGAGGCGGGGAATCAGAGTTGGGGAATCAGAGGCAGGGATTCAGATATGGGGAATCAGAGGCGGGGAATCAGAGGCGGGGAAACAGAGGCGGGGAATCAGATATGGGGAATCAGAGGTGGGGAATCAGGGGCAGGGAATCAGTGGCAGGGAATCAGAGGCGGGGAATCTGAGCCGGGGAATCAGAGGCAGGGAATCAGACACGGGGAATCAGAGGCGGGGAATCAGAGATGGTGAATCAGAGGCGGGGAATCAGAGGCAGGGAATCGGACGCCGGGAATCAGAGGCGGGGAATCAGAGCTGGGGAATCAGAGGCGGGGAATCAGAGTTGGGGAATCAGAGGTGGGGAATCAGATATGGGGAAATAGAGGCGGGGAATCAGATATGGGGAATCAGAGGTGTGGAATCAGAGGTTGGGAATCAGAGGCAGGGAATCAGAGGCGGGGAAACAGAGGCGGGGAATCAGATATGGGGAATCAGAGGTGGCGAATCAAAGGCGGTGAAACAGAGATGGGGAATCAGGGCAGGGAATCAGAGGCAGGGAATCAGAGCTGGGGAAACAGAGGCGGGGAATCAGATATGGGGAATCAGAGGTGGGGAATCAGGGGCGGGGAATCAGTGGCAGGGAATTAGAGCTGGGGAATCAGAGGTGGGGAATCAGAGCTGGGGAAACAGAGGCGGGGAATCAGATATGGGGAATCAGAGGTGGGGAATCAGGGGCGGGGAATCAGTGGCAGGGAATCAGAGGCCGGGAATAAAAGGCGGGAAATCAGAGCTGGGGAATCAGAGGCGGGGAATCAGAGTTGGGGAATCAGAGGAGGGGTATCAGATATGGGGAAACAGAGGCCGGGTATCAGAGGCAGGGAAACAGAGGCGGGGAATCAGATATGGGGAATCAGAGGTGGGGAATTTGAGGTGCGAATCAGAGGCGGGGAATCAGAGGCGGGGAATCAGAGGCAGGGAATCGGATATGGGGAATCAGAGGTGGGGATTCAGAGGTGGTGAATCAGAAAAGGGGAATCAGAGGCTGGGAATCAGAGGCAGGGAATTAGACGAAGGGAATCAGAGGCGGGGAATCATAGCTGGCGAATTAGTGGAGGGGAATCAGAGTTGGGGAATCAGAGGCGGGGAATCAGATATGGGGAAACAGAGGCGGGGAATCAGAGGCGGGGAAACAGAGGCGGGGAATCAGATATGGGGAATCAGAGGTGGGGAATCAGAGGCAGGGAATCAGATGTGCGGAATCAGAGATGGGGAATCAGAGGCAGGGAATCAGAATCTGAAGCAGGGAATCAGAGGCCGGGTATCAGAGGCCGGAATCAGATGCTGGGAATCAGAGGCCTGGAATCAGAGGCGGGGAATCAGAGGCAGGGAATCTGATGCGGGGAATCAGAGGCGGGGAATCAGAGCTGGGGAATCAGAGGCAGGGTATTAGAGTTGGGGAATCAGAGGCAGGGAATCAGATATGGGGAAACAGAGGTGGGGAATCAGAGGCGGGGAAACAGAGGCAGGGAATCAGATATGGGGAATCAGAGGCGGGAATCAGAGGTGGGGAATCATAGGCAGGGAATCGGATGTGCGGAATCAGAGATGGGGAATCAGAGGCCGGGAATGAGAGGTGGTGAATCAGATATGGGGAATCAGAGGCGGGGAATCAGAGGCAGTGAATCAGACGCGGGGAATCAGAGGTGGGCAATCAGAGGCGGGGAATCAGATATGGGGAATCAGAGGCAGTGAATCAGACGCGGGGAATCAGAGGTGGGCAATCAGAGGAGGGGAATCAGATATGGGGAAACAGAGGCCGGGTATCAGAGGCAGGGAAACAGAGGCGGGGAATGAGAGGCGGGCAAGCAGAGGCGGGGAATTAGATATGGGGAATCAGAGGTGGGAAATCAGAGGTGGTGAATCAGAGATGGGGAATCACAGGCGGGGAATCAGAGGCAGCGAATAGAACGCGGGGAATCAGAGGCAGGGAATCAGAGCTGGGGAATCAGAGGCGGGGAATCAGATATGGGGAAACAGAGGCGGGGAATCAGAGGCGGGGAAACAGAGGCGGGGAATCAGACATGGGGAATCGGATGCGGGGAATCAGAGGCGGGGAATCAGAGCTGGGGAATCAGAGGTGGGGAATCAGAGTTGGGGCATCAGAGGTGGGGAATTAGATATGGGGAAACAGAGGCGGGGAATCAGAGGCGGGGAAACAGAGGCGGGGAATCAGATATGGGGAATCAGAGGTGGGGAATCAGAGGCAGGGAATCAGATGTGCGGAATCAGAGATGGGGAATCAGAGGCAGGGAATCAGAATCAGAAGCGGGGAATCAGAGGCCGGGAATCAGAGGCCGGGAATCAGATGCTGGGAATAAGAGGCCGGGAATCAGAGGTGGGGAATCAGAGTCTGGGAATCAGAGATGGGGATTCAGAGGTGGGGAATGAGATATGGAGAATCAGAGGCGGGGAATCAGAGGCGGGGAAACAGAGGTGGGGAATCAGATATGGGGAAATAGAGGCGGGGAATCAGATATGGGGAATCAGAGGTGTGGAATCAGAGGTTGGGAATCAGAGGCAGCGAATCAGAGTCAGGGAAACAGAGGCGGGTAATCAGATATGGGGAATCAGAGGTGGCGAATCAAAGGCGGTGAAACAGAGATGGGGAATCAGGGCAGGGAATCAGAGGCAGGGAATCAAACACGGGGAATCAGAGCTGGGGAATCAGAGGCGGGGAATCAGAGTTGGGAATCAGAGGCGGGGAATCAGAGGCGGGGAAACAGAGGCGGGGAATCAGATATGGGGAATCAGAGGTGGGGAATCCGAGGTTGGGAATCAGAGGCAGGGAATCAGAGGCGGGGAATCAGAGGCAGGGAATCAGAGGAAGGGAATCAGATGTGCGAATTCGGAGATGGGGAATCAGAGGCAGGGAATCAGAGGCGGGGAATCAGACGCGGAGAATCAGAGGCCGGGAATCAGATATGGGGAAACAGAGGCGGGGAATCCGAGGCGGGGAAACAGAGGCGGGGAATCAGATATGGGGAATCAGAGGTGGGGAATCAGAGGTTGGGAATCAGAGGCAGGGAATCAGAGGCTTGGAATCAGATGCAGGGAATCAGATGCGGGGAATCAGAGGCGGGGAATCAGAGCTGGGGAATCAGAGGTGGGGAATCAGATTTGGGGAATCAGAGGCGGGGACTTAGATATTGGGAAACAGAGGCGGGGAATCAGAGGCGGGGAAACCCAGGCGGGGAATCAGATATGGGGAATCAGAGGTGGGGAATCAGAGGCAAGGAATCAGATGTGCGGAATCAGAGATGGGGAATCAGAGGCAGGGAATCAGAGGCCGGGAATTAGAGGCCGGAATCAGATGCTGGGAATCAGAGGCCTGGAATCAGAGGCGGGGAATCAGTGGCAGGGAATCAGATGCGGGGAATCAGAGGCGGGGAATCAGAGCTGGGGAATCAGAGGCGGGGTATTAGAGTTGGGGAATCAGAGGCGGGGAATCAGATATGGGGAAACAGAGGTGGGGAATCAGAGGCGGGGAAACAGAGGCAGGGAATCAGATATGGGGAATCAGAGGCGGGGAATCAGAGGTGGGGAATCATAGGCAGGGAATCGGATGTGCGGAATCAGAGATGGGGAATCAGAGGCTGGGAATCAGAGGTGGTGAATCAGAGATGGGGAATAAGAGGCGGGGAATCAGAGGCGGGGAATCAGACGCGGGGAATCAGAGGTGGGCAATCAGAGGCGGGGAATCAGATATGGGGAATCAGAGGCGGGGAATCAGAGGCGGGGAAACAGAGGCGGGGAATCAGATATGGGGAATCAGAGGTTGGGCATCAGAGGTTGTGAATCACAGATGGGGAATCAGAGGCGGGGAATCAGAGGCAGGGAATCAGACGCGGGGAATCAGAGGCGGGGATTCAGAGCTGGGGAATCAGAGGCGGGGAATCAGAGTTGGGGAATCAGAGGCGGGGAATCAGATATGGGGAATCAGAGTTGGGGAATCAGAGGCGGGAAAAAAGAGGCGGGGAATCAGATATGGGGAATCAGAGGCGGGGAATCAGAGGCGGGGAATCAGACATGGGGAATCAGAGGCGGGGAATCAGAGATGGGGAATCAGAGGCGGGGAATCAGAGGCAGGGAATCGGATGCCGGGAATCAGAGGCGGGAAATCAGAGCTGGGGAATCAGAGGCGGGGAATCAGAGTTGGGGAATCAGAGGCGGCGAAGCAGATATGGGGAAATAGAGGCGGGGAATCAGATATGGGGAATCAGAGGCGGGGAATTAGATATGGGGAATCAGAGGCTGGGAATCAGAGGGGGGGAAACAGAGGCGGGGAATAAGATATGGGGAATCAGAGGTGGGGAATCAGGGGCGGGGAATCAGTGGCAGGGAATCAGAGGCGGGGAATCAGAGGCGGGGAATCAAAGGAAGGGAATCAGGCACGGGGAATCAGAGGTGGGGAATCAGAGATGGGGAATCAGAGGCGGGGAATCACAGGCAGGGAATCAGACGCGGGGAATCAGAGGCGGGGAATCAGAGCTGGGGAATCAGAGGTGGGGAATCAGAGTCGGGGAATCAGAGGCAGGGAATCGGTTGTGCGGAATCAGAGATGGGGAATCAGATGTGGGGAATCAGAGGCAGTGAATCAGAGATGGGGAATCAGAGGCGGGGAATCAGAGGCAGGAAATAAGACAGGGATTCAGAGGCTGGGAATCAGACGGGGGGAATCAAAGGCGGGGAATCAGAGCTGGTGAATCAGAGGCAGGGAATCAGAGTTGGGGATTCAGAGGCGGGGAATCAGATATGGGGAAACAGAGGCGGGGAATGAGAGGCGGGCAAGCAGAGGCGGGGAATTAGATATGGGGAATCAGAGGTGGGAAATCAGAGGTGGTGAATCAGAGATGGGGAATCACAGGCGGGGAATCAGAGGCAGCGAATAGAACGCGGGGAATCAGAGGCAGGGAATCAGAGCTGGGGAATCAGAGGCGGGGAATCAGAGCTGGGGAATCAGAGGTGGGGAATCAGAGTTGGGGCATCAGAGGTGGGGAATTAGATATGGGGAAACAGAGGCGGGGAATCAGAGGCGGGGAAACAGAGGCGGGGAATCAGATATGGGGAATCAGAAGTGGGGAATCAGAGGCAGGGAATCAGATGTGCGGAATCAGAGATGTGGAATCAGAGGCAGGGAATCAGAATCAGAAGCGGGGAATCAGAGGCCGGGAATCAGAGGCCGGGAATCAGATGCTGGGAATAAGAGGCCGGGAATCAGAGGTGGGGAATCAGAGTCTGGGAATCAGAGATGGGGATTCAGAGGTGGGGAATGAGATATGGAGAATCAGAGGCGGGGAATCAGAGGCGGGGAAACAGAGGTGGGGAATCAGATATGGGGAATCAGAGGTGGCGAATCAAAGGCGGTGAATCAGAGATGGGGAATCAGAGGCGGGGAATCAGAGGCAGGGAATCAGATGCGGGGATTCAGAGGCGGGGAATCAGAGCTGGCGAATCAGAGGCGGGGAATCAGAGGTGGGCAATCAGAGCTGGGGAATCAGATATGGGGAATCAGAGGCGGGGAAACAGAGGCGGGGAATCAGATATGGGAATCAGAGGTGGGGAATCAGAGGTTGTGAATCAGAGATGGGGAATCAAGGCGGGGAATCAGAGGGAGGGAATCAGACGCGGGGAATCAGTGGCGGGGATTCAGAGCTGGGGAATCAGAGGCGGGGAATCAGAGTTGGGGAATCAGAGGCAGGGATTCAGATATGGGGAATCAGAGGCGGGGAATCAGAGGCGGGGAAACAGAGGCGGGGAATCAGATATGGGGAATCAGAGGTGGGGAATCAGGGGCAGGGAATCAGTGGCAGGGAATCAGAGGCGGGGAATCTGAGCCGGGGAATCAGAGGCAGGGAATCAGACACGGGGAATCAGAGGCGGGGAATCAGAGATGGTGAATCAGAGGCGGGGAATCAGAGGCAGGGAATCGGACGCCGGGAATCAGAGGCGGGGAATCAGAGCTGGGGAATCAGAGGCGGGGAATCAGAGTTGGGGAATCAGAGGCGGGGAATCAGATATGGGGAAATAGAGGCGGGGAATCAGATATGGGGAATCAGAGGTGTGGAATCAGAGGTTGGGAATCAGAGGCAGGGAATCAGAGGCGGGGAAACAGAGGCGGGGAATCAGATATGGGGAATCAGAGGTGGCGAATCAAAGGCGGTGAAACAGAGATGGGGAATCAGGGCAGGGAATCAGAGGCAGGGAATCAGAGCTGGGGAAACAGAGGCGGGGAATCAGATATGGGGAATCAGAGGTGGGGAATCAGGGGCGGGGAATCAGTGGCAGGGAATTAGAGCTGGGGAATCAGAGGTGGGGAATCAGAGCTGGGGAAACAGAGGCGGGGAATCAGATATGGGGAATCAGAGGTGGGGAATCAGGGGCGGGGAATCAGTGGCAGGGAATCAGAGGCCGGGAATAAAAGGCGGGAAATCAGAGCTGGGGAATCAGAGGCGGGGAATCAGAGTTGGGGAATCAGAGGAGGGGTATCAGATATGGGGAAACAGAGGCCGGGTATCAGAGGCAGGGAAACAGAGGCGGGGAATCAGATATGGGGAATCAGAGGTGGGGAATTTGAGGTTGCGAATCAGAGGCGGGGAATCAGAGGCGGGGAATCAGAGGCAGGGAATCGGATATGGGGAATCAGAGGTGGGGATTCAGAGGTGGTGAATCAGAAAAGGGGAATCAGAGGCTGGGAATCAGAGGCAGGGAATCAGACGAAGGGAATCAGAGGCGGGGAATCATAGCTGGCGAATTAGTGGAGGGGAATCAGAGTTGGGGAATCAGAGGCGGGGAATCAGATATGGGGAAACAGAGGCGGGGAATCAGAGGCGGGGAAACAGAGGCGGGGAATCAGATATGGGGAATCAGAGGTGGGGAATCAGAGGCAGGGAATCAGATGTGCGGAATCAGAGATGGGGAATCAGAGGCAGGGAATCAGAATCTGAAGCAGGGAATCAGAGGCCGGGAATCAGAGGCCGGAATCAGATGCTGGGAATCAGAGGCCTGGAATCAGAGGCGGGGAATCAGAGGCAGGGAATCTGATGCGGGGAATCAGAGGCGGGGAATCAGAGCTGGGGAATCAGAGGCAGGGTATTAGAGTTGGGGAATCAGAGGCGGGGAATCAGATATGGGGAAACAGAGGTGGGGAATCAGAGGCGGGGAAACAGAGGCAGGGAATTAGATATGGGGAATCAGAGGCGGGAATCATAGGTGGGGAATCATAGGCAGGGAATCGGATGTGCGGAATCAGAGATGGGGAATCAGAGGCCGGGAATGAGACGTGGTGAATCAGATATGGGGAATCAGAGGCGGGGAATCAGAGGCAGTGAATCAGATGCGGGGAATCAGAGGTGGGCAATCAGAGGCGGGGAATCAGATATGGGGAATCAGAGGCAGTGAATCAGACGCGGGGAATCAGAGGTGGGCAATCAGAGGAGGGGAATCAGATATGGGGAAACAGAGGCCGGGTATCAGAGGCAGGGAAACAGAGGCGGGGAATCAGATATGGGGAATCAGAGGTGGGGAATTTGAGGTTGCGAATCAGAGGCGGGGAATCAGAGGCGGGGAATCAGAGGCAGGGAATCGGATATGGGGAATCAGAGGTGGGGATTCAGAGGTGGTGAATCAGAAAAGGGGAATCAGAGGCTGGGAATCAGAGGCAGGGAATCAGACGAAGGGAATCAGAGGCGGGGAATCATAGCTGGCGAATTAGTGGAGGGGAATCAGAGTTGGGGAATCAGAGGCGGGGAATCAGATATGGGGAAACAGAGGCGGGGAATCAGAGGCGGGGAAACAGAGGCGGGGAATCAGATATGGGGAATCAGAGGTGGGGAATCAGAGGCAGGGAATCAGATGTGCGGAATCAGAGATGGGGAATCAGAGGCAGGGAATCAGAATCTGAAGCAGGGAATCAGAGGCCGGGAATCAGAGGCCGGAATCAGATGCTGGGAATCAGAGGCCTGGAATCAGAGGCGGGCAATCAGAGGCAGGGAATCTGATGCGGGGAATCAGAGGCGGGGAATCAGAGGTGGGGAATCAGAGGCAGGGTATTAGAGTTGGGGAATCAGAGGCGGGGAATCAGATATGGGGAAACAGAGGTGGGGAATCAGAGGCGGGGAAACAGAGGCAGGGAATCAGATATGGGGAATCAGAGGCGGGAATCAGAGGTGGGGAATCATAGGCAGGGAATCGGATGTGCGGAATCAGAGATGGGGAATCAGAGGCCGGGAATGAGAGGTGGTGAATCAGATATGGGGAATCAGAGGCGGGGAATCAGAGGCAGTGAATCAGACGCGGGGAATCAGAGGTGGGCAATCAGAGGCGGGGAATCAGATATGGGGAATCAGAGGCGGGGAATCAGAGGCGGGGAAACAGAGGCGGGGAATCAGATATGGGGAATCAGAGGTGGGGCATCAGAGGTTGTGAATCACAGATGGGGAATTAGAGGCGGGGAATCAGAGGCAGGGAATCAGACTCGGGGAATCAGAGTCGGGGATTCAGAGCTGGGGAATCAGAAGCGGGGAATCAGAGTTGGGGAATCAGAGGCAGGGAATCAGATATGGGGAATCAGAGGCAGGGAATCAGAGGCGGGGAATCAGAGGCAGGGAATCAGACGCGGGGAATCTGAGGCGGGGAATCAGAGGCAGGAAATCAGACACGGGGATTCAGAGGCAGGGAATCAGAGCTGGGGAAACAGAGGCGGGGAATCAGATATGGAGAATCAGAGGTGGGGAATCCGGGGCGGGGAATCAGTGGCAGGGAATCAGAGGCCGGGAATAAAAGGCGGGGAATCAGAGCTGGGGAATCAGAGGCGGGGAATCAGAGTTGGGGAATCAGAGGAGGGGAATCAGATATAGGGAAACAGAGGCCGGAATCAGAGGCAGGGAAACAGTGGCGGGGAATCAGATATGGGGAATCAGATGCTGGGAATAAGAGGCCGGGAATCAGAGGTGGGGAATCAGAGTCTGGGAATCAGAGATGGGGATTCAGAGGCGGGGAATGAGATATGGAGAATCAGAGGCGGGGAATCAGGGGCGGGGAAACAGAGGTGGGGAATCAGATATGGGGAATCAGAGGTGGCGAATCAAAGGCGGTGAATCAGAGATGGGGAATCAGAGGCGGGGAATCAGAGGCAGGGAATCAGATGAGGGGATTCAGAGGCGGGGAATCAGAGCTGGCGAATCAGAGGCGGGGAATCAGAGGTGGGCAATCAGAGCCGGGGAATCAGATATGGGGAATCAGAGGCGGGGAATCAGAGGCGGGGAAACAGAGGCGGGGAATCAGATATGGGGAATCAGAGGTGGGGAATCAGAGGTTGTGAATCAGAGATGGGGAATCAAGGCGGGGAATCAGAGGGAGGGAATCAGACGCGGGGAATCAGAGGCGGGGATTCAGAGCTGGGGAATCAGAGGCGGGGAATCAGAGTTGGGGAATCAGAGGCAGGGAATCAGATATGGGGAATCAGAGGCGGGGAATCAGAGGCGGGGAAACAGAGGCGGGGAATCAGATATGGGGAATCAGAGGTGGGGAATCAGGGGCAGGGAATCAGTGGCAGGGAATCAGAGGCGGGGAATCTGAGGAGGGGAATCAGAGGCTGGGAATCAGACACGGGGAATCAGAGGCGGGGAATCAGAGATGGGGAATCAGAGGCGGGGAATCAGAGGCAGGGAATCGGATGCCGGGAATCAGAGGCGGGGAATCAGAGCTGGGGAATCAGAGGCGGGGAATCAGAGTTGGGGAATCAGAGGCGGGGAATCAGATATGGGGAAATAGAGGCGGGGAATCAGATATGGGGAATCAGAGGTGTGGAATCAGAGGTTGGGAATCAGAGGCAGGGAATCAGAGGCGGGGAAACAGAGGCGGGGAATCAGATATGGGGAATCAGAGGTGGCGAATCAAAGGCGGTGAAACAGAGATGGGGAATCAGAGGCGGGGAATCAGAGGCAGGGAATCAGAGCTGGGGAAACAGAGGCGGGGAATCAGATATGGGGAATCAGAGGTGGGGAATCAGGGGAGGGAAATCAGTGGCAGGGAATCAGAGGCCGGGAATAAAAGGCGGGGAATCAGAGCTGGGGAATCAGAGGCGGGGAATCAGAGTTGGGGAATCAGAGGAGGGGAATCAGATATGGGGAAACAGAGGCCGGGAATCAGAGGCAGGGAAACAGAGGCGGGGAATCAGATATGGGGAAACAGAGGTGGGGAATTAGAGGTTGCGAATCAGAGGCGGGGAATCAGAGGCGGGGAATCAGAGGCAGGGAATCGGATGTGCGGAATCAGAGATGGGGAATCAGAGGTGGGGATTCAGAGGTGGTGAATCAGAGAAGGGGAATCAGAGGCTGGGAATCAGAGGCAGGGAATCAGACGCAGGGAATCAGAGGCGGGGAATCATAGCTGGCGAATTAGAGGAGGGCAATCAGAGTTGGGGAATCAGAGTCGGGGAATCAGATATGGGGAAACAGAGGCGGGGAATCAGAGGCGGGGAATTTGAGGTTGCGAATCAGAGGCGGGGAATCAGAGGCAGCGAATCGGATATGGGGAATCAGAGGTGGGGATTCAGAGGTGGTGAATCAGAAAAGGGGAATCAGAGGCTGGGAATCAGAGGCAGGGAATCAGACGCAGGGAATCAGAGGCGGGGAATCATAGCTGGCGAATTAGTGGAGGGGAATCAGAGTTGGGGAATCAGAGGCGGGGAATCAGATATGGGGAAACAGAGGCGGGGAATCAGAGTTGGGGAATCAGAGGCAGGGAATCAGAGGCGGGGAAACAGAGGCGGGGAATCAGATATGGGGAATCAGAGGTGGCGAATCAAAGGCGGTGAAACAGAGATGGGGAATCAGAGGCGGGGAATCAGAGGCAGGGAATCAGAGCTGGGGAAACAGAGGCGGGGAATCAGATATGGGGAATCAGAGGTGGGGATTCAGAGGTGGTGAATCAGAAAAGGGGAATCAGAGGCTGGGAATCAGAGGCAGGGAATCAGACGCAGGGAATCAGAGGCGGGGTATCAGAGTTGGGGAATCAGAGGCGGGGAATCAGATATGGGGAAATAGAGGCGGGGAATCAGATATGGGGAATCAGAGGTGTGGAATCAGAGGTTGGGAATCAGAGGCAGGGAATCAGAGGCGGGGAAACAGAGGCGGGGAATCAGATATGGGGAATCAGAGGTGGCGAATCAAAGGCGGTGAAACAGAGATGGGGAATCAGAGGCGGGGAATCAGAGGCAGGGAATCAGAGCTGGGGAAACAGAGGCGGGGAATCAGATATGGGGAATCAGAGGTGGGGAATCAGGGGAGGGAAATCAGTGGCAGGGAATCAGAGGCCGGGAATAAAAGGCGGGGAATCAGAGCTGGGGAATCAGAGGCGGGGAATCAGAGTTGGGGAATCAGAGGAGGGGAATCAGATATGGGGAAACAGAGGCCGGGAATCAGAGGCAGGGAAACAGAGGCGGGGAATCAGATATGGGGAAACAGAGGTGGGGAATTAGAGGTTGCGAATAAGAGGCGGGGAATCAGAGGCGGGGAATCAGAGGCAGGGAATCGGATGTGCGGAATCAGAGATGGGGAATCAGAGGTGGGGATTCAGAGGTGGTGAATCAGAGAAGGGGAATCAGAGGCTGGGAATCAGAGGCAGGGAATCAGACGCAGGGAATCAGAGGCGGGGAATCATAGCTGGCGAATTAGAGGAGGGCAATCAGAGTTGGGGAATCAGAGTCGGGGAATCAGATATGGGGAAACAGAGGCGGGGAATCAGAGGCGGGGAATTTGAGGTTGCGAATCAGAGGCGGGGAATCAGAGGCAGCGAATCGGATATGGGGAATCAGAGGTGGGGATTCAGAGGTGGTGAATCAGAAAAGGGGAATCAGAGGCTGGGAATCAGAGGCAGGGAATCAGACGCAGGGAATCAGAGGCGGGGAATCATAGCTGGCGAATTAGTGGAGGGGAATCAGAGTTGGGGAATCAGAGGCGGGGAATCAGATATGGGGAAACAGAGGCGGGGAATCAGAGGCGGGGAAACAGAGGCGGGGAATCAGATATGGGGAATCAGAGGTGGGGAATCAGAGGCAGGGAATCAGATGTGCGGAATCAGAGATGGGGAATCAGAGGCAGGGAATCAGAATCTGAAGCAGGGAATCAGAGGCCGGGAATCAGAGGCCAGAATCAGATGCTGGGAATCAGAGGCCTGGAATCAGAGGCGGGGAATCAGAGGCAGGGAATCTGATGCGGGGAATCAGAGGCGGGGAATCAGAGCTGGGGAATCAGAGGCAGGGAATCGGATGTGCGGAATCAGAGATGGGGAATCAGAGGCCGGGAATGAGAGGTGGTGAATCAGATATGGGGAATCAGAGGCGGGGAATCAGAGGCAGTGAATCAGACGCGGGGAATCAGAGGTGGGCAATCAGAGGCGGGGAATCAGATATGGGGAATCAGAGGCGGGGAATCAGAGGCGGGGAAACAGAGGCGGGGAATCAGATATGGGGAATCAGAGGTGGGGCATCAGAGGTTGTGAATCACAGATGGGGAATTAGAGGCGGGGAATCAGAGGCAGGGAATCAGACTCGGGGAATCAGTGTCGGGGATTCAGAGCTGGGGAATCAGAAGCGGGGAATCAGAGTTGGGGAATCAGAGGCGGGGAATCAGATATGGGGAAACAGAGGTGGGGAATCAGAGGCGGGGAAACAGAGGCAGGGAATCAGATATGGGGAATCAGAGGCGGGAATCAGAGGTGGGGAATCATAGGCAGGGAATCGGATGTGCGGAATCAGAGATGGGGAATCAGTGGCCGGGAATGAGAGGTGGTGAATCAGATATGGGGAATCAGAGGCGGGGAATCAGAGGCAGTGAATCAGACGCGGGGAATCACAGGTGGGCAATCTGAGGCGGGGAATCAGATATGGGGAATCAGAGGCGGGGAATCAGAGGCGGGGAAACAGAGGCGGGGAATCAGATATGGGGAATCAGAGGTGGGGCATCAGAGGTTGTGAATCACAGATGGGGAATTAGAGGCGGGGAATCAGAGGCAGGGAATCAGACTCGGGGAATCAGAGTCGGGGATTCAGAGCTGGGGAATCAGAAGCGGGAAAACAGAGGCGGGGAATTAGATATGGGGAATCAGAGATGGGGAATCAGAGGTGGGGAATTTGAGGTTGCGAATCAGAGGCGGGGAATCAGAGGCGGGGAATCAGAGGCAGGGAATCGGATATGGGGAATCAGAGGTGGGGATTCAGAGGTGGTGAATCAGAAAAGGGGAATCAGAGGCTGGGAATCAGAGACAGGGAATCAGACGCAGGGAATCAGAGGCGGGGAATCATAGCTGGCGAATTAGTGGAGGGGAATCAGAGTTGGGGAATCAGAGGCGGGGAATCAGATATGGGGAAACAGAGGCGGGGAATCAGAGGCGGGGAAACAGAGGCGGGGAATCAGATATGGGGAATTAGAGGCGGGGAATCAGAGGCAGGGAATCAGACTCGGGGAATCAGAGTCGGGGATTCAGAGCTGGGGAATCAGAAGCGGGGAATCAGAGTTGGGGAATCAGAGGCGGGGAATCAGATATGGGGAATCAGAGGCAGGGAATCAGAGGCGGGGAATCAGAGGCAGGGAATCAGACGCGGGGAATCTGAGGCGGGGAATCAGAGCTGGGGAATCAGAGGTGGGGAATCAGAGTTGGGGAATCAGAGGCAGGGAATTGGATGTGCGGAATCAGAGATGGGGAATCAGAGGTGGGGAATCAGAGGCGGTGAATCAGAGATGGGGAATCAGAGGCGGGGAATCAGAGGCAGGAAATCAGACACGGGGATTCAGAGACTGGGAATCAGACGGGGGGAATCAAAGGCGGGGAATCAGAGCTGGGGAATCTGAGGCAGGGAATCAGAGTTGGGGATTCAGAGGCGGGGAATCAGATATGGGGAAACAGAGGCGGGGAATCAGAGGCGGGAAAACAGAGGCGGGGAATTAGATATGGGGAATCAGAGGTGGGGAATCAGAGGTGGGGAATTTGAGGTTGCGAATCAGAGGCGGGGAATCAGAGGCGGGGAATCAGAGGCAGGGAATCGGATATGGGGAATCAGAGGTGGGGATTCAGAGGTGGTGAATCAGAAAAGGGGAATCAGAGGCTGGGAATCAGAGACAGGGAATCAGACGCAGGGAATCAGAGGCGGGGAATCATAGCTGGCGAATTATTGGAGGGGAATCAGAGTTGGGGAATCAGAGGCAGGGAATCAGAGCTGGGGAAACAGAGGCGGGGAATCAGATATGGAGAATCAGAGGTGGGGAATCCGGGGCGGGGAATCAGTGGCAGGGAATCAGAGGCCGGGAATAAAAGGCGGGGAATCAGAGCTGGGGAATCAGAGGCGGGGAATCAGAGTTGGGGAATCAGAGGAGGGGAATCAGATATAGGGAAACAGAGGCCGGAATCAGAGGCAGGGAAACAGTGGCGGGGAATCAGATATGGGGAATCAGATGCTGGGAATAAGAGGCCGGGAATCAGAGGTGGGGAATCAGAGTCTGGGAATCAGAGATGGGGATTCAGAGGCGGGGAATGAGATATGGAGAATCAGAGGCGGGGAATCAGGGGCGGGGAAACAGAGGTGGGGAATCAGATATGGGGAATCAGAGGTGGCGAATCAAAGGCGGTGAATCAGAGATGGGGAATCAGAGGCGG
The DNA here is from genome assembly GCF_036971445.1 of Narcine bancroftii. Lineage (NCBI taxonomy): Eukaryota > Metazoa > Chordata > Chondrichthyes > Torpediniformes > Narcinidae > Narcine > Narcine bancroftii. The sequence continues at coordinate 109,832,745 of NC_091474.1, read as the reverse complement.
GGAATCAGAGGCAGGGAATCAGATGAGGGGATTCAGAGGCGGGGAATCAGAGCTGGCGAATCAGAGGCGGGGAATCAGAGGTGGGCAATCAGAGCCGGGGAATCAGATATGGGGAATCAGAGGCGGGGAATCAGAGGCGGGGAAACAGAGGCGGGGAATCAGATATGGGGAATCAGAGGTGGGGAATCAGAGGTTGTGAATCAGAGATGGGGAATCAAGGCGGGGAATCAGAGGGAGGGAATCAGACGCGGGGAATCAGAGGCGGGGATTCAGAGCTGGGGAATCAGAGGCGGGGAATCAGAGTTGGGGAATCAGAGGCAGGGAATCAGATATGGGGAATCAGAGGCGGGGAATCAGAGGCGGGGAAACAGAGGCGGGGAATCAGATATGGGGAATCAGAGGTGGGGAATCAGGGGCAGGGAATCAGTGGCAGGGAATCAGAGGCGGGGAATCTGAGGAGGGGAATCAGAGGCTGGGAATCAGACACGGGGAATCAGAGGCGGGGAATCAGAGATGGGGAATCAGAGGCGGGGAATCAGAGGCAGGGAATCGGATGCCGGGAATCAGAGGCGGGGAATCAGAGCTGGGGAATCAGAGGCGGGGAATCAGAGTTGGGGAATCAGAGGCGGGGAATCAGATATGGGGAAATAGAGGCGGGGAATCAGATATGGGGAATCAGAGGTGTGGAATCAGAGGTTGGGAATCAGAGGCAGGGAATCAGAGGCGGGGAAACAGAGGCGGGGAATCAGATATGGGGAATCAGAGGTGGCGAATCAAAGGCGGTGAAACAGAGATGGGGAATCAGAGGCGGGGAATCAGAGGCAGGGAATCAGAGCTGGGGAAACAGAGGCGGGGAATCAGATATGGGGAATCAGAGGTGGGGAATCAGGGGAGGGAAATCAGTGGCAGGGAATCAGAGGCCGGGAATAAAAGGCGGGGAATCAGAGCTGGGGAATCAGAGGCGGGGAATCAGAGTTGGGGAATCAGAGGAGGGGAATCAGATATGGGGAAACAGAGGCCGGGAATCAGAGGCAGGGAAACAGAGGCGGGGAATCAGATATGGGGAAACAGAGGTGGGGAATTAGAGGTTGCGAATCAGAGGCGGGGAATCAGAGGCGGGGAATCAGAGGCAGGGAATCGGATGTGCGGAATCAGAGATGGGGAATCAGAGGTGGGGATTCAGAGGTGGTGAATCAGAGAAGGGGAATCAGAGGCTGGGAATCAGAGGCAGGGAATCAGACGCAGGGAATCAGAGGCGGGGAATCATAGCTGGCGAATTAGAGGAGGGCAATCAGAGTTGGGGAATCAGAGTCGGGGAATCAGATATGGGGAAACAGAGGCGGGGAATCAGAGGCGGGGAATTTGAGGTTGCGAATCAGAGGCGGGGAATCAGAGGCAGCGAATCGGATATGGGGAATCAGAGGTGGGGATTCAGAGGTGGTGAATCAGAAAAGGGGAATCAGAGGCTGGGAATCAGAGGCAGGGAATCAGACGCAGGGAATCAGAGGCGGGGAATCATAGCTGGCGAATTAGTGGAGGGGAATCAGAGTTGGGGAATCAGAGGCGGGGAATCAGATATGGGGAAACAGAGGCGGGGAATCAGAGTTGGGGAATCAGAGGCAGGGAATCAGAGGCGGGGAAACAGAGGCGGGGAATCAGATATGGGGAATCAGAGGTGGCGAATCAAAGGCGGTGAAACAGAGATGGGGAATCAGAGGCGGGGAATCAGAGGCAGGGAATCAGAGCTGGGGAAACAGAGGCGGGGAATCAGATATGGGGAATCAGAGGTGGGGATTCAGAGGTGGTGAATCAGAAAAGGGGAATCAGAGGCTGGGAATCAGAGGCAGGGAATCAGACGCAGGGAATCAGAGGCGGGGTATCAGAGTTGGGGAATCAGAGGCGGGGAATCAGATATGGGGAAATAGAGGCGGGGAATCAGATATGGGGAATCAGAGGTGTGGAATCAGAGGTTGGGAATCAGAGGCAGGGAATCAGAGGCGGGGAAACAGAGGCGGGGAATCAGATATGGGGAATCAGAGGTGGCGAATCAAAGGCGGTGAAACAGAGATGGGGAATCAGAGGCGGGGAATCAGAGGCAGGGAATCAGAGCTGGGGAAACAGAGGCGGGGAATCAGATATGGGGAATCAGAGGTGGGGAATCAGGGGAGGGAAATCAGTGGCAGGGAATCAGAGGCCGGGAATAAAAGGCGGGGAATCAGAGCTGGGGAATCAGAGGCGGGGAATCAGAGTTGGGGAATCAGAGGAGGGGAATCAGATATGGGGAAACAGAGGCCGGGAATCAGAGGCAGGGAAACAGAGGCGGGGAATCAGATATGGGGAAACAGAGGTGGGGAATTAGAGGTTGCGAATAAGAGGCGGGGAATCAGAGGCGGGGAATCAGAGGCAGGGAATCGGATGTGCGGAATCAGAGATGGGGAATCAGAGGTGGGGATTCAGAGGTGGTGAATCAGAGAAGGGGAATCAGAGGCTGGGAATCAGAGGCAGGGAATCAGACGCAGGGAATCAGAGGCGGGGAATCATAGCTGGCGAATTAGAGGAGGGCAATCAGAGTTGGGGAATCAGAGTCGGGGAATCAGATATGGGGAAACAGAGGCGGGGAATCAGAGGCGGGGAATTTGAGGTTGCGAATCAGAGGCGGGGAATCAGAGGCAGCGAATCGGATATGGGGAATCAGAGGTGGGGATTCAGAGGTGGTGAATCAGAAAAGGGGAATCAGAGGCTGGGAATCAGAGGCAGGGAATCAGACGCAGGGAATCAGAGGCGGGGAATCATAGCTGGCGAATTAGTGGAGGGGAATCAGAGTTGGGGAATCAGAGGCGGGGAATCAGATATGGGGAAACAGAGGCGGGGAATCAGAGGCGGGGAAACAGAGGCGGGGAATCAGATATGGGGAATCAGAGGTGGGGAATCAGAGGCAGGGAATCAGATGTGCGGAATCAGAGATGGGGAATCAGAGGCAGGGAATCAGAATCTGAAGCAGGGAATCAGAGGCCGGGAATCAGAGGCCAGAATCAGATGCTGGGAATCAGAGGCCTGGAATCAGAGGCGGGGAATCAGAGGCAGGGAATCTGATGCGGGGAATCAGAGGCGGGGAATCAGAGCTGGGGAATCAGAGGCAGGGAATCGGATGTGCGGAATCAGAGATGGGGAATCAGAGGCCGGGAATGAGAGGTGGTGAATCAGATATGGGGAATCAGAGGCGGGGAATCAGAGGCAGTGAATCAGACGCGGGGAATCAGAGGTGGGCAATCAGAGGCGGGGAATCAGATATGGGGAATCAGAGGCGGGGAATCAGAGGCGGGGAAACAGAGGCGGGGAATCAGATATGGGGAATCAGAGGTGGGGCATCAGAGGTTGTGAATCACAGATGGGGAATTAGAGGCGGGGAATCAGAGGCAGGGAATCAGACTCGGGGAATCAGTGTCGGGGATTCAGAGCTGGGGAATCAGAAGCGGGGAATCAGAGTTGGGGAATCAGAGGCGGGGAATCAGATATGGGGAAACAGAGGTGGGGAATCAGAGGCGGGGAAACAGAGGCAGGGAATCAGATATGGGGAATCAGAGGCGGGAATCAGAGGTGGGGAATCATAGGCAGGGAATCGGATGTGCGGAATCAGAGATGGGGAATCAGTGGCCGGGAATGAGAGGTGGTGAATCAGATATGGGGAATCAGAGGCGGGGAATCAGAGGCAGTGAATCAGACGCGGGGAATCACAGGTGGGCAATCTGAGGCGGGGAATCAGATATGGGGAATCAGAGGCGGGGAATCAGAGGCGGGGAAACAGAGGCGGGGAATCAGATATGGGGAATCAGAGGTGGGGCATCAGAGGTTGTGAATCACAGATGGGGAATTAGAGGCGGGGAATCAGAGGCAGGGAATCAGACTCGGGGAATCAGAGTCGGGGATTCAGAGCTGGGGAATCAGAAGCGGGAAAACAGAGGCGGGGAATTAGATATGGGGAATCAGAGATGGGGAATCAGAGGTGGGGAATTTGAGGTTGCGAATCAGAGGCGGGGAATCAGAGGCGGGGAATCAGAGGCAGGGAATCGGATATGGGGAATCAGAGGTGGGGATTCAGAGGTGGTGAATCAGAAAAGGGGAATCAGAGGCTGGGAATCAGAGACAGGGAATCAGACGCAGGGAATCAGAGGCGGGGAATCATAGCTGGCGAATTAGTGGAGGGGAATCAGAGTTGGGGAATCAGAGGCGGGGAATCAGATATGGGGAAACAGAGGCGGGGAATCAGAGGCGGGGAAACAGAGGCGGGGAATCAGATATGGGGAATTAGAGGCGGGGAATCAGAGGCAGGGAATCAGACTCGGGGAATCAGAGTCGGGGATTCAGAGCTGGGGAATCAGAAGCGGGGAATCAGAGTTGGGGAATCAGAGGCGGGGAATCAGATATGGGGAATCAGAGGCAGGGAATCAGAGGCGGGGAATCAGAGGCAGGGAATCAGACGCGGGGAATCTGAGGCGGGGAATCAGAGCTGGGGAATCAGAGGTGGGGAATCAGAGTTGGGGAATCAGAGGCAGGGAATTGGATGTGCGGAATCAGAGATGGGGAATCAGAGGTGGGGAATCAGAGGCGGTGAATCAGAGATGGGGAATCAGAGGCGGGGAATCAGAGGCAGGAAATCAGACACGGGGATTCAGAGACTGGGAATCAGACGGGGGGAATCAAAGGCGGGGAATCAGAGCTGGGGAATCTGAGGCAGGGAATCAGAGTTGGGGATTCAGAGGCGGGGAATCAGATATGGGGAAACAGAGGCGGGGAATCAGAGGCGGGAAAACAGAGGCGGGGAATTAGATATGGGGAATCAGAGGTGGGGAATCAGAGGTGGGGAATTTGAGGTTGCGAATCAGAGGCGGGGAATCAGAGGCGGGGAATCAGAGGCAGGGAATCGGATATGGGGAATCAGAGGTGGGGATTCAGAGGTGGTGAATCAGAAAAGGGGAATCAGAGGCTGGGAATCAGAGACAGGGAATCAGACGCAGGGAATCAGAGGCGGGGAATCATAGCTGGCGAATTATTGGAGGGGAATCAGAGTTGGGGAATCAGAGGCGGGGAATCAGATATGGGGAAACAGAGGAGGGGAATCAGAGGCGGGGAAACAGAGGCGGGGAATCAGATATGGGGAATCAGAGGTGGGGAATCAGAGGCAGGGAATCAGATGTGCGGAATCAGAGATGGGGAATCAGAGGCAGGGAATCAGAATCTGAAGCAGGGAATCAGAGGCCGGGAATCAGAGGCCAGAATCAGATGCTGGGAATCAGAGGCCTGGAATCAGAGGCGGGGAATCAGAGGCAGGGAATCTGATGCGGGGAATCAGAGGCGGGGAATCAGAGCTGGGGAATCAGAGGCAGGGTATTAGAGTTGGGGAATCAGAGGCGGGGAATCAGATATGGGGAAACAGATGTGGGGAATCAGAGGCGGGGAAACAGAGGCAGGGAATCAGATATGGGGAATCAGAGGCGGGAATCAGAGGTGGGGAATCATAGGCAGGGAATCGGATGTGCGGAATCAGAGATGGGGAATCGGAGGCCGGGAATGAGAGGTGGTGAATCAGATGTGGGGAATCAGAGGCGGGGAATCAGAGGCAGTGAATCAGACGCGGGGAATCAGAGGTGGGCAATCAGAGGCGGGGAATCAGATATGGGGAATCAGAGGCGAGGAATCAGAGGCGGGGAAACAGAGGCGGGGAATCAGATATGGGGAATCAGAGGTGGGGCATCAGAGGTTGTGAATCACAGATGGGGAATTAGAGGCGGGGAATCAGAGGCAGGGAATCAGACTCGGGGAATCAGTGTCGGGGATTCAGAGCTGGGGAATCAGAAGCGGGGAATCAGAGTTGGGGAATCAGAGGCGGGGAATCAGATATGGGGAATCAGAGGCAGGGAATCAGAGGCGGGGAATCAGAGGCAGGGAATCAGACGCGGGGAATCTGAGGCGGGGAATCAGAGCTGGGGAATCAGAGGTGGGGAATCAGAGTTGGGGAATCAGAGGCAGGGAATTGGATGTGCGGAATCAGAGATGGGGAATCAGAGGTGGGGAATCAGAGGCGGTGAATCAGAGATGGGGAATCAGAGGCGGGGAATCAGAGGCAGGAAATCAGACACGGGGATTCAGAGGCTGGGAATCAGACGGGGGGAATCAAAGGCGGGGAATCAGAGCTGGGGAATCTGAGGCAGGGAATCAGAGTTGGGGATTCAGAGGCGGGGAATCAGATATGGGGAAACAGAGGCGGGGAATCAGAGGCGGGAAAACAGAGGCGGGGAATTAGATATGGGGAATCAGAGGTGGGGAATCAGAGGTGGTGAATCAGAGATGGGGAATCAGAGGTGGGGAATCAGAGGCAGGGAATCGGACGCCGGGAATCAGAGGCGGGGAATCAGAGCTGGGGAATCAGAGGCGGGGAATCAGAGTTGGGGAATCAGAGGCGGGGAATCAGATATGGGGAAATAGAAGCGGGGAATCAGATATGGGGAATCAGAGGTGTGGAATCAGAGGTTGGGAATCAGAGGCTGGGAATAAGAGGCGGGGAAACAGAGGCGGGGAATCAGATATGGGGAATTAGAGGTGGCGAATCAAATGCGGTGAAACAGAGATGGGGAATCAGGGCAGGGAATCAGAGGCAGGGAATCAGAGCTGGGGAAACAGAGGCGGGGAATCAGATATGGAGAATCAGAGGTGGGGAATCCGGGGCGGGGAATCAGTGGCAGGGAATCAGAGGCCGGGAATAAAAGGCGGGGAATCAGAGCTGGGGAATCAGAGGCGGGGAATCAGAGTTGGGGAATCAGAGGAGGGGAATCAGATATAGGGAAACAGAGGCCGGAATCAGAGGCAGGGAAACAGAGGCGGGGAATCAGATATGGGGAATCAGATGCTGGGAATAAGAGGCCGGGAATCAGAGGTGGGGAATCAGAGTCTGGGAATCAGAGATGGGGATTCAGAGGCGGGGAATGAGATATGGAGAATCAGAGGCGGGGAATCAGGGGCGGGGAAACAGAGGTGGGGAATCAGATATGGGGAATCAGAGGTGGCGAATCAAAGGCGGTGAATCAGAGATGGGGAATCAGAGGCGGGGAATCAGAGGCAGGGAATCAGATGCGGGGATTCAGAGGCGGGGAATCAGAGCTGGCTAATCAGAGGCGGGGAATCAGAGGTGGGCAATCAGAGCCGGGGAATCAGATATGGGGAATCAGAGGCGGGGAATCAGAGGCGGGGAAACAGAGGCGGGGAATCAGATATGGGGAATCAGAGGTGGGGAATCAGAGGTTGTGAATCAGAGATGGGGAATCAAGGCGGGGAATCAGAGGGAGGGAATCAGACGCGGGGAATCAGAGGCGGGGATTCAGAGCTGGGGAATCAGAGGCGGGGAATCAGAGTTGGGGAATCAGAGGCAGGGAATCAGATATGGGGAATCAGATATGGGGAATCAGAGGCGGGGAAACAGAGGCGGGGAATCAGATATGGGGAATCATAGGTGGGGAATCAGGGGCAGGGAATCAGTGGCAGGGAATCAGAGGCGGGGAATCTGAGGAGGGGAATCAGAGGCTGGGAATCAGACACGGGGAATCAGAGGCGGGGAATCAGAGATGGGGAATCAGAGGCGGGGAATCAGAGGCAGGGAATCGGATGCCGGGAATCAGAGGCGGGGAATCAGAGCTGGGGAATCAGAGGCGGGGAATCAGAGTTGGGGAATCAGAGGCGGGGAATCAGATATGGGGAAATAGAGGCGGGGAATCAGATATGGGGAATCAGAGGTGTGGAATCAGAGGTTTGGAATCAGAGGCAGGGAATCAGAGTTGGGGAATCAGAGGCGGGGAATCAGACATGGGGAAACAGAGGCGGGGAATCAGAGGCGGGGAAACAGAGGCGGGGAATCAGATATGGGGAATCAGAGGTGGGGAATCAGAGGCAGGGAATCAGATGTGCGGAATCAGAGATGGGGAATCAGAGGCAGGGAATCAGAATCTGAAGCAGGGAATCAGAGGCCGGGAATCAGAGGCCAGAATCAGAAGCTGGGAATAAGAGGCCTGGAATCAGAGGCGGGGAATCAGAGGCAGGGAATCTGATGCGGGGAATTAGAGGCGGGGAATCAGAGCTGGGGAATCAGAGGCAGGGAATCGGATGTGCGGAATCAGAGATGGGGAATCAGAGGCCGGGAATGAGAGGTGGTGAATCAGATATGGGGAATCAGAGGCGGTTAATCAGAGGCAGTGAATCAGACGCGGGGAATCAGAGGTGGGCAATCAGAGGCGGGGAATCAGATATGGGGAATCAGAGGCGGGGAATCAGAGGCGGGGAAACAGAGGCGGGGAATCAGATATGGGGAATCAGAGGTGGGGCATCAGAGGTTGTGAATCACAGATGGGGAATTAGAGGCGGGGAATCAGAGGCAGGGAATCAGACTCGGGGAATCAGTGTCGGGGATTCAGAGCTGGGGAATCAGAAGCGGGGAATCAGAGTTGGGGAATCAGAGGCGGGGAATCAGATATGGGGAAACAGAGGTGGGGAATCAGAGGCGGGGAAACAGAGGCAGGGAATCAGATATGGGGAATCAGAGGCGGGAATCAGAGGTGGGGAATCATAGGCAGGGAATCGGATGTGCGGAATCAGAGATGGGGAATCAGAGGCCGGGAATGAGAGGTGGTGAATCAGATATGGGGAATCAGAGGCGGGGAATCAGAGGCAGTGAATCAGACGCGGGGAATCACAGGTGGGCAATCAGAGGCGGGGAATCAGATATGGGGAATCAGAGGCGGGGAATCAGAGGCGGGGAAACAGAGGCGGGGAATCAGATATGGGGAATCAGAGGTGGGGCATCAGAGGTTGTGAATCACAGATGGGGAATTAGAGGCGGGGAATCAGAGGCAGGGAATCAGACTCGGGGAATCAGAGTCGGGGATTCAGAGCTGGGGAATCAGAAGCGGGGAATCAGAGTTGGGGAATCAGAGGCGGGGATTCAGATATGGGGAATCAGAGGCAGGGAATCAGAGGCGGGGAATCAGAGGCAGGGAATCAGACACGGGGAATCTGAGGCGGGGAATCAGAGCTGGGGAATCAGAGGTGGGGAATCAGAGTTGGGGAATCAGAGGCAGGGAATTGGATGTGCGGAATCAGAGATGGGGAATCAGAGGTGGGGAATCAGAGGCGGTGAATCAGAGATGGGGAATCAGAGGCGGGGAATCAGAGGCAGGAAATCAGACACGGGGATTCAGAGGCTGGGAATCAGACGGGGGGAATCAAAGGCGGGGAATCAGAGCTGGGGAATCTGAGGCAGGGAATCAGAGTTGGGGATTCACAGGCGGGGAATCAGATATGGGGAAACAGAGGCGGGGAATCAGAGGCGGGAAAACAGAGGCGGGGAATTAGATATGGGGAATCAGAGATGGGGAATCAGAGGTGGGGAATTTGAGGTTGCGAATCAGAGGCGGGGAATCAGAGGCGGGGAATCAGAGGCAGGGAATCGGATATGGGGAATCAGAGGTGGGGATTCAGAGGTGGTGAATCAGAAAAGGGGAATCAGAGGCTGGGAATCAGAGACAGGGAATCAGACGCAGGGAATCAGAGGCGGGGAATCATAGCTGGCGAATTAGTGGAGGGGAATCAGAGTTGGGGAATCAGAGGCGGGGAATCAGATATGGGGAAACAGAGGCGGGGAATCAGAGGCGGGGAAACAGAGGCGGGGAATCAGATATGGGGAATTAGAGGCGGGGAATCAGAGGCAGGGAATCAGACTCGGGGAATCAGAGTCGGGGATTCAGAGCTGGGGAATCAGAAGCGGGGAATCAGAGTTGGGGAATCAGAGGCGGGGAATCAGATATGGGGAATCAGAGGCAGGGAATCAGAGGCGGGGAATCAGAGGCAGGGAATCAGACGCGGGGAATCTGAGGCGGGGAATCAGAGCTGGGGAATCAGAGGTGGGGAATCAGAGTTGGGGAATCAGAGGCAGGGAATTGGATGTGCGGAATCAGAGATGGGGAATCAGAGGTGGGGAATCAGAGGCGGTGAATCAGAGATGGGGAATCAGAGGCGGGGAATCAGAGGCAGGAAATCAGACACGGGGATTCAGAGGCTGGGAATCAGACGGGGGAAATCAAAGGCGGGGAATCAGAGCTGGGGAATCTGAGGCAGGGAATCAGAGTTGGGGATTCAGAGGCGGGGAATCAGATATGGGGAAACAGAGGCGGGGAATCAGAGGCGGGAAAACAGAGGCGGGGAATTAGATATGGGGAATCAGAGGTGGGGAATCAGAGGTGGGGAATTTGAGGTTGCGAATCAGAGGCGGGGAATCAGAGGCGGGGAATCAGAGGCAGGGAATCGGATATGGGGAATCAGAGGTGGGGATTCAGAGGTGGTGAATCAGAAAAGGGGAATCAGAGGCTGGGAATCAGAGACAGGGAATCAGACGCAGGGAATCAGAGGCGGGGAAACATAGCTGGCGAATTATTGGAGGGGAATCAGAGTTGGGGAATCAGAGGCGGGGAATCAGATATGGGGAAACAGAGGCGGGGAATCAGAGGCGGGGAAACAGAGGCGGGGAATCAGATATGGGGAATCAGAGGTGGGGAATCAGAGGCAGGGAATCAGATGTGCGGAATCAGAGATGGGGAATCAGAGGCAGGGAATCAGAATCTGAAGCAGGGAATCAGAGGCCGGGAATCAGAGGCCAGAATCAGATGCTGGGAATCAGAGGCCGGGAATCAGAGGCGGGGAATCAGAGGCAGGGAATCTGATGCGGGGAATCAGAGGCGGGGAATCAGAGCTGGGGAATCAGAGGCAGGGTATTAGAGTTGGGGAATCAGAGGCGGGGAATCAGATATGGGGAAACAGATGTGGGGAATCAGAGGCGGGGAAACAGAGGCAGGGAATCAGATATGGGGAATCAGAGGCGGGAATCAGAGGTGGGGAATCATAGGCAGGGAATCGGATGTGCGGAATCAGAGATGGGGAATCGGAGGCCGGGAATGAGAGGTGGTGAATCAGATATGGGGAATCAGAGGCGGGGAATCAGAGGCAGTGAATCAGACGCGGGGAATCAGAGGTGGGCAATCAGAGGCGGGGAATCAGATATGGGGAATCAGAGGCGGGGAATCAGAGGCGGGGAAACAGAGGCGGGGAATCAGATATGGGGAATCAGAGGTGGGGCATCAGAGGTTGTGAATCACAGATGGGGAATTAGAGGCGGGGAATCAGAGGCAGGGAATCAGACTCGGGGAATCAGTGTCGGGGATTCAGAGCTGGGGAATCAGAAGCGGGGAATCAGAGTTGGGGAATCAGAGGCGGGGAATCAGATATGGGGAATCAGAGGCAGGGAATCAGAGGCGGGGAATCAGAGGCAGGGAATCAGACGCGGGGAATCTGAGGCGGGGAATCAGAGCTGGGGAATCAGAGGTGGGGAATCAGAGTTGGGGAATCAGAGGCAGGGAATTGGATGTGCGGAATCAGAGATGGGGAATCAGAGGTGGGGAATCAGAGGCGGTGAATCAGAGATGGGGAATCAGAGGCGGGGAATCAGAGGCAGGAAATCAGACACGGGGATTCAGAGGCTGGGAATCAGACGGGGGGAATCAAAGGCGGGGAATCAGAGCTGGGGAATCTGAGGCAGGGAATCAGAGTTGGGGATTCAGAGGCGGGGAATCAGATATGGGGAAACAGAGGCGGGGAATCAGAGGCGGGAAACAGAGGCGGGGAATTAGATATGGGGAATCAGAGGTGGGGAATCAGAGGTGGTGAATCAGAGATGGGGAATCAGAGGTGGGGAATCAGAGGCAGGGAATCGGACGCCGGGAATCAGAGGCGGGGAATCAGAGCTGGGGAATCAGAGGCGGGGAATCAGAGTTGGGGAATCAGAGGCGGGGAATCAGATATGGGGAAATAGAAGCGGGGAATCAGATATGGGGAATCAGAGGTGTGGAATCAGAGGTTGGGAATCAGAGGCAGGGAATAAGAGGCGGGGAAACAGAGGCGGGGAATCAGATATGGAGAATTAGAGGTGGCGAATCAAATGCGGTGAAACAGAGATGGGGAATCAGGGCAGGGAATCAGAGGCAGGGAATCAGAGCTGGGGAAACAGAGGCGGGGAATCAGATATGGAGAATCAGAGGTGGGGAATCCGGGGCGGGGAATCAGTGGCAGGGAATCAGAGGCCGGGAATAAAAGGCGGGGAATCAGAGCTGGGGAATCAGAGGCGGGGAATCAGAGTTGGGGAATCAGAGGAGGGGAATCAGATATAGGGAAACAGAGGCCGGAATCAGAGGCAGGGAAACAGAGGCGGGGAATCAGATATGGGGAATCAGATGCTGGGAATAAGAGGCCGGGAATCAGAGGTGGGGAATCAGAGTCTGGGAATCAGAGATGGGGATTCAGAGGCGGGGAATGAGATATGGAGAATCAGAGGCGGGGAATCAGGGGCGGGGAAACAGAGGTGGGGAATCAGATATGGGGAATCAGAGGTGGCGAATCAAAGGCGGTGAATCAGAGATGGGGAATCAGAGGCGGGGAATCAGAGGCAGGGAATCAGATGCGGGGATTCAGAGGCGGGGAATCAGAGCTGGCGAATCAGAGGCGGGGAATCAGAGGTGGGCAATCAGAGCCGGGGAATCAGATATGGGGAATCAGAGGCGGGGAATCAGAGGCGGGGAAACAGAGGCGGGGAATCAGATATGGGGAATCAGAGGTGGGGAATCAGAGGTTGTGAATCAGAGATGGGGAATCAAGGCGGGGAATCAGAGGGAGGGAATCAGACGCGGGGAATCAGAGGCGGGGATTCAGAGCTGGGGAATCAGAGGCGGGGAATCAGAGTTGGGGAATCAGAGGCAGGGAATCAGATATGGGGAATCAGATATGGGGAATCAGAGGCGGGGAAACAGAGGCGGGGAATCAGATATGGGGAATCATAGGTGGGGAATCAGGGGCAGGGAATCAGTGGCAGGGAATCAGAGGCGGGGAATCTGAGGAGGGGAATCAGAGGCTGGGAATCAGACACGGGGAATCAGAGGCGGGGAATCAGAGATGGGGAATCAGAGGCGGGGAATCAGAGGCAGGGAATCGGATGCCGGGAATCAGAGGCGGGGAATCAGAGCTGGGGAATCAGAGGCGGGGAATCAGAGTTGGGGAATCAGAGGCGGGGAATCAGATATGAGGAAATAGAGGCGGGGAATCAGATATGGGGAATCAGAGGTGTGGAATCAGAGGTTTGGAATCAGAGGCAGGGAATCAGAGGCGGGGAAACAGAGGCGGGGAATCAGATATGGGGAATCAGAGGTGGCGAATCAAAGGCGGTGAAACAGAGATGGGGAATCAGAGGCGGGGAATCAGAGGCAGGGAATCAGAGCTGGGGAAACAGAGGCGGGGAATCAGATATGGGGAATCAGAGGTGGGGAATCAGGGGCGGGGAATCAGTGGCAGGGAATCAGAGGCCGGGAATAAAAGGCGGGGAATCAGAGCTGGGGAATCAGAGGCGGGGAATCAGAGTTGGGGAATCAGAGGAGGGGAATCAGATATGGGGAAACAGAGGCCGGGAATCAGAGGCAGGGAAACAGAGGCGGGGAATCAGATATGGGGAATCAGAGGTGGGGAATTAGAGGTTGCGAATCAGAGGCGGGGAATCAGAGACGGGGAATCAGAGGCAGGGAATCGGATGTGCGGAATCAGAGATGGGGAATCAGAGGTGGGGATTCAGAGGTGGTGAATCAGAGAAGGGGAATCAGAGGCTGGGAATCAGAGGCAGGGAATCAGACGCAGGGAATCAGAGGCGGGGAATCATAGCTGGCGAATTAGAGGAGGGGAATCAGAGTTGGGGAATCAGAGTCGGGGAATCAGATATGGGGAAACAGAGGTGGGGAATAAGAGGCGGGGAAACAGAGGCGGGTAATCAGATATGGGGAATCAGAGGTTGGGAATCAGAGGCAGGGAATCAGATGTGCGGAATCAGAGATGGGGAATCAGAGGCAGGGAATCAGAATCAGAAGCAGGGAATCAGAGGCCGGGAATCAGAGGCCGGAATCAGATGCTGGGAATCAGAGGCCTGGAATCAGAGGCGGGGAATCAGAGGCAGGGAATCAGATGCGGGGAATCAGAGGCGGGGAATCAGAGCTGGGGAATCAGAGGCAGGGTATTAGAGTTGGGGAATCAGAGGCGGGGAATCAGATATGGGGAAACAGAGGTGGGGAATCAGAGGCGGGGAAACAGAGGCAGGGAATCAGATATGGGGAATCAGAGGCGGGGAATCAGAGGTGGTGAATCATAGGCAGGGAATCAGATGTGCGGAATCAGAGATGGGGAATCAGAGGCCGGGAATGAGAGGTGGTGAATCAGTTATGGGGAATCAGAGGCGGGGAATCAGAGGCAGGGAATCAGACGCGGGGAATCAGAGGTGGGGCATCAGAAGTTGTGAATCACAGATGGGGAATTAGAGGCGGGGAATCAGAGGCAGGGAATCAGACGCGGGGAATCAGAGGCGGGGAATCAGAGTTGGGGAATCAGAGGCGGGGAATCAGATATGGGGAATCAGAGGCAGGGAATCAGAGGCGGGGAATCAGAGGCAGGGAATCAGAGGCGGGGAATCAGAGGCAGGGAATCAGACGCGGGGAATCTGAGGCGGGGAATCAGAGCTGGGGAATCAGAGGTGGGGAATCAGAGTTGGGGAATCAGAGGCAGGGAATTGGTTGTGCGGAATCAGAGATGGGGAATCAGAGGTGGGGAATCAGAGTCGGTGAATCAGAGATGGGGAATCAGAGGCGGGGAATCAGAGGCAGGAAATCAGACACGGGGATTCAGAGGCTGGGAATCAGACGGGGGGAATCAAAGGCGGGGAATCAGAGCTGGGGAATATGAGGCAGGGAATCAGAGTTGGGGAATCAGAGGCGGGGAATCAGATATGGGGAATCAGAGGCAGGGAATCAGAGGCGGGGAATCAGATATGGGGAAAAGGAGGCGGGGAATCAGAGGCCGGGAATTAGAGGCCGGAATCAGATGCTGGGTATCAGAGGCCTGGAATCAGAGGCGGGGAATCAGAGGCAGGGAATCAGATGCGGGGAATCAGAGGCGGGGAATCAGAGCTGGGGAATCAGAGGCGGGTTATTAGAGTTGGGGAATCAGAGGCGGGGAATCAGATATGGGGAAACAGAGGTGGGGAATCAGAGGCGGGGAAACAGAGGCAGGGAATCAGATATGGGGAATCAGAGGCGGGGAATCAGAGGTGGGGAATCATAGGCAGGGAATCGGATGTGCGGAATCAGAGATGGGGAATCAGAGGATGGGAATCAGAGGTGGTGAATCAGAGATGGGGAATCAGAGGCGGGGAATCAGAGGCGGGGAATCAGACGCGGGGAATCAGAGGTGGGCAATCAGAGGCGGGGAATCAGATATGGGGAATCAGAGGCGGGGAATCAGAGGTTGTGAATCACAGATGGGGAATCAGAGGCGGGGAATCAGAGGCAGGGAATCAGACGCAGGGAATCAGAGGCGGGGATTCAGAGCTGGGGAATCAGAGGCGGGGAATCAGAGTTGGGGAATCAGAGGCGGGGAATCAGATATGGGGAATCAGAGGCGGGGAATCAGAGGCAGGG
Source organism: Narcine bancroftii (assembly GCF_036971445.1). Classification (NCBI taxonomy): domain Eukaryota; kingdom Metazoa; phylum Chordata; class Chondrichthyes; order Torpediniformes; family Narcinidae; genus Narcine; species Narcine bancroftii. The sequence goes on along the minus strand of NC_091474.1, from coordinate 109,817,149 downwards.
AATCAGACACGGGGAATCAGAGGCGGGGAATCAGAGATGGGGAATCAGAGGCGGGGAATCAGAGGCAGGGAATCGGATGCCGGGAATCAGAGGCGGGAAATCAGAGGCAGGAAATCAGACAGGCATTCAGAGGCTGGGAATCAGACGGGGGGGAATCAAAGGCGGGGAATCAGAGCTGGTGAATCAGAGGCAGGGAATAAGAGTTGGGGATTCAGAGGCGGGGAATCAGATATGGGGAAACAGAGGCGGGGAATGAGAGGCGGGCAAGCAGAGGCGGGGAATTAGATATGGGGAATCAGAGGTGGGAAATCAGAGGTGGTGAATCAGAGATGGGGAATCACAGGCGTGGAATCAGAGGCAGCGAATAGAACGCGGGGAATCAGAGGCAGGGAATCAGAGCTGGGGAATCAGAGGCGGGGAATCAGATATGGGGAAACAGAGGCGGGGAATCAGAGGCGGGGAAACAGAGGCGGGGAATCAGACATGGGGAATCGGATGCGGGGAATCAGAGGCGGGGAATCAGAGCTGGGGAATCAGAGGTGGGGAATCAGAGTTGGGGCATCAGAGGTGGGGAATTAGATATGGGGAAACAGAGGCGGGGAATCAGAGGCGGGGAAACAGAGGCGGGGAATCAGATATGGGGAATCAGAGGTGGGGAATCAGAGGCAGGGAATCAGATGTGCGGAATCAGAGATGGGGAATCAGAGGTGGGGAATCAGAGTCGGTGAATCAGAGATGGGGAATCAGAGGCGGGGAATCAGAGGCAGGAAATCAGACACGGGGATTCAGAGGCTGGGAATCAGACGGGGGGAATCAAAGGCGGGGAATCAGAGCTGGGGAATATGAGGCAGGGAATCAGAGTTGGGGAATCAGAGGCGGGGAATCAGATATGGGGAATCAGAGGCAGGGAATCAGAGGCGGGGAATCAGATATGGGGAAAAGGAGGCGGGGAATCAGAGGCGGGAAAACAGAGGCGGGGAATTAGATATGGGGAATCAGAGGTGGGGAATCAGAGGTGGTGAATCAGAGATGGGGAATCAGAGGCGGGGAATCAGAGGCAGGGAATCGGACGCCGGGAATCAGTGGCGGGGAATCAGAGCTGGGGAATCAGAGACGGGGAATCAGAGTTGGGGAATCAGAGGCGGGGAATCAGATATGGGGAAATAGAGGCGGGGAATCAGATATGGGGAATCAGAGGTGTGGAATCAGAGGTTGGGAATCAGAGGCAGGGAATCAGAGGCGGGGAAACAGAGGCGGGGAATCAGATATGGGGAATCAGAGGTGGCGAATCAAAGGCGGTGAAACAGAGATGGGGAATCAGGGCAGGGAATCAGAGGCAGGGAATCAGAGCTGGGGAAACAGAGGCGCGGAATCAGATATGGGGAATCAGAGGTGGGGAATCAGGGGCGGGGAATCAGTGGCAGGGAATCAGAGCTGGGGAATCAGAGGCGGGGAATCAGAGCTGGGGAATCAGAGGTGGGGAATCAGAGTCGGGGAATCATAGGCAGGGAATCGGTTGTGCGGAATCAGAGATGGGGAATCAGATGTGGGGAATCAGAGGCAGTGAATCAGAGGCGGGGAAACAGAGGCGGGGAATCAAATATAGGGAATCAGAGGTGGGGAATCAGAGGTTGTGAATCAGAGATGGGGAATCAAGGCGGGGAATCAGAGGCAGGGAATCAGACGCGGGGAATCAGAGGCGGGGATTCAGAGCTGGGGAATCAGAGGCGGTGAATCAGAGTTGGGGAATCAGAGGCAGGGAATCAGATATGGGGAATCAGAGGTGGCGAATCAGAGGCGGGGAAACAGAGGCGGGGAATCAGATATGGGGAATCAGAATTGGGGAATCAGGGGCAGGGAATCAGTGGCAGGCAATCAGAGGCGGGGAATCAGAGGCGGGGAATCAGAGGCAGGGAATCAGACACGGGGAATCATAGGCGGGGAATCAGAGATGGGGAATCAGAGGCGGGGAATCAGAGGCAGGGAATCGGACTCCGGGAATCAGAGTCGGGGAATCAGAGCTGGGGAATCAGAGGCGGGGAATCAGAGTTGGGGAATCAGAGGCGGGGAATCAGATATGGGGAAATAGAGGCGGGGAATCAGATATGGGGAATCAGAGGTGTGGAATCAGAGGTTGGGAATCAGAGGCAGGGAATCAGAGTCGGGGAAACAGAGGCGGGTAATCAGATATGGGGAATCAGAGGTGGCGAATCAAAGGCGGTGAAACAGAGATGGGGAATCAGGGCAGGGAATCAGAGGCAGGGAATCAAACACGGGGAATCAGAGCTGGGGAATCAGAGGCGGGGAATCAGAGTTGGGAATCAGAGGCGGGGAATCAGAGGCGGGGAAACAGAGGCGGGGAATCAGATATGGGGAATCAGAGGGGGGGAATCCGAGGTTGGGAATCAGAGGCAGGGAATCAGAGGCGGGGAATCAGAGGCGGGGAATCAGAGGCGGGGAATCAGAGCTGGGGAATCAGAGGTGGGGAATCAGATTTGGGGAATCAGAGGCGGGGACTTAGATATTGGGAAACAGAGGCGGGGAATCAGAGGCGGGGAAACCCAGGCGGGGAATCAGATATGGGGAATCAGAGGTGGGGAATCAGAGGCAAGGAATCAGATGTGCGGAATCAGAGATGGGGAATCAGAGGCAGGGAATCAGAATCAGAAGCAGGGAATCAGAGGCCGGGAATTAGAGGCCGGAATCAGATGCTGGGAATCAGAGGCCTGGAATCAGAGGCGGGGAATCAGAGGCAGGGAATCAGATGCGGGGAATCAGAGGCGGGGAATCAGAGCTGGGGAATCAGAGGCGGGGTATTAGAGTTGGGGAATCAGAGGCGGGGAATCAGATATGGGGAAACAGAGGTGGGGAATCAGAGGCGGGGAAACAGAGGCAGGGAATCAGATATGGGGAATCAGAGGCGGGGAATCAGAGGTGGGGAATCATAGGCAGGGAATCGGATGTGCGGAATCAGAGATGGGGAATCAGAGGATGGGAATCAGAGGTGGTGAATCAGAGATGGGGAATCAGAGGCGGGGAATCAGAGGCGGGGAATCAGACGCGGGGAATCAGAGGTGGGCAATCAGAGGCGGGGAATCAGATATGGGGAATCAGAGGCGGGGAATCAGAGGTTGTGAATCACAGATGGGGAATCAGAGGCGGGGAATCAGAGGCAGGGAATCAGACGCAGGGAATCAGAGGCGGGGATTCAGAGCTGGGGAATCAGAGGCGGGGAATCAGAGTTGGGGAATCAGAGGCGGGGAATCAGATATGGGGAATCAGAGGCGGGGAATCAGAGGCAGGGAATCAGACACGGGGAATCAGAGGCGGGGAATCAGAGATGGGGAATCAGAGGCGGGGAATCAGAGGCAGGGAATCGGATGCCGGGAATCAGAGGCGGGAAATCAGAGGCAGGAAATCAGACAGGGATTCAGAGGCTGGGAATCAGACGGGGGGGGAATCAAAGGCGGGGAATCAGAGCTGGTGAATCAGAGGCAGGGAATAAGAGTTGGGGATTCAGAGGCGGGGAATCAGATATGGGGAAACAGAGGCGGGGAATGAGAGGCGGGCAAGCAGAGGCGGGGAATTAGATATGGGGAATCAGAGGTGGGAAATCAGAGGTGGTGAATCAGAGATGGGGAATCACAGGCGGGGAATCAGAGGCAGCGAATAGAACGCGGGGAATCAGAGGCAGGGAATCAGAGCTGGGGAATCAGAGGCGGGGAATCAGATATGGGGAAACAGAGGCGGGGAATCAGAGGCGGGGAAACAGAGGCGGGGAATCAGACATGGGGAATCGGATGCGGGGAATCAGAGGCGGGGAATCAGAGCTGGGGAATCAGAGGTGGGGAATCAGAGTTGGGGCATCAGAGGTGGGGAATTAGTTATGGGGAAACAGAGGCGGGGAATCAGAGGCGGGGAAACAGAGGCGGGGAATCAGATATGGGGAATCAGAGGTGGGGAATCAGAGGCAGGGAATCAGATGTGCGGAATCAGAGATGGGGAATCAGAGGCAGGGAATCAGAATCAGAAGCGGGGAATCAGAGGCCGGGAATCAGAGGCCGGGAATCAGATGCTGGGAATAAGAGGCCGGGAATCAGAGGTGGGGAATCAGAGTCTGGGAATCAGAGATGGGGATTCAGAGGTGGGGAATGAGATATGGAGAATCAGAGGCGGGGAATCAGAGGCGGGGAAACAGAGGTGGGGAATCAGATATGGGGAAATAGAGGCGGGGAATCAGATATGGGGAATCAGAGGTGTGGAATCAGAGGTTGGGAATCAGAGGCAGCGAATCTGAGTCGGGGAAACAGAGGCGGGTAATCAGATATGGGGAATCAGAGGTGGCGAATCAAAGGCGGTGAAACAGAGATGGGGAATCAGGGCAGGGAATCAGAGGCAGGGAATCAAAGACGGGGAATCAGAGCTGGGGAATCAGAGGCGGGGAATCAGAGTTGGGAATCAGAGGCGGGGAATGAGAGGCGGGGAAACAGAGCGGGGAATCAGATATGGGGAATCAGAGGTGGGGAATCCGAGGTTGGGAATCAGAGGCAGGGAATCAGAGGCGGGGAATCAGAGGCAGGGAATCAGAGGAAGGGAATCAGATGTGCGGATTCGGAGATGGGGAATCAGAGGCAGGGAATCAGAGGCGGGGAATCAGAGGCGGGCAATCAGAGGCCGGGAATCAGATATGGGAAAACAGAGGCGGGGAATCCGAGGCGGGGAAACAGAGGCGGGGAATCAGATATGGGGAATCAGAGGTGGGGAATCAGAGGTTGGGAATCAGAGGCAGGGAATCAGAGGCTTGGAATCAGATGCAGGGAATCAGATGCGGGGAATCAGAGGCGGGGAATCAGAGCTGGGGAATCAGAGGTGGGGAATCGGATTTGGGGAATCAGAGGCGGGGACTTAGATATTGGGAAACAGAGGCGGGGAATCAGAGGCGGGGAAACCCAGGCGGGGAATCAGATATGGGGAATCAGAGGTGGGGAATCAGAGGCAAGGAATCAGATGTGCGGAATCAGAGATGGGGAATCAGAGGCAGGGAATCAGAGGCCGGGAATTAGAGGCCGGAATCAGATGCTGGGAATCAGAGGCCTGGAATCAGAGGCGGGGAATCAGTGGCAGGGAATCAGATGCGGGGAATCAGAGGCGGGGAATCAGAGCTGGGGAATCAGAGGCGGGGTATTAGAGTTGGGGAATCAGAGGCGGGGAATCAGATATGGGGAAACAGAGGTGGGGAATCAGAGGCGGGGAAACAGAGGCAGGGAATCAGATATGGGGAATCAGAGGCGGGGAATCAGAGGTGGGGAATCATAGGCAGGGAATCGGATGTGCGGAATCAGAGATGGGGAATCAGAGGCTGGGAATCAGAGGTGGTGAATCAGAGATGGGGAATCAGAGGCGGGGAATCAGAGGCGGGGAATCAGACGCGGGGAATCAGAGGTGGGCAATCAGAGGCGGGGAATCAGATATGGGGAATCAGAGGCGGGGAATCAGAGGTGGGGAAACAGAGGCGGGGAATCAGATATGGGGAATCAGAGGTTGGGCATCAGAGGTTGTGAATCACAGATGGGGAATCAGAGGCGGGGAATCAGAGGCAGGGAATCAGACGCGGGGAATCAGAGGCGGGGATTCAGAGCTGGGGAATCAGAGGCGGGGAATCAGAGTTGGGGAATCAGAGGCGGGGAATCAGATATGGGGAATCAGAGGCAGGGAATCAGAGGCGGGAAAACAGAGGCGGGGAATCAGATATGGGGAATCAGAGGCGGGGAATCAGAGGCGGGGAATCAGACATGGGGAATCAGAGGTTGGGAATCAGAGATGGGGAATCAGAGGCGGGGAATCAGAGGCAGGGAATCGGATGCCGGGAATCAGAGGCGGGAAATCAGAGCTGGGGAATCAGAGGCGGGGAATCAGAGTTGGGGAATCAGAGGCGGCGAAGCAGATATGGGGAAATAGAGGCGGGGAATCAGATATGGGGAATCAGAGGCGGGGAATTAGATATGGGGAATCAGAGGCTGGGAATCAGAGGGGGGGAAACAGAGGCGGGGAATAAGATATGGGGAATCAGAGGTGGGGAATCAGGGGCGGGGAATCAGTGGCAGGGAATCAGAGGCGGGGAATCAGAGGCGGGGAATCAAAGGAAGGGAATCAGGCACGGGGAATCAGAGGTGGGGAATCAGAGATGGGGAATCAGAGGCGGGGAATCACAGGCAGGGAATCAGACGCGGGGAATCAGAGGCGGGGAATCAGAGCTGGGGAATCAGAGGTGGGGAATCAGAGTCGGGGAATCAGAGGCAGGGAATCGGTTGTGCGGAATCAGAGATGGGGAATCAGATGTGGGGAATCAGAGGCAGTGAATCAGAGATGGGGAATCAGAGGCGGGGAATCAGAGGCAGGAAATAAGACAGGGATTCTTAGGCTGGGAATCAGACGGGGGGAATCAAAGGCGGGGAATCAGAGCTGGTGAATCAGAGGCAGGGAATCAGAGTTGGGGATTCAGAGGCGGGGAATCAGATATGGGGAAACAGAGGCGGGGAATGAGAGGCGGGCAAGCAGAGGCGGGGAATTAGATATGGGGAATCAGAGGTGGGAAATCAGAGGTGGTGAATCAGAGATGGGGAATCACAGGCGGGGAATCAGACGCAGCGAATCGAACGCGGGGAATCAGAGGCAGGGAATCAGAGCTGGGGAATCAGAGGCGGGGAATCAGATATGGGGAAACAGAGGCGGGGAATCAGAGGCGGGGAAACAGAGGCGGGGAATCAGACATGGGGAATCGGATGCGGGGAATCAGAGGCGGGGCATCAGAGCTGGGGAATCAGAGGTGGGGAATCAGAGTTGGGGCATCAGAGGTGGGGAATTAGATATGGGGAAACAGAGGCGGGGAATCAGAGGCGGGGAAACAGAGGCGGGGAATCAGAGCTGGGGAATCAGAGGCGGGGAATCAGATATGGGGAATCAGAGGCGGGGAATCAGATATGGGGAATCAGAGGCAGGGAATCAGAGGCGGGAAAACAGAGGCGGGGAATCAGATATGGGGAATCAGAGGCGGGGAATCAGAGGCGGGGAATCAGACATGGGGAATCAGAGGTTGGGAATCAGAGATGGGGAATCAGAGGCGGGGAATCAGAGGCAGGGAATCGGATGCCGGGAATCAGAGGCGGGAAATCAGAGCTGGGGAATCAGAGGCGGGGAATCAGAGTTGGGGAATCAGAGGCGGCGAAGCAGATATGGGGAAATAGAGGCGGGGAATCAGATATGGGGAATCAGAGGCGGGGAATTAGATATGGGGAATCAGAGGCTGGGAATCAGAGGGGGGGAAACAGAGGCGGGGAATAAGATATGGGGAATCAGAGGTGGGGAATCAGGGGCGGGGAATCAGTGGCAGGGAATCAGAGGCGGGGAATCAGAGGCGGGGAATCAAAGGAAGGGAATCAGACACGGGGAATCAGAGGCGGGGAATCAGAGCTGGGGAATCAGAGGCGGGGAATCACAGGCAGGGAATCAGACGCGGGGAATCAGAGGCGGGGAATCAGAGCTGGGGAATCAGAGGTGGGGAATCAGAGTCGGGGAATCAGAGGCAGGGAATCGGTTGTGCGGAATCAGAGATGGGGAATCAGATGTGGGGAATCAGAGGCAGTGAATCAGAGATGGGGAATCAGAGGCGGGGAATCAGAGGCAGGAAATAAGACAGGGATTCTTAGGCTGGGAATCAGACGGGGGGAATCAAAGGCGGGGAATCAGAGCTGGTGAATCAGAGGCAGGGAATCAGAGTTGGGGATTCAGAGGCGGGGAATCAGATATGGGGAAACAGAGGCGGGGAATGAGAGGCGGGCAAGCAGAGGCGGGGAATTAGATATGGGGAATCAGAGGTGGGAAATCAGAGGTGGTGAATCAGAGATGGGGAATCACAGGCGGGGAATCAGACGCAGCGAATCGAACGCGGGGAATCAGAGGCAGGGAATCAGAGCTGGGGAATCAGAGGCGGGGAATCAGATATGGGGAAACAGAGGCGGGGAATCAGAGGCGGGGAAACAGAGGCGGGGAATCAGACATGGGGAATCGGATGCGGGGAATCAGAGGCGGGGAATCAGAGCTGGGGAATCAGAGGTGGGGAATCAGAGTTGGGGCATCAGAGGTGGGGAATTAGATATGGGGAAACAGAGGCGGGGAATCAGAGGCGGGGAAACAGAGGCGGGGAATCAGATATGGGGAATCAGAGGTGGGGAATCTGAGGCAGGGAATCAGATGTGCGGAATCAGAGATGTGGAATCAGAGGCAGGGAATCAGAATCAGAAGCGGGGAATCAGAGGCCGGGAATCAGAGGCCGGGAATCAGATGCTGGGAATAAGAGGCCGGGAATCAGAGGTGGGGAATCAGAGTCTGGGAATCAGAGATGGGGATTCAGAGGCGCGGAATGAGATATGGAGATTCAGAGGCGGGGAATCAGAGGCGGGGAAACAGAGGTGGGGAATCAGATATGGGGAATCAGAGGTGGCGAATCAAAGGCGGTGAATCAGAGATGGGGAATCAGAGGCGGGGAATCAGAGGCAGGGAATCAGATGCGGGGATACAGAGGCGGGGAATCAGAGCTGGCGAATCAGAGGCGGGGAATCAGAGGTGGGCAATCAGAGCCGGGGAATCAGATATGGGGAATCAGAGGCGGGGAAACAGAGGCAGGGAATCAGATATGGGGAATCAGAGGTGGGGAATCAGAGGTTGTGAATCAGAGATGGGGAATCAAGGCGGGGAATCAGAGGGAGGGAATCAGACGCGGGGAATCAGTGGCGGGGATTCAGAGCTGGGGAATCAGAGGCGGGGAATCAGAGTTGGGGAATCAGAGGCAGGGAATCAGATATGGGGAATCAGAGGCGGGGAATCAGAGGCGGGGAAACAGATGCGGGGAATCAGATATGGGGAATCAGAGGTGGGGAATCAGGGGCAGGGAATCAGTGGCAGGGAATCAGAGGCGGGGAATCTGAGCCGGGGAATCAGAGGCAGGGAATCAGACACGGGGAATCAGAGGCGGGGAATCAGAGATGGTGAATCAGAGGCGGGGAATCAGAGGCAGGGAATCGGACGCCGGGAATCAGAGGCGGGGAATCAGAGCTGGGGAATCAGAGGCGGGGAATCAGAGTTGGGGAATCAGAGGCGGGGAATCAGATATGGGGAAATAGAGGCGGGGAATCAGATATGGGGAATCAGAGGTGTGGAATCAGAGGTTGGGAATCAGAGGCAGGGAATCAGAGGCGGGGAAACAGAGGCGGGGAATCAGATATGGGGAATCAGAGGTGGCGAATCAAAGGCGGTGAAACAGAGATGGGGAATCAGGGCAGGGAATCAGAGGCAGGGAATCAGAGCTGGGGAAACAGAGGCGGGGAATCAGATATGGGGAATCAGAGGTGGGGAATCAGGGGCGGGGAATCAGTGGCAGGGAATTAGAGATGGGGAATCAGAAGTGGGGAATCAGAGCTGGGGAAACAGAGGCGGGGAATCAGATATGGGGAATCAGAGGTAGCGAATCAGGGGCGGGGAATCAGTGGCAGGGAATCAGAGGCCGGGAATAAAAGGCGGGGAATCAGAGCTGGGGAATCAGAGGCGGGGAATCAGAGTTGGGGAATCAGAGGAGGGGAATCAGATATGGGGAAACAGAGGCCGGGTATCAGAGGCAGGGAAACAGAGGCGGGGAATCAGATATGGGGAATCAGAGGTGGGGAATTTGAGGTTGCGAATCAGAGGCGGGGAATCAGAGGCGGGGAATCAGAGGCAGGGAATCGGATATGGGGAATCAGAGGTGGGGATTCAGAGGTGGTGAATCAGAAAAGGGGAATCAGAGGCTGGGAATCAGAGGCAGGGAATCAGACGAAGGGAATCAGAGGCGGGGAATCATAGCTGGCGAATTAGTGGAGGGGAATCAGAGTTGGGGAATCAGAGGCGGGGAATCAGATATGGGGAAACAGAGGCGGGGAATCAGAGGCGGGGAAACAGAGGCGGGGAATCAGATATGGGGAATCAGAGGTGGGGAATCAGAGGCAGGGAATCAGATGTGCGGAATCAGAGATGGGGAATCAGAGGCAGGGAATCAGAATCTGAAGCAGGGAATCAGAGGCCGGGAATCAGAGGCCGGAATCAGATGATGGGAATCAGAGGCCTGGAATCAGAGGCGGGGTATCAGAGGCAGGGAATCTGATGCGGGGAATCAGAGCTGGGGAATCAGATGCAGGGTATTAGAGTTGGGGAATCAGAGGCGGGGAATCAGATATGGGGAAACAGAGGTGGGGAATCAGAGGCGGGGAAACAGAGGCAGGGAATCAGATATGGGGAATCAGAGGCGGGAATCAGAGGTGGGGAATCATAGGCAGGGAATCGGATGTGCGGAATCAGAGATGGGGAATCAGAGGCCGGGAATGAGAGGTGGTGAATCAGATATGGGGAATCAGAGGCGGGGAATCAGAGGCAGTGAATCAGACGCGGGGAATCAGAGGTGGGCAATCAGAGGCGGGGAATCAGATATGGGGAATCAGAGGCGGGGAATCAGAGGCGGGGAATCAGAGGCGGGGAATCAGATATGGGGAATCAGAGGTGGGGCATCAGAGGTTGTGAATCACAGATGGGGAATTAGAGGCGGGGAATCAGAGGCAGGGAATCAGACTCGGGGAATCAGAGTCGGGGATTCAGAGCTGGGGAATCAGAAGCGGGGAATCAGAGTTGGGGAATCAGAGGCGGGGAATCAGATATGGGGAATCAGAGGCAGGGAATCAGAGGCGGGGAATCAGAGGCAGGGAATCAGACGCGGGGAATCTGAGGCGGGGAATCAGAGCTGGGGAATCAGAGGTGGGGAATCAGAGTTGGGGAATCAGAGGCAGGGAATTGGATGTGCGGAATCAGAGATGGGGAATCAGAGGTGGGGAATCAGAGGCGGTGAATCAGAGATGGGGAATCAGAGGCGGGGAATCAGAGGCAGGAAATCAGACACGGGGATTCAGAGGCTGGGAATCAGACGGGGGGAATCAAAGGCGGGGAATCAGAGCTGGGGAATCTGAGGCAGGGAATCAGAGTTGGGGATTCAGAGGCGGGGAATCAGATATGGGGAAACAGAGGCGGGGAATCAGAGGCGGGAAAACAGAGGCGGGGAATTAGATATGGGGAATCAGAGGTGGGGAATCAGAGGTGGGGAATTTGAGGTTGCGAATCAGAGGCGGGGAATCAGAGGCGGGGAATCAGAGGCAGGGAATCGGATATGGGGAATCAGAGGTGGGGATTCAGAGGTGGTGAATCAGAAAAGGGGAATCAGAGGCTGGGAATCAGAGGCAGGGAATCAGACGCAGGGAATCAGAGGCGGGGAATCATAGCTGGCGAATTAGTGGAGGGGAATCAGAGTTGGGGAATCAGAGGCGGGGAATCAGATATGGGGAAACAGAGGCGGGGAATCAGAGGCGGGGAAACAGAGGCGGGGAATCAGATATGGGGAATCAGAGGTGGGGAATCAGAGGCAGGGAATCAGATGTGCGGAATCAGAGATGGGGAATCAGAGGCAGGGAATCAGAATCTGAAGCAGGGAATCAGAGGCCGGGAATCAGAGGCCGGAATCAGATGCTGGGAATCAGAGGCCCTGAATCAGAGGCGGGGAATCAGAGGCAGGGAATCTGATGCGGGGAATCAGAGGCGGGGAATCAGAGCTGGGGAATCAGAGGCAGGGTATTAGAGTGGGGGAATCAGAGGCGGGGAATCAGATATGGGGAAACAGAGGTGGGGAATCAGAGGCGGGGAATCAGATATGGGGAATCAGAGGTGGGGAATCAGAGGTTGTGAATCAGAGATGGGGAATCAAGGCGGGGAATCAGAGGCAGGGAATCAGACGCGGGGAATCTGAGGCGGGGAATCAGAGCTGGGGAATCAGAGGTGGGGAATCAGAGTTGGGGAATCAGAGGCAGGGAATTGGATGTGCGGAATCAGAGATGGGGAATCAGAGGTGGGGAATCAGAGGCGGTGAATCAGAGATGGGGAATCAGAGGCGGGGAATCAGAGGCAGGAAATCAGACACGGGGATTCAGAGGCTGGGAATCAGACGGGGGGAATCAAAGGCGGGGAATCAGAGCTGGGGAATCTGAGGCAGGGAATCAGAGTTGGGGATTCAGAGGCGGGGAATCAGATATGGGGAAACAGAGGCGGGGAATCAGAGGCGGGAAAACAGAGGCGGGGAATTAGATATGGGGAATCAGAGGTGGGGAATCAGAGGTGGGGAATTTGAGGTTGCGAATCAGAGGCGGGGAATCAGAGGCGGGGAATCAGAGGCAGGGAATCGGATATGGGGAATCAGAGGTGGGGATTCAGAGGTGGTGAATCAGAAAAGGGGAATCAGAGGCTGGGAATCAGAGGCAGGGAATCAGACGCAGGGAATCAGAGGCGGGGAATCATAGCTGGCGAATTAGTGGAGGGGAATCAGAGTTGGGGAATCAGAGGCGGGGAATCAGATATGGGGAAACAGAGGCGGGGAATCAGAGGCGGGGAAACAGAGGCGGGGAATCAGATATGGGGAATCAGAGGTGGGGAATCAGAGGCAGGGAATCAGATGTGCGGAATCAGAGATGGGGAATCAGAGGCAGGGAATCAGAATCTGAAGCAGGGAATCAGAGGCCGGGAATCAGAGGCCGGAATCAGATGCTGGGAATCAGAGGCCCTGAATCAGAGGCGGGGAATCAGAGGCAGGGAATCTGATGCGGGGAATCAGAGGCGGGGAATCAGAGCTGGGGAATCAGAGGCAGGGTATTAGAGTTGGGGAATCAGAGGCGGGGAATCAGATATGGGGAAACAGAGGTGGGGAATCAGAGGCGGGGAATCAGATATGGGGAATCAGAGGTGGGGAATCAGAGGTTGTGAATCAGAGATGGGGAATCAAGGCGGGGAATCAGAGGGAGGGAATCAGACGCGGGGAATCAGTGGCGGGGATTCAGAGCTGGGGATTCAGAGGCGGGGAATCAGAGTTGGGGAATCAGAGGCAGGGAATCAGATATGGGGAATCAGAGGCGGGGAATCAGAGGCGGGGAAACAGAGGCGGGGAATCAGATATGGGGAATCAGAGGTGGGGAATCAGGGGCAGGGAATCAGTGGCAGGGAATCAGAGGCGGGGAATCTGAGCCGGGGAATCAGAGGCAGGGAATCAGACACGGGGAATCAGAGGCGGGGAATCAGAGATGGTGAATCAGAGGCGGGGAATCAGAGGCAGGGAATCGGACGCCGGGAATCAGAGGCGGGGAATCAGAGCTGGGGAATCAGAGGCGGGGAATCAGAGTTGGGGAATCAGAGGCGGGGAATCAGATATGGGGAAATAGAGGCGGGGAATCAGATATGGGGAATCAGAGGTGTGGAATCAGAGGTTGGGAATCAGAGGCAGGGAATCAGAGGCGGGGAAACAGAGGCGGGGAATCAGATATGGGGAATCAGAGGTGGCGAATCAAAGGCGGTGAAACAGAAATGGGGAATCAGGGCAGGTAATCAGAGGCAGGGAATCAGAGCTGGGGAAACAGAGGCGGGGAATCAGATATGGGGAATCAGAGGTGGGGAATCAGGGGCGGGGAATCAGTTGCAGGGAATTAGAGCTGGGGAATCAGAAGTGGGGAATCAGAGCTGGTGAAACAGAGGCGGGGAATCAGATATGGGGAATCAGAGGTGGCGAATCAGGGGCGGGAAATCAGTGGCAGGGAATCAGAGGCCGGGAATAAAAGGCGGGGAATCAGAGCTGGGGAATCAGAGGCGGGGAATCAGAGTTGGGGAATCAGAGGAGGGGAATCAGATATGGGGAAACAGAGGCCGGGTATCAGAGGCAGGGAAACAGAGGCGGGGAATCAGATATGGGGAATCAGAGGTGGGGAATTTGAGGTTGCGAATCAGAGGCGGGGAATCAGAGGCGGGGAATCGGAGGCAGGGAATCGGATATGGGGAATCAGAGATGGGGATTCAGAGGTGGTGAATCAGAAAAGGGGAATCAGAGGCTGGGAATCAGAGGCAGGGAATCAGACGAAGGGAATCAGAGGCGGGGAATCATAGCTGGCGAATTAGTGGAGGGGAATCAGAGTTGGGGAATCAGAGGCGGGGAATCAGATATGGGGAATCAGAGGCGGGGAATCAGAGGCGGGGAAACAGAGGCGGGGAATCAGATATGGGGAATCAGAGGTGGGGCATCAGAGGTTGTGAATCACAGATGGGGAATTAGAGGCGGGGAATCAGAGGCAGGGAATCAGACTCGGGGAATCAGTGTCGGGGATTCAGAGCTGGGGAATCAGAAGCGGGGAATCAGAGTTGGGGAATCAGAGGCGGGGAATCAGATATGGGGAAACAGAGGTGGGGAATCAGAGGCGGGGAAACAGAGGCAGGGAATCAGATATGGGGAATCAGAGGCGGGAATCAGAGGTGGGGAATCATAGGCAGGGAATCGGATGTGCGGAATCAGAGATGGGGAATCAGAGGCCGGGAATGAGAGGTGGTGAATCAGATATGGGGAATCAGAGGCGGGGAATCAGAGGCAGTGAATCAGACGCGGGGAATCACAGGTGGGCAATCAGAGGCGGGGAATCAGATATGGGGAATCAGAGGCGGGGAATCAGAGGCGGGGAAACAGAGGCGGGGAATCAGATATGGGGAATCAGAGGTGGGGCATCAGAGGTTGTGAATCACAGATGGGGAATTAGAGGCGGGGAATCAGAGGCAGGGAATCAGACTCGGGGAATCAGAGTCGGGGATTCAGAGCTGGGGAATCAGAAGCGGGGAATCAGAGTTGGGGAATCAGAGGCGGGGATTCAGATATGGGGAATCAGAGGCAGGGAATCAGAGGCGGGGAATCAGAGGCAGGGAATCAGACACGGGGAATCTGAGGCGGGGAATCAGAGCTGGGGAATCAGAGGTGGGGAATCAGAGTTGGGGAATCAGAGGCAGGGAATTGGATGTGCGGAATCAGAGATGGGGAATCAGAGGTGGGGAATCAGAGGCGGTGAATCAGAGATGGGGAATCAGAGGCGGGGAATCAGAGGCAGGAAATCAGACACGGGGATTCAGAGGCTGGGAATCAGACGGGGGGAATCAAAGGCGGGGAATCAGAGCTGGGGAATCTGAGGCAGGGAATCAGAGTTGGGGATTCACAGGCGGGGAATCAGATATGGGGAAACAGAGGCGGGGAATCAGAGGCGGGAAAACAGAGGCGGGGAATTAGATATGGGGAATCAGAGATGGGGAGTCAGAGGTGGGGAATTTGAGGTTGCGAATCAGAGGCGGGGAATCAGAGGCGGGGAATCAGAGGCAGGGAATCGGATATGGGGAATCAGAGGTGGGGATTCAGAGGTGGTGAATCAGAAAAGGGGAATCAGAGGCTGGGAATCAGAGACAGGGAATCAGACGCAGGGAATCAGAGGCGGGGAATCATAGCTGGCGAATTAGTGGAGGGGAATCAGAGTTGGGGAATCAGAGGCGGGGAATCAGATATGGGGAAACAGAGGCGGGGAATCAGAGGCGGGGAAACAGAGGCGGGGAATCAGATATGGGGAATTAGAGGCGGGGAATCAGAGGCAGGGAATCAGACTCGGGGAATCAGAGTCGGGGATTCAGAGCTGGGGAATCAGAAGCGGGGAATCAGAGTTGGGGAATCAGAGGCGGGGAATCAGATATGGGGAATCAGAGGCAGGGAATCAGAGGCGGGGAATCAGAGGCAGGGAATCAGACGCGGGGAATCTGAGGCGGGGAATCAGAGCTGGGGAATCAGAGGTGGGGAATCAGAGTTGGGGAATCAGAGGCAGGGAATTGGATGTGCGGAATCAGAGATGGGGAATCAGAGGTGGGGAATCAGAGGCGGTGAATCAGAGATGGGGAATCAGAGGCGGGGAATCAGAGGCAGGAAATCAGACACGGGGATTCAGAGGCTGGGAATCAGACGGGGGAAATCAAAGGCGGGGAATCAGAGCTGGGGAATCAGAGGCAGGGAATCAGAGTTGGGGATTCAGAGGCGGGGAATCAGATATGGGGAAACAGAGGCGGGGAATCAGAGGCGGGAAAACAGAGGCGGGGAATTAGATATGGGGAATCAGAGGTGGGGAATCAGAGGTGGGGAATTTGAGGTTGCGAATCAGAGGCGGGGAATCAGAGGCGGGGAATCAGAGGCAGGGAATCGGATATGGGGAATCAGAGGTGGGGATTCAGAGGTGGTGAATCAGAAAAGGGGAATCAGAGGCTGGGAATCAGAGACAGGGAATCAGACGCAGGGAATCAGAGGCGGGGAATCATAGCTGGCGAATTATTGGAGGGGAATCAGAGTTGGGGAATCAGAGGCGGGGAATCAGATATGGGGAAACAGAGGCGGGGAATCAGAGGCGGGGAAACAGAGGCGGGGAATCAGATATGGGGATTCAGAGGTGGGGAATCAGAGGCAGGGAATCAGATGTGCGGAATCAGAGATGGGGAATCAGAGGCAGGGAATCAGAATCTGAAGCAGGGAATCAGAGGCCGGGAATCAGAGGCCAGAATCAGATGCTGGGAATCAGAGGCCTGGAATCAGAGGCGGGGAATCAGAGGCAGGGAATCTGATGCGGGGAATCAGAGGCGGGGAATCAGAGCTGGGGAATCAGAGGCAGGGTATTAGAGTTGGGGAATCAGAGGCGGGGAATCAGATATGGGGAAACAGATGTGGGGAATCAGAGGCGGGGAAACAGAGGCAGGGAATCAGATATGGGGAATCAGAGGCGGGAATCAGAGGTGGGGAATCATAGGCAGGGAATCGGATGTGCGGAATCAGAGATGGGGAATCGGAGGCCGGGAATGAGAGGTGGTGAATCAGATATGGGGAATCAGAGGCGGGGAATCAGAGGCAGTGAATCAGACGCGGGGAATCAGAGGTGGGCAATCAGAGGCGGGGAATCAGATATGGGGAATCAGAGGCGGGGAATCAGAGGCGGGGAAACAGAGGCGGGGAATCAGATATGGGGAATCAGAGGTGGGGCATCAGAGGTTGTGAATCACAGATGGGGAATTAGAGGCGGGGAATCAGAGGCAGGGAATCAGACTCGGGGAATCAGTGTCGGGGATTCAGAGCTGGGGAATCAGAAGCGGGGAATCAGAGTTGGGGAATCAGAGGCGGGGAATCAGATATGGGGAATCAGAGGCAGGGAATCAGAGGCGGGGAATCAGAGGCAGGGAATCAGACGCGGGGAATCTGAGGCGGGGAATCAGAGCTGGGGAATCAGAGGTGGGGAATCAGAGTTGGGGAATCAGAGGCAGGGAATTGGATGTGCGGAATCAGAGATGGGGAATCAGAGGTGGGGAATCAGAGGCGGTGAATCAGAGATGGGGAATCAGAGGCGGGGAATCAGAGGCAGGAAATCAGACACGGGGATTCAGAGGATGGGAATCAGACGGGGGGAATCAAAGGCGGGGAATCAGAGCTGGGGAATCTGAGGCAGGGAATCAGAGTTGGGGATTCAGAGGCGGGGAATCAGATATGGGGAAACAGAGGCGGGGAATCAGAGGCGGGAAACAGAGGCGGGGAATTAGATATGGGGAATCAGAGGTGGGGAATCAGAGGTGGTGAATCAGAGATGGTGAATCAGAGGTGGAGAATCAGAGGCAGGGAATCGGACGCCGGGAATCAGAGGCGGGGAATCAGAGCTGGGGAATCAGAGGCGGGGAATCAGAGTTGGGGAATCAGAGGCGGGGAATCAGATATGGGGAAATAGAAGCGGGGAATCAGATATGGGGAATCAGAGGTGTGGAATCAGAGGTTGGGAATCAGAGGCAGGGAATAAGAGGCGGGGAAACAGAGGCGGGGAATCAGATATGGGGAATTAGAGGTGGCGAATCAAATGCGGTGAAACAGAGATGGGGAATCAGGGCAGGGAATCAGAGGCAGGGAATCAGAGCTGGGGAAACAGAGGCGGGGAATCAGATATGGAGAATCAGAGGTGGGGAATCCGGGGCGGGGAATCAGTGGCAGGGAATCAGAGGCCGGGAATAAAAGGCGGGGAATCAGAGCTGGGGAATCAGAGGCGGGGAATCAGAGTTGGGGAATCAGAGGAGGGGAATCAGATATAGGGAAACAGAGGCCGGAATCAGAGGCAGGGAAACAGAGGCGGGGAATCAGATATGGGGAATCAGATGCTGGGAATAAGAGGCCGGGAATCAGAGGTGGGGAATCAGAGTCTGGGAATCAGAGATGGGGATTCAGAGGCGGGGAATGAGATATGGAGAATCAGAGGCGGGGAATCAGGGGCGGGGAAACAGAGGTGGGGAATCAGATATGGGGAATCAGAGGTGGCGAATCAAAGGCGGTGAATCAGAGATGGGGAATCAGAGGCGGGGAATCAGAGGCAGGGAATCAGATGCGGGGATTCAGAGGCGGGGAATCAGAGCTGGCGAATCAGAGGCGGGGAATCAGAGGTGGGCAATCAGAGCCGGGGAATCAGATATGGGGAATCAGAGGCGGGGAATCAGAGGCGGGGAAACAGAGGCGGGGAATCAGATATGGGGAATCAGAGGTGGGGAATCAGAGGTTGTGAATCAGAGATGGGGAATCAAGGCGGGGAATCAGAGGGAGGGAATCAGACGCGGGGAATCAGAGGCGGGGATTCAGAGCTGGGGAATCAGAGGCGGGGAATCAGAGTTGGGGAATCAGAGGCAGGGAATCAGATATGGGGAATCAGATATGGGGAATCAGAGGCGGGGAAACAGAGGCGGGGAATCAGATATGGGGAATCATAGGTGGGGAATCAGGGGCAGGGAATCAGTGGCAGGGAATCAGAGGCGGGGAATCTGAGGAGGGGAATCAGAGGCTGGGAATCAGACACGGGGAATCAGAGGCGGGGAATCAGAGATGGGGAATCAGAGGCGGGGAATCAGAGGCAGGGAATCGGATGCCGGGAATCAGAGGCGGGGAATCAGAGCTGGGGAATCAGAGGCGGGGAATCAGAGTTGGGGAATCAGAGGCGGGGAATCAGATATGGGGAAATAGAGGCGGGGAATCAGATATGGGGAATCAGAGGTGTGGAATCAGAGGTTTGGAATCAGAGGCAGGGAATCAGAGGCGGGGAAACAGAGGCGGGGAATCAGATATGGGGAATCAGAGGTGGCGAATCAAAGGCGGTGAAACAGAGATGGGGAATCAGAGGCGGGGAATCAGAGGCAGGGAATCAGAGCTGGGGAAACAGAGGCGGGGAATCAGATATGGGGAATCAGAGGTGGGGAATCATAGGCAGGGAATCGGATGTGCGGAATCAGAGATGGGGAATCAGAGGATGGGAATCAGAGGTGGTGAATCAGAGATGGGGAATCAGAGGCGGGGAATCAGAGGCGGGGAATCAGACGCAGGGAATCAGAGGTGGGCAATCAGAGGCGGGGAATCAGATATGGGGAATCAGAGGCGGGGAATCAGAGGTTGTGAATCACAGATGGGGAATCAGAGGCGGGGAATCAGAGGCAGGGAATCAGACGCAGGGAATCAGAGGCGGGGATTCAGAGCTGGGGAATCAGAGGCGGGGAATCAGAGTTGGGGAATCAGAGGCGGGGAATCAGATATGGGGAATCAGAGGCGGGGAATCAGAGGCAGGGAATCAGACACGGGGAATCAGAGGTGGGGAATCAGAGATGGGGAATCAGAGGCGGGGAATCAGAGGCAGGGAATCGGATGCCGGGAATCAGAGGCGGGAAATCAGAGGCAGGAAATCAGACAGGGATTCAGAGGCTGGGAATCAGACGGGGGGGAATCAAAGGCGGGGAATCAGAGCTGGTGAATCAGAGGCAGGGAATAAGAGTTGGGGATTCAGAGGCGGGGAATCAGATATGGGGAAACAGAGGCGGGGAATGAGAGGCGGGCAAGCAGAGGCGGGGAATTAGATATGGGGAATCAGAGGTGGGAAATCAGAGGTGGTGAATCAGAGATGGGGAATCACAGGCGGGGAATCAGAGGCAGCGAATAGAACGCGGGGAATCAGAGGCAGGGAATCAGAGCTGGGGAATCAGAGGCGGGGAATCAGATATGGGGAAACAGAGGCGGGGAATCAGAGGCGGGGAAACAGAGGCGGGGAATCAGACATGGGGAATCGGATGCGGGGAATCAGAGGCGGGGAATCAGAGCTGGGGAATCAGAGGTGGGGAATCAGAGTTGGGGCATCAGAGGTGGGGAATTAGATATGGGGAAACAGAGGCGGGGAATCAGAGGCGGGGAAACAGAGGCGGGGAATCAGATATGGGGAATCAGAGGTGGGGAATCAGAGGCAGGGAATCAGATGTGCGGAATCAGAGATGGGGAATCAGAGGTGGGGAATCAGAGTCGGTGAATCAGAGATGGGGAATCAGAGGCGGGGAATCAGAGGCAGGAAATCAGACACGGGGATTCAGAGGCTGGGAATCAGACGGGGGGAATCAAAGGCGGGGAATCAGAGCTGGGGAATATGAGGCAGGGAATCAGAGTTGGGGAATCAGAGGCGGGGAATCAGATATGGGGAATCAGAGGCAGGGAATCAGAGGCGGGGAATCAGATATGGGGAAAAGGAGGCGGGGAATCAGAGGCGGGAAAACAGAGGCGGGGAATTAGATATGGGGAATCAGAGGTGGGGAATCAGAGGTGGTGAATCAGAGATGGGGAATCAGAGGCGGGGAATCAGAGGCAGGGAATCGGACGCCGGGAATCAGTGGCGGGGAATCAGAGCTGGGGAATCAGAGACGGGGAATCAGAGTTGGGGAATCAGAGGCGGGGAATCAGATATGGGGAAATAGAGGCGGGGAATCAGATATGGGGAATCAGAGGTGTGGAATCAGAGGTTGGGAATCAGAGGCAGGGAATCAGAGGCGGGGAAACAGAGGCGGGGAATCAGATATGGGGAATCAGAGGTGGCGAATCAAAGGCGGTGAAACAGAGATGGGGAATCAGGGCAGGGAATCAGAGGCAGGGAATCAGAGCTGGGGAAACAGAGGCGCGGAATCAGATATGGGGAATCAGAGGTGGGGAATCAGGGGCGGGGAATCAGTGGCAGGGAATCAGAGCTGGGGAATCAGAGGCGGGGAATCAGAGGCAGGGAATCGGATGCCGGGAATCAGAGGCGGAAAATCAGAGCTGGGGAATCAGAGGCGGGGAATCAGAGTTGGGGAATCAGAGGCGGCGAAGCAGATATGGGGAAATAGAGGCGGGGAATCAGATATGGGGAATCAGAGGCGGGGAATCAGATATGGGGAATCAGAGGCTGGGAATCAGAGGGGTGGAAACAGAGGCGGGGAATAAGATATGGTGAATCAGAGGTGGGGAATCAGGGGCGGGGAATCAGTGGCAGGGAATCAGAGGCGGGGAATCAGAGGCGGGGAATCAAAGGAAGGGAATCAGACACGGGGAAACAGAGGTGGGGAATCAGAGATGGGGAATCAGAGGCGGGGAATCACAGGCAGGGAATCAGACGCGGGGAATCAGAGGCGGGGAATCAGAGCTGGGGAATCAGAGGTGGGGAATCAGAGTCGGGGAATCATAGGCAGGGAATCGGTTGTGCGGAATCAGAGATGGGGAATCAGATGTGGGGAATCAGAGGCAGTGAATCAGAGGCGTGGAAACAGAGGCGGGGAATCAAATATAGGGAATCAGAGGTGGGGAATCAGAGGTTGTGAATCAGAGATGGGGAATCAAGGCGGGGAATCAGAGGCAGGGAATCAGACGCGGGGAATCAGAGGCGGGGATTCAGAGCTGGGGAATCAGAGGCGGTGAATCAGAGTTGGGGAATCAGAGGCAGGGAATCAGATATGGGGAATCAGAGGTGGCGAATCAGAGGCGGGGAAACAGAGGCGGGGAATCAGATATGGGGAATCAGAATTGGGGAATCAGGGGCAGGGAATCAGTGGCAGGGAATCAGAGGCGGGGAATCAGAGGCGGGGAATCAGAGGCAGGGAATCAGACACGGGGAATCATAGGCGGGGAATCAGAGATGGGGAATCAGAGGCGGGGAATCAGAGGCAGGGAATCGGACTCCGGGAATCAGAGTCGGGGAATCAGAGCTGGGGAATCAGAGGCGGGGAATCAGAGTTGGGGAATCAGAGGCGGGGAATCAGATATGGGGAAATAGAGGCGGGGAATCAGATATGGGGAATCAGAGGTGTGGAATCAGAGGTTGGGAATCAGAGGCAGGGAATCAGAGTCGGGGAAACAGAGGCGGGTAATCAGATATGGGGAATCAGAGGTGGCGAATCAAAGGCGGTGAAACAGAGATGGGGAATCAGGGCAGGGAATCAGAGGCAGGGAATCAAACACGGGGAATCAGAGCTGGGGAATCAGAGGCGGGGAATCAGAGTTGGGAATCAGAGGTGGGGAATCAGAGGCGGGGAAACAGAGGCGGGGAATCAGATATGGGGAATCAGAGGGGGGGAATCCGAGGTTGGGAATCAGAGGCAGGGAATCAGAGGCGGGGAATCAGAGGCGGGGAATCAGAGGCGGGGAATCAGAGCTGGGGAATCAGAGGTGGGGAATCAGATTTGGGGAATCAGAGGCGGGGACTTAGATATTGGGAAACAGAGGCGGGGAATCAGAGGCGGGGAAACCCAGGCGGGGAATCAGATATGGGGAATCAGAGGTGGGGAATCAGAGGCAAGGAATCAGATGTGCGGAATCAGAGATGGGGAATCAGAGGCAGGGAATCAGAATCAGAAGCAGGGAATCAGAGGCCGGGAATTAGAGGCCGGAATCAGATGCTGGGAATCAGAGGCCTGGAATCAGAGGCGGGGAATCAGAGGCAGGGAATCAGATGCGGGGAATCAGAGGCGGGGAATCAGAGCTGGGGAATCAGAGGCGGGGTATTAGAGTTGGGGAATCAGAGGCGGGGAATCAGATATGGGGAAACAGAGGTGGGGAATCAGAGGCGGGGAAACAGAGGCAGGGAATCAGATATGGGGAATCAGAGGCGGGGAATCAGAGGTGGGGAATCATAGGCAGGGAATCGGATGTGCGGAATCAGAGATGGGGAATCAGAGGATGGGAATCAGAGGTGGTGAATCAGAGATGGGGAATCAGAGGCGGGGAATCAGAGGCGGGGAATCAGACGCGGGGAATCAGAGGTGGGCAATCAGAGGCGTGGAATCAGATATGGGGAATCAGAGGCGGGGAATCAGAGGTTGTGAATCACAGATGGGGAATCAGAGGCGGGGAATCAGAGGCAGGGAATCAGACGCAGGGAATCAGAGGCGGGGATTCAGAGCTGGGGAATCAGAGGCGGGGAATCAGAGTTGGGGAATCAGAGGCGGGGAATCAGATATGGGGAATCAGAGGCGGGGAATCAGAGGCAGGGAATCAGACACGGGGAATCAGAGGCGGGGAATCAGAGATGGGGAATCAGAGGCGGGGAATCAGAGGCAGGGAATCGGATGCCGGGAATCAGAGGCGGGAAATCAGAGGCAGGAAATCAGACAGGGATTCAGAGGCTGGGAATCAGACGGGGGGGAATCAAAGGCGGGGAATCAGAGCTGGTGAATCAGAGGCAGGGAATAAGAGTTGGGGATTCAGAGGCGGGGAATCAGATATGGGGAAACAGAGGCGGGGAATGAGAGGCGGGCAAGCAGAGGCGGGGAATTAGATATGGGGAATCAGAGGTGGGAAATCAGAGGTGGTGAATCAGAGATGGGGAATCACAGGCGGGGAATCAGAGGCAGCGAATAGAACGCGGGGAATCAGAGGCAGGGAATCAGAGCTGGGGAATCAGAGGCGGGGAATCAGATATGGGGAAACAGAGGCGGGGAATCAGAGGCGGGGAAACAGAGGCGGGGAATCAGACATGGGGAATCGGATGCGGGGAATCAGAGGCGGGGAATCAGAGCTGGGGAATCAGAGGTGGGGAATCAGAGTTGGGGCATCAGAGGTGGGGAATTAGTTATGGGGAAACAGAGGCGGGGAATCAGAGGCGGGGAAACAGAGGCGGGGAATCAGATATGGGGAATCAGAGGTGGGGAATCAGAGGCAGGGAATCAGATGTGCGGAATCAGAGATGGGGAATCAGAGGCAGGGAATCAGAATCAGAAGCGGGGAATCAGAGGCCGGGAATCAGAGGCCGGGAATCAGATGCTGGGAATAAGAGGCCGGGAATCAGAGGTGGGGAATCAGAGTCTGGGAATCAGAGATGGGGATTCAGAGGTGGGGAATGAGATATGGAGAATCAGAGGCGGGGAATCAGAGGCGGGGAAACAGAGGTGGGGAATCAGATATGGGGAAATAGAGGCGGGGAATCAGATATGGGGAATCAGAGGTGTGGAATCAGAGGTTGGGAATCAGAGGCAGCGAATCTGAGTCGGGGAAACAGAGGCGGGTAATCAGATATGGGGAATCAGAGGTGGCGAATCAAAGGCGGTGAAACAGAGATGGGGAATCAGGGCAGGGAATCAGAGGCAGGGAATCAAACACGGGGAATCAGAGCTGGGGAATCAGAGGCGGGGAATCAGAGGCGGGGAAACAGAGCGGGGAATCAGATATGGGGAATCAGAGGTGGGGAATCCGAGGTTGGGAATCAGAGGCAGGGAATCAGAGGCGGGGAATCAGAGGCAGGGAATCAGAGGAAGGGAATCAGATGTGCGGATTCGGAGATGGGGAATCAGAGGCAGGGAATCAGAGGCGGGGAATCAGAGGCGGGCAATCAGAGGCCGGGAATCAGATATGGGAAAACAGAGGCGGGGAATCCGAGGCGGGGAAACAGAGGCGGGGAATCAGATATGGGGAATCAGAGGTGGGGAATCAGAGGTTGGGAATCAGAGGCAGGGAATCAGAGGCTTGGAATCAGATGCAGGGAATCAGATGCGGGGAATCAGAGGCGGGGAATCAGAGCTGGGGAATCAGAGGTGGGGAATCGGATTTGGGGAATCAGAGGCGGGGACTTAGATATTGGGAAACAGAGGCGGGGAATCAGAGGCGGGGAAACCCAGGCGGGGAATCAGATATGGGGAATCAGAGGTGGGGAATCAGAGGCAAGGAATCAGATGTGCGGAATCAGAGATGGGAATCAGAGGCAGGGAATCAGAGGCCGGGAATTAGAGGCCGGAATCAGATGCTGGGAATCAGAGGCCTGGAATCAGAGGCGGGGAATCAGTGGCAGGGAATCAGATGCGGGGAATCAGAGGCGGGGAATCAGAGCTGGGGAATCAGAGGCGGGGTATTAGAGTTGGGGAATCAGAGGCGGGGAATCAGATATGGGGAAACAGAGGTGGGGAATCAGAGGCGGGGAAACAGAGGCAGGGAATCAGATATGGGGAATCAGAGGCGGGGAATCAGAGGTGGGGAATCATAGGCAGGGAATCGGATGTGCGGAATCAGAGATGGGGAATCAGAGGCTGGGAATCAGAGGTGGTGAATCAGAGATGGGGAATCAGAGGCGGGGAATCAGAGGCGGGGAATCAG
Organism: Narcine bancroftii; assembly: GCF_036971445.1. Classification (NCBI taxonomy): domain Eukaryota; kingdom Metazoa; phylum Chordata; class Chondrichthyes; order Torpediniformes; family Narcinidae; genus Narcine; species Narcine bancroftii. The sequence continues at coordinate 109,791,762 of NC_091474.1, read as the reverse complement.
ACGCGGGGAATCAGAGGTGGGCAATCAGAGGCGGGGAATCAGATATGGGGAATCAGAGGCGGGGAATCAGAGGCGGGGAAACAGAGGCGGGGAATCAGATATGGGGAATCAGAGGTTGGGCATCAGAGGTTGTGAATCACAGATGGGGATTCAGAGGCGGGGAATCAGAGGCAGGGAATCAGACGCGGGGAATCAGAGGCGGGGATTCAGAGCTGGGGAATCAGAGGCGGGGAATCAGAGTTGGGGAATCAGAGGCGGGGAATCAGATATGGGGAATCAGAGGCAGGGAATCAGAGGCGGGAAAACAGAGGCGGGGAATCAGATATGGGGAATCAGAGGCGGGGAATCAGAGGCGGGGAATCAGACATGGGGAATCAGAGGTTGGGAATCAGAGATGGGGAATCAGAGGCGGGGAATCAGAGGCAGGGAATCGGATGCCGGGAATCAGAGGCGGGAAATCAGAGCTGGGGAATCAGAGGCGGGGAATCAGAGTTGGGGAATCAGAGGCGGCGAAGCAGATATGGGGAAATAGAGGCGGGGAATCAGATATGGGGAATCAGAGGCGGGGAATTAGATATGGGGAATCAGAGGCTGGGAATCAGAGGGGGGGAAACAGAGGCGGGGAATAAGATATGGGGAATCAGAGGTGGGGAATCAGGGGCGGGGAATCAGTGGCAGGGAATCAGAGGCGGGGAATCAGAGGCGGGGAATCAAAGGAAGGGAATCAGGCACGGGGAATCAGAGGTGGGGAATCAGAGATGGGGAATCAGAGGCGGGGAATCACAGGCAGGGAATCAGACGCGGGGAATCAGAGGCGGGGAATCAGAGCTGGGGAATCAGAGGTGGGGAATCAGAGTCGGGGAATCAGAGGCAGGGAATCGGTTGTGCGGAATCAGAGATGGGGAATCAGATGTGGGGAATCAGAGGCAGTGAATCAGAGATGGGGAATCAGAGGCGGGGAATCAGAGGCAGGAAATAAGACAGGGATTCTTAGGCTGGGAATCAGACGGGGGGAATCAAAGGCGGGGAATCAGAGCTGGTGAATCAGAGGCAGGGAATCAGAGTTGGGGATTCAGAGGCGGGGAATCAGATATGGGGAAACAGAGGCGGGGAATGAGAGGCGGGCAAGCAGAGGCGGGGAATTAGATATGGGGAATCAGAGGTGGGAAATCAGAGGTGGTGAATCAGAGATGGGGAATCACAGGCGGGGAATCAGACGCAGCGAATCGAACGCGGGGAATCAGAGGCAGGGAATCAGAGCTGGGGAATCAGAGGCGGGGAATCAGATATGGGGAAACAGAGGCGGGGAATCAGAGGCGGGGAAACAGAGGCGGGGAATCAGACATGGGGAATCGGATGCGGGGAATCAGAGGCGGGGAATCAGAGCTGAGGAATCAGAGGTGGGGAATCAGAGTTGGGGCATCAGAGGTGGGGAATTAGATATGGGGAAACAGAGGCGGGGAATCAGAGGCGGGGAAACAGAGGCGGGGAATCAGAGCTGGGGAATCAGAGGCGGGGAATCAGATATGGGGAATCAGAGGCGGGGAATCAGATATGGGGAATCAGAGGCAGGGAATCAGAGGCGGGAAAACAGAGGCGGGGAATCAGATATGGGGAATCAGAGGCGGGGAATCAGAGGCGGGGAATCAGACATGGGGAATGAGAGGTTGGGAATCAGAGATGGGGAATCAGAGGCGGGGAATCAGAGGCAGGGAATCGGATGCCGGGAATCAGAGGCGGGAAATCAGAGCTGGGGAATCAGAGGCGGGGAATCAGAGTTGGGGAATCAGAGGCGGCGAAGCAGATATGGGGAAATAGAGGCGGGGAATCAGATATGGGGAATCAGAGGCGGGGAATTAGATATGGGGAATCAGAGGCTGGGAATCAGAGGGGGGGAAACAGAGGCGGGGAATAAGATATGGGGAATCAGAGGTGGGGAATCAGGGGCGGGGAATCAGTGGCAGGGAATCAGAGGCGGGGAATCAGAGGCGGGGAATCAAAGGAAGGGAATCAGGCACGGGGAATCAGAGGTGGGGAATCAGAGATGGGGAATCAGAGGCGGGGAATCACAGGCAGGGAATCAGACGCGGGGAATCAGAGGCGGGGAATCAGAGCTGGGGAATCAGAGGTGGGGAATCAGAGTCGGGGAATCAGAGGCAGGGAATCGGTTGTGCGGAATCAGAGATGGGGAATCAGATGTGGGGAATCAGAGGCAGTGAATCAGAGATGGGGAATCAGAGGCGGGGAATCAGAGGCAGGAAATAAGACAGGGATTCTTAGGCTGGGAATCAGACGGGGGGAATCAAAGGCGGGGAATCAGAGCTGGTGAATCAGAGGCAGGGAATCAGAGTTGGGGATTCAGAGGCGGGGAATCAGATATGGGGAAACAGAGGCGGGGAATGAGAGGCGGGCAAGCAGAGGCGGGGAATTAGATATGGGGAATCAGAGGTGGGAAATCAGAGGTGGTGAATCAGAGATGGGGAATCACAGGCGGGGAATCAGACGCAGCGAATCGAACGCGGGGAATCAGAGGCAGGGAATCAGAGCTGGGGAATCAGAGGCGGGGAATCAGATATGGGGAAACAGAGGCGGGGAATCAGAGGCGGGGAAACAGAGGCGGGGAATCAGACATGGGGAATCGGATGCGGGGAATCAGAGGCGGGGAATCAGAGCTGGGGAATCAGAGGTGGGGAATCAGAGTTGGGGCATCAGAGGTGGGGAATTAGATATGGGGAAACAGAGGCGGGGAAACAGAGGCGGGGAAACAGAGGCGGGGAATCAGATATGGGGAATCAGAGGTGGGGAATCAGAGGCAGGGAATCAGATGTGCGGAATCAGAGATGTGGAATCAGAGGCAGGGAATCAGAATCAGAAGCGGGGAATCAGAGGCCGGGAATCAGAGGCCGGGAATCAGATGCTGGGAATAAGAGGCCGGGAATCAGAGGTGGGGAATCAGAGTCTGGGAATCAGAGATGGGGATTCAGAGGCGGGGAATGAGATATGGAGATTCAGAGGCGGGGAATCAGAGGCGGGGAAACAGAGGTGGGGAATCAGATATGGGGAATCAGAGGTGGCGAATCAAAGGCGGTGAATCAGAGATGGGGAATCAGAGGCGGGGAATCAGAGGCAGGGAATCAGATGCGGGGATACAGAGGCGGGGAATCAGAGCTGGCGAATCAGAGGCGGGGAATCAGAGGTGGGCAATCAGAGCCGGGGAATCAGATATGGGGAATCAGAGGCGGGGAAACAGAGGCGGGGAATCAGATATGGGGAATCAGAGGTGGGGAATCAGAGGTTGTGAATCAGAGATGGGGAATCAAGGCGGGGAATCAGAGGGAGGGAATCAGACGCGGGGAATCAGTGGCGGGGATTCAGAGCTGGGGAATCAGAGGCGGGGAATCAGAGTTGGGGAATCAGAGGCAGGGAATCAGATATGGGGAATCAGAGGCGGGGAATCAGAGGCGGGGAAACAGATGCGGGGAATCAGATATGGGGAATCAGAGGTGGGGAATCAGGGGCAGGGAATCAGTGGCAGGGAATCAGAGGCGGGGAATCTGAGCCGGGGAATCAGAGGCAGGGAATCAGACACGGGGAATCAGAGGCGGGGAATCAGAGATGGTGAATCAGAGGCGGGGAATCAGAGGCAGGGAATCGGACGCCGGGAATCAGAGGCGGGGAATCAGAGCTGGGGAATCAGAGGCGGGGAATCAGAGTTGGGGAATCAGAGGCGGGGAATCAGATATGGGGAAATAGAGGCGGGGAATCAGATATGGGGAATCAGAGGTGTGGAATCAGAGGTTGGGAATCAGAGGCAGGGAATCAGAGGCGGGGAAACAGAGGCGGGGAATCAGATATGGGGAATCAGAGGTGGCGAATCAAAGGCGGTGAAACAGAGATGGGGAATCAGGGCAGGGAATCAGAGGCAGGGAATCAGAGCTGGGGAAACAGAGGCGGGGAATCAGATATGGGGAATCAGAGGTGGGGAATCAGGGGCGGGGAATCAGTGGCAGGGAATTAGAGATGGGGAATCAGAAGTGGGGAATCAGAGCTGGGGAAACAGAGGCGGGGAATCAGATATGGGGAATCAGAGGTGGCGAATCAGGGGCGGGGAATCAGTGGCAGGGAATCAGAGGCCGGGAATAAAAGGCGGGGAATCAGAGCTGGGGAATCAGAGGCGGGGAATCAGAGTTGGGGAATCAGAGGAGGGGAATCAGATATGGGGAAACAGAGGCCGGGTATCAGAGGCAGGGAAACAGAGGCGGGGAATCAGATATGGGGAATCAGAGGTGGGGAATTTGAGGTTGCGAATCAGAGGCGGGGAATCAGAGGCGGGGAATCAGAGGCAGGGAATCGGATATGGGGAATCAGAGGTGGGGATTCAGAGGTGGTGAATCAGAAAAGGGGAATCAGAGGCTGGGAATCAGAGGCAGGGAATCAGACGAAGGGAATCAGAGGCGGGGAATCATAGCTGGCGAATTAGTGGAGGGGAATCAGAGTTGGGGAATCAGAGGCGGGGAATCAGATATGGGGAATCAGAGGCCGGGAATCAGAGGCCGGAATCAGATGCTGGGAATCAGAGGCCTGGAATCAGAGGCGGGGTATCAGAGGCAGGGAATCTGATGCGGGGAATCAGAGCTGGGGAATCAGAGGCAGGGTATTAGAGTTGGGGAATCAGAGGCGGGGAATCAGATATGGGGAAACAGAGGTGGGGAATCAGAGGCGGGGAAACAGAGGCAGGGAATCAGATATGGGGAATCAGAGGCGGGAATCAGAGGTGGGGAATCATAGGCAGGGAATCGGATGTGCGGAATCAGAGATGGGGAATCAGAGGCCGGGAATGAGAGGTGGTGAATCAGATATGGGGAATCAGAGGCGGGGAATCAGAGGCAGTGAATCAGACGCGGGGAATCAGAGGTGGGCAATCAGAGGCGGGGAATCAGATATGGGGAATCAGAGGCGGGGAATCAGAGGCGGGGAAACAGAGGCGGGGAATCAGATATGGGGAATCAGAGGTGGGGCATCAGAGGTTGTGAATCACAGATGGGGAATTAGAGGCGGGGAATCAGAGGCAGGGAATCAGACTCGGGGAATCAGAGTCGGGGATTCAGAGCTGGGGAATCAGAAGCGGGGAATCAGAGTTGGGGAATCAGAGGCGGGGAATCAGATATGGGGAATCAGAGGCAGGGAATCAGAGGCGGGGAATCAGAGGCAGGGAATCAGACGCGGGGAATCTGAGGCGGGGAATCAGAGCTGGGGAATCAGAGGTGGGGAATCAGAGTTGGGGAATCAGAGGCAGGGAATTGGATGTGCGGAATCAGAGATGGGGAATCAGAGGTGGGGAATCAGAGGCGGTGAATCAGAGATGGGGAATCAGAGGCGGGGAATCAGAGGCAGGAAATCAGACACGGGGATTCAGAGGCTGGGAATCAGACGGGGGGAATCAAAGGCGGGGAATCAGAGCTGGGGAATCTGAGGCAGGGAATCAGAGTTGGGGATTCAGAGGCGGGGAATCAGATATGGGGAAACAGAGGCGGGGAATCAGAGGCGGGAAAACAGAGGCGGGGAATTAGATATGGGGAATCAGAGGTGGGGAATCAGAGGTGGGGAATTTGAGGTT